>NC_136920.1:48699717-51099717 GCF_949752795.1 Hyperoodon ampullatus | reverse complement strand
ACATATGTATATATATATATATTTTTTCCTATTTCTCTTTTTGTGAGTGTGTATGTGTATGGTCCTTTCTGTGATTTTTGTCTGTATAGCTTTGCTTTTACCATTTGTCCTAGGGTTCTGTCCGTCCGTTCTATTTTTTTTTTTTTTTGTATAGTTTTTAGCACTTGTTATCATTGGTGGATTTGTTTTATGGTTTGGTTGCTCTCTTCTTTCTATTTTTTTTTTTTTTACTACTTTTTAACTATTTTTATTTTTAATAATTACTTTTTATTTTATTTTATTTTTTCTTTCTTTCTTTTTTTCTCTCTTTTTTTTCTGAGCAATGTGACTGACAGGGTCTCAGTGCTCTGGCCGGGTGTCAGGCCTGTGCCTCTGAGGTGGGAGAGCTGAGTTCAGGACATTGGTCCACCAGAGACCTCCCAGCTCCACATAATATAAAACAGTGAAAGTGCTCCAAGACATCTCCATTTCAACTCTAAGACACAGCTCCACTAAACGACAAGCAAACTACAGTGTTGGACACCCTATGCCAAACAACAAGCATGACAGGAACACAACCCCACCCATTAACAGAGAGGCTGACTAAAATCATACTAAGCTCACAGACACCCCAAAACACACCACCGGATGCAGCTCTGCCCACCAGAAAGACAAGGTCCAGCTCCACCCACCAGAACACAGGCACCAGTCCCCTCCACCAGGAAGCCTACACAAACCACTGAACCAACATTATATACTGGGGGCAGATATCAAAACAATGGGAACTACGAACATTCAGCCTGCAAAAGGGAAACCCCAAATACAGTAACTTAAGCAAAATGAGAAGACAGAGAAACACACAGCAGATGAAGGAGCAAGACAAAAACCCACCAGACCAAACAAATGAAGAGGAAATAGGCAGTCTACCTGAAAAAGAATTCAGAGTAATGATAGTAAAGATGATCCAAAATCTTGGAAATACAATAGAGAAAATACAAGAAACATTTAACAAGGACCTAGAAGAACCAAAGAGCAAACAAACAACGATGAACAACACAATGAATGAAATTAAAAGTTCTCCAGAAGGAATCAATAGCAGAATAACTGAGGCAGAAGAACGGATAAGTGACCAGGAAGATAAAATAGAGGAAATAACTACTACAGAGCAGAATAAAGAAAACAGAATGAAAAGAATTGAGGACAGTCTCAGAGACCTCTGGGACAACATTCAATGCACCAACATTTGAATTATAGGCGTCCCAGAAGAAGAAGAGAAAGAGAAAGGGACTGAGAAAATATTTGAAGAGATTGTAGTTGAAAACTTTCCTAATATGGGAAAGGAAATAATCAAGTCCAGAAAGCACAGAGAGTCCCATACAGAATGAATTCAAGGAGATACATGCCAAGACACATATTAATCAAACTATCAAAAATTAAAACCAAAGAAAAAATATTAAAAGCAGCAAGGGAAAAACAACAAAAAACATACAAGGGAAACCCCATAGGGTTAACAGCTGATCTTACAGGAGAAACTCTGCAAGCCAGAAGGGAGTCGCAGGACATATTTAAAGTGATGTAAGGGAAGAAACTACAACCAAGATTACTCTACCCAGCAAGGATCTCATTCAGACTCAATAGATAAATTAAAATCTTTACAAACAGGCAGAAGCTAAGAGAATTCAGCACCACCAAATCAGCTTTACGACAAATGCTAAAGGAACTTCTCTAGGCAAGAAACACAAGAGAAGAAAAAGACCTATGATAACAAACCCAAAACAATTAAGAGAATGGTAACAGAAACATACATATCAATAATTACCTTAAATGTAAACAGTTCAGAGGTCCCCTGGAGGTGTAGTTGTTGAGAGTCCACCTGCCGATGCAGGGGACATGGGTTCGTACCCTGGTCCACGAAGATCCCACAAGCCACAAGCGGCTGGGGCCGTGAGCCATGGTCACTGAGCCTGAACGTCCGGAGCCTATGCTCCACAATGGGAGAGGTCACAACAGTGACAGGCCCACGTACCACAAAAAAAAAAAAAAAAAAAAAAATGTAAACAGTTTAAATGCTCCAACCAAAAGACATACACTGGTTGAACGGATACAAAAACAAGACCCATATATATGCTGTCTACAAGAGACCAACTTCAAACCTAGGGACACATACAGACTGAAAGTGAGGGAATGGAAAAAGATATACCATGCAAATGGAAATCAAAAGAAAGCTGGAGTAGCAATTCTCATATCAGACAAAATAGACTTTAAAACAAAGAATAGGGCTTCCCTGGTGGTGCAGTGGTTGAGAATTCGCCTGCTGTTGCAGGGGACATGGGTTCGTGCCCCGGTACGGGGAGATCCCACATGCCGCGGAGCGACTGGGCCCGTGAGCCATGGCCGCTGGGCCTGGGCGTCTGGAGCCTGTGCTCCACAACGGGAGAGGCCACAACAGTGAGAGGCCCGCGTACAGCAAATAAATAAATAAATAAATAAATAAACAAATAAATAAATAAAACAAAGAATATTGCAAGAGACAAGGAAGGACATTACATAAGGATCAAGGGATCAATCCAAGAAGAAGATATAACAATTTTAAATATTTATGCACCCAACACAGGAGCACCTCAATACATAAGGCAAATGTTAACAGCCATAAAAGGGGAAATCAAAAGTAACAAAATCCTAGTAGGGGGCTTTAACACCCAACTTTCACCAAAGGACAGATCAACCAAAATGAAAATAAATAAAGAAATACAAGCTTTAAATGACACATTATATAGGATGGACTTAGTTGATATTTATAAGACATTCCCTCCAAAAACAACAGAATACACTTTCTTCTCAAGTGCTCAGGGAACATTTTTCAGGATAGATCATATCTTGGTTCACAAATCAAGCCTTGTTAAATTTCAGAAAACTGAAATCGGATCCAGTATCATTTCTGACCACAATGCTATGAGACTAGATATCAAGTACAGGAAAAACTCTGTAAAAAATACCAACACATGGAGGCTAAACAATACACTACTTAATAACAAAGAGACTGCTTAAAAGTCAAAGAGGAAATTGAAAAATACCTAGAAAAAAATGACAATGAAAACACGATGACCCAAAACCTATGGGATGTAGCAAAAGCAGTTCTAAGAGGGAAGTTTATAGCAATACAATCCTACCCCAAGAAACAAGAAACATCTCACATAAACAACCTAACCTTACACCTACTGCAATTAGAGAAAGAAGAAGAAGAAGAACAACAACAAAAAACCCAAATTAGCAGAAGGAAAGAAATCATAAAGATCAGATCAGAAATAAATGAAAGAAATGAAGGAACAAATAGTAAAGATCAATAAAACTGAAAGCTGGTTCTTTGAGAAGATAAACAAAATTGATAAACCATTAGCCAGACTCATAAAGAAAAAAAGGGAGAAAACTCAAATCAATAGACTTAGAAATGAAAAAGGAGTAGTAAAAACTGATACTACAGAGATACAGAGGATCACAAGATATTTCTACAAGCAACTATATGCTAATAAAATGGACAACCTGGAAGAAATGGACAAATTGTTAGAAATACACAACCTTCCAAGACTGAACCAGGAAGAAATAGAAATATAAACAGACCAATCACAAGCTCTGAAATTGAAACTGTGATTAAAAATCTTCCAACAAACAAAAGCCCAGGACCAGATGGCTTCACAGGCGAATTCTATCAAACATTTAGAGAAGAGCTAACACCTATCCTTCTCACACTCTTCCAAAATGTAGTAGAGGGAGAACATTCCCAAACTCATTCTACGAGTCCACCATCACCCTGATACCAAAACCAGACAAAGATGTCACAAAAAAGGCCAATATCACTGGTGAACCTAGATGCAAAAATCCTCAACAAAATACTAACACAAATAGCACATTAAAGGGAACATACACCATGATCAAGTGGGGTTTATCCCAGGATGCAAGGATTCTACAATATATGAAAATCAATCAATGTGATAAACCATATTAACAAATTAAAGGAGAAAAACCATATTATCATCTCAATAGATGTAGAAAAACCTTTTGACAATTTTCAACACCCATTTATGATAAAAAAAAAAAAAAAGAACCTCCAGAAAGTAGGCATAGAGGGAACTTACCTGGACATATTAAAGGCCATATATGACAAACCCACAGCCAACATCATCCTCAATGGTGAAAAACTGAAACCATTTCCACAAACATCAGGAACAAGACAAGGTTGCTCACTCTCACCACTATTATTCAACATAGTTTTGGAAGTTTTAGCCACAGCAATCAGAGAAGAAAAAGAAATCCAAATTGGAAAAGAAGAAGTAACGTTGTCACTGTTTGCAGATGACATGATACTATACATAAAGAATCCTAAAAATGCTACCAGAAAACTATTAGAGCTAATCAATGAATTTGGTAGAGTAGCAGGATACAGAATTAAAGCACAGAAATTTCTTGCATTCCTATACACTAATGATGAAAATCTGAAAGGGAAATTAAGGAAACCCTCCAATTTCCCATGCAACAAAAAGAATAAAATACCTAGGAATAAACCTACCTAAGGAGACAAAAGACCTGTATGCAGAAAACTTTAAGACACTGATGGAAGAAATTAAACATGATACAAACAGATGGAGAAATACACCATGTGCTTGGATTGGAAGAATCAACATTGTGAAAATGACTATGCTACCCAAAGCAATGTACAGATTCAGTGTAATCCCTATCAAACTACCAAAGGCATTTTTCACAGAACTAGAACAAAAAATTTTACAATTTGTATGGAAACACAAAAGACCCCGAAGAGCCAAAGCAATATTGAGAAAGAAAAAGGAAGCTGGAGGAATCAGGCTCCCTGACTTCAGACTATACTATAAAGCTACGGTAATCAAGACAGTATGGTACTGGCATAAAAACAGAAATATAGATCAATGGAACAGGATAGAAAGCCCAGAGATAAACCCACGCACATATGGTCACCTTATCTTTGGTAAAGGAGACAAAAGTATACAATGGACAAAAGACAGCCTCTTCAATAAGTGGTCCTGGGAAATCTGGACAGCTACATGTAAAAGATTGAAATTAGAACACTTCCTAACACCACACACAAAAATAAACTCAAAATGGATTAAAGACCTAAATGTAAGGCCAGACACTAAAACTCTTAGAGGAAAACATTAGCAGAACACTCTATGACATAAATCACAGCAAGATCCTTTTGACCCACTTCCTAAAGAAATGGAAATAAAAACAGAAATAAACAAATAGGACCTAATGAAACTTCAAAGCTTTTGCACAGCAGAGGAAACCATAAACAAGACAAAGAGACAACCCTCAGAATGGGAGAAAATATTTGCAAATGAAGCAACTGATAGAGGATTAACCTCCAAAATATACAAGCAGCTCACACAGCTCAAAGTCACAAAAACAAAAAACCCAGTCCAAAAATGGGCAGAAGACCTAGACGTTTCTCCAAAGAAGATATACAGATTGCCAACAAACACATGAAAGAATGCTCAACATCACTAATCATTGAAGACCTGCAAATCAAACCTTCCATGAGGTATCACCTCACACCAGTCATAATGGCCATCATCAAAATTTTACAAACAATAAATGCTGGAGAGGGTGTGGAGAAAAGGGAACCCTCTTGCCATGTTGGTCTGAATGTAAATTGATACAGCCACTATGGAGAACAGTATGGAGGTTCCTTAAATACCTAAAAATAGAACTATCATACGACCCATCAATCCCACTACTGGGCATATACCCTAAAAAACCATAATTCAAAAAGAGGCATGTACCACAATGTTCACTGCAGCTCTATTTACAATAGTCAGGATATGGAAGCAACCTAAGTGTCCATCAACAGATGAATGGATAAAGAAGATGTGGCACATATATACAATGGAATATTACTCAGCCATAAAAAGAAATGAAATTGAGTTATTTGTAGTGAGGTGGATGGACCTAGAGTCTTTCATAAAGAGTGAAGTAAGTCAGAAAGAGAAAAACAAATACCATATGCTAACACATATATAGAATCTAAAAAAAAAAAAAAAAAAAAGGTTCTGACGAACCTAGGGGTAGGACAGGAATAAAGACGCAGACGTAGAGAATGGACTTGAGGACCTGGGAAGGGGGAAGGTTAAGCTGGGACGAAGTGAAGGAGTCACATGGACTTATTTATACTACTAAATGTAAAATAGATAACTAGTGGGACGCAGCCGCATAGCACAGGGAGATCAGCTCAGCTCGGTGCTTTGTGACCAAATAGAGGGGTGGGATAGGGAGGGTGGGAGGGAGATGCAACAGGGATGAGATATGGGGATACATGTATATGTATAGCTGATTCACTTTGTTATAAAGCAGAAACTAACAACACTGTAAAGCAATTATACTACAATAGTTGTTTTAAATAAAAAAAAACAAAAAACCTTGTTGTTTTACTTATTAGCACTTATTACAATTTGAAACTTTATACCTATTAGGTGATTTTGCCATCACTATTAATTTCACCCGATATATTCTAAGCCGTATCTCAGCATAAACCACTATTATGTTGTTTACTATTGCATACTTAGGGCTTAGGAGGGTCTTTGGACAGAACAGGAACTTTACAAATACTTTGTTCAAGGAAAAAAATACATAATGCATGAATGAACGAATATCTTCGTATAAAGAAATAGATCTAAAAACTAGAAAGCAGAGAGAGCTACATGACATTTCAACAAAAGATAAACTTTAGTGTAATGGGAGTTATTCAGCAGTGAATCTACTTACATATGTGAGATTAGTTCCCTGCCAGGGAAAGTATCCAAGAGCAGAGACCAAAACTTGTTTTTAAAGCTTATGTATATATAAATTAAACTTGGACCCCAATAACTGATACCTAATGTAATATTCTAGAGTTTTAAGATTCTATTAATGTTATGTTCCTTCCTTTTGCTACTCTATAAGATCATCCATTTGTATTAGATTTTGATTGACAAGTTATAACAAATCCCTCAGCTCTCATAGTTGTGGCAATACAAACTTGCCAGATCCCATCAGGAATCAGCAGAGAAGGTGGTTTGCTCGTTTGAAGTCTAATCTTTGGGGATTCATTTATGAAAGAGTAATTCCCTATGTCCTATCCATCAATCCTGTCTCTTCTGGGAATAGCAAATGGCTTTGTATACTGAATATTTAAAACGTAGGTTTTGGTGATTTTTTCCCACTCCCCTGAGAATGGTTCACATAGTTATTAAAGTGAAAAATACAAATAGCAAACTCAACAGGCAATCAAGAATGATTTCTGGTGGGAACTCGATTTCCAAGCTAGGTTTGCATACTGCACATATAATGAACAAAAAGAAGTAAAAAACTAGATGGAAATGAGTTTTTAAAATAAACTAATAAAAACAATATAAATAAAAATAAGAAAAATTTTACAATCAGGGAGGTAGATTTTGACTCAATATGAAAATATACTTTCCAAATTGCAAGCAATGAGTTTCCTGATGATGGGAGTGTTTCCATGAAGGCTGACAGACATTTGGTAGAGATGCTGAAGCTAGGAGTCATATATTGAATTGTTTTTGAATTGCAATATTGTTTAAAGGTCTTTCCAATTCTGACATCTAGGATTGTTACTTTAGTTTGAAAAAGAGATATGTAAACAATTGGGAAATAAGACTGGACCTATATGGTACCAAACAACCCATAAACTCAATTATTTTATCCAGTGAAGGATATGGTCATTCAGTGAAAATGATCTGCCAGCTGGTCTAGTCTAGAAATATTATTTTTCCACTTAACAGTTGAGGAAGTTGCTACTCAGATAAGACAAAAAATTCTTCCAAGGATATATAAAATAAAATTCTAGAATTTTAACTCAGGTATTTCTGACTACAAAGAATAATGCTCTTTGCATTACATCTAATTAACTGATTATACAAAGAAAATCAGAACTGATGACAGAGCAAATGGGTAACAGTGTCTTGTTTATAAGGTATAAGACATTCATAACACAGACCGGGATTGAAGGGAAATGATTTGAGAGCAGAGTCCAAGGTCCGAAAGAGGGAGATCTCATGAGGTAGACAGGCATCCTTGACTCTGGGGCTCGGTAGAGAGGGACGCTGTATGGCTGCTCTTCATTTCTGTGAACCAGGGAGTGAGGCTCCATAGACCTGGCCAGCTGGTAATTAGGTCAGGGCACTGCCCTCAGCAGCAAAGCAGAGTCAAGAGACGATCATTACTTCTAAGGGTAACAAATTGCATCATCATCCCAAATAGGGCGAGCAAACACTTTGAGGACCCAAAGCCACATGAGAGGAGCTTCAAAGTAGATGGTGGGGAGAAAACCAGGGTTGATTCTGAAGCACAGGCAGCTCCAGTTTTGGGGTTCAGCTCTAATTTCCATAGTCATAGCCATGCCTATGAGGGGAAGGCAGGGGACACTCCCAAGGAGTGCTAGGCAGAGCAGACAAGGCAGAAGGTAACGTGCTGGGAGTGGCAGGATGAGGACTCAACCAACTTTCTTGTCACTCTGATCTTGTCCCTTGAAACTTCTGTTACCAAAACTCTGGGTAATACCATAACTGCATATTCTATCATAAGAAAGGCCTGAGCCTGCTGAGCAACTAAAAAGTTACCTCCACACTGATCAGGACCAGTTCAAGAACAAGATAAGCTGGATTTGCAGGGGGGATTATCAATGATTCCAGATGGGGACCACTGGGAAATTCAGCAGCCATTTCCTAACATGGCATAAAGGTAGATTTATATATATTTAAATTATAATTGCTATTATCAGTCTCAACAATTAAGGCATATTTATTACATTATTATAATACTAGGAAATATCATTGTAAAGTTGTGGGTTTTCGTTTTTGGTTTTTTGGTGCTATTGTTTTTTTAACAGAGTAATACAAGGGAGGGCAATGCCAGTTCACTCCAGCCCGGGAGAGAAACATTTTCTTCAAATCCTGGTGCATGTATAGCAGTGTTTTTATTTGTTTGTCTATCTGTTTGGATTTATTTTGTGAATCTGAATGTAAATTTTCTACTTGATTAACTGTTTTGATTCTCCTGCAGCTGGAATGGGGGTTGTAATGCCATGTAACATGCCAAATTCAGAGAAGAAGCAAACAATGAACAAGCAAACAAACTCTGCTCAGAATTTGAAAGGAGGCATTATTAGTCACTAAAGATTGCCTGCTACATTTGTGCTCATTTGTATGAGCAAAGACTGTGTGTCCAGATAGAGATCCCGAACTACTGTCTCCAAATCAGTACTGGTTTGGCTTCACTACCAGAATGCAAATTATGATATTTGCTGCCATTTTACATCAGTTAAAGATAAAATGTCAATTCCTATTGTAATATGCTCCTACTGGCATAACATCTGGGTTTACCTAAAATTCGTGGACCAGATTCCAAAGATTTTGCATGCTTGGATGCAGGAGGTAGGAAGTGTTGGCCTCTCAGCAAAGCTGTGGAACATCTCTGGCAGCAGTAGAATCATGGCTCCTGATGTGTGTCCCAAACATGCTTTCTAAAAGAGAACTTATCTTTACTTTCTCCTTGTTCTTCCTGTTGAATCTATGCTAATACCACTACTATCTCCCTAATCACCAAGATTCATAGGTTAACACAGAGTATGCTATTTATCCCACTCCCTCTCATGTCACTCTACAGTCTGATATCAAATCCCAAAGATTCCATTTTGCTATATCTGTTACCTAAGCTTACTTCACCATTCCCACAGATCCTGCCTGGATTCATATCCCCCATTCCCATTGCCCTAAAATATCTCAGTAACCTCCAATTGGTTCCCCTTGCTCTGGCTTATCCGGTGATCAGTTTTCCATAATATATCTGTATTGCCTCTGTAAACGACCTTCCCCCATGAAGGGGAATGAGGGGGCCCTCGTGGCACTCTCCTTCCCCGAAACTTCCTATGGCTTCCCAAATTAAAGATGCGATGCCATGAGCAGCTTGTCTATGATTCAGTGTCTCTCCTTGCTGTCTACTCTCTTTGGGATGTTCTTGTTCCTCTCCAACCTTATTTTTTCTAGTAGTTGCTACTCATTTTTCAAGACACAGCTCAAGTATTTCATCCTCTCTGAAGCATCCCCTTAAACATTCAAACAACTGTGTCTTCTATTTATTTATTTATTCACTTATTTCATTTACACTATCCACTTCCGTTATTTCATTTATCTCTTACTTTTCCACTATTTCTTTACATATTTGGTTACTAATCATTTCCATAGTGTGTTTTTGAAAATAATTAGTGTTATTTATTTTAATCTCTATCCTCATGATTTAGTACATAAATAGGTGTCCAATAAATGTTTTTGTAATGAATGAATGAATGGTGAATCAGTCATTAGGTGTATATTTAAGGAAATATTTGGGGGCTAAAGAAAAACACTATTGTCTCTAAAATATTTAGTTGACTATAATAATTCTTACAACTCCTATTTGATATTTGATATAAGAAATTCTACAGAGCTGCCTTATCTTATTCATATAGCTGTATCTCTCTGATAAAGAAAATAATGTGAATTTGGAATAATTCTTAAGCTTTCTTAGGTTTATGAGACTTATAAAGTCCCATTCTGCTTTAATGAGGTAGTTTTGTAGTGTTTTGACTCACTCCCTGGCCAAGTGATTTTACTTGGATAAACAGAGCAACTGCTATACAAATAAGCTCTTGACCATTTAAAATACTATAGTGGAAGCCTGACCTAATAGCATTCATTCATCAGCATTTATTAGACACCTACTATGGAGACACTGCCTAATCTCTGAAGAAACAAAATAGCAAAGTTTTAGTTTTAATACTTGAGATTGCAGTCTACTGAGGTAGACTGACCTCTAATTCAATTCCTACAATATCAGAGAATGAAAGCTCTAACAGAGAGATGAACAGCTTATTCAAGGAACACAAGGATGGTGAGATCAAGTCAACCTGATGGTTCTGGAATGAAGGCTTAGGACATAGGTTTTAGGGAATAAATAGAAGATTGACAAACAGAACAGGGGGAATTCACATTTCAGGAACAAATTACCATCTTTGAAGTAAAAGGCATATGCATAAGCCCTACTTGAGCTCCCAGGTAAGAGTCAACATTAATCACCAGATGAGGATTTGAGCCATCTTGGACATGGAGTCCAGTGCAGCTCACAGTTACACAACTGGCAAATAGCAAAACTAGAATTTGAATATAGGTCTTATGATTCTATATCCAGTGCTGTATCTTCTACTCCACTGCTGCCTACCAAATGGAACTAGATAATATCTAGCATAGAATTTAAGACCAGTATAACAGAGTGGTTAAGAGCTCATGTTACCAAGTCATCCAAACTTGGATTAAAGTCTCAGCTCTGCCACCCACTAGTTGTGTGAACTTAGATAAGCTATTACTACTCTAGACCTCAGTTTCTCCATTTAAAAATAGAGTTAACAATAGTCTCTACTTACCTCATAGTATTATTATGAAGGATAAATGAGTTAATGGATATAATACTCCTGGCACATAATAAATACTCAATAAATTATAAAAAGACTACTGTCTTATGATTTTTCAGCCTTTGTGACTCTGTAAACCTGTCTCTAGCTCATTTTTCACCACTATGGTCTCAAAGAACAAAAAGGCCTTCACATATAAACAGACCTAAATGTTTCCTTTGTTCCTTGAACAGACCATCAGCAAGTATCTCACAGCCAAATGCATGAACTTGACTACAGTGAAATCTCCCAATGTTACACAAATTTCAAGAGACTGAAAATTCATCTAGATAACACAAAACCAATGTTCATTATAGCTTTAATTAAATTCCATTGTGGTGTTTTATCTACCCACTTATCTGTCTTTGAAGTCTCCTATAAGGTCAGAAACTTTATCTGGTCATAAAAACTAAATAGATTTGGATGATTCTATCAGAAAACACTAAGGCCATTTCCTTATCTCTGTGAAATAGTTTTTTCTCTATACATACCTCTAATGACTACAGGAAGCAACTTTGGTTGTACTGTCCTCAATTTGCTCTAATTTCTTTTTTTTTCCCTGTAGTTTTTCTGCTAAAAACTTAATTTTGTCCTTTTTGTATGTATATGATTTTTTAAAGCATCAGTGCAAATCTTTGTATTTCTTCATCCTTTTGGATATTACATGAAATGTTATTTGTTGTACTGAAAATGCCTCCTCTACTTGTCATATATATTATTACCATCTGAAAACTTCTTCTGAGAACTAGGTAAAGGTTAACAGTATATGTTCAAGCATACAACATATTTCATATGCCTGAGGAATACACCACAAAACAATGATCTTTCCATCCATAACTTGTTTAAGTCAAGACTAGCTGCAAAGCATCAAATTTTCCATAACTGGAACCTTGATAACATAAGATCCACTTCATATTTGACTAAACTGACACTCCCACCCAGAGGCTGTACCTCCCCTTTTCATATATCCAAATCCTGTCCCTTCTCCAAGGCCCAGCTAGAGACCTACCATTACCGAAATCCTTCCCTTTCTCTTTGAGCTACAACAGCACTGCTTAAATGCAGCACTCCCTGCCATTTGCTGCGTTGGACAGTACTTGGCCAGATTTTTGCCAAAAATCAAACTCCTTTAAGAAGATTCCACAATGCTATATGTGTACAAGGAGATTGCTCCTTAGAATTGTTAGAATGGATTTATTTGAAGAGCGGGAGGTACCATGTCACGGTGAAAAGAATATGAATTTTGCCATTGCCTACAACTTCAACTCAAAACTAGCATTAAAAATGTGTGAATCTGGAGCTTCCCTGGTGGACCAGTGGTTGAGAGTCCGCCTGCCAATGCAGGGGACACGGGTTCGTGCCCCGGTCCGGGAAGATCACACATGTCACGGAGCGGCTGGGCCCGTGAGCCATGGCCACTGAGCCTGCACGTCCGGAGCCTGTGCTCCACAACAGGAGAGGCCACAACAGTGAGAGGCCCGTGTACCACAAAAAAAAAAAAAAAGTGTGAATCTAAGAAACAATTAACCGATAAGAAAGTGAGTGTGATTTGCCTATGTTCATCCTAGTAATGAGTGATAGGTCTGGGGTCTAGGATCAAGTCTATCTAATTGCAAAGGCGTCTCACCTTCTACATATTACTATGGAATCAGAAGACAATAATATAATAATAACTGAGATTTTCATATCCATATTCCTAGATTTAATACTTTTCCTAAAATCCAGCTACCTCCTCCATAGTTTACCTGCATGTCTTGTCGTCAATCTAAGCATCTCCAACATTAATTTTCATTGATCCTTCAAACTCTTTTTTCTCTTGGGTGTTTCATACATCCCAAGACTAATATCTGCCCAGCCACTCCAATTCAGAACATATTTGATATCTCCATTTCCCTTACCACCTTCCACCCAAACCAATCAGTCATCAATTTAACTCTCACACTTACAGCTAAAATGATGCAAAACTATCACAATCTTGTGACTGTTCAGTTCAGCCTTCATCACATGGAGTCCTGACTATGGTGACAGCCTTCTAACCACCTTTTGGCCTCCATCCAATTCATCCTCCACATGGTGGTCAGTGATACATTTCTAAAATAATAATCTGGTCACATCTCTTTTCATGTTGCAATTACTCCCTCTATACTGCCTTCAATATAAAATCCAATTTATGCAGAATTCAAGCTTATTCACAAACCTCTTCTCTAATGTCTTTTTCCCTCACACATATATTCACACACCCACATTGAACAACCAGCCTTTTCCTGAAGATGCCTTATAGTTTCACATATTTGTGCCTTTACATATGCTATTCCTTCTACCTAGAAGCCCCTGATACTGCATGAAAGCCACATAATTATCCTTCAGAATTCATCTCCTATGCCACTTATACTCAGAAGCTTTGCAGAACTCTTCTCTTCTGGACAGAAAAAAAAATTCACTTATTCTATTTACCCAATGCATATTTTTCAAACCATATACAAAAATAAACTCAAGATGGATTCAAGACCTAAATTTAAGACTGGAAACTATAAAGTTCCTAGAAGAAAACATAGGCAGAATACTTTTTGACAAAAGTCATAGCAATAATTTTTTTGGATCTGTCTCCTGACACAAAGGAGACAAAAGCAAAAATTTTTTAAAATGGGACCTAATTGAATTTAAAAGTTTGCAAAGCAAAGGAAACCATTGACAAAATGAAGAGACAGCCTACTGAATGGGAGAAAATATTTGCAAATGATGTTACCAATAAGAGTTTAATATCCAAAATACATAAATACTTCATACAACTCAATATTTTAAAAAAAGCTAAGTAAAAAATGAGAAGTTTATTTCTGTATATCATGTGAGAAAATGTTCTAATTTCATTTTTACATGTAGCTGTCCAGTTTTCCCAGCACCACTTATTGAAGAGACTCTCTTTTTTCCAGTGTATATTCTTGCCTCCTTTGGCATAGATTAATTGAACATAGGTGCATGGGTTTATTTCGGGGCTCTCTATCCTGTTCAATTGATCTATATTTCCATTTTTCTGCCAGTACCATACTCTTTTGATGACTGTAGCTTTGTAGTATAGTCTGAAGTCAGGGAGTGTGATTCCTCCAGCTCTGTTCTTCTTTCTCAATACTACTTTGGCTATTTGGGGTCTTTTGTGTTTCCATACAACTTTTAGAATTATTTGTTCTACTTTAAGTCCCCTACATATGAACCTTCAAGTTGCGAACTTTCAAAGATGTGAACATGCATCACTGGATCATTTTTTCAAGAAGGTAGATAGAATTGAATCCAGTAAGGAACCAGAACATGTGCCATCAATGTCAGGCATGAGTGAAATTGCAGCTTGTCTTCTATCTCCTATTGCTGATTATCTTTCAGCTCTACCATCTCCCACCTCAACTCCCTCCTCCAGTAACTCTTCTTGCCTGTTCATTTGATGGCAGGCCCTGTATGCTAGCAGTTGTACTGTACTACTGTACTTTTCAAGGTTACATACTGTAAGATTAAAAATGTTTTCTTTATTTTTTGTGTTTGTTTTTTATGTATTATTTGTGTGAAAAGTATTATAAACCTATTACAGTACAGAACTATATAGTCAATTGTGTTAGCTGGGTACCTAGGCTAAATTTGTTGGACTTACAAACAAATTGGACTTATGAATGTGTTCTCTGAACAGAACTCGTCTGTATGTAAGGGACTTACTGTACTTCTGTAAAAAAGGTCATTGGTATTTTCCTAGGGATTGCATTGAATCTGTAGATTGCCTTGGGTAGTAAGTCATTTTAACAATATTAGTTCTTCCAATACAAGAACATGGTATATCTTTCCATCTGTTTGTATCATCTTCAGTTTCTTTCATCAGTGTCATAGTTTTCCAAGTGAAAGACAAGTCTTTCACTTCCCTAGGTAAGTTTATTCCTAGATATTTTATTCTTTTCAGTGCAATGGTTAATGGGATTGTTTCCTTAATTTCTCTTTCTGGAACATTCTCTAACACCATATACAAAAACAAACTCAAAATGGATTAAAGACCTAAATGTAGGACCAAAAGCCATAAAACTCCTAGAGGAAAACATAGGCAGAGCGCTCTGACATAAATCATAGCAATATTTTTTTAGATCTGTCTTATAAAACAGGAAATAAGAGCAAAAATAAACAAATGAGACCTAATTAAACTTAAAAGCTTTTGCATAGCAAAGGAAACCATAAACAAAATGAAAAGACAAACTACTGAATGGGAGAAAATATTTGCAAGTGATATGACCGATAAGGGGTTAATATCCAAAATATATAAGCAGCTCATACAACTCAACATCAAAAAAACAACCCAATTAAAAAATGTACAGAATAACTGAATAGACATTTTCCCAAAGAGGAAATGCAGATGGCCGACAGGCTCATGAAAAGATTATCAACATTGCTAATCATCAGGGAAATACAAATTGAAACCACAATGAGATATCACCTCACACCTGTCAGAGTGGCTACCATGAAAAAAACACAAATAACAAATTTTAGTGAGAATGTGGAGAAAAGGGAACCTTCCTATACTGTTGGTGGAAATGTAAATTGGTACAGCCACTGTGGAAAACAGTGGAGGTTTCTCAGAAAGCTGAAGATAGAACTACCATATGAGGCAGGACTTCTATTCCTGAGCATATAACTGAAAAAATACAAAAACACTAATTTAAAAAGATACATGTAACCCAATGTTCATAGCCACATCATTTAGAATTGCCAAGATATGGAAGCACCCTAAGTGTCCATCAACAGATGAATGGATAAAGATGTGGTATACACACACACACCCATATATAATAGAGTATTACTCAGCCATAAAAAAGAATAAAATTTTGCCATTTTCAACAACATAGATGGACCTGGAGCATACTGTGCTTAGTGAAATAAGTCAGACAAAGACAAATACTGTATGTTATCTCTTACATATGGAATCTAAAAAATAAAACAAATAAATAAAACAAAATGGAAACAGACTCACAGATATAGAGCACAAACTTGTGATTACCAGAAGGGAGAAGGAAAGGGGAAGGGGTGAGATGAAGGTATGGGATTAAGAGATACCAACTACTATGTAAAAAATAAATAAGCTACAAGGATATATTGTACAGCATAGGGAATAGAGCCAATATTTTATAACTTTAAATGGAGTATAATTTATAAAAATTTTGAGTCACTATGTTCTACACCTGAAACTAATAAGATGTTGTAAATCAACTTAGCTCAACTAAATAACAAATAAATAAATAAAATCTATGTTGAATTTAGATAAAATGAGAGGAAGATGTTTGTGTATCCATGCACACAATCAGCATATTTTTGAGCATCTACTAAGTGCTATGCACTCTATCAGGTGCTGGAGATCCATCACTAAGCAAAAGAAACCAAGGGTAGATAGAGACAGGGATAGATAAAGTGCTCTGGGAGTTAATGGAAATAAAAATATATCAATTTTATTTACTTAATAATTTTACTTTGAGTTACTTTCCTATTGTTGTCATAACAAATTAACATAAACTTAGTTACATAAAACAACACACATTCATTATTTTATGGCTCTGGAAGCATGAAGCCCAAAATGGGTCCCACTGGGCTAAAATCAATATGTTGACAAGGCTGAATTCCTTCTTGAGGCCCAAGGGGAGAATCCATTTCATTGTCTTTTTCAGCTTTTAAGGGTGGCCCCTTTGCACATCCAGCAGTATAGCATCTTCCACTTTAAAGGATGCCTGTGATGACACTGGGCACAACTAACTTATCCAGGCTAATCACTTTAGTTTAAGGTCAGCTGATTAGCAACCCTAATCCCCACTTGCCATGTAATGTAATATATTCTAAGTTTCAAGGATTAGGGTATAGGTATCTTTAGGGAAGGGGCATTATTTTGCCTACTACTGAAACTCAAAGAATAGGAATTACACTTTGTCCCTTCTTTTCACATGTTGGGAAATGTAGAAATGCAGACAGTTAGCCATTGATCAGCTCTCCTTTGATGGTGCATATTAAGATTATCTAAGATATTGCCAGAACAAGCAGGAAAAAATTTCCAAAAAAATGTCTATTATCTTGTTTTCAAATATACAGAGCCAGATACTAGGTGGATGAAGAACACAGATTTCTGCAATATGGAGAGATAGATAAAAATGTAAAATAAACTGTAACCTCTATACAGCCTATACTCTTCACCCACTCCAGCTTTCCTTCTTGTGATCTGCTGCACCCAATCATGAAAATAATTTAAATTTACAGTAACTGTGCAACTGACAAATCTCTTTCATCAGTTATATACTTGATGCTCAAAAAAGCCTGAAAAGAAAGAAATTTTATATGAATCTTACATTAACCATAGAACTTTAAGTAGTATAATCAAAAAGCCAGGGCCTGTGTTTTCTGCATGATGGTGTGCTCTCTAGGTAAGCACTGTCATCTTCCTTCCATCTTCTCATGTGTTCTTTAAAGTGTGAAATTGAATTTCTACTTGTACGAGGATGAAATAGGCTTTTGTATAAATCTCCAGCCTTATCTAAAAATTAACTCAAAATGTAGCATAACCATAAATGGAAAACATAAAAATAAAACTTATAGAAAAAAATACAAGAAAATCTTCAAGATTTAGTGCTAGGTACGAAGTGCTAGGCAAAGAATTCTTATGCCTTGACACCAAAAGTACAATCTACAAAAGGAAGTGAAAAACTGAACATCATTAAAATTAAACTCTTTTGCTCTGTGAGAGAGTCTGTTAAGAGGCTTAAAATACAAGTTACTGACTGGGAGAAAATATTTGCAAACCACATATTTAAAAAGGATAAAATCTAGAATATATAAAGAACACTCAAAACTCAACAGTAAAAAAAAAAGATTAGAAAATGGGCAAATGACATGTACAGACATTTCAAAAAAGAGAACATGCGGATAGCAAATAAGCACATGAAAGATGTTCAACGTGATTAGCCATTAAAAAATGCAAAGTAAAACCAAAATGAAATGGCACTATGTAATATCAGGAGAGCTAAAACAAAAAATAGTGACAACAGCAAACACTTGTGGGGATGCAGAGAAACTGGATTGTTGAGACACTGCTGATGAGAATATGAAATAGTTTAGCCATCCTAGAATACAGTTTGACAGTTTCTTAAAAACCTAAATATGCTAGTACCATATAAACCAGAAATTACACCCTTGGGAATATATCCCATAGGCATTAAGAATTATCTTCACACAAAAACCTGTCCATAAATGTTTAAAGTAGCTTTATTTATAATAGCCCTCAAATGGAAAGAACTCAGGTGTCCTTCAATGGGTGACTGATTAAACAGTGGTATATCCATACCGTGGAACACTACTCAACAGTGAAAAGAAATTAAGTATTGATATAAACAACCTGGAAGAATTTCCAGTGAATTATGCTGAGTGAAAAAGCCAATCCCAAAAGGTTACATACTGTATTAATCCATTTATATAATTCTTGAAATGACAAAGTTATAGAAATGATGAAAGTGGTTACCAGTATTTAAAGGGATGGAGGGCTCAAGAGAAGTAAATCTGGCTATAAAACAGCAACATGAGGAATTCTTGTAGTGATGAAAGTATTCTATCTCTTGAGCATACCAATGCTAATATACTGGTTGTGATATGATAGTACAGTTTTGCAAGTTGTTACCATTGGGGGAAACTGAGTAAAGGGTACATAGGCACTCTCTATATTATTGCATACAACTGTGAATTTATAATTATCTTAAAATAAAATGTTAAATTTTTTAAAAGCCTGAAAAATATTGTAGTTCTATTTTTAATGTTTTGAGGAACCTCCTTACTGTTTTCCACCACAACTGGACAATTTCGCTTTTCTACCAGCAATGTACAAGGGTTACGATTTCTCCAAAACCTCACCAATACTTGTTGTATTTTTTTTGGTTGATAATAGCCATCCTAACAGGTATGAGGTTATATCTCATTGTGGTCTTGATTTGCATTTCCCTGGTGATTAGTGATGTTGAGCATCCTTCCATAAACCTGTTGACAATACATCTTCTTTGGGTAAATATATATTCAAGCATTTGGCCCATTTTTAAATCAGGTTATTTTTTTTTTGGATTGAGTTGTAATAGTTCCCTATATTTTTTGGAAATTAATCCCTTATCTTATATATGGTTTGCTAATATTTTCTCCCATTCCATAGGCTGCCCTTTCACTCTATTAATTGTTTTCTTTGTTGTGAAGAAGCTTTTCAGTTTGAAG
The DNA here is from genome assembly GCF_949752795.1 of Hyperoodon ampullatus. Taxonomy (NCBI): domain Eukaryota; kingdom Metazoa; phylum Chordata; class Mammalia; order Artiodactyla; family Ziphiidae; genus Hyperoodon; species Hyperoodon ampullatus. The sequence continues at coordinate 51,079,976 of NC_136920.1, read as the reverse complement.
TAGTCCCACTTCTCTATTTTGGATTTTGTTGCCTATGCTTTTGGTGTTATACCAAATGAAATCATTGCTAAGGCCAGTGTCATGGGGGAAAGGGAGAAATGAGGAGTTGCTAAACAAAAGCATGAAGTCTCATTTATGGAAGATGAGTACGTTCTAGAAATCTTCTGTACTACATTGTACCTATAATTAACAATATTGTATTATACACTTAAAGATTTGTTAAGATGATAGATCTCATGTTAAGCGTTCTGACCAATAATTTTTTTAAGGCTGAAAGCACATGTCACTTTGCTTTCTCTCAATGTCCCCAACTTATACAACATAACACATGTCCTATTACAATTGAAATCCTTCCCTGATGAAACTGAAAACCTATTATTTTGTGGTGAGAAGCTTTCTGGAAAATGAAAAAGTCATGATGAAAATTGTTACAAATGACTGTTCCATGGATACATCATCTTAAAAAGTAGGAAGATTTTACTGTCTGAAACTTAATAAGACTGTATTTTCCCATTACAAAGTAATATATTTGAATCAAATTATATTTCATAATAATTATATAATTAGCAACTTGGACATCTGGCTTCATGTAATTTTGATTACCTATGGAGAGTCTATTTCCCAGAATATCTTTCTACTTAACATTTCTTGGTAATAATAGAAATGTCACATCTCCTGTTAAATTGTATCAACCCCTGTTAAGGCAAGAACATTAGGAGAGAACAGAAGTTTGAAGTTTGAAACCCATAGTCAGTTAAAGGCACACACACACACACACACACACACACACACACACTGTTCCCAGGCCCATGACTTTTGTTCCTTTAACCCAGAAAGACATATCCAAGAGAATTTGATGGAAATAACCCTCCTTATTATCTTGCCATTCATTAATTAAGTAGTCACTGATTTCTATGTGCCTAAGAAAGCCCTAGAAGCTGAAGAAATTATAAATTTCAAAAGAGAGTCCCTGTGCTGCTTGAGTGTGTACCAGACTGTAGTTTGTCACTGAAATGGCTGCTCTCTGGATATATGTATCTATTTGTACTCAGTACAATTTCTGCCCTTCTAAGCTCTCTGGTCCACAGACTCTGGGAGCCTAGAAAGCGTCTCTTCCCAGATTCTAGTGCCAGGAGGATTGCATGGTTAAATTTTAACCATGCAGAAGATTCAACTTTATTTTATCTATTGTGGGCTTTTAATCTCAACTGTTTTTATTTTACTTTTTTAAAATTTATATTTTATAGTGGACTATAGTTGATTTACAATGTTGTGTTAGTTTCAGGTGTACAGCAACGTGATTCAGTTATACATATACATTATGTGTTTTATATTTCATTATTTCTGCTCTTACCTTTATTATTTCCTTCTCCCTACCTATTTGGAGTTTACTTTGTCCTTTTTTTCCTAGCTTAAGGTGGAACTATAGGTCTTTTATTATAGATCTTTTTAAGGCACATAAGCATTTAAAACTATAGATTTCTCTCCAAACTGCTAACATAAGCATTTAAATTTAAAATTCCCTCTAAAGCTTGATTAGTTACATACCACAGAACTTGATATATTGTATTTTTACTATCATTCAGTTCAAACTATTTTCTAATTTCCCTTGTGATTTCTTCTTTAATCCATGAGTTATTTATAAGTACACTGGTTAATATGCCAATACTTAGGGATTATTGGAATATCTTTTTATTACTGATGTAATTTATTTTGTGGTATTTATATATTTTTAAACGTATTGAGACATTTTATGGCCTGTCATAAGGTCCATTTTGGTGTATGGACCACTGATTATTTTGGTATAATTATTCCATCAACTGCTGAGGACAGGGTGTTACAATATCTAATAATGATTGTGAAAATTGTCTGTTTTCCTTTTTAATTCTGAAAATGTTTGCTTCATGAATTTCAAAGTTCTGTTGTAAGGTGCATACACTTTTAAAACTGTTACATCTTCCTGACATGAATTCTCTTTTATCATTATGATATACCTCCCTTGATCTCTGGTAATATACTTTATTTCGAGTCTACTGGATGTGATAGTAATATAGCCACTTTAGCCTTCTTAAGCTTACTGTTTTCAAGATATATATCTTTTTCCTTCCATTTACTTTAACCTATTGTATGTATCTCTGTGTTTAAAGTGTATTTCTTGTGGATATCATATAGTTAGGTCTTGCTTTTTACCTACTCTGATAATCTCTGCCATTTTATTGGCATGTTTAGCCCATTGTTGCACTCAACGTATTTTGGTATGGTTTGATTTACTCATGATTTTCTATTTATTTTCTCTGTTTTCTTTGTTGCTGTTATTTTCCCACTTCTATTGCTTTGCTGCCTTATTTAATTTTTTTTTAGAATTTTAACTTATCTGTTGACTTTAGCTATACTTATTTGCATTATCCTGTAATGGTTGCTCTAGAGATTATTTGTCCTTAACTTTTCACATTTTATTTAGAGTTAATTTTGTGTCATTTTACATCAAATTTAGAAAACTTCTAACATATAGTTTTATTTACAACCACCTCATCCTTTATGTTATAGCTTCTGTATATATTACATTTATATATTTTATAGGCCGACAGTTCAGCATAATTCTCCTTTCGTAATTCTCCTGAAGACATTCCTTTAACATTTCTTTTAGCGCTGGACTAATGACAACAAATTCTCTTAGTCTTTTTTTTTTATCTGAAAATGTATTTATTTGCTTTTGTTCATGAAGAATATTATCAATGATATAGTCTAGGTTGACCTTTATTATTTTGCTCTCTCCCACTCAGTTAAAGATAGTCTCCTACTGTCTTATGGCATCCACTGTTTCTGATGAGAAGTCAGTCATCATTTGATTCATTGTTCCCCTGCATGTAATGTGTAATTTTTCTTCTCCAGTTGTTTTTGAAATGTTTTCTTTACATTTTATTTTCATCAGTTTTTTATTTATCATGACAGATTCATTGAGCTTCTCCTATGCCTTTCATCAAATATAAGAAATTATCAACTGTTGTTTCTTCAGATATTGTTTCTGTCCCATTCTCTCTCTCCTCTCTTTCTGGAACTCCTATTTTGAAATCTTTGCTAATCACAATATCTATGTCATCTCAGAGTATTGACTAGTTATTTTTTTTCTCTTCAGAATAGATCATGTCTTACTACCTTTTAAAATGTCAGGTGATTTCAGATTGTATTCTGGAATTATGAATAATATGTTGTAAGACTTTTCTGTTATAGTCTCTGAAGAGTGTTGTTGCATGTGTGTGTGTGTGCACACGCATGTGTGTGTTTGTGTCTTAGCAGCCAACTAACTTGGCTGGACTCAAACTGCAAACTTTGCCTTCTTTTTTTTGTAGGCCATTGTGCTTTTAGAGTTAGCTAGGTTTTTTGGAGTCTGCTTTACACGTATCTACTTCAGGGGTCAGATAGAGATTTGTGCAGTGTCTATACACCAAACTGTGGTCTCCGCTCTCTGGTTCTCTCCTTTCCAGGATTCTCCCTCACTTCCTAGTAACTGTGATGACCCTTAACTCTGCCTTCTGGTTCCTGAAGCAAGTAAGACTAGGTTTTTGTTGTTCCCACATGACACACAATGAGGCATGCTCTCAGGAAAATAGCCATAAAAAATGTGAAATTCATCCAAGGCTGTCCCTTTCTTCCAAGGGAAGACACTGCTCTGGTATGTGTCTGCTTTGGGTTGTTCTCAAGTTCCTTCATTTCTTTTTCTTTTTCTTGTTTTAATTTTTTTCCAGAGTTAGAACTTGTTATTTGCAGAAGGGTTGATCTAACAGTACTGGCTTTACCAGAACTTATGTAATATGTGAATAGCAGAATCAGAGCAAGAGTTAATAATTGTACTAAAAATGTATTTCAATTTATTATTGCTTTGTAACAATATCCTCAAAAATTCAATGAATACTATCAGAAGGTACCTGTACCCACTTCTTTGGCTAAATATCCAAATAGCTGGCAAAACTCAGAAAATAAATCATCAGGCAATGTAGTATATTTTAGGCCAATACTGCCTGGACACACTCAAGAGTAAAATCCATCAACTTCATTAAAGTTTTTTTACTGTGATCTCATGGGTGACTTGTTTTTAGAAGATAAAAAAGAATGGCTATTTATTTGCCTTTCTTACAGTAGACCCTGGACACTGTCCTGGGAGTCATCATACTTATACCCTGGAACATTTGTGAACTCCTAAATTTATAAATGGATTATTTTTCAGGTTCTCTTCTTTACCTCAAATTATATTTCTGTTGAGAGTAATGAGTTCCCTGGCATAGCTTCAAATTTTAACTACAGTTTTCTACATTTACTAAAGTTTTATCTCTCCCTTGTCAGCAATATTTCATAAATAAAACATTTTTACAAACTTAGGAGAATTAATAAGTATATAAGGAGAAGGAGAGAACAACCCAGTTGCATTGGGATGTGACAGACTGACATCATTCACTATCTTAGTAATTCACAGCTCAGCATTCAGATTTGTGCTTCAGCAAGGGAACAAATTGTCATGGTAGCACTTATCAAGCACTGTAATTACATGATTTCTTTCCCGTATCTTCTACTAGATCATAAACGAAATTGTCATTGCATCTCTAGTACCTACCATAGTAGGTCTTCATTAACATTTGTTGAATAATTATTGAAAAGATAAAACTAAGAATACTAAAGCTCCACTGAATTTACATGTTAAAATAAAACCTCTGTTTTTCAGCAGTAGTGACTGTTATGAGAATGTGTGTGTGTGTGTGTGTGTGTGTGTGTGTGGATAAATGGAGGTGTGTGGGTGTGAGTGTGTGGGTGTAGATATGATAATTATAAATATACAGGCATATCTCAGAGACACTGGGTGTTCAGTTCCAGACCACTGCAATAAAGTGAGTATCGCAATAAATAGAGTCACATGAATTTTTTGATTTCCCAGGACATATAAAATCATGTTTACACTATACTGAAATCTATTAAGTGTGCAATTGCATTATGTCTAAAAAAAAACAATGTCTATATCTTAATTAAAACATAAGAATTGCTAAAAAATGCTAACCCTCTTCTGAGCCTTCAGTGTATTATAATTTTTTGCAATAGTTAACATCAACGATCACTGATCACAGATCACCATAAAAAATATAGTAATAATTTAAAAGTTAGAAATATGTGAGAATTACCAAAATGTGGTACAGAGACACACAGCGAGCCAATGCTTTTGGAAAAATGGCTCCAATAAGCTTGTTCGACGCAAGATTGTAGCAAAATTCCAATATGTAAAAAACGCACTATCTGTGACATGCAATAAAGCAAAGCACAATAAAATGAAGTATGCCTGAATAACATTTTACATGAATAATTTTACAAACATCAATGTCTTGGATGACTACATTTTCTGAGACATGAGTTGTTTGTACCTTAAAAAACACTCCTGCCGGGGCTTCCCTGGTGGCGCAGTGGTTGAGAGTCCGCCTGCCGATGCAAGGGACATGGGTTCGTGCCCCGGTCTGGGAGGATCCCACGTGCCGTGGAGCGGCTGGGCCCGTGAGCCATGGCCGCTGAGCCTGCGCGTCCAGAGCCTGTGCTCCGCAACGGGAGAGGCCACAGCAGTGAGAGGCCCGCGTACCACAAAAAAAAAAAAAAAAAACAAAAAAAAAAAACACTCCTGCCTATGTGATAATCTACAACATTTTCCTGCTATGCCCACCCTCTAGCTTTCCTTTTGATAAAACCTAGGCAAAGGGAGATACTCCAAGGCTGGGTTTTACAGAGAACTCACTGAACTCTAAAATACTCTGAGGTTTAACGTCAGACATCTGATGAAAGCTATTCCACTGACCAAAGATACATCATCCATCAATCAGGAATACTTTTCTTCAAGTGTAGCTCCCATCATATCACTTTCTTGCTTAGAACATTCATTTGTGCCCCACTGTCTAATGTACACAATCCAAACTTCTTAGATATCCATTCTCCTTTGTCTTGGTCTTCTGCTTTAAACCATTCACTAGCTAAGTGACCTTGGAAAAGGTACTTCTCCAAACTTCAGTCTCCACTTTTATAAGAGTAATACCTATGAGTATCAAATATAAGCAATATGAAACACAGTAGGTATTTAATCAATGATAGCTATTAATTTAATTATTATAATTTATCTTATTTTCTTTCTCACTAAGCTAACTGAATTATGAGCCATTCCTCCAAAATGCACCCTCTTCCCCTAGCACAATTATTAAAATTTAGTGCCGACAGAATTTCTGTGGTGTTAGAAATGCTCTATATGTACATTGTTCAATATGATAGCCATGTAGATATGGAGCATTTAGAAAGTGGCTTGTGTAACCGAGAAAGTAATTTTTAAATTTAATTTAATATTAATTCATTTAAATTTAAATAACCACATGTGCTTATTGGCCACCATATTGGATAGCACAGATCTATACTTTCCTTGAAAACCTCTGTGATTCCCTCTAGAGAAACGTGATTCCTTCCTGAGATGTCCTATTTCTTTAACCCTAGTGGACTACTATTTGATCGCTTCCACTAAGAAGCCTTAGTTTTGTTTGTTTGTGTGTGGGTTTTTTGGTGAGGGATGTTGTTGATCTCTCTCCTTCTCAGATGGATTGAATTATTTTCTCATCCTCAGACATTCTGTACATATCTTTGTCAAAATTTTTGAGCTATGTTGAAATTGTTCATTTACTTAAGTGAAAGGCCTACGTATAATAGAAACTCAACAAAGATAGGTGAAAAGGAGGAATAAAGTACAGGAGGGAGGAAGGAAGGAAGAAAAGGGGAGAGTTTAAGGTAGGCAGGCATAGAAAATGTGTCATGGAAAGTACATTCACTCACGACTACACTGAGTCAACAGTGCTACTTAGTTCCCAATTTTGAACAACCACTACATAATATATTCCCTGAAGGTCTCATCTAAACAATAATAATCAATCAGCAACTGAACATAATGGCACCTTGGTTTGAGTTGTTTGGTGGAATGCTTGATTATAAGGAAACAGAAAATAGGAAACACTTATAATTGCTCTTTCAAAGCTTCTGCTCATATCACAGATAACATTTCATAATTCTCAGGAGGCCCTTAGTCACCTCTGGCTGTCACCAGAAGAATCGCTGAAACAGTAGACCCAGCCTGCGTGGCACTTTACAATTTCACTTTTTTACATGTACTTTCTGGAACTAAATTTCTGAGCCATCTCATTCCATCACAGAAAGACCAATCTACAAAGCAGCTCTTCCACCAAAGGAAATGCTAGGGTTAATGGACTTTCTCTTGAAATCCGATCAATAATAGTCATATAAAATGTAACTGTCATGTTACTCACTGTTGTTACTCACTGAACCCTAATCCCAAATAATAGCTATAAAGCTTTTCCAGAAATCTCCATAGCAATGAGCTCACTTAATGAAGTTTAGGTATTGGTATGAGAAGAGCATCAGTATGCAAAATGAATGAAGGATTTACTGCTTGGCCAATAATTGATTAGATACTTGCGCAGAAGACTGGCAGAGTGGTACACTTATTTTTAAAATATCTGTGCTCATCACCTACTATGTTCAGGCTGAGACTGGACATGGGACACCAAAAGGAGAACAAGACACAGTTCTTGACCTTAAAGAGCTCACAGATTAATATGGAAAATAAAGTGAACCATTTAAAAACAATACGATAAATACAACCACGTGGAGTGAGAGGTGGAGGCAGCCATAGGACATTTTTGAAAGTAGGTAAAAGCTGAAATTTAAAGAATATTTAGGGGTTACCCAGAGAAGTATGTGTGTTTGTATTGATACTGGAATAGGGTAGGAGGTGGCACTGGTAGAGGGTTTTGAGTAGAGTGTTCTATTCAGAGGGAAAAATGTGTGCAAAATTTTAGAAAATGATACTCAACCAGGCATAAGGAAAAAAAAATGAGTAAGAAACAAAACTATTGTCCTGAGGGAGCTCTCAGTCTGTGTCTTCCCTATAAATGGATACATTAAACCATGACAAGTTGAGTTCTATAAGAGGGAATGAATCAAGTTCTAGGGGTCTAACATTCCTTGGAAAGTCAAGAAAATTTCTTAAAAGAAGATAATATTTGATCTTGATCTTCAAGCTTCAGATATCCTGTTCCCAAGTGAATTATTTTAGAAGCTTGACAAACCCCTTAATGTTTCCAGCACAAGTATCCTAAAAAGGTTTCAGAGTAATATGAAAATGAGCACGTGTTTTAAATGTAGGCTGAAAACAGGAAAAAAAGAAGGTTACCATTGAACCAACAGAGTGAGGGTGAAGTATTTCTATTGATGTCTGGATCAAAAAAGAGAATTTGTGGAACCATGGAAATATTAAATATCATAGGATCAGAAGTCAAATAAGGACTCAGTCCATTTTCTGAGTCATCCAACTGATATTTAATGATATTTAATTCCTCCATCATAGGAATTTTGGACATAGGGATATAGACATAGGTTAAAAAGGCAACACCTTCTCTCAAGGCTAGCAGAGGGAGAGCCATGGAAACATATGAAGTACATGGATGCATAAATGCCCTGATAAGGTATGCCAAGAGATGCAAAGGCACTAACCAAGTTTTCTGGAGGGGAGAGGAGCAGAGATGGGTAATTAGGTCAGAGAAGGTTTTCTGTAGGGGATATTACTATAAAGGAACTTGCAGTCCTGCAGATAATAGGTTGCCAAATCTGAAGCTGTAAAATAAAGAAATTCATTCCTCACCACAGTCAACATTCTGAGCTGGTGTGAATATGGAGTTAGGAAGTCAGTGATTAAGGCCCAGGTATGTATTAATATAATCAAGGGGCTGCCTGAAGCACATGTTTTTTGATGTTCCCTCTCTTGAAGATGATGATGGACAAGTTTATTCTGATAGTCAGTGATAGACGGTGAAAGCAAAGCCTGAGGCAATGGAAATCAGGTCATATTTATGTGCCTGAACAACCCCCTCCATGTACTGTTTCTAGGGAATCTTGGAGAAATGACAGTTCAAAGACATTTCAATTTCTGGTGTTCAGTGTTTTTGGTAGACAAACTGCGAAAGAAGAGACTGCTTAATTGGAGGCACCTAAGGTATTGATGTAAGCGTAATTGGAAATACAAAATTTTATCTGTGGTATTCCCCTAGAGACCATGCACAAAATGAGAAGATGACCATAAGTTGGTATTTGCCCAAGACAAGTGTTTCACTACAGGACTGCCCTGGGCTAATGTAAGAATATGAAAAGACTTTGATTCCTCTAGAACCACAGGCTGAACCTTACCTTCTAACCTACAGAAAATTAATCCATTCAAAAGACATCTCATTTGAACTGAACATAATTAAATAAACTTACACTACAACAAACAAAGTAATATTTTCAGTTGTAAACTTATGTTCACATATATCTTCAAAAGCATTCTATGACATAGATATTAGACGCCTTTTTATAGATGTACAAATGAGAAAAGTAAGCCTCTGATAGATTAAATGCGATGTCCAAGAACATGCAAATGTGAAATGACAGAACTGAGATTTAAACTGAGACTTTTCTCTATCCAAAATCCAAATTTCTTCCCTAGTTCAAAAGTCATCCTCCTAGAAAACAAAATCACCACCAATAATGGTTTCTGGAGTAGGGATGGGGAATAGAATGATAATATAAACAGCACCAGCTTATCTTCTTAAGAAGTGGTTGGTATTGACATTATAGAAAATTAAAGTAGCAAAAATACATTACAACAATTAAGAATATAGGGTAATGTTATCAGAGCAACTCCACACCAAAAATATTGTTGTCTGGGTCTTGGAAAAATAGGTTGTTTCAATAAAAATAAAAAGAAAATCAAAGCAAAGTCATGGGTCTCATAAAAAAGATAACCCAAAATAATACCCTCAAAATGGATATGACAATATTCAATATAAAGGACCTTTAAAAAATGAATTTACCCAATCCTTTTACAGCATTTGATTCTGTTGAATACTTTCTCTTACTTGAGACTCTCTCGTCCCTCTTTGTCTGTGATAACACATTCTTATTCTCCTCTTATGTCCTGAACCATTCTTTTCTAATCTCCTTACTTTGATGCCCTCTCCCTCTTCCTGATCCTAAAGTGCCGGTATTCCCCTTAATTCTCCCTTGGCCTATTGCTCATTTTACTACCTAAGATTTTGTTAGCTAACCTTTTCTACTGTCAATGTTTTAACATAAAATGACATGCTACTGTAATCCAAATTCCTATCTCCAACTCAAGGCTAGAATTTCAGTGCTTCTAACTCACCAGTCTGTACTCTTTCCAGTACAACATTATGGTCTTAGGTAAAATACAGCAGGTTGAGAATTCCAAGTGGGGTTCCTAAAACCACATTGGATTATTGATAGGTGACTGAAAAGTCAAGAAACCAGATAAGACCAAGTATGAGTGCCTGAGATGAGGGCCACCATCATTAATTCAATGAGTCTAGACAGACTTGGTAGAGTTTGAATGTGCTTCTTTCAACTACCCTCTTCTTAGGCATTTATCCATCCTCAGGTGTGGCTTGTCTACTTTAAAAGAAGAACAATGGTTCTATTCTAAGTGATCCCTTAACTCCCCTTAGATCTGTAAAGACCAAAGCAAAATACAGCTGTAGAACAAATTTCCCTTTGCTTAGCCTATGTCTCTAATTCCCCATTCTCATTTTTCAGCAAACCAATTTTCTCTTTACCGTCTGTCTCCTACAAATACATTTGAGAAATCTTTTCTTGCTGATTGAATTAGGTCCTGCAAATTAATACTGTTTTTTACTTTCTTTCACTTCCACTTGTCTCTTAAAAATTTGTTCAGCTCACTTGCCTTTGAATCTTCCCAATTCTTCCCATTACTGAAGAGCTGCATTTTTCTTTTAAGGCCTCCTATTTTCTAAGGTTTCTTTGTGAGGAGTGGTGGAGAGAAAATCGCCTCTTTAACAGCAAATATTAATATATTTTTAACTAAAGCTGATTAATTTTGCACTTTAGTTTCAGTGTCTTCAGCCTTACCATAGTCTAATACATATCTTACTAATACTTGGTCATTTATTCATTCAAAAACCATTTATTGAACCTATAATGTTCTAGAGACTATATTAGATCTTAGAGATGTTAAAATGAACTGCGCATGGAAGCTTCCTCAAGAGGCTTAGAATCTTGAGAAAAAATATGTACATAGGTACTGTATAATAAATAATAAATATATTTACTAATAATAAAATTTTGTAGGTGATCACATGAGTATAACTACGAGAAATAGTTGGACAGAGATGATATCCTAGAAGTAATGATTGATGGGAGCCTTCTGTGCAAATCAAAGGTAAAAGTGAATTTAAGGTAAAGGAAGCAGCATTCTAAGGCCACATACATTTACAGTGGACCCTTTATTGGTGCCTGGAAAGCTCAAAACAATACACCCTTACTTAGGAAAGGCCTCCCTAATCTATGACACTGACACAGGTGTGGACCCCTAGAGACAAGTTTGGACTTCACGACCCACACCACACTCCCGGCCATAGCTTCTTGGACCAAAAGTGCACATTTAAACTAAGTTAGGCAATACAATTTCTCTTCCAAATAAATTGATGTGGGGCCTTAAGAAATGCATATCACTCTCCTTATGTAACTGTAACTTAAACACATGAAGTCAGTAGCTCTGTAGTAGCAGCTATGTCCCACCATGTGGTCTGAGGTTTCAAAGGGTGAAAAAAATGAATTAGACACGGTGAATAAAGTAGAAGAGGTCCTGACTGCCTTCTAAATATCCATTTCTGTCTTTCAGAGACCTAGGTGTATTCTAGCTCAAAGGTTCTGGGGATGCTCCTATGTCTAACAAATTTCTTTTTTGGCTTAGGCAGGCCTGAGCTGGTTTCATTACTGGTAAAACACCAGTCTTTACTAATCTAGCTATTCAAAAGTCTGAGCCAATGATTTCAAGCTCCCAGAGGCCAAAGCTGGAACACACTGAGCAACAAAATAAATAATGTAGTATTGGATTATAATCCAAAGTAGAAGCTGAATATTCATAAGATCATGCTGATATAAATACTTTATTGACTAAGCCAGTAAATAAATAAACAAACAAACAAATAAATAAATAAGGGAAAGGAGATAAATTGCCTTTACAGAGGAATTCCAAATAATAAATTGTATACTGTTCCCTCCAGGGGGTGGAGCTTAATCTTTCCCTCACCCTTGAGTGTAGGCTGACTTAGTGACTCACTTGCAAAGAACAGAGTATAGAAAGAGGACATTAGTAACTTTACAGTGAAGAAACCTGACAAACACTACCTTAAGCAAGAGGTCCAGGTTAACATCACAGTGATAAGTTATGTTGATAGTATGTTCCCCTTGATATGATGTGATGAGCAGGGCTTGTCACCTCTGTGGTATTCTTTACAAAACCCTATAACTCCAGTCTAACCATGAGGAAAAACATCAAACAAACCCAAATTGACAGACATTCTACAGAATACCAGTACTCCTCAAAATTCTCAAGGTCATAAAAAATGAGAAAAATCTGAGAAATGGTTACATACCAGAGGAGATTAAATGCAATGCGGTATCCTTGATGGGACCCTAGAAGAGAAAAAGGACATTAATGGAGAAGCTGCTGCAAATCTATAATGAAGCATAAAGTTTATCAGTAATGTAACAATATTTGTTTCTTGGTTTTGACAGATATACCACGGTAGTGTAAGATGCTAAGTATAGGAAAAGCTGGTGGGGGTATATTTAAATTAAAGTAAAAAAGATTTATGCATGGCTAGAATGCAGGATTCATGTAAGGGAACAGCAGCAAACATTGAGATCAAAGAAGTGAGTGAAAACCAAATTGTAAAGAATTGTCTTTGGTATACAAGATGATGAAAGCTCAGCAAAGGAGTGAAACTACCAAACCTGTTTTGGAAAAAACAGCATTCCGCATCTTTGAAGAAGCTATACTTTTAGGGAGGCAAGGCTTGGAGAAGAAGCATAGTTGCAGGGCCATTACAAAGTCTAGCAAAAAGTTTCAAAGACATATATTAGGATATCTTTGTTGATATGGTACTACCCACTGAGACCAAGACCCTAATAAAAGCCCATTCACTCAACCAGACATGTAAAGTCACAAAAAGCAACTTTTCAGAGTATTGAGCAGAGTTCCCTGCGCTATACAGTAGGTTCTTTTTTTTTTAACATGTTTATTAGAGTATGATTGCCTTAAAATATTGTGTTAGCTTCTGCTGTATAACAAAATGAATCAGCTATATGTATAAATATATCCCCATATCTCCTCCCTCTTGCATCTCCCTCCCACCTCCCTATCTCACCCCTCTAGTTGGTCACAAAGCACCGAGCTGATCTCCCTGTGCTATGTAGCTGCTTCTACTAGCTATCTATTTTACATTTGGTAGTGTATATATATCAATGCTACTCTCTCACTTCGTTCCAGCTTACACGTTCCCCACCCAGTGTCCTCAAGTCCATTCTACACATCTGCATCTTTATTCCTGTCCTGCCCCTAGGTTCTTCAGCACCTCTTTTTTTTAGATTGAATATATATGTGTTAGCATACGGTATTTGTTTTTCTCTTTCTGAATTACTTCACTCTGTATGACAGACTATAGGTCTATCCACCTCATTACAAATAACTCAATTTTGTTTCTTTTTATGGCTGAGTAATATTCCATTGTATATATGTGCCACATCTTCTTTATCCATTCATCTGTCAGTGGACACCTAGGTTGCTCCCATGTCCTGGCTATTGTAAATAGAGCTTCAATGAACATAGTGGTACATGACTTTTTTTGAATTATGGTTTTCTCAGGGTGTATGCCCAATGGTGGGATTGCTGGGTTGTATGGTAGTTCTATTTTAGTTTTTTAAGGAACCTCCATACTGTTCTCCATAGTGGCTGTATCAGTTTACATTCCCACCAACGGGGCAAGAGGGTTCCCTTATCGCCACACCCTCTCCAGCATTAACTGTTTGTAGATTTTTTGATAAGGGCCATTCTGACTGGTGTGAGGTGATACCTCATTGTAGTTTTGATTTACAATTCTCTAATGATTAGTGATGTTGAGGATCCTTTCATGTGTTTGTTGGCAATCTGTATATCTTCTTTGGAGATATGTCTAATTAGATCTTCTGCCCATTTTTGGATTGGGTTGTTTAGTTTTTTGATATTGAATTGTATGAACTGCTTGTATACTTTGGAGATTAATCCTTTGTCAGGTGTTTCATTTTGCAAATATTTTCTCCCATTCTGAGGGTTGTTTTTTAGTCTTGTTTATGGTTTCCATGACTGTGCAAAAGCTTTTAAGTTTCATTAGGTCCCATTTGTTTATTTTTGTTTTTATTTCCATTTCTCTAGCAGGTGGGTCAAAAAGGATCTTGCTGTGATTTACTTCATAGAATGTTCTGCCTGTTTTCCTCTAAGAGTTTTATATCTTCAGGCCTTACATTTGGTTCTTTAATCCATTTTGAGTTTATTTTTGTACATGGTGTTAGGAAGTGTTCTAATTTCATTCTTCTACAGGTAGCTGTCCAGTTTTCCCATCACCACTTATTGAGGAGGCTGTCTTTTCTCCACTGTATATTCTTGCCTCCTTTATCAAAGATAAGGTGACCATATGTGTTTGGGTTTATCTCTGGGCTTTCTATCCTGTACCATTGATCTATATTTTGTTTTGTTTTGTTTGCCAGTACCATAGTGCCTTGATTACTGTAGTTTTGTAGTGTAGTCTGAAGTCAGGGATCCTGAGTCCTCCAGCCCCGTTTTTATTTCTCAAGATTGCTTCATCTATTCAGGGTCTTTTGTGTTTCCATACCAATTGTGAAATTTTTTTCTATTTCTGTAAAAAATACCAGTGGTAGTTGATAGGGATTGCATTGAATCTGTGTATTGCTTTGGGTAGTATAGTCATTTTTACAATGCTGATTCTTCCAATCCAGGTACATGGTATATCTCTCCATCTGTTTGTATTATCTTTAATTTTTTCATCAGTGTCTTATAATTTTCTGCATACAGGTCTTTTGTCTCCTTAGGTAGGTTTATTCCTAGGTATTTTATTGTTTTTGTTGCAATGGTAAATGGGCGTATTTCCTTAATTTCTCTTTCAGATATTTCATCATTAGTGTATAGGAATGCAAGAGATTTCTGAGCATTAATTTTGTATCCTGGTATTTTACCAAATTGATTGATTAGCTCTAGTAGTTTTCTGGTAGCATCTTTAGGATTCTCTATGTATAGTATCACATCATCTTCAAACAGTGACAGTTTTACTTCTTCTTTTCCAATTTGGATTCCTTTTATTGCTTTTTCTTCTATTGCTGAGGCTAAAACTTCCAAAACTATGTTGAATAATAGTGGTGAGAGTGGGCATCCTTTTCTTGTTCCTGATTTTAGAGGAAATGGTTTCAGTTTTTCACCATTGAGGATGATGTTGGCTGTGGGTTTGTCATATATGGCCTTTATTATGTTGAGGTAAGTCCCCTCTGTGCCTACTTTCTGGAGAGTTTTTATCATAAATGGGTGTTGAATTTTTCAAAGGCTTTTTCTGCATCTATAGAGATTATCATATGGTTTTAATCCTTCTGTTTGTTAATATGGTGTATCACATTGATTGATTTCCATATATTGAAGAATCCTTGCATTCCTGGGATAAACCCCATATGATCATGGTGAATGATCCTTTTAATGTGCTGTTGGATTCTGTTTGCTAGTATTTGCTGAGGATATTTGCATTAATGTTCATCAGTGATATTGGCCTTTCTCTGTGACATCTCTGTCTGGTTCTGGTATCACAGTGATGGTGGACTCGTAGAATGAGTTTGGGAGTGTTCCTCCCTCTGTTATATTTTGGAAGAATTTGAGAAGGATAGGTGTTAGCTCTTCTCTAAATGTTTGATAGAATTCGCCTGTGAAGCCATCTGGTCCTGGGCTTTTATTTGCTGAAAGATTTTTAATCACAGTTTCAATTTCAGTGCTTGTGACTGGTCTGTTTATATTTTCTACTTCTTTCTGGTTCTGTCTCAGAAGGTTGTGCTTTTTTAAGAATTTGTCCATTTCTTCCAGGTTGTCCACTTAATTGGCATATAGTTGCTTGTAGCAAACCCTCATGGTTCTTTGTATTTCTGCAAGGTCAGTTGTTCTTCTTTTTCATTTCTAATTCTATTGATTTGAGTCTTCTCCCTTTTTCCTTGATGAGTCTGTCTAGTGGTTTATCAATTTTGCTTATCTTCTCAAAAAACCAGCTTTTAGTTTTATTGATCTTTGCTACTGTTTCCTTCATTTCCTTTTCATTTATTTCTGATCTGATCTTTATGATTTCTTTCCTTCTGCTAACTTTGGGGGTTTTTTTGTTCTTCTTTCTCTAATTGCTTTAGGTGTAAGGTTAGGTTAGGTGTAAGGGAAGCTGTCCCTGGACCACGGGACACTGGCAGTGGCAGGCTACAGGCTCCCAGGAAGGGAGGTGTGGATAGTGACCTGTGCTTGCACACAGGCTTCTTGGTGTCTGCAGCAGTAGCCTTAGCATCTCATGCCCATCTCTGGTGTCCGCACTGATAGCCACAGCTCACACCCATCTCTGGAGCTCGTTTAGGTGGTGCTCTGAATTCCCTGTCCTTGCACACCCTGAAACAATGGTTTCTTGCCTCTTAGACAGGTCCAGACATTTTTCTGGACTCCTTACCAGCTAGCTGTGGCACACTAGCCCCCTTCAGGCTGTGTTCACACAGCCAACCCCAGTCCTCTCCCTCGGATCTGACCTTCGAAGCCAGAGCCTCAGCTCCCAGCCACCACCTGTCCGGGCGGGTGAGCAGACAAGCCTCTCAGGCTGGTGAGTGCTGGTCGGCACCAATCCTCTGTGTGGGAATCTCTCCGCTTTGCCCTCTGCACCCCTGTTGCTGCACTCTCCTCCATGGCTCTGAAGATTCCCACCCCCCACCCACACCCCGTCTCTGCCAGTGAAAGGTCTTCCTAGTGTGTGGAAACTTTTCCTCCTTCACAGCTCCCTCCCAGAGGTGCAGGTCCCATCCCTATTCTTTTGTCTCTGTTTTTTCTCTTTTCTTTTGCCCTACCCAGGTACATGGGGAGTTTCTTGCCTTTTGGGAATTCTGAGGTCTTCTGTCAGCATTCAGTAGGTGTTCTCTAGGAGTTGTTCCACATGTAGATGTAATTTTGATGAATTTGTGGGGAGGTAGGTGATATCCACGTCTTACTCCTCCACCATCTTGAAGGTCCCTCTGATGAAAATCTTAAACTTCTCTCTTTCAGTGAATTTGAAAGGAAGTTATATGCCAACTGTTTCTTAACAACAGATATAACTCAGGGAACAGCCAGATGGGAGAGATGCACAAATAAAGGCACATGGTGAAAGGGCTGGAAGCTTCCATCTCTCTCTGAGGGCATCACTCTTGCAGCACCTGCTTGTGTTCACTCTCCCGGAAGTTCTATCTACAGTAGGTTCTTATTAGTTATCTATTTTATATATAGTAATCTGTATATGTCAATGATCTATATGGGGGAAAAAATCTTTAAAAAGAATGGATGTATGTATAACTGATTCACTTTGCTATACAGCAGAAACTAACACAACACTATAAAGCAACTATACTCTAATAAAAATTTTTAAAAAGAAAACTAAAAAAAAAAAAAGCAATTTCTCAAAGGCCAGAGAGATACACGATATACTTGGGCAGGTCCTGGCTCTGAGACTGTTTTACAGGTCTAAGATCATTAAAGAGTTTTAATTTTCTTTATTGATTTTAAAGAAGCACTTCAATTCACCTTTAAATATTCTTCCCCTCTTCCCCTTTACATTATAAATTTTCCATCAAAAATCCTTAGAGCTTTACACACATTCCTACAAAATCAACTTCCTTTAATGCTTCTTTCACTTAACATTTAAAGTCTAATAATACTGTGGTCATTGCCATTCCCCAATGTCCAATCCATTATCATAGTTGGCTCTTTTCCTAGGATGTACTTAGAATAGCAACTGACCCGAGCCCAGGAAGAGCAGCCAGGTCCCCCAGCTTGCATCCAAGAAATCCAGCCCTGTTCTCAAACTCTCCCTTCTGTAGTTGGTTTCTAGGTATTCTGATCAATATCTAAGT
The DNA here is from genome assembly GCF_949752795.1 of Hyperoodon ampullatus. Lineage (NCBI taxonomy): Eukaryota > Metazoa > Chordata > Mammalia > Artiodactyla > Ziphiidae > Hyperoodon > Hyperoodon ampullatus. The sequence continues at coordinate 51,061,883 of NC_136920.1, read as the reverse complement.
AATTAAAATTTCTCATGATCAAAGTTCTGACCTTCACACTGGCCCTGCTTATCAGTAAAAACATGTCTTGATCTCCTTGTTGGTACCGGCCTGGAGGTTCGTACAGAATATCTCTAAGCCCCTGCCTCTCTCCCCGTCCTTGACTTAGGTTCATGCTGTGTCTGCTGTGTCATCCAAAATCATGCCCTTCACTGCCTCAGCTAATCCTCAACCAACACTACTTCCCTTCCCTCTTCTGTAATGCTCCTCACATACTTTCTCAACTGCCATTTTAAATCATCTGATATTTTGCTGATTCAGCTCTGTATCTGGTTAGTTTTCCTTTTATGAAATCTTAAAAACAGTAAATTCAAATCCAATAATCCAATTTTGTGTGCTCTGGGTATTTGTAAAGAAAATATATTCTCTGCTTTGCCAACTGAGACAGTGACAATCCTCTCTTTTTCAGGAAGCACCATCACTACTCTAAGCCTCCACTTTCCCAAACATAAATAAATAAAGGCTCCCTTCAAAGCTGAAGTCTCTTTGACCCCTGAGTAGGGTTATTGAATATTCTTATTTTACATTTACCCACCAATTGACTACTGAGTGACTGCTATCATCAGGTATTGTGGAAGGTGCCAGGAATAAAGCAAAAAATCAGAGAGATATGGTCTCTGCCATCATGGGTCATACATAAGTAAATGGGCAATTGTGAAAAAAGTTGCAGTTAAACAGAGGCTTGTCCACAGCTATGTACTGATATGTAAGAACTGTCTACCCAAGACAGAAATTTAGAGCCTAGAGAAAGGCATAGATTGATCTGAATTCCCATCTATAATGATGATCAGGAAAGCCACTGCTCTCTTGGGGCCAAACAAACATAGCCAGTCACTCAGCAAGTGTCTGAGGGTCCCCCTCTCCAGATCTTAGGGACATTGAGATCATCTCTACCTTTTAGTTTACTTTCTACATTGGATTTTTGTGCTCAAAATCCAAAACCACTTCTCTGGCCACTTTCTCAATCCAAGGCATAAAAGAAATATGAAACCCTTCAGCAGATTAAAACTTTCTTAGAGAACTAAAATCACCATGTGGACTGGATTCCATCAGTATTATTCACTTCCAAGTGTCAAGTGCTAAGGTAGTGTAACTATAAGATTTCAACCCAAGTTATCCTGATAGATTGGCAAGAGTTGCTCCAGGCAACACTGGTCTGCCCCAATCATCAACTCACTTGGTCTTCCAAAATACTCTTACTGACCATCTATCGAATAGTAAGAGCAATGAGAATATTAAATTTCAGAATCTGTCCATATAAAATGGTCAACTTGCAGATTCAGTGCAATCCAAAAATTTTAGTCAAAAAAGAGAACTAATGGATATAGTTTTAAGTAACTGTGGTCCAAATCAGAATGTTATAGAAAGAGCAGACCTTAGAGTTTACCAATCCTCCATCTAACCTAGAGAAGAGAAAGCTGAGACCAAAGAATTTAACCAACATGCTCAATGCTGCATAATTGCTAAGAAAGCCGAGACTGGAATCATTATATCCTTGAATCTGCGTTTTTAAAGGACAATAAATAATCTTACAAGACTAGCCCATAGTAAACATTTATGGAACGTTTTCTAGGTTCAAGATACTCTCCGAAGGCTGCCCCTCCTTATTTCATTGCACTGTGATAGATATTAAATGTAATAATGGATGTGAAGAGTAGTTTAAACTGTTCAGCACTTAACAATTATAATAGTAATTGTAATATTTGCATCATTACACCCTCTCCCATTTCCATCAAGGTGAGATAACACAAAGTTCCCTGAAAATATTTATTAACTGAAGAAACTAGTAAAACAATAAAAATAACACAAAACTTTACCATAGAAATAATTTTCTGAGCTGTTTATTTATATCTCCTAATTCTGTTTGCCTTTTTACTTCAGTGTAATTGTGCAGGCATTTTATTCACCTCTACTTTTCATCCAGCACGAAGCAGCATACTGGAGCATAATAAATAATATATAGCAATATAATCATATCAAAGTAGAGTATGCATCAAAGCCTAAAGAAAGAACTGTTCAGAACTGTGCATAATCAGATGCATCAGAGGAAAAGAATATGGGATAACTATGTTGGGAAAGAAACTATGTTTGCTCATATAATGTTATATTCTATTTGCTAGTTATGTATTTCATGTGGAATAAAGTCACAGCATATGAGATTTAGAAATATGATGAGAAATCATATAAACCCATCCCATCACTTTTTAAGATGAGTTTTTGGAGAAGTTAAGTTTATTTCTTATCTTCAAACATATACCAAGTCAGTTATCCAAAAGTAAACTCAAGTCAGACAGACTGGCTCCAAAAGCAGTGCTCAAGGTTACTACCAGTTTATGGTTGTGTTCATATCTTCACAGTTTTGTATAAGTCAAGAGTGTCCTCGCTATGACATCCAGACGTGTAAAGGTTAGATTGGGAAATCCATCATAAAAATGCAAAAATAAATATGCACTTAAAATTGTAACACCTAATAACAATGGCAAACATTTATTGTGCTTCCTCTGTGCAAACACTGCTCCAAGTCTTTTACACTGTAATAACTCAGCTAATATTCACATTAACTCAATAAAATGGGTTAATTAATATTGGCATGCTTTATTTGATGAAGCTATATGACACAGTGGTTAAATAACTTGCCTAAAACCAAACCTGCTAGAAACTGGCTAGAGAGCACACGTTTACTGTATGAATTGCAGTAACTTTAATGCCAGCTTCCTGGTTCCAGAGCCATTCTTAGACTAATAAGGCCTACTGTCTATTGGTAATTAGTCCATACCATAATTGTCTTATTTCCTCCTTCTACAATTGAACAGCAGAGCCTCTTCATGAAGAAGACGAGCATCTGCTCCTATGCCAAATTCCAACCTCCTCTGCAAATGTTAGTCTACTCATTCTCTTCTCCCTTTCCTGCCTCAATGTTCCCTCTCATAATGGTCTTTTAAATCAACATTTACACATACTCAGTACATTCCCCAAACCCTCCTTCAACTCACATCCTTTTCCAAACATTCTCCCAAATACAGAATCTCCCTGTCTCCTTCAGAGCTCATTATTTAAAGCAGTTCTGTTTATGCAGGCTGTTTTCTCCTTATTAATTACGCATTGATGCTGTAACCCACGAAAATCCATCTTAGTTATATTTATATATTGATCACTCCCCACACTGTAAATCTATACCTAGAATCTCTTTCTTAAGCTCTAAACTTATAGATCTAATCAATTCAACTAGCTACTCCACTAGGGTGACCTCAGGATTCTCCGACTCAGCACATGTAAAACTAAACTTCTCTTCTCCCTCTTAAGTGACCAATCACAGTGAATGATACCACCATCAAGGCAATCTAGGCCTTTCTTAAATGCACCTCAAAACGCTTCCAGCCTTTACCCATTACCCAGCTCCAAAGCCACTGTCACATTTTTTGGTATTTGTAACAGTAGCACCCCACTATGAGAAAAATCTTTGAGTACTCTTACCCATTCTGCCCTCTCTCTACCTCTCACACATTTTCCACCTATCACCAAGTTTTGTAAATTCCACCTCCTAAATATTTTTCCAATCAGCCATTTGAGTGCTAGTAGCCTTGGTTAGGTTGCCCTCAATTTATGCCTATGAATTAGTTTCCTATGGCTGCCATGACAAATTACCACACACTTAGTAGCTTAAAATAACGCCAATTTTTTTTTTTTTACAATTCTATAGGTCAGAAGTCTGACATGGGTCCCACTGGGCTCAAATCAAGGGATCAGCAGAACTGTGTTCCTTTCAGTAGGCTCTAGGAGAGAATCCATTTATTTTCCTCTTTCACTTTCTAGCGACCATTCATATTCTTAGACTCGTTGTCCCCTTCTTCTATCTTCAAAGCCAGTAATCTAGCATCTCTCTGACCCAGCTGCTCTCCTCCAATATCTTTCTCTAACAATAAGCTGGGAAAAGCTCTCTATGTTTAAGGACCCATGTGATTAGATTGGGCCATTTGGATAATCCAGGTTAATCTCCACATTCCAAGGTCCTTAATCACTTCTGCAAAGTCTCTTTTTCCATATAAGGTAACATTCATAGGTTTTGGGTGTTAGGACTTCGATATCTTTGGGGCCATTATTCTGACTACCACTGTCCAGATTACTCAAATAGCCTCCTAACCGATGTTTCCACATTTACCCTTTCTCCCTCCAAAGCATCGCCTATGTGCCACCAAAATAGCCTCCTACAGTACAAATGCCTTTCTTAAAATCTTTGAATAGCTCCCACTAATCTCCAGATAGAGCACCCAGTTATGTTAGGTGAGCCAGACACAACAAGAGGGAGCCCAGGCAAGAGAGCTATTTGGTCCAGCCAAGGTGCACTTTCATATAAGTCCTCAGATTGTTTTTAATCACCAAATGAGATCATTCCCAGTTGTATTTTTATAAGATTATTACTTTATCAGTACAAATATTTTAAATAGAATATAAATTTAAATATAAATGGCCTGAAATCAACACAGCTCCAAATCTTGAAGTGAGCACCATGGTGCTAAGAGAGCTCCAGAGAAACAACTCTAGCTCTAGGAGGAAGAACTGGAGTGGGGATCTTTAATACAGAGAAAGAGTGCAGAAATCCCACATTTTTTTCTTTTCACTCCATTTCCTTGTACCCCAACCCCCAAGAAATCTTGTGAGGGTGGCGATAGAGATAGAGAACAAGCAGTCTAAAATGGAAACTCATAGGAGCCAAAATTTTAAAGGAAGATAATTTCCCTTTCCCTTCAGTAGTGCTGTAGTTCCAACAGGATGGGATCCACCTGTAAAGGAGGGCTCAGGGGAACCACAAAGTACTGGGGACGTTACAGAAACAGAGGAGCTTGGAGAATTGATCCCATGAAGTTATTTATGAACTCTGGGCTCAAATCCATGCCACAGATGCATGAATCTGATGCATATTAACAGCATACCTAAGACTTTGAGAACTGAACTAACGACAGACCACTGTTAAGGTCCCACACTGTCCACTGGGTGGTGCACATTGGAAACAGATTGCAAAGCTCTCTACAATGGTTTTGAAATCTACACTGACTTTGAAATCTCAGCGCATAGAAGGAGATTTGGAAGTTGCAGCATGACCCTAATCAGGTAAACTGCCTACTAAAACAAAAACATCAAGATTTTCCATTGGGTTTAAATAAGACTCAGAGTCTCAAAACATATATTTAAATGTCCAAAATTCAATTGAAAATAATTCAGCATTGGAAGACACTTGAATGGTTGAATTCTCATGAGTAAAGACAATGTACTCATACCCATGTTAAGATGACACAAACATTGTAATTATCATTCAAAGATTTTAAATCATCTACTAGAAAAATAATCAAATGACTAACTGCACATATATATATATATATTTAATACAATTTTTTTTTTTTTGTGGCTGTGTTGGCTCTTCATTACTGCATGAGGGCTTTCTCTAGTTGTGGCCAGTGGGGGCTACTCTTTGTTGCAGCATGTGGGTTTCTCATTGCAGTGGCTTCTCTTGTTGAAGAGCACGGGCTCAGTAGTTTTGGCTCATGGGCTTAGTTGCTCTGTGGCATGTGGGATCTCCCAAGATCAGGACTTGAACCAGCGTCCCTGCATTGGCAGGCAGATTCCTAACCGCTGTGCCACCAGGGAAGCCTTGCAAACATTCTTGAAGCAAATTTTAAAGTAGAAAAATTTATCAGAGAAAAATATACAAAGAAAACCAAAATGGCAATTTGAGAACTGAAACATGTAATAACTGAAATTAAAGGAAAAAAACCCACTGAATGGACTCAACAGCAAAATGACAATAATAGTAAAAAGAGTAGGTGAACTTAAATTAATAGATATGATCTAATGTAAACAACAGATTAAAAAAAGATTTTAAAAAACATGAACAGAGTATCAGGAACTTGAGAGACAATAACAAAGATCTAATATCTGTGTCACTGAAGTTATGGAAAAAGAGAAAGAGTAGAGTATAGAAAAAGTATATGAAGAAATAATGACTAAAAACCTCTGGAAAAGTTGAATAAGGTAGAAATCCATGTATCTATACTGATGAAAGAAAAAGGGAGACAGAGAGAGAGTCAGACAGACACAAGGAGAGAGAATATGAGAAAGTCGTTCTTTACTGTAGAAGGCAAAATATTATACGTAGAAGGAATGATGGTTTTCAAAAATCAAGTGCTAAAACCAGTAGGAAAGAGCTTAACAAGGAATCATTACTTACAAAACTTCCTTACAAAATACCTTTTAATTACAAAGAAAATAATGCCAACCTTATAGTGGAGAAATTTGATAGAAGACATTTTAAACAAGTGATTAATGTAACATCACCATAACTGGCATAATTATGAAAAAGAGAGAGAAAAATGAAGAAAGAAAAACATCATTATCTATGGCAAGTGTATACCAGATAATTGCAAGACAATAACCCAAACAGGACAACTAGATTTTCTTCTCTTTCACTGTTCTTCATTTGGCAAAAACAAAAACAAAACACTCTTATAGAGATAGAAAATGTGTTCCTTTAGGGAACAGCAGAAGTGCCTCTTGACAACAGCTCTTAGATAAAATGCAAAATGAAGTTGAATGGAAAGAATTAGAATCAGGGAGACCAGGTTTATGTTTTAACTCAGCTATATGGTAGCTTTGTGGTTTGGGGAAAGAAATTTAACTTCTCAGAACTTCACCTTTTACATTATGAAATGACTTATAGTGTTATTTTTGAGAAACAAATGAAGTAAAATATGTATAAATGCCAAGCACATTACCTGCCATGAAGTTGATAAGTAATACACTTAATTGAATTAGTTGGAGATGGATACTGTGAACTATTTCCTCTGTAGGGATGAGCAGAAACTGTCATTTTGTAGGACTTGGGAAAGTTTCCATCAGTTATGAAGGAGGTCTTCTCTTGCCTTGGGCAGGATAATTTATTAACTAATTAAAGAGCAAACGTATGGGGAAAAAATTGAGATTTCTAGGACTTCAAATGAAGTCATTTCTAAAGATTGCAGGTTTAAAGCCTGCAGTAAACTCTGTTCCCTCCTAAAACTCTACTAAAATAAGGGTAAAGAATGTTTTTGAAGCCATCCAACCATGAGAAAAAAGAAGATGTGAGGGGACACAAGAGCAATAAAACTATGGAATCTGAAAAGCAAATGAACCAGGTAATATTGACAGCAAACGTGAGAAAGCTAGATCCTGAGTTGAAAGTAGGCCAAACTTAGAAGGAACCTAATTTTCCTTTCAAGACTCCCAGAAAGCTAAAAAATTGGTGGCCTTATTGTCTCTAAAATGGAGACAAAAAGGGCTGAAATCAGCCAAACTGTCTGAAAATATATTTTAAAAGTTCAACCCCAAACCCCATCTTTTTTTCTCCACAGCTAGAAAATGATTTATTCCCATCCCCCCAAAACTCCTGGAGGTTTTTCTGAAAATGTAATACAAAAGGTTTACAAACTGGGGAAAACCAAGCACAATTTATGCTTGATTTCAGTAAACTGGGGTACCAAGTGAAAATTCCCACACTAGATTTTGATACCCATGCCTTCATCCCTCATTCAGCTTCCACAATTCTAGCAGCCAAGATTATGTTCTATAGGTAAGAACGAGCCTAACTAGTCAATGGAACATCACCAGGAGATATATTAACATCAGGGTTCTCCCAACTAATCAGAATACATAGGTCACTTTAATATGGAGCCCAGAGTAGCCAAGCCTCATTCATTCAAATAGAGCTTTTTAATCACTTCTTTTGGTGTTCCAATTATTCCAAGAAACAACATGGAGCAGACAAAGAATTAAGTTTAACTATGATTGGTATTTTACCAGGTGGACTGAAAAGACAAGTTAAGGGAGTCAAGAATATTTGTAAGAGAGCACTTACTGTGTTGGACTGTGAAAACGAAATTGTTCAAAATGGAAGTTAGAAAGTGAGAGGGTGGTACATAAGGAGATGGGATAGACTCAATAAGGTCTCTAAGCAGCAAAAGCTTATTAGAGTGAGTGTATTGGAAGAATGGAGCTTCAAAGACAGGATACAGTAAAGAATAAGATCCTTAAAATTTTGGTTTGAGAAGTATTATTGAAGGTGCTGGCACATGATATGTTCATGGCTGTGGCAAAGTAGGATTAGAGGGGAAGGAGGAAACTATGGTTGCAGTTGATGAGGTCATGTTGCAAGTGATAGGCATATAACTATCTTAAGCACATCCAAACTATTTTAAACAAAATATAGGCGATATTGCCTCATAACTGAAAAGTCCATGAATATAACTAATATCTGGGAATTGTACAATAAATATCTTTAAACTCAGACACTCTCTCTTGGCTCCTCTTTCCTCTGTGCTGGATTCATTCTCAGGCAGCTGACTCCAAGTTAATATTCATTGATTCAATGGATAAACTATAAATTATATCAAACCTCTTCTGTTTACTACAAAATGTCTTTTCCTTACTGTCCATTGCTTTCTCTATTTATCGAAGAAAAGGTGGCATCCCTTTTTCTTTCTAAGCTTAAGTTCTACATGTTTTGTTTTCTTTAGAGCTTAAGTTCTACATATATATTCTCATTTCTTCCCAGAATCTCTAAAACTACTTTCTATAAATTACCCTCCTACAATTTAAGCGTCATGCTCTCTACATGATCCTCCCTTGATTGAACTGCACAAAAGTTCATATTTTCCTATCCTGAAAATGAAAACAATTTTAAAAGGCTTCTCTCAAGATTGCTACCCCTTCACACTCCCGTTCTCTTTTACTTCTTCCTTGCTGAATTTCTGTTAAAATGCAGTCTGTATTTTCTGCTTTTCCCTACTTTATAATCAAACTTTCCCCAAAACCTCTTACAATCCAATTCTTCCTCCCAACATAGTCATAAAATTGCTGTTTGAAAAGTAAATTATGATTTTCCATACATATTCCATGGTCCAGGTATGATTTCAGTTTCCATCTCATGACCCCAACCAGACTTATTAAGCTCATTTAAAATTTTTATTCTTAACATCCTATCAAATCTACTTCCATTTTAACTCACCTATTTCTGTCAATGGTCTCCCAATTTCTCAAGAACACAGATGGAAGACACAGAGTCAAATGGCAAGAATCCTTTGTCTTCCTCCCTCTTCACTACTAACCAATCACTAAGTAGTCTCACTTTTGCCTATGGCAACTGTCCCTTCTTTTCCTTCCTCACTCCCAAATTGTACTTAAAACGCCCTGTGTAGCAACAAGACTATTACACCTACTACAATTTCACAAATCTAGTTGTCTTTTCAATTCATCCTTCGCAATGCCACTGGTGTATATTCTTAAGGACAATCAATACCATACCTCTCTTCTCTTTAAAAATGTTCCTTAGCTCCTCACTTCCTACAAACAAACATTTCCAAACTCTGGAGAATAGTATTTATTTTGTCATGATTTTCCTCAGCTGCTATAGTGAAATGAAACAATTATAGAAAGTGGAGTCCAGAGACCCAGTCTCAAATCCAGCTCTACCACCTTCTTTTAAATAATACTTTTAACACTGTATACATAGAATATAATATCTATAAAATATGCAGAAGGTTTCAAGAAAAACAAGAGATAAGGATTAACTTGTCCAAGACTGATCACTTAAAGCCCCACTTGCCAGCAAAAGAGTTTGTCTCCTGCAAAGTCCCAGAGAAACTGACATGACCAAGTGCTTAAAATAACCCTTCTTGGTCAATAACAAGCCTTGTCTGCAACTGCACCACTCGTCATGTGAGGCGAGGTGCTAACGCCTTCCCAAACATGAATACTTAGATGACAGGATAAGGCTGGAGACAAGGTTCCACAGCATCACATTACTATTATATCTCAGCGTCTGTTCACACCAGGGAAAGGAGCAAGACTTTCCTAACAATGCAGGTTCAAAGCACCATAGCCAAAGGTCAGGGTCCCTCTCCCGCAATCTGATGTCGGGTCCTGCCAGATGGCTCTGCACTCCCTAAAATGTAATGCAAAACATGGGACTTGCACATTTTCTACTATTCTGTCAGCATGACTGTTCCCCCCAAAAAAACTACATCAGCAAGACTGGAAACACTGCTTAGGCATCTTCCCCTGTTGCTTGATAGCCGTGCCATAAACACTTAGATACACCCAATTCTGTTCTAACGCTTTACAGCTGGGATACTTCTGAAAGTCACATAACATTTTTGAACTTCAACTTCCTTACCACAGTAGAATAAAAATACATTTTTTTTGAGACAGCCTCATCCAAGAGAGGACAGACAGCAGAAGCAAGAAGAATTATAATCCTGCAGCTTGTGGAACAAAAACCACATTCACAGAAAGACAAGATGAAAAGGCAGAGGGCTATGTACCAGATGAAGGAACAAGATAAAACCCCAGAAAAACAACTAAATGAAGTGGAGATAGGCAACCTTCCAGAAAAAGAATTCAGAATAATGATAGTGAAGATGATACAAGACCTCAGAAAAAGCATGGAAGCAAAGACCAAGAAGATGCAAGAATGTTTAAAAAAGACCTAGAAGAAATAAGAACAAAAAAACAGAGATGAACAATACAATAACTGAAATGAAAACTACACTAGAAGGAATCAATAGCAGAATAACTGAAGCACAAGAACGGATAAGTGACCTGGAAGACAGAATGGTGGAATTCACTGCCACAGAACAGAATACAGAAAAAAGAATGAAAAGAAATGAAGACTGCCTACGAGACTTCTGGGACAACATTAAATGCAAAAATATTTGCACTATAGGGCTCCCAGAAGGAGGAGAGAGAGAGAACGGAACCAAGAAAACATTTGAAGAGATTACAGTCGAAAACTTCCCTAACATGGGAAAGGAAATAGCCACCTAAATTCAGGAAGTGTACACAGTCCCATACAGGATAAACCCAAGGAGAAACACATCCAGAAACACAGGAAACAAACTGGCAAAAAATAAGACAAAGAAAAATTATTGAAAGCATCAAGGGAAAAATGACAAATAACATAAAAGGGAACTCCCATAAGGTTAACAGCTGATTTCTCAGCAGAAGCTCTAGAAGCAAGAAGGGAGTGGCATAATATACTTAAAGTGATGAAAGGGAAGAACCTACAATCAAGATTACTCTACCCAGCAAGGATCTCATTCAGATTTGATAGAGAAATCAAAAGCTTTGCAGACAAGCAAAAGCTAAGAGAATTCAGCACCATCAAACCAGCTTTACAACAAATGCTAAAGGAAATTCTCTAAGTGAGAAACACAAGAGAAGAAAAGGACCTACAAAACCAAACCCAAAACAATTAAGAAAATGGACACAGGAAAATTCATATCGATAATTACCTTAAACGTGAATGGATTAAATGCTCCAACTGAAAGACACAGGCTCGCTGAATGGATACAAAAATAAGACCCATATATATGCTGTTTACAAGAGACTCGCTTCAGACCTAGGGACACATACAGACTGAAAGTGAGGAGATGGAAAATGATACTCCATGCAAATGGAAATCAAAAGAAAGCTGCAGTAGCAATATTCATATCAGATAAAATAGACTTTAAAATAAAGAATGTTACAAGAGACGAGGAAGGACACTATATAATGATCAAGGGATCAAGTCAAGAAGAAGATGTAACAATTATAACTATACATGCACCCAACACAGGAGCACCACAATACATAAGGCAACTGCTAACAGCTATAAAAGAGGAAATTGACAGTAACAGAATAATAGTGGGGGACTTTAACACCTTATACCAATGGACAGATCATCCAAAATGAAAATAAATAAGGAAACAGAAGTTTAAATGACACAATAGACCAGATAGATTTAATTGATATTTATAGGACATCCCATACAAAAAACAGCAAATTACACTCTCTTGTCAAGTGTGCACGGAACATTCTCCTGGATAGATCACACGTTGGGTCACAAAACAAGCCACAGTAAATTTAAGAAAATTGAAATCATATCAAACATCTTTTCTGACGGCAATGCTATGAGATTAGAAATCAATTACAGGGGAAAAAACGTAAAAAACACACAAACATGGAGGCTACACAGTATGTCACTAAATAACCAAGAGATCACTGAAGAAATCAAAGAGGAAATCAAAAAATACCTAGAGACAAATGACAATGAAAATACGACGATCCAAAATCTATGGGATGCAGAAAAGCAGTTCTAAGAGGGAAGTTTATAGCTATACAAGCTTACTTCAAGAAACAAGAAAAATCTCAAATAAACAATCTAACCTCACACCTGAAGGAACTAGAGAAAGAAGAACAAACAAAACCCAAAGTTAACAGAAGGAAAGAAATCATAAAGATCACAGCAGAAATAAATGAACAAGAAATGAAGAAAACAATAGCAAAGATCACTAAAACTAAAAGCTGGTTCTTTGAGAAATAAACAATATTGATAAACCATTAGCGAGACTCATCAAGAAAGAGGGGGAGAGGACTCAAATTAATAAAATTAGAAATGAAAAAAGAGAAGTTACAACAGACACCGCAGAAATACAAAGCATCCTAAGAGACTACTAAAAGCAACTCTATGCCAATAAAATGGACAACCTGGAAGAAATGGACAAATTCTTAGAAAGGTATAACCTTCCAAGACTGAACCAGGAAGAAATAGAAAATATGAACAGACCAATCACAAGTAATGAAATTGAAACTGTGATTTAAAATCTTCCAACAAACAAAAGTCCAGGACCAGAGGTTTCACAGGTGAATTCTATCAAACATTTAGAGAAGAGCTAAAACCCATCCTTCTCTAACTCTTCCAAAAAACTGCAGAGGAAGGAACATTCCCAAGCTCATTCTATGAGGACACCGTCAACCTGACACCAAAACCAGACAAAGATACTACAAAAAAAGAAAATTAAAGACCAATATCACTGATGAATATAGATGCAAAAATCCTCAATAAAATACTAGCAAACAGAATCCAACAACATATTAAAAGGATGATAAACCATGATCAATTGGGATTTATCCCAGGGATGCAAGGATTCTTCAATATATGAAAATCAATCAATGAGATACACCATATTAACAAATTGAAGAAGAAAAACTATATGATCATCTCAATAGATGCAGAAAAAGCTTTTGACAAACTTCAATGCCCATTTATGATTAAAACTCTCCAGAACGTGGGCATAGAGGGAACCTACCTCAACATGATAAAGGCCATATACGACAAACCCACAGCAAACATCATTCTCAATGGTGAAAAACTGAAAGCATTTCCTCTAAGATCAGGAACAAGACAAGGATGTCCACTCTCACCACTATTATTCAACATAGTTTTGGAAGTCCGAGCCACAGCAATCAGAGAATAAAAAGAAATAAAAGGAATACAAATTTGAAAAGAGAAGTAAAACTGTCACTGTTTGCAGAGGACATGATACTATACATAGAGAATCCTAAAGATGCTACCAGAAAAGTACTAGAGCTAATCAATGAATTTGGTAAAGTTGCAGGATACAAAGTTAATGCAAAGAAATCTCTTGCATTCCTATATACTAATGATGAAAAATCTGAAAGAGAAATTATGGAAACACTCCCATTTACCATTGCAATAAAAAGAATAATATACCTATGGAGACAAAAGACCCGTATGCTGAAAAGTATAAGACACTGATGAAAGAAGTTAATGATGACACCAATAGATGGAGAGATATACTATGCTCTTGGATTGGAAGAATCAAAATGACTATATGACCCAAAGCAATCTACGGATTCAATGCAATCCCTATCAAATTACCAATGGCAGTTTTTACAGAACCAGAACAAAAAATCTTAAAATTTGTATAGAGACACAAAAGACCCCGAATAGCCAAAGCAGTCTTGAGGGAAAAAAACGGAGCAGGAGGAATCAGACTCCCTGACTTCAGACTATACTACAAAGCTACAGTAATCAAGACAATATGGCACAAAAACAGAAACATAGATCAATGGAACTAGATAGAAAGATAGAAAGCCCAGAGATAAACCCACGCATCTTTGGTCAACTAATCTATGACAAAGGAGGCAAGGATATACAGTGGAGAAAAGACAGTCTTTTCAATAAATGGTGCTGGGAAAACTGGACAGCTACATGTAGAAGAATGAAATTAGAACACTCCCTAACACCATACACAAAAATTAACTCAAAATGGATTAGAGACCTAAATGTAAGACCAGACACTATAAAACTCTTGGAGGAAAACATAGGAAGGACACTCTTTGACACAAATCACAGTAAGATCTTTTTTGATCCACCTCCTAGAGTAATGGAAATAAAAACAAAAATAAACAAATGGGACCTAATGAAACTTCAAAGCTTTTGCACAGTAAAGGAAACCATAAACAAGACAAAAAGACAACCCTCAGAATGGGAGAAAATATTTGCAAATGAATCAACGGACAAAGGTTTAATCCCCAAAATATATAAACAGCACATGCAGCTCAATATTAAAAAAACAAATGACCCAATCCAAAAATGAACAGAAGACCTAAATAGACATTTCTCCAAAGAAGACATACAGATGGCCAAGAAGCATATGAAAATCTGCTCAGCATCACTAATTATTAGAGAACTGCAAATCAAAACTACAATGAGGTATGATCTCACACCAGTTAGAATGGGCATCATCAGAAGATCTACAAACAACAAATGGTGGAAAGGGTGTGGAGAAAAGGGAACCCTCTTGCACTGTTGGTGGGAATGTAAATCGATACAGCCACTATGGAGAACAGTATGGAGGGTCCTTAAAAAACTAAAAATAGGATTAGCATATGATCCAGCAATCCCACTACTGGGCATATACCCAGAGAAAACCATAATTCAAAAAGACACATGCACCCCAATGTTCATTGCAGCACTATTTACAATAGCCAGGTCATGGAAGCAACCTAAATGTCCATTGACAGATGAATGTGGTACATATATACAATGGAATATTACTCAGCCATAAAACGGAACAAAATTGGGTCATTTGTAGAGACATGGATGGATCTAGACACTGTCATACAGAGTGAAATAAGTCAGAAATAGAAATACAAATATCGTATATTAACGCATATATGTGGAACCTAGAAAAATGGTACAGATGAACCGGTTTGCATGGCAGTTATTGAGACCCAGATGTAGAGAAGAAATGTATGGACACCAAGGGGGGGAAAGCAGCGGGGGCGTGGGGGTGGTGTTGTGATGAATTGGGCGATTGGGATTGACATGTATACACTGATGTATATAAATTGATGATTAATAAGAACCTGCTGTATAAAAAAATAAAATAAAAGTCAAAAAATACATTTTTCTCTTTTTTTATTAAAGTATAGTTGATTTACAATGTTTGTGTTAGTTTCAGGTGTACATTATAGTGATTCAGTTATTTTTTTCTGATTATATCCCATTATAGGTTATTACAAGATACTGAATATAATTCTCCATGTGATACAGTAAATCCATGTTGCTTATATATTTTATATACAGTAGTTTGTATCTGTTAATCCTGTACTCCTAATATATCCCTCCCTCTCTCCCTCTCCTCTTTTGTAACCATGAGTTTGTTTTCTATGTCTGTGAGTATATTTCTATATAGCTAAAATATTATGATCACATTTTTGGCTTTGGTGTATGATGCCATTTTAAACTAGAAAAAGGGTATAAACCTTTGAAATAAAATTAAAAATTTCTCATTTTTACTACTAAATTTTAGGTGCACCGCTGTTCACTTATTTTCTTTGCAATCATTAGCATCTAACATTACTCAAATAATTTGCTCTTTATTTTTTTATAAAAATGATGTTAATGCTTAATTAGTTTTCAAAATCCTTTCACACATTAACTTGATGCTTTTTACTAAAAGCCAGAACTTGGGAAAGGTACCCAACTCCTCAGGCTTATGTCCCCTACCCTACTATGAACAAAAGGGGTGACAACAAAAGGCAGAGACTACTGTGGAGATTAACTACGTCATATAGATTAAAGTTCTCACCTTTCACACAGTAGGTAATTAATAAACAGTAGTTGACTCTAAATCTGAATTATTAGGACTCCACTCTTGGAGCTGAGGCCTTAATTGGCTCAGTTTCCCAGCTTCTTTTCCAAAGCCCCTTTCTCTACAGCACACTTGTCTGACACTCATGTACCAAGAAAGCACTGCTCCTCAAATAGCAGCTCAGTATAAGGTAGGATCCCCAAATGCAAATCTGAAGAGGGGACAGGCAAATAATGCTTAAAAATCTTCTCTAATTTTCAAACTAAAGTGGAATATTAAATTGTTTTAATTTGCATTTATTTGATTTCTAAGATAGTTGGTCATTTTTTAAGAATTCACTAATCATTTGTACTTCCTACTTGGGGAATTATCAGGGTTAGCTTTTTAATTGTGAAGGAAGTACAATTATATATATATATATATATATATATATGTATATATATATATATTTTTTGCAGTACACGGGCCTCTCACTGTTGTGGCCTCTCCCGTTGCGGAGCACAGGCTCCGGACGCGCAGGCTCAGCGGCCAAGGCTCACGGGCCCAGCCTCTCTGCGGCATGTGGGATCCTCCCGGACCGGGGCACGAACCCGTGTCCCCTGCATCGGCAGGCGGACTCTCAACCACCGTGCCACCAGGGAAGCCCAGGAAGTACAATAATTTAATAACAGTACTAAACAGAAGTACTTCAAGCAAAGTCATAAGAATAGATTCTTGAAGGAAGCTTGGGATTTGAATGTGCAGAGAAGATAGTGGAAAATATAGTTGTTTTTTTTTTTTTTTCCTTTCCTGTTCTTTGTTTTCATGGTATCTGCCTTGGTAAGTTTCCTTATTTCCACTTCTCTTTTCTTCCATAGGTAACTAGCCTGTCTTCTATTTGTAGGCTAATATTTTGGGGACTTTATTAAGATGCATTGTAATTGCAATCTCCTTAATTGCTTCCTAATTGGTTCCTTCCTCCCTTTGGTGTATTTTTCATGCATTATTAAATTCCAGCTGGCTTTCTGGAACTCATTTTGCATTCCTTCCAGCCAGTTCTTCCCAAGTTAAGCTGTGTGTCTCCTGGTCCCTTGGTCACCCAGGAAAGAGAGAGCAGTGGGGGAACTGAGAGGATCACTGGAACCTATGTGCTTCCTGCTATAACAAACAATGACAGCAACAATATCAAGCATTCCAATCCTTCACTGTCATTCACAAGTACCTTAAACCAGGAGCAACTCATTCAGTAAGTTTCTTAAAGCAGGTGTGATTATTCCCATTCATCAGGAGAGGCATCTAAGGATCAAGGAGGTTAAATTTCTTTCCCAGAGTTGAAAAGCTGCTTTGGGACTCACACTTGTCTCCTGACTCTTAAGTCCTGTGATCCCATCATCACTCACTGCTTGTGTATAAAACCAAGTGGCAGTCTTATACCCAATTAACCTCATTAGCTCTTCTACAAATTGCTCAAGAAATTATTTTTCTTTTCCATCCATGAAGTCCTTTAATAGGGAAAATGGATCATGGAAAGATTAAGTCATCTGAAGTCAGAAGGTCTGATTTTGAGTCCAACCCCAGCTGGGGAAATTTCTTAACCTATCTGATCTTCAGTTTCCCCATCTGTAAAGCTAATTCTCAGATTTATTAAGTCTCCAATGTATGTGAGTTATTTTTATAAGAATGGTACTGCTAAGAGGTAAGAGGTCATCGGGCTATACGACTTTTAAGGTTCAATGCCCATCAAAGATTTTATTAATCTCCACATATCTTAAAAGGCACGCCAGCAGATGCTTTAATGACTTAATGCCTGAGATACTTTCTGAAAAAAAAGTAGAGTTAAAAAACTAATAAGAATCTCAAGCCAGCCAACAAAGCAATCAAGATCCATTCTGGAGCTCTGGGGAATTTCAAATTCTTAGTCCACTTATTTAGTGTATTCAAATATATATTAGTATATATTACTATTAATCAGTCAAAAATGCCATTAAATCCCTGTAGCCCAGAATTAACAATAGAATTCTAAGACTAATCCAAAACAACGGTGAATCTATTAGTAATTCTTAATTTTGCCAAGTCATGAATTTGAATTACACATATGCTCACCCTATTGTCAGAGCAAGTTACTTAGGTAGTAAGTGTGTTTAATCCCATCCTCATCTAAAATTAACTTTGGGTTTTTTTTTTCATATGTAGATAAGTAGCTCCTTTATAAGGCAAACAATATTCTAAACTGGTATTGAAAAATTTACAATACTCTAAGAAGATATCTGGTGCAAATGTGAATAGTTCTTTCTGTGTATTGAGTAAATTTTACCACTGCCTTTTGCATTATAAGGAATAGAAAAGAAATGGGAAGCCATGCCTAGACTAACAAATATGGAGGATCTATCTAGAAATGCTACAATGTTTCTTATCAGGAAGGAGGTTAGTGATAATGATCTATCCCCCTAGAGGAAAGATAAATGTACTGGAAGTTCAACTGTAAATCTGCCTCTTGATCTTGAAATTCACTCAATAATCTCCTACCTTCCATGCTTCTCCGTGTCTCTCGTTGAAAGATTCTCTCTCTCTACAATTTTCACTTGTTACTCTTAAAACCATTTCTCCACTGTTTAAAAAAAATGCTCTAAGTTCATCCTTCTTTACAGGCATTATACCTATCTCACCCTTAATTAGAAGGCTATGCCTCACCTGAGGACTTAAACTTTGTGTTGACTGAATCACTTCTTATCAAACACACACATGTTTAGGAGGGGCTTGGTACTCTAGTGATTTGCCATTGGCATTTCCAGATCATTGTTATTCCACCTTTCAGTCAAAACTCATCATCCTTTGAAACTAAAGATATCTCACCTATTCCTTTACTCACTACTATCAACTTCCACCATCTTAAGAATTCTCCTTTACTCAATGAAGTCTCTAGATTCTGTGCTACATTTTCCTTTCTATACCAGCTCTTGCTTTCATCCCTGGAGACAAAATGCATGTAACTGGATCATAAAAACTACAGCCTTAACCTTAAGCCTCCTTCACTCTTATGTCTTCACCTCTTTTGAACTTCAGCCCCTAATGCAGAGGGACATGCAAAAAATAACATAATCTGCAGATCTGTTCCATCTTAGAAGCCAACCTGCTTTGATACTCTATGGTGAGCATGACTTCCTAGCCTCCTACCTCTCCAGTGTCCTTACATTTCCTTTCCCTATACTTTCAATTCAGAGAGATGTCCAGTCTATTGACTCTGCCCTTTTCTACCCATTGGTCTCCTCCCAGAAATCTTTCCTTTCCTGTTGATCCTGGACCCCATAAGATTTATTTCAACTATCTTTACATGCACCTACATTTTCTTAAACCTCTAACTTTCTGTTATTCAAAAACCTTCACCCTGGATCCCTATTAGAACTTATCTTTGTGCTGCCATTTGTTTTTTAAAAGTAAATGGATCATTTGTCCTGTATAATATCCCATATTCTTGATTTAGCTAATTGCTTTCCCATGGTTTTTAATTTTCTCCTTTATCTCTCACATTCCACTAGTAGATAGACCTACAAAGTTGGTTGGATTCAGTTTGTTGGCAAGAATACCTCATACCTTATAAATATATTGTACACTTTCTATTATATAATGTTAGGAAGCACATTATGTTCTTTTATTTTAGACGTGTTAAAATTGATTATTAGGCTCAGGCATTGTCAGTATTATCTATCCATTTTAAAGTTTCCTTCACATACTAGTTTTAATACTCATTGATAATCTTCGCACAGAATTGTTTTTTCCCATTGGGGATTTCAAATGGTAATTTTCTAAATTCAACATTCCTTATACATTTATTAGCAACAGTTCTTCTAAAAATAAGAATATTCCATCCTCACCTTTTCATTGCCCTAAAATAACACTCACACAGGTGAACAAGACAAATACTTGCTTTTTTTTTTTTTAACTGATTTTCAGACTAATTTAAGTTGGTGTCAAAATAACCTCTAAATATAAACAATTGTTTTCTTTTGTGAATTTTATTATAGACTCAGAGATTTTTCTAGGATTGATATGTTTTAATACTTTACCATCATTATTCTTTCTGATGTTTAAATTCCCATCTTTAGCCAGTGGGAGCCCCTTTAAATAAATCCTGGATGCCTTTCAAACATCCCTAGGGTATTCTGAGAGCTTCTTTATATTCTGGAACAATAAGAGGTTACAGGCTCATTGTGTAGATTTCCTGCCCCAGACCCAAATCCTCATTCCTGGTTTCTTGCATGGAATATAGTGTTTAGAGAGTGCAAACAGGCACTATAGGTGATCTTTGCTAGCTGAGATTTCTATTAATTGTAAGCCTTTTTTTCTGCAGAAAAAGCTAAGAAATAAGCATTTAATAGAAAATAAACAATGAATTTATGCTGATATTTCCAACTCAGGTGTAAAATTATAGAAACTTTTCTTGAATTATTTTTTATGTTTGTATTTTAAAAAAAATCTTACGTTGGAGGTGGAGTCAAGATGGCAGTGTGGGAAAATGCTGAGTGAGCATCTCTCCACAATTAGGGTGCCTGCTGGCGGCTGGCAGAGGACCCTGATGCAAATGAGATGGAAGGAATCCCCAAGTGAACTGCCACCCCACGCAGCTTGCAGAACCTTGGTTCACAAGCTGGGGATCAGGCCAAAGCTCCTGTCGTGAGAGCTCCAAGTCCAAACCACTGGACTAATAGAGAACCTCAGACCCCAGGGAGTATTCATCGGAGTGAGGTCACACAGAGGTCCTCATCTCAGCACCAAGACCCAGCTCTACCCAACAGCCTATAAACTCCAGTGTTGGAAGCCTCAGGCCAAGCAACCAGTAAGACAGGAACACAATCCCACTCATAAAAAAATTTTTTTTCATTAAAAAATGAGACAGTACGGGCTTCCCTGGTGGCGCAGTGGTTGAGAGTCCGTCTGCCGATGCAGGGGACGCGGGTTCGTGCCCCGGTCCGGGAAGATCCCACATGCAGCGGAGCAGCTGGGTCCGTGAGCTATGGCCGCTGAGCCTGCGCGTCCGGAGCCTGTGCTCCGCAGCGGGAGAGGCCACAACAGTGAGAGGCCCGCGTACCACAAAAACAAACAAACAAAAGGCCCCGAAATGCAGAGGCTGCCATTGCAGACTGCCTTTTTCTTTTTTTAATAGTCTGATTTTTTAAATGAATATATCATAGTATATATTCACAAAATTTACATAGCTATGCCCTATCATAACAAATTGGTACATCACACACATCTGACTGTCTTTTTCTACGAGAAAAGGTATAGTCATTTCTCTCTTGGTTACATTAACCAGTATTCTCTAAGTCTTCTCTGGTGGCTGCTTCCTCCCTATCTCAGGTATCCAAGCCTCCTCCCGGTCTTACTCCAGGGATTCAGAGAGAATCATGCCTGGGATTATAGACCAAGGAATGACCCTACCATGCTGTGCACTCCAGAGAGTTTAAAAATAAATAAACAAACAAACCACGAGTTTATCTGTTCAAACGAATGAAGCACTGGATACAGAAGACAACTGAAGTTGCTCTGTATTCCATCAGAAATAGTTCCTACTACTATTGGATAAGGACCTGCTAAATATAGCTAGGACTGATACCTGGGAAGTATTTGGACTACTTACATGATTGTCCTTCTTAATCTCTCAATTCAAAGAGTAGTACTTATGCTGAAAGGTGAAAATTACAATCAAAGGAACTTCACTGCATTATAAAACTATAACTCCCAGTCCCCTCTCTGTGTCTTTACTCATTCTGGGACCCCTTCCACTGATTTCTGTGTCCAGGTGTTAATCCTATCAAAATGTGAATATGTTCCCTCAGAGGGGGAGGAAGCTAATCTGTTATGATTATCAGTGATTAATATTTTCTCATTCATTGGCAAGTAAATAGCAAGGCCTAGTTGGCTGAAGCATACAAGATGGTCAAGTTTTGACCAGGAGGAGAGAGACTGTTCTGAATAATTACGGTTATAGTCAGAGTAATCAACATAATAATAACCTTAAGATAACATTTACTGAACTATGCCTTTGTTCTAGATTTTGGTATAAGCACTTTATATACACCCATTTATTTAATCATAAGGATCCTATGAAGTAAGTTTGATTACAATCCACAATGAAGGATGAAGAAACAAGCTCCCAGAGCAAGTGATGGAGCTGAAAATGTGCAGACAATGGGGAGCTCTGAGCCTCCAGGCACAGCATAGGGACCTGGAAGCAGGAAAGATGAAAGTAACTTTTCTCTCAGCAAAATTTAACTTTCTACCAACTTAAAAAACCTGCCACCAAAGACCTGACTCTCAGCTAAAAGAAGTCTTGGCAGTTTTTCTCCTCAAAAGCCCTCATTTAAACTGGGGCTCAGGGAGGGGAGATCGTTTGTCACTGACAACTGGGTCAATGACAGAACCAGGACCAGAACACAGCTGTAGTGACTCCCCAGGCTTTGTACTTTGTACCTTCTACATTCCTGTACCCACTCTCCCACATTTTAGTGTGCATTTTCCTGTCATCCTTCTGCATTTCTCTTAATTAAGATTTATAATTCCAATGACTGGTGTCGATGGTAGGAAGAATATGCCATTCAGGGCTAAGCAAACTCACAGTTGTATGCCAGACACTCAACCCTTCTGGATGTCCCTGTTCTCATCCAGACATAACTAGTTCCACAGGATGGTTATGAGATATTATCCAATGTATGCAACTACTATATGACTAGCATCTAGTTGGAACTGATTTATGCTTTATTCCTTATCCCTTCAAAACTCAAGTTGTTCAACAAAATGAAATTTTTAACAACGTATCCTCCTGATAATTCCTAGAGAGAAAGCAAGAGACCTGGAACATGATACGTATCCTCTCCTGATCCCTGCTTAATATCTTTTGCATCTGGGAAGACATATGTTCCTGTCTTTACCTGTATCTTATTATCCAAACTCATTCTTTGAAACATCTTGGTGTTTATCTACCAGGAGAATTCCTTAACATGTGATACATTAATTGATGCCAGGCCTGTCGTCCTAGTTTTCATTTCTAAATCATTCTGTTGTTTTCTTTGGAAGAGTTCAAGAACAGGAAAAAAAATATTCCTCCCCAATCTGATTTTGTCATGAAACAAAGTTCCTTGCAAAATTCTAACTTGCCCAGGAAGATGATTTGACTTAGGAAAAGGAACCAAACTAGCTTTCTTTCTGCCCAGTCCTTAGATCTTAAGCAGCCCCCCAACCCTGTGCCAGGCATTCAAAACAGGCACCGCATCACAGGCTCACTTGTGAGCCAGTTCATCAGTTTGTTCTAGTCCCTTCTGCCTGTTCTGTTTCTCTAACTTTGGGTTTGTTTGCCTTCCTTACACTCAGCACTATTTCCCCCACTACATACAGCCTTGCTTTCCTCTTGCCCACGTTTCATGTTCTGCCTTGAATGGCAGTAGGGACCAACTATTTTAGTGTGTTTGCATGGGACACTTCAACTGAAGCAGGAAAAATAATGTTGAACTTATGTAAAATGAAACATTATGGAACTGAATCTCTTGGAGATCCTTGCCCATGACACCTAGTTTCAGACCTCAATTATTTCATTTATGCTCCTCTCTCAATTTGGAATTCCCCTGCTTTGTTTTTCTTTACCTAACCAAGCCTATTCATCACTGAAGATTAGAATGAGGTGTAACATCTTCTACAAAGCTTTCCCAAAATTTCGCTACCCCTATGGACTGTATCAGGTATCCCACCTTTATACTTCATTAACATCTTGTGCATATTTCTATACTGATAACATAATCATTATCACATTTCTTACACTAGATTGTGAACTCATTCAGGATAGACACTTGCTCTTTTTCATAGCCATATCATTTCTACCACATTACCCAGCACAAAGCAAATACTCAATTTATCAAACTTGACTCAACTCTAATAAAAGGTCAATATGGAGAATTGGGACAGCAGGAAGGAAAAGGTCCACAAACGTACCAAATGGAAACAAAGATTTCCAAATCATGCAAAAACCTCCTTCTTGATTGAAAAGTAGAATTAAGAGAATGCTTAACAAGTCTCATTTTCTTCATCTGTAAAATAGGCATAGTGATAAATATCTTATACCCATGTAAATGAGATTAAATGAAACATAAGAAAGCAGAGTACTTGGCACAGAGTAGGTGCTTTATAGTAGAAAATAATTGTGAACTGTTGTTCTAGCTAGAATTTCTCCTCTAATTTTTATTAAAACTGAAAAAATATATGGGAAAAAAGTTATTTTTAAACACGTAAAAGTTTTATTAGGCCATTTTATTTCCTTTTTCTGGCTTTACTGAGATATAATTGAGGTATAACATTATATAAATTTAAGATGCACATGATGATTTGATACATGTCTATATTGCAAAATGATTACCACATTAAAGTTACTTAACACCTCTATTACTTCACATAGTCACCAATTTTTGGTGTGTGTGTGGTGAGAACACTAAAGATCTACTCTCTTCTTATGGCTGAATAACATTCTATTGTGTGTTTTTGTGTGTGTGTGTGTGTGTGTGTCACTTTTTCTTTATCCATTCATCCATCAATAGACACAGGTTGTTTCCAACTCTTGACTATTGTGAATAATGCTGTAATGAACATGGGTGTGCAGATATCTCTTCAAGATCCTGATTTCATGTCCTTTGGATATTTACCCAGAAGTGGAATTGCTAGATCATATGGAAGTTCTATTTTTAGCTTCTGAGAAACCCCCATACTCTTTGAAAGTCGATATTTCTTGACCACTAATTTAATTAACATTTTGATCACCTATTTTGTGTCAACCATTTCTATGCATGAAACTATTTCCCAAATCACATGGTCTAATCTATATCACTTCTGTGAATTCCTATCCTGAGCTCCAGAAACATTCAGTTATTTCCTTCTGGATATCTAAAGGTAACTTAAGCCCATGACCAAAATATTTTCCTTCTCTAGTAGTCATCTCAGTGGTAACATCAATAAATCACCTAAACCCAAACTCTTCCTCCTCACGTATATCCTTTGTGTCCAGTTATACCTCAGATCTTACCTTTTTAATATTCATTAACTCCAACAAATAATAAATTCTTGCGCAAAGAACTATTCTAGGCATTAAGTCTACAGCAGTGGTCAAAATAAACAAATCTTACTCTAATGGATTTTACTTTCTGGAATCTAGATACTGTCAGGGGGATGAATGGCAATGAAGAAAAATAAATTAAGGTTAAAGGATGGAGAAAACTACAGAAAGTTGCTGTTTTAGCAAAGTGGCCAGAAAAGGGCCCTCTGATAAAATAACATTTGTGCAGAGACCTAAATGAATTGAGATCGAAAGTCACCATGGCTAGAGCAAGTGGGTTAAAGGGGAATGACATGCAATGAAATCAGACAGTTAATGGGGAACTAGAATATGGGAGCCTTATGAGCCAGGGTAAAGACTCAGAAGCTTTTGTGAAGTGGTTGGAAAGGAGTATCGTGAACTGACTTAAATTTTAGAAGAATCATTCCTGTTCTAACCTTTTTGTTGAGGTTAACTTCTATATGAAATATCCAACCTGAGAGTTAGCATCTTCACTTGAATATCTAATGGGAATAACACAGTTAACTCTTGATTTCCTATGCTCTAACCTGTTTCCTCTCTCATTATTTTCTATTTCATTTAAAAGCATTCAGTTGCTCAACACTCAACACAGAAGTCATCCTTAATGTCTATATTTTTCTCCCCACTGCCCCCAATATCAGAAAATCCTGTTATTGCCACCTCCAAAATAAATCACAAATCTGAACATTTCTACTGCTTCCCTAGGTTAAAAGCCACCATGACTTCTTACCAAAACTACTGCCCTTACTAATACAACCTCTTGTCTTATCTCCCTGCTCTCTTGTCCACTTACAATTCATTCTCCACACAAGAAAACTGATCTTTATAAAATGAATATCATATCACATCATTTCCTTGCTTAGAACAGTCTGGTGAGGTTTTTTGTTGAACTTAAAATAAAACCTGAACTCCTTCTCTTAGAGTAACCAGGTCCTATATGACCTAATTTCAAAAACACCTCCATCTCTGCTCCATCCTCACTGGCTTTTTTCTATTCCTTGAACATAACAAGCTCCCACCTTGGGGCGTTGCACTTGCTGTTCTGTTTGTCAGAATAGTCCACCCCCAGTTTTTGGCGTGGCTGACTTCCTCATACCAATCAGGTCAACTTATATACATTCTCCTCAGAGAAATTTTTTTCCAATCACTTAATCTAAAGTAACTGCCTATTATTGCACTCAGTTGCACTGTCCTCACATAACATCCTATGATAGACTGAAAAATGGTACCATAAAGATGTCCACATCCTAATTCCAAACCTGTAAATATGTTTTCTTATAGGGTAAAAGAGACTTTGAAGATATTATTAAATTAGGGATCTTGAGATGGGAAGATTATCCTGTTTAATCTGGGTGGGCCCAATATAATCATGCAGGTCCTTAGAAGAGAATAGCAGAAGGATAGGAGTTAAAGGGAGAGACTGGAAGATGCTATGCTGCTAACTTTGAAGATGGAGGATGGGGACAGGAGCCAAAGAATACAGGTGGTCTCTGGAAGCCAGAAAAGAAAAGGAAAGATAATATCCCCTAGAGCCTCCAGAAGAAATGTAGCCCTGCTAACCCTCTGATTAGAGGATTTCCAACATTCAGAACAGTAAGATAATAAATTCGTGTGCTTGTAAGCCACTAAGTTTGTACAGAAGTAGCAATAAAAAACAATACAGATTTTGGTAGCTGAAAATAGTGTGCTGCTATAACAAATACCAAACAATTCGGTAGCAGCTTTGGAATTGAGCAATGGGCAGATGGTGGAAGAATTTTGAGGAGCATGACAGTATAAGCCTAGATTGCCTTGAACAGACTGTTGGTAGAAATACAGATTTTAAAGACTATGCTCGTGAGGACTCAGAAGGAAATGAGAATAGAATATAAAACCTGTACAGTCTTACAGAATAACTAAGTAGTCATAAATATGTACATTAAAGAAGATACTGCTAAGGACCCAGAAGGAAATCAGGAACATGTTATTGGAAACTGGAGGAATGGGATCCTTTTTATAAATTGACAAAAAAATAGCAGAATTATGTCCTACAGTTATGTGGAAAGCAGAACTTATAAGCAACCAAACTGATATTTAGCTGAGGAGATTTCTAAGCAAAGTGATGAAGGTGCAGCAGGAAGTTGCAGCCTGGTTTCTTGCTGCCCAAATTAAAATGTGAAGTAAAAGATATAAACTGAGAGAAAGAGTGCTGAACAAAAAGAACCAGCTCCTGATGATTTGAAAAATTCTCAGCCTATCCAGATTGCAAGAGATGCCAAAACCAGTAGATTCATTGTCAGGGAAACATGTTCTGGGAGAAAAACGAGGATGTGTCTGGACATTTTGGTAGGGCCTTGGAAGGCTCAAAATCAGAGTATTCAATCACACAGAGGGCTCCTTAAAGAGATTAGGCATGTGACTCCTGGATCTCCTCAGTATCTATTAAGAAGCTATGAAAAAATATAGGACTATTCAGGAAATACTTATGGAGGAGACTCTTGTCTAATGAAGTGAATCCCTGAGGCATACATGAGAGACCTACAAGGCTTTTGAGAGTATTATACCAGCAGAAATACTACCACCTTAGACTAAACAGAAAGAGAAGAATGAAATAAAAGAAGGTTGTTAGACTCCCAAAATTCTACAGGCATGAAGCAAGCTGATGAAACTATTCAAGTGTAAACATTTGCTACCCTTTGTGAAAAAAGAAGGATTACTTAGAGGGCAGAGCCACCAGCCCAGAGGGCAAAACCGCCAAGTCCAGAGAGTAGAGCTATGGGCCAAGAGTTTGTGGTAATTTATTACAGCAGCAACAGTAATCTAATACCAAATCAAGAACTGAAATTATTTTATTCATTCATTTGTTTAGTGTCAGATTCCTTCTTCTAGAAAGCACGTTCCATGAGAATCAAAGACCTTGCTTGTCTTGTTCATTGTTATATCTCCAGCACCTAGAACAATAATCAATATACTGTATACACTCATTAATATTTGTCAAATAAATGAATTATATATTAATGAGCAAGATGTATATTAATAGTATAACTATGTAAAAGGATAACATAGCCTAAAGTTCCATGCAATTCCCAGATCTAATTCTACACATATCTCTTCATCTCTATAAAGTATAGAAAAACGTACCACCAATATAGAAATACATATGAAACTATTCTAAATAATTTATTTTAGAAGTAAGTCATGCTCAGGTGTTAATATTTAACCATGATAAAGGACAAGTTTATTTGTGCTTTACCTCACAATGACCTGACACAGCAGTGTGTCACAAAACCAAATTTTAATGACCTTACATCTAGGATGCTGTCAAAAGTCATGGGCTTTCTGTAATCATTATCCATCTTTGAACCACTTCTTCCAACAGAAATAAAACGGTATTTGGCAGAACTCTTTGGGTTTGCTCAAAAATCCTGAGGCCACTTACTACTGAGCGGCTGCCTTCCTTGCAGATTTTATGTGTCCCATTGTAAGGAACTCGGAGATAATGTGGAAGTTGGATCATTTTAAAACAGTGCATAACTCCCACAAAATGCAATTAAAATGGGATTTCCTAAGTCCAATTTGATTTTCCAAACCCAGTAGCTTCATCTGTGGACCATTGTTGAAATCTGCTGATACCGTTTGTGCATTTAAATCATAGGAGCTGATGCCAAAATCAGGCCCAAGAGCCACGTATATTTTCCATAAATTTTGTTCATATAAATGGGCTCAAAGTACACCTGAGACAAGGCTAGAGTCTCTAATGGCACTTTCACCCCTTCATCTGGTTGTGAAAAGTAATCTAACTGAATAACCTCGAATTAATTTATGGCATGCATGGGAGAATTTACTAAGTATGTTGAGAAAAGCTGAATTTTAATAAGGATTTCTAATTGCATTTTAGATCACTGAGATTGCTTTAACAGAAACAGAAAAAATGAATAGAAATAAGCATGAGTAGGTATTTAGAACTGTTATTTACTAGCATTCTTAAGTACTTTCATAATAATTCTTGTGGTTCTTGCTTCTACACTTTAAAAAGTGCTGCGTACCTGTCTTGGATTTAGCAACTCCTGATTTAAACTCAACAAGGCAAGACATTCTTTATCCTCTGTCTCTCAATGGCATCTCTATATCCAGCAACAAATCTTCACTAAAAACCCAATGGAAAGAAAGAGGAATCCATCTCAGCCATATGTCTAAATTACAGGCAAGACTCTAATGGCTCCTGTATTAGCTGTCTATATCTATGTGACAAATTACCCCAAAATTTAAAACAATAAACATTTATTATCTCATTTCTGCTGTGGTTCAGGGATCCAGATGTGGCTTAAATGAGTGACTCAGTGTTTCTCATAAGATTGCAATCAACTTGTTCACCACAAGGCCTGTCTGGAATGAGCACAAGCTCACTCATATTGGTAGGTATAAGGTCCTCGATGGCTGTTGACTGGAGACATCAATTCTGCCCAAAAGACCTCTCCATTAGACAGCTTACAACACAGAAGCTGGCTTCCCTCAGAGTAAACATGCAAGAAAAAAAGAGAAGACACCCAAGATGGAAACCACAATTTTTTGTAACTTAATATCTGAGGTGGCATCCTATCACTTTCACATTATTCTACTTGTTAGAAGTGAATCACTAAATCCAGCCCACACTCAAAGGGAGAGTATTACACAGGTCATGAATAATAAGAGGCAGAAATCATTGGAGAACACTGTAGAGACAGCTTACCACACATTCTTACTCAGAGATTTGAGATTCTCATATTGTGATGGTTAATTTTATGTGTCAACTTGATTAGGGTACAGTGACCAGTTGTCAAACGCTAGTCTAGATGCTGCTGTAAAGGTACTTTTAAAATGTGATTAACATTTACAATCTGTTGACTTTAAGTAAAGCAGATTACCCTCCATAAGGTAGGTGGGCTTCATCCAATCTGTTGAAGGCCTTGACAGCAAAGATTGAGGAAAAAAAGGAATTCTTCTAACAGAGTACAAAGGAATTCAGGAATTCTGCCTGAATTTCCAGCTTTCAGACTCGAGACTGTAGTATCAACTCTCTCCTGAATCATCAACTTGTTGCTTGCCCTACGGATTTCAGACTTAACAACATCCACGATCATGTCACCCGATTTATTAAAAACATATTCCTCTTTCTCTCCCTTTCCCTTTCCCCCCTAATAAGTAGGTACAAAGGTGATACATACATACATACATACATGCATACATGCATATATATACACATACATATATATCCTATTGGTTCTGTTTCTCTAGAGAGCAATGACTCATATATATATGTAGTATAAAAATAATAATACCTGATTCAATTATCACTCAGGATTATTGTGAGGCTAAAATATAGTAGCATATTAAAAGAACATTGATTTTGGAGTCAGCCACACAGACCTATGTTCAAAACCCAGCTCTCTCCCAAAAACATAAAAGTTTTTTGGCCTTGAGCAAACTACTTAATCTTCCTGAATTTGTATACATGCCCTAAAATAAAGATAATGAGGTAATGGTTTTACACTGTAGAATCAAAATGAGATCATGCAAGAAAAAGGTGGCTTGAATATAATAGTCACTTGATCAAAATTAGTTATGAATATTTTGTTACCAAATATAAACTACATAATTATTATTTTTAATATGGCTATTGTTACTACTATCATCACAGTTTGCCATATTCAAATAGTAAAGACTCCATGTGGATAAAGGAAGTTAACACCAGTTCTCTTTTCACTGTTTATGAGTTTCCTACCAACTGGAAACACAAAACTTATCAGCAAACATGGCATTTACAGGTGGAAGGAATAAATCACAGTTAAAAACAGTAAATTAATCAGCTCATTTTCCTTGAAATCAATATGTTCTCACATTTGCTAGTATGTTAATTATTGTGGAAGGGTTTTTCAAAGTTGCTTAGTAAATTTAGCCACATTTCAGTGCAGATGTGTGTTTGCCATAATATGTTTTATATGTAAATATTGACAATATTTATTTGGGGACCTTTTGGCTGTGTTATGCTTCTGTTCAGTTTAATGGAGTATTTGTTCACTTTTCCCCAGTTTACACAGTGGATGTAAGCATTAACTTGTAAATCATGACATGGTGTGATAAAAACCATAGACTGGGCAGAGAAGTGAGACTGTGAAAAGTTCTTCACTTAGTCTACTTAATAGGGGTGAACATCCTACTTGGAGAAGATATTTATGATCCTGCCTTAATGAGCATAGGCTCCAAGTCTTCTTTTTGGTGTCTGTTGTTCATTAATATACATGAAGCATTAAAAACTGTCCTCAGCATTTCTAGTAGTGTACATGCATGGAAGATCAATGCAGTATTGCATGGTGCAAATTGCAGTGTGCTGAGACTCAAACAAGGATTGTAATGGGTTTCTGCTTATAATCATTTGATTTTGAAGAAGTCATTTAACCTCTCTGAGTCTTAGTCTTCTTATCTATAGAGTGAATCAGTCAGAATACCATCCTTCTATGAGCCTATCTAAGGGTAATATAAAATGTCAAACTCTTCCCTTGGGGAAAAAATGGGTCATATTATGTTCCAAAATAAATTATACTACTCCTTTATTTACTGTAAGTCATTGATGACTATAAGTTGAACAATGAATGGTTAATTTTTTTTAAACAACTCTCAAGTTGTACTCTTGCAAACCTCCAAGGAAATAAAAAACTAGCCAGTTAAATGTAAATCTAAAGGATGCATCAGGAAAAGGCCAGGGCCAAATAAATTGTCAAATAATACAATTTAATCATAAAGTATACATTTCTCAAAAATTATTTTATTATGATCGCTAATAGTTTGTTCATCTCAAGACTAAAGTAATTTCCATCAGGTCTCTTCATCTGCCCTCCCATCTCCCCTTATGGTAGTGAGGTTTTTGTTTGTTTTTTTCCATTGAGGTATAGTTGATGTACAGTATTATATATGCTTCAGGTGTACAACATAGTGATTCACCATTTTTAAAGGCTATACTCCATTTACTGTTATTATAAATATTGGCTACATTCCCTGTGCTGTAGAATATATTCCTTGTAGTTTATTTATTTTATACATAGTAGTATGTATCTCTTAATCCCAGACCCCTATATTGCACCTACCCCCTTTCCTCTCCCCACTGGATATACGAAATGACTGGATGAAAACAAATAAGAGAAGAGAGTATTCAGTCCCAAACTCAAGAGCTGGAACTAATCGGAACCCTGTTTTGGGATTGCCTTTCTTCTCCATCAGCTGTCATAGAGATGAGGGCACAGCTAGAATACAGCTGTTGCAGCAACATCAGATGTGCAGGAGACTAAGGGACCTAGCACAAGCATACAGTCTTGAAATGCAAATCTGACAATGTGAAGCACTGGATAAAAATCTATATGAATCTGTTAACAAAAATGTTATTTTGGAATGATTTCCAAAACATGTTTCTCAACAAATAACTCTAGTTTTAAGAACTAAAGAAGGATAAAATGTATTAGAATGTCTCAGTCCTATTGAGTCTCTCAGGGAATCTTCTCATTTTAGCAATTGGACATAGTCCACAGCAGCTTAAGATAAAAGACCCTGCATCACTGGGATTTTCCCCGCTTTCTTACACACTACCCCCTGATATACCATATCTTTCTTCTTTCCCTAGAGAAAGAATTCCCACTTTCTTACACACTACCCCTAAAATACCATAGCTGTCTTCTTTCCCTAGAGAAAGAAACCATCCTCAGTATTGTGATGCACAGTAGTCATCATGAAAAAAGAATAAAGCATCACTTGCTGGGCCACTGCAGGGTTAATGTTCACCTTGAAGATTGCCAAAGGGAAGGAGGGAAGGAAAGGGAAGGGAAAGGGAGGAGAGTGGAGGGGAGAAGAGGAGAGAGGAGGGAAGGGGAGGGAAGGGAAGGAGAAAGGAAGGGAAGGGAGGGAGGAAAGAAGGAAAAAGAGAGAGGAAGGAAGGAAGGGAGTGGGGAGGAAGGGAAGGAGGAAGAAAGGGAAAGATGGAAGGAGGAAAAAGGAAGAAAATGCAAGTTGTATTTTCTGTGTTTCTTGACTCCCATACAGTAAGCACATCTGGGCAGTAAGCCCATAGGACCTTGAATATTCATTCTCTCTGTTTTATTCATTCTCTCTGTTTTAGACACCAGACTGTGTCACTAAGTCAGGTCAGTTCTACTGTTGGCATTCAAACTCATAAATGATGGATGACAAAACAAGAGGAGAGAGCCTTAGACGTCTCCTGGCTTAGAGGTATTCTCTAATAGAATTCACCAGAGAATCCTGATTTGGGATTGCACTTGTACAGTCATTAATAAAGTGAAACTGTTCTCTATTTGGCTCTAGGTTTTCTGGTATATACTCATTTGGCAGGAAACAAAAATGGGAAGATGTAAGAAGCATAGAATTCAGGAGCCAAATCTTTATCCTGTGTCTTTAAAATATCCCTTCCTCAAACGTCCATAGTACTGTCAAGGGACTTTTCTTATACCGCTTTTTTATCTTGTATTATAAATATTTCTAAAAGATACTTTATGTAAATAGTAACATTGTTTCTTGTTACTACTGCGTTTCAATGAGCCCTACAACTAGATATTGGTATTTAAAAATGAGTTGAGGGCTTCCCTGGTGGCGCAGTGGTTGACAGTCCACCTGCTGATGCAGGGGACACGGGTTCGTGCCCCGGTCCGGGAAGATCCCACATGCCACGGAGCGGCTGGGCCCGTGAGCCATGGCCACTGAGCCTGCGCATCTGGAGCCTGTGCTCCGCAACGGGAGAGGCCACAACAGTGAGAGGCCCGTGTAACGCAAAAAAAAAAAAAAAAGAGTTGATTACAATTAAATATATTTATTTTTCCTGAATATGCCCAATTCTCTGTGCAACTCATTTACATTATTTATAGTCAACAGTGTCTCTAGGATAAGTTATTCAACCTTGTAGGCAGAATGGTTGATGCCTCTGACTCAATCATTTTGCTTACATTCTTCAAGATAATAGGCAAATTATTTGTCTCTTAATTTTAAATGTAAAATATTATCAATAATAATTGTACCATAAATTTGTTTGTTTTAGAGAAGTCATTTCCAATCATCAGGCAAAAGACTAATGACTGTCTTTATCAAATTTTCAAATACTGAAAATTGAATTTTCAAACATTTAATTTATTAAACTAAAGGAGAAAAAATAAAAACAGAACAAGGAGTTTTCCATTTTGGGTTAGTATATAGAAGATTAAGAGACCTTTTCTCACATCATAATAAAATATAAGAAAACAGTGAATAAGTTAGAAAAAAACAGTGTTTATTATTAATACTGTCTGAGAGATGATGATGTTAAAAAGTATAAATGAACTAAATTCCAGAAAAGTACAATCCTTGCTGATATAAGGAGAAACAAACAAAACTTTTAATGGCAATGCATGGGTCAGCATGTTATATATGAATTCTAAGGATTTCCAGATTCAGAAAATCTATACATGCTTACCAATTATTTCCCAAGGGGCCATGACAAAATGTATGGTGGCATATCAAAGACTAAGAAAGATAAGAAGGGAGGGAGAGAGAAATCTCCCAAGGCTTACAAAACCATGAGCAAAATTATAGAGCAGAGAGACCTCTTCAGCAGCCCACAGAGCTGGCAGGTGAAAACATAACCATAATGTTACTGAGGTTTACATCACAATCCCTGCTAAAATGGGAATCCTGAAAATGCCTCCAAAACATTTATAATCAGTAATGAACTGAAGCTTATTAAAATTGGAACCCAGCCCAGACTCAGCTCAATATTAGATTAGATCAAAGAAATTAACCCCTTAACCTAGCAGCCTCAGAGAGAAAGGAGAATTCCCTTTTGTGGAGGTAAATATTAGTTACTTCCATCTCTATCATTTATTTTTTAAAAATGTCTGGCATACAATTAAAAATAATGAGACATGAAAAGAAGTAGGAAAATGTGACCCAAAATCAACATGAAATACTATCAGTAGAAGCAGAACCACAGATGAACCATATATTGAAATTAGCAGGAAAGGACTTTAAAATCAGTATTAAAAATATTAACTGACTTACTGGAAGAGGTGGACCAAAATACATGGACACATAAGGAATTTCACCATAGAAATATCAACTTTAAAATAAAACAAATAAAAATTTTGATAAATGCAAGAAAACTAGAATCTGAAGCACCTGGGACCTACAGCTACAGCAAACATTAAAAACAGCCCAAGTCCTAGCCAGATTAACGTGAAATCCCACACTAAGGGCCTATTTACCTCAGTTCATATTACACAATACATCATGTCTAGCTACCAACAAAATATTACAAAGCATGCATAAAGACAAGAAAAAACACAGTCTGAAGACACAAAGGAAACATCAGAGCTAGATTCAAATAGGACACACATGTTGGGATAATCAGTCAAGGAATTTTAAATAACTATGATAAATATATTTGGAGGTCAAATGTAAAAAAGCAGAAAACATACACGTCTAGATGGGTGATGTAATTAGAGAAATGAGAATTATAATAAAGAATCAAGAGGAAATTCAACAAATCAAAACCACTGTAACAGAAGTGAAGAATACCTTTCGTGAGCTCATCAGTATACTGGATATGGCAGAAGAAAGAGTTAGTGAGCTTGAAGATAGGTCAATGAAAACTTCTCAAACTGACAGGCAAAGAGAATGGATAAAAAAATAAAAGACATTCAAAACCCATGAGACAATTTCAACTAGTTTAACTTATATATAATTGGAATACCAGAAGGGCAAGAAAGAGATAAAGGAGAAGTACTTTTTGTAGTAAAAATGACTGATAATTTGTAATGACAAGCATTGAGACCTTCAGTGACAGATTCAGGAAGCTCAGGAAACACTAAGCATAAAAAATACCAACAAAAACTACACCTAGACATATCATATTCCAACTGCAGAAAACCAAAAACAATGAGAAAATGTTGAAAGAAAGTAGAGAGAGGACAAAAAAAAAAGTTACTTTAGAGGAATAAGAATTACAGCAGACTTCTCA
Source organism: Hyperoodon ampullatus (assembly GCF_949752795.1). NCBI lineage: Eukaryota > Metazoa > Chordata > Mammalia > Artiodactyla > Ziphiidae > Hyperoodon > Hyperoodon ampullatus. The sequence continues at coordinate 51,025,780 of NC_136920.1, read as the reverse complement.
CCAGGAACCATGCTAGCAAGAAGAGAGGAGTGAAACATTGAAAGTGCCGTAAGAAAAAAAAATCAACTTAGAATTCAATATCTAACAAAATTAAACTTCAAAAGTGAAAGAAAATTAATAGCTTTCTGAAAGAAAAACGGTAAATTCATCACCAGCATGCCTGTCATATAAGAAATGTTAAACAGAGTACTTCAGAGAAAAGGAAAATAAAATAGATCATAATTTTAGGTCTACATAAAGAAAGGAAAAGAATCAGGGAATAAATAAATGTAAAATAATATATTTTATTTTCCCTTTCTTCACTAGTTTTAAAGATAACAAAGCTAATAATAGTAACAATGAATTGGGTAATTACAACACATAAATAAGTGAATTGAATGACAGCAATGTCATAAAGAATGGGAAGGAGGAATTTAGAATTCATTGCTACAAAGTACTTTCACTACTATCCACATGATGTGGTATGATGTTATTTAAAGGTAAACTTACATTAGTTAAAAACGTTTATTGCAAACTCTATGGAAAACACTAAGAAAATGTTTTTTAAAGGGATAATTTATATACTAAGAGAGGAGAGAAAATGAAATTATATAAAATGCCCAATTAAAACCAGAGAAGGAAGGAAAAGAAACGGAAAAAGATTTTTTAAAAAGAATAAGTGTAATGAATATAAAACAGCCATACACGTGGTAGATAGTAATTCAACTATATCAGTAATCAAATTAAATTTGAATGGTCTAAATACACCAATTAAAAGACAGAGACTGTCAGAATGGAAAAAAATAGAACAAGACCTACCTGGATTCTGTCTACAAAAACCCTGCTTTAGATAATAAGATTCAGATAGATTCAGGAGATACACTATGCTAAAACTGATTAAAAGAAAGCTGGAATAGCTATATTAATTTTGGATAAAGTAGGATTGAAAGCAAAGAAAATTATTAGGAATAAAGGGACACACTATGTAATGATAAAAAGATTAATTCACCCAAAAGACATTAGAGTGCTAACCTAACAAGAGAGCATCAAAAATGTGAGACATAGAACTGAAAGGAAAAATAGACAAATCCACTATTATAGTTGGATACTTCAATATCCTTATCTCTGTAACTGATATATCAAACAGGCAGAAAAGCAGTAAGAATATAGTTGACTTGAACAACAACATCAATTTGATCTAATTTACATTCACGGAATACTCCATACAACTACAGCAGAATACACATTCTTCTCAAGCTCACAACAAACATTCACACCAAGACAGCCCACATTCTGGACCATGAAAAATACACCTTAGATTTAAGGAAATACAAATCATACAAATTATTTTTTTTGGATCACAATGGAATTAAAACAGAAATCAATAACTTAAAAATAGCTGGAAGGGCTTCCCTGGTGGCACAGTGGTTGAGAATCTCTGCCTGCCAATGCAGGGAACACAGGTTCGAGCCCTGGTCTGGGAAGATCCCACATGCCGTGGAGCAACTGGGCCCGTGAGCCACAGCTACTGAGCCTGTGTGTCTGGAGCCTGTGCTCCGCAACAAGAGAGGCCGCGACAGTGAGAGGCCCGCACACCATGATGAAGAGTGGCCCCCACTCGCCGCAACTAGAGAAAGCCCTTGCACAGAAACGAATAACCAACACAGCCAAAAATAAAATAAATTAATTAATTTTAAAAATAGCTGAAAAATATGAAATATATAGAAATAAAACACATTTTTGATAACCCGGTCAAAAAGAAGTCTGAAGAGAAATTATTAATATTTTTAAGTAAATTAAAATTAAAAGATAACATCAAAATTTGTGTTTAAAGAGCAATTCATAGATTTATATATACATATTAGAAAATAAGAGAAATCTAAAATCAGTTATCTAAGCTTCAACTTGAGAAAAATAGAGAACAAAAAAAATTAAGCCTAAAAAGTAAATAAATAGATAAAATTGAAAATAGGAAAACAAACAAACAAACAAACAAACGAAGAGAAGCCAAAGCTAGTTCTTTGAAAGATCATGAAAATTGATAAACCTCTAGCTATGCTAACCAGACAGAGAGAGAGAGGGGACACAAATCACCAATATCAGAAATAAAAGAGAGGTATCACTACTAATTCTATAGACATTAAAAGGATTATAAAGTAAGGAATACTAAGTACAAATCTATGACCACAAATTTGATAACTTGGATGAAATGGGCAAATTACTTGAAAGACAAAAACTACTGAAAATCATTCATACAGAAATAATCTGAATAGTCTATATTTCTCAAATAAATTGTTGTATATAATGCTCCAAAAAAGAAAATTCCAACCCCCCCCCCCACACCCCAGAGGTTCACTGATGAATTCTGCCAGACATTTAAGGAAAAAGATGATATCAATTCTCTACAATATATTCCAGAAAATAGAAGCAGAGAGAATATTTTCTAACTCATTCTTTGAAGTCAGCATTACTCTAATGCTAAATCAAGGAAAGATATTGAAAAAAAAAGGCTACAGACTAATATCTCTCATGGATATAGATGTGAAAACACTCAACAAAATATTAGCAAATCAATTACAACAAAATATAAAAGGAATTATACACTATTAACAAGTGGGATTCTTATCCATGTATGCAAGGCTGATTCAAAATTCAAAAACTGATCAATTGTAACTATTCCTTCAACAGACTAAAGGCAATACGTATATATATATATATATATATATATATATATTCATATCAATTAATGCAAAATTTCAATATGTATTGTTGATAAAATCTCTCAAACTAAAAACAGAAGGAAACTTCTTTACTCAATAAAGAATATCTACAAAAATCCTACAGCTAATCTTTAGTGGTGAGCAACAGGATCTTTTCTCACTAAAAATGGAAAAAAGACAAGGTTGAACTCTCTCACCATTCTTATTTGACACTGTACTGGAAGTCCTAACTAGTGCAATAAAATAAGAAGACAAAAAGGGAATTAAATATATACAAAATTGAGAAGGAAGAAATGAAACCATCTTTGTTCACAGATGACACCATTACCTGTGTAGAAAATCCCAAAGAATTGACCAAAAAAATTCTTGGAACTAAGCAAGTATAGCAAGTTTGCAGGATATAAGATAAATACACGTAAGTCATTTGCCTGTCTATAAAACAGTAATGAACAAATGGAATTTTAAATTTAAAAAAGGATACTACTTAAAATATCACCAAAAAAGAGAAATACTTAGATATAAGTCTAATAAAATATGTACATATCTATGTGTGAAAAACTAAAAAACACTGATGAAAGAAATCAAAGAAGATCTACATAAATGGAGAAATACTCCATGTTCATGGATGGGAACTCAATATTGTTAAATGTTAGATCTTCCCAAAATGATCTGTAGAAGCAATGCAATCCCAATCAAACTTCCAGAAAGCAATTTCTGTACGTACCTACAAACAAATTCTAAAGTGAATATATAAAAGCAAGAGACCTAGAATAGCCAAAACATTGCTAAAGAACACAAAATTTGGAGGAATCACACTTCCTATTTTTAAGACCATTATAAAGCTACTGTAATCAAGACAGTGTGATATTGGCCAAAGAACAGACACATGGGTCAGTGGTACAGAATAGAGAGACCAGAAGTAGATCTACACAACTGTAATTATCGGATCTTTGACAGAGGAGCAAAGGTAATTCAATGTAGGTAATCTTTAACAAATTGTTCTGAAACAATTGGAGGTCCAACAAACAAACAAAATCCTACAAGAACAACAACAAAACTATACACACCTAGACACAAAACTTTCACCTTCCACCTAACTCAAAATGGATCACAAGCCTATATGTAAAACTCAAAACTATAAAACTTATAGATGAAAACACAGGAGAAAATCTAGATAATCTCAGGTTTGGCGATGAGTCTTCAGGTATAACACTAAATGCACAACCCATGAAAAAAAAATATTAAGCTGCAATTTATTAAAATTTAAGAATTCTCTGCAAAATAAACTTAAAATCAAAAGACAAGCCACAGATAAGAAGAAAATATTTGCAAAATATATATCTCATAAAGAACTGGCATCCAAAATATACAAAGAACTTTTAAAACTCAACAATAAGTGAGCAAGCAACCCATTTAAAATTGACAAATGACCTGAAAATTTACCTCAACAAAGAAGATATATAGACGGAAAATAAACACATAAAAAGTGTTCAGCATCAGTTGTGATTAGGGAATTGCAAATTAAAGCAACAATTAGATATCACTACACACATATTAAAAGGGGTAAAACTTTTTTTACAAACTGACAGTAACAATGGCTGCTAAGTATGCAGAGGAGTCAGAGCTCTCAGTCATCTTAGTGGGAATATGAAATTGTTCAGCCACTTTGGAAGACCTTTTTCTAGTTTCTTTACAAAGCTAGACATAGTCTTACCTATGATCCATCATTCTCCTAGATATTTACCTGATTCAAAAACTATGTTCACAAAAAACCAGCATGCAAATCTTTATAGCTGTTTTATCTATAATAAATAAAAAATGGAAACAATCAAGATGTCCTTCAATAGATAAATCGATAATCAAACTATAGTATATCTATACAATTGAGTTTTATTCAGCAACAAAAAGAAGTGAACTGCCAAGTCACAAGACGTGGAGAAAGCTTAAGTGTATATTGCTAAATAAAAGAAGCCAATATGAAAAAGCTATATACTAGACTACCCCATTTATATGGTATTACAGAAAAGGCAAAACTCAAAAGATGCTAAAAAGATCGGTGTTTGCCAGGGATTCTGGAAGAGGGTAGGGAGGATTGAACTGGAGATGCACAATGGAGTTTTTACAGTGGTGAACATATTCTGTGTGATACTGTAATATAGCATACATGACACTATGCATTTATGCATTTACATTTATTGTACAATACAGAACAAAGAGGGAAACTTAATGTATGCAAATTTTTAAAAAATCATTTAAGAGGTTAGGGGATCCTAACAAAATGTGCAAAAATGTGATAAAATAGTCTCACTATATGTATGAAATGTAAGAAATAATATCGTTGAAGAGGTTGGAGTAAAAATGCTGACCAGGCTTCCCTGGTGGTGCAGCGGTTGAGAATCTGCCTGCTAATGCAGGGGACACGGGTTCGAGCCCTGGTCTGGGAGGACCCCACATGCTGCCGAGCAACTAGGCCCGTGAGCCACAACTACTGAGCCTGCGCATCTGGAGCCTGTGCTCCGCAACAAGAGAGGCCGCGATAGTGAGAGGCCTGTGCACCACGATGAAGAGTGACCCCCGCTTGCCACAACTAGAGAAAGCCCTCGCACAGAAACGAAGAGCCAACACAGCAAAAATAAATAATTAATAAACTCCTACCCCCAACATCTTCTTAAAAAAAAAAAAAGGTGCTGACCTATGTAACTCTAGAAATGAGTTTATAAGACAACAGTTTAAAAAACGACAAAACCCTGTACATCAGCATTATACTCTGATAAAGTATTTTTCCCACAGGAGTATGGATCAACAATTCTAATACCACTACACATGAATACTGAATTGCACAATCAAGTGAATGGATGGTAGATGGTAATAGCCAGGTTCCTTACTGTTGCAGTGGGAATTTACAGATAAGCAAAAGAAAAGGCTAGAATGATCCACGTGGTAATAGATTAGAATTGGAGACATGAGTATGAACTCAGGCTTAGCTTCCTGTAGATACACATGATTCTGTGTATAAAATATTTATAGATACAGTGTTAAAGTGTTATATACATATACATATATGAGTATGTTACTATACACATTTCCTTTCTATGTCAACTAACTGTATTTATAGATACATGTATAAGGTTATATACATATAGATGTTTGTTATTTTACACATATATTTCCTTCCTATGTCAGCTAAGAGAACTAGAAGCAACGACACTCCAGTAGCAGAAGCACATCTAGCAGTCAGCTCTTGGATTGTAATACCATTCTCCAGTAAAAGGTACCAAGGGCCTTAGAGAAACTGTTGATTCCAGAACATGGGCAGAAAACACACAAGATGAACCTGGAGCATCTTGTAGTGCCAGGAAGTTAGTAAGTGTTCAAACACACACACACACACACACACACACACAAAGTCACCTGCATGAGTATGTGGATATGCCAAAGGGACACAGGAATCAATTGAAAGAGCTGCTCAGTCTAATCATGAAAAAAAATCAGACAAATTACAATTGATGGATATTCTACAAAATAACAATTACACCTCAAAACTTTCAATTTTCATCAAAAGCTTTTCATCAAAAGCAAGGAAAGTCTGAGAAACTATCACAGTCAAGAGGAGCATGAGAGACATGATGACAAAATGTAATACGGTATCCTGGATGGAATCCAGGATCATAAAAAGGACATTTAAAAACTAAGGAAATCTGAATAAAGTATAGATTAATTAGTTACAACATATCAGTATTGGTTCATTAACTATAACAAATGTGTCATTCTAATGTAAGGTATTAATAATAGAGGAAATTGATTGTGGAGTACCATGGGAATTTTCTGTACTAATTCACAATTATTCTACAAATCTAAAACTGTTATAAAATTTAAAGTATTTTAAGCAGTAAATAAATAAACCATTAACACCATGTAGTTTCCTTATCTTTTTCTGACCTATGATATAACCAAACCTGGGATTTCTATTTGAGACCATTTGAAGACTTCATCCAAGAATTAACAACTTTGATGCTTATTATAATTCTCTGGGATACCTAAAATAGCTATTATTATTCTCATTTTACAGGCTAGGAAAATAAAGTCAAGAGATATATGCATTTCTTATGGACATTAGCAAGGAAGTCATAAGGATAGATTTCTGACTCTATCCATTCTTCCTTCAATTACACCATTCTGTTACACACTTACCCTCACACCAAATTACTGACATTTTCCTATGCATATCATCAGTACCTTACACAGGGTCTGATTAATAACAGACTCAGTAAAGAATGTGTACAATAATCAATGCTTCATGTTTAGGTTTAAAGAAATTAATAACTGGAAGAAGATTCAGGGATAATCTTTCCAGCTCAAGTGCTTTCATTTTTAGATGAGGAAAATGAAACTCAAAATGTGAACTAATTTGCTCAAGTTCATTGCACAGCTAGTTAGTATCTGCACCAGAGCTGAAATCCAGTTCTACCTGATTCTAGATCATTGGTTATTACTTCAACAGTATGCTAGTTAATAGACTGTGGTACTGGAAAAGTTTTTTCATCTATGGCAGAACACTTAGGAAGCAAATTGCCATAAGAATTGTAATGTTCTTAAAAGTTCAAGGAAACCTCTAAGCAGATGTTGCCTAAAGAGCAAGAAAATAAAAATTAATATAAAACAAGAGAGAACAGCTGTAGACAAATACTCCAGGGCATTAAGTTGAGCTATATGAAGTTGTTAATTTTAAACCTTTTGATCTGCAAAAATATCAGTTTCACATGGTTTAAGTGAAGAGTACCTTGCAACTGGATTAACATAGAATAATTTAATAAAGCTCAAAGGTAAATCTGCCTATCATATTGGTCTACATATTAAAATGGTACCAAATAATGAACCTTTATGTATGTATTTAAAATAGCATTTATTCATCCATTCATTTAGTAAATATTTATTGAGCCTATGTGAAGCATTGAGCTTCATGTTTATAGGAATTAAAAGCTATACAAGATAAACTCTAAGCTGAAAAAGAATGTTATTCTAGTCTTAGGACTAAAACATGGACATCACCGTCATAAAACAATAGCTCCTCTTCATTAATCAAAATGTAAGAGGAACTATATAATGTCCTTATGCAGATACCTCATTTTAATTTTCTAATAATCTTCAGGTCAGACAAATATTATTTCATTTTCTAAGTAAGGAAACTGAGGCTTAGAAAGATAAAGACTCAAGTAAATCACAGAGCTTATAAATGCTAGAGCCAGTATCTGGACTTAGGTCTACCTGCCTTCAAAACCAACGTTAATTCTAGTAAATCACATTGAGTTTGTTGATAAGATGTTGTAGAAGGTGAGGCTGTTGACAAATAAAATGCTTCCACACTACAGAGAAGGATGTAAATTAGAAAAATGTTGGTCAATATCTACTTAATCTGAGCATATGCATATTTTATGACCCCAAAGTCCCGTGATACATTTTTCATAACCAAATTTACCATAGGTTTGTCTAATTTTTTAAAAACCTTTTCGAAGAACCAATTTATGGCTTTGCTTATCCTCATTGATTTATCTCTTTTATTATTATATTAACTTCTACTTTTGTTTTTATTACTTTTCTTTTTGGGGGATTAAATTGCTATGCTTTTATAAATGTCTTAATTTGAATGCTTGCTAAAAATTTTCAGTTTTTCTTCCTAGTTAATATAAACATTTATGGATAAAAATTTTCCTCAAAGTAACATTTTTATTATGCCCACAAGTACTATTTTTGTTAGTATTCAGTTCTAAGTATTTTCTAATTTATTTAGGATTTCTTCTTTGACTTCAGATTAATGTAGAAATGTGTTTTTAAACCTCCAACTGTTTAGGGATGTATTTTTATTTAAATTGTTATTGATTTTTAATTTAATTTCTTTGTGGTCAAAGAATACAGTCTAAATGGAAAAGTCTGATACTGAAGTAATACATAAATTCATGTCAGTGACCACCTTTGGCTGGTTGGTATCATGAGGAAAGAATGGTCATCTCAAAATAAAACAAAAAAAAAAGAGGTGTTAAGCTAGGGAGAAACAACCTAAGTGTCCACTGACAGATGAATGGATAAAGAAAATGTAATAGATGATAGATAGATGTAGATATATAAATGAATACTATTCATCCTTTGAAAATAAGGATATCCTGCCATTTGTGACAACATGAATGAACCTGAAGAACATTATGCTAAGTGAAATAAGCCAAACACAAAAACAAATATGATATGATATAATTTATACATGGAATCTAAAATGTTGAACTCATTGAACCAGAGAGTAGAATGGTAGTTGCCAAGGGCTGGGGGTGGGGGAAATGGGGAGTTGTAGGTCAAAGAGTATAAATTTTCAGTTACAAGATGAATAAATTCTGGAGATCTAATGTAGAGATCGGTGATTATTTTTAATACTATATTGTATACTTGAAATTTGCTGAGAGTAGATCTAAGTGTTCTCATCATACACCCACACATACACACAAAGTAACTATGTGAGTTGATAGAGGTGTTAATTAACTTGATTGTAGTGACCATTGTGATACATTATATCACAATGTATACACACATTAAACCATATTGTACACCTTTAAAAATTACATTGCACGACATAAACATACAGAATTTTTATTTGTCAATCATACCTCAGTAAAGCTGAAACAAAACAAATACATAAAAAAACAAACAAAAAAGAATCCTTCCTTAGAAAATTGTTTCAGAGTTGTCTGAATTGTCTGTCCCAGCAGACTAATGGGGAAGCATTTATCTATTGCCTATACCCACCTTGGTCAAGGCTAACCCCAGTGGCATTAGCTTCCCATATTTCCAGTTTGCATGTACATAGATGCAAAAGAGACTAGGCTCTTTCCATGGTTTCTCCTGAGGAAAAAAGACTGGTTAGGCCAAGGGATTTAAGGATTCCTAGGTCCTCCTGCTAGCTATCTCTTAGAAATTCAGATGTAATCATGTCATCTCCCCCACTTTAAACTATTTAATGGTTTTCCATTTCTCTTGGAGTAAAGACCAGAATCATTTAGAGCCTTCCTATCTCAGCCAAGCCTCATTTTGTGTCAGTCTTCCTGTCTCTCTGTGTTCCAGTGACACTGGTCTTTCTTCTCACCCTCAAGAACCATACTTCTTTCTCCTCAGGGCCTTGATACATGATATTTTGTCTGCCCCTTCTCCTGGTTAACTTTATTCATCTTTCAAGTCTTATCTCAAATGTCTAAGAATCTTCCTCCAAGAATTCATTTCTGTTTGCACAGACTTTCCTAGGTCCTCCTGTTGTTACATGCCTTCATGATAGTCAACACCATTTAAAACAATGTGTTTATTTGCATGCTTATGTGACCCATGGCTGTCTCATCCATTAAACTGTAAACACCATGAGGGAAGGAAGTGGGTTTATAATCCATCATAATATACCAAGTGCCTGGAACTTACTTGTATGCACATCAAAGAAACAGAAATATTCATAGAATCAAAGATTTTTTAGAAAATAAAGTCTTTCACATCCCTACTGGATATTAGCTAAAGTTCTTGGCCCTTATCATTCAGTAATCCTTTCTAGGAAATTTCATGTATTTAGATTGCTTTCATTTTGGATCCCTGGAACACACTTTGTTAATTGTTTCTACCTTAAAACCTTTCTGTGTTTTCTCCAGAGTTGGAATGTCCCTCTTTTGTCTTCCACATTTTGTGACCCAGCCCATGTTGCTCCTCTCAGACTCATAGTAGTAAATCTTCCCACAGAACTCCTAAAATTACTTTTCTCTCTTCTGTTTTTTGTTGCACCTCTGGATCATCAGTTCTCAAGTCTATTGGGCACATTTAATTTAGGACCTAAGCCAGAGGTCTATAGCCCTCAGCCTGCAGACTGGAGCAAGTCCATATTGTCTTTTCTTGGACCCAGCACAACCACTCTATTGACAAATGCCAATAATGAATAAGAATTGGCAGAAATACCTAATTATAGAAAAATGAAGGTAAATCAAACATGATTTGTTTATCTGAATTATATAAAATAAAATCAGCATAGTTAGGGGACCCAGTAGAAATATAGGTCAGAGTCTCTGACACACAGAGACATATGTAGATTCCCAAAGCCTCGCAGTTGCAGATGACAACATCTGTATGAGCAAGAATCACATCCGAACTCTTGGAAGAATAGCAGTCACCTTTGGCACATAAACCAATCTGCATGTGTACCCAGGACAACCTCCTCTTGGCCTGGAGCACCCATTAATCTCAAAGCTTTACCATTCATAATATAAACATGAGCTATACAATATAGAGCCAATCTCTCAAACACCAAGCTCATACTCTCCAGGTTAAATCAAGACTGATCTGGGGCTTCCCTGGTGGTGCAGTGGTTGAGAGTACGCCTGCCGATGCAGGGGACGCGGGTTCGTGCCCCGGTCTGGGAAGATGCCACATGACGCAGAGCGGCTGAGCCCGTGAGCCATGGCCACTGGGCCTGCGCATCTGGAGCCTGTACTCTCTAGCGGGAGAGGCCACAACAGTGAGAGGCCTGCGTACCACAAAAAAAAAAAAAAAAAAAGACTGATCTGATAACATTCCAAAACTCAGTGCTGCAGAACAAGAAAAGGAATCAGTTTGCCAGACATCTCTGGGGAATGAAAACAAGCTCTACTCATTCTATATATGTCCATATATTACTCTTTGTTATTATTATTGTCTTTTTAGTTTCCAATATCTAGAGGTAAGAGATAACATATAAAAATTTAGATTTTCTGTTTCTCTTAGTTTTGAAGGCAAAAGTGGAGACAGATCCCCCCATGGCTACAAAGTAGCAACAGTACTTTTTAAAAGAAAAATGCATAGTCCAGTTGATCTTATTTCCAATCATCCACTATTACTTTTCCATGAACAGCTGCATTCATTTCCATTATCTATAGGCCTTTGCTTTTTTAAAATCCTGGTCTAAATTGTAAGCTCTCTGTAGGCAGGGGCCTTGCCTTACTTAGTTCAGTTTTTTCCACATCACTTAACACATGGCATTACCTGTAAGCCCTGGAAAAAGTAGACTTGAGGTAAGAGCAGCGGACATGGAGTTCAAATCCCAATTCTTCCCCTTGGTAGTTTAAGGTCAGGGGACTGTTTCTTCATTTGTCAAGTAGAAATATCTGTAACACCCATTTGATAGGGTTACTGTGAATTAGATAACATTATGCAAAAAATCAGAAGTATAATAAGTGCTCAGTAGATGCTCATTTTTTTTTTTTTTTTTTTTTTTTTTTGTGGTACGCGGGCCTCTCACTGTTGTGGCCTCTCCCGTTGCGGAGCACAGGCTCCGGATGCACAGGCTCAGCAGCCATGGCTCACGGGCCCAGCCGCTCCGCGGCATATGGGATCCTCCCAGACCGGGGCACGAACCCGTATCCCCTGCATCGGCAGGCGGACTCTCAACCACTGCGCCACCAGGGAGGCCCGTAGATGCTCATTTATCATTTTTATTTTTGACTTAATTGATCGTGGAAAACATGCAAAGAAAAATGAAAACTAGATCATCAGGCCAGCAAGAGACACATTAAACAGATGGCATGGCAACAAGGAGACGAGGCACAAGAGAGCAATTTGAAGAATTCACGAATGGTGAGGTTTAATCAATATGGAAATGCAAGCACAAAAGGGCCTGGATGATGCTGAATACATTTTCTTCTCCAATAATGAGGACACAAGCCACCCCAGCAGGCTGTGCAGATTTCCCAGTTTATTATACCAGGGCTCGTCTTGCCCTGTACTATCCTGTAATTTACATGGCAAATGAAAGTAGGGTCTGAGATAGGGACACAGAGACTGCTAAGACTGGCGCAAGTTCACAGGTCAGGAAGGCTGACCCATCTGCAACATAAAGTAATAATAGACTCACACCCTTTATATCTGGTGCTTATGAGGACAATAAGTGAAAACACAATAATTATTATTATATTTCTTTAGTTATTATCACTCATTATGTATTGCTTATGCTAAATTATACTGAGCACTTGCTATGAGTTAGGCTTTAATGCTAAATGCTTTACATATTTTGCAACAAATAATTCTCAATATGACTCTATAGAATAAGTTGGAATATGTACTATTATTAGCCCCCATTTATAAATAAGGAATCTCAGGTTCATAGGAATTAAATAACGAAAATTCTCCTATGGCTGGTAAGTGTTGGAGCCATGATTTGAACCACCATCTGTCTGGTTTTAGATCCCTTGCCCTTAACTTACCAAAAAAAAAAAAAAAAGAAAGAAAGAAAGAAAAAGAAAGATAAAAGAAAATAAATTCTTTACTGCATGGGAGAAAGATCCAGGGCACCAAAGGCTGATTCTCGCTATCTATGGGTCATTTAATTTAATTTATATTTTCCAATTTTCAAGACTAGACATTAATTGTGTATTCATAATTTTTGAAAACAAATAAAAATTATTTTTTAAAAAATCTGTCATCATTGATACCATAGCCTTGGTGTCACAACCATCATTATTGCTCACTTATCAAATTTAGTCACTAAACTGGTTTGTGATCTACTAACAGAGAAAAAGCATGAATATAAATAAATAGCTATATGACTATACTGTCTTCCATCAATGTTAATGGGTGAATTGTTTTTGGTATCTTTTTGATACCCCTTCCCCTAAAAAGGCTGGTAAAAGGATCAGTTAAAATAAGGCTATCTAAAATAAAAATTCAGTGCTTTTGTCCCACTCTGCAACTCTCCCACCAATGTTCCTCCAACGGTAACATTAACACTGACAGAGAATATACCACCTGCTAAGGCTAGCTATCCCTGGGAAGCTCTGACTTCTAGAAAGGGTTTTATAAAGTTGAGACAGAATCTTTTCTCCATGCACTGATCCCTGTTCTGTTTTCTAGGGTCCCACAGATCAAATTTCACTCTACTGAAATGGAAAGAAGAGAAAACAAATAAGCAGAATAAACAAAAGGGAAAAAGAAACATGTGGGTGCAGAAACTAGAACAATCCCTACAAAAATAATACCTTTGGCAAATCAACCAAGAGTACTGCATTATCAGTAACCTTCTGTAGATATTCTGTAGGAGCAAGCAAATAGTTATTTGGATAACCATTTTGAGTTGTTCAATTTTGAAGACTTATTTAACCTATCAAAACTGTGTTTACAATTCAACATCATTCCCTGAGTTTTGCATTTTGTCCCAAGCACAAGCACAAATGCCCTCAGTATACCATTATGTCCCTTTCCTGAGTCAATCTTGTAGTAAGCACAGCAGTAGACATTAATTCATTTATCAGCAAGTATTTATTGAGCACTGGCCTTGTGCCAGGTACTATGATAAGGGCCGACAATGAAGCAGTTAAATAAAATAAAATTCCTGCCAATGTTGGAGTTTACATTCTAGAGGGGCAGACTACAATTAATAAGTATTTAATCTGAAAACTGCTACAAAGAAAAATAAAGTGTGAAAGGAAGTTGAGAGTGACTGGAACGGGAATGCCATTTTACATGGTGTAATCGTGAACTTCCCTTTTGTGAGACAATATTTGAGCAAAGACTTATAGAAAGTAAGAAAGGAAGGTTCTGTAAGGCAGAGAGATGAGTGGTGAAGTACTCAAGAAGCAAGAAGGAGAAAGGAGGAAGCCATGAAGAAAGTGGTGAAAGATAATGAAAGATACTGAGGGGGGCGGAAGGGAGTGAAAACAAATCATGTAAGGCCTTATAATCCAGAGTAAGAATGTTTTATTTTATTCTGGGAAGCCATGAGAAGGTTTTGGTGAACCACTCTGGCTGCTGAATAGAAATAATTTAAAAGGGAAAGAAAGAAAATAGGGTTTTCAGTTGAGAAGATATTAGACTAGCCAAATAAAAGTTGTGGTGACTTGGACCATGAGAGGAACACAGGAGGTGGTGGAAAATGATCAGATTTGGGAGATATGTTTTCAGTTGGAAACAAGAGAATTTGCTGATGGATTCGATGTTGTATTAGCTTTCTAGGGCTACCACAACAAAATACCACAGACTGGGTGGCTTAAACAACAGAAATTTATTTTCTCACAGTTCTGGAGGCTGGAAGTCCAAGAACAAGGTGTTAGCAGGATTCATTTCTTCTGAGGTCTCTCTTCTTGGCTTGTGGATGGCCGTCTTCTCCCTGTGTCTTCACACGGTCTTTCCTATGTGAGTGTCTGTGTCCTAATCTCTCCTTATAAGGATCCCAATCATACTGAATTAGGGCCCACCCACATGACCTCATTTTACCTTAATTACCTCTTTAAAGAAGGTCCTATCTCCAAATACAGTCACATTTCAAGGTACTGAGGGGTTAAGGCTTCAACAAATGAATTTTGCAGGGACACAGTTCAGCCCATAACAGATGTACAATGTCAGTGAAAAACAGGATGCCAGAATGACCTTACATTTTTTTCTACTCTGAGCACTAAAGTTACCATTTACTGAAAAAAGGAGATCAGGGGAATAGCAGGTTTGAAGGTAAACATCATCCAGGTGGCATGTTGAGCAGGCAGTTAGATGTGATACTAGAATTCAAGGAAAGGTCAAGGATAAAGATACATTGGGATGTTTGTCAGCGAATATACAGTATTTAAAAACATGGGATGGCTAGAAAATACGTTTGGTTAGAGAATAAAATAAGTATGCAGATGGAGACCTATGCCATTCCCATTTTTTTTCCAGAAAAAAAAAAAATCCTATATAAGCCACTCCAAAACAGTAAAGGAGACAGAGAAGGAATGGCCATTGAGATAGAAGGAGGACCCTGAAAATGTGTACCAGAAAAGCATAGTGAACAAAATATTTCAAGGAGGGAAGGATCAAATGTATCAAAATATGAAAATAAGATAGTAACATGAGGACTGAGAGAAGATCACTGGCTTCTTCCACCCGAAGGTTATGAATGGCCTTGAAAAAGCACTATTGGTGACATGATAGAGATGAAATCTTAATTCCCCACATATAATAAGTGGTTTCTGCAATTACTTCTGCTACTTCACTCCTGGTATCTAGAGTATGTGGAGTGGACAACAATTACCTGCATGTCTACCTGGACCTAATTGTCTTCTGACTCCTCTGTGATTGGGCACTCCAGTCCCTTCACTTGACCAAGGACCTTGTAGCTCACCTACCTCTTGCCACCTTATTCTTGCCATGAAATGAAGCCAATTGCTGCTTGGTGTTCTGCTCCAAATCAAATGAACCACCCCAAACCACAATTCGTCCACCCACGTGGAGCAAGAATCCGAGCTGCTTACCTAGAAACACCTATTGCCATTGTAAACACTCTCTGTCAGCCAGTATGTATCATTATCAAAGCTGATACTTCTGGAGAATTACCTAGAAAATGACTCTAAATACAAAAGAAGATTACATATCTAGGGGGCTACCCACTGGAATATTTCAAACTGTAAATTCTTCTAAAAGATATTATTTTCACAATCATCCATTTTATTAACTAAGTCATTTTTAAAAATTAAATCATTATTTGCTGTACTGTATGGTATATGAAAATAGGTAGATCTACCAGGCTGTGAATAACCCATTGGTGATGGCATGGTGGTTACCAATTACATGGATATGATAGTGTGTTTCATAAGAGATCATAGCAATGCTTTCATACTGATAACACACTACTGGTAGCTATGGTTAGTCATTTTGTGTTTTGGCCAGTAAACTATTTTAGAAAATAAATTGCCCTCTTTTACTATACACAATATAATTATACTCAAATGACATGAATTTTGAACAAGATGGGCTTAACGGAATGCAATCAGGAGGAAAACAATAAGTGTTATCCTTTTCTTCCCCACTGCCCATTCAGATATCCTCTGCCAGCCTATTTCATAACTGCTCCTTATATGCTGTTTCTAAATCACAAAGCAGTCATCACTCAGTAGTTCTATACCCAAAGGTGTAAGAATAAAATAAATAAAATCTAGGCTTCATTTAGAGTTAAAATTTCTGCCCTCTCCCAGCTTAGACCTGCTTTAAAGGTATGTGTTTGGTTTATTTTCTACTTTGTGCTTTTATTCTTCTTTCCCTATTTACCAGGTTGCTTCTGCCATCTCCAGGGTTGAAGATGGGGGAGGTATAAGAGGTTTGGAGGCAGAAAGGTCTTAGTTGACTGGCATGCCATATGCTCATGTCTGGGCTCTCTGAACTTAGATTTTTAAGCGGATCTTTTTCTCATGGAATGCTTTCATGGGTTCTGTGGAGAAGCCCCTTCATTCAAGTGTTGCAGTCTTTTCCTACATTCCCTAACATGGGTAATACACCCTCATTCAACCTCTGGCTGTACATGAAAATTTCCACGTATAATCTCTTTTATTGATTGTTGGTGTTCCAGCATCCCTCCAGGCAACCCCCTGGGCAATGTCCCTTTAACATGACCTCAGGTGTTCTCTTTCTCTCTCTTTCTTTCTTTCTCTCTCCCTCCCTTCTCCCTCCTCACATTACCCCCACCCCACAGCTGATATCACAGATACACACACTTTTGACCCTCAGAAAGCATACCTTGCCTCACCATTGGTAAGAGCATAGCACAGGTACTTCTAAAATTTCTAAAATGCAGCTACCACCCAGGCCAGTCCAGCCACACCCTTCACTTTTAGACTTCCTGTGCATAGGTCCAGTACCAGATTTTGCATCTTGACAGACTCCAGGGGCAAAGGATCAAGTTTTCCAAGTGGCCTCCTTGAAGTTTCATTTGGCATGAAGAGAAGGGAGAATTACTGACTCCACTGCTCCACGAGTCCATAGGACTACCTAACCCCACTCTTGAAAAAGCTGCAGCTCGAATTCCCAATTACTGTCTTAGTCTCTCTAATGCCTTTTGGATAACTGAGGTGGCAAGTGAACTAAAAGCGGAAAAATCAGTTCTTGACTGCCTGCTTTGTAAATTCAATTCAGGTTTGTACCTCACTTTGGAATGTGAGAGTATTTGCCACCTATTTTCTTGAGATTTTAGCCAACAATGACCAAACAATGTATTTAAATATCTTGCTACATTAGCATATAAATATATTGCATAATAAAAATATTTCATTTGCAGAATTAATATATTAAAACTGTATTCAAAAAATGTTCAGCCCAAGTGGATCAGGTCATTGACATTCTAGGTAAAGAAAATTCTACTGGGCTTTAAAATGTGGCCTAGTTATACAATGGAATACTAGTCAGCAAAAAAATGAACATACTGGAGATAAACACAGCAACATGGATGAGTCTCAGAAGCTCTATGTTGACCAAAGGTAGCCAGACACAAAACAGTGCATATTTATTATTCCATTTACATGAAACTCTAACAGAAACAAATCTAAATCTTTAGAGATGGAAAGCATATCAGTGGTGGCTTAGACAGGGTGAGGGAGTCTCACTAGGATAGGACACAGGAATTTTGGAGGTGACAGAAATGCTTGTGGTGAATATATGGATATAGGAGTGTATAAAGATGTCAAAACTCATCAAAATGTACACTTTAAGTAGCTATTTTAAAATTTTTTGTAAATTTAAATTTATCAGGTTGGCCAAAAAGTTTGCTCAGGCTTTTCTGTAAGATGCTATGAAAAACCTGAACAAACTTTTTAGCCAACCCTATATATATACATATATGTATATATAGGTGTTTATATATACACACACACACATATATACACATACATATACACACACACTCCTATATTAGATGTGGGAGCTACACATCTGGACTGCATTGTATTTGCCCTTATAGAATTGTTTTCATTGAAATGTGCTATATTTTTTTGTTTTGTCATAAAGCCCCCGAAGGGTACAGTAGAAAAGTAGCCTCATTAACACAAGCTGTTGTTTCTTGAGGGATGCTTTTGAGTGTGTTGTTCACCATGTTATACAATATTCTTTCTATGAGGAAAAACAAGAGAAATTTCAGTAATATGTGAGTTACTTGCAAACCATGTTTTTAACCCTGTGGACACTAAATCGCATAAAGGATCATTTTTTTCCTCTCTCAGGTTACTTCTAACAAACTCAGAGCTGTGAAACCTCTGGTTTTCATGGCATGCATTCTGTATAATAACACAACTTTTTAGTTCTCTATGTTTTCTCATTAATATTCAAGTCTCCTGAATTGGCATTGATTTATTACTGCAGAAGGGCATAAAGAAAGTAAGTAAAAAGCAAATTCTTGAAAACATCTGTCAACCAAAGAGAAAGGCTATAACAGACCATAAAAGCAACCAGACCAATAATTAAACTCCAAACGCTAACGATCTGCCCAATCCCGCTTGATACATGTAAGACATAAAAATTCATCATAGAATCCAGGCTTATGAAAGGTGGAATCTGTTTTATGCCATTATTGCTGAGAAATCTGAGCTGTGGGTCAAAAGGAGACAATCTAAGGAAATAATGCTACTGGGAAGACTCTGAACCTTGTCTTAAAATCAAAGACAATAATTTTAAGAAAGTAAGTTCAATTCTATTAACTGGAAAAAAAGGAGGATTAAGAAGTACTCATTTCACTGTGTTGTTTTAAGTATTAATTAAAACAATGTGTGTAAGAGAGCCTGCTAGTGTTGTTTTTTTAAAAAGTTAATAAAAGTTAAATTATACTAACAGCATCTAGGAAAACAATGGTTGATGGCTTATCAATGAGGCAAGAGTGAGGCAAGTAGAGTGTGTGTACCACATACAGCTGCTTCTCACACAATAGGGTCTTGAGATGAAAAACAATATACAAATATTTCAGTATTTTCTCCTCTGGCAATTGATGATTGTTATTGTTCTGTGTTCATTCCTTTCACAGCTGTTCTCAAGTTCACTAGTCATCTCGTGTTTTATCCTGTCAGCACGTTTCTTACATCCTCATCCATTTACCCTTCTCAAGCATTCTCAGTAGAATCCCATATACACAAGCAACAGTCTCTTCACATTTTCCTTTTGTCTCTAGTTTGCTCCCAGCATGTTTCCACAGGGCGAGGGACAGCATTGCTAAGACTCTCTCCAGTGAGGGAGGAAAACTGCAAAACATCCTGTAATTTTTATCTCTAGGTCCACAGGAGGTAAAGCCTTTCTGTTCATCTACTAGCTCATTTGACAAGGAATAACTGAACACCTTCTACATGCTAACTGCTATGTAACCAATGGTTGCAAAGTGAGTTTACAAACACTGCCTCGACAACCCTCAGCATCATCTTGGTGCCTTATTCATGTCCCCATTTCACAAAGGGAAAACTGAGACTAAATGCAGAGGGGTGACATCCCCAGCCTAGAGATTAGGCTCATATCAACGACTCTCTGCAGTAGGATAGTTTCAAAGGAACCTCCCAAGACAATATAGCTAATTCCTAGATGCACTGAAAGAAACTTTATAATAAACTGAAAACACATAAGGAAGTAAGAGGAAAAAAGAAAGGAAAGAATAAAAGAAGGAAGAAAGGGAGAACAACAACAGCAACAGAGAGCTAAAACAAGATTTGAGAGTGATGGACTGTAAGAGAACATGGAAATCAGGTTATCTCAGGATAAATGCCTAAATCAAGGCTGTGTTAACTTGAACCCACATGAAGTTGGACAGGATGAATCTGGGAGTCCCCTACTTTAAGCCCAGACCCTCAAAGAGGACTAATGTGATACTAAATCAGCAATACCCAGCAGTTCCCAACAGAAACAAATGAAACCCTCTGAAGGAAAGCATCATTAATTCATGCCCCCACGGTGCATTCAGATTCCACTGAACCAATAAAATATTAAGAAACACAAAAGGAAACAAACCACCACACGATTTGACACAAACGACAAAGAATAAATTTCTTTAAATGACCCAAGATCTCAGTTATGATATTTAACCATATTCGATGTTTAAACAAAAAAAGTTAAGGTGGGATAAAGAACCTAGGAAGTAAAACTAAGCTATTCCAAAGAAAGAAGTAGCAGAACAGATGGTCCTGGAAGGTTATGAAGGTGATGGGTTAGGACATACCCACAGAGGCAATGGCATGTCCATGGCTCAGGCAGCTGAGCAGGTGGCAGTGAGGTGGCCAGGCAGTGGTTACCACAGATACCTCAGCAAGCCCATTAGCCTTTAGCATGTACTGTAGTACAGGTATCCCACTGACAAATTTTTCCAACTTTTTTATATTTGAAAAAATCTATAACTCACTTCAATTTTACAAAAAACTTTTTTCTTATATATAGAATTTATGTGGCCGGTTTTTTCAGCATTGTAATAATGTCATTCCTCTGTCTTTTTTCATTCAGTTTTTCTTATGACAATTCAATTTTGCTTTTCCTTGTGGGTAAAGTATTTTTCCCTCTCTGGCTATCTTTGAGTTATGTTCTTTATCTTTTATTTTAAACTAGTTAGTTATTATATGGTTTTATTTGCAATTACCCTGCTTATTTTTCACTGATTTTGTTAGAGCTCTGTTTGCTTTTGTTTTTGATCAAATTTGGAAAATGCTTGGTGAATGATTTTTCAAGTAAATTGCCCTAGTAACTCTGCTTTTAGGTAATAATACAAGTGAAATAATAACATAGCTCCATCAAGAGAAATTTAACAAGAAGCATTATAATAGCAAAGATGTGGAAATAACCCAGATGTCCATTACCAGGTAAAGGGATAAAGATATTGTTGCACATGCAAACAATGAAATGCTACTCAAAACAAAAGGGAATGAAGTACCAACAAACACAATAATATGCATGAATCTTAGTGTAAGTAGCCAGATATAAAATAATATATACCACTTATATAAAACTTATATAAATTTTATAATACCATATATATACAATACCATTTATATAAAGTTTGAGAGCAGAAGAGACAAAACTAAACTTTGGTTGTCAATATTAGAACAGTGTGGCCTTGTGATAGGATCACTGAATGGAAAGAGGCACAACAGAATTTAGGATTTACTGGGGTATGGAAAACGTTTTAGATCCTAATTGCAGTGGTGATTTCACAAGAGTGTACATCTGTCAAAACTCATCCAACCATACTTAACATCTTTGGTTTATATGCTAAGGTACTTATATGCATCCCCCCCCAAATCAATGGGAAAGTTGAACAACTATTTAAACATATCTAACAACAGATGTTGAGAAATGGAAACTAGATCAGAAATTACACTACACAGAGCAAGAGAAGGAAACTATAAAAGAAAGTTAAGAGACATAGAAAACATTTTCTCTTTCTGTTAATTTGATATGTCACATATTTGTATCAACCTTCTGCTAACAAATATTTAAAGATTCAGGTTAAAATATTCTATGAATCTTCCGAAAATAATATAGAGCTGACAAGAGACTTAGGAATCACTGTGCCAAAATCTAAGCAAAGGCAGGACTCCAACCACTTTAGTTCTAAGAGCTTTTGCCGAACCTGTGAAACACTTAGACTTTGAGAGTCTCCCAGAGCTTAGAGTAGAGTGAAAAAAGCTCATGAGCAATAAATCTGTGCCTCAAAGGGCAATTCATTCAGGCAGGAATAACCTAAATAAACCCATAAATCCTGTCCCAACCCCAGGCAAATGCAAGGAAACTTGCCTTGACTCTGATGTCGAGGAAGGTGGATGTTGTGTGGAAATGATTCTACAAGAACTTTAGGCCTATGGGTAAATATCAAGCTTATTTATGGCTAAAATTCATATCATCTTTGCAGTTCGAAATCTCAAGTACAGTCAAGGTAAAAGTGGTCCTTGGTAAGAAGGGCCCCTTGGTACCTGGAATTAGCAAATTCAAAGGCTCAGGAGATAAAAACAACTCATCCTAAGCCTCAAAGAATGCTCACAAATACTTTTCTATGAATACTAAGCATTTCATAGCCAAAAATGAGCACAGGAGGAAACAAGGCACTATGAGGAGAATCATCCAAAAAAAAAAAGATAAAAATAAACCAGCAGAAACAAATTCACACAAACTTCAAAGTTTTTTGATACTTTCACAATTATCAAATGCAAATTATTTTAAACATGTTTTATAGTGTTTAAGAAAATAAAAGGAAAGCTTTATAATAACTAATAGGGGAAAAAATAAACTGACTAGAAATTCCAAAAAATGAAATTTACATATCCCAAAGAAAAAATTCAATGTACAGGGTTTATAACATATTAGTCACAACTGAAAACAGAAATAGTTCAAAAGAAATTATTCAGAGTGCACAACAAAGATTAAAGAAGTGATGGAAAATACAAGAGAGTAAATAAGAAACACGGAGGAGAGGAAGCGAAAGTCTAATGGGTATCTATTCCAAGTTACATAATGAAAACATAGAATGGAACACAGGAAATATATGAAGAGACAGTATCTGAGAATTTTCCAAAACAGATAAAAATGCAATTTCTCAGATTCAAGAAGCCCATGGAGTATGAAAGAAGAACTACACAAATCCATTCTTATATGACATAATGACATTGAAACACTAAAGATGAAGAAAAGATATTGAGAGCATCTTGGGGAAGGGGGGAAATAGACTGCCTTCAAAGAAGCATTTATTAGTCTGATAGCTGACTTATCAAGAGCCACTTCAGAAGCCAGAAGACAGACTGCTTATATCTTCAACATGCTGGAAGGCTACATTTGCAACCTAGAATTCTATACTCAACAAAAATATCTACCAAAAGGTTAGAAGAATTAAAGATATTTCAAACAAACAGATATATTTTTAAAGTTTGCCACTATATGACCCTCAAAAAGGAAGTTTTTTGGCATGTGATCCAGATGAAAGGTTTGAGTTACAAGAAAGAATGAAAAGCAAAATAAGTTGTAAATATATATAGATAAATCTAAAAGAAGATTGACTATATAAAATAATTTTATAATGTTTTATAGAATAATAATTGAATTAAATACACAAATATACAAGCTAGAAGAAGAGAAATGAAGCTAAAGTGTTCTAAGGCCCTATGTTGTACAAAAGGATGGTAGGGTTTTTGATTAACTTTAGATTTTTTAAGTGAAGGACACGTTGTACCTTTCATGGGAACCAGTGGAAAACAGGAACAGATTGTATAAATTGTGCACTAGTACAGTTCTAAATAAATGGCCCCCAAATATACATCTTAGTCCCTGGAATATGTGAATGTTACCTCATTTGGCAAAAGGGATTTTTCAGATATGGTTAATTTTAGCATCATGAGGTGGGGAGATTATTCTGGATTATGCAGTTGGGCTCTAAATATAATAATACATTTCTTTATAAAATGTCAGATTCAGAGACTTGACTACAGAAAAGGAGAATATTATGTGATAACACAAGAAGAAACTGGAATGATGTGCTTTGAAGATGGAGTAGGGGTCAAATGCAAGGAATACAGGTGAACACTAAAAAGTGAAAAAAGGCAAGAAAACAGATTATACCCTCATTGCCTCCAAAAGTAATTAGTCCTACTGACATCTTTACTTTAGCCCAATGAAAGTGATTTCAGATATCTGGCTTCCAGAAATGTGAGAGGATAAATTTATTCCTTACTTAAGTCACTAAATTTGCAGTAATTTCTTTCAGCAGCAAAGGGAAATAATACATATACAAAACAGGAAATGATACAAGTTATTCATCCAAAAAAAGAAGCAGAATAACAGGAAAAAGAGAACCATACAAATGGTGGAACAAAGAGAAAGAACAAAAAAATGTAGATATAATCCCACAGATACCTGTTATTATATTAAATATTAATGATCTGTGCTCCTATAGATAAAAGACAAAGAATGTCAGATAATTTTTTAAAATATCCACAACTAAATACAAGAATAGAAAAAGATTGAAAATTAAAGCATCAAGGAAGATATAGCATGCAAATATGAACCAAAGCAAATATTTAGCTATAGACCAAATAGCAGAAAAGCTTACCAGAGATGAAGATGACCACTCCACAATGATAAAATACTCAGTTCATCAGAAAGTTGCACATGAAAAGATACCCAACATTGTTATTCAGGAATATACAAGTCAAAACCCAAAATAAGATACCACTTCACACCCAATAGAATGACTATAACAATAATAACAAAATAAATAAAACTGTTGGTAAAGATGTAGAGAAATTAGAACCCTCACACATTGCTAGCAGGAATGTAAAATGGTTAAGCTGCAGTAGAAAAGCTTGGTAATAAATTAAACATAGAATTACGAGATGACCCAGTAATTCTACCTCTAGGTATACCCAAAAGAATTGAAAACAAGGACTCAGATACTTGAATGCCAATGTTCACTGTAATATATTGATAAAATCCAAGGGAGGCGGAGACTAGTTCAACATGGCAGAGTAGAAGGACGTGAGCTCACTCCCTCTTGTGAGAACACCAGAATCACCACTAACTGCTGAACAATCATCAACACTGGAACTCACCAAAAAAATACCCCACATCCAAAGACAAAGGAGAAGCTGCAGTGAGATGGTAGGAGGGGTGCAATCACAATAAAATCAAATCCCATAACCACTGGGTGGGTGATTCACAAACTGGAGAATAATTATACCACTGAAGTCCACCAACTGCAGTGAAGGTTTTGAGCCCCACATCAGGCTTCCCAACCTGGGGGTCCAGCAACAGGAGGAGGAATTCCCAGAGAATCAGATTTTGAAGGCTAGTGAGATTTGATTGCAGGACTTTGACAGCACTGTGGGAAACAGAGACTCCATTCTTGGAGGGCACACACAAAGTAGTGTATGCACCAGGGTCCAGGGGTAAGGAACAGTGACCCCATAGGAGACTGAACCAGACCTACCTGCTACTGTTGGAGGGTCTCCTGAAGAGGCAGGGGGGCAGCTGTGGCTCACCATGGGGACAAGGACACTGGCAGCAGAAGTTCTGGGAAGTACTCCTTGGCATGAGCCTTCCCAGATCCACCATTAGCGCCACCAAAGAGCTTGTAGGCTACAGTGCTGGGTCACCTCAGGCCAAACAACCAACAGGAAGGGAACTCAGACCCACCTATCACAAGACAAGTGGATTAAAGTTTTACTGAGCCCTACCCACCAGAGCAACACCCAGCTGGACCCACCACCAGTCCCTCCCATCATGAAGCTTGCAGAAGCCTATTAGATAGCCTCATCCACCAGAGGGCAGACAGTAGAAGCAAAAAGGACAACAATCCTGCAGCCTGTGAAATGAAAATCATATTCACAGAAAGGTAGACAAAATGAAAAGGCAGAGGGCTATGTACTAGATGAAGTAACAAGATAAAACCCCAGGAAAACAACTAAATGAAGTGGAGATAGGCAACCTTCCAGAAAAAGAATTCAGAATAATGATAGTGAAGATGATCCAGGACCTCAGGAAAAAAATGGGAGCAAAGATCGAGAAGATGCAAAAAATGTTTAACAAACACCTAGAAGAATTAAAGAACAAACATAGATGAACAATAAAATAACTGAAATGAAAAATACACTGGAAGAAATCAACAGCAGAATAACTGAGGCAGAAGAACAGATAAGTGACCTGGAAGACAAAATGGTGGAATTCACTGCCATGGAACAGAATAAAGAAAAAAGAATGAAAAGAAATAAAGATAGCCTAAGAGACCTCTGGGACAACATTAAATGAACCAACATTCACATTACAGGGGTCCCAGAAGGAGAAAAGAGAGAAAAGGAACTCGAGAAAATATTTGAAGAGATTATAGTTGAAAACTTCCTTAACATGGGAAAGGAAATAGCCACCCAAGTCCAGGAAGTGCAGAGAGCACTAGGCAGGATAAATCCAAGAAAAAACATGCCAAGACACATAATAATCAAATTGGCAATAATTAAAAACAAAGAAAAATTATTGAAAGCAACAAGGGAAAAAAGACAAATAATATACAAGGGAACTCCCATAAGGTTAACAGCTGATTTCTCAGCAGAAAATCTACAAGCAAGAAGGGAGTGGCACGATATATTTAAAGTGATGAAAGGGAAGAACCTACAACCAAGATTACTCTACCCAGCAAAGAACTAATTCACATTCGATGGAGAAATCAAAAGCTTTACAGACAAAAGCTAAGAGAACTCAGCACCACCAAACCAACTCTACAACAAATGCTAAAGGAATTTTTCTAAGTAGGAAACACAAGAGAAGAAAAGGAACTACAAAAACAAACCCAAAACAATTAAGAAAATGGTAATAGGAACAAAATATCAAAAATTACCTTAAATGTGAATGGATTAAATGCTCTAACCAAAAGACACAGGCTCAGAGAATGGATACAAAAACAAGACCTGTATATATGCTGTCTACAAGAGACCAACTTGAGACCTAGGGACATGTACAGACTGAAAATGAGGGGATGAGAAAAGATATTCCATGTAAATGGAATTCAAAAGAAAGCTGGAGTAGCAATACTCATCTCACATAAAATAGACTTTAAAACAAAGAATATTGCAAGAAACAAGGAAGGATATTACATAATGATCAAGGGATCAATCCAAGAAGAAGATATAACAATTCTAAATATATATGCACCAAACATAGGAGCACCTTAATACATAAGGCAAATTCTAACAGCTATAAAAGAGAAAATCGACAGTAACACAATAATAGTGGCAGACTTTAACACCTCACTTACACCGATGGACAGATCATCCAGACAGAAAATCAATAAGGAAACACAAGCTTTAAATGACAAAATAGACCTGATAGATTTAATTGATATTATAGGGCATTCCATCCAAAAACAACAGAATACCCTTTTTCTCAAGGGCACACAGAACATTCTCCAGGATAGATCACATCTTGGGTGACAAATCAAGCCTCGGTAAATTTAAGAAAATTCAAATCATTTCAATCATCTTTTCCAACCACAACGCTATAAGATTAGAAATCAATTACAGGGGAAGGACCTTCAAGATGGTGGAGGAATAAGACATGGAGATAACCTTCCTACCCACAAATACATCAAAAATATATCTACATGTGGAACAACTTCTACAGAACACTTACTGAACACTGGCAGAAGACCTCACACTTCCCAAAGGCAAGAAACTCCTCCACGTACCTGGGTAGGGCAAAAGAAAAAAGGAAAAACAGAGACAAAAGACTAGGGACGTGACCTGCACCTCAGGGTGGGAGCTGTGAAGGAGGAAAAGTTTCCACGCACTAGGAGGCCCCTTCACTGGTGGAGACGAGGGGTGGGGGGCAGGGAAGCTTCAGAGCCACTGAGGAGAGCACAGCAACAGGGATGCAGAGAGCAAAGTGGAGAGATTCCTGCACAGAGGATCGGTGCCGACCAGCACTCACCAGCCTGAGAAGCTTGTCTGCTCACCCACTGGGGCAGGTGGAGGCTGGGAGCTGAGGCTCGGGTTTTGGAGGTTAGATGCCAGGGAGAGGACTGGGGTTGGTGGCGTGAACCCAGACTGAAGGAGGCTAGTGCACCACAGCTAGCCGGGAGGGAGTCCAGGAAAATGTTTGGAACTGCCTAAGAGTCAAGAGACCATTGTTTCGGAGTGCGCAAGGACAGGGGATTCAGATCACCGCCTAAATGAGCTCCAGAGACGGGCGCAAGCCATGGCTATCAGCTCAGACACAAGAGATGGAAATGCTAAGGCTGCTGCTGCAGTCACCAAGAAGCCTGTGTGCAAGCACAGGTCACTATCCACACCTCCCCTCCAGGGAGCATGTACAGCCTGCCACTGTCAGGGTCCCGTGATCCAGGGACAACTTCCCTGGGAGAACACACGGCATGCCTCAGGCTATTGCAACATCACTCCAGCCTCTGCTGCCGCAGGCTCACCCCGCATGCCGTACCCCTCCCTCTCCCTGGCCTCAGTGAGCCAGAGCCCCTGAATCAGCTGCTCCTTTAACCCCGTCCTGTCTGGGTGAAGAACAGACGCCAGAGGGAGACATGCTTATATGCAGAGGCAGGGTCAAATCCAAAGCTGAACCCCAGGAGCTGTGCGAATAAAGAAGAGAAAGGGCAATCTCTCCCAGCAGCCTCAGGAGAAGTGGATTAAATCTTCACAATCAATTTGATGTATGCTGCATCTGTGGAATACGTGAATCAACAATGAATCATCCCAAAATTCAGGGGGTGGACTTTGGGAGCAATTGTAGACTTGGGGTTTGCTTTCTGGGTCGAATTTCTTTCTTGTTTTATGTTTATCTTAGTTTAGTATTTAGAGCTTATTATCATTGGTATATTTGCTTATTGATTTGGTTGCTCTCTTCTTTTATTTATTTATATATATATATATATATATATATATATATATATATATATACTTTTTTATTTCCTTTTTCTCTTTTTGTGAGTGTGTATGTGTATGCTTCTTTACATGATTTTGTGTCTATAGGTTTGCTTTTACCATTTGTCCTAAGGTTCTGTCTGTCCGTTATTTTAGCATAGTTTTTAGCCTTCTTATCATTTGTGGATTTCTTTATTGGTTTCCTTCTTCTCTTCTTTTTTTTTTTTCAAATTACTTTCATATTTTAATAATTTTTTATTTTAATAACTTTATTTTTTTCCTTTCTTTCTATTTTTTTCTTTTCTCCCTTTTCTTCTAACACGGGGGCTGATAGGGTCTTGGTACTCCACCCAGGTATCAGACCTGAGCCTCTGACATGGGAGAGCCGAGTTTAGGATATTGTTCCACCAGACACCTCCCAGACCCTCATAATATCAGTTGGTGAAAGCTCTCCAAGAGATCTCTGTCTCCATGCTAAGACCCAGCTCCACTCAAAGACCAGAAAACTGCAGTGCTGGACACCCTATTCCAAACAACTAGCAAGACAGGAACACAACCCCGCCCATTAGCAGAGAGGCTGCCTAAAATTATAATAAGTTCAAAGACACCCCAAAAAACATAGCCAGATGCAGGCCTGCCCACAAGAAAGACAAGATCCAGCCTCATCCATCAGAACACAGGCACCAGTACCCTCCACCAGGAAGCCTACAAAACCCACTGAACCAAACTTAGCCACGGGGGGCAGACACCAAAAACAACGGGAACTACGAACCTGCAGACTGTGAAAAGGAGACCGCAAACACAGTAAGTTAAGCAAAATGAGAACACAGAGAAACACACAGCAAATGAAGGAGCAAGGTAAAAACCCACCAGACCAAAAAAAAAAGAAGAGGAAATAGGCAGTCTATCTAAAAAATAATTCAGAGTAATGATAGTGAAGATGATCCAAAATCTTGGAAATACAATGGAGAAAATATAAGAAACGTTTAATAAGGACCTAGAAGAACTAAAGAGCAAACAAATGATGATGAACAACACAATAAATGAAATAAAAAATTCTCTAGAAGGAATCAATAGCAGAGTAACTGAGGCAGAAGAACGAATACGTGACCTGGAAGATAAAATAGTGCAAATAACTACCACAGAGCAGAATAAAGAAAAAAGAATGAAAAGAATTGAGGACAGTCTCAGAGACCTCTGGGACAACATTAAATGCATCAACATTCGAATTATAGGGGTCCCAGAAAAAGAAGAGAAAAAGAAAGGGACTGAGAAAATATTTGAAGAGATTATAGTTGAAAAGTTCCCTAATATGAAAAAGGAAATAGTCAACCAAGTCCAGGAAGTGCAGAGAGTAGCAGGCAGGATAAATACAAGGAGAAACATGCCAACACACATATTATTCAAAGTATCAAAAAATAAATACAAAGAAAAAATATTAAAAGCAGCAAGGGAAAAGCAACAAATAACATATGAGTGTATCCCCATAAGGTTAACAGCTGAAATTTCAGCAGAAATTCTGCAAGCCAGAAGAATGTGGCAGGACATATTTTAAATGATGAAACGGAAAAACCTATAACCAAGATTACTCTACCAAGCAAAGATCTCATTCATATTCGATGGAGAAATTAAAAGCTTTACAGACAAATAAAAGCTAAGAGAATTCATCATCACGAAACCAGCTTTACAACTAATGTTAATGGAACTACTCTAGGCATGAAACACAAGAGAAGGAAAAGACCCACAATAACAAACCCAGAAAACTAAGAAAATGGTAATAAGAATATACATATCGATAATTACCTTAAATATAAAAGGATTAAATGCTCCAGCCAAACAACATAGACTGGCTGAATGGATACAAAACCAAGACCCACAAATATGATGCCTACAAGAGACTCACTTGTAACCTAGGGACACATACAGACCAAAAGTGAGGGGATGGAAAAAGATATTCCATGCAAATGGGAATCAAAAGAAAGCTGGAGTAGAAATTCCCATACCAGACAAAATAGACTTTAAAATAAAGACTATTACAAGAGACAAAGAAGGACACTATAAAATGATCAAGGGTTCAATCCAAGAAAAAGAAATAACAGTTGTAAATATTTATGCACCTAACATAGGAGCTCCTCAATATATAAGGCAAGTGCTAACAACCATAAAGGGGGAAATTGACAGTAACACAATAATAGTAGGGGATTTTGACACCCCATTTTCACCAATGGATAGACCATCAAAACTGAAAATAAATAAGCAAACACAAGCTTTAAATGACACACTGAACAAGATGGACTTAATTCATACTTATAGGACATTCCATCCAAAAACAACAGAATACACTATCTTCTGAAGTGCGCATGGAACAATCCCCAGGATAGATCATATCTTGGGTCACAAATCAAGCCTTGGTAAATTTAAGAAAATTGAAATAGTATCAAGTACCTTTTACCACCGCAATACTATAAGACTAGATATCAAATATAGGAAAAAACTATTAAAAATACAAACACATGTAAGCTAAACAATACGCTACTAAATAACAAAGAGATCACTGAAGAAATAAAAGAGGAAATAAAAAAATATCTAGAAACAAATGACAATGAAAACATGATGACCACAAACCTATGGGATGCAGCAAAAGCAGTTCTAACAGGGAAGTTTACAACAATACAATCTTACCTTAGAAACAAGAAACATCTCAAATAAACAACCTAAACTTACACCTAAAGCACTTTGAGAAGAAAACAAAAAAACCCCCAAAGTTAGCAGAAGGAAAAAAATCATAAAGATCATATCAGAAATAAATGAAAAAGAAATAAAGGAAACAACAGCTAAGATCAATAAAACTAAAAGCTGGTTCTTTGAGAAGATAAACAAAATTGATAAAACATTATCCAGACTCATCAAGGAAAAAGGGGAAAAGACTCAAATCAATAGAATAACAAATGAAAAAGGAGAAGTAACAACTGACACTGCAGAAATACAAAGGTTTATGAGAGATTACTACAAGCAACACTATGCCAATAAAATGGACAACCTGGAAGAAATGGATAAATTCTTAGAAAAGCACAACCTCCCAAGATTGAATGAGGAAGAAACAGAAAATATAAACAGACCAATTACAAGCACTGAAATTGAGACTGCGATTAAAAATCTTCCAACAAACAAAAGCCCAGGACAAGATGGCTTCACCGGCTAATTCTATCAAACATTTAGAGAAGAGCTAACACCGATCCTTCTCAAACTCTTCCAAAAATTGTGGAAGAAGGAACACTCCCAAACTCATTCTATGAGGACACCATCAACCTGATACCAAAAACAGACAAAGATACTACAAAAAAAGAAAATTAGAGATCAATATCACTGATGAATATAGATGCAAAAATCCTCACAGAATACTAGCAAACAGAATCCAACAGCACATTAAAAGGATCATACACCATGATCAATTGGGATTTATCCCAGGGATGCAAGAATTCTTCAATATATGCAAATCAAACAATGTGATTCACCATATGAACAAATTGAAGAATAAAAAACATATGATCATCTCAATCGATGCAGAAAAAGATTTTGACAAAATTCAACACCCATTTATGATAAAACTCTCCAGAAAGTGGGAATAGAGGGAACCTATCTCAATATGATAAAGGCCATATACAACAAACCCACAGCAAACATCACTCTCAGTGGTGAAAAACTGCAAGCGTTTCCTATAAGATCATGGAGAAGACAAGGATGGCACTCTTGTCACTATTATTCAACACAGTTTTGGAAGTACTAGCCATGGCAATCAGAGAAGAAAAAGAAATAAAAGGAATACAAATTGTAAAAGAAGAAGTAAAACTGTCATTGTTTGCAGATGACATGATACTATACATAGAGAATCCTAAAGATTCCACCAGAAAACTACAGAGCTAATCAATGAATTTGGTAAAGTAGCAGGATACAAAATTAGTGCACAGAAATCTCTTGCATTCCGATACACGAACAATTAAAGATCAGAAAGAGAAATTAAGGGAACAATCCCATTCACCATTGCAAAAAAAAAGAATACAATACCTAGGAATAAACCTACCTAAGGAGGAAAAAGACCTGTACTCAGAAAACTATAAGACACTGATGAAAGAAATCAAAGATGACACAAACAGATGGAGAGATAGACCATGTTCTTGGATTGGAAGAATCGATACTGTGAAAATGACTATACTACACAAAGCTATCTACAGATTCAATGCAATCCACAGATTAAATGCAATCCCTATCAAATCACCAGTGGCACTTTTTACAGAACTAGAACAAAAAATCTTAAAATTTTTATGGAGACACAAAAGATGCCGAATAGCCGAAGCAACCTTAAGGGAAAAAAAACGGAGCTGGAGGAATCAGGCTACCTGACTTCAGACTATACTACAAAGCTACAATAATCAAGACAATATGGTACAGGCACAAAAACAGAAATATAGAACAATGAAATAGGATAGAAAGCCCAGAGATAAACCCATGCACCTATGGCCAACTAATTTATAACAAAGGAGGCAAGGATATACAATGGGGAAAAGACAGCCTCTTTAATAAGTGGTGCTGCAAAAACTGGGCAGCTACATGTAAAAGAATGAAATTAGAACACTCCCTAAGACCATACACAAACATAAACTCAAAATGGATTAGAGACCTAAATGTAAGACCAGACACTGTAAAACTCTTAGAGGAAAACATAGGAAGGACACACTTTGACATAAATCACAGCAAGATCCTTTTTGATCCACCTCCTAGAGTAATGGAAATAAAAACAAAAATAAACAAATGGGACCTAATGAAACTTAAAAGCTTTTTCACAGCAAAGGAAACCATAAACAATACAAAAAGACAACCCTTAGAATGGGAGAAAATATTTGCAAACAGATCAACGGACAAAGGATTAATCTCCAAAATATACAAACAGCTCATGAAGCTCAATACTAAAAGGACAAACAACCCAATCCAAAAATGGGCAGAAGACCTAAATAAGCATTTCTCCAAAAAAGACATACAGATTGCCAAGAGGCACATGAAAATCTGCCCTACATCACTAATTATTAGAGAAATGCAAATCAAATCTATAGTGAGGTATCCCCTCACACCAGTTAGTATGGGCTTCATCAGAAAATCTACAAACAACAAATGCTGGAGAGGGTGTGGAGAAAAGGGAACCCTCTTGCACTGTTGGTGAGAATGTAAATTGATATAGCCACTATGGAGAACAGTATGGAGGTTCCTTAAAAAACTAAAAGTAGAATTACCATATGACCCAGCAATCCCACTACTGGGCATATACCCAGATAAAAACCATAATTCAAAAACACACATGCACCCCAATGTTCATTGCAGCACTGTTTACAACAGCCAGGTCATGGAAGCAACCTAAATGCCCATCGACAGACGAATGGATAAATAAGGTGTGTTACATATATACAATGGAATTTGACTTAGCCATAAAAAGGAATGAAATTGGGTCATTTGTAGAGATGTGGATGGACCTAGAGACTGTCAGACAGAGTGAAGTAAGTCAGAAAGGAAAAAACAAATATCGTATATTAACGCGTATGTGGAATCTAGAAAAATGGTACAGATGAATCAGTTTACGAGGCAGAAATAGAGACACAGATGTAGAGAACAAATGTATGGACACCAAGGGTGGACAGTGGTGGTGGGGGGGTGAATTGGGAGATTGGGATTGACATATATACACTAATATATATAAAATAACTAACAAAAAATTATTTTGGAAAAGAAAAAAGAATCCAAGGGAGGCAAGAATATACAATGGAGAAAAGACATAAATGGCTCTGGGAAAACTGGACAGCTACATGTAAAAGAATGAAATTAGAACACTCCCTCACACCATACACAAAAATAAACTCAAAATGGATTAAAGACCTAAATGTAAGGCCAGATACTATAAAACTCTTAGAGGAAAACATAGGCAGAACACTCTTTGACATAAATCGCAGCAAGATCTTTTTTGATCCACCTCCTAGAGTAATGAAAATAAAAACAAAAACAAACAAATAGGACCTAATTAAACTTAAACGCTTTTGCACAGTAAGGGAAACCATAAACAACAGAAAAAGACAACCCTCAAAATGGGAGAAGATATTTGCAAATGAAGCAACCGACAAGGGATTAATCTCCAAAATTTACAAACAGCTCATGGAGCTCAATATCAAAATAAGAAACAACCCAATTAAAAAATGGGTAGAAGATATAAATAGACATTTCTTCAAAGAAGACATACAGATCGCCAATAAGCATATGAAAAGATGCTCAACATAGCTAATTATGAGAAAAAAGCAAATCAAAACTATGATGAGGCACCACCTCACACTGGTCAGAATGGTCATCTTTAAAAAGTCTACAAATAATAAATGCTGGAGTGGGTGTGGAGAAAAAGGAACCCTCCTGCGCTGTTGGTGGGAATGTAAGTTGTTACAGACACTATGGAGAACAGTATAGAGGTTCCTTAAAAAGCTAAAAATAGAGATACCATATGATCCTGAAATCCAACTCCTGGGCATATATCTGGTGAAAATCATAATTTGAAAAGATACATGCACTATTTACTGCAACACTGTTTACCATAGCCAGGACATGGAAGCAACCTAAATGTTCATCAACAGAGGAATGGATAAAGAAGATGTAGTACATATATACAATGGAATATTACTCAGCCATAAAGAAGAAATAAATAATGTCATTTGCAGCAACATGGATGAACGTAGAGACTGTCATACTAAGTGAAGTGAGACAGAGAAAGACAAATATCATATGATATTGCTTATATGTGGAATCTAAAAAAAAGGTACAAATGAACTATCTACAAAACAGAAATAAAGTTACAGATATAGGAAACAAATTTATGGTTACCAGGGTGTAAAGGGGGGATGGTTAAATTGGGAGATTGGGATTGACATATACACACTACTATATATAAAATAGATAGCTAATAAGGACCTACTGTATAGCACAGGGAACTCTACTCAATACTCTGTAATGGTCTGTAAGGAAAATAATAAAAAAGAGTGAATATATGTATATGTATAACTGATTCACTTTGCTATACACCTGAAACTAACACAACATTTTAATCAACTACACACCTACAAAAATTAAAAAAAAAAAAGCTGGAAACCCAAGTGTCCATAACAGATGAATGAATAAACAAAATGTGTTATATACATGGAATGGAGTATTATACAGTCATAGAAAGGGATGGGGTTTTGACACCTGCCATAACACGTAATAACCTTGAAAATATTATGCTACGTGAAATAAGCCAGACACAGAGGACAAATATTATATGATTTTACTATTATGCGAAATACCTAGCATAGGCAAATTCATAGTGACAGAATGTAGATTAGGGCTTAGCAGAGGCTGGGGTTGAACAGGGAATGGGAAAGTATTGCTTAATGGATACTGAGTTTCTATTTGTAGTGATGAAAAAGTTTTAAAGATAGTGGTGATGGTTGCACAACATTGTGAATGTAACTAGTGGCCATTGAAATATATATTTTAAATTGTTAAAGTAGCAAATATTATGATATATATATATATATATATATATATATATATATATTTTAAACACTATAATGTAAAAGCAATTCTGAGGAAAAGGTCAGGAAAGACAATCAAGAAAGTATAGTCATAGAAACCACAGGCATTATGAAGGGTTTCCAGAAGAAAGATGTGGCAAATACTGTTAAGATTGACAGGGATTTAAACTAATACACTCTCAAGTAACATGTTGGAATATGAAGAGAAAATCATGGTGCTTGCCACCGTTGGCTCGTGAAGAGATGAAGTATAGCTCCCCCAAAATACTACAGTCACAGTTACAGCTGTGCTAGTCTAGAGCTGTGGAAAATCCTGTCTTGCCTGCTTGACCAATTCTTCTTTCTTCAAAGTCCACTCCAGC
Organism: Hyperoodon ampullatus; assembly: GCF_949752795.1. Taxonomy (NCBI): domain Eukaryota; kingdom Metazoa; phylum Chordata; class Mammalia; order Artiodactyla; family Ziphiidae; genus Hyperoodon; species Hyperoodon ampullatus. Next base: position 50,988,980 of record NC_136920.1, on the reverse strand, counting down.
CTACCAAGCTACCATATGTACAGGATATCCTTATCCTCCATGATATCCCAGTGATTGATATGTGACAGTCAAAATAAACACTTTTAATTCAGAAAGATCTAGGATTCAATCCTAGATCCACCACATTTTAGGTTTGGGTTACTGACCCAATCAACTAATTTCTCTTAGGTTCAGTTTTCCAGTCTGTTAAACTGGATAATAATAATATCTACCTTGAAGGAATTAGTGATAATTAGGGATAATATACATGCCAGACATCTTCAAAAGCTCTAAGGACCCAGTGTAATATGGTATAGGCACTGAATAATTTATAATGTCGAATATATTTTACTTGCTTATATGTCTGTTTTTCTTGGAGATTATAGAGTGTCTCTATAATTCTATTTCCAGTTTCTAACACAGTATCTGGAATATATTAGGTTTAACTGTAAGTCTGTAACTATCAATAGGGATCTTAATAGTTAAACAAAAATTCTGACTCACAAGTCTAGCACAGGCTGTCTTTTGGCATCATCAGGATAGAGAACAGAAACCACCACTTGCCCACTTGCCAGAAAAGCAACATCAAGCATTATTCTTCAGCAGGAATCCTTATAGTGGTCCAGCACATCAGTGTACAAAGTTCTCTGGGAGATACCTACTTCTCAGGTGACTGCTCAGATGCAAGAAGATGAAACTCACGTAAGACAGGTTTATTAGTTATCTATTGATATATAACAAATTGCCTCCAAAATTTGCTGGCTTAAAACAACAGACTTATTTTTTTTTAATGTGGTCTCTCTCTCAAAATATCTTATTGTACAAATTTAATGCCTTTTCCACCTTTTTTTTTTTTTTTAGATGTTGGGGGTAGGAGTTTATTAATTAATTAATTTATTTTTGTTGTGTTGGGTCTTCGTTTCTGTGCAAGGGTTTTCTCTAGTTGTGGCAAGCGGGGGCCGCTCTTCATCGTGGTGTGTGGGCCTCTCACTATCGCGGCCTCTCTTGTTGCAGAGCACAGGCTCCAGACGCGCAGACTCAGTAGTTGTGGCTCACGGGCCTAGTTGCTCCATGGCATGTGGGATCCTCCCAGACCAGGGCTTGAACCCATGTCCCCTGAATTAGCAAGCAGATTCTCAACCACTGCGCCACCAGGGAAGCCCAACAGACTTATTTTTTAACCTCACAGTTTCTGTAGGTCAGGAATCTGGGTGCAGCTCAGCTGGGTCTTCTGGCTTCAAGGCTGTAATGCACTGATCTCAAAACTTGACTGGAGGAGGATTAATTTATAAGCTCATTGACTCCTAGAACTCAGTAACAGCAACAAAAATAGCCTATTTTTTTTAAATGGGCAAAAGACCTGAATAAAATATTTTCCAAAGAAGATATATAAATGTTCAACAGGTGTGTGAAGAGATGCTCAAAATGACTAATTATAGGGAAATGCAAATCAAAACCACGATGAGATATCACCTGACACCTATTAGGATGGCTATTATCCAAAAACCAAAGAACAACAAGTGTTGCCAAAGATATGGAAAAAAGAGAACACTTTTACACTATCGGTGGGAATATAAATTGGTGCAGGCACCATGGAAATCAATATGAAGTTTCCTCAGAAAATTAAAACAGAATTACCATTTGATCCAGAAATCCCACTTCTGGGTATATATCCAAAGGAACTAAAATCTGGGTTTAAAAGAGATATCTGATTTCAAGTGTATCCCATACTTTCACACCTATTCCATATCTTGTTTATTTATTTGGATAATAGAAAAGAGTCTAGTTTATTAAATTGGGATTCATATACCTCCCTCCCTAATGCTCATCTGGAAGTAATAATAAATAAAATACATAATAAGAAGTCATTTAATTTGAAGGAATAATAGAAGCATGGGTTTATATAACATTCCCAGAATAATGCAAACCACAACGAATGCTGACTTTTCTTTAATATGCCAGCTCTTATATTTAATTTGAAGCTTTTTAATGTCAGCAAAAGGCATATGGAATTTTCAACTCAAATATATCTTGCTGAATTTCTTCAGTCAATAGAATTTATCAAAATATAAGTCTTTTCAGTTGGCGGGGGAAACCCAGGCATTGATCATTACTCACTCTGCACTTATTTGATAAGCTATTCAGTTCTAATTGTGGTAACAACTGACCATTTGCAATGTAAGTGCATAGAGATCTAACTGGAATTTAACTGTAACCAAAAAATAAGAACTAAATAATTTTACTATTAAAAAAAGAGAGAGATTTGTATCCCCATGTTTATTGCAGTATTATTCACAATAACCAAGTTATGGAAACATCTAAATGTCTATCAATGGCCAAATGGATAAAGAAAATGTGGTATATACATGCAGTAGAATATAATTCCTCCTTAAATAAGAAGGAAAGCCTGCCGTTTGCAACAACGTGGTATGCCATGGACCTAGAGGACATTATGCTAAATGAAATAAGCCGGACACAGAAAGACAAATGCTGCATGATCTCACTTATATGTAGAATCTAAAATAGTTCCTTTAGGCACCTCCCTGGTGGTAGAGAGGTTAAGACTCCATGCTTCCACTGCAGGGGGTGCGGTTTCGATCCCTGGTTGGGGATCTAAGATACCGCATGTTGTGCGGTGTGGCCAAAAAAAAAAAACCAGTTCCCTCAATCTTAATTGCCTAACATTAAGTGCCTAAACATTTTTATCACGAGCAATGTTGCTTAGTAATATCACTGACATTCTACCCTTATCAAATTACCAGGAACAGAAATAGAAATTTGAAGACCAAATTCTCCTTACTCACCATGTGAAGTTACCATGTTTGTAAGTTGAGTGGTCAAATATTAGAAAATTTATATGATTCAATCTAATATTGTGTGCTTAATGAATCCATGGCTATCAAATCTGATTAAACTGAATTGAACTCACGGGTTCAAGACTGGGATAGTTAAATATAAAACAAACAATGTAAATCTAGGAAACAGAATAGGATACAAATGTTGACTTTACTGGAGAGGGGGCAAGGAAGATCAGGCCTAAGGATGGTATCTCAATGAGCAGAGTGAACTTGTCATACAACAAAGATGTTTGGAGGAAATATGTCAAAATGGAGGACAGGTATCACATTCAGAAAATAAATAAATAAATATCAAATACTTATTGCTGTGGAAGGTCCCATTTCAGTTCAGGTAACTTACACAAAATTGTTTAAACACTCTCAAGATACTAAGTATGGTAAGAGCTAGAAATAGACATGTGTAAGGCATGTTCCCTAACCTCTATCAACCAATGTGCTCTCATTTATTGAGCTTCTATTATCTGCCAGACATTATGTCTGTAGTTAAGGAGAAAAAGATAAACGAGAAATGGTCTCTGTACACAAGGTATTTATGAACATGTGGAAACAGACTTAAAAATTATAATTTAATATACAAGGCTTAGAGTGGCAGAGATGACGTTGAAGAGGCAAAAAGGGACAAAATAATAGAGAGCTTTGTAAATCATGCTAAGGAACTGATGGAAAGCCCTTGAAGGTTTTCATCAGGGCAGTGATATTAGAAATATAATACTTGCTGCTGTGTGCAAGATGGTACAAGAGAAGTGAGGATGGAGACAGAAACATAAGTCTTTGCAGAGAGGAAGAGGATCTGAATTAAAGCAAGGGCAGAAGAATGAATACTTTTTTTCCTTCAGCCTCTGCTCACAGAGATATCCAAATCAATCCACCCCCACCTCCAATCACTCACTATAAACAAGCATCACTGCCTTAGCCCTCCCCATGCCGCCCCCTTCTCTACTTCCCTGTCAATGGTGAAGTCCCATCACATGATTCATTTAGGTAGACTTTTTGCCCAGTGCCAGGTAAACCATAGATAACCAAGAGATTTGTTTTTGCTTGACTGCATGAATCAAGGAAGCTGTTACAGAGTGGACACATGCTTTGCCTCCTGTTTTGTTGGCTTCCTCCTAACTTGGATCAAGTCTATGGCCTTAACAAGAAGGGACTTGGGCTCAGAAACACTGAGGAGCATCTGTGCTCTGTGTACACAGCACTGTTTTGAAATCTCCTGTCCCTGCTTCAAGAGCCTGATAGCAGCCAGAACCAACTCTCTGGTTAATGAAACCACAAAGGCTAAAGAAAAAAGAAACCAAACAACCTATAACTTCCTTTCAGAGTATTCACAGTGTTCAGAGCAAAATTCATTGCTCAGAAATCCTTTCATTATTCTGTTATTTAAGTACCTACTATGTACCAGGTACTTTAAGGCCAAAAAAAAAAAAAGAATATAATCAAGGTCCTACCTTACATGAGCTCATATTTTAATAAGTAAGAAGGATATGATAAATAGATGATAGATGATGATGATGATAGATAGATATCGATAGATAGACAGATAGACAGGCTAGATAGATGAGAATGAAAGAGAGAGAGAGGGAGAGAGAGAGGGAATGAGAGATAAATTGGTCAACAAAGCAGGTTCTAAAACAAGAATAAAAAGAATTTTGTCAGAGTAGAGGGAGGGGTTAGATCATCACCCTCTTCCTGGGGCACAAGGGTGGCCTTCATGGAAAAGGGGCTGTCAGAGCTCAGTATTCAAAGATGAAGAGGAGTGTAACAGAGAAGAGAATGAGAGGAAATCCCAATTTTGTTCACTAAAAGGCCATGTAGCATAAAAATATACAAGAACACAATTGGAATTAAGGAAACTGTGGGCCAGATTGTGTAAAATGATGTATTAACCAAGGCAATGCCCTCCTGCCCCCAAATCCAGAGGCCTACCCATGTGCTTTTATGAGGAAGAGATTAGTTTGGATGTGCACCTTTCATTTATAATCAGCCAGTATCTAAATTGTGAAGTACAATGGCCTTTGTCTTGATTGTTCCTGTACTTTCATCCCATTTCTGGATGTTCATACTATTTATTGGCTACTCATAGTTCCCAAGAGAGAAGAAGAAAAAAGTTTTACCCTCTCTATGAACGGTGACTGAGAAACACGACATCTTTTTCAGAGAAAATAAAGTCTGTTGTTCTAGGTGAATAGTGCATTCAATGGGGAGGTAACACGGAAGTTTTCATCATAAACTCAAAAAAAACCTTTTGTTTTTCCTGCATGCCATGGTCAACATTTCTTGATCCCTGAGTTTGAAGTTGTAATAAAATCCATGGCACAAACTTGGCAAACACAGCAAGGCCCCTACTGTGTGGGAAGTTCGGGATCTGCAACATAAGCCTCCAAATAGGTCTTTGAGTCAAGCCACAGATGGTGTGACAGCTCCAGCGCCGCCAACTGACCAGCTTTGTGCCCAATGTAAAATGTAAATAACCGTCTCTGTGATGACCAGAGAGTCCTTCTTTGGAATTCAAATGTACTGTGGGCCACGTAGCAACATGATCATCAGTGCTTTGTGAATATAATGGAAAAATTTTGTAATTGAAAAGTTCCAAATCAGTAGTCATTATTTTACTACTGTGAAAACAACTGAAAATTGTTCCAGACACTTGGAAAGTAGAAAAAAATTCAAGAGTGCCAAGCACCCCACACTCTAAAGTCAGGTGATAGAACACACTGAGATATTATAAAATCAGTCTGATAGCATTTGCCCCGTGTGTCTGCCACATACCAGATACACGAGGGAAGGTGAAGGGAATTATCCTGGAGACTCTGAAGTTCATCTGTCCTTTGGGCATTTTCCCCAGTGGTAACTGTGGGAAATGTTCCTGGGCTGGTTGGCAGAAGGTACCCTGCACTGCCATTGAGCATGTTCTCTAATGTATCTGGGGTTATCGCCCACTGGGAGGATCAAATGGGTGATGATTGATTCCTTCAAAGGAAAGTGTAAGGAAAAAGAAAAAACTGAGCTTGTGGTATCATAAGTTAAAAAACAGACAAAACAGAATCACTCCTAAAAACATGAGGGATATGTGTGGGTATTAGAATTTGTAAAGCAATGGGCCACATGTGGAGATTTGTGAGAAGAAAATAAAAATTGGGGCTTTCGACTACAGCAACATGAAGGTGAGAACTGTGACAATGGGAGCATGTGGAAATGATATCCTTTCATCAAGTTATTCAAATGTGACTTTTCCTTCATCCCATTATTGCTTAAGACCTCAAAGGTAGAGAAAAGTTCAAGGCCAAGTGCCTGCACACACCTTTAGGGAGATGGTAGGTCCCACATGCAGGCCGTGCTGTGAGATTAGGAAATCGGTTTTCATCTGTCATGCACATCCAAGCTGCACCATGGGAAGATTGATGAGAATGACAGCCAGTAAATAACTGTTTAGAGAACATTGTCAGGGTGCTGCGTGAAGTGGGGGTGGCAGTGGAGGGTGGTTGGGGGGACCCTACAAGGATGTAAAGGAGTATGCTTCTCTAAAATGGAGGCAGGGCTTCAGGACAGAGGGCTTGACAGTTCTGAAGTTTGAAGGACTGACTCCAGCCTGGAAAGTCTGAACGTGAGAGGTGGTAGCTAAAAGACGATTTTCCCTGAAATGTAGAGTTAGGGATTCCCCTGAAAGTAGGGCCGAGGATCTATATTTCCTCTGAAAGTGGGGCAAAGGTATTAGATGAGAGTCAGGCTTGAGCATCCCCACTGAAGCTGGAGGAGAGAAGGCACACAGCAGAGTGGTAAAATGCTGAAAGGCAGAGGGCCCATGGGCAAGTCATGAACAACCAGCATGAAGAGACAAGAGACAGCAGGCAGGACTCTCCAAAGAATACACAAAACATATCATGACAAAAAAGAAAATCAGCATCTGGCATCTTCTACATCTCATGATCACTGCATCAGTTATCAATTCATTGCCTCTCAGTCCCGAATGCACCCTTCTATATATGCTCTGTGATGAACAATGAAATCCTTTAAGCATTTCTCCTTCAAAATGAGAATGATGTTAACCTTTCTCGGTACAGGGTGCTGGAGGGACATTGCAGGAGGAAGAGGCTGTCCTGCAGTTTCCACCAAGGGTTGAGGTGGGAGGTGTGGGTGTGAGGTCATCTAGTAGCACACTGGCCCCAGCCATGGGCCCTGAATGCTGTACCTCTTCAGCCTTGCAGCCTTACCAGGAGATAATCTTTCTGCAGCCCTCCAGACCTGCAAACCAGAGCTCTACTCAGCCCACACACTCCAAAGGCCTCCTGCTTATATCTGCACCAGGACTCCCACTACAAGCCCACACCCCTGCTGCGGATCTCCTGCCATCCTGCCTGCACTGCACAACGTTGCCTATTTCTTGCCAGCAACTCCCACTCCAGGTTTAAACTGGACAAACAGGAAGATTTTTGCCATCTGATGAGCTGAACCAGTCCTTCTCCTGCAGGAAGGTCTGAAGCATTCCAAGTTTTTCCATCCTTGGGTACTCTCCCTCAGCCTTAGGGTACCATATAATTTCCTTTTATCTTATACTCTTTCATCATATTCAAAAATTCTTTCTGTTGAATTTCCTCTGTTTAACCTACTGTATAGTTTCTATCTCCCAGACCCAGATTGCTACTGTCAACAATACAATGCTATAATTCTACAAATCAGGTAAAACCTTCTGCCTTTTACCTCTGTCTTCATCCTAATCCCTTCCCAACTCTGGAGGGTCAAATGAGCCCAATGAGGGGAAGTGGGGAGGATGGTGGAAAACAGAAGGAAAGCTGATGAAATAAAAAATACATGCGCTCTGCCCCACTTCAGGCTTCTGGAAACACTGCAGGCCTGATTCAATTCAATATACCATCAAATTATCTTATTCTGAGATGAGGATTTCACAGAACTGTTAGAATTGTACTCTGCTAACCTGTAGGCTACCTTAATGTGTCATTTTCACCACTACGTCTTTTCAACTGTTAGCAAAGAAGATTGTCAATTCTCAGCAACACATATTTTAGTATTTTTGAGAGAACTATTATGGTTAAGGACCAAAGAAATTAGAAAGAAAAGATAACCAATATTTAGTCAGAAAAAAGCAAACATATCCAGAAGTAGGAGTCTTAAAATGAACCAAATTCAAGTGAATTTTTAAAATTCAATCCCGAAGTGAAATTATAATAAATATATATTTTTCAGAGTACAAAATTTATTAAGCAGAGGGTATCCCCCGACAAAGAATCACAAAATGTTATTAGACTTAGGCTATCCTGTGGTCCCGAACCCTTTTCCTGAAATTTCAATTTCCTTTGCAGCATCCCTGAAGCTTTTTTTTTTTTTTTTAAACAATCAGGAACAAGGAGCCCATTCCCTCCCAAAAGGAGCTCAGCCCGGTTTCAGAGAGCATAAATGTTCAGAAAAAGCTTCCTTTAATTGAATCAGGAGAAGCACAAAAAGGTAAAGTCCCTTTTCCTTGGCTTAATTTAGTGTTTTCCCACTGTCCTAGTCACTCTCCTCTAAATTCCCAGCAGTTATAATGTCTTTTTCTTATTTTCTTTATATATCTTCCTCTATATGTAATGAGAAACTTATACTATGGTTGGCACACTATATGGGCTACACGGCAGAACAGAGCCAGACTGTCATGTACCAGGCTCAATAAATCTACTTCAATGAGAAAAACTGAATTACTGCTCACACTCTACTCATGTTCCCTGGGCAAACCCATTAGCTTTGGATGGTTTCAACCACCACAGATATGATCCCCTAGTGCCTGGTCCCTATCACCAGCTCAGGCCTCTTCCCAAGCTCCTGATGCAATTGCCCTATTACCTGCTCATTGTCACTCCTGGATATCCCAGAAATGCCTCAAACTTGATAGGCTAAACAGGAAAATCTCCATTTTTTTCCTAGAAATATGCTCCTGCTATATTCTCCATCTCCATTAAGAGATCTACCACTGACCCAGACACACTAGCTTGAATGCACCATACAAAGGCAAACGTTAATCATATGTTTTCTCTTTGTCACTCTCTAAATATCTCTAATAAGTATTCTTTTCCCCCTCCCACACCGTTTCATTATACTCTTCATATTGTTTCCTTTGTCTCTCCTATTAACCCCCCATCTCATTATTTCCTGCTCCTCATTCAATAATTAACCCAAGCATCATCTCTTCCAGGAAGCTCAGAGGAGCACAAGGTCAAGATACTGTCAAAGCACAAAATACAAATATGGATAACTTGATGGTTTGTCTACCATATCCCCTTCCAAACCGTCCTCCCCTGAAATAAATTCACAGCACACACTTCTCTCACTTCACCCTAAAATGCATTTGATTTCTTCTTTGATCTTGGACTTATTCTTTTTGTCTTTTCTTTTCCAAGCATTTCCTAAGACTGGCATTATTGGCTGAGTAATATTCCACTGTGTATGTGTATGTATGCATATGTGTGTGTGTGTGTGTGTATATATATATATATATATACACACACACACACACACATATGAATACATACACACAAATATATACATACACACACACCAAATCTTCTTTATCCATTCATCTGTTGATGGACATTTAGGTTGCTTCCATGTCTTGGCTATTGTAAATAGTGCTTCTATGAACATTGGGGTGCATGTATCTTTTCTTTTTCTAAATTAATTTTTTGGAGTATAGTTGATTTGCAATGTTGTGTCCATCTCTGCTGTGCAGCAAAGTGAATCAGTTATACATATACATATATCCACTCTTGAAGAGACCAATAGGGATTAATCTCCAAAATATACAAACAGCTCATGCAGCTCAATAGCAAAAAACACAAACAGCCCAATCAAAAAATGGGAGAAAGATCTAAATAGACATTTCTCCAAAGAAGACATACAGATGGCCAAGCAGCACATGAAAAGATGCTCCACATCACTAATTATTAGAGAAATGCATTTTTTTTCGAATTAGAGTTTTCTCTGGATATATGCCCAGGAGTGGGATGGCTGGGATCATATGGTAACTCTATTTTTAATTTTTTTTAAGGAACCTCCATACTGTTTTCCACACTGGCTGCACCAATTTACATTCCCACCAACAATATAGGAGGGCTCCTTTTTCTCCATACCCTCTCCAGCATTTATTATTTGTAGACTTTTTGATGATGGCCATCCTGACCAGTGTGAGGTGGTACCTCATCATAGTTTTGATTTGCATTTCTCTAATAATTAGTGAAGTTGGGCATCTGTTCATGTGCCTATTGGGCATCTGTATGTCTTCTTTGGAGAAAAGTGTATTTAGGTCTTCTGCCTAGTTTTTGATTGGGTTGTTTGTGTTTTTTGTTATTGACTTGTGTGAGCTATTTGTATATTTTGGAGATTAATCCCTTTCAGTCTCATCATTTGCAAATATTTTCTCCCAGTCCGTAGGTGGTCTTTTTTTTTTTTTTTTTTCCGGTACACGGGCCTCTCACTGTTGTGGCCTCTCCCGTTGCGGAGCACAGGCTCTGGACACACAGGCTCAGAGGCCATGGCTCATGGGCCCAGCCGCTCCGCGGCACGTGGGATCTTCCCCGACCGGGGCACGAACCTGTGTCCCCTGCATCGGTAGGCGGACTGTCAACCACTGCGCCACCAGGGAAGCCCTGTAGGTGGTCTTTTTGTTTTGTTTATGGTTTCCTTTGCTGTGCAAAAGCTTGATTAGGTTCCCTTTGTTTATTTTTGCTTTTATTTCTATTGCCTTGAGAGGCTAACTTCAGAAAACATTGGTACAATATATGTCAGAGAATGTATTGTCTATGTTCTTTTCTAGGAGTTTTATAGTGTTATATCTTATATTGAAGTTTTTACACCATTTTGAGTTATTTTGTGTGTGTATAGTGTGAGGGAGTGTTGTAACTTCATTGATTTACATGCAGGTGTCCAACTTTCCCAACACCACTTACTGAAGAGACTGTCTTTTCTCCATTGTATATTCTTGCCTCCTTTGTCGAAGATTAATTGATGGTAGATGTGTGGGTTTATTTCTGGGCTCTCTATTCTGTTCAATTGATCCATATGTCTGTTTTTGTGCTAATACCACGCTGTTTTGATTATGGTAGATTTGTAGTTTTGTCTGAATTCTGGGAGGGTTATGCCTCCAGATTTGTTCTTTTACCTCAGGATTACTTTGGCAATTCTGGGTCTTTTATGGTTCCATATAACTTTTAGGATTATTTGCCCTAGTTCTATGAAAAATGTCATGGGTAATTTGATAGGGATCACATTAAATCTGTAGATTGCTTTGGGTAGTATTAGCCCTGCATTTCTTGAACTTCTCTGACCTTTTCAACATTTTTATTTTTTTACAGTTTGAGTTTATGAAACATTTATTTAACACCTAGAATATGCTAGGCACCATCCTAGGTAATGGTTCATGTATAACCTGACCAAACACTAAAATAAAATATTACACTCTGAAACAGACTACTGTACCATAGTTTTAGTTTAAAAACTGTATACAATTTTTTAAATTTTTATTGGAGTGTAGTTGCTTTACAATATTGTGGTAGTTTTTGCTGTACAGCAAAGTGAATCAGTTATATGTATACATATATTCCTCTTTTTTGGATTTCCTTCCCATTTAGGCTAAAAGTTGGTATACAACTTTTTAAATGTGCCATCTGATTTATTTCAATTCCACAAACATTTGAATCCCCCATTATGTGCAAGGTACCATGCTAGGCCCTGCACTTCTTCCTTAAGCCTGCATATTTTTTGGTACAAAGACAGGCTGAAAGTATTTCTGTTGATACGATTAACACATAGTAAACCCAAACATAGGTTTAAATAACATGAGAAAGATTCACAGTTTTCACTCAAAATTTTTTCAATCTAATGATGGAGATGAAGACACAAATAACAGCTAAATAAGACAAACTTATACAGGTGCTATATTATGACATATAGAAGTAGCTATGGAAAGGAAACAGATGAATTTTATTTAAATAATCAAGAAAGTCTTCCTAAAGCAAGTGATATTTGAAATGGGCCTCCAAGGTTGAAAAGGATAAGTTGGTAGAAGTAAAAGCTTCCAGGCAAAAGGAATGAAATAAATACAAGCTCATGATCTTGAAAGTATTTGGGACAAGTGGATAGACTAGGAGGAAGAGACACCCTTATAGTCACCCAAACTCCAGCACTTCATATCATAAATCTATATTCTATTCATCTTTGGGTACCTGAAACCTCTCACATATCTAGCACCCTCCCCACAGTAAATGGTGAAGGGAAGTAAGCAAGGGGGGAGGGGGAGGGAAGGAAGTAGAGAGAGAGGGTAAGCATCGATCAGAACAGATATCTTAGAAATGAGGATCTTGTTTGACTCCTGGTTCAAACAAATCACCTTGCAAAAGAAAAAAAAGAAAAGAAAAGGAGTACCTAAGAAATATGAACACTAACTATATACAATGATTTTTTTTAATTGTTAATTTTTATGTGTGATAATACTATTGTGGTTATGTTTTAAAAGTCCTTATCTTAAAGAGGTTCATGTTGAAGTATCTGTAGATGAAATAATACAATGTTGGGTAGTACTTCAAAATAATCCAGTGGTGGAGGGCAAAAGGGGACTGAGAGAATAAATGAAACTCTCTTGGTCATGTATCAGTGACTGTTGAAAATAGTTGATGAATACATGGAGGTTCACAATCTATTTTCTTTACTTATGTATAAGTTTGAAATTTTATACACAAACGTCAACAAAAATAATAAATGTCTTTAGATAACCTTTGATTTTAAAAGTTCTACAGTAAGTTCTATAGTAAAATAAGAATTTCACTATGAAAAACTTTTTTTTTTTTTTTTTTTTTTTTTTTTGCGATACACGGGCCTCTCACTGTTGTGGCCTCTCTCGTTGCGGAGCACAGACTCCGGATGCGCAGGCTCAGCAGCCATGGCTCACGGGTCCAGCCACTCCACAGCATGTGGGATACTCCTGGACCGGGGCACGAACCCACGTCCCCTGCATCGGCAGGCAGACTCTCAACCACTGTGTCACCAGGGAAGCCCCGAAAAACTATTTCTTATATAAGTGATACCAGCAGACTTTACCCTTACCTGCACTATTTTCTAAGAATATTTCCATGTATTTTTTACATAATAAACATTTAATTTTAGAAAATAAAATACCCAATCTGAAGCTGATTATCATATCACCTTTTCTCCAAAATATTCCTCTACCTTCTTTACATATATTTTAAATTCATAACCAAATTATATTTTGGCCATAATCAATAACATTTACTTAATAAATATTTATTCAACACCTTCTACTTGCCAAGTACCTGCACCACGTATGAATAAGACATAGCTCCTATTGTTAAAGAATCCATCACACAATGGAAGAGCTTAGTGTCTATTGGTCAATTATAGATATACTTATTTTAAGGGCTGGATTGAGCATGCCCTTAGACTCTTACCACTGTAACCTGAAAAGATGGTTAATAGAGGTTAGTTATCAGAATCAAATCAATGTCATCTTTTAGTGAAACTCATTGGTAGCGGTCAATCAGTTATCTAGAGAAACTTCTGAAAGCATATACAAGGTAATTTCAACCTATAAAGTATAGTTTAATGACCATTAAAGATATATTTTAGAAACATTTAGGATATTTCTTAGTTTGCTTTTGTGTAAAAGGTGATATTTTAGGTCCAACTAACTCAAATAGACATCTATACAAGGACCAAAAATCAAATAGTGAAGAATGCTACTTTCCTAATTTAATTTTAATGGCTTTGGAAAAGTTCATGGTTTTAGTTCAAGTACAATTGAGGGGAAATTTTTTCACAGTCTTTCTAAAAGAACGAATAAAAATAAAGCCTATTAAAACTCTATTGTGCTAGTTATTCCAAATTCTATATACAGAATTTAACAGTATGTCCCTGGCTCCCTGTCTGCCTTTCCCCTCCTTAGGAAAAAATAGCCAGGGGTATTTTAGGTTAAAAAACATGTCCTTCAGCTTGTTAATCTGCAGGCACCACAATTCAGAGTGATTCATTGAAGCCGTGAATAAGGAATGTCACTGAAATAGTGATATGGCCTGAACCACTTTAGAAATTAATGGACTGACTGTAATATACTGATGCCTCTTTCATGCATCTATAATTGGAGTGCCAATTTATTTCCAATCATTTCAAGCACTGTAATTAGAGAGCATCATCTTTGCCTGTTTAACATTCATACGGGAAGCTGTCACATGAATGCTGGCCAGGGACCAATATTTTGTAACTGAGATACATGAACAAAATATAAGGAAATATAAAAAGGTCTGGTTTGTTTTTTAGGCCTGAGCTTTGGCCAAGGTGGGCAGAATTCCATGAGGCAGAAAAGCTGCTGATGGATTTTTTTTTTTTTTTTTTTTGCAGTACGTGGGCCTCTCACTGTTGTGGCCTCTCCCATTGCGGAGCACAGGCTCCAGACACGCAGGCTCAGCGGCCATGGCTCACAGGCCCAGCCGTTCCGCGGCATGTGGGAGCTTCCCGGACCGGGGCACGAACCCATGTCCCCTGCATCGGCAGGCGGACTCTCAACCACTGTGCCACCAGGGAAGCCCCTGCTGATGGATTTTTAAATCACAAAAGTTTCTTTTAAAAGTATCATCATTCAACATGTGGTGAGAAGAAAAACAAAGAATGACAACAGGCAATTGTTGTTGCACAGATTCAACGATGACATTTCAATAGGCATCCCTTGAGCATGTGCTATGGGCCAGGCATTCTGCTAGACATGGGAGATATTGAGATTAAAATGAAACAACGCCCAAACACACACATTCAGAAAGATGTTAAAAGAGTGAGAGGTGGTTATACACTGCACATCAGGAGGGTACTTTTAAAATGGTATCTGCTGGATACTATTGTTTTCATTTCAAGTCTGCTGATGCAAAGGTGTATTCTGCATAAAATTTTACTAAAATTTTCTCATACTTCTGGAAACCAAAAATAGTTTGAATTTCCGGTTGAAACAAAGTTTTAACAAAAGAAATACTTAGACCTACATATGAGCACTGATGCCAGCTTAAGTGTCCCCTCATCTGCTCCCATAATCACATCCTGTCTTAACCTCTGTTAAAACACTTATATCATCATATTATCTCCACTTCACATAAAGGAAGGCAAGGAACATGGCTTAATATCAGTGTCAATCAGAGCACTAGGCTCATACGAGGGACTCAATAATTATTTTTCCAAAAACGGAATTAACAAGTGCATGGATGAAATTCCCTTTCATAACACCAGTCACATTTATCAGCTCCTTTCCATCCCATTTCTACCACTTAGGCAAGATCTTCAGCCTAAATGCCCTCCATTCTCTACCTAGACCATAGTGAAAGACTAAATCTTCCCCAAACACCTTTATGCATGCCACAAAACTTTCTCCATATCTTTTGATTACTCTCCATTGCATGAAAAATAAAATATCTCCTTAGCCTTTTATTCTGAGCCCTCCACCACCTTGTAAATCCACCTCTGTAAACTTATTCCTGATATTATAGAATAAATGTTCTGAAAAAAGAAATGAATGTGTTATTTTTTGAGTTATTATTTGCAAAACTTAAACTTCAATTCATCAAATATTTAGTACAAATTTAAGTGCCAGTTTTTATACTCATTATGAAATTATAATTATGGGAATTTTATGGGTACATAAATATTATAATAATGATAGCTACTTGAACAGTGAGTTAGAAAATAATTATATGCTATTAAATCAATAAGGAAAGAAAAAGCTTATAGGAGGGGGTATGAAATAGAAGAGTTTGCCAGAGGATAGGCAGAATGGGGAAAAACAGAATTTTAACCATACTGCATAACCAAAGCTCTCATTTCTCCCTAGGAACAGTAAAATTGACGAAGCACTCTGGGCCCAATCACGGCTACTGAAAAGACAGTACAACCTTTCTTTTGAACTTGGCTGGTAATCATCAATTGTGTGAGCTTTTCAGAGCCAAGCCATTAACATTGACTAGGTAGTGGTAGATTTACATGGGTAACTGAAACAGTGATTGTTGACATCAATGTATATGAGGAATTTTATTATTACTATTAATAAAGCACAATGGTAATTACGAAGTATGATTAATATGAGTACATCTATTATTGAACTAATACTGATGGTCTAATTAGAAAAGCAAGTCTGAAGTTTTACATTTGCTAATTGAAGGGAAGAGAAAGTAAAATAACAGTTATTTAGCTCACAGTGTGGGTCCCCAACTCTGTTACATACTTTGTATACATTATTTCACTTTATCTCACGAAAACCCTGAAGTCAGTATTATTATCAGAGATGAATAAAAGAGCTCAGTAAAGTTAAATAATTTGCCCAAGGTCAATCTGCTAGTAGATTCAAAGCTGGGATTTGAACTTAAGTCTCTCAGAAGCCAAAGTTACATGTCTCTCATCTCACTAAAATTGGGAGAAAATGAAAAGCAACTGAGGAAAGAATGATAAAATAGAATATGAACACTTCACATCTCATGCAATAGTAAGTTTTAGGAGGTAAATATTTTATAGAGAGTAACCTCCATGTGGACCATGTATCCACTGACACCACCACTGAAGCATTTGACTGTTCTACTGAAAACAGCTGGCCACTCTAAATGAATGCTGGTAAAGAAGAACTCTCAATGAGGAAAGGGCAATTGTTGATTAGATGTGGATGTGAGTGTGAATGTGCCTGTGGATAAAAGCAAGTAAAAACAAACAAACAAGCAAACAACTGTTGAAAATCAGAATTCTAAATACTAAGCCCTCTTCTTCAAGGTTTTGCATTCCTTTAAAAAATAGATTTTTTACTTTTTTTACTTGACATGTACATATTAGATATTTTAATTTTCCAAAACAGAGATGAATAGAGCACAGAGCATCTTTGACACGAAGACACCGTGTGAAAAAAGAAAAAGAAGTTAATAATTACTTGTATTTTGAAAAAGTATTTAAAAGTGGTAGCTCTTGTGTTCACTAGAAAAAAAATTTATTTGAAACAATCCTTATTTTGAAAGTACCATGGACTGGGAGACATGGAATACCCTTAACTGATATCCCACCAAGATGCCTATTATATCTCTCATGCCATGTTGTTAACATGACATGGTAATATCAGTGAATGAATAAATAAAGACCACATTTAGAGTATTAATTAACATATTTATACCCAAGTGGACTACAAATATGTCTGTTTTGTTCTTTGCTGTTCAAATTTTTTAATCAATCACTGGAAAAAAAAATCCTGAAGACAAGATTATCAAATCAAATTAGGAGAATGCTACTGGAGACAATAGAATTAAACATCTCAGCAGCCTTGTAAAATGGGCCAAATTACCATGATGAAATTTAATGAAGATAAACAATCCACTGAGACTCTAAAAATCAAATACACAAGTACATGATGATTAAAATATTAAGTAATTGCCATTTATGTACAAAAGGCCTAGACAGAAGTTCAGTATGAGTCAATACTGTGATATCAAAACACATAATTTAATCTCAGACTTTAATACTGGAAGTGTAATATCCAAATAAGAAATGAAAATCCCCCTATGCTTTGTGCTGATCACATATTAAGTATTGCTTCAGTTACAGACAAAAAAATTAAGTGAGGCACACTGAAAACAACACCTAGAAACACAGTCGAAGGACAAATAACTGAAAATGCCCAAGAAAAATACTAAAACTGTTCTCACATATTAGAAATACTATAACATAGATGCTACATTCCCCAATAGTAGAAAGAAGACCTAAGACTAAAGAAGGTATGAAGTGAAATTTGGACACCTCACATTCTCATGCAATAGTAAATTTGAGGAGTAAAATATTTTATAGACTGGAACTTTGAAAGGAACAACTCCATGTGGACCGTGTATCAACTGACACTAGCAAGACAAGGGAATGCATTTCACCAGACCGTACCCAAAGAAGTGAATTCCCAGGCATCAGCACAGCAGGACAACCCCAGGTTTCCCTCACATGGGCAAGACCTGCTGTAGTAAGCTGACCCCACAGTGGAGAGCAGCCCTGAGTAAACTATTTCTGCAGGTAGGCAGGAGGTCTGTGCATTCTAAAGCTTCCTTACCGCATTCTCAGGCCCGTTCTAACATCCCAGCTTCTCAGTACTGCTTCTAATACTACTTTACCAGACCTTAAACTATTTGAGTTTTATCAAAGCCTAACTGATA
This sequence comes from Hyperoodon ampullatus, assembly GCF_949752795.1. Taxonomy (NCBI): domain Eukaryota; kingdom Metazoa; phylum Chordata; class Mammalia; order Artiodactyla; family Ziphiidae; genus Hyperoodon; species Hyperoodon ampullatus. Next base: position 50,970,943 of record NC_136920.1, on the reverse strand, counting down.
TGAAGAAAGAGAAATACCCAACTCCAGCCAACTCTGGCCATTCTGACCCAACTAAGTGGAGGAAAACAGAAGTTTACAATTCAAGAGCACAGGTTCATTAAAAGACTGAGACTTAAGGCTTCCCTGGTGGCGCAGTGGTTGAGAGTCTGCCTGCCGATGCAGGGGACATGGGTTCGTGACCCGGTCTGGGAGGATCCCACAGGCCACGGAGTGGCTAGGCCCGTGAGCCATGGCTGCTGAGCCTACGCGTCCGGAGCCTGTGCTCCACAATGGGAGAGGCCACAGCAGTGAGAGGCCTGCGCACCGCAAAAAAAAAAGACTGAGACTTAATCATAGTACTATAGATTGCTTCTTCTCCCCCACATCTTACCACAATATTATTAAAGGCCAATTTTCTACAGGTCCTTTCACCCAGTACATTATGCTTGGCTTTCAACAAAAAGTTACAAAACCTACTAAAAGGCAAAAAGGCACAGTTTGAAGAGAAAGAGCAAGCATCAGAACCAGATACAGACATGGCAGGGATGCTGGAATTATTAGACCAGGAATTAAAAATAACTATAATTAATATACTAATGGCTTTAATGGATAAAGTAGACAAAGTGCAATGGCAGAAAAGCAATATAAGCAGAGAAATGGAATTTCTAAAATGAATTTAAAAATGCTGGAGATCAACAACACTGTAACAGAAATAAAGAATAACTTTGATGGGCTCATTAGTAGACTGAGCATGGCAGAGAAAGAATCTCTACCTTGAGAATATGTCAATAGAAAACTTCCAAAACAGAAAAGCAAAGAAAAAAGACTGAGAAAAAAAGAACAGAATATTCCAAAACAGTGGGACAAACATAAGATGTGTAACATACACATAATGGGAAAGAAAGACATAAAATAAATATTTGAAGAAATGATGACTGAGAATTTCCCCCAATCAATGTCAGACACCAAACTAAAGATCAAGAACATTACAGAACACCAAGTAAGGTAAATGCAAAAAAAAAAAAAAAAAAAAAAACCACAAACACACAAAAAACACTACAACTAAGCATATCATATTCAAACTGCAGAAAATCTAAGATAAAGAAGAAATCTTGGGAGAAGCCAAAGGGGAAAAACATCTTATCCATAGAGGAGCAAAGATAATAATCATATCCAATTTCTCCTCAGAAACCATGCAACCAAGAAAAGCAAAGTGAAATATTTAAAGGTTTGAGAGAAAAAAAAGCCTAGAATTACATACCCTGTGAAATTATCCTTTAAAAGTGAAAGATAAATGAAGTCTCTCTCAGATAAACAAAATTTGGAGGAATTTGTTGCCAGTGGACCTGCCTTGCAGTAAAAGTCAAAAGAAGTCCTTTAGAGAGGAGAAAAATAATATAGTTCAGAAATTTGGATGTACATAAAGAAAGGAAGACCACTGAAGAAAGAATAAGTGAAGATAAAATAAGAACTTTTCTTTTTTATTCTTAATTGATGTAATGTGTAACAGTTTGTTCAAAATAATAATGACAATACATTAGAAAATATATACAAATATATGTTATGTATAAGTGAAATGAATGACGGCAATGACACAAGGAAAAGGAGGAAAGGATTAGAAATATTTTGTTATTATAATGTACTACTTGTGAAGCAGTATAGTGTTAGTTATTAAAAGTGAACTTGGATTACTTGTAAATGTATTTTGCAAACTCTAGAGCAACCATTAAAAAAAAAAGAAAAGTATAATTGGTGTGAAAAGAAAAGAGAAAATAAAAGTATATAAAATACTCAATTAAAACCTGAAAAGGAACAAAAAGAGTGGAAAACAAAATAGGAACAAAGAACAAGAGCAATGAATAGAGAATAGTAACAAATATGGTTGTAATTAATTCAACTATATCAGTCATCACTTCAAATATCAATGTTCCTAATACACCAATGAAAAAATAAAGATTATCAGAGTGGGTCAAAAAACAAGACCCAACTATATGTTGTCTACAGGAAATCCTCTTTAAACATAAAGAAACATATAGGTTAAAAGGAGAGATGGAGAAAGATATACCATGTGAACACTAATCAAAGGAAACCTAGAGGGCTTCCCTGGTGGTGCAGTGGTTGAGAGTCCACCTTCTGATGCAGGGGACACGGGTTCGTGCCCCGGTCCAGGAAGATCCCACATGCTGCGGAGTGGCTGGGCTCATGAGACATGGCCGCTGAGGCTGCACTTCCAGAGCCTGTGCTCCGCAATGGGAGAGGCCACAACAGTGAGAGGCCTGTGTACCGAAAAAAAAAAACCAAAAAACTTCAGAGCAAAGAAAGCTATCAGGGATTAAAAAAAGGGTATTACTTAATGATAAAAGGGGTCAATTCTCCAAAAAAGTATAACAATTCTTTATATGTATGTGCCTAACAACAAAATGTCAAAATACATGAGGCAAAAACTAATAGAACTGCAAGGAGAAATAGATGAATTCACTACTATAGCTGGAAATTCACCCTATATCAGAAATGTACAGATCCATTATTCAGAAAATAAGTAAAGATATAGTTGAACTCAACAGCATCCTCTATCAACTAGATATCATTGACATCTACAGACTATTTCATTTAACAATAGCAAAGTACACATTCTTCTCAAGCTTATATGGAACGTCACCAAGATAGACCACATTCTGAGTCATAAAAAGCACTTGGAGATTAAACAACACACTTCTAAACAACATGAGTCAAAGATGAAAAAAAAGATAAAAAAAGAAAAATTAAGAAATATTCTGAACTAAGTGAAAATGAGAATACAATGTGTCAGAATTAGTGAGATGCAGTGAAAACAGGGCTTAGAGGGAAACTTACAGTATTGAATGTATATATTAGAAAAGAAGAAAGATTTAAAATTAACCATCCAAGCTTCTACCTTAGGAAACTAGAAAAGAACAAATTAAATCCATAATAAGCAAAAGAAAAGAAATAATGTAAATTAAATCATAAATCAGTGAATTTGAAAACAAGAAATAGAAACAAATCCAAATGCTTGGTCTTTGAAAAGATCAATAACATTGATAAGCTTCTAGACAGACTAAGAAAAAAAAAGAGAAAGAAAATACAAATTACTAATATCAGAAACAAAAGAAGTAACATCACTACAGATCTCATGGACATTAAAAGAATAATCAATAAATATTATGAACAACTCTTGGCCCACAAAATTGATAACATAGATAAATGGACCAACTTCTGAAAAAACACCATCTGTCAAATTCACACAAGAAGAAATAGACAATCTGAATATGTCTATATCCATTAAAGAAACTGTACCAATAATTAACAACCTTCAAAAACAGAAAGCACCCTACGTGTTCACTGGTGAATTCTACCAAATATTTAAGGAAGAAACTACATCAATTTTCTATAATCTCTCTCAGAAGATAGAGGGAGAGGAAATATTTCCTAACTCTTTCTATGAAGCCATAATTATCCTAAATCAAACCCAAAAAAAAGATATTACAAAAAAAAAACTTACAGATCAATATTTCTCATAAATATAGATGCAAAAATCTTCAACAAAATGTTATCAAATAAAATCCAACAATGTATAAAAAGAATTATACAACACGACTAAGTAGGATTTATCCCAGTTATGCTAGGTGGGTTCAACATTTGAAAATCAATGTAATCATCACATCAAAGGCTACAGAAGAAAAATCATTTGGTCATATCAACAGATACAGAAAAACCATCTGACAAAATACAGCACCCATCCAAGATAAAAAATGTCAATATCTTCCTCAATTTGATAAAGGATATCTACAAAAATCCTACACCTAACATCATACTTAATGTGAGAAACTTGATGATCAGGAATAAGGCAAGGATATCCCCTCATCACTGCTTTTCAACATCATACTGGAAATTCTAGTTAATGTAATTATGCACTGTGCAATTATGCATGGGAAATAAAAGTTGTACATACTGGGAAGGATAAAACTATATTTATTCACAGATGATGTAATCATGTATATATAGAAAGCTCGAAAGAATCAACAAGAACATTCCTAGAACCAATACGCAATTATTGCAAAGTTGAAGGATTCAAGGTTAATATACCAAAATCAATCACTTCCCAATAAGCTATCAATGAACAACTGGAATTTGAAATTTAAAATAGAATTTTAAATTTAAAATAGAAAGGTAAAAAACTCTACTGAAAAAAGTCCAAGAAGTAAATACAGTCAACCCTCCATATCCATATGTTCCACATCCACAGATTCTACCAACTATGGTTCAAAAATATCCAAAACAAAATTCCAGAAAGTTCCAAAAAGCAAAACTTGAATATGCTACACTGGCAACTATTTACATATCATCTACATTGTATTTACAACTATTTACATAGCATTTATATTGTATTTAGTACAAGTAATCTAGAAATGATTTAAAGTAAACAAGGAGGATGTGCATAGGTTATATGCAAATACTACACCTTTTTAAGCGACTTGAGTATACCCCAAATCCATAGATTTTTGTATCCTGGAACCAATCCCCAACAGATACCATGGGACAACTGTATATGGAGAGATATTCCATGTTCGTGGATAGGAAAATTCAATATTATAAAGATGTCAGTTCTTCCCAACTTGATCTATAGATTCAATGTAAATCTCAGTAAATTATTTTGTGGATATCAACAAACTGTTCCTAAAGTTTATATGGAAAGGCAAAAGACCCAAAACAGTCAACATGATATCAAAGGAGAAGAACATAGTAGAACAGGCACTACCCAACACCAAGACTTACTATAAAGCTACAGTAATCAAGAAAGTGTGGTAATAGCAAAAGAACAGACAAATAGATCAGAATAGAGACACCCAGAAATAGACCCACATACATATAGTAGACTGACCTTTGACAAAGCAGCAAACTCAGTAAGATGCAGAACAGATGGTCTTCAACAACTGCTATTGGAACATTTAGAAATTCACATTAAAAAAAATTTTTTTTTAAAAACCTAAACTACTGGCCCTGAACCAAGATGGCAGAGTAGAAGCATGTGCTCTCACTCACTCTTGCAACAACACCAGAATCACAACTACCTGCTGGACAATCATCGACAGGAGGACACTGGAACTCACCAAAAAAGATAGCCCACATCCAAAGACAAAGGAGAAGCCACAGTGAGATGGTACGAGGGGCGCAAGCACAGTAAAATCAAATCCCATAACTGTTGGGTGGGTGACTCACAGGATGGAGAACACTTATAACACAGAAGTTCACCCACTGGAGTGAAGGTTCTGAGCCCCAAGTCAGGCTTCCCAACCTGGGAGTCTGGCAACGGGAGGAGGAATTCCTAGAGAATCAGACTTTGAAGGCTACTGGGATTTGACTGCAGGACTTCGACAGGACTGGGGGAAACAGAGGCTCCACTCTGGGAGGGCACATACAAAGTAGTGTGCGCATCAGGACCCAGGGGAAGGGGCAGTGACCCCAAGGGAGATTGAACCAGACCTACCTGACAGTGTTGGAGGGTCTATTACAGAGGCGAGGGGTGGCGGTGCCTCACTGTGGGGAAAAGGACACTGGCAGCAGAAGTTCCAGGAAGTACTCCTTGGTGTAAGCCATCCCAGAATCCGCCATTAGCCCCACCAAAGAGCCCAGGTAGTCTCCAGTGTTGGGTTGGCTCAGGCCAAACAACCAACAAGAAGAGAACCCAGCCCCACCCCTAAGCAGTCAAGTAGATTAAAGTTTTACTCAGCTCTGCCCACCAGAGCAACAGTCAACTCTACCCACCACCAGTCCCTCCCATCGGGAAACTTGTACAAGCCTCTTAGATAGCCACATCCACCAGAGGGCAGGCAGCAGAAGCAAGAAGAACTACAATCCTGCAGCCTGTGGAACAAACACCACATTCACAGAAAGATAGACAAGATAAAAAGACAGAGGGTTATGTACCAGATGAAGGAAAAAAGATAAAACCCCAGAAAAACAACTAAATGAAGTGGAGATATTCAACCTTCCAGAAAAATAATTCAGAATAATGATAGTGAAGATGATTCAGGGCCTTGGAAAAAGAATGGAGGCAAAGATCGAGAAGATGCAAGAAATGTGTAAGAAACACCTAGAAGAATTAAAGAACAAACAAACAGAGATGAACAACACAATAACTGAAATGAAAACTACACTACAAGGAATCAATAGCAGAATAACTGAGGCAGAAGAACAGACAGAATGGTGGAATTCACTGCTGTGGAACAGAATAAAGAAAAAAAAATGAAAAGAAATGAAGACACCCTATGAGACCTCTGGGACAACATTAAATGCAAAAACATTCACATTATAGAGGTCCCAAAAGGAGAAGAGAGAGAGAAAGGGCCCAAGAAAATATGTGAAGAGATTATAGTCGAAAACTTCCCTAACATGGGAAACGATATAGCCACCCAAGTCCAGGAAGAACAGTCAGTCCCATACAGGATAAACCCAAGAAGAAACATACTGAGACACATAGTAATCAAATTGGCAAAAATTAAAGACAAAGAAAAATTATTGAAAGCGGCAAGGGAAAAATGACAAATAACATACAAGGGAACTCCTATAAGGTTAACAGCTGATTTCTCAGCAGAAAATTTACAAGCAAGAAGGGAGTGGCATTATATATTTAAAGTGATGAAAGAGAAGAACATACAACAAAGATTAATCTACCCGGCAAGGATCTCATTCAGATTCAAAGGAGAAATCAAAAGCTTTACAGATAAGCAAAAGCTAAGAGAATACAGGACCACCAGCCCAGCTCTACAACAAATGCTAAAGGAACTTCTCTAAATGAGAAACACAAGAGAAAAAACTGACCTACAAAAACAAACCCAAAACAATTAAGAAAATGGTCATAGGAGCATACATATCAATAATTACCTTAAACGTGAATGGATTAAATTCTCCAACCAAAAGACACAGGCTCACTGAATGGATAAAAAAACAAGACCCATATATATGCTGTCTACAAGAGACCCACTTCAGACCTAGGGGCACATACGGACTGAAAGTGAGGGGACGGAAAAAGATATTCCATGCAGATGGAAATCAAAAGAAAGCTGGAGTAGCAATACTAATATCAGATAATAGACTTTAAAATAAAGAATGTTACAAGACAAAAGGAAGGACACTATGTAATGATAAAGGGATCAATCCAAGAAGAAGATATAACAATTATAACTATATAAACACCCAACATAGGAGCACCTCAATACATAAGGCAACTGCTAACAGCTATAAAAGAGGAAATAGACAGTAACACAATAATAGTGAGGGACTTTAACACCTCACTTACACCAATGGACAGATCATCCAAAATGAAAATAAATAAGGAAACAGAAGCTTTAAATGACACAATAGACCATAGATTTAATTGATATTTATAGGACATTTCATCCAAAAACAGCAGATTACACTTTCTTCTCAACTGCACACAGAACATTCTCCAGGACAGATCACATGTTGGGTCACAAATCAAGCCTCAGTAAATTTAAGAAAACTGAAATCATATCAAGCAACTTTTCTGACCACAACACTATGAGATTAGAAATCAATTACAGGGAAAAAAACGTAAAAAATACAAACACATGAAGGCTAACCAATACGTTATTAAATAACCAAGAGATCACTGAAGAAATCAAAGAGGAAATCAAAAAATACCTAGAGACAAATGACAATGAAAACACGACGATCAAAAACCTATGGGATGCAGCAAAACAGTTGTAAGAGGGAAGTTTACAGCTATACAAGCCTACCTCAAAAAACAAGAAAAATCTCAAATAAACAATCTAACCTTACACCTGAAGGAACTAGAGAAAGAAGAACAAACAAAACCCAAAATTAGCAGAAGGAAAGAAATCATAAAGATCAGAGCAGAAATAAATGAAATAGAAACAAAGAAAACAAGAGCAAAGATCAATAAAACTAAAAGCTGGTTCTTTGAGAAGATAAACAAAATTCATAAACCATTAGCTAGACTCATCAAGAAAAAGAGGGAGAGGACTGAAATCAATAAAATTAGAAATGAAAAAGGAAAAGTTACAACAGACACCGCAGAAATACAAAGCATCCTAAGAGACTACTACAAGCAACTCTATGCCAATAAAATGGACAACCTGGAAGAAATGGACAAATTCTTAGAAAGGTATAACCTTCCAAGACTGAACTAGGAAGAAACAGAAAATATGAACAGACAAATCACAAGTAATGAAACTGAAACTGTGATTAAAAATCTTCCAACAAACAAAAGTCCAGGAACAGATGGCTTCACAGGTGAAATCTATCAAATATTTAGAGAAGAGCTAACACCCATCCTTCTCAAACTCTTCTAAAAAACTGCAGGGGAAAGAACACTCCCAAACTCATTCTATGAAGCCACCATCACCCTGATACGAAAACCAGACAAAGATACTACAAAAAAAGAAAATTAAAGACCAATATCACTGATGAGTATAGATGCAAAAATCCTCAACAAAATACTAGCAAACAGAAGCCAACGACACTTTAAAAGGATCATACACCATGATCAAGTGGGATTTACTCCAGGGATGCAAGGATTCTTCAATATATGCAAATAAATCAATGTGATACACCATATTAACAAATTGAAGAAGAAAAACCATATGATTATCTCAATAGATGCAGGAAAAGCTTTTGACAAATTCAACACCCATTTATGATAAAAACTCTCCAGAAAGTGGTAACAGAGGGAACCTAACTCAACATAATAAAGGCAATATATGACAAACCCACAGCAAACATCATTCTCAACAGTGAAAAACTGAAGGCATTTCCTCTAAGATCAGGAACAAGACAAGGATGTCCACTCTCACCACTGTTATTAAACATAGTTTTGGAAGTCCTAGCCATGGCAATCAGAGAAGAAAAAGAAATAAAAGGAATACAAATTGGAAAACAAGAAGTAAAACAGTCACTGTTTGCAGATGACATGATACTATACACAGAGACTCCTAAAGATGCCACCTGAAAAGTACTAGAGCTAATCAATAAATTTGGTACAGTTGCAGGATACAAAATTAATGCACAGAAATCTCTGGCATTCCTATACACTATTGATGAAAAATCTGAAAGAGAAATTAAGGAAACACTTCCATTTACCACTGCAACAGAAAGAATAAAATACCTAGGAATAAACCTACCTAGGGAGACAAAAGACCTGTATGCAGAAAACTCTAAGACACTGATGAAAGAAATTAAAGATGATACCAACAGATGGAGAAATATACCATGTTCTTGGATTGGAAGAATCAATATTGTGAAAATGACTATACTACCCAAAGCAATCTACAGATTCAATGCAATCCCTATCAAATTATCAATGGCATTTTTTACAGAACTAGAACAAAAAGTCTTAAAATTTGTATGGAGACATAAAAGACCCCAAATAGCCAAAGCAGTCTTGAGGGAAAAAAGCGGATCTGGAGGAATCAGACTCCGTGAATTCAGACTATACTACAAAGCTACAGTTATCAAGACAATACGGTACTGGCACAAAAACAGAAACCTAGATCCATGGAACAAGATAGCCCAGAGATAAACCCACGCACCAGTGGTCAACTAACCTATGACAAAGGAGGCAAGGATATACAATAGAGAAAAGACAGTCTCTTCAATAAGTGGTGCTGGGAAAACTGGACAGCTACATGTAAAAGAATGAAATTAGAACACTCCCTAACACCATACACAAACATAAACTCAAAATGGATTAGAGACCTAAATGTAAGACTGGACACTGTAAAACTCTTAGAGGAAAACATAGGAAGAACACTCTTTGACATAAATGACAGCAATATCTTTTTTTTTTTCCAGTACGCAGGCCTCTCACTGTTGTGGCCTCTCACTGTTGTGGCCTCTCCCATTGTGGAGCACAGGCTCCGGATGCACAGGTTCAGCAGCCATGGCTCATGGGCCCAGCCGCTTCGCGGCATGTGGGATCTTCCCAGACCGGGTCATGAACTGGTGTCCCCTGCATCGGCAGGCGGACTCTCAACCACTGCGCCACCAGGGAAGCCCAGCAAGATCTTTTTTGATCCACCTCCTAAAGTAATGGAAATAAAAAGAAAAATAAACAAATGGGACCTAATGAAACTTAAAAGCTTTTCCACAGCAAAGGAAACCCTAAACAAGACCAAAAGGCAACCATCAGAATGGGAGAAAATATTTGCAAATGAATCAACGGATAAAGGGTTAATCCCGGAAATATATAAACAGCTCATGAAGCTCAATATTAAAAAAACAAACAACCCAATCCAAAAATGGGCAGAAGACCTAAATAGACATTTCTCCAAAGAAGACAAACAGGTGGCCAAGAAGCACATGAAAAGTTGCTCAACATCACTAATTATTAGAGAAATGCAAATCAAAACTGTAATGAGGTACCACCTCACACCAGTTAGAATGGGCGTCATCAGAAAATCTACAAACAACAAATGCTGGAGAGGGTGTGAAGAAAAGGGTACCCTCTTGCACTGTTGTTGGGAATGTAAATTGATACAGCCACTATGGAGAACGGTATGGAGGTTCCCCAAAAAGTAAAAATAAAATTACCATATGATCTGGCAGTACCACTACTGGGCATATATCCAGAGAAAACCATAATTCAAAAAGACACATGCACCCCAATGTTCATTGCAACACTATTTACAATAGCCAGTTCATGGAAGCAACCTAAATGTCCATTGACAGATGAATGGATAAAGGAGATGTGGTACGTATATACAATGGAATATTACTCAGCCATAAAAAAGAACAAAATTGGGTCATTTTTTGAGATGTGGATGGATCTAGAGACTGTCATACAGAGTGAAGTAAGTCAGAAAGAGAAAAAAGATATCATATATTAACGCATATATGTGGAACCTAGAAAAATGATACAGATGAACCGGTTTGCAGGGCAGAAATTGAGACACAGATGTAGAGAACAAACATGTGGACACCAAGGGGGGAAAGCGGCAGGTGGGTCGGGGTGGTGTTGTGATGAATTGGGTGATTGGGATTGACATGTATACACTGATGTGTATAAAATTGATGACTAATAAGAACCTGCTGTATAAAAAAATAAAATTTAATTTAAAAATTAAAAAAAAAAACTAAACTAAAAAGGAATCCAGACACAGACCTTCCACCTTTCACAAAAATTAACTCAAAGTGGATCAGAGACCTAAATATAAAATGCAAAATTTTAAAACTCCTGAGACAACATAAGAGAAAATCTAGATGACCTTGGACAAGGCAATGACCTCTTATATACAATACCAAAGGCATTATCCCTAAAAGAAAGAATTGATAAGCTGGGCTTCATTAAAACTAAAGACTTCTGCTCTGTGAAAGACAACGTAAAGGGAATGAGAAGACACACCAGAGACTGGGAGAAAATATTTGCACATGACATGTGATAAAGGACTGTTATCCAAAATATACACAAAAACCCTTAAAATTCAATAATTAGAAAAGGACAACCCACTTAAAAGTGGGCAAAAGACCTGACACCTCACAAAGATATAGAGATGTCAAGTTTTTATATGAAAAGATGTTCAACAGCATATGTCATTAGGAAGTTACAAACTAAACAACAGTGAGATACAATCCTATAAGACTAGAATGGCTAAAATCCAAAACACTGACAATACCAAATGCTGATGAGGATGTGGAGCAGCAGGAACTCTCATTCATTGCTGGTGGGAATACAAAGTGATATAAATCACTTTGGGAGACAGTTTGGCAGTTTCTTACAAAATTAAGCACACTTTTACCATATAATATAGCAATTGTGCTTCTTGGTATTTACCCAAATGAGCTGAAAACTTATGTCAACACAAAAACCTGCACATAAAATGTTTATAACAACTTCATTCATAGTTGCCAAAACTGGGAAGCAATCAAGATATCCTTCAGTAGGTGAATGGATGAAAAACTGTGGTACCTCCAGACAATGAGATATTATTCGGCACTAAAAAGAAATGAATTATCAAGCCATGAAAACACATGGAGGGAGCTTAAATGCATATTACAAAGTGAAAGAACCCAACCTGAAAAGTCTACAAACCATATGATTCCAACTACATGACATTCTGGAAAAGACTGTTAGGGACTAGGGAAGAAGGATGGGTGTGAATAGGCAGAGCACAGAGGATTTTCAGGGCAATGAAACTGCTCTGTATGATATCACAGTGATGGATATATGTCATTCATTTGTCAAGGCCCATAGAATGTACAACACCAAGGTGAACACTGATGTAAACTATGGACTTTGTGTGATAATGATGTATCCGTGTAGGTTCACAGATTGTTAACAAATGTACCTCTGTAGTGCAGGATTTTGACAGTGCGGGAGGCTGTGCATGTAGAGGGACAAAACTCTGTACCTTCTGTTCAATTTTGCTGAGAACCTAAAATTACTCTAAAAAATAAAGTTTATTTTTAAAAATGAAGCTAAGAGTACTTTTTCTTTAGGTTGCTGTGAGAATTAGATCTACTATATATAAAGTATCAAGTGCAGGGTCTTGCTGGCACATCACAGTTGCCCACTAAATCTGGACATGAAAGGTATTCAGTATTAAATCGGTCTTTAAACACCTTCCTTTTCCCTTCGATTCATGTTTTATAGATAAAGTCAAATTCCCTTGAGAAAATTTTCTCTAGACTCCAAATTTCCCCATAACTAAGGAATATCCAGTTGAAATGTCCTCATCAAGACATGGTATTCGTTCTTTTCCATCTATATTAATGGATCACAGTGGTAGTAAAAGCCCATAGCTTGACACCTAACTGTGGAAGCTGCTCTTGTCTGTAATCTCTGCTTGAGAATTAGATAGTTTTTTTAAAAAAAATAATCCTGGAACCTTAGTTGTCATTGATTAAAACAACTGGATGCATTTTCCAGCAGTCACTCTAAGACCCTTGGCAGGTTATTAAACCTCTCTATAACTCTTTTCCCGCCCTTTTGAAATGAGGTCATGATACTACTCTCGGGAATAAAAAAAGATAGCAGTAGGACATTAACTGCCTATAGGACTCTGGAAGAGAGACTGAGAAACTATCAGCCAGGCTTGGTAACCCTAAGAGCTTAGCATATCTCTACAATGTCATAACTTTCCCTATAGTAACATTCTAAACTGCCTGTCTCCCTACAGTCTTTAGCAGTACAGTGCAGTGAAAAGACAATGTACTTTCAAATTTGACAGGTGTGTCCATTCCTTTGTGACCTTGGGTACATAAATTCTCTGAGCCTTGGTTTCCTTATGTGTAAGCTGATGATAATAATACCTATTCCATTAGGTTTCTATGAATATTAAAGAAAAATAATGTTGCTGAGTTATATTCAATATTTTTTTTTCCTGGATAGCTAAAATCAGAGAATCCTTAGGTATGTCGTTCTTTTTTTTTTCAGACAAATAAAAAAGGAGGGTGCTAAATGATTATCAGTAAGACTGAAGTCAAGAGAAGACAAAAAAAAAAAAAAAAAAGGTGACTGTTGAATTCCTGAAGTCATAAGATCAGAATAAGAGGGTACAGATAAGAAATGTCCATCTGGTTAGTGACCTGCAATATGGTCTTCCAATACAGTGGTAGCAATTTAAGCAAACTTTCAATTCAAGAACTTGGTGATTCTGAGTCACTTCCTATAATAATATCTGAATAATACACTCCTAATCTCTGGAACCTGTGAATTTTATGGTATATGGCAAGGGGGATTTTTTGGATTCTGGTGAGCCAAAAAAAAAAAAAAAAAAAAAAAAAGCAGAGACTGGAGTCATGTGCTTTGAAAATGGAGGAAGGAACCCGAAGTACTGATAAAAGAATAAAGCCTAGAAGTTTAAAAAGGCGAGGAAACACATTCTCCCTCCCAGAGCCTCCAGTCCCACCTACACCTTGATTTTTAATCCAGTGAAACTGATTTCAGACTTCTGAACTGAACTGCAAGAGAATACATTTGTGTTGTTTTAAGCCACTAAGGATTTGTTACAGTGGCAACAGGAAACTAACATAACTTTCATTTTGGAACATAGTTCAACACAATGAAACATAAAGTCCAACAAGCAAAGCAAAGCAAAATGATTAGGGATATACACTTAGGGCTTTAAAAGATCATAAACTCTGACTTGATCATGCAGATTTCTCAGAACAGAAGGAATATTCTCAACCGGCAGTCAAGTGTGGAGTAAGAAACACTGATAGGACCTGTATTACCTAAAGACAGGAGAGGATGCTCTGTAAAGTTAGCCTGTGATATATAGAATTGATTTCATTTGTTTTAGCTGGAGCTTAATTTGAATTGTCTATATCAATAGAATAGCTCATACTGATTTCTTTAAAATTTAAACGAACCTCCTGGGTACATTCCAGGTTTTTTAAAGCTGAGATGAATATTGTTATTTTATGTTTGCAATGAAAGGTATAGACAGTGAATTTGGGACCTTATAGCTTGAGGTTAAAATATGGGTTGCATGTACAAATATTAAAAGCTAGTTAAATCTATTCACTTTTCCTCAACAGAATGCTTATCTTGTAAGTACCAGCTGCTTTGCACCAGCATGAAACATATCTCATCTCCTTTGCTTGGAATCCTAACATTTCTAAAAAGTTGCAGTTTCTCAAATGCACCTTACATTCCTCGCTTCCATGTCTTTGCAAATACCATGCTTCTTCCTTGAAAAGTTTTCTGTTCCTTCCCCCAACCCCCACTATTAGGATAAAGGATGCCTACTCATTCTTTAGGCTCCAAACATAAAGCATCACCAACTCCATGAAGCTTCTGTGAACTCAAGTTCAATATACCCTCCTTTGGGTCCCATAGTATATCACACACAATGTTGACTTCTGCTTCTCCTCCACTTAATGCTATGGATTGTCTGAACACAACTAGACAGTAGGAAGAGGCAGAGAAAGAAGTCTAGGACAAAGGTTGCCACCTGCAGGAGTGAGACATGTATGTCTGGGGTTTTATAGAAAAATGCATTTAATGAAGAATCACACTAGTTGGCCCAACGATGTATGCTCTTGATCCCTTAATTCATGTAGTCCACTATTCTTCCAGTATCCTTGTTTGGTCTCTTATTCCACAAAGTTTTACTAACATCTACATTTTTTTTTAGATTTACTAACTATTCATTTTATTTCTGCCGACTAACACTGACAGCTGCCTCTCCTCCTATAAAATAGAATTCCCCGCTGAATTCCTCCTCTGATCAATACCATCCACTCAACATTCTTCTTTTATATATGTTTCAAAGCTTTTCACCTTCCTTGATAAAAATTCTACCTCATTACTTTCCAAATCCATGCACTCTGATCAGAAATTCTCTCATTTCTCATTTGACCATTATTTCTGATTAATAACCTGTTAGTCTAAAATTCCGCTTATAGCTCACAGAATTTAGGTTGGTCCATATATGGCATGTTTATGCACAATATTGGAAAACTCATCTTTAGCTCATCTGTGTTAACTTTCCTATTTTTGCTTTATCATAAATTCATGGATAATTCTTAAGATTCAATTTAACTCTATTGACTGTAATTGTTGTTTCTTGTTTTCGTATTATTATTATTTGGCAACTAGGATCACATGGTAACTCTATATTTAGTTTTTTGAGACATCTCCATACCATTTTCCACAGTAGCTACACCAATTTACATTCCCACAAATAGTATACGAGGATTCCCTCTTCGCCACATCCTTGCCAACATTTGTTATTTGTGTTCTTTTAGATGATAGCCATTCTGACAGGTGTGAGGTGATTGTGGTTTTGATTTGCATTTCCCTGATGACTAGTGATGTTGAGCATCTTTTCATGTGCCTGTTGGCCATCTGCATGTCCTCTTTGAAAAAATGTCTATTCAGTTATTCTGTTCATTTTTTAATTGGGTTGTTTGTTTTTTTGAAGTTGAGTTGTATGAGCTGTTTACATATGTTGGATATTAATCCCTTATCGGTCAGGTCACATCATTTGCAAATATCTTCTCCCATTAAGTAGGCTGTCTTTTCATTTTGTCAATGGTTTCCTTTGCTGGGCAGACATTTTTAACGTGGATTCCCAACATTTTAGAGTAAATGAGAACCACAGTATCTAATATCCACAATGTTGCAAAATTATAATTTCTTTGGTGGAGAGTGTAAATTGTCAGAAAAACTGAGACTACAAAGCAAGGGAAATTTTTTAAATGCTGACAGTTTAGACGTTAAAGAAGTAAGTTAACAAAGGCTCTGACTTCATTGATGGTTTCCCAGAAGATGTTTTTTTTTTTAAAGCTGGTTTCAAGTCAAGATTTAACTGTTAATATTTTGTTATAAAATGTGCCTGTGTTAAGTCTCTCCTTGCAGGCAACAAGAATCCTTGCAGTTCTTATTTGCACAAACACTGGAAACTAGTTGGATTAAAAGACGTTGTTTAGTGGTTTCATAGTTGAATCAAGTGGGGACATAGCATTGTCACTGATAAGTTGTTAAACATCATCTAACCGAACTGTGTTTATAAAAGGTGCATGTGGTCACTGTGGCCTGGTTAGTGGTTGCATGTGTGACATTTTTTTTAAATTAAGAGATTCATAATTTTCAAGAAAGCTGATTCTTCCCTAAAATACTAAACTGAGATGATCTTAGCACAATTTAATGAGAATATTATTATATATTATTCTTTATTTGGTATCACAGTATTTTATGTTTCAGGCACACATTTGTATTATGAATAACAAATTTGATGAATTAGAGCTAATAGAGAGTGGGAGTGGGTAGACAAGAAGAAAATATACCCAGAACAACAATTACCAGGGTTCTTTTTCTCAAAACTAAAATTTTGGAAGGGAAAAAATGACCTTCGGAGTCATTTTAGAGTTTACCTGTGAAGCTGTGACTCTGTCTGCCCTGGATCCTCTTACTTTCTTCCTCACACTGAACTCTTTCATGAGGACCAGTAGTCCCAAGTCTTGGAGACAGGGCTCAATGAATCTCTCAGAACATCTACCTTATGGTTTATAGATTACCTTCCTCCTCTTGTGCATGCTGCCTGGGACTCTGCCCCAGCTGGTTTTTCACCATGGTTTGATGACTATACCCTTCAGAGGAGGTCAGGATGTAACAACGGGGATATATACTTCCTGGCCATCAAAGCTTCCATAAAAATTGTAGTTATTCTCCCTTACAGGGGATGTTCCTTTCCAGTTGGTCCTCCTATGCTTTCTCTTAGATTCAGCACAAGATCCTCTTGAAACTGGTTATGTGGCTACTGGGCTTACAAAGATGCTGTCAGCAGTACAGTCATCCCTGACTTTCTTGTCTTTTTGAATCATTCTAATTATCATCTTGTCCAAACCCTGCAGACAGATCCTATTAATTTACTGCCACCCCTTCCCATGCATTGGAGACTCTCCACTTGTTCTAAAGTAATTACAAATCTATTCACTGAAGTAACTCCTTGCAGGTTTCTTTATGGACATGAAACCTACAGGCATTTCCAAAACCAAATCTGTATTAAACCAAACATATATGGCCTGAGAGAGACTATTCCTGTGAGAATTCCAGATGGATTCATTCCTGAAGTATCTACATGCAAGTCAATTGCATCTCTGGCAGCTCCTGTTAGTTGAGCTGGGACAACAGTCTCTCTTCAGTGATCAGCTCATACCCTACTCAAACACTGTGTTACTCATGCCAAGATCTAATCATACATGCTAATCCAGACGATTTCAGGTTTCCAGGACCAAAGTAAGGGAAAAAGAGGTCAATAAAAGGCTGCTGAAATCAATGATTTCCCAAATTATATAGGAGTAACATCAAGAACTGTTCAGCCCTTCTGTATTCCCAAGTCCATTCCAGGTACCAACCCCAATGGGAAGAATAGGCAAGAACACATAAATATATATTTTCCCTGACTTACTGACTCTCCATGTAAACAAACCAGCAGGAGGAATTAAAAGGAGGCACTATTTACAGAAGCCCTCCAGTGGTCAGACAAGTTAACCTTTTAGTGAATCATTCACATTATCCACAGCCAATATTCTGTGGCAAGTTTCTCCTAAAACTTTTCTGACTTTTCACCAAAGGAGAGATTCCTTTATCACATGTCTCCACTCTCTTGTATTCTTCACTGGCACTTCATCTATCTTATTATAATATTATCATCCTAAGTTGGAGGGCACAGGGCCAGGGCAATCAGGAATGGTTGTAATAAGGAAGAACAAACCTGACTCCATATTAGATCTGTTTCTTTTACTTAACCTTTGTATTCTATTGCTTTTGTTTAGAGTTAAGAATGTTGCCTATAGCCTGAAATGTACAGGATAGCCCATTCTCACCGCTCTGACCTTTAAGGGTATGACACTTTTCCATTCATACCGAAATAAAAAGTTGCAGAACAGAGTGTAACACTTGTCTTGTTGGAGGTTTACAGGTACATCGTGATCTGACCTGCGTGGACAGCTGCAAGAACAAAGGATTCTGACACCAGGAAGTTTGCAACAACGAACCACACCCCTCCCTCACCTTGCTTTTAAAAATGCTTTGCTGAAACCCTTCTGAGAGTTTGGGGTTTAGTGGGGGGGGGGGGGGGGGGCATGAGCCAACGTCTCTTTTCATGGTTCTGCAATAAACCTTTCTCTGCTCCAAACTCTGACATTTCAATTGGTTTGGCCTCACTGCACATCAGGCACACGAACCTGCATTCAGTAACATGGTGTATGACAATTCAGAGATTATGGAATTCTTAACTCTAGTTAGTAAAACTTTGTGACCTTGTCCCCTTCATTCACACAGCTTAAAGAATGTAAGGCATCCAGTCAGCTTTGTTTTTATCTGTCTTTCTCCCAGGTCTTATTAACCTGTTCATTTTTCTTAATTTATTACCTTAATTCATTGTATTTCTACTAGATAAATTTAACACCTTTCTTTCCTACTACAAAAGAGATTCCCTCTCCAAATTTCCTCACTGATCAATATAGTACAGCCAAATTCTAACCCCAATTGAGCATCTGTTACAATGTGTATGTGTGTGTGTTACTGGTCTAGGAACAACTTGTAAAGAAGGATCATGCCTTATTCTTTTTTATATAAATAGAATAATGTTCAAAATAGATGTTAAAAATTTTAGTGTATTAATTAATTAAATGACCAATTTTCTAGAACTTTGGGAGTGGATGTAATGGTAGCAAAAGATCCTAATGCGAAATTTATACAAGGTACAATATTTTCACAAATTCAGGGATGCAAAAAAATTATACTTTACTTTTCTACTTTTGAACTTGATTTTTATCTCAAGTCCCCATGTGACTGAAGATGAAGAATGACTTTGGTCCAGTTCTTCTTGTTTTTCTCCCCAATGAATTCAGAATTTGAATGGCAATTCAAGATCTCCTCTACCCAATTTGCTGAGTTTCATCTAAGTTGTGGGAGGAAAAAGTGAGGGACTTTCAGAGGCAAACAGTGTCTGGACCTGAAAATATTCTGTCCACATGGATGTTCACTGAGATGTAGCTAATATGATTTTTTGCCTACTGTCACCTGCTCACTCTGGCATCTCCAGAGATGTCTGCATTTGCACCTGGTCAATGGTTTTTAAGTTCACCCTAGCATTGAACTCTTCCCCTCATCCTGACCAAGAACTCTCTAAGGCCCAGCAAACCATAGCAGCCCATGTCTGCTCTACCCAGAGCTGTACAAGGTGGGGAAGGGTTGGAAGGGACATCAGTGTGCAAGTCCCTTTCATATAGGGACAGACACAAGCCCCTAATGATAGTCCTCTCTTTTAGGTGGAAGAGAAAGAATTAGGGGATGACAGTGGATGTTTCAAGGGGAAAACCATCTTCTCTGTACAAATAAATTTCTCAGCTTAACCTTTAAACAAAACTAAGCAAAATTTCTTTGTTGTGACATTGCTTAGAAGCTTTCAGATGCTGGTATACATTATGAATCTCCAAGAGGGGGCGTACCAATGCAGCAAGTATCTAGTTTATTTGAGAAGCTCCCCTGGAACAAGCGGTCCCTAGAATTCTACTTGGGAAACATTGTTCCATGTGCCCTGCAATTATTGGTGTGTTTTGTTACTTAATCACCAACACAACTCACGGTAGAGATCAGGGTATGAGGTAGCAGGTAGGGCCTCTTCTCCCTGGACCCTTCTCTTTTTTTTCTTTTTGCACAAAAACAGTCCATTTATTCAAGTGTTCTCCAGCCCAAGTACATTAGAAAGGAGCTGTATTATATTCTTCTGGGCACAAAGAAAAAATGTGATGAAGGTGGAACTGACAGACTTTCTACATCTGCTGTACACACTGACCTCTTTAAAATTATTTAATAAAGCTATGTCACAAGCATCACTTAAACAGAGATATGACAGACATCAGGGCGCAGGGGTGGGGACACACGCAGGGCCCTCTCACACATGCCCTCCCAGAACCAGACTGTGAAATGTACATTATTATTGTCAATAAATAGAGAAGCAACCCTAAAAAATATATAATGGTGAAAGGATGCTGGAACCAGGAAGAAAAACAACAACAAAGAGTCAGAAGAGGAACTGAAGAGAAAGGAAAGAGGGCTGCGAAGGGAAGGGTCAGGAGAGGTTGGGTTTAACTTTCCATTCTAATGATACTCTGCCTAGTGACCATCGTCATTGGCTAGTGGATCTACCTTGCAGACTGTTAGGTGAGAAATCATTCCTCATACTACAGCAGTAGCAGGAGGCATTAATATTGACAACTCCATGGGTTTACACTGCACTTTGCAGTTATTTACCCTCTTCACCACCATAACTTCATCTTATTCTTAGAACTGCTAATATAGAGAAGGGACTACTGTTCTTACAGACAACGAAACCAAGTTTCAGATATTTATCCAAGGTCATCCAGCTGTTAAGTGACAGAATTGAGCTTGAACTCTGACCTTCCCACTTAGAGTCCCATGAGTATTTAATGATAACGGTGTTTCCTTTCCATTCTGAAACTCCAGCAGGGAGTAATTTGTTCCACCCTCCACTGCTGCCAGACAGTCACTCTAGGGAGAGCAACACTCATTATTTTTCTCAAGGGAAAACACAGTGTTAACTCAGACAACATAATTTCATGGTCTGAACGAAAAACCAGTTTTTTGCTCCTGTCAAATTCAATTTATATCACAAGACTAAATAAAAATTTTATGTACTGGGTGAAGGAAAAATAGAGAGAAAATGTCCTCAGTGGACAAGCTTAAATTATCTCCCATTTGAATGAGTTTATTTCCCAGATAGTTTCATCAGGCTTTTTAATTAAGAGCAAATTATTCATCTAGAGTCAGTGGTTTGCCAGTGGCCTCTTCTTAACACTCTGGTCTAAGGTGACAGAAATGACAATGGGATTTTCAAATTAAAAACATCAAGCTATTGCAGATACTGGGCCCTTCAGTTCAGCAACTGGGTCAGGGAAAGGAGGTGACCTAGGTGAAACAATGATATTTTAGCCAAATTTCTCCCCTAAATTTAAGGCTCAGAGATGTTTAAGAGGTCTTAACTTTGACAGGAAATGACACTGGAGATTGAAGACACCCAGTAACATGTATAAACAAGAATATGTATGCAAATATACCAATATATATGTGTGTATATATATGTATACATGTGTGTTTATATAACATAATATGAGCATGGAAAAAATTCAGAAAGATACTTCCTAAGTTGTTAATATGATGTTATTATATATTATGCAGTAGTTGAAAGTGGGATGGCTGACAGGTAAGGTGGAAAAGGAGAGGAGAGCAAAAGAAAAAAAGGAATTGAACCCCAAAGGGAAAGCGTTTTATTCATTTACGTAAGCTTTTATATGTGTGTACAAATCAAAATTTAGGGGAAATAATACAACAGGAGATTGTTGAGATACTAAAGCATTTGAGAGCTCTGAAGAAAAAACACTGTGTCAGGCAGTTGCAGAAGATGGCGCTGGAGAGCTGGGCAGAGGCCTAAGTAAGGAAGGCTAAAACGCAGAATGTAAAGAGTCGAGACTTCCTCCTGAGGTCAAGGGAAAGCCACTAGAAGGGTGACTGGTTCAAACTCAGGTTTTAGGCAGGTCATACTCTCAGTGGTGTCATGATTAGACAGGGTAGGGGAGGAGGGAAGTAATGGCCTAAGAGGTGATGAGTTCCTACACCAGGGCAGTGGTAATGGGATTGGTTGGAAGTATAGCATTCAGAAAAAAAAAAAAAGGTGCTACAACAATCATTATGTCCCCTACTACTACTTTACGCATTTACTACTATTACTACATTACTACCACTATAACTTAACTGTTACTCTTTAATCAGCACTTACTGTGTACCAGGCACTGTGTCAAGAACTGTAGTTTTTATTATCTTAATTAACTTTAACAATAACCCTGTAAGGCAGGCACTAGGCTGCCAATTATTATACAAAGCATCACTTGAGGCATAAGAAAATGAACCTCGCAAAGAGAAGAATCAAACAGAAACCACAATTTGCAAGACAAACATGACTTGCAAACCAAGCCATGATGTGCAACAGGAACTACCTACACTCAAAGTGTTGTAACACCAACTCATTCATATCCAAATATTCCCCCAAAAGATTACCGTGTCACAGTGATTTCCCAAAGATTCATACATCCCCAAGGTAAGATCCTTAATTCTTCCAGCAAATCACCTAGTTTACAAATTCGAACCCTGCCCAGAACATACATATTAGTTCATACACTGAAACCACTCCATGACTGACTCCAGCCTCTAAAATCCTCTAAGTCCCATCCCTGATCATTAGAGAAATTCAAGTCAAAACCACTATGAGACATCACCTCACACCAATTAGGATGACTATTATTAAAAAAAAAAAAAAAAAAAAAAACATGAAATAACAAGTGTTGGTGAGGATGTGGAGAACATGGAACCCCTGTGCACTGTTTGTAGGAATGGAAAATTGTGCAACCACTATGGAAAACAGTATGGTGGTTCCTCAAAAAATTAAAAATAGAATTACCATATGATCCAGAAATCCCAGTTCTGGGTATATATCCAGAAAAACTGAAAGCAGGATTTTGAAGAGTTATTTGCACACACATGTTCATAGCAGTACTACTCACAATAGCCAAGAAGTAACCTAAATGCCTGTCTATAGATGAATGAATAAACAAACTGTAGACTATACATACAATGGAATATTATTCAGCCTTAAAAAGGAAGAAATCCTGTCACATGCTACCACATGAATGCACCTCAAGGACATGCTAAATGAAATAAGCCATTCACAAAAAGACAAATATGATTCCACTTATATGAGCTATCCAGAATAGTCAAATCCATACAAACAGAAATGAGAATGGTGGTTACCACAGTCTGGGGGAGAAAAAGGATAGAAAGTTATTGTTTAAGATGTATAGTTTCAACTTGCAAGATGAAGTTCTGGAGATCTGTTGCACAATGTGAGTGTACTTAACACCACTGAACTGTACACTTAAAAATAGGTAAAATGGTACCCTTTATGTGTTCCTTACCACAATTAAATATTCAAAACAAAACAAAACAAAAAACACTCTAAGCCCCTTTCTGTAACCTCCCTCTTTGGAGACTCTACTGAGACTGTCAATATGCTGCTCTTCCATTCAAAACAAGTTCAAAAACCCAGCTCTTTATGACCAGCAGCCTTCCCTAATAGCCTTGGAGGGGTTGTGACAGTATGCGAGTACACCCTGTAGGTCCCAAGTTCTCGAATGCAGGGGTCAAGAACATGGGCTTTGCAGCCCTAGCTTGCTACTCACTAAGAAATTTGGGAAAATTTATGAAACGTCTCTGATCCTCATTTTTTCACCTAGGGACTGGGAATAAGAGTGTTTATTGCATAGGGCCATAAAGAGTATTAAATAGGATAAATGGAAGTGTCTGGCATGGTGCCGAGCACCCAATAAGTAGGTGCTTAATCAGTGCAGCTGGTGATATTGCTCCATGCCCATTAATTCCATGCCTCCCACCACTTCCATCATCCTGAATGAAAAGTGGAAAGGACTCCTGCCTCCCTCCACCTGATGTTTCCTTCCTGGTTATTTCCTTAACCACCATTTATTAAGCTCCTGCTAAGTGTCAGGCTCTGAACCATGTGTTGGGAGTCTGATACAGAGGTGCTCCATATAAAGGAGTTTCACCTCTGGTAGAAGAGGCAAACATGCACCCAAGCAACACAAAGAAGTAGACTAGAAGTGTGGGGTGGGAGAGGAAATGTTGAGAGTGGAGTGAGCACAAGACCATCCACCTTCAGGGCTCCAAATTAAAACACCAGACTTATGAAACTGCTTTAAACCCCAACTGCAGGAAAAACAATATAATAAAAATAATATAATAAATTGGTTTAATTCTGGGAGCTTGAAAATAAGCTGGATAAAGGAATCAAAGACAGAACCCATCAGTTTTGTTTCTTCTTCACAAGACCTTTGTTCTTTTAAAAATAATTCCACACACAATGGAATATTACTCAGCCATATAAAGGAACGAAATAATGCCATTTGCAGCAACATGGATGGACCTAGAGATCATCATACTAAGTGAAGTAAGTCAGACAAAGACAAATATCATATGATATCACTTATTTGTGGAATCTGAAAAAAATGATACAAATGAACTTATTTACAAAACAGAAACAGACTCATAGACATAGAAAACAAATTTACGGTTACCAAAGGGGAAAGTGGGGGAGGCATAAATCAGGAGTTTGGTATTAACATAGATACACTACTATATATAAAACAGATAAACAAAGGGAACTATATTCAATATCTTGTAATAATCTATAATGCAAAAGAATCTGAAAAACTATATATATGTATCACTTTGCTGTACACCAAAACTAACTCAAAATTGTAAATCAACTATACGTCAATGAAAGATAATAATAAATCCACCAGTTCAAATCCTTGTTGAGAAGAGAATCCAGAAACAGAGTGTGATTAGTCTTGGGACTTTCTCTCTCTCTTCTCCAAAAAGAGAGAAGAAGAAAATCAATTAATGGTGTGCACAGTGCTGAATACTTTGATATGATCTCTCATTTCTCTTCAGAGCATCTCTGCAAATGGAGTTAGTGTTCTCACTTTTCAGCTGATGGAAAAAAGGCTCAGAGATGTTCTACAACCTGCCACTCAGTGTAAGAGTTCAGGTTGGTATGACCTGGAATCCTGTGTTTGTTCCAATCTCCCACCCTGGTAGGGCTGTGACAGCTCTTCAACTGCAGGTGTCTTATTATTCTCAAATTCTTCAGAAAAGAAAAAACAGAGCCAAGGGTAACTTTTTCTAGAGACACTTTTATAAACTGGAAAGGTGGGACACTCAGTGACCCAAAGAATCTTGAATTTGCAAGCTTCTCAAGTTGTTGTAACCAAATAGGTCACAAAAGAAAAGCTGTTATAAATATTGCAGCAAATTAAACTTTCTTTCAAGACAGTTCTGAATTCCATGCCCATGAATATCTAAGAATTGGGAACTGCAAATGGGTGTCCATATAATGGTGTGTTAACATTCACTGCTCATTCTTTCTCCTGCTTCAATGGTGGAAAAGATTAATACATCATTCAGTTAAGACAAAGTGTAATTTATTTCCAAAGTGATGTTTTTCCTTGGCAGCATCAAATCTGGCAGCTCTATGCTATGCTGTTCTGTCAACTGGAATCATGCCTTTAATGAACTTGTCTCTGGAATATCAAATGTGTTATCTGCTGCACAACTTGCAACTCTACTGCTCAGACCCTCATCATCTGGCCTACTGCCTTCCATAATCAAAAAAAGAAGAATCCATTCCATGGCCCTGACCTCAGTAAGCCACCAAGCAGCCCCGAGAATCTGCAAGCTTACTTCTAGTTTACTCATGGCCCATCTGTAACTCCACTTCTCTAACCAGTGAGCACAAATTGGGCAGGAATATCTCACCAGCCCTGAAGTGCTCTGCCCCTGGACAGACAATATTCTTCAGAACCACTGGATTCATATAGCCTCCCCCCAAGAAGTCGAGCATGGTCCCATGGGATCCTAACGCCCTCTGCTGGGGCCCTCACTGGGTAATGCTTGGATGCTCCAAAACCAACACTTTGGCCAGCAATTAGGCTTTGCCATCCTGCAGCATTGCCCCAGTCCTTTATGAGAATTTAATCCGTCTAGCCATTATGCTTCTAAGAACCAACAAAGGCAAGCCAAAAATATCTGCTCTGCCAACAGCAATAATTCCACATATTCATTGCTGAGATGCTCTCAGTCCGATCCTTTTCTCACTTGACTACTACCAGACCTCAAGATTTACCTCTGGCTCCCAGGGCTTCAGCTTTGTGTTGTTGTCTGCTCTCCCCCAGTGAAACCTCAGGATGACTAAGGGACTGGGTAAATTTGGTTCATGCAATTCATTTAACAAAAAAAAGCTATTGAATACTTGTATGTTCCAGCATTATTCTGGGTGCAAAGAATAACAAAGAACAGAGCAAAAAAAAAAAAACCACAATATCTGTTTATCTCATAGAGTTTCCATTCTATGGAGTGGAGCAGATAATAAACCTAATAAAATAACTAAGTTATATAAAGTGGTGGAGGCCAAAGAGAAAAACTAATGCAGGAAAGTGGACGGGGGAGGATAACTCAACTGCAAAAAGGGCCCTCAAAGTAGGCCTCACTCTGGAAGTGATACTTTAGCAAAGACCTAAATGAACTGAAGGAGAGGCTGCTAGCTGAGCTGCCTCAGGTAGGAGTAACCTGCCAGATCGAAGAGTCATGGAGAGCAGGAGGGTTCGAGTGGCATGGCTCTACCACTGGCTAGGTTAGAGAGGGTCAACATATCACTTATCTCTCTGAGCCTCCATTCTCTCAATGTAACATAGAGACAACAATAGCTTTCCCAAAGGATTTTTGAGATTTCAATGAGAAAATATACATAAAACATCTGTCACTTCATAGCAGTTCAATCAATGTTATCTAAATAGGCAGATGATATATAAGTAAACAGACAGATGGGCAGATTTACAATAGGATGTGACACATTAGAATACGATTGATAGGATAGCATAGGATAGAAGAGGGGAAGACAGGACAGGATAGCTAAAGTTGAGCACATAGGTATATAGAGAGACCACAGATTTCTAGGTCCACAGACTCCAACATTATTACTTGGGTCCCCTCAGCTGGGGCACCTAGCTACTGCATCCGTAATTAGGTAGATTTCTGATTTGTGCCCTAGACCTAGCTCTAACGCTAAAAATTAGTGTGACGTTGGACAAGTCACTCAGTGTTTCTGCATTTTACTTCCCTCATCATTTAAAGTGAGCAAGCTATGCTGAATAATTACTATGCCTTCTTCATATGCCTTCTCTCTTACTACACATTTCAATAAGGTCCAAAATTTGTTTTTATGGGCTTTACCACATCTAAATAAAGAAGCCATAATTATTTATTCAAAAGGATGAATGTGTCTCCCTTACTTAAAAACAGTGAGCTATTTAATATTTATTGAGCACCAACTATATCCACAACCTCCTTGTAGCATAATAGGAAGAGTTAAAACAAAGAAACATGCAACGGTAAAAACAACTATAAATTTTTTAAACAAAAATACATGGTCCAAGGCCTGAAGATATTATGTATTTAAAATCTACAGTAACCCTGACCTCTTGCATTTGTAAAATTTAGCATTTGAAAATATCTTCTATATCAATTTTCCATACACCTACAAGTGTAAAGTTACCTTAATTTCAAGTTTTTAAACTTTACTCCTGGCAATAAAAATTAATTCCATTTGATTCCAATTTATCTAATAATCACAAAAACCTTTTGAATAACCATTCAAAATATGAAACAAACGAACATGAAAAAATATGCCAGCCCATTTCCCTGACCTCCATGAGATGACTTGCTGTAATTTATAAATTTATGACCATTCATTCATTCATATTTGGAAGCAATTACTGAGAAACTAACATGTAAGTATCCACACACAGGGAACACAGATATGTCAAGGCCTTTGCCTTGGAAAAGCACAATTTTGTGGGAGAGAGAGAAGAAAAAGATTGCTAGCATATTGAATGATAAATGCATAATCAATGTGAATACATGATACAGGTATACCATAAAAAAAAAAGGTTGATAAGTCACCCTTTGGTCAATCAAAGATTTCACAGAAACAGTACATTCAAGAAGTTTCAAATAATGAATGTGTCAGGAAGACAATTTTTCAACAAATGTGTATCACACTCAAAATCAGAAAAAAAAAAGTGATAGTCATTATTTCAAGGTGATGGGAATACAGGTAATTATTTTTTCTTTTGGTCCTTTTTTTTGGATTGTGTCCAAATCATGTTTTATTTCTATCATCAGAAAGTGATGCAATATTAATACTATAAACTGAACTATGTTCTGTTTGTGTTTAAGGTCCTTAAGTTTTACAGAGTTAAAGCTAATTTTTCTCTAATTCATCCAAAGTAATAGCAGTCTGTGACTAAAAAGGTACAAATATAACCTTTAGTTTCCTGGTAGAGAAGTAATACAGTCAACATATACTAGGTAGAGAACTGTCCAGAAACCACTGCAGGTTCCAGTAAGCAACAGCACCTGAAGAAGGGTCAGACTTCACACAAGTCAGAGTCACTCTTGCCTCTCCACCCCTTATCTTGCATCTTACCCAGTCCATGAACCTCACACTTCCTGTCACCTCTGAATACACCATGCCTATTGGTGCTCGCTCCTATACTTGCAATTTCTGGACTGTTTGCCAAACTTCTGCACATGCTTCAAGACTCACCTTCTGACATTTCTTTTTTTCTTTATTTATTTTTTATTTTTTTAATTTATTTTTTTTGACATTTCTTTTGTGATGCCTTCTACTATAAAAAGAGAAGTAAGAATGAGACATATCTGTTAGTTTACTTCCCCAAAAGAGAAACAAAAGGTCTTAAGAGAGGGCATTTTGAGTTCTAGTGCTACCTCAGCTCACTGCCTTGCCTTGGTGAGCCCTTTGCACATATTACCCCTGCAGCTCTGCTCCTCAATGATCCCTCCCTAATATATTGTGCTATTCAACTCACTTTCAACTGAGGATAAGATACTCTCATCATCTGGCCTGGCCTCATGGATCCCTTACATACCCAGACTCCCCATGAGAACAGAGTCACTAAGCAACTTTAACACAAGAATATCAATTCTGTACAATGATACTGATTCCATCATACTGACCAGAAGCTTTGTCTGGCTAGAGAATAATTTAGAGGGATTTTAACTGATTCCTTGTTATATCGGTCTTCAATAAAAATGGAAAAACTATAGTTATGATTTAATAAATACAATTTGTAAAAAAAAAAAAAAAGGCTTTGAGATGTAGTCAACAAATTTTACTGCATTCTTACTATATGCCAGGTATCATACCTCATGGAGCATGTGTTCTGGTGCAGGAGACAGAGTAAGTATTTCCAAATAAAAAGGGGATAAATGACGGGATAAAGAACAGTCTCTGGCATGAAAAATGAATACTTGGTATAATCTGGAGAAACTCTTCATAGTTTAATCCATAAATGTCAACCTGACAATACCAGACTTGGCTGGGCACCCCTCCACTATGCTTGCAAGGTGCCCTTTCCCTAATAACACATTTCTTATTACTTTGAAATTATCTATTTATATTTCTATCTCTCCTGTTACTGTGAGATTCTCACAAACAGGAGTCATATCTCATATAATTTTTTAGGATATAACATAAATTAATCATCCAGCAATATGTCATAAAAGCAAATAAACAGTGGCTATAAACTATCAAAATCATTTACAGTAGTAGAATCATGTTCCAGCCTCTACAAAATCCATAAACCTCTATACATATTGATTAAACATGTAGCCTCAATAGACTGTGAAGAAAGCATTCCACACACAAAAAAAATTGGCAAATACTGACCTAAATTATCAAAGCTGAGTAGAGATAAAAGCTCTCTGGTGGATTCTCTTTGGGCTTTCTCTTCCATATCAGCTTTTAAACTGGGATAGGCTACCCATAAAAATCTACATGAATAAGCACAAAGAATGAAAAAAATATACAAGGTAAACAGATGATTCTCCCTATACAAAGAAAGTCATGTTAATTTCAAAATAGGTATATTATTTGAATAAAATTCAAACTTTGCATATGTTTTGAAGATAAACTGAAGACTTCAAAATAAAGTTATGCTTTCATGGGCTCACACTGAATGAAATCCTCCAAAAACAGAATGAGGAGGCAAGAAATTAGGAAGAGCCACACTATACTCTGCCACTGAAAAACTCTAGTGAAAATGCTTAAGATCCTCTAGTCAAAACCCACTCCTCATTTGAGAAAGAAGGTATACCATTTTACTATACCATAAATGATAATTATTTAATAAAAATATGCCAGCTTTAAGTAATATGATATAAGTTCTTCAATAACAATTTTGTTTTTTAGAACATAGAAAAATCTTTCAAGAGATAATATGATGAAGAACCCAGGGGCAGGTCAGAAATAAAGACACAGACGTAGAGAATGGACTTGAGGACATGGGGAGGGGGAAGGGTAAGCTGGGACAAAGTGAGAGAGTGGCATGGACTTATATATACTACCAAATGTAAAATAGACAGCTAGTGAGAAGCAGCTTCATAGCACACGGAGATCAGCTCGGTGCTCTGTGACCACCTAGAGGGGTGGGATAAGGAGGGTGGGAGGGAGACGCAAGAGGGAGGAGATGTGGGGATATATGTATATGTATAGCTGATTCACTTTGTTATAAAGCAGAAACTAACACACCATTGTAAAACAATTATACTCCAATAAAGATGTTTAAAACAAAACAAAACAAAAAAGATAATATGGGATAGAGCAGTTCTATAAAAAGAGAAATAAGAATAAATAAATAATAAAGCTTGGTTTCTTATTTTTGTGTTGATACATTTAAAGGGAAACAGCTTCAGAATCATGTGATCTGGACTTCGCCGGTGGCACAGCAGTTAAGAATCCGCCTGCCAATGCAGGGGACACGGGTTCAAGCCCTGGTCCGGGAAGATCCCACATGCCGCTGAGCAACTAAGCTCGTGCACCACAACTACTGAGCCTGCACTCTAGAGCCCGCAAGCCACAACTGCTGAGCCCGCATGTCACAACTACTGAAGCCTGCGCACCTAGAGCACATGCTTCGCAACAAGAAACCACTGCAATGAGAAGCCCGTGCACCACAACAAAGAGTAGCACCTGTTCACTGCAACTAGAGAAAGCCCGCGCACAGCAACGAAGACCCAGCGCAGCCAAAAATAAATAAATACATTTATTAAAAAAAAATAGAATCGTGATCTGCCCTAAATGGGTATTCAGTATTCAATAATTTCATATTGTCAAATATTTAAAGATCTAACCAAGAATGGCAAGGTATGTAGGAAAGTCTCAAGTCTTTTCCTTTTTATCATATATACTTTTCTTTCATATTTCACTCTACTTCCCAAACAATATAAAAGAAAACTGAGTTTAAAAGTTCCAAAAAATGTATGTGGAGAGACGTGTGAAAAGAAAAATATTACTGTCTTTGCCTTAGTGACAAAGGTAAAATATGCATGAATTGAATGTACTAGTTTAAACCAACAATTCTCAAAATATTTTTAAAAATTTAATATTTAAAATTTTAGCCTACTTATCCCTATTTTTCAATTGGAAAAGAATTTAGCATTAAAAAATAACATAAGGAAAACAAAATTAAAATGGTGTAACATTTTTAAATGGCATAAGCAACAGCAACTGACCAAAACCATCAGCCTAAAACAACACTGATCATGCTCTAACAGCAAAGTTTTCTTCCCCAAAGTTTCAAAAATACCAACTGTCTCTCTGAGTGTGCATGACCAATCACGTCTGACAAATTACCCAGCCTAACATGGCAGTCAGAATTCTTAGCAGGCCACTGTGTTAGGGTTGTCAGTTCAAACTAAAGCCTGTCAAGTAAAGTCTAAAACCATGACAATTAAAGGATACTGATACTTGGTCTTTAATCATACATTAAAAAATGAAAGTCATTTGTTCACCAGAATTTTAAAAAGGATTTTATTTTTTCAATTTTCAAGCACTAATTCTTAGTTGACCAAGAGACCAAGGCAACACTTCAGGTCTCTCTAATTTAATCAAGAAAGGTCTTTTTAGAATAATTTTGTCAAACTTACTTATTTCCTTACTAGTGCTTCTTCCCAACATTACTGTCTACCTGGAGAACTCAGGAAACACTGTCTATCTGTTCAACCATATCTAGCATCATTTGTGTCATTTATGAAGACTACCAATTAAATCAGCAATGGTGGATTCATCATCTAAGACTACCGTCCTATGGTAGAGCTGTAGGATAAAGTAAATTTCTCATGAAATTTATTTTTCAACAGCATTTTATATCTTTTTCAGGATTTCCTTCTTTTTAAATTAATTTTTATTGGCATATAGTTGATTTACAATGTTGTGTTACTTTCTTCTGTACAGCAAAGTGAATCAGTCATACATATACATATATCCACTCTTTTTAGATTCTTTTCCCATGCAGGTCATTACAGAATATTGAGTAGAGTTGCCTATGCTATACAGTTCTTATTAGTTATCTATTTTATATATAGTAGTGTATATATGTCAATCCCAGTCTCCCAATTTATCCCTTCCCTCCTTTCCCCCCTTTTGTAGTGTTTTATAATCTTCACAATAGCTCAGACCATAAAGATGAGGAAGTCTTTGGGTAAGACTTCTTTACACAAGCACAATGTGATCAAAAAAGAAGCAGGACTTAGCTACCAAAAAATATACCCAAAGAGCTAATACACTGCCTAGATAAGTCTGTCTTGAAGTCTAATTCCAGAGCCCAGATATCTGTACAAATATTCCTTGTTTATTAACTATAATTTATTCCTAAAACCCTTATTGCTAAGTGAAAAGCCATTAAATAAGAGAAATAAATCTCACTGATTATAATGTGAAAATTTTGATATTTCAACTCAATCAAAAATTCTGAAACAATTTTCACAGGTAGAATAAATACAACCACTGAACAATAAAAAATAAGTTGTTATATGAGGAATTCTGTTTTTGTTTTATTCCATCCCATTTCTGATTTGTTCCTATCATTATTCAGATGCTGACATCTTGATTCTTCTCATGTCCTACTTGACATGAAATTTCAGCAATATCCCTCCTTCCTTGGTTTGCCTCTGTTTTCTAACTGGTTGATCATTTTATCTCTCTCTACTTACCCCTTCACATAGCAGAGCTGATGTTGGTATGAATACTTACTTTTGAATCCCATTCTTCCTTCAAGACAACACAAATAGTACATCTTCTGTGAACGTTTTTATGACCAGTCCTGTCTCAGGCATTTACATCATCCCAGATACAATAAGACACGCACAAACTTTATATCCCCAAAGAATTTTGTGGCTATCCTAGGACTTTCCTCACTTATGTGGCAGCCTCCATACTCTAGGTTAGGATCTCCTTGAACATAAGAATGATGTCTTGTTCATTTTCATATCCTTAAAGCTTTACACACAACTTTGTTATTTATTAAGAACTCACCATATATTCAAACTCTAAACTAGATGCTAGAAATAAAATGGAGAGCAAAAACAGTCATGAGTCTGCTCTTATGAAGCTTATAGTCTGGTAGGAAAGAGATATTAATCATATAATCTCAAAATCATATAATCTTAAAATTAACTGTAAGTTGTAACCATGATGGAGACATACACGGAGCTTTGCACCCACAATTAAAAGATCAGACTTCATCAGGATGGACTCTCTGAGGAAGTGACATGTGCACAGAGCTCAAAAATATGCATTAATTAGGTGAATAGGTGAGAAATGAGCATCCCAGGTGGAAAGGGCACAATGAGTAAAGACCTTGTAGCAAGAGAGAGAAGACTGAATACGAGGGACTGAAAGAAGTTCAGTGTGGCTGAAGTGCTGAGGTTGAGGGTATGGGTAGAGCAAACTGAGGCTGGGGATGTAGGTAAGGGTCATATCTTGTAAGGATTTGTAAATGTGGAAAGATATTTGTCAATTTTTAAAGAAAATTGTGAAGTCACTAAGGGCTGGAAGGAGGAGGATAGCATGATTAGATTAGAGATGCGTGTATACAGTTCAGAGTCTTAGGAAAGTGCAGTAAGAATGGATAGTGGATTGAAGGTGGTGATTAATGCATAAGGGGCTATCAAGGATGAGCCTGGTTCTCTAGCCTCTGCAACTAAAAGATTATCACTGCCATTAATGACATTGAAAATAATTGAATAGAACAAAGTTTGGAAGAGAATTGTGAGTTTGGCTTTGGACATGTTGACTTTGAGGTATTTTGGGGATATACAGGAGTTAGAAGTAAATGGTCAATAGATTATGAGGATCTAGAACTCAGATGGGTGGCCTTAGCTATAACTATACATTTGTCTATCATCTGAAATCAGATAGCAATTGAAACTCTGGCTGTGAACAAGATAAAAAGTATAGAGTAAGGAGAACAACAAGCCTAAGGCTGAGATTTCAGGGAGCACAGTATGCTGGAGTGTGGGGACAGGAGTATTTAAAATAATTATTGAGTAGAAAGGCAATATGAACAGAAAAATATAACATGATTGCCCGTGAATACCAAGGGCCCATTTGTCAAGACTGATGAACTTAAATTTATAAAGAAATAAATCTGTCTCTATTGGGAATTTCTCTAGGAACATTAGTTGCTCAGATGTAGGCATGGAGAAAAAGAAATGATTGGATTGATTGAGTTCACCCAGGGCTGGCGTTCTGCCAGAGGGTTGTGATAAAATACAGCAGAACAAGGACATTTAGGTCACTATCAAAAGTGTTACTTAAATAATGACATCATAGAATCAAAACTGAATGAGGAAGAATATGAATAAATTAAAGGTTTTATGGTTGGGTGAAAGCAGAAGGGTCAGTGCAATGGAGATCTCGCTGAAGTTGAAGAATGCTCATAGGGTGAGGAGGACAGGCTGGAAGCAGATAAGTTTGTGGTGAAAAACTGGGAAATTTGAAATAATCATAGTTTTAGGTAAGCAATTACAGGTAATAACAAGGCCCAAATTATTACCTTGTCATCATTGGAGTGAGTGTCCAAAGAGGAGCAAAACAGTAGGTCACTGAAGAT
Source organism: Hyperoodon ampullatus (assembly GCF_949752795.1). Classification (NCBI taxonomy): domain Eukaryota; kingdom Metazoa; phylum Chordata; class Mammalia; order Artiodactyla; family Ziphiidae; genus Hyperoodon; species Hyperoodon ampullatus. The sequence continues at coordinate 50,935,831 of NC_136920.1, read as the reverse complement.
GAGAAGGTGGAGACAGGTCACCTGCAGATGAAGTGAAGTCATTGAGGATGGTGGTGGGCTTGTGCCAAAGATGTGATAAATGAGGAAGTGGGATGAACAGCTTTGCTTTGGGGTAAAATTTGAAAGATAAGCCAAAGAGCAGTTTTAACACTGAGAAAAGTGAGAATTTTGAAATTTCTAACATTCAATGTATTGATACATCTATCTTGTAACAATAATATAATTTTAAATATTGTTATTAATCTATTTTAAAGATGAGGAAACTGGAATTTTGAGTAACTTGCCCAAGTCACAAATATTCTAAATGGCTGAACTGACAGTCCAAACAAATCTCCTGACTCTGGATCTTATAACCCCAAATTTAATTCAAACTCGATAGCCTCTAGACACTTAATGGTACATGTCTAGCTCATTCAGTTCAACATTAGACTCACACAACAACTGATAAATTTGGCCCCTGTATTTCGTGTTTAGAAAAAGCATACATAGCAGCAATATGAAGTTCTTTCTAAATTTGATGTTCCATTTCAATGACTTAACATGTCGTTTGAGATGAGTAAGTTTAATAAGCTTGACCATTCTCCAAGGTCCTAGAAAAACTTAGACCCAGACATTTCCTGAGGTCCTTAGTAATACAAGTGATAGTTCCTCAATGAAACATCCTCAGAAACCATAAATGTCGTAGAAACTTGTGTGCCACTTAATTTTCTGGTTATTCCTTGTCATCACACACTGCAGAGTTTAATTCTTCATTTAACTATTTTCAAAACCATAAGTTGAAAGAGAAGAAGTTTGATCTTGGTCCATTGAAGAAAATGATTCTACACCCAGAATTAGATTCCTCACTTTGCATAAATCCTATTTTATGAGTGAATTAATTATCCATAAAAATAAATGAGTAGCTTTAGTCCTATTTTAAAGCTTGATATACACTCACGAGCACTGGAAATTGAAAAGATCAATCTTGCAACAAATAGGAAATTGTCTTCAAGACATAAAAGAGGTTTTTAGAATGACTGAGTAGCTCAAGGAGGCACAAGAGGAAAAAAAATAAGGTGAATGGAATGTTGCAGCAAATTGGCACTTGCCCCATACTTTCTTGGGTCATGGTCTTCTTAGAAAGAAAAGAAATTCTGTTTTTTTTTCCATTAATCTCCAGATTCTAGAGGCTTAAAAGTTATCATTGTTCATTTCATTCAAAGCCCTTCATACTCAGAGAATATAGTATATATTGGTTGCATTTGGGCCACCAAGAATCCGTTCACCCTGACTAGTATTGGGGAATTCCATTCTCCATTATTAGACCACATATTTAAGATGGAGCCTCCAACTCCAGGATCCAGGATCAGATCATGAGGTCTACTCTCTTACCCTGTCCCCAGTCAGTACCTTAGCGATAGTCATGTGACTTGAGCCAAACAAATCAGGACAAATCAGAGCTGATCCTGGGGACTCTACTTGAGTGACAGAAAAGGCATTCACTCTTTTAGATTAAATTAGGAAGGATGTAGATTGGTGTATCTTTAAAACTTAAGGGGGGACTTCCCTGTTGGTCCAGCGGTAAAGAATCCACCTTCCAGTGCAGGGGAAATGGGTTTGATCCCTGGTCGGGGAACTAAGATCCCACATGCTGCGAGGCAACTAAGCCTGCATGTCACAACTACAGAGAAGCCTGAACACCACAACTACAGAGAAGCCCACGTGCCACAACAAAGAGCCTGTACGCCACAACGAAATATCCCGCTTGTCGCTACTAAGACCAGACACAGCCAAAAATAATAAATAAATACTTAACATTAAAAAAATAAAACTTAAAGGGAGAGTCTCTCTGAAAATAGTCAACATAGAGGAAGTCAGAGTCAAAAGATTGAAAGAAAAACAAAGGGGGAAAAATAAAACAAGTTGTGGTGGCAATTTTGTACATTGAACACAGACATACACAAACTCTTCTGGGATTTTATAATATGCAAGCCAATAAATGTATTTATTGCACTGTCAGTTAAGATTTTCTTGTTACAAGTCAATGAGTATTACCTGACACAGTGACTCAGTACCTACTGCCCAACTAAACTTCAACATTCCAGAGACTTATGCTGGATGAGGGAAACGCAAGTGTATGTTATTCTAGAATTGTGGTTTCAAGATGCCCAGTTATCCTCAAATTTTAAGCAGGAGTATGCTGTGATTGTGAGGGCCAGCTCCCCTGTATAATATAATTAGGCATGCAACTTAACCTCAGTTTCATCATCTGCAAAATGGGAATAATAATAGTAATATTTCGTGGAATTATTTAGCATAAAATTTGACAGTATATGTTCAGCTTCTAACAGAGCACCTAGAACATAGAGATATTCAATAATTGGTAGCTATTATTCTTTGTTGGTCTGTATATCTCCTCCATTTTGTTTATAAGCTACTCAAAGGTATCTGTATCTCTACAATGGCCCAGAGCCTTGCACTAACTAGGTAGTCAATAACTGTTTGTTGAGTGAATGAGTTAGTGAATAGTCTATACTCTTGTAGACCCAGTTCTTTTAGTCTCAATGGTGTCCCTGTTTGGATGGTAAGTTCTGGGGTAACCCTATTTGTACTATTCTTATTCTATGTTCCTAAGCCAATTTCTCCAGCTTTTAATCTAAGCAGGCTTTCTCTTACGTGGCCATCCAAGGACACACAAAAAAACCTTAACTAGGATTATCCTACAAATATTTCTGTCAAATACAAGCTATTTTTTAATAAGTTTGTTAACAGAGGAAGACTTGGTGGTAGAGGACAGGGCACTGGATTTAGACTCTAAAAAGCCCATGTCCCGTAGCTTACTTCCTGTGAGACATTAGGCAGATCATGAAATTTCATTTTCCTCATTTGTAGTGAAATGAGATTAATAATCCCCACCACATGATAATTTTAGGTGATTAAATGAAATAATGTAAGTGAAAGAGTGTTTTGAAAACCTTCTAACAGTATGTCAATAAGTATGGATAGTGCTTTGAATTAATGACAAAAGGACTCATTCTCCTCTTCTTTCTACCTTGGATACAGTTGATTAAAAATTTTCAACTAAATTTATTGTTTCTTTTCAACAGTTGAAAAAGGACATGACTGCGCTTTAAATCTTAGTACGAGTTTTATTATGGAATAGGAAAAAAAAAACCCAGAAGGAAAAAGAGGAATGCTTTTCACAAATGCCATTCCGTCAGCCTGGATTTTTCTTCTCTCCAACCCACCAACCCCATTCATCCATCCAGGCCCATCTGATGATTTCCTGAACACCATATAAGACTTAGATCACCTATCATCCACTATAGAAAAAATTCTTCCCCAGGTAGAACTAACCACCAATTCTTTGAAGACCTCATTGTACGTGGTGCTCTATTTCTATCTTTGTACCTGTCACAGAAAATGGCACTTACCTGTTTAGATGCTCACCTCCCCAACTAAGCTATAATCTCCTTATAAAAGGGGCCTATTTATTACTTTGTCTTTATATTACCAAAAATTAGCATAAACACTGACACACAAAAATAGTCTGGATACCTGTTTACTGAATTGAATGGAATTGAGCATTTATTAATCATGTACAGTGGATTAGAAAATATACTATGTACTTTATGTACGTTCTCTCATTTAATCCTCAAAAAAGAAAAGAGAACTATCAGTTATCAGATTTTGTGACACTGAAACTCTGATCATTCCAAACTGCATTGGAGGAGTTATTCCTGAGACATTATAGCAAACAAATGTAAGTATAGAAGCTCTGAAAAATCTAAAATCTAGTCATGTCCTTTATCTACGGGAGAAGACCAGTAGTTAATCAATTTGAGCTAGGAGCTACAGGACCAAGGCTTACCAATAAAATAACCCACGGTAATCAAGCCAAGAATGAAGCACGGGGTAGGAAAAGATAAGGAAGACATATTCAGATAACAGGACTGTAATTATAAGTGACTTATAGCCTCAGCAAAATTAATTGAGAAACTCTTGGTTAAGACTGAGCCCTAAACGACATTGACTGTGAGTTATGGCTTTCTGGTGCTAACTCTGAAAAAATTTCCCTGAAATGAGTTAAAGCTAGATCTATTCCAGTGACAATGCATGAGATGGATAGGAAACGTGTCAAATGATTGATCAGATGCTTGACCACAGGGTTGTTGACTATAATTTTTAGAAATTGAAAGGCAGTTTTTACAAGAAATTGGGCTCTAAACTATATCATGTAGGGAGGAAAAAGGAAGGTCGCAGAGAATAGATCTTCTCAGTGGCAGGTGATACATTAGTCTCTGAATAATTTTAAAATTCCTCCATGATGACCCATCACTACCTTCTGAACATCCCATCGCACTGTCACATTGTCACAAGTATTATCATTTTCAAACACAGAGCCGCTCAAAGTATTTTAGAGCTCCCAGTTTCCCACAGGATGAAGTCCAACCTTCCTTGTATGTCATATATTGTCCTTCACAATGTGGACCAGACTCACATTTGCAGTACTAGTTCCTTTATCCCTAAAACATGCTATACTCTTTCAAAAATATAGCACCTTTTGAAGGCTATTCCTGTACCTGAGATGCTCTTTCCCTTTCCTGCTTTTTGGTGAGTCCTATATATCTCTCAAGACCTAACTCAGATGTTGCCTCCTCTGATAATTCCTCCTGAATTCTCCTAGGTAGGACAGTGATGTCATCTGAACACTCATCTGTATAGCATTATCCTATCACCTTATAATTATCCATCTCCCCCTTCCAATGACAAGCGGAAACTCTGACTTATGAACCTTTGCATATACTCCAGGGAGTAATACTAGGGATTGTGAGCATCATTATGTACTCTAGGCCCTGGAATACAGTACTAAGCAAAACATACCCTTGCTTAATTTTATGGAGGTAAGGAAGAAGGAAAAGTATAAAATAATCAAATATATGCAAGATGACAATAACTGCTATAAAAAAATAAAAGAGGGTAAGGGGATAAAAGTGACAGGGGTGGGATTACACAGTCAGGAAAGATGTTCTGAAAAGGTGATATTTGGTATTTATCAGAGATATTTCAGCAGAGACACTGAGAGAGTAAGCTAGAGCGCACCAGCATCTGGGTGGTACCCAAACAAAGGAGTATCTTAGAATTATCCAATGTTCAGGAGCAAGAAAAGCTGGATGGAGAAAATAAACAACATCCTAGGAAGGGCTGAAGGTCAAAGCTGAGGAACTGCTACAGCATAGAGAGACTTGACTCTAAAGTCCAACCAACCCAAGCTGGTATCTGCATGTGTGTGTATGTGTGTGTGAGAGAGGAGAGACTGTAGATACCCCTAGAATTCTGAATTTCAAGTAGTCAAACTCAGAATGCAAATAGATTTGGATAACAAGGGACACTTTCATTTTCTTGTGTCCAGTGCCACAGTCAACACCACATGGAGATCTCAGGGCTGGGAATAAATTAGCAGATCAGGATCCCAGGAGTCAAGGGTTTCCCAATAGTGGCAGTACTGACATTTTGGAACACGTTATTATTTGTTGTGAGGGGCTGTCTTGTGCACTGTGAGATAATTAGTGGCATCCCTGGCCTCCACCCAATCTGTAGACCAAACATCCCCTTGGGGAAGGGGGACAACATGGCTCCCTATTAAGAAACACTGCTGTAGACAAAGGGACAGAGTGAAGAGAGAGGCAATAGTAGTCATGAAGACATAACCACAGACAACTAAAGCAAATAGGTCTACAGAGTCGAAATCAAATTTTAATTTGAGTTTTCATTCATGAGATAGCTATAGATAACCATAAATGTCTTCAAAACCCTGTTCCTGGACCCTGGAAAATCTTTAATTATCTAAGAGTTAGCCATACCTATTTCACCATACCAAAAAAATGAAAATAATTTATTTTAGAAGAATTTTGAACAACCATGTTTGAAAAGGTAACAAGCATTTATCAAATCCTATTTTCTGACATATTACAATTAAGATTCTGTTGACGTATAAAAAATCTCAGGCTTCTTTTTATCTTCCCTAAGGATTGGGCTTTTTCTGGAAGGTGTTACTTTTTTTTTTTTTTTACATCTTTATTGGAATATAGTTGCTTAACAATGCTGTGTTAGTTTCTGTTTTATAACAAAATGAATCAGTTATACATATACATATGTTCCCATATCCCCTCCCTCTTGCATCTCCCTCCCACCCTCCCTATCCCACCCCTCCAGGCGGTCACAAAGCACTGAGCTGATCTCCCTGTGCTATGCGGCTCCTTCCCACTAGCTATCTACCTTACATTTGGTAGTGTATATATGTCCATGACTCTCTTTCACTTTGTCACAGCTTACCCTTCCCCCTCCCCATATCCTCAAGTCCATTCTCTAGTATGTCTGTGTCTTTATTCCTGTCTTACCCCTATGTTCTTCATGACATTTTTTTTCTTCTTAAATTCCATATATATGTGTTAGCATATGGTATTTGTCTTTCTCTTTCTGACTTCCTTCACTCTGTATGACAGACTCTAGGCCTATCCACCTCATTACAAATAGCTCAATTTCATTTCTTTTTATGGCTAATATTCCATTGTATATACGTGCCACATCTTCTTTATCCATTCATCTGATGGTGGACACTTACGTTGTTTCCATCTCCAGGCTATTGTAAATAGGACTGCTATGAATATTTTGGTACATGACTCTTTTTGAATTATGGTTTTCTCAGGGTATATGCCCAGTAGTGGGATTGCTGGGTCATATGGTAGTACTATTTGTAGTTTTTAAAGGAACCTCCATACTGTTCTCCATAGTGGCTGTACCAACTCACATTCCCACCAGCAGTGCAAGAGTGTTCCATTTTTCCACAGCCTCTCCAGCATATATTCTTTCTAGATTTTTTGATGGTGGCCATTCTGACGGGTGTGAGATGATATCTCATTTTAGATTTGATTTGCATTTCTCAAGTGATTAAAGATGTTGAGCATTCTTTCATGTGTTTGTTGGCAGTCTGTATATTTTCTGTGGAGAAATGTCTATTTAGGTCTTCTGCCCATTTTTGGATTGGGTTTGTTTTTTTGTTATTGAGCTGCATGAGCTGTTTGTAAATTTTGGAGATTAATCCTTTGTCAGTTGCTTCATTTGCAAATCTTTTCTCCCATTCTGAGGGTTGTCTTTTGGTCTTGTTTATGGTTTCCTTTGCTGTGCAAAAGCTTTGAAGTTTCATTAGGTCCCATGTGTTTATTTTTGTCTTTATTTCCATTTCTCTAGGAGGTGGGTCCAAAAGGATCTTGCTGTGATTTATGTCATAGAGTGTTCTGCCTATGTTTTCCTCTAAGAGTTTGATAGTGTCTGGCCTTACATTTAGGTCTTTAATCCATTTTGAGCTTATTTTTGTGTATGCTGTTAGGAGAGTGATCTAATCTCATACTTTTACACGTCCCTGTCCAGTTTCCACAGCACCATTTATTGAAGAGGCTGTCCTTTCTCCACTGTACATTCCTGCCTCCTTTATCAAAGATAAGTTGACCATATGTTCGTGGGTTTATCTCTGGGCTTTCTATCATGTTCCACTGATCTATCTTTCTGTTTTTGTGCCAGTACCATACTGTCTTGATTACTGTAGCTTTGTAGTATAGTCTGAAGTCAGGGAGCCTGATTCCTCCAGCTCCATTTTTTGTTCTCAAGATTGCTTTGGCTATTCGGGGTCTTTTGTGTATCCATACAAACTGTGAAATTTTTTGTTCTAGTTCTGTGAAAAATGCCAGTGGTAGTTTGATAGGGATTGCATTGAATCTGTAGATTGCTTTGGGTAGTAGAGTCATTTTCACAATATTGATTCTTCCAATCCAAGAACATGGTATATCTCTCCATTTATTTGTATCATCTTTAATTTCTTTCATCAGTGTCTTATAATTTTCTGCATACAGGTCTTTTAGCTACTTAGGTAGATGTATCCCTAGATATTTTATTCTTTTTGTTGCAATGGTAAATGGGAGTGTTTTCTTGATTTCACTTTCAGATTTTTCATCATTAGTGTATAGGAATGCCTGAGATTTCTGTGCATTAATTTTGTATCCTGCTACTTTAACAAATTCATTGATTAGCTCTAGTAGTTTTCTGGTAGAATCTTTAGGATTCTCTATGTATAGTATCATGTCATCTGCAAACCGTGACAGCTTTACTTCTCTTTTCCGATTTGGATTCCTTCTATTTCCTTTTCTTCTCTGATTGCTGTGGCTAAAACTTCCAAAACTATGTTGAATAGGAGTGGTGAGAGCGGGCAACCTTGTCTTGTTCCTGATCTTAGTGGAAATGGTTTCAGTTTTTCACCATTGAGGACGATGTTGCCTGTGGGTTTGTCATATATGGCCTTTATTATGTTGAGGAAAGTTCCCTCTATGCCTAATTTCTGGAGGGTTTTTATCATAAATGGGTGTTGAATTTTGTCGAAAGCTTTCTCTGCATCTATTGAGATGATCATATGGTTTTTCTCCTTCAATTTGTTAATATGGTGTATCACATTGATTGATTTGCGTATATTGAAGAATCCTTGCATTCCTGGAATAAACCCCACTTGATCATGGTGGATGATCCTTTTAATGTGCTGTTGGATTCTGTTTGCTAGTATTTTGTTGAGGATTTTTGCATCTATATTCATCAGTGATATTGGCCTGTAGTTTTCTTTCTTTGTGACATCCTTGTCTGGTTTTGGTATCAAGGTGATGGTGGCCTCATAGAATGAATTTGGGAGTGTTCCTCCCTCTGCTATATTTTGGAAGAGTTTGAGAAGGATAGGTGTTAGCTCTTCTCTAAATGCTTGATAGTATTCGCCTGTGAAGCCATCTGGTCCTGGGCTTTTGTTTGTTGGAAGATTTTTTATCACAGTTTCAATTTCAGTGCTTGTGATTGGTCTGTTCATATTTTCTATTTCTTCCTGATTCAGTCTTGGCAGGTTGTGCATTTCTAAGAATTTGTCCATTTCTTCCAGGTTGTGCATTTTATTGGCATAGAGTTGCTTGTAGAAATATCTCATGATCCATTGTATTTCTGCAGTGTCAGTTGTTACTTCTCCTGTTCCATTTCTAATTCTATTGATTTGAGTCTTCTCCCTTTTTTTCTTGATGAGTCTGGCTAATGGTTTATCAATTTTGTTTATCTTCTCAAAGAACCAGCTTTTAGTATTATTGATCTTTGCTATCGTTTCCTTCATTTCTTTTTCATTTATTTCTGATCTGATTTTTATGATTACTTTCCTTCTGCTCACTTTGGGATGTTTTTGTTCTTCTTTCTCTAATTGCTTTAGGTGCAAGGTTAGGCTGTTTATTCGAGATGTTTCCCTTTTCTTAACGTGGGATTGTATTGCTATAAACTTCCCTCTTAGAACTGCTTTTGCTGCATCCCATAGGTTTTGGGTCGTCGTGTCTCCATTGTCATTTGTTTCTAGGTATTTTTTTATTTCCTCTTTCATTTCCTCAGTGATCACTTCGTTATTAAGTAGTGTATTGTTTAGCCTCCAAATGTTTGTATTTTTTACAAATCTTTTCCTGTAATTGATATCTAGTCTCATAGCACTGTGGTCGGAAAAGATACTTGATACAATTTCAATTTTCTTAAATTTATCAAGGCTTGATTTGTGACCCAAGATATGATCTATCCTGGAGAACGTTCCATGAGCACTTGAGAAAAATGTGTATTCTGTTTTTTTTGGATGAAATGTCATATAAATATCAATTAAGTCCATCTTGTTTAATATATCATTTGAAGCTTGTGTTTCCTTATTTATTTTCATTTTGGATGATCTGTCCGTTGGTGAAAGTGAGTTGTTAAAATCTCCAGAAGGTGTTACTTTTATTCCTTTTTTAGACAACCCTATACGCATGATTACAGTGTATTCATATATGGTAATCAAAAGTAATGAGAGTCTGTGACCTTCAGTATACATAATGAAAAAGATAGCTATATTTGAAGGCATTCTACTTCTGATTAGCTCATAACTTGGGGTGAAATAGCATGGACTGCTGACTCCCTTTCCTGAATCCTGATTAAAGATAACACAGAAGTGATAAGGAAGTTGATGGACCCCAGATACTAATCTAAAATCTATCAAAAACTCCTGGGTAGAGAGAGTGGCTGGGTTGTTATGGGTGTGTCCATGGGTGCGTGTGTGCATGCATGTGTGTATCTTTGGCAGTGGGGGTGGATAAGAGAAAGGACAGTCTAGAACAAAAGTGGATTATTTGTAATAAGACTTCACTCCTCTTTGCAGACAGACATTGCCTAACAAAGTAGCTAATACTTTCAGGGACATAGTCACGTGAAAAAAATAGATCATTGGACATTTATAGAATACAAATATTTTAAAAGAAGAACAGCAATCAGAGATGAAAAAGAAAAGGAATCCAAACTGGAAAAGAAGAAATAAAGCTGTCACTGCTTGCAGACAACATGACACTATACATAGAGGATCCTAAAGATGCTACCAGAAAACTACTAGAGTTAATCAATGAATTTGGTAAAGTAGCAGGATATAAAATTAATGCACAGAAATCTCTTGCATTCCTATACTCTAATGATGAAAAAACTGAAAGAGAAATTAAGGAAACATTCCCATTTACTATTGCAACAAGAAAAATAAAATCCCTAGGAATAAACCTACCTAAGGAAACAAAAGACCGGTATGCAGAAAACTATGAGATACTGATGAAAGAACTTAAAAATGATACCAACAGATGGAGTGATATACCATGTTCTTGTATTGAAAGAATCAACATTTGAAAATGACTATACTACCCAGAGAAATCTACAGATTCGATGCAATCCCTTTCAAACTACCAATGACATTTTTCACAGAATCAGAACAAAAAATTTCACAATTTGTATGGAAACACAAAAGACCCCGAATAGCCAAAGCAATCTTGAGAAAGAAAAATGGAGCTGGAGGAATCAGGCTCCCAGACTTCAGACTATACTACAAAGCTACAGTAATCAAGACAGTATGGTACTGGCACAAAAATAGAAATACAGGTCAATGGAACAGGATAGAAAGCCCAGAGATAAACCTATGCACATATGGTCACCTTATTTTTGATAAAGGAGGCAAGAACATACAATGGAGAAAAGACAGCCTCTTCAGTAAGTTGTACTGGGAAAACTGGACAGCTACATGTAAAAGAATGAAATTAGAACACTCCCTAACACCACACACAAAAATAAACTCAAAATGGATTAAAGACCTAAAAGTAAGGCCAGACATTATCAAACTCTTAGAGGAAAACATAGGCAGAACACTCTATGACATAAATCACAGCAAGATCCTTTTTGACCCACCTCCTAGAGAAATGGAAATAAAAACAAAAGTAAACAAATGGGACCTAATGAAACTTCAAAGATTTTGCTCAGCAAAGGAAACCATAAACAAGATGAAAAGACAACCCTCAGAATGGGAGAAAATATTTGCAAATGAAGCAACTGACAAAGGATTAATCTCCAAAATGTACAAGCAGCTCATGCAGCTCAATATCAAAAAAACAAACAAACCACTCCAAAAATGGGCAGAAGACCTAAATAGACATTTCTCCAAAGAAGATATACAGATTGCCAACAAACACATGAAAGAATGCTCAACATCATTAATCATTAGAGAAATGCAAATCAAAACTACAATGAGATATCTTCTCCCACCAGTCAGAATGGCCATCATCAAAAAATCTAGAAACAATAAATGCTGGAGAGGGTGTGGAGAACAGGGAACCCTCTTGCACTGTTGGTGGGAATGTAAATTGATACAGTCACTATGGAGAACAGTATGGAGGTTCCTTAAAAAACTAAAAATAGAACTACCATACAACCCAGCAATTCCACTACTGGGCATATACCGTGAGAAAACCATAATTCAAAAAGGGTCATGTACCAGAACGTTCATTGCAGCTCTCTTTACAATAGCCAGGACATGGAAGCAACTTAAGTGTCCATCAACAGATGAATGGATAAAGAAGATGTGGCACATATATACAATGGAATCTTACTCAGCCATAAAAAGGAAATGAAACTGAGTTATTTGTAGTGAGGTGGATGGACCTAGAGCCTGTCATATAGAGTGAAGTAAGTCAGGAAGAGTAAAACAAATACCTTGTGCTAACACATACATATGGAATCTAAGAAAAAAAAATGGTCATGAAGAACCTAGGGGCAAGATAGGAATAAAGACACAGACCTACTAGAGAATGGGCTTGAGGATGTGGGGAGGGGGAAGGGTAAGATGGGACTAAGTGAGAGAGTGGTATGGACATATATACTATCAAATGTAAAATAGATAGCTAGTGGGAAGCAGCTGAATAGCACAGGGAGATCAGACTGGTGCTTTGTTACCCCCTAGAGCGTTGGGATAGGGAGGGTGGGAGGGAGGGAGACGCAAGAGGGAAGAGATATGGGGACATATATATATGTATAACTGATTCACTTTGTTATAAAGCAGAAACTAACACACCATTGTAAAGCAATTATACTCCCATAAAGATGTTAAAAAAATAAAGAAAAAAGACAATAGTAAGAGAATTAGAAGACACGCCACAAACTGGAAGAAAATTATTTGTAAAAGACACAACCAATATTATCCCAAATATACAAAGAATATTTAAAAGTCAGCAATAAGAAAAACAGCTCAATTAGAAAATGCACAAAGATTTTAACAGATATCTCATCAAAGAAGATAAACAAATGGCAAGTAAGCATACACTCCACATCATAAATGCAAATTAAAACAACAATGAGATGTTACTATACATCTATTAGAAGGGTTAAAATCCACAACACTGACATCACTGAATACTGCTGAGTATGTGGAACAACAGGAACTCTCAGCCATATATATATATATATATATATATATATATAGGCAGAGCACGAAGGATTTTTAGGGCAGTGAAAATATTCTGTATGATACTATGTTGATGGATATGTCATTATACATTTTTCTAAACCCACAGGTGTACAACACCAAGAGTGAATCCTAAGGTAACTTATGGACTTCGGTGATGTAGGTTCATCCTCTGTAAAAAATGTGCCATTCTAGTGAGTGATATTGTCTAACGGGGGTGACTATGCAATGTGTTGAGGGACAGAATCTACATGGGAAATCTCTGTACCTTCCTCTCAATATTGTTGTGAACCAAAAACTGATTTAAAATGTCTAAAAAATATATGTGTTTGGTTTCTCTATGTCTTAACAGCTTCCTGGACAAAGCAAACTTCCATAGGGAAAAGTAGTCCCCAATGAAAAATGATTGGCTCAGCTTTCTGGCCTTCACTCCTCTGTAGTTTCTGGTTATTAATTTTCTACAATCTTGTTAGCTCTGCCCTATCTTTAAGCAGATCTATTTTTATATTTTATCTAGATCTTCCGGGTATCTTCAATTGTAGGGTTAGTCCAAATTACCCATTCTGCCATTACTGGGAACTGAAATAATAAACTACTTTTTGTCACCCAATAATTTATCTCAAATATATTCTCATATCAATAGCCCAAAGTTTATCTAACTAATGCAACTTTTGTTGTATATTTATACTGTTTCCTATTTTTTATTATCCTAAATCTTCCAAAATATTAATAGTAACATTGATAAGAACAATAATGATTACAAATATATGTGATTAAAATGATCCATGCTTTATGCTAAATGATTTATGTCTATTCTTTTATATTTATCTCAAAACAACCTTATTCTACAGATGAAATACTGAGGCTCAGGAGAGGTAAACACACAGTTGGAAGGTTATGGGGTCAGATTATTTAGTTGTCACTGGATAAGGTACTTGCTGGAGGGAAATGGAAGGGCCTGACAGCCAGAATACACACTGGTCATATGGTACCTGATAAAAGGGTAATTGCCACACACAATAATACAGCAGAAATAGACCCTCTAGCAAAGGGTCTAGGTCAAAAGAAATGAAATTTTAAGACTAATATCAATCTAGATATAGATGTAGGTCTAGATATAGATGAATCTATGAATTAGCTAGATATAGTAATAAATGATATAGAGATAGATACAAAAATATAGACCGATCTCTTTCAGAAAATTTGCACTAAATTTTCTCTGTACTAGTAGAGATATAGTGGCTATTTGGACATGTTCTTTCATCAGTTGAATTACCTTCACTCTTTTTTTTTTTTTCTTCAGTAGGAGTCAGTGTTTTCACACTTCTTTAAAGTAATAAAAACTGCTTTTTCACATAAATTGGCCTTTACAAGAAAGCCAACTGGCAGGAATGATGATGGAAATGAAGAAGCCTAAGAAGTGGATGGATCTCAGCCAGAACATAGACGTTTGAGATAAATCAAATAGCAGATGGCCTCATTTAATGATAAGGAAAAACACATGAGGTTGGGGGAGAGGGAGATTATCCATCACCAAGGGAGGAGGATAATGAGCTCTATCCTTGAAAACAGAAAAGTGACGGAATGAGTGGGGAGGTGATATCAAGTCATCCAAAAAGGGAGAAAGGAAGGGGGTCTTTGAGGAAGTAAAGTTATCCCCAGTCCCATGTTAAAGATTAGGAATAACTATCATTAGCTCAGTTATTGAATATTTTTTCAGTTTTTAGCAGCTTGAAAGACCAAGGGTTTGATCATTCATTCTTTATTAGCTTCCAGTCACTAAAAACTTAAATACACAGAAACAGAGGAAAAAAGAGGAAGGCACTGTCTGGAAGACAGTAGGACTAGGAATTCCTATCTTCCTATTCTAAGGGACTTAGAGGTCAAGACACTCGGCTGGAGAGGAATTATACTTATAAAATGTATATTGTAAATGACTGAATTGCATTCAATGAAAAGTATCCCTCAATAAATCTCATTTAAAAAATAAAAACTTCAGTGGCTTCCTTCATCCAGAGTGAAATCCAAAATTCTTAAATTGTCTTCCAGGTCCTGGAAGATCCTGTGCCAGCCCTTGCCTTTTAAGACCCCTAGTGTTCTCTCCTGCAGTTCTCCCCCAGGTCTGTTCCTGGCATGCCAGCCTTCTCACTAGTTCTTGTACACTTTACACACCTCCCTTCTCAGGACCTTTTCACTTCACCTATTTTCTTCCCCCAACATCCAGAGACTCACTTTCTCACTTATTCAGGCCTTTACTCAACGGTTACCTGCACAGTGAGGCCTCCCCTTGGTTACCATATAAAATTACCTCCTCCTTGTCCCACTCCCAGAAACACTTTCCTTTTTGCTGTATTAATTTCCTCCTTTAACCTTAATTGTCACTAATGTATTTTTATTTATCTTGTTTTTGTCTATATTTCCCTCTAGAATGTAGGTTTTTAAGAGTAGATTTTTTATGGTTCTGGAGAACCTAGGGGCAGGACAGGAATAAAGATGCAGACATATAGAATGGACTTGAGGACACGGGGAGGGGGAAGGGTAAGCTGGGACGAAGTGAGAGAGTGGCATGGACATATATACACTACCAAACGTAAAATAGATAGCTAGCGGGAAGCAGCCACATAGCACAGGGAGATCAGCTCGGTGCTTTGTGACCACCTAGAGGGGTGGGATAGGGAGAGTGGGAGGGAGATGCAAGAGGGAGGAGATATGGGGATATATGTATACATATAGCTGATTCACTTTGTTATACAGCAGCAACTAACACACCATTGTAAAGCAATTATACTCAAATAAAGATGTTAAATTAAAAATAAATAAATAAATAAAAGGCAAACTTTTAAGTGGAAAAAAAAAAAAGAGTAGATTTTTTTTTTTGCTGTTTTATTCAATGCTGTGTCCCCCATGCCTGGAGTAATACCTGGCTCATAGTAGGCAACAAATAAGTATTTGCTAAACAAATGAAATTAAAATCTTTATTTTTTCTCTTGGATTTTCCATCAACTGAAATGTTTCTAAGAAAATTTCAAGATATGCTCTCAATGCCTTAATCTTGAGAGTCAAGATTCTTTCCACAAGACCTCTGACTGCCTTCCTTGGACCACCCCCTAACAGTCAGAGGCCACTTACAGAAGATCTCCAGAGAGCAGAGCAAAAGGTCATAATCCTAAAACCACAGCTCATTTTCAGTGTCTCCTATTCTCAACTTTGGCTCTTACTGATTCGGTCTGAGCTCTTAGACTCAGTACTCAGCATTTGAATAGGCCTAACGTAGGTTCACTTTCTCAGTAGCAACTAACTTCTCTCAATCCACTGAATGCCTCCGCTCTGAACCTCCATAATCCTGCTTCTGGGATGCTTCTCCCTGTTATCTGACCAACAGCAACACCAACAGACTCTAGCCTAGAGAAAATGCCTGGTTTTAAGCCCTTCTCATCCCTCATGTAACATACTGAGGGATTCCCTTAAGACAATCCACAGCTCCAAAAGGATGACACTCTTTGTTAAAAAATATTTATATGTATTATACATTATATATATATATACATATATATATAAAATATGGCATAGTACTAAAGTGTTACTACAGCAGGAGCATGTATATATGGGGGGCATAGGAGTCATTGCTAATGGGTACAGAGTTTTGGGGGGCAGTGATGAAAATGTTCTAAACTTAGACTGTGTTAATGGTTGGATGACCCTAAATATACTAAAAAACATTGAATTGTATACTTTAAATGGATGAATTTTATGGTATATGAATTATATCTCAATAAAAATTTGTTTTAACTCACTTATGTATGCTCTATTTTTGTCTCCTTGAGTATCCATCAACTGTCATTCTGATCTTTAGATCCAAAGCACTTCTTCACTCATTCAGTAAGCAGTGCGCCAGGGCCCACTACTTGTCAGATACCATGCTAGGCACTAGGGATATTAAGAGAAAGAAGAAGCATGGCTCCCTCTAGCACAGCTTACAACCTCATAAAAATAGATTGGGCAAGAGATAAGAAAGAGGATGAATGAGGTTTCTGAGAGGCAGTATACAGAGTGCTATGCCTAACCCAACAGTGGTCACTGTAGTATTTACCATGGTGGTTACCACAGTAGTTACTCAGTGAACCCAGAAAGAAATGTTGACTCTGTTTTTCTTCTCTCCTCAGGTCTTAGCGACCTCCATACACACACCTGGACATCTTTGCTGCTGCCAGAGATCTGATATGGTTCACTGTGTGCCCAGAAAAGACCCCTAGGCATAGTCTTTTCTATGGCTGACACATTACCTCCTGGCATTCCACAAAGTCTTAGATTTTTCCATGCACATCATTATTTAAGAAGAACGTGCTTTCAGAAGATAATTCCTTTTCAGAGTTACCCCAAAAAATTAAGCTCAAAATATCTCATATTGTTGTACCAGTCAAATCCCCATGATTTGGCATGAGCCATTTCCTGCTGGCACTCTGTTTCAAAATATAGCATTGACCTCTTGCTTCAGTGCTGAAAATATATGTTCTCAACACAATCATTATGAAACAGAATCTTTCACTTCAAAGAGGATTGAGAGACCAGAGAATTCAGGAATTGAGTTCTTCCAGAACAATGCTACACTTATAAGATTTGAAGCAGTTTTCAAACACTGGCATCAAGGTGTCCTTAAGTGATTTCATTCCACTCCAGTTTGTGAGGGAAACCATAGTGAAGTCTCATGTTGCATCTCTAGTTGTGTTCATCTGTGTGCCCTTCCTTGTGAACCTTTATAGCTGCAAGTTTGAGGCATTTTTTGGTTATTTCCTCTTTAACAGTTCCTTCTCAGCTGGAGGAAATCAATGAAGAGAGGCTTAAGAAAATCCTCAAGAAATTAAACATAATCCATCTAAGCCACACTTGTAGTCTGATTTACCCAACAAGAGTATATCATTGTTTAGACATTAAAACGTGTTAGAAGAGGCAGCTATATCATAGTTGGAAAACACCTGGAATTGAGGTCAAAAGACCTATGTTTGAGCCCGACCTTGGCAAAGCACTCTGGGCCTCAGTGAAAGGGTGTAGTAATCTGTAATGCACTTGCAAATGTAAGGTTTTAACCTGAAGATACTTTAATAATTCAAAATGTTTTGATATTATTTCATATTCTCTATGTTCTAGCCTTCCCTGAACTTCACACTTCTCAATAGGATCTAATCTTGAACACTTCCATGCCTTTACTCATGCATTCTTTTTCCCCTTTCTCCTTATCTCCCCCTCAGAAATTACTTTAAAATTATTTCACTCTTCATGTATACAAGAAAACACTCATCCTTGGTTGGAAATCATTCATGGTCTTTCTCTGTGCTCCCAGGCCACTGTTATGATGCCTGCTGACTTCACAAAACACAATAAATTATAATTATCTTTATTTTACTCTACTGGACTCAGTTCCTTGAGGACAAAGACTGGGATTTTCATCCTGTTATCCTCAGCAGCAGTTATGATTTCAAGGCACAGAGTTGACAAGTCATAAATATTGAACAAATCAATGAATCAGCAATTGTGTGAGACAGTACTCCCAAAATGGAAAAGTGGAAAACAAGCCACAGGCATAAAGTCCCAGATGCTCATATCGCAACCCAGATCCAGGTTCATGCCTGAGTCAGGGCTGGGCCTTCATCAAAGGTAAGAACTCCTGCTGAGACCAATGAATTGAGAGCTGGTGTTTGTCAAACTAAATTTATGAACTCAGTCATACCCTTGATTTTGAAGGAGTAGCCATAGTGCTGAAGCGAGCTTGGCCCACTTGTCACTATTGTGTGGCAGAAATAGCACTGGGCTTATTATCAGAAACCCTCAGTTCATTCCTGATCCTGCCTCTTACTAGCCTGTACATGAAGCTTAGCATTTTTGTGACTACATTTTTAATTGGAGAGGGTCATCATCCCCACCTTACAGAGCTGACATGAAGTTTAAATGAGATATTTATACAAAGTGCCTACTATAGTGGCTGCCTTTGAATAATAAATGTAAATTATAATAATTATAATTATTACTATTATGTGAGAGTTCCAGGCACAGTAAATACTTTCCATATGTTAGTTTTAAAGGAGAGTGGACAGCTCCAAAAAATTAAATTCTAAATGAACTTGACCCTGCTCAGGCTTAATCCATATTAGAGACTCATCTTGACTGGTTGGTGATCACTGTACAGGATGCAAGACATGCATAGAGGATAGGAGATTTCAGAAACTGGATGCTGCTCTCACCCATACTAGCCACCAGTTACAGAGCAATGACTATAGCCAGACACATTGCTGCTTTCAATCTTCACAATGATAGAAGGTGGATGTTATTATCCCCATGTTACAGATGAGGAAAGTAATGTTCCAAAAAGTTAAGCAATGTGCCCAAAGTCACCCAAAAGTGGCAAAACCAAGGTATTAAACTGGTCTGCTGTCTCCCAAACCCATGTGCTTTCTACTCGTGCTGCTTCTTCACTGAGCTTTGTCCTACAGTTTATGGGGCAAAACATGCATTTCATATACATCATGTCTTTTGACCTGACACAACCCCCTATGAAATAACCAAATAAAGAAACTGAGACTCAGGACATTTAAGTTGCCTGTGTAAGGTCACAAAACCAGTAAACAGCAGCCCAAGAAATCAAACTCCTATCTTCGGACTCTTATCCATTGCACTTTCCTACAACGGAGTAACTGCCTTTTGGCCAGACCGAAGAATGTAGAGATAAGGAGAGAAGTGCTTCTTCTCAAACCTAGTGTTATAAATTTACATAAGACCTGGTGGAGTAGTTACACAAGCTATACTTACATAAGAAAAAGATTATAAGAAATTACATATAAATTTCTTCCCAACTGCCTCCTCGTATTAGAAGAAATTAACTAATATATGCAAAGCCATGCATTTACCAAAGAGCCCACCTGGAACTAAAGGAATCTGCTCATAGCTCATGAAGCTGTAATATTTTTAAATGGGGTTTTATTTATTCAGAAGGTGGGACTTCGCTAAAAACTACAGAGATTTGGATGAAAATGTAAACATGTGTTAAATACAGTTTTAGTGATCCTTGTTGTATTAAGTGAATTGAAAAAATCTAACATTCAAAAACAGCAGCTAAGGCTTCCCTGGTGGCACAGTGGTTGAGAGGCCGCCTGCCAATGCAGGGGACACGGGTTTGTGCCCAGTCCGGGAAGATACCACATGACGCAGAACGGCTGGGCCTGTGAGCCATGGCCGCTGAGCCTGCGCGTCCGGAGCCTGTGCTCTGCAATGAGAGAGGCCACAACAACGAGAGGCCCACGTACAGCAAAAAAAAAAAAAAAAAAAAAAAAAAAAAAAAAAACCAGCAGCTATTCCATTTGTTTGAAAAGTTTATCAACCGTTTATCGAGCTGCCTCTTCATCTCTGGGACACATACAAATGAGTATAATAAATTATGTTTTGTTCGTCTCCATTGTCATATTAGAAAGAGGATCACGGTGCATGGAACAGCCAGTTACATGCAAAGATACAAATAGACTTCCAAAAATAAGGGACACTTAAGATGAGTCTTGGAAAGTGATAGATATTGCCAAGGGAACAAGGGAATACAAGTGGCTGTGTAGGGGTCAAAGGACATTATAGCCTCTTTTATCCTGGGAACTTCAAATAGTGCTACGGAACTCATGTTTAGGGGACAAGAGAAGCAGACATGATAGGACTTAGAATGAAGTCACATTAAGAGCCTGAACTATGGCAGTAGCAGTGAAAATGAACAAGTAATACCTCACAGATGTCAAGGATGTAGGGTTTTAGGCCTGTCTATATGTGAAGGGTAAAAGAAAGAAAGTTTTCTGCTTTTGTGGCTTGAGGATGTCAATAGCTGAGATACAGAATAAAGGAGGAGCATATGTATGGAAAAGACATCAAGTTCTCTCTCTCTGAAGATGGGCTGGAAAGTCTGAGTAACATCTGTATAGAGAAGGAAAATAAGTAGGCAGCCGGCTAAATGAGACAGGATCTCAGAAGAAAGGTCCAGCCTAGAGACACAGAGTAAAGATCAATCATATTTGAGTGGTTGATAAAAATCACATGAATGGATGGTTTTGTTCAGAGAGGGTAGGCAGAGTGAGAAGAGAAAATGGGCTGAGGACAGAGTGTTAGGTGCCAACATTTAAGATATGGCTTAATGGTCAGAAAGAGGAAAATAAACCCCAGAAGATGAAGAGGATTGATCATAAAGATAAAAAGAAACCAAGGGGCTCAGCATCACTAATTATTAGAGAAATGCAAATCAAAACTACAGTGAGGTATCACTTCACACCAGTCAGAATGGCCATCACCAAAAAGTCTACAAATAATAAATGCTGGAGAGGGTGTGGAGAAAAGAGAGCCCTCATACACTGTTGGTGGGAATGTAAATTGGTACAGCCACTGTGAAAAACAGTATGGAGGTTCCTTAAAAAACTAAAAATAGAGTTACCGTATGATGCAGAAATGCCACTCCTGGGCATATATCTGGAAAAGAGAAAAGCTCTAATTCGAAAAGATTCGTGTACTCCAATGTCCATAGCAGCACTGTTTACAATAGCCAAGACATGGAAGCAACTTAAATGTCAATGAACAGATGAATGGTTAAAGAAGATGTGATTTTATATAGATAGATAGATAGATAAACACACACACACAATAGAACACTACTCAGCCATAAAAAAGAATGAAATAATGCCATGTGCAGCATAATGGATGGACCTAGAGATTATCATACTACGTGAAGTAAGTTGGACAGAGAAAGACAAAAATTATATGATACCACTTACATGTGGAATCTAAAAAAATGATACAAATGAACTTATTTACAAAACAGAAATAGACTCACAGACATAAAAAACAAACTTATGGTTCACAAAGGGGAAAGGGGGGAGGGATAAATTAGGAGTTTGAAATTGACACACTAGTGAAATTGACACACAGTAGATAACACACTACTGTATATAAAATAGATAAACAACAAGGACCTACTGTATAGCACAGGGAACTATATTCAGTATCTTGTAATAACCTATCTGAAAAAGAATCTTAAAAAGAAGATAGATAGATAGGCAGACACATAGATAGACACGTATGTATATATACACACATATATATACGTATGTATAACTGAATCACTTTGCTGTACACCTGAAACTAACATAACATTGTTTAAAAATAAACAAAAAACAAGAGAAGGTGATTTCTTAAAAGTCAACAGAAGACAGAGTTTAATGGATAAGGAGGGAGCAGTCAGCAGCTCCAATGCCACAGCAAGCTCAAGGAAGAAAAGAGCAAGGAAAAGGAGGCCAGCCTTCTTCAGAAGACAGTGAAAAGTACCATTTAATAGACAAACAAAAGATGAGGAACTGCATTACCACAAGAATGAGGGGATAATAAGAATTCAAGGACTGGAAGAAACACTAAGAATTCATGTCTTGAATACTTAATGGGTATGAGGGTTATGAAAAGGAAGAGTCCAAAGATCACCTCACCGAAGTTTCTAGCTTGTGTGGCACAACTCACCCAAATAAGGAACAAAGAAGGAGTTAAAATACTGTAAGAAAAGGCAAAGGAGAGAAGCCACAACCCTCACAGATGGAATGAAGAGCCAGAGGGATGAGGGATTATTGTAGTTTAACATTTCAAGAGTTGAAGTGGTACCTGCAACAGCTACCATATGATTTGGGGCATGAAATAGCTGGAATAAAGGAGAAAATTATTGGAGTCCATGAGGTCAGGAAGATTTGAGGCTAAGACGGATCATCCACTTCATTATGGAAATTATCTAAAGTGACAACAGGTGTTGGAAGAAAAGTGAAAATAATGACCAGGATCAAAAAAGTCCTTGATGAATAGGAAGGAATAACCAGGAGTTCAAGAAATGGGAGCCATCCAGAGCTATAAAAATGATATAACCAAATACTATGAGCCTCATACATAGAGGTGTTTTATAAAAGGCAGCAAACAGAACAATAGTTTGTATGTGATAATGGGAAAAGAGAGTAACATTGGCAGAACCTCCAGGACCTTTCAGGCACACAATGGAAGACAACAGACAGTCTCGACCTAAGGGGGTTGGAGAAGAAAGTGGTATCCATACCAAAGGGCCAGAGTTCTGATAAGAGTTTGAGAATGAAGAACCCATGGAAAGAATGGGGAGGAAGAACCAGAAGAGAGTAAGCACTATGCAGAATGAGGATGGCAATACTTTAAAAAGTAAGCTGAGGATGGAGGCTCTTGCCTTTTACTCACATGTCTACAGTGATAGGATGAGAATAGCCTTAGAAATTATTGGTATCAAGCTTTGAATAGGTATGAGATGTCAGAGGCCTTATGAGGTTGTGGTCTTCATCTTACATGAATTAGTTGTTGAGGTACAGTTTAGGTACTCCTAAAAGGAGTCTGTGGTGATAAAGAGTATACATTCTCTGGTCCCTGCCTCTGAGAAGCCCACAGAGAAGGGAGAAAGCCTCAGAAGCAAATACCTACTCACATGTCATTGCTCTGATAGACTCAGGAATCCTGTCCTCACCTGGTATCTGCTACCCCTCATCAGCACATGGAAATGTTCCCTATGGCAGCTTTTATAGTCCTCCCTTTTTGAAAGATAAAGTTCATGTGTTTGAACGATGAGGTAGGAAGCAGGGAGGATGGAGCAAAAAGTGACAGTAGCAAGTGACTGGTCATAAAATACAGTTGCTAACACACTGCAGACATTCACCATCTTGGATGTCAAGTCATCCAGAGTGACAGCAGGAATTGGGACAGAGATGAAAATCAAGATCAGGTGCAAAAGTCCTTAAGGACCCAAAGTTTAAGAGATTCCAGTTTATCTTCCCTCCTTTGAAAAGAGAAATGGCATTTTTTGAGGGTTACTTTCACAGTAGAGGAGAGGGGGTAGCAACAGCCATGACAGATTCAGAGGCTCAGTTTCCTTATTGGTAAAATGAAAATTATAAAATGTACATTGCAGGGCTGTTCTGAGGATTCGATGAGATAATACATACAAAAATTCTTAGCATGATGCTGAACATGTTGTAGATTCCTGAATCTGGTAACACAGAACATACTTTTATGTAACTGTTCTCTCTATACTTCATTTTAATCCCATAGATGGCCAATGACATGAAATAGTTTTGGTGGACCCTGATATTCTACAAATCATTGCCCATTTAGTTGACTTTTAACCATTCTCAATTAATCCCTATCTCTCTCTCTATTAATTCTAAATCTTTAGTTTTCTCTAGCTAACAGTTGCATCTCTCATTCCCAAAATTAGTATATAAATGCTAATATATATAATGTAATCCATATGTATGTATTAAAATATGTGTGCATATCATGGTAGGAATTAATTTTCCCTCTATTACCCTAAACTCGTTTTGTTGCTTGTTTTCAATTTGCTTTGTTCGTTGGTTTTTTAAACCGATTTACTGATGTGTTACACCATCATTCTAGAAAGTAAAGTAAAACTTTTTCAAAGTTTCTTTTTTTAAAAAACTCTCTAAAATTAGAATTAAACAAAGGGATCATGTAACTTCATAATTCAGTGCTTATCACATGGTTGGACCTCCATATTATCATAAATATAATTTCTTTCCCTCTTGACATAGAGGCAACATAAGACAGAAAATAGAGTATGAGTTTTCACCTCTGAAAATCATGAGCTAAAATCAGGGCTCTGCCTTTTACCAACCAAGTGACTATGGTCAAGTTATTCAACATCTCTAAGCCTTCTTCACAGAGTCATTATGGAAACAAAATGAGACAACATCTGGAAAGGGTCTGGAAAAGTGCACAACACACTGTAGTTGCTCAATAAAGCTGTTTTTTATGACTACACAGGTTTCTAACTGCATATTTTTTGGAGATTTTTATTTTTCACTTAAGCCCTATAGAACAGCAAATCAATCTTTTTGTGACTAGGAGAAACTGGCATTTCTGAGTAGTCATTTTCTCAGTGTCAGAGAAATGACAGCCTTGTCAAGGTTCACATTGGTTTGGGGACTTCCACCATTTCTCAATTCACCTCCTAAAGCAAAGGAAACAAAAGCAAAAATAAACAACTGGGATCTAGTTAAACTTAAAAGCTTTGGCACAGAAAAACAAACCATTGACAAAATAAAAAGATAACCTACTGAATGAGAGAAGGTATTTGCAAATGATGTGACAGGTCATAAGGGATTAATATCCAACATATATAAACAGCTCATATATCTCAACATGAAAACAAACAAACAACCCAATTTAAAAAGGGGCAGATGAACTGAATAATATTTTTCCAAAAAGGAAATGCAGATGGCCAAAATGCACATGAAAAGATGCTCAACATCGCTAATAATCAGGGAAATGCAAATCAAAACTACAATGAGTTATCACCTCACACCTGTAAGAATGACTGTCATCAAAAAGCGCACAAATAACAAATGGTGGCAAGGATGTAGAGAAAAGGGAACCCTTGTACACTGTTGGTGGGAATTTAAATTGGTGCAGCCACTGTGGAGAACAATATAGAGATTTCTCAAAAAACTAAAAATAGAACTACGATATGACCCAGCATGTCTACTCTTGGATATATATCCACAAAACACACTAATTTGAAAAGATACATACACCCCAATGTTCATAGCAGCATTATTTAAAATTGCCAAGGTATGGAAGCAATCCAAAGTGTCCGTCAGCTGATGAATGGATAAAGAAGATGTGGTATATCTTCTTTATTCAATGGAATACTACTCAGCCATAAAAAAGAAGGAAATTTTGCCATTTGCAGTAACATGGATGAACCTAGAGGGTATAATGCAAAGTGAAATAAGTCAGACAGAGAAAGACAAATAGTGTTTAATATCACTTATATGTGGAATCTAAAAAGTACAACAAACTAGTGAATAAAACAAAATAAACAACAAAAAAACACACACCCACAGATAGAGAAAACAAACTAGTGGTGACCAGTAGGGAGAGAGACGTGGGGAGGTGCAATACAGGGGTAGCAGGAAAAAAAGGGTTATTATGGGATCATATGAAATCATGTGTGTGAAACTTTTGAAAACTGTAAAGTACTATAGAACTGAAAGAATCTTTTGTTCAATTAAAAAAAAACAGCCTGGAAGTCTTTATCATTTGTACTGCTTTGCTCCTTTTAATCAATACTAATACCTTACATTAGTATAGTAATTTTCACTTCTACAAAATGCTTTCAAACAATTCACGTTATAATATTCACATCATACCCCTCAGTATGAGTCAGGACATACATTATCATTTTCATTCTAATGATGAGGAACTGAGGATCAGAAATGAATTCATCAAGGCCAAACAGCTGGTAAGTGTCAGAGTTGAGATCTGAATCTGGTCTTTGTAGCTCCAAGGCCTATGTTCTGATCACACAAGGAGTTAGAGTGACAGAGTCCAAATTAAAGTTCTATCTCCATATTCTAATTTCACGAATTGTTCTATTAGATCATAGCTGCCTCTCACATCACTTAATAGTATTTCAGAGTGTAAACTTTCCCTGTGTGACACCACTAAAATCAAAAATCTAATGCATTTCTATAACACAGTCATAAAGTCACAGAATGTTAAAAATGGAAGAGCCCATAAAAAGCATCTAGTTCAATCTTAGGTGAAGAAATCAAGATCAAGAAACCTTTAGAGACTTGTTCAAGATCACACTTATTAATATCAAGTCACAGTCAACCATGGGTCTCTGACTTCTGTCCAATGGCCCTTTCAACCATTCTATACTGATCTCTCAGGAAAGGACAAGAATGACATTGCATTTTTTTTTGTTTCTGTTGAGATACTTGTTTGCTCAGGATTCCTGACATAATTTTGTCTTCTATTAACTCAAAATTAAGTTGTTAGTAGGGAAACCAGAAACTTCATTTAAATTTGTTGAGCATTCTCTTTAAGAACTGTTCAACATGCAGAGTATTGCTCATTCAAACATATCACTTTTATTCCATAAATCCAGATTAAAATAAATACCCTATTTTAATTAAAAAGAGAAAAATGAGAGCAATTCCCTGTCATTCCCAAGGTTTCAAAGTATTTGCCTAAAGCAAATTTCACTTTAGAAGTGAAATCTGGAGTACTTTGCCTTGATACCACACGTAATGTAAAATTTTCCCAATTATTCTGCCATCACAGATGTGTTAACTAGACAGATTTGACATTGTCATGATATATTATAACTAGAACCATTAAAACATCAGAATCTGTTGCAACATTCCCAGCTCAGCATTTATTTTCCTTTCTTTTCACCTTTCTATCAAAGCAACAGAGCATTAACCCAGACATAAAATACATTCTTTTTTACCTGCATCTTTGAAACACTAGTTCATAGAACTGTCCTTTCTTGTAACAGTTATTTTCTTGTGCTTGGAGAAAGTTTCTGGGACCTGACATATACCTTCTCTCTTCCTTTGGGCAATTTAAACTTTAGAATTGCCTTAACACAAAACTAAAATAAAGGTACAACTTATAAGTGTATTTCTTGCCTAGGAAGTAGGATATATGAAAAACAGTGTCAGCTTTGAAGTCAGATACATGGAGGTTTAAGCGCCAGTTCCTCACATATGAACTTTGTGACCTTGAATAAGCCTTAATTTCCACATTTTTAGACGATGGATAATAAAACCTATCTTAGAGATAAGTTGCAATTACTAAAGGAGATAAGGTTTATGAAGAACAAAATATAATATTTAGTACACATTCATAGCATACCTTCAAGAAATACTGAAATAAAATAATGGTAATGAAAAACTAACATTGTAAGGATTTTGGATATCAGTAATAAGGATATTGGAAACACAGTGAGAAACATTACTTTGCCCTTGTGCAAAACAATGGTGTATTTGTATCCAGAATATCGTATGGTCATGTTGAGTTAGAATTTACAGCACTAGGGTGCAAAGGATCGTCTGTTCCTTCATTTCTCTAAATATACAAATTATCTGCTTAAAAAAAAAGAAAAACTAACGTACTCAAGAGAGTCACTAAATTGGAAACAGTGCAGCCAGACTATGCTGCCAATTTGGATTACCTTTTCCTAAGTTTGAGGCAAATCATTCAAAAGAAGGGAGCAAATAATTGGGGATTTTGTCCCTGTTCTTTAACCATTCACTCAGTAGTGATTTAATGAGAGCCTCCTAAGGCCAGGCACTGTGCAAAACACAGAAGCTGGAGCAGTGAGTTCTAACACATTGTCCTCATGAAGTTCATAAGTGCACAGTAAGTAGAAAAAAGTAAGGAAAAGAAAAGCATACATGAAGATATCTAGTTGGGCTTCTATCAAAAAGAGACACTGATAAGGATCTGGGCATGTTTGTTATTTTCAGTGTAAAAATCTTTGCTGCAAGCATTTTGTCACACAACTAACTGGCCGTAAGGCAATTCTGTCATAAGAGACATAATAACGAAAATAAACTAAAAGAGGAACACTAGATAGGACATGATGAAATATGAAAAATTAATAACAAAATTTTAAACTAAAAGACAAGGGATGCTCCTATTTTTTATCAATGTATGTAACATGTATAACAGGCAGTACATATCTGGACCACATTTAAATGTTCCATCACATCCCTGGTCCTTATATTTCACCAAATCATTGAAACCAGATTCTGTCCCAAATACCAAAATTCTGTCTACAACATGTTATCCAATAACAAATAGCAAAAAAATTTTACACCGATTTCTAGAAACTTATATTCACTAGGAATCATGTAACCATTTCTTTTGGGGGGGATAGAAGGAGCTTGATTCTTCTTTTGCCTCCAGCTTCTAATACTGCATGACAAATTTGGTAAAGACAGTTTTAAAGAACAATCTGTTGTATTGAAATTAGCTAAAGAATCAATAATGAGGGCTCTTAAAGACTGTTGTGAATTACTGGCCTCCTGTTTTATATTTGCATAACCTGGCACATTTTTGGTTTTGAAGCATGGGAGTGATGACGCTGCTCACCAAAGGATTTGCAAACCGATGTTATTTTCTAGTATAGTATGCAATCTGGCTTCACACCCTCTTACTTCACACTTCCAGTGAGTTTTCCTATCACCATATTTTCTATCAAGTCGATAAACGTTGAAACCAAACTGTCAGACCAAACTGTCAACCAGTTACTGTATCTTCAATGGCAAACTGCCTTATGGCCAATTAGTTGTGCGGCAAAACTGCTTACAGCAAAGATTCTTATGGTGAAAGAATCTAGAGCCAGATTTGGGTACAAGTAATTTATTTAGTATATGATCCCAGGAAACAAGGTGAGGGAACAGGGAAGTGAGAAAAGCCAATAAAGAATGCCTTAAATAATACTGTATGGTATATTTGAAATTTGCTAAGAGAGCAGATCTTAAGTGTTTTCAATACACAACACAGACACCAAATGATATGAGATGATGAATAAACTCAAAATGGATTAAAGACCTAAATGTAAGGCCAGACATTATCAAACACTTAGAGGAAAACATAGGCAGAACAATCTATGACATAAATCACAGCAAGCTCTTTTTTGACCCACCTCCTAGAGAAATGGAAATAAAAACAAAAATAAACAAATGGGACCTAATGAAACTTAAAAGCTTTTGCACAGCAAAGGAAACCATAAACAAGACGAAAAGACATCCCTCAGAATGGGAGGAAATATTTGCAAATGAAGCAACTGACAAAGGATTAATCTCCAAAATTTACAAGCAGCTCATGCAGCTCAATATCAAAAAAACAAACAACCCAATCCAAAAGTGGGCAGAAAACCTAAATAGACATTTCTCCAAAGAAGATACACAGATTGCCAACAAACACATGAAAGAATGCTCAACATCACTAATCGTTAGAGACATGCAAATCAAAACTACAATGAGATATTATCTCACACAGGTCAGAATGGCCATCATCAAAAAATCTACAAACAATAAATGCTGGAGGGGGTGTGGAGAAAAGGGAACCCTCTTGCACTGTTGGTGGGAATGTAAATTGATACAGCCAGTATGGAGGACAGTATGGAAGTTCCTTAAAAAACTAAAAATAGAACTACCATATGACCCAGCAATCCCACTACTGGGCATATACCCTGAGAAAACCATAATTCAAAAAGAGTCATGTACCACAATGTTCATTGCAGCTCTATTTACAATAGCCAGGACATGGAAGCAACCTAAGTGTCCATCGACAGATAAATGGATAAAGAAGATGTGGCACATATATACAATGGAATATTACTCTGCCATAAAAAGAAGTGAAATTGAGTTATCTGTAGTGAGGTGGATGGACCTGGAGTCTGTCATGCAGAATGAGGTAAGTCAGAAAGAGAAAAACAAATACCATATGGTAGCACATATATATGAAATCTAAAGAAAAAAAATGGTTCTGAAGAACCTAGGGGCAGGACAGGAATAAAGACACAGATGTAGAGAATGGACTTGGGAATGTGGGGAGGGGGAGGGGTAAGCTGGGACGAGGTGAGAGAGTGGCATGGACTTATATATACTACCAAAATAGATAGCTAGTGGGAGACAGTCATGTAGCACAGGGAGATCATCTTGGTGCTTTGTGACCACCTAGAGGGGTGGGATAGGGAGGGTGGGAGGGAGACACAAGAGGGAGGAGATATGGGGATATATGTATATGTATAGCTGATTCACTTTGTTATAAAGCAGAAACTAACACACCACTGTAAAGCAATTATACTCCAATAAAGATATTTTTTAAAAATGATATGAGATGGTGGATATGTTAACTAGCTTGATTGTGGTAATCATTTCACAAATCATCACATTGTACATTTTAAATGTATACAATTTTTATTTGTCAATTACATTTCAATAAAGCTGGGGGGTATTCAAGCCCTTCCCACCTCCCAAAAAAATGCCTAAGTGTGTTCCCGCGTAAGCTACTGGGGATAAATCCCACTCTATACCCTCAGAGAGGCAGTGTAGCACATACCTTGGAATAGTTCCACCAAGAGGAGTGGTAGCTGGGGTATGTATCCACCAAATCCTGCCCCTAGTTGGTTGAGGGTTGCTCCTTATGAGAGTAAATCTAGTACTTCCAGCCCACCCCACCTACAAGCCAAGCAAACTCTTGTGGCCTGAGAAAACCTTCCAGCAGAGACACAAATGTTTGAGGAAGCAAGCTATCTCTGCATGTGCAGGAAACTGTCCACCAAAGCTGCAGAAGACATCTGATGTAGGCTGAGAATATATGGGTGGGATCCAACAGCATTTTCTATAGATAGCTTGCCAGTGAAAACAGGGCAGTCAACAAATCCTTTCTAAGCAGTAGAAATGTGATAAAAGATACAAATAAAGTAAGGAAG
The DNA here is from genome assembly GCF_949752795.1 of Hyperoodon ampullatus. Lineage (NCBI taxonomy): Eukaryota > Metazoa > Chordata > Mammalia > Artiodactyla > Ziphiidae > Hyperoodon > Hyperoodon ampullatus. Next base: position 50,904,671 of record NC_136920.1, on the reverse strand, counting down.
TGAGCCATGCAAACATCTAGGTATAGAGCATTCCAAGCAAAGGGAAAACAAATTAAAAGACCCTGAGGCAGAAGCAAACTTGGCATGTTCAAGAAAGCTTGGATGGTTGGACTAAAATGAGCAAGGGGAGAGTGCCAGGAGGTAGGGGTAAGCAATGATTCTCCAAGAGCCAGATCATACCTTGTGAGAGGTAAAGAGCTTGCACTTTATTCTAGATGAGATGGAAATCCACTGGAGGGGTGTTGGGCCAAAGAGGATGTATTATCAACTTACATTTGAAATTTAAATTCTGGCTTCTACTTGGAAATGAGCTAGAGAGAGGTAAGAGTGAAAGGAGGGAGACGCCTTAAGAGGTTAACACAATATTGCAGAAAGAGGAGTTTATCAGTGGAAATGGTGAGAAGGGAACAGATTTGAGATATATTTCATATAGTAGAGCTAACAGATCTTTCTAATAAAAGAGTCAGGGTTCTATGACTGAAAAATAGTCATAGAACTAAAAATGTAAAAGAATTTTTTGGTCATTGAGAAATTGAAGAACTAGCTCCCATTTTTTATGGAAGTTCTGTAATTACCTGTATCAAGCACTGTTGGGAAAAAACAAGAGAGGAAATACAAAACGACAGATTCACATCACAGGGAGGTAGCCATCTCTCCAGATCAATGGCAAAGAAGAGAAAGGTTGCCTTAAGCCTAAAGCATGAGAAGCTGGAGATTAAACAGACCACAAAGGAGCTATTCCTAGTAGGTACCAAGGAAGAAATAAGATGGAAGTGGTCTGCCCTGGAAGAGAGGAGCATGGCATCACTGACAGTGATTAGAACTGCCAACGCATGGTGATAATAAAAAGTAGGCAACTTTCCATCAGTTTGATTGTTGTCTGTATATTCTTACAATACATGCATTTTTGCCTGCACCAGGGGTGGACCGCTCACACCAATCCTCCTTGGTAGCCATTGCCAGCACCCAGAAAATGGAATGAGTATAATAAGATGATAATAATAGCTAACTTTTATTAAATGCTAAATAGGTGCCAGAGGCTCTAAGCATTTTACATTTTTATAAACAGTATCTAATACACTATTTAATTAATTCTTATAATAACACTAAGTAGTAAATCCTGTATTCCCATTTCACACATGAGAAATCTAAGGTTAGGAGAGCTTAAGAAATTGGATTAAGGTCACTCAATTGCTAAATGGCAGGACCGGGGATTCAAACCCAGGTCTGAGCAACTCCAAAACACAAGACCTTAACCAACATTTATTTAATTAAGAATAATACAGCCTATTTTAACATTCATCGATTGAAAATTCAGTTTCAACTTTCCACAAGTGAGCCCAATGATGTGGTTACACTGAATGCTGCTGAGGCAGGAACTGAATCACATGTGCTGAGGGTCTTGTGAGACGACATCACTCTGTTCATGAGACAGCCTGTTCTCAGCCAGCGTCCCATCTCAAGGACAGGATGGTCAGCTTTGCTCATGGTTAAGTTGTGTGAAGTAACGCCAACTCCTGCTTCTTTGTGGGGGGCAAAAGATGGACTCTCAAAGAAAACAACTTATGTTGCTGACAAATTTTAAAAGGAGTTGAAAATATCTAAGTAACTAATAGTTTACCAGAAAAGGAAAGTTTTGAGTAGCTTAAAGAACGTACAACGCTGCATCTAGGAGTCTTCACATCTAGGGCAGGAACAACTGTACCCAGCCCTCTGAAATTAAGAGACATAAAGTAACTTATAGAGGGCTAAGGAATGGTTAAGTAGCTAATATAATTGTTCAAAGTTTCAGAAACTATCCAGAGACACCCTATGTTAATAGAGCAGCAACCTGGCACCGGGCTGCGTTCTACATCTATGTGATAAAACATCACAGGCAGGGGCTGGCTTCTCAGAGGGTTCTGGTTCTCTCTCTCATCTCCTCCACACAGTCCATCGATTAGGTAAGTTTAGCCAAAGTCTACACCCATGCAGACACCCACATGCCCATGCAGCCAGCCAGAGGGGTGCTAAGAGCCTGGCACAAGTCTCATGCTGGAACCAAACTCCCTAACTAATCTTTACCAGAGGTTTATATTAGGAATCAGGCACTCATACAGCTAATGACAGCGGTACTTTGCTTCCCAATCTGCCGCTGTCCCCTGTGTATACAGCCCTCTTTGGAGTCTCACAGAAGGAATTACTAGCACTGCAGGATTTACAGCATAATAGCATTAACATCCACCCCAAATGATAAAGCCAAAGTGACAGGCTGTTTTCCAAGTTACTACCAAATGCCATATGTTAGTTAGTGATAATTACTGCTTATGATAACACCTATGGAAACAATGATAATTACATGGTGAGGCAACCGTGTTATCACTCGTGCACCTGGAATATAATACCTGTCATCACAGTGGCAACAAGAAGGATTAGGTTTCCCTCTGCGCCAATGCTCTCATGGTGATGTTTTCATCTACTGGATAAAAAGCTTCCCTGTCATTTTAATAATACAGCTTTGTAGGCTTTAACAGTTCTGAAGGAAGATGCTGGGCATTTTTATATCATCCTTTGATTTTAAAAAGGTTAGAGGTATTTTTTCCCAGAGCAAATATGCAGAAACACAAAAGTGATGACACAGGGGACCCCTTCTGTCCAGTCTCATGTCCTGGGCAGATTGGTTGTGCACTCGGGCTCTGGACTTCAGTGGCTGAGCTCAAATCTGGACTCAGTCACTTGCCAGCCAAAAGACCTTGACAGACGGCTAGTGGTCCTTGTCACCTCACCTCTCCAAGTCTCCTCCCTCAGTTATAAAATGGACATGGTAATAACTACCTTACAGAATTGCTATGAAGATTAAATGAGATTAAGATTCATATAAAGCCCGATACAGAGTGAGTGCTCACAAAATATTAGTTTACTATTAGACCAGTTTTGCCCTAGATCTTAGAGGTGACCCTCATTTCCCCTTCTTTTCCTCGGCACAGTTTTTCTTAAATTTACAGAAAATCTAAATAGCCAAAAAGGTCCATCTGTGGGTTAAGGGGAAAGAGGACTAGAAGCTAGCCTAGAAAAGACCTTCGATCTGCCTCAGCTGCCATGAAAGGATTCCTCATGGTTCTGTGTGGTTCAGCTCAGCTCACCAGGAGAAATGTATATATTGGGACTTGGAACCAAACTTGAGCTAATGATTACAAACAGCCCCACCACCAAGCATTCACTTGAACTTGTCCCCTGTGTGGCACCTCATACCTCACAACCTGAGCAGGGGATCTAGCATCTCAGGCAACTGACATCTTAAATCACCACCTACCAACATAATCCCTTCATTTAAACCATGTTACAAGACTGACAGTTGAGCATTAGGACCCTCCTTTCACAGGCATGAGGAATCTGAGATTCAGAGCAGTCATTACGTACCAAAGACCATGCCATCCAGAAGCTGAGATCCAACCCAGGTCTTCCATCTACAGACCCAAGTCTTTCCCTTGCTGCTTATCCACACGAGACTTAGAGCAATGAGAATGATGCACTGACCAAGTCATCTTCAATAAAAGCAATTACACTGTCCCCTGACAAAGCCACTCTAATTTATCATGTTTGTTTTTAATGATCAGAAAAAAAAAAAAAGCTTAAATAAAGCAGGTTTTTAACACCCTCAAGCTAAAACATAAAAACAGCATTAGGCTCAAATATTTACATCTATACTGGTTCTAGAAAGTCTATTTATGAGCCAAATCAGAGCAGCAGGGCTCAGTGACAGAAGCAGCATAATTGGTCTCCTGTTCCCTCTTTATGGGTTTCCACTTCACCATCATCCAGCCAGAGCCATGTCTCCTCCTCCCCAGAGAAGAAGAGAATGATGAGCATTTTAACAAAGACCTTTCACATTTTTGGTGTTTCTCTGGGCATTTCCTGTCACTTTTATATGTTATGCACCACTGGAATCAGTAGCTCCATAGGTCGTGGAAATACCATCAAGGGAATACGATGTTTGCTCAAAGGTGGACCAGATTTATCAGGCTAATAGGTGTAAATGGAATTATACAATTCTGGAAATGTCCTTGGTTACGATCTGAATGGTTTTAAAAAGCGATACCATTTTCATTTCCAATCCTTTCCTAAGCTTCTCTCCTCCAAAGCCAGCTCCCTGACAGCTGCTTTGTAAACACCCTGCTGACCACTGGGTCAAAGGGATCATCCTCCTTCTGGTAGAGAGTCTTTCTGCTCATTTGTCTCACCTGGAGTCAGGCATCTCATAGTTTTCCTGCCCATAGTAAATGCCCAACAAATGTATATGAAAAAATATGTATAAGAATAGACATAGTGGGGGGGGGGAGATCAGATTGGTGAGTGTGTATCTGGCAAATTTGCTAAAATGCTAAGACTTAATTATGCAGTTTTTAACAAGCCCCTGGGCAAGGCTCAAGAATACAAAAATGAGGAAATGAAGAAAAGTTCCTGACATTGATCTTCACAGTTCACGGACTGTAGTACGTAGGGTGCAGGAATGGTGAAAAAGAGATGTAAACAAGCATGACAATGTGGTAAATGCTATACAGAACGATCTGTAAGATGCCACAGGATTACAAAGAAAAAGCATTTCACACTCCCTGCTGAGGCCAAGAGAGCCTTCACAGAGGAAGTGAACTGGGCCCCAAAGGCTGAACAGTGTTTTGTTTTGTTTTTTCAATTTTTCAGGTTTTTTTTAACATCTTTATTGGAGTATAATTGCTTTACAATGGTGCGTTAGTTTCTGCTTTATAACAAAGTGAATCAGTTATACATATACATATGTTCCCATATCCCCTCCCTCTTGAGTCTCCCTCCCACCCTCCCTATCCCACCCCTCTAGGTGGTCACAAAGCACCGAGCTGATCTCCCTGTGCTGTGCGGCTGCTTCCCGCTAGCTATCTATGTTACATTTGGTAGTGTATATATGTCCATGCCACTCTCTCACTTTGTCCCAGCATACCCTTCCCCCTCTCCGTTTCCTCAAGTCCATTCTCTACATCTGTATCTTTATTCCTGTCCTGCCCCTCGGTTCATCAGAACATTTTTTTTTTTTTTTAGATTCCATATATATGTGTCAGCATACGGTATTTGTTTTTCTCTTTCTTACTTACTTCACTCTGTATGACAGACTCTAGGTCCATCCACCTCACTACAAATAACCAAATTTCGTTTCTTTTTATGGCTGAGTAATATTCCATTGTGTATATGTGCCACATCTTCTTTATCCATTTTAAGGCAGACAAGGAGAAGAAAGACCCTCCAGGCACAAGGTACTCCATATGCAAAGAAGGAGTGGTACTTAGATAGAAAAGCACACTGTATTTCAGTGTGACTTGAGCATGAGGCATGAAGAGGATGGGCAAGACTGAAGACTTAGAAAAATAGGTAGGGGACAATCCATGAGAGGGCTTGTATATCATCCAAAAGTTAGAACGCAATGCAGAGCCACTGAAAAGGTTAAATGGTGTTTATCAAGTGCTGGGAGGACAGTCTGTCTTTTGAAGCAAGGAATGGGTTTGGAGTCAGATGCTGGAAATGCACTACAAATGAAGAGGACCAGAACACTGAGACCCTGGCAGTCATGGAAAGAAGCAGCCTATGAAGATGGAAATGGAGGATGCCCTGGAGCCAAGGATCAAAGCGACAAATTAGTCTGCTTCCTTCAAGAGCCTACTTTCAAGGTGTCACAGCCAAGTCTTCCAAGAACATGACTCACAAGAGGGTGCTGCTATCCACCAGCTGATAATTGCATATAAAATAAGAAAAGGGTCTCAGAAACTGGGAAGGGACCATTGTAGTTCATGTCCAGGATCTCTGTGGCACAGTTCATACCCAGATCCTCATAAATCTGAATCTATTTTGTAATTCATATCTCAGGTCAAATGTCATCTCCTCACTGACCCCTCAATATTTAAAATAGCCCCTCCTCATTGCAGCTCTATTTACAATAGCCAGGCCATGGAAGCAACCTAAGTGTCCATCAACAGATGAATGGATAAAGAAGATGTGGCACATATACACAATGGAATATTACTCAGCCATAAAAAGAAACAAGATTGAGTTATTTGTAGTGAGGTGGATGGACCTAGAGTCTGTCATACAGAGTGAAGTAAGTCAGAAAGAGAAAAACAAATGCCGTATGCTAACACATATATATGGAATCTAAGAAAAAAAAAAGGTCATGAAGTACCTAGGGCTAAGATGGGAATAAAGACACAGACCTACTGGAGAATGGACTTGAGGATATGGAGAGGGGGAAGGGTAAGCTGTGACAAAGTGAGAGAGTGGTATGGACATATATACACTACCAAATGTAAAACAGATAGCTAGTGGGAAGCAGCCGCACAGCACAGGGAGATCAGCTAGGTGGTTTGTGACCACCTAGAGGGATGGGTTAGGGAGGGTGGGAGGGAGGGAGATGCAAGAGGGAAGGGATATGGGAACATATGTATATGTATAACTGATTCACTTTGTTATAAAGCAGAAACTAACACACCATTGTAAAGCAATTATACTCCAATAAAGATGTTAAAAAATAAAAAGTACTAGGGCTGTAATGTACAACATAATAAATATAATTAACACTGTTGTATGTTATAGAAGTTGTTAAGAGGGTAAATCCTAAGAATTCTCAGTACAAGAAAAAAAAATTTTCTTTTTTTCTATTTAATTTTGTACCTATATTAGATGACAGATGTTCACTAAAATCATTGTGATAATCAAGAAAAATAAATTAATTAATTAAAAAAAATTAAAATAGCCCCTACTCTACCTCAAGTCACTCTCTGGGAATTTGTCATCCTCTTCCTAGCACTCTTCAGTATCTGAGTGTTTTTGATTTACTTATGTACTTCTATATTTTCTGTCTCTCCCCACTAGAATAATAACCACATCTGTTTACTAATACCAGGAACAAGAAAAGTTCTTGGCATGTGAAAAGTACTCAATGAATATGGAATTAAATAATTAAGAGTTCAGAAGCACCTTCATTCTGCAGGGCTAATTCTGATGAAGCAAAATGATAGACAAGCACTTGATAATGTCAAATTTTCTTTCTATTTGCAGGAAAATTACTTCCACTCAATCTTCTCAAGCTGAAGATAAGATAGCCTCTACTTCCCCAGCCTCTGCTGCTTTTATTACTAAGCATCAACTGAAATAAGCATCAGATGAGGAGACCTGCAGCTTTGACTATTTGTTGGAACTGTCAGGGCATTGGACTGTCACAAGATATTTAGCAATGTTCATTCATTCACTAACTTCAAGAATGATAAGCACCTAGAATGCACTAGCTTCTGGGAGATACACAGAATAAAGGATGGGTAAATGATGACTAAGCAAGAACAAAATGTGACAAGTGCCAAGGAGATTCAAAGATGGGAAAGGCCACTTCTAGCCCCTGGGAAGAAGACTTGAAAAGGTAGCATTCTCAAGCTTGACACCGAATGAAAAGAAAGATTTCAGTAGGTACATGTTCAGTCATGTTTGCTATCTTTAGATGAATATTTATTAATATTTTTCTATGTGTCAGACACTGGTTAGATCCTGGAAAAGAACAAAGATTTTTTAAAAAGCAGTCTTGGGCTTCCCCGGTGGCGCAGTGGTTGAGAGTCCGCCTGCCGATGCAGGGGACGCGGGTTCGTGCCCCGGTCCGGGAAGATCCCACATGCCGCGGAGAGGCTGGGCCTGTGAGCCATGGCCGCTGAGCCTGTGCTCCGCAACGGGAGAGGCCACAACAGTGAGAGGCCCGCATACCGCAAAAACAAACAAACAAAAAAAAATAAAATAAAATAAAATAAATAAATAAAAATAAAAAGCAGTCTTATATTCAAACAGCTCAAAATGTGATGGAGGAAAAAAATACCAGAGAAAATTAAAATAGGATAAGATAAAAGCTAAAATAAAGAGAAACAGTCTATCATGGTAACACACAAAAGAGGGTAACAGGCAGATGATGCTTGATAAAAGGGACTTTTAAGTGACTCCGCAAGAATGAGGAGTAGTTCACATGCCAGAGAAGTGATAATGAAGGCTGCATCCAGAAGCTTAATGTGGTCCTGTGCATCTGGGATGCTGCAGGGAGTTTAGAACACCTGGAATCAAACTTATAAGAAGGGTTCCAAAGGGTGAGGTTAGAGAGGTAGGTAGGCCAGAGCATGAAGAATTTTTAGGCCATAATATGGAGTGAGAAGAGAAAAAGAGAAATGCAAATGTACAGAATCAAAAAGAGGCCAAGGGAGGAGGCCATTAGGAAGAATAGTCGAGCCATCCTTGAAGGAGGTCAGAGACTTGATCCTGCAGGGTGCCCGGCTGCAGAGCACAGGGCTTCTTTGCTAAGCAAAGGCAGGAAGCTACTGCAAGTGCATTCAGCTTTTTTATTGCCCCTGTGGCTGCCTGATAACATATGCTGGCTTTGTTCATGACATCTGATATCTCATTTATTGTGCTTCTGATATCACTGTGAGAAAAAACATAGTTATATCTTTATAGCCATGTATTTTTTCCATTGAAATCATTTCCTTGGTGTCTTTTCTCCAAAGGTGAAATAAGGTAGTTAAAAGGTTTAAACAGTTTTATAGCTCTTCTCATATATAACTATCTTGTGCTCCAGACATGTAGAAACTAGTTTTTGTCCTCAGCAAGAGTATACTTGTTTCTCTAAATCTTAATTAACATTGAGATGTATGTACCATGTACATTTATTTTGTTAAATTAAAAGATGTACTTTAATGATATTTTAACTCATATTTAGATATTGACGGTAAGAGAATAGATTTTTTTCAATGTGATGGTATTTCTATTATACTTTTTAAGCAGAAGCGTTTTAGTGCTGAGGGGAGATTATGGACACTTATTTCGGGAAGGGGCCCACGAAGCTCAGGCACACAGGGAACTGCTACATTGTCCCCAGCCCTGGTCAGTACAGGCACACACAGGGCATCCATCAATATGTGTCATGTTGATAAATGAATAAACCAATGAAAGGAATCTGTAGTTAGAAGACCCAGAGATCATACTTCACTATTTTCTGTGATTCTGTGCTCTTTGATAAATTACTCAAGCTTTCGAGGCCTCAGTTTCAATAGGTTATTTAGAATAGCGTTTCTCAAATGTAAATGTGTATATGCTTCGCCTGGGGATCCTGTTACAATTCAGATTATGACTCAGTGGGTCTGAGTTTGGGCCTAGGCTTCTGTATTTCTCATAAGCTCCAGTTGAGGTCAGCACTGCTGGTCTGAGGACCACACTTTGAGGAGGAAGGTTTTAGAAGTTCTAGTGAAGTACATAAACACTTTGAAAGCTGTTAGGCATTACATAAAAGTTAGTTGCTGCTATATGTTCAGTTAGTATTTTTTTTATCAGTTATGTCTGCCATATATACAGTTTTCTATCTTTTCAATATTTCTTTTATTAGATCTTGGCTTGCAAAATATATCTTCCATCCAAAGCTAGCATAAATATACTATTTCACTTCCTTCTAGATTTTTGCTGGCTCTAAAAGAAATATTTAACTCTTTTATCCCTCTGAAAATTCTTAGCATGCAGAATAAGGAATTAATTCAAGTTTATATAGTTTGTACTGACATTCAAGTGCCCAATAGTACATTTAATAATCATTTCTTTTCTCATTATTGTAATACTTTTGTTAAATCTTGAGGCCCTAGATGCATGAGTCTCCTTTAATATTTTTAAACATCTACTAAGGTAACAAATCTATTTCTGAATTTATCAAAATTTCAACTCCCTATTATGTAGCTTTGATAACTGTCATTTTATAAAATGGCTTAAAATCTATCTAGCAATTACACTGTTACTGACTTAAAAAATTTTTTTAAAAGCTTTTGGTACTCTTGCCCACTCTTACATAAAATTCACATTTCAAATTTTTTAAAGTCTATGGAATATCCTGCAAAGGTTCTAATATTGCACTAGGTATAAAATTGAACTAGGGGATATGATCATCCTAACAATAATCAGTTTTATCTGCCAGGAAGAGAGCATAGTTCTCCTTTTATTCATATCTTCTTTTGCTTTTCCCACTGAGGCAACATAATTTGTTTCTATGAAAAAAAACTATTGTGTTTTAGGAAAAAATATAAAGTATCGATATAAATATACAAGTGAAGGGCAATGTGGCGGTGGGAGAGATGGGCCAGTTTCATAAGAAGTTATTTTTTTCAGTAATTTCCAAGTTCTACATTAATAGAAGATACGTAGGAATGCCACTGATTATTGCATACCTGTTTATATCTAAGTCGTATTCATATCAGTAATTTTGGTTGAATGTTTAGTGGTATAACCAAGAAACCTGCAAAAACAACTCATTCATTTCCTATAGTCTTTACTTTCAACCACTGAAAACACTTTGTTGAGTGCCAAGTATGTGCTAGACACACTGGACACATGCTATTCTCTGCTACACATGAAGGATGCAGAAACAAACAATGACAACAAAAAGCAGCCCTTTAAATTGTCCAGAGCCTGAAGAGGAAAACACACAAGCAAGCCAATGATGGAAAGCACAGGACGGTAAGGAGAGTTCATTGTTAAGTATAGGATGTAATATATTTTCTGCAAGAAAGAGACTACCAGCATCTTGGACCAGCATCTGCAGGAAAAAAAACTAACAGCTGTATTAATACCAGTTAACTTATTATATCAAGCAAGTGGCTTCTGAGGCACACCGGCAGTAAGCTGCAGTGGACGCCCTGGTAGGCCACCTAGATACTCCTAGTCTGGGGCACTCATCTTCCCAGCTGCCAGGAGTGTTGGTTGCTGCGAGCTCACTGGTGAGTCCCTCCACTAAAAAGAGCTGTCTCACCCAAGGTTATACACCCTCTCTGGTTACCCCCCTGTCCATCTGAATGGCTGAATGACACAGGTTACAAAAGCCACCATGTGACACATCTCTGAAAGGCCACTTCAGCTCTACAGCATCAGGTAGGTTTGACCAAGGCCGCTATTGCAACAGGTCTCCAGGGAACTTCTCTCTCTACTCAATCCTGTATCCTCAATCCCTTTGCTGGTCCTACAGGCAAATCTCCATCCCAGAGTCCCTTTCCCAAGAATCTGACCTATCTCAGTTTTGCATTTGTTGTTGCTTTGCCTTTTTTCTTTCTTTCTTTTTTCTCTCCCCTCTGGTTATAGAAGCAGGGCTCTCTGCTGTCATTACACTGTTGTACCTCCAACACCTAAAATAGTACTTAGCAGGTAGGTGTGCTCAAAAAACATTTCCTGAGTAAACAGAAATGGGATCCTCCTTTGCTCTTTCCAGTTACACCAAAGGCTGGACCCTGCCTCTGAACTTCACAAGGCAGCTGAGAGCTGCTGCCTGACAGACTTCCTGGGGTCTGAATGCCTTCCGGTCTGTGCAGATCTCAGGACATTGCCTGCTCCTGCCTGTGACACTACTTTGCCTGAGGAAATCATCACTTCCTGTTTGATCTCCCTGCTGCCGACACTTGCCTGAACCTGAAGTTCATGCCCTTCTCTCCAATTACGTTCTTTTCCTTCTGCCTGTGCTCCGCTCCATCGCCTACAGTTGATTTCCTCCTAACTTACACCCACTGCCAGGTAAGTACCTGAGATAAGATTCAAACCCAAAGATATCAGAGTTCAAAATTACATTCTGTCAACACAAATACCATACGATGTCACTTATATGTGGAATCTAAAATATGACACAAACGAACTTATCTATGAAACATAAAAAAATTAGGGACATAGAAAATAGACTGGTGGTTGCCAAGGGGGAGGGGGGTGGGAAAGGGGAGGAGTGAGAGTCTGGGGTCAGCGGATGAAAACTGGTATATATAGGATGGATAAACGACAAGGTCCTACTGAATAGCACAGGGAACTATATTCAATACCCTGTGATACACCATAATGGAGAAGAATATGAAAAAGAATGTATAGATATGTATAACTGAGTCACTTTGCTGTACAGCAGTAATTAACACAACACTGTAATTCAACTTTACTTCAATAAAAAATAAATTTAAAAAGTTTTCATCTGTCTACTTGAACATGCTGCCACTCAAGACATAGGAATTACGTCTGTTCTTATAACACCATTTGTATGCCACTTTACAGTTTACAAAGTACTATTACTTCACAGCGAGGCCAGTGCTTAGTAATGTTAATTGCACGGCATATGCCCTTTGTTGTCAATGTTGCCACGTCTATCCCTCTTGGAAACATCCCACGTCCTGGAAATCTCTTCTAACTACAGATTTACTTCAAGACAAATATAATTAAAATTCATATATTAAAAATAACAATAATAAAGTTGGTAACATCACACAGACCCCAAAATGCCCCCTGCTGCCTTAACTTCCATCCGTGGCTGCTCTTCCCTGCACTCAGAGGGCCGAGGAGAAAGGCGGCCTCCTGGGTCCTTCTTCCAGAGCCTCAGTTTTATTTTTATTTATTTATTTATTTATTATTTTGGCCTTTTTTTTTTAACATCTTTATTAGAGTATAATTGCTTTACAATCGTGTGTCAGTTTCTGCTCTACAACAAAGCGAATCAGCATACATACACACACGTCCCCATATCTCCTTCCTCCCGAATCTCCCAACCTCCCACCCTCCCCATCCCACCCTTCCAGGCAGTCACAAAACACTGAGCTGATCTCCCTGTGCTATGTGGCTGCTTCCCACTAGCTATCTATTTGACATTTGGTAGTGTATATATGTCCATGCCACTCTCTCACTTCGTCCCAGCTTACCCTCCCTCCTCCCCGTATCCTCAAGTCCATTCTCTAGTAGGTCTGTATCTTTATTCCCGTCTTGCCCCTAGGCTCTTCTGACCATTTTCTTTCCTTTTTTTTTTTTTAAATTCCATATATATGTGTTAGCATGTGGTATTTGTTTTTCTCTTTCTGACTTACTTCACTCTGTATGACAGTCTCTAGGTCTATACACCTCACTACAAATAACTCAGTTTCTTTTCTTTTTATGGCTGAGTAATATGCCATTGTATATATGTGCCACATCTTCTTTATCCATTCATCTGACGATGGACACTTAGGTTGCTTCCATGTCCAGGCTATCGTAGAGAGAACTGCAATGAACATTGTGGTACATGACTGTTGTTGAATTATGGTTTTCTCAGGGTATATGCCCAGTACTGGGATTGCTGGCTCATATGGTAGTTCTATTTTTAGTTTTCTAAGGAACTTCCATACTGTTCTCCATAGTGGCTGTATCAATTCACATTCCCACCAACAGTGCAAGAGGGTTCCCTTTTCTCCACACCCTCTCCAGCATTTACTGTTTGTAGATTTTTCGATGATGGCCATTCTGACCAGTGTGAGATGATATCTCATTGGAGTTTTGACTTGCATTTCTCTAATGATTAATGATGTTGAGCATTCTTTCATGTGTTTGTTGGCAATCTGTATATCTTCTTTGGAGAAATGTCTATTTAGGCCTTCTGCCCATTTTTGGATTGGGTTGTTTGTTTTCTTGTTATTGAGCTGCATGAGCTTCTTGTAAATTTTGGAGATTAATCCTTTGCCAGTTGCTTCATTTGCAAATATTTTCTCCAATTCTGAGGGTTGTCTTTTTGTCTTCTTTATGGTTTCCTTTGCTGTGCAAAAGTTTTTAAGTTTCATTAGGTCTCATCTGTTTATTTTTGTTTTTATTTCCATTTCTCTAGGAGGTGGGTCAAAAAGGATCTTGCTGTGATTTATGTCATACAGTGTTCTGCCTATGATTTCCTCTGAGAGGTTGATAGTGTCTGGCCTTACATTTAGGTCTTTAATCCATTTTGAATTTATTTTTGTGTATGGTGTTAGGGAGGGTTCTAATTTCATCCTTTTAAATGTACCTGTGCAGTTTTCCCAGCACCACTTATTGAAGAGGCTGTCTTTTCTCCACTGTATATTCCTGCCTACTTTATCAAAGATAAGGTGACCTTATGTGTGTGGCTTTATCTCTGGGCTTTCTATCCTGTTCCATTGATCTATATTTCTGTTTTTGTTCCAGTACCATACTATCTTGATTACTGTAGCTTTATGGTATAGTCTGAAGTCAGGGAGCCTGATTTCTCCAGCTCCAATTTTCATTCTCAAGATTGCTTTGGCTATTCAGGGTCTTTGTGTTTCCATACAAATTGTGAATTTTTTTTGTTATACTTCTGTGAAAAATGCCAGTGGTAATTTGATAGGGACTGCATTGAATCTGTAGATTGCTTTGGGTAATAGAGTCATTTTCACAATATTGATTCTTCCAAACCAAGAACATAGTATATCTCTCCATCTATTTGTATCATCTTTAATTTCTTTCATCTGTGTCTTATAATTTTCTGCATATACTTCTTTTGTCTCCTTAGGTAGTTTTATTCCTAGATATTTTATTCTTTTTGTTGCAATGGTAAATGGGAGTGTTTTCTTAATTTCACTTTCAGATTTTTCATCATTAGTGTATAGGGATGCAAGAGATTTCTGTTCATTAATTTTATATCCTGCTACTTTAACAAATTCATTGATTAGCTCCAGTAGTTTTCTGGTAGCCTCTTTAGGATGCTGTATGTATAGTAGCATGCCATCTGCAAACAGTGACAGCTTTACTTCTTCTTTTCCGATTTGGATTGCTTTTATTTCTTTTTCTTCTCTGATTGCTGTGGCTAAAACTTCCAAAACTATGTTGAATAATAGTGGTGAGAGTGGGCAACCTTGTCTTGTTCCTGATCTTAGTGGAAATGGTTTCAGTTTTTCACTATTGAGGACGATGTTGGCTGTAGGTTTGTCATATATGGCCTTTATTATGTTGAGGAAAGTTCCCTCTATGCCTAATTTCTGGAGGGCTTTTATCATAAATGGGTGTTGAATTTTGTTGAAAGCTTTCTCTGCATCTATTGAGATGATCATATGGTTTTCTCCTTCAATTTGTTAATATGGTGTATCACATTGATTGATTTGCAAATATTGAAGAATCCTTGCATTCCTGGAATAAACCCCACTTGATCATGGTGTATGATCCTTTTAATGTGCTGTTGGATTCTGTTTGCTAGCATTTTGTTGCGGATTTGTGCATCTTTGTTCATCAGTGATATTGGTCTGTAGATTTCTTTTTTTGTGACACCTTTGTCTGGTTTTGGTATCAGGGTGATGGTGGTCTCGTAGAATGAGTTTGGGAGTGTTCTTCCCTCTGCTATATTTTGGAAGAGTTTGAGAAGGATAGGTGTTAGCTTTTCTCTAAATGTTTGATAGAATTCGCCTGTGAAGCCATCTGGTCCTGGGCTTTTGTTTGTTGGAAGATTTTTAATCACAGTTTCAACTTCAGTGCTTGTGATTGGTCTGTTTATATTTTCTATTTCTTCATGGTTCAGTCTTGGAATGTTGTGCATTTCTAAGAATTTGTCCATTTCTTCCAGGTTGTCCATTTTATTGGCATATAGTTGCTTGTAGTAGTCTCTCATGATCCTTTTTATTTCTGCAGTGTCAGTTGTTACTTCTCCTTTTTCATTTCTAATTCTATTGATTTGAGTCTTCTCCCTTTTTTTCTTGCTGAGTCTGACTAATAGTTTATCAATTTTGTTTACCTTATTGAAGAACCAGCTTTTAGTTTTATTAATCTTTGCTATTGTTTCTTTCACTTCTTTTTTCATTTATTTCTGATCTTTTATGATTTCTTTCCTTCTGCCAACTTTGTGGTTGTTATGTTCTTCTTTCTCTAATGCTTTAGGTGTAAGTTTAGGTTTTTTATTTGCGATGTTTCTTGTTTCTTAAGGTAGGCTTGTATAGCTATAAACTTCCCTCTTAGAACTGCTTTTACTGCATCCCATACGTTTTGGGTCTTTCTGTGTTCACTGTCATTTGTTTCTAGGTTTTGTTTTGTTTTTTTTTGTTTTTTTTTTTTTGCAGTATGCGGGCCTCTCACTGTTGTGGCCTCTCCCATTGCGGAGCACAGGCTCCGGACGTGCAGGATCAGCAGCCATGGCTCACGGGCCCAGTCGCTCCATGGCATGTGGGATCTTCCTGGGCCAGGGCGCAAACCTGTGTCCCCTGCATCGGCAGGCAGACTCTCAACCATTGCGCCACCAGGGAAGCCCTGTTTTTAGGTATTTTTTGATTTCCTCTTTAATTTCTTCAGTGATCTCTTGGTTATTAAGTAGTGTGTTGTTTAGCCTCCATGTGTTTGTATTTCTTACAGATTTTTTCGTGTAATTGATATCTAGTCTCATAGCCTTGTGGTCGGGAAAGACACTTGATATGATTTCAATTTTCTTAAATTTACCAAGGCTTCATTTGTGACCCAAGATATGATCTATCTTGGAGAATGTTCCATGAGCACTTGAGAATAATGTGTATTCTGTTCTTTCTGGATGGACTGTCCCATAAATATCAATTAAGTCCATCTTGTTTAATGTAACATTTAAAGTTTGTGTTTCCTTATTTATTTTCATTTTGGATGATCTGTCCATTGGTGAAAGTGGGGTCTTAAAGTCCCCTACTATGATTGTGTTACTGTCAATTTCCCCTTTTATGGCTGTTACCATTTGCCTTATGTATTCAGGTGCTCCTATATTGGGTGCATAAATGTTTACAATTCCTATATCTTCTTCTTGGATTGTTCCCTTGATCATTATGTAGTGTCCTTCTTTGTCTCTTTTAATAGTCTTTGTTTTAAAGTCTATTTTGTCTGATATGAGAATTGCTACTCCAGCTTTCTTTTGACTTCCATTTGCATGGAATATCTTTTTCCATCCCCTCACTTTCAGTCTGTATGTGTCCCTAGGTCTGAAGTGGTTCTCTTGTAGACAATATGTATATGGGTCTTGTTTTTGTATCCATTCAGCTAGTCTATGTCTTTTGGTTGGAGCATTTAATCCATTTACATTTAAGGTAATTATCGATATGTATGTTCCTATTAACCATTTTCTTAATTGTTTTGGGTTTATTATTGTAAGTCTTTTCCTTCTCTTGTGTTTCCTGCCTAGAGAATTTCCTTTAGCATTTGTTGTAAAGCTGGTTTGGTGGTGCTGAATTCTCCTAGTGTTTGCTTGTCTCTAAAGTTTTTAATTTATCCATCAAATCTGAATGAGATCTTTGCTGGGTAGAGTAATCTTGGTTGTAGGTTTTTCTCCTTCATCACTTTAAATATGTCCTGCCACTCCCTTCTAGCTTGCAGAGTTTCTGCTGAAACATCAACTGTTAACCTTATGGGGATCCCCTTATGTGTTACTGGTTGTTTTTTCTTTGCTGCTTTTAATATTTGTTCTTTGTATTTAATTTTTGATAGTTTGATTAATATGTATCTTAGCATGTTTCTCCTTGAATTTATCCTGTATGGGACTCTCTGTGCTTCCTGGACTTAATTAACTATTTCCTTTCCAATATTAGGGAATTTTTCAACTATAATCTCTTCAAATATTTTCTCAGTCACTTTCTTTTCCACTTCTTCTTCTGTGACCCCTCTAATTCCAATGTTGGTGCGTTTAATGTTGTCCCAGAGGTCTCTGAGACTGTCCTCAATTCTCTTCATTCTTTCTTCTTTATTCTGCTCTGCAGTAGTTATTTCCACTATTTTATCTTCCAGGTCAGTTATCCGTTCTTCTGCCTCAGTTATTCTGCTATTGATCCCTTTTAGAGAATTCTTAATTTCATTTATTGTGGTGTTCATCACTGTTTGTTTGCTCTTTAGTTCTTCTAGGTCCTTGTTAAACGTTTTTTTGTATTTTCTCCAGTCTATTTGCAAGATTTTGGATCATCTTTATTATCATTATTCTGAATTCTTTTTCAGGTATACTGCCTATTTCCTCTTCATTTGTTAGGTCTGGTGGGTTTTTGCCTTGCTCCTTCATCGGCTGTGTGTTTCTCTGTCTTCTCATTTTGCTTAACTTACTGTGTTTGGGGTCTCCTTTTCTCCAGCTGCACGTTCGTAGTTCCTGTTGTTTTTGGTGTCTGTCCCCAGTGGCTAAGGTTGGTTCAGTGGGTTGTTTAGGCTTCCGGGTGGAGGGGACTAGTGCCTGTGTTCTGGTGGATGAGGCTGGATCTTGTCTTTCTGGTGGGCAGGTCCACATCTGGTGGTGTGTTTTGGGGTGTCTGTGGCCTTATTATGATTTTTGGCATCCTCTCTGCTAATGGGTGGGGTTGTGTTCCTGTCTTGCTAGTTGTTTGGCATGCGGTGTTCAGCACTGTAGCTTGCTGGTCATTGAGTGGAGCTGGGTCTTGGCATTGAGATGGAGATCTCTGGGAGATTTTCACCGTTTGATATTACATGGAGCTGGGAGGTCTCTTGTGGACCAGTGTCCTGAGCTGGGCTCTCCCACCTCAGTGGCACAGTCCTGATGC
The DNA here is from genome assembly GCF_949752795.1 of Hyperoodon ampullatus. NCBI lineage: Eukaryota > Metazoa > Chordata > Mammalia > Artiodactyla > Ziphiidae > Hyperoodon > Hyperoodon ampullatus. The sequence goes on along the minus strand of NC_136920.1, from coordinate 50,886,375 downwards.
CTGGCTGGAGCACCAAAAGCCTGTCCTCCACATGGCTCAGAATATAAGGGAGAAAAAAAGAAAGAAAGAAAGAAAGAAAGAAAGAAAGAAAGAAAGAAAGAAAGAAAGAGAGAGAGAGAGAGTGAGAGAGAGAGGGAGAGAGGGAGAGAGAGGGAGAGAGAGAGAGATAAAGAAAGAAAGAAAGAAGATAAAATAAAATAAAATTTTATTGAAATAAAAAATTATTAAGAAAAAAAATTTTCTTAAGTAATAAAAAAAAAATGGACAGACAGAACCCTAGGACAAATGGTAAAAGCATAGCTATAGAGAGAAAATCACACACAGAAGCATACACATACACACTCACAAAAAGTGAAAAAGGGAAAAATATATATATATATCATTGCTCCCAATGTCCACCTCCTCAGTTTGGGATGATTCGTTGTCTATTCAGGTACTCCACAGACGCAGGGTACATCAAGTTGATTGTAGATATTTAATCAGCTGCTCCTGAGACTGCTGGGAGAAATTTCCCTTTCTCTTCTTTGTTCGCACAGGTCCCGGGGTTCAGTTTTGGATTTGGACCCGCCTCTGCGTGTAGGTCGCCTGAGGGCGTCTGTTCTTCGCTCAGACAGGACGGGGTTAAAGGAGTAGCAGCTTCGGGGGCCCAGAGCCTCAGTTTTAGACACAATCTAGATTCGTCCTCCCACGGGTGCCCAGTTGCAACATGGCCTCAAGTGTACACATGATTCCCTGGGTTCTTTTTTCGGAATCTGCTGCTCTCCCTTCCTATTCTCCTTGTGAAAGAAACATGGAGTAATTGCAGTGCTTTTCCCTTCCCATGCCAGCCTGTTGTTCTCAGCTCATTACCGTCTTCTTCCTCAGCAGCTGTTCCTCCTCTCCAGACAGTAACTTCAGGCTTCCCTTGGCCTGGTTTTCCTAATAAGATTTTCAGTCTCTCTATACACATCTCTGAACGACAGCCATGTTAGACTACGTCCAGTACTCAGAAAAGTCCTCCAAAGTCCCTGGTGCAGGAATTATTACTAAGTAGCATTTGATCAAGGAGAAAACTAAGTCAGTGATTCACCCAAATTCACTTTTCACTAAGGGATGGAAGAGGAAACTGATCCTAGATTTTCTAGCTCCAGATGTTTGCCCCAGCCATTGCAACATCCTGACATATAATAGCAATGACATCAACAGCCATAAAAGCTGCTTACTATGTGCTAAACACTCACCTGAGCTGCTATCATACACTACCTACTTTCACCCTCAAAACAATCCTATTTTCATGGAATAGGTAAATGATATTACCATCCATATTTTACCTATGAGGAAAATGAGATTCAGAGAGGGTATATGCACTCTGCAGTCTGGTCACATAGTCAGGAAGTGTTAGAGCTGAGACCTGACCCAATGCTAGGCGATTGCTCTATCATGGTTCAAAATGTAGCTGTTATTCTAACAGAAGTCATTCCCATTTGTTGGTTTTATTTGTGACATTATGTCCACAGGATGTACTGTCCAGAGCCACCATGACTCATATGGTATTTTTCTCCCATTCTCACCTGTCATATTATAAAACTTCAATTGCTTTATAAAAACACAGTTACTTCCCTATTCTCCCTTGTTTTCTCAAGTAATATTAAACATTTATTTCAGACAAATTCTCACTTGAAAACTCTCTTACAGACATCATAAACATGGGTCATCTGCCATTTCCTCCCATCCAGCAGCACGTTAAATAGAGGAATGGAACTAGTATTTACTATCATAAATGGGTATCACAAACACATTTTACAGATGAAGAAATAAGGTTCAGGAAATTTAACTCACCCAGAATCACACAACTTCCAAATGACAAAGAATTCAGATTCATAACTGCCTGAGTCCAAAGCAGAATGCTTTTTCCACCACACATGTCTGCATCCAATACAACAATGTATTGTGGAAAAAGCAGAGAATTTACCTTTTAAGCAAAAATACAAAATTTCCAGACCGAGTCTTTTGCATTTCATCAGAATTTCTACTTTTTATTTATCTTCCCCCAGACCTCATAGGACCTCTTGGGCATTTTTCTCTGTGAAGCAGATGCATTCTGAATATTAGTAATATTTTAAAATCTAAATACACATAATTCCTAAGTACAAGAAAGCAGACATCTAAAGTCATCAAATTTGTTAGAAAGACAATTTGTTACCCTGTACTGAGAAAAACATGTTTACTGCATATATTGATGGGGGGGGAAGCAAGAAGATTTCAAAGTTAATTTCACCTCATAAATAATACATGGCAAAGCCTAACACACACACACACACACACACACACACAGAGGCCTTCCCCTCTGGCTGCATCTTTGGGCCACTGGCGCCATCTATCGGCTGTGTGCCGCCTGCAGCAGTGCCTGGAGGTGGGAGCGGTGGAGGCGGTGAGGGTCCCGGCACACGCCTAGCCTGGTGTGACTGCTGCTCTCCAGACGAGAAAAGATTGAAGCTTAATGTCACACCAGATGTCCTTTAAAGGGATTCATTTCAAAAGACTGCTCTTGTTTTTCTTCAGAAAGTATGTCTTGTTCCGAAAAGGGGCCATAAGGCAGAGAGATCTCCCCACGGAGGACAAGTACAGTGAAGATGTGATGCTACCACAGAAATATGGGTAGAAAAAAACAGGAGCCGGAAAAGAAGGCTTTGGCCAAGACAGCCTATGAAATGAGTAAGAGAGGAAGGAGAATGCAAAGAATTCTCCGCGTGGAGAATGCCATGCAGCCAGCACAACAGTAAATCGTGAGGGAAAGAAAGCTTGTTATCTGGTAGACAATATGTGAGGTGTTTGCACATCTTCAGGGCTCTCAACCTGGTCTTAAATAGGTTTCAGGGGCCCTGTGAACAATTTCAGGGGCCCTGAAATTTTATGCAACATGGCTTTCTGATGCTTTGTTTCTCAGTGGCAGATTCATAAAGTTCACTAGTTCATCCAAATTCCAACACATCAAAAGGTTAATAACCACCAACACTGTTACCTCGGAAGACTAAATCAAATCAGCAAAGAGCATGGAATTGGGAGTCATACAGGCCAGGGGTGAACCTCCTCTGACACCCTTAACTGCCTGACCTTGAACATGCACTCATGGACACACAAATTCTCTACCTCTCAGTGTCCCCATTTTAGAGATGCAGATAAACTCCACCTGGGAAAAGGGAACTTGCCAGAGCTTAGACATCAGTGGATGTTGGAGCCAGACATCTAACCATGTGTCCTTCCCAAGCCTAGCAAGTGCTTCACTAGTTTCCATTTTCTTCAATGAGAACCCTGCCCTGCCTGGTCCACTGTCAACACTGAAGGACAGTTCCTTGAGCAGGACCAGATTCATGAGCTTGTAACCTGTGCAGCTGTGCAGGGCTCCATGCTCAGAAGGGCCCCTGCACTTGGGGTTTAATGCTCTGTAGTCACCATCTTGAAAGTCTTAGTAATTGTGTCTTTGAATTTGTGTTTTGTAAGTGATGTCTGATGGGACAATGGAGCGTGGGGGAGTGGAGGGGCTTGGAACCTCAGCTCACACATGGTCCTGACTCTTGCCACCTCCCCAGCTCCATGACAGGCTTAGGCCTCCTTCCCAGACCCCTCACTCCCACACCTCATGTCCAGCCCTGCCCCTTCCTTCCCTGCCCCAGCTGGCTGCCAACAGCCCTCCACTCAGGGAAACAAGCCTCCACCGAGGGCAACAACCACCAGGTCTCAAGGCCCTCCACCTCCTTTGAGGAGCCTGGGAGCAGGGGATGGGAGGGAAGGGTACAAATAAGGGCTGATCTGGGGGTGGAGCAAGGCAGTGCCCATCCCCGCCACAGGCTAACAGCACCATAGTGAGTTTGCTGGGCACTTCAAAGAGGGCCTCTCATCCAACCCCAACCCCAATCCCAGCACCAGTCACATCCATGCACAGAAGATGCAAATCCTTGGGGGATGCTCTTTGCCACAGAGGATTAGGGCAGGGGACCCGTGGGAAGAGAAGGTGCACTACTGTACCATGCCAGGGCCTCACATTTTGATTTTGCATTGAGCCCCACAAATTATGTAGTGACCTTGTCCTTAAAGGAAAATATATGTATATTTTAATCCTGAGGAATAAATGCTAATAAGCTGCTATTACTTGAACTCATACTTTAAACTTCTTCCCATTAAATCCTGTCTGCTGGCATTAGCACTCTGGCCTCACATTTATATAATATCAATTATTTGGAGGTGAAAGTGCAAACAAATAAAAAATTCTACTGTATCAGAAAAGAGACTATATATAACACTACATTAAGATGTCCTATCATATGGAGCCATATGGAATTTCTATTGTAAAAATTGAGGGGAGAGAAATGGGCCAGTTGGGATAATGCTAATATTCTTTTGTCGTCTTTGCTGTCTTTTCTCCACAGCTCTGTTCTGGTAGTTAGCACTGACAGGAAGGCCTGTTGGGGATTAGTTCATTTTACAGACGAAACAGCAGAAAAGCTTGCTTGCTTGCTTGCTTTCCCTATTTTGTCTTGAGGAAATTGGCTGCAAGCTGTATTTTCTGGTCTCAGCCAGAGTGCTCAATCCATGGTACTTAAGAAATAACATGCATCTATTCATATCACAGGGAAAACTCAAAGATTCACCTACTTTCTTCTTTACTCCTTTTTCCCAATTCACATCTGAGAGGACTTGTTCAAGCAAAACTAGAAGTAGGGGAAGTTGTTTTGATGGCCCCATTCTCCCAATTCCAAGTCATCCTTTTCCACCTCAGATCTTTATCTACATTACTACCCACGTGACCACTTTAAAGACAAATATAGGGCTTCCCTGGTGGCGCAGTGGTTGAGAGTCCACCTGCCGATGCAGGGGACGCGGGTTCATGCCCCGGTCCGGGAAGATCCCACATGCCGTGGAGCGGCTGGGCCCGTGAGCCATGGCCGCTGAGCCTGCGCGTCCGGAGCCTGTGCTCCGCAACGGGAAAGGCCACAACAGTGAGAGGCCCGCGTACAGCCAGAAAAAAAAAAAAAAAAAAAGACAAATATAATTGCCTCATTCGTGTGACTACAAACCTAGTGGGGCTCCAGTGCTTCAAGAATCTGCTACCACTAACAGAACCATCCTGCCCCTGCCTTTGGGGTCCTGGAACAACTTACTATGAGGTAAGCTGAAGATTTTATTAATTGCATTATAACACACACACACTCCATAGGAGCTAGACAAGGTCACAGTCCAAACCTAACTCAAAGAGATAGGCTTTCACAAAACAAACAAACAAAGCAACCTGCCAATTTTATGCCCCTCCCAAACCCATGGAACCAAAGGATCAAAAGGAAAGCTCTCTGACCCTATCCTTTCAATATCAGAGACATTTAACACCCTGGCTTTATTTTTCAAAGAGAAGGTAAACTAAGTGTCTACATCAGTGGGACCTAGTCCCTTGGTAGAAATACTAGAGATAACACAGGATAATTAAAGCAATTAGCTGGGACAGGAGAAGGACAAAAAGAAGCTTCTGTGCAGAGGTCTGGCAGGTTAGCTATCCAGCCTGTAGCAGGACAAAGAGAGGAGGACAGCAAAGGTATCAGCAGCAATGACAGCTAGCTAGGGACGCCCCAAGAGAAATCTCTTTAGTAGCTCCATTATAACGTTCATCATACTCTATTATACTCACACGCTCAATTGTCTATCACCCCTACTAGGCCGTGAATTCCTTCAGGGCAGAGACTCTGCTTGCTTCTTTCTATCCCAGTGCTCACGATAATTGTGGGCTCTATTCCCAACTGTCTATGGGGGTGGTAAGGGCTTGAGAATACACATCTTTAATTGAAATCTGGGCCACTGAATTTTCTTAAGACCATTTCACCCTGGAGAATCAAAATCATATTAATAGTGTTTTTTCCCTTTCATACAATTTCCCAACTGCCAGTCCTAAGAGCAGCAACAGTTTGTTCCTAGCACCTAGATTGGAGCCTGGTTGTGAGCATGTATGCCACACATTTCATTAGGACTTGCCCCAAATTACTGAATTTGAGCACCCTCTGACCAGGAGAGGAAAAGGTTTATGACCTCTAAATGGAACTTAGAAGCTTCGGCCAACTCCGTAGCCCCACCCAAGTGCATCCACTGTCAGTCTGAAGCCTTGGTGGACTGCCTGGCATATTTCATTGGCAGCCAGCCTCCAATAGCCTCACTCCATTTAAAGCAGACTATTCCAAAAAACAGGACGAATGGGGCTTCAGCGTGGAGCTCCCTCTTCCCCCCAGTTTCTGCCAGAAATACCAATATAGACCAACTGTCCAATTTTCTATGATCCACACCACAACTGGTGAACATTCTACCTGCCATCTGTCCCTTTTTTTTCTGTCAGATTTCTTGTGAGGCAAAGGAAACTGATTGTGTTTTTACATATAAATTAAATTGATACCAGTAACAAACAACTGACTGAGGTGTACAACTTAATGAATGCAGCCTGTTCAGGATAATCATGTCTGCACAAGATGAAGTGGCAGTCATCTATCAGAAATGGCAGGCCCTACCACCTGCCTGCTCCCAGCTTGGAGCTGATCTCAGCAGCCCTTGGAGTGTCTACTGTTCTCTCTGTCCTACACATGTTTCCTCTGGAGTATGGATGTGATGGAGATGCCAAACCTTGTAGAGAGACTGTCCTCGGACTGGCAGTGAAGTCCAGTGGGAAGAGCACCCACTTTGGGGCCAGGCAGATCTGGGTGCAGATCCCCACTCTCAACTTAAAGAAAAATGCGCAACATGAGAGCTGTGAGTTTAAGTTTTACTCGGGGTCTTACTGAGGAATATAGACCAGAGATGGCTCTGAGGAACTGCTTGCTCTGAAGAGGTAGAGGTGGAGCCACTATATATATGAATTTTTTGGCTAGGAAATACATGAAGTCAAGCATACATCTTGGTAAAAGATTACTGCTAAGCATAAAGAACAGATATCTCAGGTTAATGATTTTAGTGCTTTTCTACTTATGGGAAGATGCAAGAATCTGGGGTCATTGAAATTCTTCCTGAGATACACATCTAACTATCTAGGGTACCATTTATTCAAAGAACAGAGTGCCTCATCCTGTTTTTCATCCCGAATTTCTCTCAGGGTGCAGTGTAGGTGGGCAACTGCAGTGGGTTGCTCCTTAACCCTTGTAGAACCGGATGATGAGTGATACTCTTTGTTCTTGTTTTTTTGATCACACCACTCTGAGTACTAATAGTAGGATGCACTTAGACAAGTCACTGGTCTTCTCTAAGCCTCACCTTCCTTAATATGTAATTCAAGTTTTGTAATACCTACCTTTGAAGATTCTTATGGGATCAGAAATGAGGTCTGTAAAGCACGTGGCTTGCTACTGGCCATCCATAAGTGGTAGTCAATAGTAGGCTGTAAATAGTCATGTGTGCCCTGGTTAGTGGGCATCATCAGAAAATCTTCAAACAATAAATGCTGGAGAGGGTGTGGAGAAAAGGGAACCTTCTTGCACTGTTGGTGGGAATGTAAATTGATACAGCCACTATGGAGAACAGTATGGAGGTTCCTTAAAAAACTAAAAATAGGGCCTCCCTGGTGGCGCAGTGGTTGAGAGTCCGCCTGCCGATGCAGGGGATACGGGTTCGTGCCCCGGTCTGGGAGGATCCCATATGTCGCGGAGCGGCTGGGCCCGTGAGCCATGGCTGCTGAGCCTGTGCATCCGGAGCCTGTGCTCCGCAACGGGAGAGGCCACAACAGTGAGAGGCCCGCGTACCACAAAAAAAAAAAAAAAAAAAAAAAAAAAAAACTAAAAATAGAATTACCATATGACCCAGCAATCCCACTACTGGGCATGTACCCAGAGAAAACCATAATTCAAAAAGACACATGCACCCCAATATTCATTGCAGCACTATTTACAATAGCCAGGTCATGGAAGCAACTTAAATGCCCATCGACAGACAAATGGATAAAGATGTGGTACATATATACAATGGAATATTACTCAGCCATAAAAAGGAACGAAATTGGGTCATCTGTAAGATGTGGATGGACCTAGAGACTGTCATACAGAGTGAATGAAGTAAGTCAGAAAAGGGAAAACAAATATTGTATATTAAGACATATTTGTGTAATCTAGAAAAATGGTACAGATTAACTGGTTTGCAAGGCAGAAATAGAGATACAGATGTAGAGAACAAACATATGGACACCAAGCTGGGAAAGAGAGGGGTGGGATGAATTGGGAGATTGGGACTAACATATATACACTAATATGTATAAAATAAATAACTAATGAGAACCTGCTGTATAGCACAGGGAACTCCACTTCACTGTACAGTGGAAACTAACACAACATTGTAAAACAACTATTCCCCAATTTAAAAAAAAAAGTCATGTGTGTCAACCTCAACCTCCATTAAAAAACTACATCTGTATTGTTGTTGCCGTTATTTTTAATCATTTTAGTATATTATTTGGGAGTATAGAAGACTTGTCCAGAATGGGATTAACAGGATTAGAATGGAAGGGTAATAGCCACTTGATGGAATGAAATAAAACAAAGAATCATCACTCGTATAATATTCCAGCAGCCGTTTTCCTATGTTAACTAGGTCCCTCTATTTTAGTTCATTTCAATCCCCTTATCTACAAGCAAAAATAAGGAAAATGGGATTTTAACCATAGAGCCAGACCTCACCTAGAGGAGAAGACTGTTAAAAGCCTGGAATGTCATTCAAGATTCAACAGAGCCCTAGCAACCAAGTTTTCCTGTCGCTCCCTCAGCAGTCAGGTCCACTGAGTCCAGTCTTCTGCCACTCAACACTCCCCTTATGGACCCGTCCCTCTCCTCTTGTTCTCATTGACACTGTATTCCCTTTCTGACTTTCTCAAGGTTTCTGCTAATACACAGCTTCTACTCATTCATGGATCTGACTGCTCACGACTTCTACTGTTTCATGAAGCCTGTTTATACCTCTCATGGTGTCCTTTTTGTGTTCTCTGCCTCCACAGTCAACTGCCAATTCTACATCTCATATTAAAACTCCCCAGTGGAGAACTTATTGTTCAGTTTATCACTGTTGAAGATAATCACCATCACCTGAGCGGGGAATACTTTATATCAGGCTACCACAAATCAGATACCTACCAGCCTCAATTCAGATATCAACCCCTGTCTAGTCAATTATGGTCAGGACCTCAGAATCAAACTCTACCTATGCACAGGAGCCCCTAGGGCTGCTTCCATCTACAGTAGGCTGTGGGCTTGACAGGCAGTCAGCACAATAGATACCTCTCCAAAACATCTATTTCCTCAGGCATTTTTATTTCAGAGAGGGCTTGTTACATGAAACAGAATTGATTACTGCACCAGAGATCATACTTATTATACAGGATTGCTTGTTTCAGAAATTTCAGAGTAAATCAGAACAACAAAATACCATTCCTAAACCATGTCCTTTGGAACAGGGAGATTTTGAATCATAAAAGACTTTGTACTTATTTGCAAATCCAACAAAGTTAATACAAAATCCATTTTCAGAGTTTGGATAGAGGGTTCATAATGTTACCAAGTAAACTGGGAAATGTTCCAGGTGCTGTGTCATAGAAGCAGGGTGTGATACCTGACTTACTCTCATTCTCAATCCTGTACTGGTAACTCCTCCATTCAATAAGTACTTATGGGTCAAATACTAACAAAAAAGCAACTGCTTACTGATTGTTTTAATACCTATGGATAATGAGAGACAGTCTCAAAATAGCTTTGGTGGATGCCAGGTGGTGAGCCTTGTGAAAATTGGTAAAACAATTGCATTTCATGCCTGAAATTCACACCTCTAATTGTGATGTTCCACTGCTTTATTTCTTGGCAACACATCCTTAACTGATTGCATTGCAGCACAAAAGACTAACAATTCAACAAAGCCAACTCTCTTTGCTTGTAATCTGGATGAATTTCTGTTTTATTCTGTCAAGAAAGAAGTGTGAGGGAGCGGAAAAAAAGTTGGCCAAACTGGGAGCTTTTTTTAAAATTAATGTTTGGGAGCATCATACTGCACTTTATGGTAGTTGAAGGCAATTTGCTTGACTTACTAAATGATCAAAAGCAAAGTAACATTGTTTTATGAATGATCACAAGGTCAGAGGACTCAAGGGTGGTATATAGCAACAGGAACAATCTCGCCTGTGAAATGCTGCTGAGAGCCATTACCCAGATGTCATTCTTATAAAAGAAGTAGTCCAACAATTTCATGTCTCACACCGGCTGGACAGACCATATCTGAGCAGCCCCAGTGTGGTGTTTTGTAATATAGAATTTGTTGAATGAACGGCATGAAGAGGCTTAGTAGGTACCTCCATGATGTCCCAGGCAACAAAGTCCTTTTGCTTAGAAGAATAAATTGAAACGATCTACTTAAGGGGCTGTCTCTCCAGTTAGAAGGAGGGGACCCTTCATCTCTATTGTCTCAGTGCCTAGTAGATAGTCAATGCAAGTTTGTTGAATTACATGGGGTGGGGTTCAGCTCAGATACCTCAGATACCTCTTATGAGGGATTACCGATAACATTTTGAAACAAAAGGGTTAGCTAAGGATGACTTACTGGGGTGAGTGTATAGTTCCTTATAAATTCATATATATGTACATATATGATCTATAATACATATATCACATGTATATTTATATGCATTTATACATACATATATCATAAACTATACAGTGGGTTCTGGTATCACCAGAATGACTGAGTCTACTTGGGGGTCAGCCCAAACTGTCTCTCTGCTCATTCATTGCTGATTTTCCTCTTGTTAGAGACTGTTCTACACTTGAATTGCCCCAGATTGGCTTAAAATTTCCATCCTCAGCATTGCTAAGGATTGTCCCACCCTCACCCAAAGTGACACTTTTCAACCTAACTTGTTAGCTCAAGAAGAGCTGTCCTGGGCTGGGTCTTTAAGCAGTTCCTCTGTTCTTGGGAAGCTTCTTAAAGAGTTGGGAAGAACACTTGGAAAATACACAGTCAAGGACTTGTGTCCCTAGTTACTTAATTTCTTTAAGTTTCTATTTCTTCTTCTCTACAATAAGCATAATAATGTAGTTATCTAATAAGGATATTGTAGAGATTAAATTAGATTATATGTAAAGTACTGAATAGAGTTTGGGGCACATAATAAACCCTTTAAAAGCAGTAGTTATTTTTAATCACCATTTTTTCCACATGATTTTCTTCTCTGAACATTCTGACTTATAAACCATGGGGCTGAATCCCTTTCTGCTCTTCTGAGAGGGTGAAGTGAGCAATGTGGCTACTTTTTCATTAGCATGTGAACTAAAAACAGAGCCTCTCCCAGGCAGAGACCACCTGGTATTTCTTCTCTAATATTATGAAACACAGTCCCCATTCCTGATTGTGTAACTACTTCAAACTCAGCATGGTATGGGCTATACTCCAAAGTCTCAGCAAACAGGATTATTGATTGTCATATAATCCCTTAATTTATAGATGAGAAGTTAAGGTCTTGAACTCTGAATCTTAGGGACAGTGAGTCTGATTCTCTCCTTGAACCGACCTAAATCCCAAATCTCAGGTATGGACATCCTCAAATATTTCCTTTGGCAGATATTAAATGAGTGCCCATTCTGTGTAAAGTGCTGTGCTGGATCCTTCCCTGATGCCCTAGCTTGGGTCACCTGTCCTTCTCGTGTCCCACAGAAACCAGGATATGACTGAACTGGCCTATCACACACGCTGCATCAAAACTGCCTGTTTACTTGTCTGACACTCTTTATGTAATACCAGCTCTTTTAACCAATCTTTACTTCATCAACTCTCAGATTAAGCATTCACCTCTATAGCCTGCTGACTGAGGACCACTGACGCTTAGGACTGATAGACTGTTTGCAGTGTGTTCACACATTTTTTGCTCTCGACATCTAGGTTGTGAATTTGCCAAGAACCAGTGATGCTTGTTTCCAAATCTTTTTCTGCTTATTATAGTTGATATTGTAATATGTAATTTAATTAACTGTTAGAAGCCCTTTAAATATGGGTACAAAAAGAAGGCTGTTATACCAATATTACTAAACAGAATGTTTTGAAAAGACTCAATGAAGGTGAGTCATCTTTTAAATGTTATTAAATTAGCAATGAGAGAAAAGTGTTTTAAAAATTGGGAGAAAAAATATATAAAATCTTTTAAAGATTGTGCATTTGGTTTGCTTGACAAGTACCTAACTTTTAGAGCTACTTTAAAGAAACAGAATTTGGAAATTGTAAGCAGTGCAATGCGGGTGGGATTTATGCACGGAAAATGGCAAGACCTCCTATCAGCAGACACAAAGAAAAAAGTGACCCTACATTAAAAGATTGATGATTAAATATGCCCTCTACTTTTATAAGTTAAAATGTTTTCAGTATGTATACATCATTTTAATGGTACTTTAAGCAATTGTTTCAATTAACCAAACAATAACTTATATGAATCACATAGTCTCATATTGCCTTGGTTATACAATGTATCCCAAGTCTAATACAGTGGTTGAAACATCAGGGGGTGGGGGTGGGGGGGGACAGTGGAAAAGAGGAAGGGCAGAGGGAGGGAGAGAAGAAGGGAGGGAGGGAGATAGAGAAAGGAGTGGCTTTGAGTGATTTAAGTGAAAATTTGGTTCTTAGGCTACCAAAGTGGCAGGTCAGGAAGATGTAACACTTTTCAAGTCCCTCACAAGGTGAGAAGGGCTTAGTTTGCCCTTATTCTTCCCCTGACCCCAGCAAAAAAAAAAAAAAGTTTCAAGTCAAAACTCAAAAAATTTGAAAAGCTTCTCTCTGACTACTGCTTCTCCTGCATTTAATATTTATGCTCTTCTTCCAAACTTTTGCAAATTAGTCCATTGTGCATGCAGGAAGAGTTGGATTTTACACATCTCCACAGCCAGAAGAAGGTGAGAGAAGAGTCTAAAACTAGCACAGGAGGAGGTAATTCTGACCTGACAACTTCCAGCTCCAGATGTGTTGAAGTTTAGGAAGTTCCTCTTTTATGCATAATTGTTGGGATGAATGTTCTACAAGAGAATAGGAAACTAAGGAAAACTAACCCTAATTAAGCCTTACTGCATCCCAAGCCCTGTACCAGTCCTTTGCTTATTTAATCTTACAGTGATCCTGTGAGGGAGGCATTGTTATCCTCACTTTATAGGGGAGAAAACAGACCAACTGAAGTCAAGTCATTTGCTCAGAATCACACAGCTGGTAAAAAGAAGGAAATACCTGCACCTTCCCTGACTCCACCTTGCTCCCCAGCCTCATCCCTGATATGCTTGGGCCAGTTGGAATTGGTCTGCATTAAGTGCTGAGCCCGCAAGAAAATCTAGAGATTTAAAATTTTGTCTAGTCATGACCAAGAGCAGAAACATAAGGAAAGAAATGATGAAGCACACCCACTGTCTCCATTCTCATCACAATGCAAGCAGCATCACTGTCTGGCACTCCAAATTATGTAAGGTGTGTAGGATCACTTGAGTACAGTGGAGGGTCCTTGTACATATTTGGGTAATTAGGGATGGGATTCTTCTAACCACTCATTGACCAAAACAATTCCTATCACAGAAGCTTCTGCTCACACACCTTTTTTTGTTCGTTTTTAAATCTGCATGAAAACAATTTCCCAGGGTAAGAATCCCATCTGGAGGATGAGAGAAAATCTGGACCATCCCTCCACAAAATTATAAAGGAGATAAACTATACAAACGCATAATGCAGAACAAATGCTCAAAAAATACTGCTAAGTATGAACTTTAAGGCATGATTATATTGAATCCTCAATAACAACTCTTTGAGAGAGATGCTATTATTATTCCCGTTTTGTTGATAAGGTAACTGAGGTTTCAAAGCCAATCATTTTTCTGAATTCACTCTGCTATTAAGTATTGATGAGGGAATTAAAACTCAAGTTTCCATGAAGAAATTTCGGACTTTTAAGGGGTATTATATACTGCATATCTAAGCAATAGAAATACTAAAAGATTGACTAATGGGCTCAGAAGTCAAAATATTATCCTTTGCCTCTAGCCCCAATCCCAAGAAACTCCCCAGCCTGGATGCTTCCTTCACCCCTTTTTGTGCTACTATGCTCTCCCTAGAAACTATGAAATTCCTGTCACAAGCAATCTGACTTAAGCCCATTCACACTCAAGTGTAAATAAAGTTTAATCAACAAGGCTTAAGCTTTAATTATTTATTCATTTAAATTGATTATTTAAGCTTAAAAATAAAACTTAAGTAAAAATTCATTATTTCTTTACCAATGCAATTAATTATTCACATCTAAATTAAGATAAACAAGGCTTAATATATCAACCCTTGATAGAAAGCCCCAGTCAGGTCTGGGTTGGCTCTGGGTTCTCCTTCGTTCTCTCTGCCTCAGTGGCCTACTTTCTTCCTTTCCTCTAGGCTGCCACCACCTATCCCATACCTCAGGAGTCTTCTCCCCCAAGCCCATCTGCAAAATAGGATACCATCTCCCCAGCAAGCCCAATTCTTATAATTTTTGAGAGAAATTCACAGACCCTTTGTGATTTTAGAATTTCCTTATGCAGTACAAAGGATAAATAAACAGAAGATAACATGGGGTAATGTGGCAGGTTTTATTTTCTAAGATAGCCACAATATCTCCCAGCCCACATACTCTTATTAAAATGTGACCCTGGCACTCTTCTCATTAAGTAGCAAAGTCTTGTGTCTACTTCTCTGAACCTGAGTGGATCTTCATGACTGCCTGACAATAGAGAATGGTGGAGATGATGCTGTGTGTCTTCCCATTAAACAAAATGCCAAAACATTTCTCCTTGCTTTCTGATGACAATTGCTTTTATAACTCAGACACCACGCTATCAATAACCCCAAATCAGCCCATGGGGAATGACCATATTGAAGAAGTCACAGTAGGTATTCTGGTCAACAGATCAGCTAGACTGGTTTTCTGTCCTCCACAGCCTCACAGTCCTTTAACTACTATAACAGTTGACAGTGTAATATTATTGCCTTATTTCTTATCTCCCAACAGGACTGAGCTTATTAAAAGTAATCAGATTTAGACCCTAGTTCAATGTACATAGTAGCACTGTTAAAATGTTTTTTTAATTCAATAACTAAATGAAATATTAATTCTTAGTTGTTGGTCAAAGAAGGTTACCTGAGAAAGGTGACATTTGAGCTGAGTATAGAAGAATGGGTTAAACTGGAACATTCTAAGGAGAGAATTCTATTTGTGTAAAAACAGAGACAGCAAACTGATGGGCATTTATGGAGGACAGCAAAATATGTGAAGTAGGAACACAGATCATATGGGAAGAAACAGTGAGAAGACTGTGGTAAGGTAGGGTGTGATGAGTCATGTATTGATATAAATGAGTCTTTAGAATCTCAACTTCATTTGGTGGCCATTGGGAGATACTGAAAACTTCTAAGAAAGGAAAAACATGATACCAATATTCCCTAAGTCACATTTCCAAAGTTTAAATCACTTGTTTATGACTTAAGTGTTGATCTAATTAATCACGTCTTACATAAATGCTTGGACACGTTTCCATACTTAATAGTCAACGATGTTAGGATTCCTGGTCAAAATCATGTTCCTGAGTTGAACAAGTGCTAATCCTTGGCTTTCTCTGAGAACCTGGGATGTGCTTAGAAATAACTGGCACCTTATGACAAGTTTTCCGTGTCCCGGTGCAACGGAGCTCCAGATGGAATCACCAGCCAGGCCTTCCCATACGCCCCTCAGCAAAGGTAATGTGATGAAAGAATCATTATCCAGAGAGAAGCAGAATATTAACTCCAGCAGCACCTCAGACAGTGCTTTGCAAAGACTCCTTTCCAAATAGCCTGAAGCTGATGTTTGACAAGTGTAGGCTGGGACCAGCTTCCCTTATTTGTGGCTCTGAAGGAAAACTGTGTGACTTTTAACATGATTTCTAAATGATATCCAGCTTTATCACTAAAAACAGATTCTTCTTGTAGATCCAATTCATGTGTATTCATCAAACACGCAGAGACAATCTACTATAAGCCAGACATTTTATACACACTACTTTATTTAATTCTTTCTTCATAAGAGATGGGTCAATTATAATACCTGTTTTAGAGATGATGAAGCCTAAGTTCAAGGACATTAGATAATTAGGTCAAGGTCACACAGTCAGTAAAAGCTAGTTTCAAACACTGACTGGCTATATTTTTTTCCTCCTCTACTCACCAATTCTGTCTCTATGTGACAGGAATCAGATTGGGAGTACAAAACTGAATAAGATGTCATCCTTCCAATCAAGGGCCTCACAAACTATGCAGAAGACAATAGGTACGCAAAGAAGAAATAAATAAGAGCCAAATAGAAAGACCAATAAATGTAGTAGAAGCATTAAAAAAAATGACTAATTACTTCCAGTCACAAAAGATCTGGGAAGGCCTTACAAAGAAGAAAAACTCAACATGGATTTTCATGAAAGAACAGGATTTTTATTGATGGTGAACTAGAAGACCACTTAGTGACCACCCTTGGAGTTTTGAGGTGGTACTGAGCTGTCAAACAGACCTGAGTCCAACAGAAATCTCAGGATCAATTCTAGATATTGGAGGTGTCAGACACATATCTAAAGAAACATACTTATTGTGCATAAAATGTAAAACAGTATATTGGAAGTAAGACTAAGAAAAAGAATAGCATGTATTAATAAATTTAAAATCAAACAAAATTAGCAAACCCAGTGCATCAATTCATAAAGAGGTCTAGGAAAAAACCCAGCTGGCATGATTAAGTTTCCTTTCTTCTAGGAATGCAAAAAATCCCTTAATGTAATTCACCAAATAAAATATTCCAAGAGAAAAACCTAAACAGAACACAATTTTAATTAATATTCCTTTTTGGTTAAAACTCTCAGCAAATTAGGAGTTGAATAAAATTGCCTTAAACCAATAAAGGATATCTACCAATACAAACAAAAAGAAGTGGCACTGCAGCAGACATGTTAAATGTATCTCCCTTTAAAATCAAGGAGACACTTTGCTGTAGAGCAGAATCTAACACAACATTGTAATTCAACTATACTCCAACAAAACATTTTTTTAAACTGTATAAAAAATGACAAAACAGGAACTGAAATAATACCATCGATAAATTGCAATTATCATGAAAAAATAAAATAAAATCAGGGAGGTAACAAGGGTGCCCATTATCACTGTTAATCTTTAATACTGCACTTAAGGAACTGTCCAGAATAATTACACAAGAAAGAAAAAAAGATGTGTAAGCACTGCATTGAAATGTAAGAAACAAGGCTATTACACTTCGTAAAAAATTAACAACAGAAACCTCAATTAAGTAGAGTTGGGAGACCAGAAGGGGGAACTCTTACACTCTACCACAATAGCAGAGCCCTACAGGGGAAGAAAAGCCCCCTCCATTCCTGGCAAGAACTCAGCCAATGAAAAGCCACGGACTCTTTGTTTACTCTAGCCCTCCCAACTTCCTTTTCCCCTCTATAAAAGAATTCTACTCTCCTTTTTGGCTTGAGACTTGCACATGACTCTCCATGGTTGCAGACCCCAAGTTGCAATTCCCTGTTTATCCCAAATAAACCCTTTTTTGTTGTCATTGTTGCTGGAGAAATAATTGGCAGTCTATTTGTTTTAGATCAACAGGTTGATATGAGTATCTACTTAGAAAATTCAAAAGAAACTTCAGACAGACTAGCAGAATGAATATTCTACTAATTTGAGAAGAACAGAACTTGGCTAAACTTTTAAAATTCGACTCAATATTATAAAGTCAGTTTTCTCCAAAACTACCAAATTTCAATCAAATCTCAATAAGTTTTCATGTGACTTTACAAGCTAATTCTAAAATATATTTGGAAGAACAAAAGCTAAGAAAAATTATCCAAGTGTGCTATATGGAAACAGAGTTACATTACAGATCAATGGGGAAAGTATAGTCAAGACTTTCTTACAACAAGATGCATGAACTACAAAATCTAACAGGACAGTATTAATAAATTTGATTACATTATATTTAAAACATCTTAATCAAAAGAAGCTATGAAGAAATTTTTAAATAAACCATGAAATGGTAGAAAATATTTATTCTAAAAAAATTATCCAGAATATATTAGGTTGAACAATATAAAACTGCCATTTTTAGAGTTGAAGAAAGGTCAAACATTGACAGTTAATTTGCTTAAATCTAATATAAAGAATTCCTATAAATCATTAAAAGAAAGCTAAGAAGGGAGTGACATCAGCATCATGGCTGCATAAGGCATCCCTCACTTTTTGTCCACTTACCCTCCCAACAACAAATACCAGCATCCATCTAGAAACAAAAGTGTGTGAGAGGTGTGGGATTTAGCACCCTACACCAAGGAACCCAGGAGAGTCTCACCCACCTGTGCATCAGGTGATAGGCCAACAGACCACAGACCCAGCTGTAGACCCTGAAAAGTGACCTGTGAATCAGCTCTAGCCCCTCTCCATCAACGTCCAAATCCCCGGAGAACACTGACTGAGACAATCACCCATGTTAGGGCAGAGAGAGCCTTTGTGGAAGTCCAGGTTCCCAGAGAAGAACCAGCAAAACAGTACAAGTTTGGAAGCCCTGGAGTGGGTAATATAATAGGGAAGAACAAATCTGACTCCATATTAGATCTGTTTCTTTTACTTTAACCTTTGTATTCTTTTGCTTTTGCTTAGAGTTAAGAATGTTGCCTATAATCTGAAATATACAGGATAGCTGATTCTCAAGGCTCTGACCTTTAAGAGTATAACACTTTTCCATTCATATGGAGATAAAAAGTTGCAAAACAGAGTAACATTTGTCTTATTGGAGGTTTACAGGAACACCGTGACCTGACCTATATGGACAACTGCAAGAACAAAGGATTCTGACACCAAGAAAATTTTAACACCCAACCATGCCCCAACTCACCTTGCCTTTAAAAATGCTTTGTTGAAACCATTCGAGGAGTTTGGGGTGTTTGGGTCATAAGCCACCCATCTCCTTGCATGGCCCTACAATAAACCTTTCTCTGCACCAAACTCCAACATTTTGGTTTGTTTGGCCTCACTGTGTGTCAGGCACATGAACTTGTGTTCAATAACAGTAAGAAGAACAGTTTGGCTTTACCTGCATCACCGCTTCTTCAATGTGGCAGAGTTCAGGGCTGAGAGATCTTCCTTGGCC
Organism: Hyperoodon ampullatus; assembly: GCF_949752795.1. Taxonomy (NCBI): domain Eukaryota; kingdom Metazoa; phylum Chordata; class Mammalia; order Artiodactyla; family Ziphiidae; genus Hyperoodon; species Hyperoodon ampullatus. The sequence goes on along the minus strand of NC_136920.1, from coordinate 50,867,177 downwards.
CCCGATTTCTCCCTTTGGGGGAAAGAGAGCCAGTGAGTGACACCTGGCTTCCCCAGCTCTGCTGATGCCGCTGAAGAGGCTCATTTCTCTTTCAGCCCCACCTTCTAGGGATGGGTTCCATGAGCGACTGTGGACACCAGAATACAGGGATGCTCAAGTCCCTTATAGGAAATGGCGCAGTACACTTGGCCCTCCATATCGGAGGGTTCTGCATCTGCAGTTCCACAAACAACAGAATGAATTTTGATCGGAGGCTGGTTGAATCCCCAGATGAGGAACCAGCTGATACAGAAAGCCAGCCCAGTGCATTAAATCAGGAGCTCCAAGACTGTGGGATGCGAAGAGTCTGGGACTCTCAGAGGGCATTGAAGGGACACAGAGCTTATTAAGTGTATGGTGGACTCCATCTAGAAGCCTTCCCACCAGCTGCTGGGAGAGTCCACTGATGATAGCCCAGCTGACCCACACACACTCCCAGCGCCACTCATGCTGACTCTGCAGCGGGAACCTGTGTGCCCTCCTGAAGGTGGTGGCAAGGGACAGCTCTGGGAGATGACCAGCGATCACTTGCAGAAAACAGGTTCTAATCTGTGGGCAAGGTTGACACCACAAAGTTGAGCTGTAGCGCCACCTATGAGAAAACAAAAGAGGCTGTCAGCATGGTGTGTTGTAGAGATGGAAAGAAGGCATGCAAGCTTAAAACATTCCGCCACAAGAGGGAGAAAGAAATCTGGAGCAGGTGTAGCCACAGAAGGTCTGAGAAAGCCTCAGAATCTCTAGCAGGGCAGATGGAAGGTACTTCTCCCCAGAAGTCAGTACAAACTGGAGGAGGTGACTGCCACTTCAACTGTGAAGTCAATGATGCAAAACTTAAAGGAACATCAAAATCAAGGTAATGTAACACCAAAAGATCACAATAACCACTTGGTAACTGAACCCAGAGATAAGGAGACCTGCAATTTACCCAAAAAAGAATCCAAAATAGCTGTTTTAAGGAAACTCAGTCAGTTACAAGAAAACACAGAAAGGGCTTCCCTGGTGGCGCAGTGGTTGAGAGTCTGCCTGCCGATGCAGGGGACATGGGTTCGTGCCCCGGTCCGGGAAGATCCCACATGCCGCGGAGCGGCTAGGCCCGTGAGCCATGGCCACTGAGCCTGCGCGTCCGGAGCCTGTGCTCCGCAACAGGAGAGGCCACAACAGTAAGAGGCCCGTGAACCCCTCCCCCCCAAAAAAAGAAAACACAGAAAGACAATTCAATGAAATCAGGTATATATGTGGTATATATAGAAAATGGAATATTATTTAGCCATGAGGAAGGAAACCCTGCCATTTGTGACAGATGGATGGACCTTGAAGGCATTATGCTAAGTGAAATAAGTCAGACAGAAAAAGACAAATATTCCATTTATATGTGGAATCCCAGAAACAGAGAGTAGAGTGGTGGTTACCAGGAGTAAGGGGGTAGGGGAAATAAGGATAATGGTCAAAGAGCACAAACTTCCAGTTATAAGATGAAAAAGTTCTAGGGGTCTAAAGTACAGCATGGTAATTATAGTCATAGTATTGTGTTATACACTTGAAAGTTGCTCAGCGAGTAGATCTTAAATGTTCTCACCACAAAAAAAGAAGTGTACTTATGCGATGTGCTGGAGGTGTTAGCGAATGCTATGGTGATAACTATTTTGCAATATGTAAGTATATCAAATCAACACGCTGTACACCTTAAATTTACACAATGTCGCATATCAATTCTATTCAATAAGTTTAAAAAAAAGAAAAAGCTAAGCAGTCTTATAGGAAAATGACTAACAGACATAACCAGAATTTCACAGAAGTGTAAGCAACTGGTCAATCGATAATTGAAAAGGCAATAAACACTAGAATCAGGAAAATAGAAATTAAGCCCAGAACTATATGCAATCTCATATCCTTTAGATTGGCAGAAGTTATAAAATCTGACAATGACAAGAAAAGCAGAGTGGTCCAAGCATTGCAAAAGGAATAGAACAAAGAGACTTTTCATTCAGTGCTGGTTTTCCATTTTGGAATCAGCCGCCATTATTGCTCCTTGCCCTCTTAATCCCATCTCTCTCCAGGACAAAAGCAAGAACAGAGGGCATACATGGGCATTATACTGGAGAGCTAGACTCTTGTAACCTGGGCAACATTCACATTTTTTCAGACATGACAAGAACAGTAGATACAAAATTGTTGTACTCTACTTTAAAACAGGAAGCCTATACTTTAAGGCAATTGTTCTCAAACTTTGTACCAGAATCACCTGGAGAAATTCAGATTACTTGGTTCCACCCTCAGAATTTTCTGATACAGGTGTTTGTGATAGAGCCAAGAATTTGCATTTCTAACAAGCCCCTTGGTGATGCTGATGCTGTGGTCTGTGATGATGATGATGTGGTCTGGGGACCACCCTCTGAGAACTCTTGCTCTAGAGAATTAACTTTGGTATATTATAGGCTGAGAAGAAAGGAATGATGCAATGGAAGGGAAGTTAGCATTTATTTGGGGCCCACTATGTGCCAGGCAGTGTGCTTTTAAATAAGTTACTAATAGTCACAGCAAATCTGTAAAGCTGGTGTTGTTAATCCCATTTCACAGATGAGGAAATAAGGCTCTCAAAGGTTATACCTTTTCCAGTATCCCACAGGTAGTATATGACAGAAAAGGTTAAAATGTAGGTCTATCTGACTGCAGCTCTGATATTCTTTGCCCCACACTACATGACTCTCAATGAGACAAAACATCCTCTACTATTGGTATCACTGGATAAAATGTGAGCAGGCCACAGTTGCCTTGTATGGGCCAGTGCAGTCAATATACATAAGCTGGAAGTGTAGAGCCTAAATAATGAAGGTAGAGGTGGCATTCCAGGAAAACAAAAATACTAGCCCAGTCCTAAGGGCTATCCTAATGCTAATGTGAAGAGTGAGAAAGAACACTGTAGATATTCCCATATATTTTTTCAAGTTTTATAGAGAACTGTGAACATACAATTATGCTTATTTAAGCTATAAACATACTTAATACAATTTATTTCAGTTTATGTTACCTTTTTAGCAAATGCTTATGCTACTTATGTAAAGTCTCAAAATAAAGGATTCCAACAGAGGTTATTGAGAAGACATTCCTCAATGGAATGGACCCAGTATCTTTCTCCAGTCCTTCTCTGGTTGGAGCACTGATGAGATTAGAAATTTTTAAAAAACAAACTCAACTCTTACTCTTAATGTCTCATGTTTCCATGACCATAGGTGCTATGGAATACAATAAGGAGTGCTTTTTCCTTTTTTTTTTTTTTTTTTTCTTTTTTCGGCCATCCCACATGGTTTGCATGATCTTAGTTCCCGGACCAGGGATTGAACCCAGGCCCCCGGCAGTCAGCACAGAGTCCTAACCACTGGACTGCCAGGGAATTCCCAGGAGTGACTATTTATGCCAGATTCTTCAGACTCCTTTTAAAGCTCAGGTAGAAATCTCTCCTCAGGGATATTTGAAGTGGGAACTGTCAGCCAGAGCTCTTTAAGGTGTCTGTGGTTTCTGAATAGGATTACACTGCACCTTGTGTGTGTGACTAGTGTTACAGAAGAGGCAAGGCATTAAGCAGTGCAAACATTTATTACTATTTAAGCTGTATGTTAACATCACTTACATCTCTGCAACTCTACAAAAACCTAAAAGGATCAAAATAGCTCACTTGAATTTGTAGTGCTTGCTAGCGTGAATAACTCTCTACATCTGTTATCTCTTTAAAGCAGGGAAAAAAAGAAAACAAAACCTTCCTATGTGAACAAAACCCAGACTTAACAATGAAGCATAAAACAGCAAACTGCTACTCAGCAGAATTAGTCTAGCCTGTCATAGGAGTCCAGGTACCGATGCTAAGGTAATCAGCTAATTACACTGTATATAACTGTTTTGATCATCAATTCCAGTGTGTCTTTTTTGCCGGGGGTGTGTGGTCCCCATAAGAATAAGCAATGCTCAGAACACCAGCTGGGTGTCCTATAATTAAAGTCAGTTCTGACACTATCCACCCAGAACTAGCATCAGATTCTACAGGTTGAGGGCTGAGTCCCAGAAGACTGCTCCCTAACGCACGCGCGTGCACACACACACAGACACACACACGCACGCACGCACACACTTCAGGTATCAGTAGCAAGCCCAGGTTATTACCTGTGCTTTTTACCAACTGGCTATAGATCAGAGGTTCCCACAACCCGCTCTTTAGGTTCAATTAGTTTGCTAGAGCAGCTGACGGAACTCAAGAAACTCATCTACCTACTAGATCACCAAATTATTATAAAAGGATATAACTCGGGAACAGCCAAATAAAAGAGGTGCATAGAGTAAGGTATGGGGAAATGCACAGAGCTTCCATGTCTTCTCTAAGCACCATTCTCCCCAAATGTCCATGCGTTCCTAACCTAGAAGCTCTCCAAACCCTGTCCTTTGGAGTTTTTAATGGAGTATTCATTTTATAAACAGAATTGATTTTAAATCATTGGCGATTTGGTCAGGGAGATGGGACTGAAAGTTCCAACCCTCTGATCACATGGTTGGTTCTCCCTGCAACAAGCCCCCATCCTTAGGTGACCAAGGGGTATCCAAATAGCCACCTCATTAACATAACAAAAGACATCTTTATCACTCTCAACACTTAAGAAATTCCAAGGAGTTTTGGAGCTCTGTGCCAGAAATGGGAGGAAGTCCAAATATTTCTTATTATAAATCACAGTATCACACACTATCATAGCATACTAGGATCTAATATGTTGTCCATTGTAAACCACACCATTTTATTACAGCTTTGGGTTGGGGGAAGAATCACAGAAATATTCACCTTTTTAGATTTAACAATAATCTATATTCATCCATACTTTTTTCTTCAGTGGCCTAATCAAGTTTGGAGGCTAAGTTTTGGACTTCGCATAAACTATGCTCACAATAGTGGCCTTTTCAAATATTGAAATTTAATGGTGTTATTTTCAGGCATAAAGAAGAATATTGATGTTTCATTTGCATAGTCCTCATAGCTTTATTCTTTTTCTTAATGGAAGGAAGTATCCTCAAATTTAGCCAGCTTCTCTTGAAATTCAGCCAAAAGTTTTCAAGAGAGAGAGCTGCTTGCCACCAAAATTATAGTCCTTCAAACACATAAACTGGTCACCCCGGCTTCTCTAAGATTCTTGTGATCTATTCTGAGAAATTTTGCAGTTTCTATTTGCTTTCATTGCATTGTCTGACTTGTGTCAATCATTCTTCCAGAGACAAAACATATATTTTTAAAATTTTAATGTTGCATCATAAGGCAGTATTTTTGGAGGCATTTAAACCAATAATTAGGATCCAAATTTAAGGTAAAAATGCAGGCGCCCCTGTAATGACGTTGATATAAAATATTCAACTGAATTAACAATTAAGTGATTAAATAACCTCCATGTATAGACATGTTCATATATCTCAGGCAACATAACAGTCCAATAACTAACTCTTCTGCTTGCCACTGACAGAATTGCTTATCTTAATTTTGAGATGCACCTCAACTGCAGAAATATTAATATATAGGGGGAAGTAACTCATCGTCAAGGGAATATTCATAATAATAAGGAAGGGCTGTCATTTACTGAGCACTTTTACATGAAAGACACTTTGTAACCCTGTAGTAGTGGTATTAAACCTTTATGACAGGTGATAAAACTAAGGTCCAGAAAGGTTATGGAATTTTCCCAAGATCAACAAATAACAGGTTTTATAAGCAGTATGATCAAAAAGTCTACGAACCTCTTTCTACTACAACCGTGTTTCCTAATCTGAGGCTACACATGAGAATCACCAGTGAGTGTGGGTTTTGTCCAGGTGGACAGACCTAGTAATCCTTCCTAATCATCTGGAAGACAGTCAGCAGATCAGGCTTTAGGATCCACCAGATTGTCCCATACTGGTAATAGCTTGCTTATACCTTCTCCCACGTTTGCCATAATTCACAGAAGTCTTGTTCTGCCAACTTTGAAAGACTGGTTATTTAAAACCTAGGGTAATAAAGAAAAATGTTGTCACAGTCTTATGTATGGTGTGGGTCTATCTAACTTTACAATAACTTTGATCTATTCAATGTATAACATTCATATGAACTTTCAGAACTGAGTGCTTAATCACAGCTAACCATCATATGCCTTGAGTGCTGTTTTCAAAACCAAATAAAGACAAAAGGAAAGATAAAAAGAAAGGCTAAGTAATTTAAGTTCATAAAATTAGGAAGTAGATGATCCAAAACCAGATAAGTCCAATAAGACAAGCTGCCTTGGTGTGTCCGCTTAAGTCAACCATTTTTATGAATATGGATATAAAAATCCCAAATAAAATTGTGGCAAAGGGAATTCAGAGTCCATCACGACCAAGTAGAATCTATATCAGGAATGTAAGGATGGTTTAAAAATCAGGAAATGCATTAATGTAATTAATATATTACCTGATTAGAAGATATTTCAGTGTAGTCGAAGCTGAAGTTTTAATAAAATTTACAACCATTCACATCAACAACCTAAATGTTCAATGGTAGAAAAAAAGGTTACAAATTATGATCTATCCACTCAATAAGTATAGGTAATCATTAATAACTCCTTTTTGGAAACTATGTAATAACCTAAAAAATTCTTAAGATATTTTCATTGGAAAATTCAGTGAATGAAATTGTATATAAGATGACAATTATACAAGGGAACAAGCCTAGAAGGAAAAGTTGGAAACACAAAAACCAAAATGCTAAAAGGGATATGATAATGTGCAAGCATTATAGGTGTTTTTTCTTCTTCAAGGTTTTAGTTCTAATATTTCAAAATGAAAAATATAATCTAATGTAAATAAAAAGCTTTTCATCGTAAATATAAAAATGTGTTGAAGCCACTTTCATCTTTCTTCTAACTACTTATATTTATTTTCTTCCTCATTCTCAGGGCAATTTTGATATATCAAGGATCCACGTTTTTCAAGAATTGCAACTATTTCATTCTGCATGTTGCCTGTTTTATACCTCATCGGGGTACTGCATGAAGTGCAGGCACTATTTATGTTTACTGGGCTTTTAATAGTGGTCACATGGAGAAAAGCATTTTATCTACTGTCATATGTAATCCATTCTGGAAATAAAACTACATTCTGAATGTCAGATTTGCCAACTCTCTTTGGGATGGCACAACAAGCTTTTTAGTTAAAGAGATTAAATTGATTTTGTTTTTCATTCCAAAACTCAAAACTCCCATGGCTTCATGATCTGTAAGAATACAAGGCAATGTATTATGTTTTTTCCCATGTGTCAGTTGGCCTGTCTTTCCTCTTGCAGAAACTATACAGTAGTTCTACTTTTAGTTTTAGAAACTTCCATACTGTTTTTTACAGTAGCTGCACCGATTTACATTCTCACTAAAAGTGAATGAAGATGCCCTTTTCTCTACATCCTTGCCAACATTTGTTGTGTTCTTTTTGATGATAGCCATTCTGACAGGTGTGGTGATACCTCATTGTGATATTGATTTGCCTTTCCCTGATAATTAGTGATGCTGAGCATTTTTTCTTATGCACAATTTTTTAAGTTTTAATAAATTTACTTTAAACCTGAAACAAAGGATGTTGCCCATGGATTATATATCCATGTCATCATCCCAAAGAAGTCCACTGACATATTTGTTCTAGCTGACAGGGAATCCAAAAGCCACCTACAGCCAACACTTTCTCAACTACTTTATTTCAGCCTTCTCCTGTCTAGCCCCATCTGGTTCTTCTCCTATCTTCCAAATTTTTATTCATAATCTCCATAGATCCAAGAAGCCAGTCCTCAGAGGTAGCATCATATCTTGGAAAGCGTGGTGGATTCTCTAATCAGAGAGACAGAGGTTGGACCACTTACTAGCTGTGTGACCCTGAGTAAGTTGTGTCACCTCTCACAACACCATCAAGGGTAACAATGTCTGCTCATAAGATTGTTGTAAGCATTAGAGAAGCTCATGTATATGAGGCTGGCACAGCATGAGGGTTCAAATCATATATGCTGAATAGTAACATATCAATATTACTTACTGCGTCACAGAAGGAGAAACTAAAATGAAAGAAATAACCAAGTAGAAGGGTGTGATGAAAAAATTATTTGCCCCTCTGTCTAAATTTGGGTTCTAAACCCTTCTCAGATACTAACAACTATGCGACTTTGGGGAAAAACCTTTTCCTCTGTGGGCACCAGTTTCTTTGCCTGTAAGGTATTGAATCAGATTACATGATCTCTTAGACCCCTTTCTGCCTTCATGCTCTGTATTCTTTTGTTTTCTTTCTTTTTTAATCATACCAAGTGTCCAGCTTTCAAATGCTGCTCACCTCCTTGAGAGAAATCCTCAGCTCTTTTCTTTTCGCCTGATATTTTTCAGTAGCTGTCACTTCCCACACAGAGCTACAGAAAGGGCTTGTCATCACCCCAAGCAAGCACGGCTGGTTGGCAGCCAAGGTGCAGAGCTGAGTGAACAGGGCAACTTCTCTAACACTCCCACCTTGAACAGGGCAGTAATGCACAGTGTTTGATCAGACAAAGCTTTCTCCAGCTCTTTAGTCTGCAACTCCCTCTGTGTTCAACCAGTCAGCCACATTCTTGTTACAGTCTCCCCACAAGCCAGCAGCAAGTTGGAGCCAAAGGGTCTGAGTGCTTTGTGCATGTGGGAGCCTTCACCACCTGGCAATCTCCATCAGCCTGCCACAGTTCATCTGTAGCAATACACTTGCCTAGTCAGGGCTTACATGGGAGGCTGCAGCATGCACTTCATCTGGGGACGAGGGAAGGAAGATCCCTACTCACTGAAGCAAAGGCTATTTCTACAAATGGTTTAAAGGGGCCCGCCCTTCCTCAAGCAGAGGATCCACCAGAGAGAGCCCAGAGGCACAACTCAAGGGGCAGGGTAAGGGCAGGCACTGGGACCATATAACGTTGACAAGAAGACATGGATCCTGGAATTTTAAAGTATTCAGTTGTACAGAGAGCTAACCCCAACATCAGGTTGAACTGGTCAATCTGGGCTGCCCTCCTGTGTCCTAAAATAAAGTTACCCCTGCACTTACTTGCAGAAGGCCTCACTATGTACTTAGAAATAACCGTTATCATTTACTGAATAACTACTATGATTCCATAACCATGTGTGGTAGACAATACCACCTTCCTTCTCCAGATGAGGAAAATGAGCTTCCTTGTGAGTAACTCACATTACCTAAGGGTATACACCATTAAGTTGTCCTAGATGAAGTTCCCTCATCCTGAGATAAGAATTACATGCAAGTCCTGATGAAGGAGGAGAAACTAGGAGAAACCAGGAACTGAGTTGGGGACAAAAATAATAGGGAAGAGGAATAAGACAAGCAACGTGAGATTTCAGGCTAAATTCTGATCTAACAGGGAAACTCTGCAGGGTTCATTTTGTCTCAGAGTCACACCACCCACAGCAAGGGAGCTGAGCTGACATACTAGTCGTTGGTTAAGGGCCTCCAGAGGGTTGTACCCTTCCAGCACTTGGCAAAGTGGCAATCCTCTGCACATCACAGATGCAGGCCATTAGCAGCAAAAGCCAACCAAAGCCGGGAGAGGGACAGGGAAATGACAGAAAGGACCCATCCAGTGGGGACCTGGGTGTAGCCCTGACAGTGTACCCTACATAAGGAGACAAAGGAGGGCTCAGACCCAGGTCTGTCTTCATCCTAAGCCCTTTCACCACAGCTTCATTTGTTCTTGACAGCCACTTTGGGGAAAAGACAGATCAGCAAAGATAGGAAAAATGACGCTCAGATTAAGTAACTAATCCAAGGTCATATCGCTGGAAGCACACCAACCAGCACACATACCCTGATTCTCTGACTCCAAATCCCCTTCTCTTTTCTCCACACTGAGCTGCTTTCTGGAGCAGAACAGAGGAATGGCTAGGCAGTGTCACATGAGGGGTACTTGAAGCCATTCTTGCCACCAAGTATTTACCCCCTGAAGCGCTTATAAATCCACAATCAGGAGTATATTCCTTTGAGCAAGTACTGCTTCTCCACGGGACCTCTGTTGAAATGTCACCGCCGCACTGCAGACATTTCCTGAATACACACATCATACCCAAGAAGAAGCAGAGAGGAAGGAGACAGGTGCTGGAGGACCTCAAGTCCCTGGGGGGGATACCATTTGTGTGTAGAGTACCGAGGGTTCCCTTAGGCCCTCCCAGTAGGCACATGCAGTAGTTGGATGAGGAGCTGTATCCTCCTTTTACAGTTGAGAAAATCAAGGCTGACAAAGGTGACTTCTCCAAGTTACACAATACAGAGTAGAAGAGCCAGGAGGGGAAGCCCTCAGTGTCATACCATCTTGAAGATGGTCTTATCTATGAAAGCCCTGGGTACGATGTAGTAGCTCTGGGTTTTTCCTGTGCAGAATTCTTTATTCATCTCCTATCTCTTGATAACAGCACCTACTTCTCTTTGAGGAACAACATTCCCATCCCATCAGTCACTTCCCCTACCACAGCATTGGGCTCCTGATCCCAGCTGTCAAACCAGAGTACCCTGTTCAGACTCATTTGCTCACAAGAGGGCACTTGACCCAAGCAAGACCAATCACTGTTTTGGAGAATATTGATATGGATGCTAGGAGATGGCTGTGATTATTGCTGAGACTGTAAATGCTAAAAGCCATGTAAATTTCAAGCTTCCAGAACTATCTTTACAACCAAAGAAAGAGACTTTGCCTGTAAATAAAAACAATGCAGAATGAAACAGAGATAGAGAAATAAGTGATGGAAGACAGGAAGGATGAAGGAATGACAAGAGGGAGGGAAAGAAGGGAGAAAAAGAAATAATTTTTGTCACAGCTTACCCTTCCCCCTCCCCATATCCTCAAGTCCGTTCTCAAGTAGGTCTGTGTCTTTATTCCTGTTTTACCCCTAGGTTCTGCATGACTGTTTTTTTTTTCTTAAATTCCATATATATGTGTTAGCATACTGTATTTGTCTTTCTCTTTCTGATTTACTTCACTCTGTATGACAGACTCTAGGTCTATCCACCTCATTACAAATAGCTCAATTTCGTTTCTTTTTATGGCTGAGTAATATTCCATTGTATATATGTGCCACATCTTCTTTATCCATTCATCTGATGATGGACACTTAGGTTGTTTCCATCTCCAGGCTATTGTAAATAGAGCTGCAATGAACATTGTGGTACATGTCTCTTTCTGAATTATGGTTTTCTCAGGGTATATGCCCAGTAGTGGGATTGCTGGGTCATATGGTAGTTCTATTTGTAGTTTTTTAAGGAACTTCCATACTGTTCTCCATAGTGGCTGTACCAATTCACGTTCCCACCAGCAGTGCAAGAGAGGTCCCTTTTCTCCACACCCTCTCCAGCATTTATGGTTTCTAGATTTCTTGATGATGGCCATTCTGACTGGTGTGAGATGATATCTCATTGTAGTTTTGATTTGCATTTCTCTAATGATTAATGATGTTGAGCATTCTTTCATGTGTTTGTTGGCAGTCTGTATATCTTCCAGAGAGAGGCATGGACATACATACACTACCAAATGTAAGGTAGATAGATAGTGGGAAGCAGCCGCAGAGCACAGGGAGATCAGCTCGGTGCTTTGTGACTGCCTGGATGGGTGGGGTAGGGAGGGTGGGAGGGAGGGAGACGCAAGAGGGAAGGGATATGGGAACAGATGTATATGTATAACTGACACACTTTGTTATAAAGCAGAAACTAATAAAAAATAAATAAATAAATAAAATTTTAAGAATAAAAAAAAATTTTTTTAAAGAAAGAATTTTTGGAATCCCCTGGATCTAGCCAAGGTTAAAGGGAATACAAACCACCTTAGACTATCTAGTTAATGGAACATTGCATGCTCTAGGTATTTAATGAAGTTTACATTCAGTTCCTGTCACTTCACACCAAAAGGGTTCTTACAAATATTATACTATATAACTTAGAGTCATATATATATATATATATACATATACATATATAGTACTATATTCCAATCAATGTAAAGAAATGTTTTAAAAGAACCATTTATTTTTAACTATGTGGTGAACAACAGACTGAGAAACTGCTGACACTATGCAATAGTAAAAAGTTCTAGATGTGGCCTCCAAAGCCATGATTCCCTCTTCAGCTCCATAGACAGAGAACTTCAGGCAAGAGCCAATTCTGTCATTCATCATCCTTGCCATTGACTCTCAGAGAGGCTAAAAGTTTTGTCAGTCTCCTCATCTGCAAAACAGGACCTGTCTGTCTCTCTCACACACTAGATGTGAGAATTTTTAGGGAAAAGATGGAAAGATGCTATCTGAACTAAAAAATACTGTATAGATACGAGGGATTCATTAACTGAGGCTAAAAACCCTGGTGAACTACTGACCCTTTGCTAAAGTGTGTGTGTGTGTGTGTGTGTGTGTGTGTGTGTGTGTGTGTACACATAGAAGGGTGCTGTCTGGGTATAGATACAAACTGAAATCACATCTCCATGATTTCTCTCTTGTCACTCTTTACTTTTGAGGGAGTAAGTACTTTGAGGTGTTTGTTGGTTTGCAGTATTGCTTCCTGGGTGATTTCCCTCACCAGCATCACAGCAAAAAAATGAAAATGGACTTTGACAGGCTTTGAGTTAAAGCTGTCTGGATTGCTCAATACAGAACTCAAATTCCATATGTACTATTTCATCCTCGAATGCAAACGCTCCTGACAGCCTGTCCTAGTGGCTTTTAAAGGTTCTGCAAAATGCATGAGATCTGTTAGACTCTGCCTCTTTGAAATCCAGGTTACTGAAATGAGTAACCTGGATGTCCTCTTCTCTCTCTCAACCCCGTATCTCATCAAGCCATCAACCTTGCCAATCCCACTCCATCCCTCCTGACCCATCAGCATTGTAAATTCCAAAATTCAGGCCTTCATTGCTTCAGGGCCCCAACCCCAGAATGACTTGTTTCTAAGACAGTTATCTGACTCTGATACACCCCAACTAAAATCTCTTGAATAACTCCCTATTATTTACTAAATCAAGTATTAATCGCTTAACAAGACTCTTCTTGTGATTTCCCCACATTTATGCCTTCAGTTTTTCTCTTGCTTCTCCCCATATGCACCTTCTGTTACAGCCATATCAAAAATTAACTTCAAACTTCTCCAATTGCCAAGCTCTCTCATATTTCTATGCCCTAGCACTTGGCTGCTTCTCCTGCCTGGAACTCCTTACACCCTTATCAACCATGCCTTCTTTGTCTGGAAAATTTCAAATCATCCAAAAAGAATTAACTCAAGCATCAGTTTCCTTGTGAAACTATTCCTGAACACACCATTTCTCCACTCCAGCCTTTTGGAGCTCAACTCTCTACATTATTATCGCCATAGCTAACATCTATAGAGCACTTACCATGCTCCAGCTACAACGCTAAGCACCTTACATCAGTTAATCTCATTTAGTCTTCTCAACAACACTATGAAGTGTATATTATTTTTATTCCCATTCTACAGATAGGGAAAATGAAACTTGGGAATATTATTACCTGAAATCACAAAGGTAATTAGTAGTAAAATCAGGATTAGAATCCAGGCTGTTAGACTCCAGAAGTCATGTGCATAACACCCATTATACCACACTATACTATAAGTATATATGTATTGTAGCATTTATTCTATTGCACTGTAATTATTAGCATGTCTTTCACTTTGAAAGAGGCTTGAGCTGACTGTGAATACTTAAGATCAAGATGTGTCTTCCTTTAGTCAACCTCTCAGTCGTGGAGGATAAACCCGAAAGTAACCAATACAATACCTCATGGTAAGGATGGTATGATGAGGAGGATAAGAAGAGGATGCTATAGGGACACAAAAAAGCAGGGTCTAAGAGAGGGAAGGCATCTCAGGGAGAATAAATGACAATAAACAAAGGCAAGGATTTTGAGAAAGTATGGAAGATTTCAGAGGTCCTTTTCTGAATTTTCCCTGCAGTTTGACTTGTAGCCCTCCTGCAGCTGTATTCCAGCCCTCAGGGCCTGCTGAGCAGCCCCTGGGAGTGGAAGGAGTGGCCCCAGGTTCTGGGGAATGGGAACCACACCCTCTAGTGGACGAGGAGAACACTCCACGGAGTGCACAGTGGGGGAAGCAGTTTGCTCTCTGATCTACCCCCCAGCCCAGACCATGCTTTCCAGTGTGTCTTTACCAGCCATATAACCTTAAAGATGTCACTTAACTTTCCTGAGTCTGTTTCCCCATCTAATTGAAATAGTATTGCATGTCCTCTCTCTGGGAACTAACATTTGAACCTAAGCCAGGAAGGAAGTCTGATCCTGGTACATAGGACAGTGCCCAATAGGCATGGTGAGAAGTTCATTCATTCATTTGTTTGTCTGTTTATTCAAAATATGCATTGAGTACTTTCTATTTTCAGCAAGTTGTGCTTGGTTCCTGGGCACAAATCGGAGACAGACACAGACCCATCGTTTGTCTTAAAACATGATGGGAAGACAAGCATTTAAAAAACAGTTAACATTAAAGTATGTTGAGTGTTTTCATAGAGATTTGTAGGGTAGCTTGGAGTATTCAGCAGGTAGACCTGACCCTCTCCCAGGGGGTCAGTGAAGGCTTCCTTGATTAAGCAGACGTGGTCATGCATAAGATGAAACCTAAAGGATAAGTAGAACCAACCAAGCAAAGGAAGGAATGGGAGGAACATTCCAGATACATGGACGAGCATGTAAAAACCCAAGTCCAGAGAAAACTTAGAAAAGCATAGACTTCAAGGAAACAACGCAGTATAACTGGTGCATAACGTATGAGAAGGAAGGTAGCATAGATGAGACTGAAGGGGGTGGCAGCGAGCAGTGAGATTGAGAAGGCCTTAAACCGCGTTGAGGAATTGGGGCTTTAACTTCAGAATAATGGGGAACCATTGGTAGACATTAAAGAGACATGACCTATTTTGAGCATAGCTAAAAGGAAATCTTAGGGCTCCTTTCATAGAATAATATCCAGGTCTTTTGAGTCTGGTCCCAAAGAGAGGATTTCCAGAAGTAAAGGGAAAGCTGGAAAACGCCTCTTCTATCTTAATCTGCCAAATCACTCTTACCTTCTCAATTTCTCTCTAATGGCAACTACCACTCCCTGCTGGCCTCACAGGGTACTGGTTCCCATTTAATGGCCCATCTCAACTGGGACTAGGAGGGATATTTAAGCAACATTTAACTGAAAATGGACAATAATAAAAGAAAAATGATATTTACAAAGTGTAACATAGAACATGGACATCTGGCTCAAAAGTTCATCCTCTGTTATGGAATCCCTAGGGCTCTGTCACAAACCCCTTGTTCTTCCCTTATCTCTCCCCATACTTTCCTTAGGCCTATCGCTTTAAGGTAAATAATAGTCACATGACTCAAAATCTCTGACCCTGACTTCTGCCTAAACTCTTGACTTGTATATTCAACTTGTTATCTCCTCAGTTCCCTGCCTGACACCTGCAACCAAATATCTAATAAGCATCCTAAAATTAATGTGGTTAAATAGAAATTCTATCTCTTCCCTATACTGTGTTCTCCCCAATCTTCCCCATCCCTATGATCAGCACTTGTTATGATCGGATACTGTCCTTGTTTATCATCAATTTCCCCCCAAAAGATGTAAGTCCAGTGAGAGCAGGGACCTTGCTTGTTGAATCATTACTCTATGTTCTACATCCACAACTTTAGCTGGCACACAGTAAGAAGCTCATAAATAGTTATAGGATAAATGCATGAATCTTCAAATTGGACCTTGATATAGCATGCTTCATCTACTAGCCCCTGGTAGCTTCCAAGTGACAGATTTTTGCCATCACTTTGCTATTTTTTTTAAATGACTCCCTCACAGCAGCCCATTTGGTTGGGATGACCATATGTGCCTACAGACAGTCATCAGGGGCTTAGTGTCTCTTTTCTTCCAGAGATTAATGTGATTCACATTAATACAAGGCTCATTTTTTATCCCATCCATTTCAACAATGAAGGAAGATGCCACCCTTGCACCCCAAAAACCCTCATTCAATTTGGAGAGACAGACACATGCCTAGATGCCCCTTACTGAAGACACAGCAGATTATACAGCCTGATTGAGGTACAAACAAACATATATAAGGTATGAATGCTAATATAAATTGCACCTTGGCAAGAAGTGGGAATCTAAAGGAACATGGAATTGAGCTGGGTATAGGGTGGTGGTGAGGGCAGGGAGGATGGTATTGAAAGTGGAGTTACATATTAAACATGTTTATGAAGGATTATCAGGAGCTTTCAAGGACAGTAAGTAGAGGTCTATGCCTAGAGCTCTGAATACACAAGCTGAGGAAAAGTCAAGACAGTACATAGATAACATAGTGAGCATATACTGTGAACAAAGTCAGGACACGTGGAAATTAATAAATCACAAGAGTCAAGAGCATGAACTTTGCCATCAGAAAATCTGGGTTCCAATTCTGGCCCTATTATTTCCTATACTTGTGACCTTATGAACATAAATTAATCTCTCTAAACTATATCCAAAATTGATACGGTAGTAGTACCTGTCTCAGAGGACCATGGCAAGAATTAAGTGAGATAATAAAGCTTCTGGGACATATAAGGTTTTTTTTAAAGATATTTTTAATATCATCACTGGCTCAAAAAAGTGCTTTTTCCTGCTTTTAAATTTGTTTCATATCCTTAGAAAAGTAGAAAAGTTTAATTCTTTCTGTGGTCTGTTTAATAAGCCATCTTTATTGAAAGCATAAAATGAAATCGAATACAGATTCATGTAGAAAATACCATATTTAGTATGCAAGGAGGGAGAGGGAAATTCATTGAAAGGTAAGAGTGGTGAAAAGCTAACAGCAATGAAAATTTTCTGAGTACTTATGACGCCTTGAACTATATGCCAAACACAGATAATTCCTGCTTCTTAGCTGCCCCATATTCTGTATATCAAGAATGAAGCTGAATCAACTCATATCACAGATATTTTCCCATAATGTAGAGAAACTATTCCTTCTACTGATAATAGCTAGGGAAAGAGCAAGCCAGAACCACAGAGATGTTTCCTCAAGCCCAAAGCAAAAAGAAAATCCTGCTCCTTCCAGCATAGGAAGAGAGAGTAGAATTTCTGTTTAAAAGGGAGGAGAAGCAGGCAGATACCATGTCAAAAACCAGTACCTCAGGGGCAGGGTATATGAACTGTGCTCTGCTCTCCATTTGAAATTTGAGGACAATGCTGAGAGGCAACCCACAAGGTAGTCCCTTAGCAACATGGGATAAAAATGTTCACAATCATTTTAGGTGGAGGAGAGCCTGAATCAGTATTTCCAAAATTCCCTCAACTCCAATGTTGTATAAAATCCAGAAGTTTTCCCCTTGGACCATGGGACGTACTGTGGCCAGAGAAAGGAACCCTATAGATGAGGGCTACAGAAGGGGCTGTTTCCAGAGTTAACCAGGAGCATCATCAGCGCCAGTGAAAAGGGATAGAGTTAGCAAGGGAGCAAGAGGACCACCAGACCCTGCTGGAGGACAGTGAATAGACCATGAGTTCACCAGTCACAAACTTTGACCTTTGTGCCAACGACCAGGAAAAAAAAAAAAAGAAAAAGAAAAAAGAAACAAAACAATAAAAACCAAAACTATTGCCATGAGCCATCAAGATGAGAAGAGACAGAGGGCAGTAAAGGGGCCTATATGTGGGGAGCCAGGCCCCCTCCAGCTGCTGCAACAGGTGCATCAGCCCCAGTCTCCCACACTCAGAGAACATCTTGGACAAGAGCAGAGAGGAGGCTGGATTTAAAAGAGGAGCATTTTCCAAAGAGACCCAATCACCCAAAAGCTGTTATTTAAACTGGAGACAACTGAGATAACAGTCACTGGAAATGTTGAGCACCCTCCCCCCCCCACCAACCTTTCTTTCCAGCTTCCTGGTAGCATGGGGCTTTTGAGGAAGATGTAATCAGTTATAAAATAATAAAATAATACTTTCTATGAGTAATAGTGAGAATAAAATTATGACCCTGGAATACATGCAATATCACATCTATACTTACAACAGATTTGTGAGATGGACACAATTACTACCCCTATGTTACAGATGAGTGAACTGAAGCTTAATGAGGTTACGTAAGTTGCCCAAAGTCAAGGGCCAGGGGCAGAGAGATCAAGATGGCAGAGGAGGAGGACACAAGGCTCACTTATCCTCACAAACACATCAAAACGACAACTGAGAATAGAGCAACTCTCCATGAAATCAACCTTGGAACTAGCAAGACTGCTCTTCTGCAACCAAAGCTTGGAAGAAAGAGCTACACGGAGTCTGGTAGGAGGAGAGGAAAAGCGATCTGGTTGAATCTGCACCCCTAGCAGGGGACACAGAAGAAACGGGGATAACACTGTCTTAGGGGTCTTCCCTGGGGAGTGAGGGATTCAAGCCACACATTAGGCACCCCACCTCTGGGATCTAATACTAATAAGTTAAGTCCCCTTAGCTGATTTGAAAACCGGTGGGGCTTACTGTAGGGCTGTAAGACAGCCCTTGAAGAGTGCAAGCACAGTCTGGCTTACTCCCAGTCACAGCATGGAGGCAACAGACTGAAAACTGCCTGGTCTCTGTCTGGCCTGCCAGGACCACCCCAGCGTGCCCCCAGGCCCTCACTGGGCTCCTGCTCCAGCCCCTCTTGCTCTGACACTGCTCCCCACGAAGGTGGAAGCTGCTATTGCTAGCAAGAGTGTACACACTTGGAAGGAATGAAACCTGCTCAGATCCCAGCCTTGCATCTGACTAGAGTGAAGGCAGCCACCACCAGCTTGTTCATCAGTGCACACACTTGGGGGGAGCCAAACTAGCTCCAAAGCGAAGACCGCCATCAGCAGAGTGTGCAGTCCCTGTGCAAACTTTGAAGGGAGTAAAGCCACCCAACCCTCCAGCCTCAATTCAGCCTCTAACCAAGGAATGCACACCAGGGAAAAAGTGAAACCAGCACGGAAGTGCAGCTCCAAACCTTCAGGCCCCAGCCATGTCCAAAACCAAAGCAGAGACTACCATCACACTCCAGAGAAGCCCATCTCTCACAGGGCTCCTACCCCAGCCCCTTGGGTCATACCCCTGTCTCTGATAGTGACAGCCATTGAGGACAAAAGCCCCAGTTCACACCTGGCTCTGGCTCTAGCTCCTCCAATTACAGCCCTACCTCCCACCAAGGCAGCAGCTGTCAGAACATCCCAGGGGAAAACTCAGGCTGTGCTCACTTCAGATTCAGGTCTTCCACCAAAGCCACTGGGCACATGAAGATTGCACAGGGACACTCCCACACAAGGACACCCCTTCAAGACCAGATAGGTACCTGTTTCACCTCATGAAAATAAGAAATGCAAACAATCATAAGAGAATACTATGAACAGTTATATACCAACAAATTGAACAATGAAGAAATGGGTAAATTACCAGAAATATACAATCTTCCAAGACTGAATCATGAAGAAATAGATCATCTGAACAGACCAATTACAAGTATTGAAATTAAATCAGTAACCAAAAAACTCCCAATAAAGTCCAGGACCAGATGACTTCACACGGGAATTCTACCAAAGATATAAAGAGTTAACACCTATCCTTCTCAAACTATTACAAAAAATTGAACATAAGGAAACACTCCCAAATTTATTCCGAGGCCACCATTAGCCTGATAACAAAACCAGCCAATATCCCTGATGAATATAGTTGCAAAACTCCTCAAAAAATATTAGCAAAATATATTCAGCAATATATGAAAAGGATCATACACCATGATCAAGTGGGATTTATTCCAGGGATGGAATTTGTTGAATATCAACAAATCAGTGTGATACAGCACATGAATAAAATGAAGGATAAAAACCACATGACCATCTCAGTAAATGCAGAAAGAGCATTTGACAAAATTCAACACCCATTCATGATAAAAACTCAAAGTTGGTATAGAGGGAACATTTCTCAACATAATAGAGACTATGATGACATAATAAAGGCTATTTATGACAAATCCACAGCTAACATCATACTCAACGTTAAAAAGTTGAAAGCTTTTCTAAAATTTAAAATCAGGAACAAAATAAGGATGCCCACTCTCACCACTTATATTTAACATAGTATTGGAAGTCCTAGCCACAGCAATCAGACAAGAAAAAGAAATAGAAGGCATCCAAACTGGAAGGGAAAAAGTAAAACTGTCTCTATTTGCAGAGGACAAAAGACTATATATAGTAAACCCTAAAGTCTCCACCAAAAAAACTAATAGAACTAATAAGTGAATTCAGTAAAGTTTTGGCATACAAGATTAATATACAGAAATCTGTTGCTTTTCTGTATACTCATAATGAACTATCAGGGAGAGAAAGCAAGAAGACAATCTCACTTACAATTATGTATTTTACTTTTTCAGTGCATGAGTAAACTTAACCAAGGAGGTGAAAGACCTATACTCTGGAAACTATCACACATTGGTAAAAGGAATTGAAGATGATATGAATAAATGGAAAGATACCCCGGGTTCATGGATCTTAAGAATTAATATTGCTAAAATGTCCTTACTACTCAAAGCAATCTACAGATTTAATGCAGTCCATTTCAAAATGTCTTTAGCAGTTTTCACAGAACTGGAACAGATAATCCTAAAATTTATATGGAACCACTAAAGGTCCTGAATAGCCAAAGCAATCTTGAGAAAGAAGAACAAGGCTGGAAGTGCCATGCTCCCTGACTTCAGACTATACAAATAAGCAAAATAGTCAAGACAGTGTGGTACAGGCACAAAAACAGACACAGGCGTCAATGAAACAGAATAAAGAGCCCAGAAATAAGCCCACAAACCTATGGTCAATCTATGAAAAGGAGACCAAAATATACAATGGGGAAAAGACAGTCTCTTCAATACGTGGTGTTGGGAAAACTGGACAGCTACATGTAAAAGAATAAAATTAGAACATTTCTCATACCATATACAATATATATATATATATATATTTCAAAGTGGATTAAAGACCTAAAGACCAGAAGCCATAAGACTTCTAGGAAAAACATAGGCAGTAGACTCTTTGACCTAAGTCTCAGCAAAATTTTTTTGGATCTGTCTCCTCAGGCAAAGGAAACAAAAGCAAAAGTAAACAAGTAGGACCTAATTAAAAGCTTTTGGACAGTGAAGGAAGCCATCAACAAAACCAAAAGACAACCTACTGAATGGGAGAAGATATTTGCAAAGGATATGTCTGATAAGGCGTTAATATCCAAAATATATTAAGAGCTCATATAACTCAACATCAAAAAAACAACCTGATTAAAAAACAGGAAGACCTGAATAGACATTTTTCCAAAGAAGATATACAGATGGCCAAGAGTCACATGAAAAGATGCTCAAAATCACTAACCATCAGGGAAATGCAAATCAAAACCACAAAGAGATATCACCTCACACTAGTAATAATGTCTATCAAAAAGACAACAAAAAATAAACATTGGCGAGGATGTGGAGAAAAAGGAACTGTGGAATACAGTATGGAGTTTCCTCAAAAAGCTAAAAATAGAACTACCATATGATCCAGCAATTGCATTCCAGGGTATACAGTCGAAGGAACTAAAAACACTAATTCAAAAAGATATATGCACCTCAGTGTTCATAGAAGCATTATTTACAATAGCCTAGATATGGTAGCAGTTTAAGTGTCCATCAGCAGATGAATGGATAAAGATGCGATATATATATATATATGTACACACACACACACACTGGAAATATTACTCAGCCATAAAAAAGAATGAAATTTTGCGACTTGCAACAACATAGATGGACCTGGAGGATATTACTCTTAGAAAAGTAAGTCAGACAGAGAAAAACAAAAACTGTATGTTTTCACTTATATGTGGAATCTAAAAACAAACAAATAAACATAACAATACAGAAACAGACTCAGAGTGAGAGAGAACAAATTAGTAGTTACCTGTGAGGAGAGCAATGGGGGAGAGGAAAAACAATGGAAGTGGAGGAGCTTCAAGATGGCAGAAGAGTAAGACGTGGAGATCACCTTCTTCCCCACAAATACATGAGAAATACATCTACATGTGGAACAACTACAAAACACCTACTGAACACTGGCAGAAGACTTCATACCTCCGCAAAGACAAGAAACTCCCCACGTACAAGGGCAGGGCAAGAGAAAAAAGAAAAAACAGACAAAAGAATAGGGACGGAACATGTACCAGTGGGAGGGAGCTGTGAAGGAGGAAAGGTTTCCACACACTAGAAGCCCCTTCGCGGGCGGAGACTGCGGGTGGTGGAGGTAGGAAGCTTCGGAGCCACGGAGGAGAGCGCAGCAACAGGGGTGCAGAAGGCAAAGCGGAGAGATTTCCGCAAAAGGATCGGTGCCAACCAGCACTCTCCAGCCCAAGAGGCTTGTCTGCTCACCCGCCGGGGCTGGGGGCACTGGGAGCTGAGGCTCTGGCTTTGGTCAGATCCCAGGGAGAGGACTGGCGGCGTGAACACAGCCTGCAGGGGGCTAGTGCACCACAGCCAGCTGGGAGGGAGTCCAGGAAAAAGTCTGGAGCTGCTGGAGAGGCAAGAGAATTTTTATTGCCTCTTTGTTTCCTGGTGCACGAGGAGAGGGGATTAAGAGTGCCGCTTAAAGGAGCTCCAGAGCGGGCCACGAGCCGCGGCTAAAAGCGCAGGCCCCAGAGACCGGCATGGGATGCTAAGGCTGCTGCTTCCACCACCAAGAAGCCTGTGTGCAAGCACAGGTCACTATCCACACCTCCCCTCCCGGGATCCTGTGCAGCCCGCCAAGGTGCCATGATGCAGGGACAACTTACCCAGGAGAACGCACGGCGTGCCTCAGGCTGGTGCAATGTCCCGCCGGCCTCTGCTGCCCCAGGCTCGACCCGCATCCGTACTCCTCCCTCCCCCAGGCCTGAGTGAGCCAGAGCCCCCGAATCAGCGGCTCCTTTAACCCCGTACTGTCTGGGTGGGGACAGACGCCCGCAGGGGACCTATATGTAGAGGCAGGGCCAAATCCAAAGCTGAACCCTGGGAACTGTGCAAACAAAGAAGAGAAAGGAAAACTACTCCCAGCAGCCTCAGGAGCAGCGGATTAAATCTCCACAATCAACTTGCTGTACCCTACATCTGTGAAATACCTGAATAGACAACGAATCATCCCAAATTGAGGAGGTGGACTTTGGGAGCAATGATATATATATATTTTTTTTCTCCTTTTTCTCTTTTTTGTGAGTGTGTATGTGTATGCTTCTGTGTGAGATTCTGTCTGTAGAGCTTTGTTTTTACCATGTGTCCTGGGGTTCTGTCTGTCCTTTTCTTTTTTTTTTCTTAGTATAGATTTTAGCACTTGTTATCACTGGCGGATTTGTTTTCTTGTTTGGTTGCTCTCTTCTTTCTTTTTTTTTTTTACTACTTAAAAAAATTTTTTTAATAATTATATTTTATGATAATTATTTTAATTTATCTTCTTCTTTTTCTTTCTTTTTTTTTTTTTTCTCCCTGTTATTCTGGGCCGTGTGGATGACAGACTGTTGGTGCTCCAGCCAGGCGTCAGAGCTGTGCCACTGAGGTGGGAGAGCCAAGCTCAGGACACTGGTCCACAAGACACCTCCCAGCTCCATGTAATATCAATATGGGGAACACAACCCCATCCATCAGCAGAGAGGCTGCCTAAAATCATAATAAGGCCACAGACACCCCAAAACACACCACCAAACGTGCACCTGCCCAACAGAAAGGCAAGATCCAGCCTCATCCACCAGAACACAGACACTAGTCCCCTCCACCAGGAAGCCTACACAACGTACTGAATCAACCTTAGCCACTGGGGGCAGACATCAAAAACGATGGTAACTACAAACTTGCAGCTGGCGAGAAGGAGACACCAAACACAGTAACATAAGCAAAATGAGAAGACAGAAAAACACACAGCAGGAGAAGGAGCAAGGCGGAAACCTACCAGACCAAATAAATGAAGAGGAAATAGGCAGTCTACCTGAAAAAGAATTCAGAATAATGATAGTAAAGATGATCCAAAATCTTGGAAATAGAATGGAGAAAATACAAAAAACCTTTAACAAGGACCTAGAAGAACTAAGAGGAAACAAACAGTGATGAACAACACAATAAATGAAATTTAAAATTCTCTAGGAGGGATCAATAGCAGAATAACTGAGGCAGAAGAACAGATAAGTGACCTGGAAGATAAACTAGTGGAAATAACTACTGCAGAGAAGAATAAAGAAAAAAGAATGAAAAGAATTGAGGAGAGTCTCAGAGATCTCTGGGACAACATTAAACACACCAGCATTCGAATAATAGGGGTCCCAGAAGAAGAAGAGAAAAAGAAAGGGACTGAGAAAATTTTGAAGAGATTATAGTTGAAAATTTCCCTAAAATAGGAAAGGAAATAGTTAATCAAGTCCAGGAAGCACAGAGAGTCCCATACAAAATAAACCCAAGGAGAAACATTCCAAGACACATATTAATCAAATCATCAAAAATTAAATACAAACAACAAATATTAAATGCAGCAAGGGAAAAACAACAAAACAAACAAGGGAATCCCCGTAAGGTTAATAGCTGATCTTTCAGCAGAAACTGAAAGCCAGAAGGGAGTGGCAGAACATATTTAAAGTGATGAAGGAGAAAAACCTACAACCAAGATTACTGTACCCAGCAAGGATCTCATTCAGATTTGACAGAGAAATTAAAACATTTACGGACAACAAAAGCTAAGAGAATTCAGCACCACCAAAACAGCCTTACAACACATGCTAAAGGAACTTCTCTAGGCAGGAAACACAAGAGAAGGAAAAGACCTACAATAACAAACCCAAAACAATTAAGAAAAAGGTAATAGGAACATACATATTGATAATTACCTTAAATGTAAATGGATTAAATGCTCCAACCAAAAGACATAGACTGGATGAATGGATACCAAAACAAGACCCATATATATGCTGTCTACAAGAGACCCACTTCAGACCTAGGGCCACATACAGACTGAAAGTGAGGGGATGGAAAAAGATATTCCATGCAAATGCAAATCAAAAGAAACCTGGAGTGGCAATCCTCATAACAGACAAAATAGACTAAAATAAAGACTATTACAGAGACAAAGAAGAACACTACATCACTACATAATGATCAAGGGATCAATCCAAGAAGAAGAAACAACAATTGTAAATATTTATGGACCCAACATAGGAGGACCTCAATGCATAAGGAAAATGCTAACAGCCATAAAAGGGGAAATCAACAGTAACACAATCATAGTAGGGGACTGTAACACCCCACTTTCACCAATGGACACATCATCCAAAATGAAAATAAATAAGGAAACACAAGCTTTAAATGATACATTAAACAAGATGGACTTAATTGATATTTATAGGACATTCTATCCAAAAAGAACAGAATACACATTTTTCTCAAGTGCTCATGGAACATTCTCCAGGATAGATCATATCTTGGGTCACAAATCAAGCTTTGGTAAATTTAAGAAAATTGAAATCGTATCAAGTGTCTTTTCCAACTACAACACTATGAGACTAGATATCAATTACAGGAAAAAAATCTGTAAAAAATACAAACACATGGAGGCTAAACAATACACTACTTAATAACCAAGAGATCACTGAAGAAATCAAAGAGGAAATCAAAAAATACCTAGAAAAAAAAGACAATGAAAACACGATGACCTATGGGATGCAGCAAAAGCAGTTCTAACAGTAAAGTTTATAGCAATAAAATCCTACCTTAAAGAAACAAGAAAAATATCAAATAAACAATCTAAACTTAAACATAAAGCATTTAGAGAAAGAAGAACAAAAAAACACCAAAGTTAGCAAAAGGAAAGAAATCACAAAGATCACATCAGACATAAAAGAAAAGAAATAAAGGAAACTACAGCAAAGATCAATAAAACTAAAAGCTTGCTCTTTGAGAAGATAAACAAAATTGATAAAACATTAGCCAGACTCTTCAAGAAAAAAGGGAGAAGATTCAAATCAATAAAATTAGAAATGAAAAAGGAGAAGTAACAACTGACACTGCAGAAATACAAAGGATCATGAAACATTACCACAAGCAACTATATGCCAATAAAATGGACAACCTGAAAGAAATGCACAAATTCTTAGAAATGCACAACCATCTAACACTGAACCAGGAAGAAATAGAAAATATGAACAGACCAATCACAAGCACTGAAATTGAAACTGTGATTAAAAATCTTCCAACAAACAAAAGCCCAGGACCAGACGGCTTCACAGGTGAATTCTATCAAACATTTATAGAAGACCTAACACCTATCTTTCTCAAACTCTTCCAAAATATAGCAGGGCAGGAACACTCCCAAACTCATTCTACGAGGCCACCATCACCCTGATACCAAAACCAGACAAAGATGTCACAAAGAAAGAGAACTACAGACCAATATCACTGATGAACATAGATGCAAAAATCCTCAAAAAATACTAGCAAACAGAATCCAACAGCACATTAAAAGGATCATACACCATGATCAAGTGGGGTTTACCCCAGGAATGCCAGGATTCTTCAATATACGCAAATCAATCAATGTGATACACCATATTAACAAATTGAAGGATATAAACCATATGATCATCTCAATAGATGCAGAGAAAGCTTTCAACAAAATTCAACATTGATTTATGATAAAAACCCTCCAGAAAGTAGGCATAGAGGGAACTTTCCTCAACATAATAAAGGTCATATATGACAAACCCACAGCCAACATCGTCCTCAATGTTGAAAAACTGAAACCATTTCCACTAAGATCAGGAACAAGACAAGGTTGCCCACTCTCACCACTATTATTTAACATAGTTTTGGAAGTTTTAGCCAGAGCAAACAGAGAAGAAAAAGAAGTACAAGGAATCCAAATCGGAAAAGAAGAAGTAAAGCTGTCACTGTTTGCAGATGACATGATACCATACATAGAGAATCCTAAAGATGCTACCAGAAAACTACTAGAGCTAATCAAAGGATTTGGTAAAGTACCAGCATACAAAATTAATGCACAGAAATCTCTTGCATTCCTATACACTAATGATGAAAAATCTGAAAGAGAAACTAAGAAAACATTCCCATTTACCATTGCAACAAAAAGAATAAAATATCTAGGAATAAACCTACCTAAGGAGACAAAAGACCTGCATGCAGAAAGTAATAAGATACTGATGAAAGAAATTAAACATGATACAAACAGATGGAGAGATATACCATATTCCTGGATTGGAAGAATCAACATTGTGAAAATGACTATACTCCCCAAAGCAATCTACAGATTCAATGCAATCCCTATCAACCTACCACTGGCATTTTTCACAGAACATGAACAAAAAATTCCACAATTTGTATGGAAGCACAAAGGACCCCGAATAGCTAAAGCAATCTTCAGAAAGAAAAACAGAGCTGGAGGAATCAGGCTCCCTGACTTCAGACTATACTACAAAGCTACAATGATCAACGCAGTATGGTACTGGCTCAAAAACAGAAATATAGATCAATGGAACACAATAGAAGGCCCAGAGATTAAACCCATGTACATATGGTCACCTCATCTTTGATGAAGGAGGCAAGAATATACAGTGGAGAAAAGACAGCCTCTTCAATAAGTGGTGCTGGGAAAACTGGACAGCTACATGTAAGAGAATGAAATTACAACACTCCCTAACACCATACACAAAAATAAACACAAAATGGATTAAAGACATAATTGTAAGGCCAGACACTATCAAACTCATAGAGGAAAACAGGCAGAGCACACTATGACGTAAATCACAGCAAGATCCTTTTTGACCCACCTCCTAGAGAAATGGAAATGAAAACAAAAATAAACAAATGGGACCTAATGAAACTTAAAAGCTTTTGCACTGCCAAGGAAAACATAAACAAGATGAAAAGACAACCCTCAGAATGGGAGAAAATATTTGAAAATGAACCAACTGACAAAGGATTAATGTCCAAAATTTACAAGCAGCTCATGGAGCTCAATATCAAAAAAACAAACAACCCAATCCAAAAATGGGCAGAAGACCTAAATAGACATTTCTCCAAAGAAGATATACAGACTGCCAGCAGACACAGGAAAGAATGCTCAACATCATTAATCGTTAGAGAAATGCAAATCAAAACTACAATGAGAAATCATCTCCCACCACTCAGAATGGCCATCATCAAAAAATCTAGAAACAATAAATGCTGGAGAGGGTGTGGAGAAAAGGGAACCCTCTTGCACTGTTGGTGGGAATGTAAATTGATACATTCCCTGTATAGAACAGTATAGAGGTTCCTTAAAAAACTAAAAATAGAACTACCATACGACCCAACAATCCCACTACTGGGCATATACCCTGAGAAAACCATAATTCAAAAAGAGTCATGTGGGCTTCCCTGGTGGCGCATTGGTTGAGAGTCTGCCTGCCGATACAGGGGACACTAGTTCGTGCTCTGGTCCGGGAAAATCCCAGTCCGAGAAGTTCCCACGTGCCGCGGAGCGCCTCAGCCCGTGAGCCATGGCCGCTGTGCCTGTGCGTCTGGAGCCTGTGCTCCGCAACGGGAGAGGCCACAACAGTGAGAGGCCCGCGTACCGCAAAAAAAAAAAAAAAAAAAAAAAAGAGTCATGTACCACAATGTTCACTGCAGCTCTATTTACGATAGCCTGGACATGGAAGCAACCTAAGTGCCCATCAACAGATGAATAGATAAAGAAGATGTGGCACATACATACAGTGGAATATTGCTCAGCGATAAAAAGAAACGAAATTGAGTCATTTGTAGTGAGGTAGATGGACCTAGAGTCTGTCATACAGAGTGAAGTAAGTCAGAAAGAGAAAAGCAAATACCGTATGCTAACACATATATATGGAATCTAAAAAACAAACAAACAAAAACGGTCATGAAGAACCTAGGAGCAAGACGGGATAATGACGCAGACCTACTAGATAATGGACTTGAGGATATGGGGAGGGGGAAGGGTAAGCTGGGATAAAGTGAGAGAGTGGCATGGACATATATACATTATGAAATGTAAAACAGATAGCTAGTGGGAAGCAGCCACGTAGCGCAGGGAGATCAGCTCGGTGCTTTGTGACCACCTAGAGCGGGTTAGGGAGGGTGGGAGGGCGGGAGATGCAAGGGGGAAGAGATAGGGAATATATGTATATGTATAACTGATTCACTTCGTTATAAGGCAGAAACTAACACACCACTGTAAAGCAATTATACTCCAATAAAGATGTTAAAAAAAAAAAAGAAAGAAAAAGACAATGGAAGGCGATTAAGAGGTACGAACTACTAGGTATAAAATAAGTAAGATACAAGGGTGTAATGTACAGCACAGGGAATACACCTAGTATTTTACAATAACTTTAATTATAATGTATAAAAATATCAAATCACTATGCTGTACACCTGAAACTAATATAGCATTATAACTTAGCTGTACTTCAATTTTTTTAAGTTATTTTTTGATGGATATGCAAAAAAAAAAATTCAACAGCCTAGACTCCATCCCATATCTGACTAATGCCGAAGCCTCCTTTTTAACCACTGTGCCAAACTAAAAATTAAAGTCCAATTCTAAAATTACTGAATATCAGTCTCTGAACTCTGAGCTTCACCTTACAGAAGAGGTGAGAAATAAAAAGTTCTGCAACAGGATAGGAGATTATTATACTTGAGGTTTACAAGAATCCCTCTCATGGTGATGTATGGAAGATATTGAATGGGTAGAGACTGCTGCATGAAATCCAGCTGAGAGGTTTACAAAAATTAGAATGAGAATTAAAATTCAGGCCCATTTGATGTAAAAATCAGTGAATTTTCCTTTGGCCCAATCTGCCCCACCAAGATAACCTCCAAATTTGGAGACAGAAGGAATTCAAGTATGGTGTTACCATCTATTTACTGATGGGAGTTGTGTCAATATAGAAAGAAAATATTAAAATTGGTTTTGGATATGCACCATCCCAAAATATTAATATCCTGGAAAATAAATAGGATTCCGTAAATTCCAAGGAACAATTTCCAAACCTCTTGATACTTAAATAGGGTATCATCATTATTATGGTATATGTCTCCATCAATATTTTCTCAGCATGACTCTTTGTTGGTATTGCCTCGATTACTTTTAAACTTTAAAACATGGGAGTCCTATTTAACACAGCTCATGAATTTAATGAAAGTTTTTGTTAAGATCTTGTAATCTCTTCGGAAAGGTAAAAAAATATTTTTAACTGATAGATGGCCCGATTTCAAGTAAGTCCTAGGAAATGAGCCTTTCTCATTATTACTGAAGTCAAGACATCTACAACTAGAATTGTAAACAGGAATGCAAAGGATAGTAATAAATTAATCATTTGGTTCAATTCAATCCAATTAACTAAACTGTTATTGAACAACTACTTCATGCAGGGCACTCTGCTAGGTAATGGGATTACAAGAAGGCTTGAAATAAAGTTGCTCTCCCCTAGGACTCAGAAATCTATCTTGCTGCAGAAAGAACATGGCTTTTACAGTCACAGTGTCCTGGCTTTGAATCCTGGCTCTGTCTTGCAGTGGTGCATGTCCTGGGGCAAATCACTCAAACTCTCCAAGTGCCTACTTATTCCCCTTTGAAACAGCCAAAGTAATATAACTTGCATAGTTGCTATAAGATTTAGTAACAAAGTAGGTAAATCCCAATGCACATTAGCTATTAGCCTTAGTAAGTAAGACTAGCTTTTAAACAGCTATAACAAATGACCCTGTAAAAGAAATTTATATTATAGAGAAGCAGAGTGATAACACTTTTATTCTTTTGGAGAGTTTAAGGATGTAATTTTATGAGAAAGTGAGTAGACAATGAAAAGTTTTCTTCAGTCATTCAATAAATAGCAGACATCCCAACTGAAAAAGGAAACTAGACATTTACCAAACCAACCACATTCTCATATGTTGCATTATTTAATCCTAACCACAGCCCCATAAGGATATATTATTTTGTCTATCTTCCAGATAAGGAAACAGACTCAGAGAGATGAAATTATGTCCAAGATCACAAGCTAGCAAGTAGCAGAACCAGAACACAAACCTCTATGTACCCCATGCCTTGCATCCCTGTGCCACCTCCCAGCCTATTTGGAGATGCCTATAGGAAGAATTTTGTAGAAAGTATTCCATAAATGTTTGCTAATCTGAGTGGAGTTACTATCTGGATATAAAAGGAATACAGAGAGATATCTCACTAGAAGGGCTGGTGAATTCAGCAGGATTTGGGGATCTGTGGAATAAGGAAGGCAGGGAGTTACAAGGTGTTGAGATGGGCATGAATGGAACCCACCCATCTCCAAGTTCCTTTCAGAGTGTTGGTGAAATGATGCTTCTATAAAGCCTCTTTCAAAGACAAAGAAGAGTAAGATTTTTATTAGTATGCAAGAAACTAGTACACTAGTTTCTTCAAATGTTTCTAGATGGCCGCCATCTAAGCCCTCCCACCATTCTGATTTACCTTTTAACATGCTCCTTCAAGAGTATATTATATCCTTCTTAAAATCATAACTTCTAGAGATGAACGCAATGACCCAAGTTGTGGTCAGTTTAAAATGGGGTGAAAAGCACGAAACCTCCTTCACTTTGAACACTATCAAAATTAATGTGGCCTAAGGTGGTACAGGTATTCTGTTGTGTTTTTAGCAGCCATGAACCATTTAAGTGACCCTTAGAGTCTACACAATTTCATCTAAGAAACACATGTTTTTAACTGACAAAAAAAAAAAATGTCATCCTGGTATTTCCCAAAGTCTTTAAGAGATACCCAACAAGAAGACTTCCTATTTCAGACTGTAACTAGGGTTAAAGAGGTTTCAGAATCACAGCATTGTTTCCTAAATAGAGTTGACAGCTAAACTGTTTCTCTTTGGTGAGTCAACAGGAACTGAGCAACCACCTGGAGAACAAACCCATCCTTGGTGGCAGCTCTTTTCTTCCCGATTTGCTTTCATTCTGTCTGCATCACAAATTGGATATAGCTTTTAGGGGCAAGTTCTCTAGGAAAGAAAACTGATTGAAATAGAAAGGTTTCCCATAAAAAGAAATCTTTATTAAATTATTTTTAAATTATTTAAATTATTTAAATATATTTAAATTATTATTAAATCTTTATTAAAAAATCTGTATTAAAGATCACTTTTTTCCTAAGAAAAATAAATGAATAAATCACTCCATGGATCTGCATTGCTAGTTTAATATTTCTGAATTGAGGCTTTCTGAGGAGACTTTGTCAAGGTTTGTTAGAAGGCTTTGACGTATGAGAAAGATACATAGTCTGCTGTGTACCGCAAAAAAAAAAAAAAAAAAAAAAAAAAGATACACAGTCTGTGGCTCCTTCTTATGATACCGTCTTAGTAATAGAGAGAAGAAGGTGCCCCTTGGGCCCAGTTGGGGTTTCTGCAGAAACACACTATGAACTAGTATTATGCAGAACATAAGCCTCATGATCTGTAAGGTCAAGGACAAATGAAGCATCTAAATGGTTGTGTAAGAGAATTAATTTCAAATTCTTAATAGGCAGGAATATGAATAGAGGGAAGAATATGGTTATTACAGTAAGGAGAAACACAGAACCAAAAGAGCAGCTTTTCCCTTTATATTCAGAATAAAAATAAATACTAAAAATATTCTTTAACTAGGCCAGTCATGTGCCAATTTCTCCTCAGATCCCATTTTCAAGAATTAAACATTTATTGAATACCTACTCATGGCCAGGAAATAAATAAGTATTGAGAATCCAAAGAAAAATAGGACAAGTTTCCTGACCTCTTGTAACTCTCATTTCAGAGTGGTATAAAATGGCAAATTAGGGGCTTCCCTGGTGGTGCAGTGGTTGAGAGTCTGCCTGCCAATGCAGGGGACACGGGTTCATGCCCCCGGTCCAGGAAGATCCCACATGCCGTGGAGTGGCTGGGCCCGTGAGCCATGGCCGCTGAGCCTGCGTGTCCGGAGCTTGTGCTCCGCAACGGGAGAGGCCACAACAGTGAGAGGCCCACGTACCACAAAAAAAAAAAATAAATAAATAAAATAAGAAAAATAAAATGACAAATTATAACACAGCATATTTGCCAATAGGTTTGCCTGGTCCCAAAGGCTCTTTCCATGAAAAACCTGTGTAGTTTGTCTTCAGGATTCTCTGCTTTTCCCTTTACGTAATATCTTCCTCTTCTCAACCATCATCTTACCACAGACTCCCAGAACTCATAATTTCTATCATGGGGGAATTTGACCACCCCATGTTGAGCAGATAGCAAATCTGCAGTCACAATTCCCAGGCTGTCATCCTGGGTTTATGACTAATAAGCTATGTGATTCTGGGCAAGTCATTTCTTCTCTCTAGACCTTAAGTTCCTCACTTATGAAATAGAGAGAGGGTCTGAAGCATCTTCAAGGCCCTTTCAGGTGTGACATTCCATGGTATGGTCTACACCTGCCAGAAGCATTAGAAGAGAAACAGCAATGTTTGACCAAAAAGCAGCAACTCTCTAATAATGGAATTTCAGATACTATGCTGCCTCTTGGGGAAATAGAGTGGCTTGAGGCTGAGGGTGCCAGGTCTATCTGATCCCAATCAATTCAACAGGCATGTGAAGAGAGTATAATATGGGCCAGGTGAAGAAAATAGCTTCTGACTTCAAGAAGCTTTGATTTCGGTAGCAGAAGTAGACTTGTAAACAGTGTAGAAGATTAAGAACTCAGAGGGGAAAGCACAAGACATTGGGTAAAGCCAGAATACCTGAAACAATCTAGAGTTTCACGAAAGGCCTCCCAAAATCCATGACAATTAAGCTGAAGCAAGAAGGACAAGGAACAAAGTTCTTATAGGAGGAAAAGGGTGGGTGGGACTGTCTTCCAAGCAGAAGAAGCAGGAGGTTGAAAGCCTTAGAAGTTCAAATGAGCAGGATGTCTTCAGAAACTTCGAGGTGCTCAGTGTGGTTAGAGCCCAAGGTTCACATTGCAAAGAAGCAGTGCCTAAGTTGAATATGGAAAAGCAGGCAGGAGCCTGAAACTGGGGGCCTTGGGTTTCACACTAAGGAGCTTAGACGTTATCCTGTGGGTCTCAAGGGAGTTGAAAAGGTTTAAGCAGAGATGGGTGATCCATAAGGAACTCCTCCCTCATCCACATCTTGGACCAGGTTGTCTGTCTCAGATAAACCTATAATTTGGCATCCATCTGCCTGCCTTTTCCAGTCTTCTTGAAACTCTCCCAAGCTGCACCTTCCACCACCATACCCCTAAGATTCTCTGCTATGAAGACTCCAGGAGAATCCATTCTGTATGAGCTAAGCATTTCTGCATGGGCTGCTTCCCAGGCAAGACAGCCAAAAGCTGAGCACAAGCTCCGAACAAACTCGGCAGCTCCTGAATTATTCAGGGAACTATTAAAATGAGACTCACAACTCACAGGGCAAATTAATTTTAATTTTTAAACAGGAAACATTTTAAACTGTTCATTTCCTTGAAATGTATCCATCCTCGTATTTTTATCATCAGAAGAGTAAGTAAAGCTCACATCAGAAAGAAAAAAAGATCTGGCATGCCTTAGATTGGGACTCCCTAATGTCCAGGAAGGAGCCCTCCAGAATGACCAGTCACATCTAGTCTCAAAGGGTATGTATCTTGAAAATCCAGCATCAGTCTAAGAAATTCAGTTCTAGAAAATTAACTTTCCCTCTGCTTTTGTTAGAATAGCATGTGGCCAGTAGCCTGAAATTCCAACACCTTCAGCCAGAATTCTTTAATTCTGCAGTTGATTTCCACACAAAAGCAAGAGGAAAGCTGAGTCAATGGCTTATGGTACTGAGACCTAAGAACATCTCCCTGAACTATGATC
Organism: Hyperoodon ampullatus; assembly: GCF_949752795.1. Lineage (NCBI taxonomy): Eukaryota > Metazoa > Chordata > Mammalia > Artiodactyla > Ziphiidae > Hyperoodon > Hyperoodon ampullatus. Next base: position 50,832,189 of record NC_136920.1, on the reverse strand, counting down.
TTCTCTCCAGGACAAGGACTGTGTGTTGCCATCCTTTGTTAGGTTCCCAGCACCTAACACACAGTTGTGCAAGTAAGATGTACTCTACTGAACTGAAAATTCACATGGAAAACCCTTTTCAAACACAGGATGTCTTTATGTTTTTCCATTTCTTCTGAACTATCTCTGCTCTCTAGGACTAGGAGTTTAAGTGTCCTCAGGATGCAGTGGCCCCAGAAACAAAATTAAAAACCATCACTGCTACCTAAACTTTGCCTAAAAATGACCAGATTCTGATTCTCTTGTCCTTCAGACATTCAAGATCAGTGTGGCTGCCACACACGTGTAAACTGAAAATGAGGAGGCCATGTTAGGGGGAGGGCAAGACTGATATCCCAGCTTTCTCCCTCAGCTTTCTCCCTCCCAATCCAGGACTTTTACCATTACATTCCATGGTCTGATGGAATCAGGACGTTTCTCAGACATTCAACTGACTTCCTCCCCTACTCTTTCCCTTCCTGACTACTGGGAATCACAGAATGAAATGTGAACCAAAAAGAAAAAAAAAAAAAAAAGAACAAAGAGCGTTGCAAACCATCTAGTCCTACAAGGGTTTAGTCTCAACCCACTGAAAGCACCCACCTACACTGCACCCTGAGAGGAATTCAGGATGAAAAACAGCATGAGGCATTCTGTGTTTTGGGTAAACAATCCCCTAGATAGTTAGATGTATACCTCAGGAACAACTCCAATGACCCCAGATTCTTGTATCTTCTCACATATAGAAAAGCACTAAAATCACTAACTTGAGGTTACCTGTTCTTTGTGCTCAGCAGTAATCTTTTGCCAAGATGTATGATTGGCTACACGTATTTCCCACCCCAAAAAATTATGTATATACTGGTTCCTCCCCTACCTCTTCAGAGCAGTTCCTCAGAGGTGGCTCTGGCCTAGTCCTCAGTAGACCCTGAATAAAACTTAAACTCACAGTTCTCATGTTGTGTGTCTTTCTTTAAAGACAGAAGAAAATAAGTGAATGTTTTGAGACTTCCTCACTACAAGTCCAATTTATATACAATTATATACAATATATATTATATACAATTTATATACAATATAACATTATTTAACCTTTTCAATAAGTCTTTGAGGAAGAATATTTTTTAATTGGCATATAATAGACATATAACACTATTAGTTTTAGGTATACAATATAAAGATGATACATGTTTCTATTGTGAAATGATCACCACAATTAGTTAATATCCATCAACACAGATAGTTGTTTTTTTTTTTTCCTGGTGGTGAGTACTTTTAAGATCTACTCTCTGATCAATCTTCAAATATATAGTACAGTACTGTTAACTACAGTTGCCATGCTGTATGTTACATCCCTAGGACTTATCTTCTAACTGGAAGTTTGTACCTTTTGACTATCTTCCTCCATTTTGCCTATTCCTTAACCCCTGCCTTAGACAACCACCAATTTGTTCTCTGTATCTATGAGTTTGTGGAGGTTTTTTGTTATGTTTTGTTTTGTTTTAGGTTCTACATAAAAGCAAGATCATACAGTATTTGCCTTTCTCTCTGACTCATTTCATTTAGCATAATGCCAGGAAGAATTTTTTTATACCTATGTTGTATCTGAGAAAAATTGAGGCCCAACAGGATTAATTAGCAAACCTAAGGTCACACAGAAAACCAGTGGTAATACTGAGATTTCAATCCATGTCTGTCTGGCTCCAAAGTTCTTGTTCTTTCTACTCTACTCAGGAGGTTTTGGGTGGGTTGGGGTGACCTTTCTGGACAAGCAGGGAGTCCTTCTTTTCACAGCCCCTACTGAGGCTCTCAGCCTATGTGAGCAAGGTTTCTTGACACTGGTGTCCCCTCACCCCTAGGCAGTCAGGATTTTTCATGCCCTGCCCATCTGTGTCTCATCACAATTTCTCAGACTCACCAATGCCCTGCCCATGGCACCACAGGAATGATAGTCACTGGCATTTTGGAAAAGGCTCCAGTGTCCAGAAAGGCAGCTCTATTCTTTTCTACCCACTCTCAGCTACACTCTCATTTTCAGACCACTGACACTGTCTTAACTAAGGGCCTCATGAGCTCTTCTACTTGACATCTTCCTAATTGGTCTCTCTGCCTCCTGTCTTTCCCTCTTCCAAGCTGTACTCTACACTGATTTCAAAGATGTGGTTCCAAAATATAAATATGCTTATAACCTCTCTTCTACTTGATCATGTGCAAATCTTAAGCAGGGTATATAAGGCCCTCTGTGTTCTGGCCTCTGACTCTTCTCTTGTCCCTTGCTAATCTCCCTATACCCATTCCTTTTTTTTTTTTTGCTGTTGTTATATTATAACTTTATTGAAGTATTATTGAAGAACAATAAACTGCACATATTTAAAGAGTGAAATTTAATGAGTTTTGACATATGCATGCACCCATAAATAGCATCAACATCACCCTCAAAAGCTTCCTTTGAAATCCATCCTTCATCGGACCTCATTCCCAGTTAATCTCTACTCAGTTTTCTGTTACTATAGATTAATTTATATTTTCTAGAGTTTTATTTGAATAGAGTCATACAGTATGTATTCTTCTTGAAAAAACTTTCTTCATTCAGCATAATTATTTTGAAATTTTTAGGTGTGGCTGCTTACATCAATAGTTTATCTCTTTGAATTGATACATAGTATTCTGTTGTACGGATATACTATAATTTGTTTATCCATTCACATATTGATGGACATTTCTGTTATTTCCAATTTTGGCTACAAAAAAAGATGCTATGAACATCTGTGTGCAAATATTTGTGAGGATCAATGCTTTCACCTCTCTTGGGCAATGACTGGGTTGTATGGTAGGTATATGTTTAAATTGTTAAACTATCAAACTTTTACAAAGTGGCTGTGCTGTTTTTCATTTCCAATATCACATTTTGAGAGCTCCAGCTTAATCAACACTTTGTATGGTTAATTTTTTAATTTTTCTCTTTCTAATACTTGTATATTACTATCTCATTGTGGTCTTAATTACCATTTTCCTAATAATAGTATACAGTAATTTCCTTTGTGCTTATTTCCTACATGTATATATTTCTGTGAAGTGTATATTCACATCTTTTGCTTACTTTGTTGGGTTACTTGTCTTATTATTGAACTGAGGAAATTCTTTACCTAACACAGACACACGTTTTTTGCAAATATTTTCTCCCAGCTTATAAGCTGCTTTTTCATTTTCTTTATACTGCATTTTACTTTTTTGTTGTTTTGGGTTATTTTTAACATCTTTATTGGAGTATAATTGCTTTACAATGGTGTGTTAGTTTCTACTTTATAACAAAGTGAATCAGTTATACATATACATATGTCCCGATATCTCTTCTCTCTTACATCTCCTTCCCTCTCACCCTCCCTATCCCACCCCCTAGATGGTCACAAAGCACTGAGCTGATCTCCCTGTGCTATGCGGCTGCTTCCCACTAGCTATCTATTTTACGTTTGGTAGTGTATATATGTCCATGCCACTATCTCACTTTATCCCAGCTTACCCTTCCCCCTCCCCGTATCCTCAGGTCCATTCTCTAGGAGGTCTGAAACTTTATTCCCATCTTGCCCCTAGGTTCTTCATGACTTTTTTTTTTCAGATTCCACATATATGTGTTAGCATACAGTATTTGTTTTTCTCATTCTGACTTACTTTACTCTGTATGACAGTCTCTAGGTCCATCCACCTCACTACAAATAACTCAGTTTTGTTCCTTTATATGGCTGAGTAATATTCTGTTGTATATATATGCTACATCTTCTTTATCCATTCATCTGTTGATGGACACTTCAGTTGCTTCCATGTCCTGGCTATCGTAAATAGAGCTGCAATGAGCATTTTGGTACATGACTCTTTTTAAATTAGGTTTTCTCAGGGTATATGCCCAGTAGTGGGATTGCTGTGTCGTATGGTGGTTCTGTTTTTAGTTTTTAAGGAACATCCACACTATTCTCCATGGTGGCTGTATCAATTTACATTCCCACCAACAGTGCAAGAGGGTTCCCTTTTCTCCACACCCTCTCCAGCATTTATTGTTTCTAGATTTTTTGATGATGGCCATTCTGACCAGTGTGAGATGATATCTCATTGTAGTTTTGATTTGCATTTCTCTAATGATTAATGATGTTGAGCATTGTTTCATGTGTTTCTGGGCAATCTGTATAACTTCTTTGGAGAAATGTCTATTTAGGTCTTCTGCCCATTTTTGGATTGGGTCGTTTTTTTAATGTTTACCTGCATGAGCTGCTTGTAAATTTTGGAGATTAATCCTTTGTCTGTTGCTCCATTTGCAAATATTTTTTCCCTTTCTGAGGGCTGTCTTTTCGTCTTGTTTATCATTTCCTTTGCTGTGCAAAACCTTTTAAGTTTCATTAGGTCCCATTTCTTTATTTTTGTTTTTATTTCCCTTTCTCTAGGAGGTGGGGCAAAAAGAATCTTGCTATGATTTATGTCATAGAGTGTTCTGCCTATGTTTTCCTCTAAGAGTTTGATAGCGTCTGGCCTTACATTTAGGTCTTTAATCCATTTTGAATTTATTTTTGTGTATGGTGTTAGGGAGGGTTCTAATTTCATTCTCTTACATGTAGCTGCCCAGTTTTCCCAGCACCACTTATTGAAGAGGCTGTCTTTTCTCCACTGTATATTCTTGCCTCCTTTATCAAAGATAAGGTGACCATATGCACGTTGGTTTATCTCTGGGCTTTCTATCCTGCTCTATTGATCTATATTTTTTCTTTGTATTTAATTTTTGATAGTTTGATTAATATGTGTCTTGGTGTGTTTCTCCTTGAATTTATCCTGTATGGGACTCTGTGCTTCCTGGACTTGATTAACTATTTCCTTTCCCATATTAGGGAAGTTTTCAACTAAAATCTCTTCAAATAGTTTCTCAGCCCCTTTCTTTTTCTCTTCTTCTTCTGGGACCCCTATAATTCGAATGTTGGTGCATTTAATGTTGTCCCAGAGGTCTCTGAGATGGTCCTCTGAGACGGTCCTCAATTCTTTTCATTCTTTGTTCTTTATTCTGCTCTGCAGTAGTTGTTTCCAGTATTTTATCTTCCAGGTCACTTATCCCTTCTTCTGCCTCAGTTATTCTGCTATTGATCCCTTCTAAAGATTTTTAATTTCATTTATTGTGTTGTTCATCACTGTTTGTTTGCTCTTTAGTCCTTCTAGGTCCTTGTTAAACATTTTTTGTATTTTCTCCATTCTATTTCCAAGATTTTGGATCATCTTTACTAACATTATTCTGAATTCTTTTTCAGGTAGACTGCCTATTTCCTCTTCATTTGTTAGGTCTGGTGGGTTTTTACCTTGCTCCTTAATCTGCTGTGTTTCTCTGTCTTCTCACTTTGCTTAACTTACTGTGTTTGGGGTCTCCTTTTTGTAGGCTGCAAGTTCGTAGTTTCTGCTGTTTTTGGTGTCTGTCCCCAGTGGCTAAGGTTGGTTCAGTGGGTTGTGTAGGCTTCCTGGTGGAAGGGACTAGTGCCTGTGTTCTTGTGGATGAGGCTGGGTCTTATCTTTCTGTTGGGCAGGTCCACGTCTGGTGGTGTGTTTTGGGGTGTCTGTGACCTCATTATGACTTTAGGCAGCCTCTCTGCTAATGGGTGGTGTTGTGTTCCTGTCTTGCTAGTTGTTTGGCATAGGGTGTCCAGCACTGTAGCTTGCTGGTCATTGAGTGAAGCTGGGTGCTGGTGTTGAGATGGAGACCTCTGGGAGATTTTCGCTGTTTGATATTACGTGGAGCTGGGAGGTCTCTTGTGACCAGTGTCCTGAGCTTGGCTCTCCCACCTCAGTGGCACAGCCCTGATGCCTGGCTGGAGTACCAAGATCCTGTCCTCCACACGGCTCAGAATTAAAGGGAGGAAAAAAGGAAAGCAAGAAGGAAGAAGATAAAATAAAATGAAATAAAATAAAGTACAATAAAATAAAATAAAGTTATTAAAATAAAAAATAAAAAGTATTAAGAAAAAAAATTTTTAATAATAAAAACATAATTTTTAAAAAAGGACAGACAGAACCCCAGGACAAAAGCAAAGCTATACAGACAAAATCACACACAGAAGCATACACATACACACACACAAAAAGAGAAAAAGGAAAAATATATATATATTGTTGCTCCTGAAGTCCACCTCCTCAATTTGGGATGATTCGTTGTCTATTCAGGTACTCCACAGATGCAGGGTACATCAAGGTGATTGTGGTGATTTAATCTGCTGCTCCTGAGGCTGCTGGAAGAGATTTCCCTTTCTCTTCTTTGTTCGCACAGTTCCTGGGGTTCAGCTTTGGATCTGGCCCCGCCTCTGCGTGTAGGTCACCTGAGGGCGTCTGTTCTTCGCTCAGATATGACGGGGTTAAAGCAGTCGCTGATTCGGGGGCTCTGGCTCACTCAGGCCAGGGGGAGGGAGGGGTACGGAATGCAGGGCGAGCCTGTGGCGGCAGAGGCCGGCTTGACGTTGCACCACCCTGAGGCGCATCGTGTGTTCTCCCGGGGAAGTCGTCCCTGGATCACGGGACCCTGGCAGTGGCGGGCTGCACAGGCTCCCTGGAAGGGAGGTGTGGAGAGTGACCTGTGCTCGCACACAGGCTTCTTGGTGGCAGCAGCAGCAGCCTTAGCATCTCATGCCCGTCTCTGGGGTCCGCGCTGATAGTCATGGCTCGCGCCCGTCTCTGGAGCTCCTTTAAGCGGCGCTTTTAATCCCCTCTCCTCGCACACAAGGAAACACAGAGGCAATAAAAACTCTCTTGCCTCTCCGGCAGCTCCAAACTTTTTCCCGGACTCCCTCCCGGCTGGCTGTGGTACACTAGCCCCCTGCAGGCTGTGTTCACGCACCCATCAGGCTGGTGAGTGCTGGTCGGCACCGATCCTCTGTGCGGGAATCTCTCCGCTTTGCCCTCCGCACCCCTGTTGCTGTGCTCTCCTCCGTGGCTCCGAAGCTTACCCCCTCCGCCACCCGCAGTCTCTCGCCCACGAAGGGGCTTCATAGTTTGTGGAAACCTTTCCTCCTTCACGGCTCCCTCCACTGGTGCAGGTCCCGTCCCTATGCTTTTGTCTCAGTGTTTTCTTTTTTCTTTTGCCCCACCCAGATACGTGGGGAGTTTCTTGCCTTTTGGGAGCTCTGAGGTCTTCTACGAGCGTTCAGTGGGTGTTCTGTAGGAGTTGTTCCACATGTAGATGTATTTCTGATGTATTTTTGGGGAGGAATGTGATCTCCGCGTCTTACTCTTCCGCCATCTTGAAGCTCTCTATCCCTATCCCCATTCCTAATCCCGGTGTTCCAACAGTATCAAAATACTGCCATTTCCTATTCTGCAGCCTACCTGTGAGTTTTACACATATTGCAACACACACACAAACACACACAAATACACACCTCTCCAACTAGTAAACTTCTAATTATTCATCAAAGCCTAGACTAAATGTAGCTCTTTTATGAAGCTTCCCATAATCATTGCAGAAGTTTATCACTCATCTCTGGGCACCCACTGTCCTCTGTACATCCTTAAATTATAAGACCTATCCCATGTCAATCTGTCATTTTAGAACTCTTTTCCTTGTTAGATTTGTGTGTGTCTGTGTGTGTTTTGGTGTTTTGTTTTTTTTTTTAGATTGTGTGTTTCTTAAGGAAATAGAAACTGTCTTATTTATCTTTGAATCCCAATTTGAACGTACCAAACACTCAAACATTTTAGGAATGAATGGGTTGAATCAATAGATAGTTTAATAATTAATATAACAAGGAATATTACCAGGGTATATGAATTCTACCCTTAGTTCTCTTAATAACTTGCTTTGTCATCTGTCTTCCAATATTTTCATTTTCCAACTAAACCATTTTCTGTATGACAAAAACAGGCTAACCAGCTAATACTCATAGTTTCTACCATGTGGTAGTTTTATTTATCAATTAATAAATGGGCATTCTGATTTATACATCAATCTTCTATGAATGTGGTTAGTGTAAGCCAATCCTCATGATGCAAACTCCAGCTTCCTTGGGAAAACTATCTTTGGGATCAAAGCAAGTGAAGAACCAGCTTACAGGACTGTGTTAAACTGGCTGGTCCGATTCTATCTTTATGGAATTGCTCTTTAATTGAAATTTAAATTGTTGTCGGATCTTAATCACTGAGTCTCTAAAACTTGTTAATTATAAAGCAGAGGACTGGATTAGATCCTGAATCACAAAACTCAAATGCCTGCTGTTAGCCCAAATGAACAAACTCAGCTGGGTGTTAGACCAAAAGAAGCTTGGTTGCATCTATGACTATCACAATCATGATTTCTTCCTAGTTGCACTGTCCATTAAAACATAAGATGCCAAACGAAGCACAGCCATTGACCTCGTATAGCCATCAGTCACCTGGTACAGAGGTCTTGTTACCCTATGACCATAATATGCTCTAAGACTATAATGCTGTGGCTGCCATTTCTATGACCTACATTCTTCATTTATTTCTGTGATAGTTAAGTATTGCATTTCCAGAACTTACTCATCTTCTAACTGGAACTTTGTACTCTGACAATATCACCCCATTTCACCCAGCCCCCAGCCCCAGAGTTCATTCTACTTTCTGTTTCTGCAAGTTCAGCTTTTTTAGATTCTACATATAAGCGACATTACACAATACTTGTCTCTGTCTGACTTATTTCACTTAGTGTAGTGCCCTCAAGGTCCATCCGTGATGGACATGTTAGCTAACACTACGGTGCTAATCACATTATAATATATAATTGTATCAAATCAACATATTGTATACATTAGATATAGACAGTGTCTTATGTCAATTATATCTCAGTAAAGCTGGGGAAATAATTTAAATTTTTTAAATAAAAAAATGAAAATAAGTGTTACAGGCTTTGAAGTAAGTGCTAATGATACTGGTATCAATAATCCTGACTCTGCCATCAATAGACACCAAGGTCTGCTGGAAGAGATGAACTTTTAATTAATTAAAGACATTAAGTGGTTACAAGGAGCAGTGGGAACACAAGAAGAGGTATTGTCTATGCACAAGAGAGTGGCCCCAGGAAGGCCAGAAAGGCTTCACAGAGGAGGTGACATGTGAGCTGAATCCAGGAATAGAAAGAGTTTTTCAGGCAAGGAAGGGCATTCCATGCAAGGTGAACAGCATGGGCAAAAGCACTAAAAAGTGAAAGAGCTCAGAGTGGAAAGGGGGAGGGTATAAATACTCAATTATCTCCTTAGTCCAGAAACTGCAGGAGGTGAGGAAGCAGAAAAGAAAGGAAAAGTACTCTGGTTCCACTGAGGCTTGATCCCTGCCTCTTAAAGAACAGTAATCCCCCACCACAAGCACCACCATTCTTCATCTGCACTCTTGGTCCAGGTTTTTCAAAGTAAGATGTCTCTCATTACCAAATACAGAGCGTGCTCATTCTGCAGCCTCCTTTCCCATGGGGAGATGTTCAGCCCAGAAAGCAAGACCCTCTCCCTCAGAGGCCCTAGCCACCCAGAGGGGCTCTTCACTGAAAGCCATTTGATCGATGTTTATTCTTTGTAGCAATAGATAGACACTGAACAGTTGGTTTAACATTTTCCTTAAATAACTGCTTACTATATAGGTTGTTAAACTTTTTATTAACACTTCGTGTAAGCTTCTATACCTTCAAGTGGAAAACTATAAGTAGGGAGAAGAGAAAGGAATTAACAATAAGATCCACAACTTACATAGCACACACAGTGTTCTGGACATGACTGTGCATCACAAATGTTAATTCACTTAATCCTCACTACAGCCCAATGAGGCAAGTCCTACTATTAACTTATTTTACAGCTGAAGCAACTGAGGCTCAGAGAGCTTTCTTCTCATCTATCAGTACTTGCTGGTAAGTGATGAGAACTGACTTTTGAACTCAGGCAGGAGACTGCAGACTTTGCTCTTTAAAGCTGTGATGTACTGCCTTGGGATCAAGTAGATACAATTGCTTCTGCCCAATGCTTTGGATAAAGTGTATCATTTAATCCTCATGACAGTCTACATTATGAATTAAAAACTGAGGCTTACATTTGCAGCAACATGAATGGACCTAGAGATTATGTTATTAAATAAAGTAAGTCAGAAAAAGAAAGACAAATACCATATGATATCACTTTATGTGGAATCTAAAATATGATCCAAATAAACTTATTTACAAACAGAAACAGACTCACAGATGTAGAAAAACTTATGGTTACCAAATGGAAAAGGGGGAATAAATTAGGAGTTTAGGATTAGCAGATACAAACTACTATACATAAAATAGATAAACAACAAGGTGCTCTTGTATGGCACAGGGAACAATATTCAATATCTTGTAATAAACCATAATGGAAAATATAAAAAATGAAAAAGAATTTTATTTATATATACACATATATATAAAATCTGAATCACTTTGCTGTGTACCAGAAACACAACACTGTAAATCAACTATACTTCAATTAAAAATTTAAACTTTTTTTTTAAAGCTGAGGCCTTGAGAGCATAACTGGCCCAAAGATGAATAGCTAGTAAATGAAAGAGGTAGCATTTGATTTCCAGTCTACCTAAGTTGAAACTCCTGCCACCGTGTCTGTCTCTGTAAAGGGCTAGGGGTTTTCACAGAAGGAAGAGAACAGGTTAACAGAGCAGAAGGCCTGACCTTCCCCAGATGACATTATCTGCATTTTAATTCCAATATCTGGTAGAATTGGAAATACCTGAAACTGAGACTTCATTAAACAGGAGTTTTGCCCAGATCACTGGCTGTCAAGCAGCTCTCCTTGAAGCCCCAGGGGCTTCTTCAGTGGGGAAGTCCAAGTACTTCACATAATCCCCCGTATTAGTTAGCTTTTGTTGCACTGACATGCAGCTCTCAAACTCTGGGCCTCGCAACAACAAAGGTTTATATCTCACTCACCTTGCATGTGGTCGGACTATGACACTGCCAGAAATTATATCACCTCTAAAATTATAAATTCAATCTCCTACTTATCAACTATGAACTCCTATCACTCTCCCAGATCATATGCTCTAACATCCCCATATCAAATATTATTCAACCTCATTGAGATCACCAATCCACTGACCCTCCACCTTTAATCTAATTGCCAGTCTTCTATCACATAGACCCCAGCTTAGATCCATGGCCCATGGTTATTATCAAGGTCCTATTAATATCCTTCACTCCTTTGTCTACATCTACCCTCAACTGTGCTCATCCCAACCCCGAATGAACCTAACCTTCTGCCTTCTCACTCATTTCCTCATTCACGCAGCTGAGTTTACTGAAGGACATCATATAATTAGAAAAATTGCTTTCACCTTATATTCATGATCAACAACCCCAAACTCAACACTGCCTGGCAGTGAATGTTACTGCATTCTTCTAAGAAGCTCAGCCTCCTACGCTACACAAAGTTCTCCAGTTTCCTCAAAGATCCCATACTTCACCCATGTTCACAGTAGTGGGTCTTACCTTGTATTTTATATGGGAAGAAAAAGAGAAGCCACCTGACAGTAGCTCCCACACCTTCAAATCTACCAGAACACCTAATCTGCAGCCATTTCTCCTTCCCTCCTGTTATAACCATGAAACATCCCTTCTACTAACGATGGTCACTGTCTCTACCCTTTACATATGCTCTGGATTTCACTCTCTCTTGTGTCCCCAGTTATCCCTTTCTCCCTTGCATCTTTTGTCTCTCCCTCTCTAATTGATTTTTACATCAACATTAAAATTGTTATCACATCTCCTATATTTTAAAAAAATTCTCTCTAGGGCTTCCCTGGTGGCGCAAGTGGTTGAGAGTCCGCCTGCTGATGCAGGGGACACGGGTTCGTGCCCTGGTCTGGGAAGATCCCACATGCCGCAGGGCAGCTGGGCCCGTGAGCCATTGCAGCTGAGCCTGCGCGTCCGGAGCCTGTGCTCGGCAACGGGAGCGGCCACAACAGTGAGAGGCCCGCATACCGCAAAAAAAAAAAAAAAAAAAAAAGAAAAATTCTCTCTAGTTTCTAAATCCCTCTCTAGCTACTGTCCCATTTTTCTGCATAGCAAAACTCAAGAAAGTTAAAATGATATATGCCACATTTAAATGAGGAGACATGAACAAAGCATCTTTAACCATGTCTGATCTATGCCAGATGCTCAATAAATGATAGAATTGGTAATAAAACAGTAACAAAGATAATGATTGCAACTGACACAGAAATCTTCTCATATGGGAGCACAGCCCTTAGCATTGTAAGTGGATTATCTCTGTTTGCTCTTACAAAAACCTGTGAAATAGGTATTAATTTTTTCCCAATTTTATAGATTATGTATCTGAAGCTTAGAAAGGTTCATTGGCCCAAGGTCACAGAGCTAGTAGCAGAGATGACTAGGATTTCCTTCCAAATCCATCTGACTACGTAAACAAAAATTATCACCCTCTAAATCACCCTCATCTTCTGTTTCTCTAGCACTCTCTATATACCTCTCCCTCCTAAGAACAGAGACAATTGTTTTTACAAAGAGCAGAGGGATGACAGTCAGGATGTACCTGTGTGAAGGTGAGTCATGCAGGCATCCCCTCCAGATCCCTTAGAGTGTCCGTCCATGAGCACATCCACTAGGAAAATGCCGAGGAAAGCGTTTTGTAAGGGGGAACACCAGGTTTAACTCATAAGCAATGATGGAGGAAACACCTGTGGATAATGAAGGTGTTAGAAGAGTTTATAACCATGAGCACATCCACTAGGAAAATGCCGAGGAAAGCATTTTGTAAGGGGGAACACCAGGTTTAACTCATAAGCAATGATGGAGGAAACACCTGTGGACAATGAGGATGTTAGAAGAGTTTCTAATGCAGAGAATTGAAGTTCGGGGAGGAAGCAAGCTTTGTGAGTCTGGGTTGGGGAGAGACAGCGTAGGAGGGCACAGATGATGATAATACCAAACATGCACTAAAGATGGATGCACCTTTTGGTTGGGGATGAAGTGTTAGCTACAATGGGGACGGTGGACCCCAAATTTATGAAAGGACTTTAGATCATGAGCTATCTGTACCCAGCTAATTATGACCTTGGTTCAGGGTTGTTGTTGTTTTTTTGCAGTATGCGGGTCTCTCACTGCTGTGGCCTCTCCCGTTGCCGAGCACAGGCTCCGGACGTGCAGGCTCAGTGGCCATGGCTCACGGGCCCAGCCGCTCTGCGGCATGTGGGATCCTCCCGGACCCGGGCACGAAACCGTGTCCCCTGCATCGGCAGGCGGACTCTCAACCACTGCGCCACCAGGGAAGCCCTGGTTCAGGGTTTTAAACAGCTCTCTTGAGTTCATTTAGGCAAAGCACCTAGCACAGCCCCTGACAAATTGTAGGAGATCAGCAATGGTGGCTATTACTGTTATTGTTCAGGATCCTCACATGGTGTTTACTGAATAAATGCTGATTCCTCTTTTTACAGTAAATTTTTTAAATTGCATATTAGTAGAACTCCTCATGCATCAGAGATGATGAGTAAAAGTAGCTAATACTTTTTAAGCACTCACTTTGCCAGGCTGTTAAATTAACTCATTTAACCTTCTCAATAATTCCTTAAAGAACATGCTATCATTATTTCAATTTTACAGAGAAGCTAAGTAGCTTGTATAAGGTCACACAGTGAGTAGATGTTAGAGACAGAATTGAACCTATTTCCTTAACTACCATCCCATAATGATCAATATAGGTATTATACAATCCATTTGTCTGATGCATATAAGAATACTGTGCTAAAAACATGAAGTGTGTATATATAGATAGATATAGGTATAGATATATACATAACAATAGCAAAAGATCTTGTGTCTATTCCCAACAAAAAATGATTTTTGGTTAATGTGCAAAAAAAGAAAGAAAACAAACAAAAACCTGCATTAAATCCAGCTCAACACATGGGGAAGGAACTATGACTGAGAAGCAGAAAGTAATCAGTGGATGAGGTGATAACCTTCTCTACATATTAGACCTGGCAGAGTTGGAATGTCCTCAAAGATATTCTCAATCAATAGGGAAATGTCAAGACCAGAGGGAAAAGCTGATTGTGAATGGATGCATCAGAAGTGCTTACAATTAAATTAGGTAACAAAAAGCCAAGTGGGAAACATTGGAGGTTAGGACACATTGATTGCAAAATCAGTGGCAATATGAAATGCGTAGCCTTGAATGCCTCAAAGGCCAAACCAAAAATCTGGGGAAAGTATGGGAGACTAAGTAAAACTAGAGAAGGACAGAGGAAAAATAAATTTTAAAGGTGGGGGGAGGGTTGCCTAACCCGGCACTTAATTTTTATATTCACCCTTTGAGACACATGTTATATTCCCATTTTACATGAGAACATTGAGCCTTACAGAAGCAAAGTGAATTTTCCAGGGTTATTCAACTATTATGTCAATTTCAAGCACAAATACTAAAAATCTGAATTGCGCTATTTTGACTTACGAATCTTTTCATTCCTAGGGATTGCCTCTGAAGCAAGAACTGGAATGGTATGGAGAGCATGTCCAACAGGTTTAACTTGGAGAAACAAATGCTGTGGAATCTTAAGCTTTTTCTTTCCTGCTATCCAAATGGGATTCCTCATGCTTCAGAATCACCACTGTATTTTGAAAGCACCAGCTGTGGGACAATCAGCCTGTTATAGCTTTGTATTAGTTACTTGTAGATCCTTGTCACGTTCCTTGTTTTCTTTTTTCCATTTTTATATTTTTCATGGCACCAAATACAAGGTGAGCTAGTGACTGATAGAATATGCACACAGAGACACGTGAACACACACACACACATTCATTTCCTTATTAATTTAGCAAAGAATGCTGAAGGGAGGCTGCAGAGTAGCAGGAGTTAGAGCTTGTCTCACCACAGCTTTTCTACTGAGGGTTTACAGTCACAGGTTATATTATTCATGCAAAGTAGCATCTTTCTCCAACCAATAAGCTTAATTTTATGCTATACCACATCATTTTATACTTGGAGTTTATATCACTATTCTGGAAGAACTTAATCCCTTTAAGGGGATATTTACAGATATTGGGAATACTACGATTCTCTACCTATCTCTAACAATTCCAAAATTTTAGGATCTGTTCCTTGCAATATCCCATTCCTAGTACCAAATTATTTTTCAGCTAGAGTTTTTTGGGTTGAAAGCAATAGAAAGTTCAACTCAAAAAGACTTAAGCAATAAGGAAAATTTATCATCTCATGGAACCATTAATGTAAATCCTAGGTAAGGTGACTCCAGGAGTGGTTAATTCAGTTACTGAACATTATTAAGGACCCAGGTTCTTTCCATCCTCAACGTGTCAGCTTTATTCTTAAAGAAGCTCCTCTAATGATTGAAAAATGTTACTGAATTTTCCAGCTTCCCAAATAAGCATGATTACATCCCTCTTGTGTGTTCTTTTTAAAAGGAAGAAAATCTTTCCCAGAAACCCCTCATTAGACACTCTGTTTTACCTAAGCGGCTTGGATTGGCTCACATGCAATTTGAAAAATGTAAGCTCAGTGAGCGATGTTGTTGTCTTATTTACCTCTGTATCTTTAGAACTCAGAACAATATTTGATACATGGTTTATTTAAACAACCTATAGAAACCTATTTCATTTTGGAATATAATAATAACAAGAACAATAATAAACTAGTAGCACAGCAGACTATTGAGACTACAGACTCTAGAGCCAAATGACCTGGGATATTTTTTTCTCTCTTTTTGGATCTCAGATGAACAAAAATGGATTCATCATATTCCTACATTCATGACACACTCTTATTGCTCCAATGTGTACCTTGTTTATTCACTTATTTTCTAATACTATCATAGAAACTGATGAACTCACTTCTCAAAACAAAAGTTAGGATCTTGACAATAGCCTACATCTAACTTTGACCATCATTCACATTCCCTACCTGCCCCACCCAAGACAACTGTCATAATTCATTGCGTCTCAATATTCCTTTGATTTTTTTAAAGTTTATTACAACTGTATGTATTTCTAAAAATATTTTATTTAATTGTTTTCAAATTTACAAAAAGATAATCAACTTATAAGTAATATTTTGGGATTCACTTTTTTACTTAATCTTATATTTGCTAATATTCACCAATCTTTTTTTTTTTTTTTTTTTTTTTTTTTTTTGCGGTAGGCGGGCCTCTCACTGTTGTGGCCTCTCCCGTTGCGGAGCACAGGCTCCGGACGCGCAGCCTCAGCGGCCATGTCTCACGGGGCCAGCCGCTCCGCGGCACATGGGATCCTCCCGGACCGGGGCACGAACCCGCGTCCTCTGCATCGGCAAGCAGACTCTCAAACACTGCGCCACCAGGGAAGCCCTCACCTATCTTTTTATGTCACTCTAGTTCATTCCCTTTGACTGCTCTATAATAGTCCATTCAGGGAACAGACCACCATAGATTCTCCTACTTTCCTGTTGATGATCACTTGAGCCATTTGATTTTTGCTATTATGAAAAAAGCTGCTGTAAACATTCTTGCAGAGCTACTGTTATACACATGCAAGAGTTTCCCTTAGGTGTTTACATGTCAACATGGATTTGCTGGATCATAAGGCACATGAATATTTAAATCAAGTAGATAAAACCAAACTGTTTTCCAACATGGTTGACCAAATTTACATATATAATAGCAGCATCTAAGAGAGCCTGTGGCTCCACATCCTCTCCAATAGGTGCAATTGTCGTTTCCTTGATTCCATTTTTTTCTACTGAGTTATTTGTGTTTTCCTTATTGATTTGTAGAAGATTGCATGCACGCACGCACGCACACACACACACACACGCATATTCTTGACACAACCCCTTTTTTGTCTGTCCCCTGTATCTGGGACAAGTACTTTAATCTATCTGTGCCTTTGTTTTTCACTCTATAAAATAAGAGGAAATAATATTAACTGTGATGGTTAATTTTATGAGTCAACTTGACTGGGCTTAGGGATACCCAGAAAGCTAGTAAACACTATATCTGGGTGTGTCTGTGAGGGTGTATCTGGAGGAGATTAGCATTTGAATCAGTGGACTAAGTAAAGAAAATCATCCTCACCAATGTGGATTGGCATCATTCAATCCATCAAGGGCCTCAGTGGAACAAAAAGGTGGAGGAAGCGTGAATTTGCTCTCTGCTTGAGATGGGACATTCATCTTCTCCTGCCCTTGGACATTAGCACTCCTGGTTTTCAGGGCTTCAAATTCAGACCAGGACTTATACAATTGGCTCCCCTAGTTCCCAGGCCTTCAGGTTTGGACTAGAATTGCACCTCTGGATTTTCTGGGCTTTGGCTTGTAGATAACAGATCATGGGACTTCTCAGCCTCCATAACCACATGAGCCAATTCCTTATAATAAATCTCTTTCTATACATCCCTATCTATCTATCTATCGATCTATCTATCTGTCTATCCTATTGGTTCTGTTTCTCTCGAGAACCCTGACTAATACACTACGTAGTAAGATTGTTTTGAGGAATATTACTGATATTAGTTAATATATATATATAGATAATAGTTGATAGTTGTGGCGAGCGGGGGCTACTCTTTGTTGTGGTGCGCGGGCTTCTCATTGTGGTGGCTTCTCTTGTTGTGGAGCATGGGCTCTAGGTGCACAGGCTTCAGTAGTGGTTGTGGCACATGGGCTCAGTAGTTGTGGCACACAGGCTCAGTAGTTGTGGCGCATGGGCTCAGTAGTTGTGGTGCATGAGCTGCTGCTCCACAGCATGTGGGATCTTCCCTGACCAGGAATCAAACCCATGTCCCCTGCACTGGCAAGTGGATTCTTAACCACTGTGCCACCAGGGCAGTCCATGTGAGCTTTTATTATTACATGGAACTTGCTACATGCCAGGCACTATAATACCCCATCTAATTTAATCGCACGAAATCCTATGAGGTATCAATGTTATTATTCTCACTTTACAAATAAGCAAGTTGAAGCTTAGAAAGATTAAATCATTTGACCAAGATTATACAGCTAAGATATGATAGGGCTAGATTGTATACCAAAACTGTCTGAAACAGAGTCTCCATTCTTAACCCCTCTACCATACTGCCTCTTTTTATATCATGAAATTGAAAAACTCTTGTGAAATTCTGCAACAAGGCAAGACAATGGAAAATAACACTTTGACTGCTATGCTCATTATGTATATGGAAAATATAGTTTCTACCTTACAAAATAATTACTAGAACTCAGACTGATCAATATAATATATATATGTATGCATAATAACTAGCACAAAATAGGTGGTTAATAAATGCTAGTTGTGATTATTATTATCTCATAATATCTCACAAATTCAGTGTCACAGATCTTCTCCTCATTTTATAAATAGGAAAAGTAAAGCTCTAAATTAAAAGGGTAAGTTGCCCAAGGTTACATGTTGCAGAGTAGTTACAGACCATTAGCCTGTCTAATCGTAAAGCCTGTGTACTTCTGAAAAAATGCTGTATTTTACTATCAAAAAGGCTGAATTTCTCCAGTTCAAAGGATAAGGATTACATAGCACAGATGCAGAAATGTAAATATGGACAACTGTTATTATTAAGAAATGACCTAACAGGAAAAGATGCTCAACATCACTAATTATTAAGAAATGTAAATCAAAACTACAATGAGGTATCATCTCATACCAGTTAGAATAACCATCATTAAAAAGTCTACAAACAATAAATTGTAAAGAGGGTGTGGAAAAAAGGGAACCCTCCTACACTGTTGGTGGGAATGTAAACTCGTGCAGTTACTATGGAGAACAGTATGGGGGTTCCTTAAAAAAGTAAAAATAGAGCTAACATATGATCCAGCAATCCCACTCCTGGGCATATATCCAGAAAAGATGAAAACTCTAATTCGAAAAGTTACATGCACCTCAATTTTCATAGCAGCTCTATTTACAATAGCCAAGACATGGAAGAAACCTAAATGCTTGTCGCCAGATGAATGTATAAAGAAGATGTGGTACAATATACAATGGAATACTACTCAGCAATAAAAAAGAATGAAACAATGCCATTTACAGTAACTTGGATGGACCTAGAGATTATCATACTAAGTGAAGTAAGTCAGACAGAGAAAAGTGAATATCATATGATATCCCTTATATGTGGAATCTAAAAAATGATACAAATGAACTTATTTACAAAACAGAAATAGACTCACAGACATAGAAACTAAACTTATGGTTATCAAAGGGGCAAGGGCCGGGGGATAAATTAGGAGTTTGGGATTAATAGATACACACTACTATATATAAAATAGATAAACAACAAGGATCTACTGTATAGCACAAGGAACTATACTCAGTATCTTGCAATAACCTACAATGGAAAAGAATCCGAAAAAGAATATATATGTGAAAAAGTACATATATGCATAACTGAATCACTTTGCTGTACAACAGAAAGTAAACACAACATTGCAAATCAACTATACTTCAATAATTTTTTTTAAAAAGAAGACTATAGGGCTTCCCTGGCAGCGCAGTTGTTGATAGTCCGCCTGCCGACGCAGGGGACACGGGTTCGTGCCCCGGTCCGGGAAGATCCCACATGCCGTGGAGCAGCTGGGTCCATGAGCCATGGCTGCTGATCCTGTACATCCAGAGCCTGTGCTCCGCAACGGGAGAGGCCACAACAGTGAGAGGCCCGCATACCGCAAAAAAAAAAAAAAAAAAAAAAGAAGACAGATAGATAGATAACTGAATCACTTTGCTGTACACCTGAAACTAACACAACATTGTCAATCAACTATACATCAATTTTAAAAAAATGAAATGGCCTAACAATAATAGAAAAGAATTAGTTCAAATTTCAGGCAAATCAATCTACTGACACTTAGAACACTTAACTATAAATTTTTACTCTTATTTCAGAATCAGATCACTGTTTCATGATGCAAAAGAGAAAGACATTAATATATATTCAGGGCACTTCAATAAGTATATACACACTATAGTGGTTATGATAAATATCAAGAGTGGGAAAGATGGTGTTAAAATATCAAATCCCATTACATAACATTAATGTTTTAAATGATCTACTTCATCTTCTTTACCTCTGCCTACTCAAAGAACATAATAATCATCTCCAAATACTTGAAAGTCTTTTGATGAAAGATGAATTAGATTTGTTCCGTGTAGCTAAGACTAGCGGCAGACTATATAGTGAGAGAATAATTTTCTTAACAACACTAATAAACTAACATTTATTAAGCTTTTATTACCCAACAGGCACTGTACTAAGTACTTTATGTGAACCATCTCATTTAATCATGACAAGGCAAGTGCCGGTCTCATTCTGCAGCTGAGGAAACAGAGGCTTAGAGAAGTTAAATAATTGGTTAAATAGTTTATGACTGATGAACAGTGGATACTAACCTAGGATTGCTGGAGTCAAAAATGCATATTCTCTACCACAATAATATATGCTTAATAGGAAGGAAAGGTTTGAAACAGAACTTTCCAAATACAGTAGGATCCCTATCACTGGAGATATAAAAGAAAGGGCTGAGAAAACTCTCGACCGGTATCTTACTGAAAAGATTCATGTGTTTATTCATTCAATCGATGTTTATTAAGTGCCTACTACGTAGAAGCCATATTATTTTACAAGTTAAGGATTAAATGAAAAGCAAGATTGTTTCAGGAAAGCAGATTTAAGTCTGAGGTAGAAAACTGAAGTGAATAATTTTTTAGTTTCTCCAGCCACGCAATTCTGTAACTCTTTATTTCCCTTGTTCCAAATAATATCAGCAGTTCCTAAAGCAATTAAAACAGAAGGAATTTGTTCCTTCAGCCACCTGATTTTCCTCTCTCCCAATATCTTTATTTCTTTTCCTATTCAACATGCTGACTTGAATTAGCTTCGATGCCACTCAGAATTGAGGCATGAAATACAGGCGTTCCTACCGAGCTCTTTACAACTGATGCTGAAATCACAAACTGTGATATAGTGTAAACTGCCCGTCTCCCAAGTATATCGTATGCTCTCACTACCATTTCATCAGCAAAAATGATTGTCTATTTTTCTGCTTGAAATCATCATTTCATTCCCTGTCTTCAGCTGGATAACTTACTTTTTTTTTTTTTTTTTTTTTTGCTGTATATGGGCCTCTCAGTGTTGTGGCCTCTCCTGTTGCGAAGCACAGGCTCCGGACGTGCAGGCTCAGCAGCCATAGCTCACAGGCCCAGCTGCTCCGCGGCATGTGGGATCTTCCCGGACCGGGGCACGAACACGTGTCCCCTGCATCAGCAGGCGGACTCCCAACCACTGCCCCACCAGGGAAGCCCTAACTTACCTATTTTAATAACAAAAGATATAAGTATCACTTTTGTTGGTTCTATCTACCAAATATGAGGAGACATTTCATCCACTAATTATTGAAAGGAGTAAGACAAGTACCAACTCAAAATACAGTACTTCTCTTTTTCTTTTTTTTAAATTGTGGTAAGAGCACTTAACATGAGATCTACCTGTGTAACAAAATTTTAAGCGCACAATACAGTACTGTTAACTATTTTATAGGTAGATCTTTAGAACTTATTCACCCTGCATAACTGAAAGTTTATACCATTTGAACAATAGCTCCCCATTTCTCCCACCCTCCCTTGCCCCTAGCAACCATCATTCTACTTTCTGCTTCTATGAGTCTGACAATTTTAGATAACTCATGTAAGTTAGAAACATACAGTATTTGTCCTTCTGTGACTGGCTTATTTCATTTAGTGTAATGCACTACAACTTCATCCCTGTCATTGCATATTGCAAGATTTCCTTCTTTTTTACATAAGTTATGTAATTAGAAAAAAAGTTTATCTAGATAGCCTGATTTTATGATGAAGTTTTTATCAACTTTTTCAAAATTGTAATTTGTTGTCTTTTTCTCACTTCTAAGTAAATATTGGTTTCCATGTCTTAAAAAAAAAAAGACAAGCATCAACCTTTAGTACTCAATTCTTTCATAAAAATCTATTGAATTATTCAATTATATACTGTGGGAAGATTTTTATAACTAAAATGGTTTGGAAAAAAAATTCATGGTCATTTTCACATTATCAGCTTCTGGCAAGGTTACATCCACAAAGGAGGTTGATTCCAGTCATCACATTCCATTTATTTTGTGCATTTGATTGGAAAATGGCAACTGATTATTATGAGGTTGGACAGTAAGCATTACAATCTCATTTGTGTTTTTAAGACAGGTAGGTGTAGGTCACTCAAACAATAGAAAAGCAAGACAATACTTTGTGTAGCAATGAAAAAGCCTTAAACTTTTAATGATTCCTCCATTCCCTAAAGTGGCATTGCATCAGATTGGTCCATAGAGCTTTGAAAATGACCTACACTGGAGGGTCACCTTTGGACTTTCTAATTCAGGAGACATAGAGTAAGCCCAGAAATCAGGATTGTATTTGAAGCCTTCAGATCATTCTGATGTGCACCCCCAGTTGAGAACCACTGATTTGCCTGTTAAAGTCCAAAGTTTTTAGCATGGTTACTAGAGTCATGATGACTGGCTCCTGCTCAGCCCCATCTCCAAACTACCTCAACACTTAAGCCTAAGAAATACTGAGCTACTTAGGGTTTCTTGGAAACAGCGTGCATTTGCCCATAATGTTCTTTTTCCTAGAATAAATGTTTCCCCTTGTACACTTGGAGTATTCTATTCCTATTTCAAGACCCAGCCCAAGAATCATCAACTTTCTTACACTTTCCTAGTGACCCCGAAGGAAAATTAATCACACCCTGTTCTAAGTCCCAGCCTAACTTATTGTCACTTAAGTGACAATACTTAATAGTATTGTCGCTATTTGTCTCTATTTATGTCTTGCCTACTAAGCTGTGAGCTCCTAGAAGGCCTATAACCTTTCGTCTTTTTAACCATAGTGTTTAAAACAGTGGTCTGTCAATTGCAGGTGTTAAATCAATATTGATTGAATTTTAAAAAATCAGTGAATGAATGGTATCACCAATTATCCAATATCCCAGGGCAAAAACTTAAATCTTAAACTCTTCTCTGTTTTCAGTAGCCGTAGTCACAGATTTCACTGCTATAATATTTATTCTAACCATGGTTTACTCCTCTTCTTCTCCACTGCAAATGTATAAATCTTCTTGTATGGACTAGTGCCACTTTAATGCTCTTCTATGGTACCCCACAGTCTTCAGCAAAAAGTCTTAACACCCTGTCATGCCATACAAGGCCATTTCTGCTCTGTGTATACCTGCCTCTAAGCCTCAATTTCTACCATTTCCACAAACAGAGCCTATAGTCCACTTACATGGAACTATACATATACTCAGGCCTCCAAAATGGGTCACTAATCTCTCTCTTACCTCTGTGCCTTTTTTTTTTTTTTTTTTTTTGCAGTACGTGGGCCTCTCTTACTGTTGTGGCCTCTCCTGTTGCGGAGCACAGACTCCAGACGCACAGGCTCAGCGGCCATGGCTCACAGGCCCAGCCGCTCTGCGGCCTGCGGGATCCTCCCGGACCAGAGCACGAATCCGTGTCCCCTGCATCTTCAGGCAGACTCTCAACCACTGCACCACCAGGGAAGCCCCACCTCTATGCTTTTATATATACTTCTTCCCTTCTTCGAAACGGTTCTTTCTTCTTTGATTCTACTCACCATAAAAAAAAAAATTCAGCTCAACTGTTCACCTTCCCTGAAAGGCTCAGCTAATCATCTCCCTCCTAGATTGGGCTAGATGCACAGTCCTACTCAGGCTTCCCATAATTCCCAGTGCAGGCTTTTAGGCTCAAGTCATTACAATCGCTGACTTCTCTGTCTTTCCCAGCAGGCTAAGAAATTTTCTAAGAAAGAGACTCAGGCACCTAGTGCCAGCTTATTTCATGTCTAGAATGTAACTTAAAACTTAACTCACATCAATTTGTTTTAAATGTATTTAGTTTCAAGCATGTAAATATAGTTTTTCTTAAACTAATACCATGTGGAAAACATTGTCATGAGATGCTTACATTGTAATCAGAGAAGTTTGAGAATTAAACACTAAGAACCATTTTATCAAGAAGATGTCTTCTGAGGGACTTGCACAGAATGAAAGGCCTTTCATAATCTAAGCACAGAGCTCCAAACACAGGAACCACCACAGGAGAGACACAAGCGATCCAAAGATGCCTGAGACATGACTCTTGCCCTCAAGGATTTAGCAAGCTGAACTTAATAATTCACTAAGAAACAAAATCATCAGTGTTGGTCAATATTCTTCAGACATAAACGTGTGACAAGAAGCCATCTTTGCGCTGAGCCATAGAAATTTAAACAAACATGTTTTCTCCTTGTTTCTCCTTTTTGTGATTGTGAATCCTGCTTGACTAAAAAGATGCTCTGTCAGATTCTTTACCTCACTCATTAATTCATTCATTTAATAAATAGTTCCTGACCATGTCCCACATCAGACACTTTGCCAAGCACAGATGGTACCAAAAAAACAAGATAAATACTTTTCCTTAGAGGCATTTTTTAATGAAAACAGATAAATACATATACATAGTCAACCTAAAAACAAAGCAAACTTAACTATGCATGGGGATCATGAAAGGCTTCTCAGGGAAGGTAACATTTAACTTGAGTCTTCAGGAAGGAGTTGAAGTTTGCCAGAAATTTTATTAGAGTCAATGATAGAATTGAATACGGAATTTGCTTTTACTGTGCATTCTAACTAATAAAAGCCTCTAGCCATGCACACACGATTAACAATCTATAAAGGTGACAACTTTCCTAGAGACAGGTGTTCTGCCATTTTCCTGACTGGAATCCCTTAGATTATTTTCCCAGGCACTTGAATTTAAAAATAAAAAAAAAAAGATTTTCCCAATATATGTCCTCAGGAGTGCTAGGGGCCAAATTACTCATTTATTTATGTTTTACACTTGTTGACTAAATGATTTTCAACAAACCTTTGTATAAGTATATGGGTGGAAAACACTTGAGAAACTATAATATTTTTTAATGCCGTAAAAACTTTGACTTGAGAATAAACTTATTGTCTCCAGAGTTTGCAAACATGGGCATTTCAGTCCCTTCCAAGCATTAAAAAGTGAGGATTCATGGAGAAGAAAAAGTCTCACAATATTTTCAAAAAGTAGAAGATATTTCAGTGAACAGTCAATGGATGTATTTCAAATTCCTAGCTGGAACAAGTGAAAAGGAAGACATTCAATATACCAATTTTTAAATTTTTTCTTCTTAAATTTGATTTTTCTAATCATAAATGAATAGAGTCACATTGTGGAAAACTGGGAAAATACAGAACGAAATAATAATGATCCTGATTGCTGTCATTTGCTGCACACTTTCTCTGTGCCCATGATTGTGCTTCACATACATTAAGTCACATCATCCTCACCACTACCCTGTGAGGTAAGTATTATAATCGTCTTTATTTTACAATAAAGGAAGAGGCTGAAAGAGACCCTAGAGATACCAGGAGAGGTAGCACCAGATGACAACCTTAAGATGTCTGATTCCAAAGCCCTCATGCTTAATCATCTTCCACAAGGCCACCACCACCCCATCTAGTTGCATATTTTCCTTTTTCTTAATTAATTTATTAACCCATTTAAATAATATTTTATTACATATTTATAGCAGTCATAAATTGCTGATGAAAGAGCTTTTGCACCATAGCCTTGTCGAAGAGACTTCTTCTAAGCATATTCATACACCATTTTGCCCTGGACAGAACTATACAACTCTATCATAAGATTCTTACAAACTGTAACTATAGCCCTAAACCATACTGATTTGGGTTTGCCATACACCACCCAGGACTTCGGATAAAACTCTAACCACTATTCATCTAAACATTGAGTCATTCCACTGAATCCTTCTAGTACCTCAAATATAACCACAACTATAACGTTCAGTCATGTAAAAATTGGACTTGACTGTAAAACATAACAGTAAAAATACTTCTATAAAAATAATTACAGTGCTGTCAGGAGAAGACAGAAACACAAGAAGCACAGGAACAAATATTGAGGCTATATTTTTGTAGTAGGCTACTTGTTCTTCTTGGATATTCTCCAACACCTTTACAGAAGTTCTTTAACTCCATTTAGAGGAACTGTCTTTCCAAAGGAAGAGGTAACTGGCATACTCCTATTATGTTAAACATCTATTCCCACAGCAAAATTTGTGCTTCATTAGGGTACTGTCCTATGAAGTCCTATGTCCACTGTCTATGTGGCCATCAAGTCCTCACTTGTTTACTATAAACAAATTTTGCTTTTATATATTGGGTAATTGGTCAAGACTTTCAATATGAGCTACTATATGCTACTCTGAAGAATTACTCAGAATAATCACTGATTCACTTTTTATATGCACCATCTGAGCAACAATTTCTACAATAAAGCTTATGAAATTAGAAAAGGTGATCTGAAGTTTATCATTAAACTTAGCCAAAGTTATAAATGATATTCTCCTAGTGCTCAAGCCTGAGAAGGCAGGTCTAAAACTCTTCAGCCCAAGTGGAAATAATTAAAAGGCTTTCACTTTCCATTAGCTAGCCACGGTGGTATTTGTGTCATTTCCAATACTTCATGTTGAATTTAGATAAACACAATTGGTCAGGTAGAACAATTCATCTCTAAACTGAAGGTTATGACCCCATACCTCTCCAAGGTAGACAAAAGGGAGTCTGGGACATGTTTTATTTCATGGACTCTGGTATTTGGGGATCCATGGCTTCAAAATATTCAGGCTTTTATTCTTTATATGTTCTACAGTTGTCAAGTGTGGCTTCTCTTGAGTCTTAAATACCTCTGCATAGCCGCTGTCATGTAAGATGACACAACCACTGATCATTTGACAAAGGAGCAAGAAAGTCAGACCCTGGCTTGACTCTGAACTGCTGTGACTGAGATAAAGATGTCACCTAGAGATCAGGACAGTGTTGTAGACCTGGAATGAGAATGATTTTGTGGTTGACCCTCTAGCCTAGTCAGAGGAAGGCCAAATGATAGAGGTCTGAGAACCTATACAACAAACCCCATCAGTCATGCAAGACTGAGAACAAGAAAAACTGCTCCCATCAATTATTCAACTATACTTTACTCAGAACCTCATGTCACTTAGATTGACTCTACCTTAAAATTCAACAAATCCAAAGACTTCAGAAGTGTCCCCCACTTCTGATGTTCTGGCCTAAGAATTTCCAATCCCAGCATATAAGCGATGAAAAGCATGTATTCATTTCTCCTAACAAGATGCTATTTAAGAATTGTATTTAAGAGTGCAAGATGTATTTAAGAATTGTTCTCCCTTGCTGCAGTAAGTCAATAAAACTCAGTCTGTATATATTGTAACAGATATTTTTAACTGAGAATGGAGCTTTCTACACCACAAATAGGCAAAAGAGGATGGAATCTAGTGGACAAGTGTAGGATCTGTTGATCTAAATGTAGAATCACTTCTTCACAGGTAAAAGGAAGGAAAGCAGAATATATTGATATATGGTATAGATACACTGCCAGGTCATTTCCATGATCTAGCCTCAAGAAGACTGGCAGATGCCCCAGGTTAGACAGGCCTTCTCATTCCTGCAATGACATAACACTGATTAAGCTGGGTTCAGACTCACATAGTACGAAATCAATCCAAAATGATAGACATGTATGGCCATGTGGATCACAGATGGGGGAAAGAGCAGTCTATATTTAACCTTGACGCTTTAAGCAAGCTATCTGGTTTTCAAAACAACAGGAGAAAAGTAAATTACAGACATACATTTCCCTGTTTAGATGCAAAATCACTAACTTAACAATGTGATTCTAGAATTTGTCTGATAGGATATGTAAGTGAGAATAACCCCAAAACTTTTTGATATGGATTTGTAATGAGTAATCAACACATAGGCCATTTTTTAAAGATAGCCTAAAAATAATACATATCATTTACATTACAAAGGAGACATCATAAATAAATGAAGAAATCAAAGACTATTCAATACATAGTACCAAGACAATCACTTTAAAGCCTAATAAATTTAGATCTTGATCTACTACCATACACCAACATAAATTCTTGGTGGATTAAAAAGCCAAATGAGGGTCTCCCTGGTGGTGCAGTGGTTGAGAGTCCGCCTGCCGATGCAGGGGACACGGGTTCGTGCCCCGGTCCGGGAAGATCCCACATGCCGCGGAGCGGCTGGGCCCGTGAGCCATGGCCGCTGAGCCTGTGCATCTGGAGCCTGTGCTCCACAACAGGAGAGGCCACAACAGTGAGAGGCCCACGTAAAACAACAACAACAAAAAAAGCCAAATGAAAAATGAGAAATCATTTACAATTTTAAAACATATAGTTTTATATCTGATCTTATGTTGAAAAGAACATCGAAGCATAAAACAAAAGAAAAAAATCACAGTGTTAACAATACATTAACCACATAGAAACTTTCAGACTTTGAACATCACAGGTTGTAACAAACTAAAATAAGTGGTAAATAATACACTCAGGAAAAATATTTGAAATATATACTATAAACAAATATTCATAATCTTGTTATATAAAAGTTCATACAAATTAATATAAAGAAAATTAAAACTCTAATAGAGTTATGAACATAGTATATAGAAAAATAATTCACACAAAATTAAAATTTTAAAGGGAATAAAACCAATAACCAAATGAGAATATGTCATCACTACTAGTCATTATGAAAATGCAAGTTAACTTTAAAATCGGCACTCTCTAAAAAGCATTTTAATTGATAATGCTCCAGATGGTGGTGAAGCAAACTTTTAGATCTATCACTGGCAGGTCTATTACCAAAAGATTTATGGAAATAGTCTACCAGTGCTAAGAATCACAAGTCTTCCATACATTACAATTCAACAATTCCCTTTATAGCACTCTACCCTCAAGGAATTTAAAGCCCGTTTATAAACAGTATTCAGCACAGCATTGTTTAAAAGAGCAAAAATTTAGAAACAACTTTAATATCCAGTCATAGGAGAATAGCTACACTAGTTATAGAAGGTTGAACACATATCATTTGTGGATAACCAACATTTTTTAACACCTTCCTAAATTTTGGCAATTTTTTACATTAGAAATCCTGCCTCCTGATGTAGAAAGAAAACTAACATCCCTAGACTCCCTGTAATAGAATGCAGGCATGTGATTGTGCACTCTTGTAAGACGACGTAAGAAATGAGCAACAAGAAGAGGCTGCAGTACATGGGAAATCAATCCCTTAGCAAACTCAGTTACAGAGCTACTCAATTCTCCAGTGGTGGCAGTGATGGGGAACACAGGAGGAAGAGAAGCAGCTTTGAAATAAACAGAATTTAATTCAGTTAGGCTTCCCCAAACATCAGATTTCCAGATAATCTGATTACAGACCGGCTGGAAAGAGGCTCTGAATTGCTTTGGAATAATTAGAACCATTTAGCCTTAATTCCAAAATTGGTCCATTCCCTTCTTTTTAATCTCCTAGAATTCTCATAATAACCCTTATCCATTCAAATATATTGCTCCCTATATAAGTAACTGGAATATTTCATGAAACACTTTTCATCAGAAGACACTTAACCAACTGAAGAACTTTGACTTAGATCAGTAACGGGAGGGAAGAAAAAAATCAAGTGGTTGAGCACCAACTATGCTAGAAATAATAAGCATTAGGAGCAGTAACTACCTTTGCTCATTAAATCCTCACAATCACTTACAGAAGTGGATGTTAATATCTCCATTTTACAAATAAGGAAGCCTAGGAAGGCTAAATAATCTGCTAACAGTCACTCCTCTAGTAGAAAGATGATTTTCTTATTTAATCTTTACAACAAGAATTATACCCATTTTCCAGATGAAGAAAGAAAGGCAAAATCACAAAGCTAGGATATGATACAGTCAGGATTTCAATCCTGGTTTGGTTGATTCTAAATGAGGGCTTTTAACACTTACTCTATTTTGTCATCACTTAGTACAGTGACACATACATAGTGAGCTGTCGATTTCTGATAATTTTTATTAAGACTTGAACTACTATCTGTCTGTTCTAAAGTCCACCTACTTAGGTCTCTATCATACTGCCTTCCAAATTTCATTGAGTTTGATAGATACACACATGTACCCAGAAATGAAAATATTCAGTAGATTTGATGTCCCTTGGTCATTGATATAGCTTCAGTTCTAGATTTAAGTCATATTTATTCAGGCTTACATTGAAATTACACAGGAATGGCAAAATGATGCATTGTAAGAGACTTATTCTTTTTTTTTGTTTGTTTGTTTTTTTTGTTTTTTGCGGTACGCGGGCTTCTCACTGCTGTGGCCTCTCCCGTTGCGGAGCACAGGCTCCGGACGCACAGGCTCAGCGGCCATGGCTCACGGGCCCAGCCGCTCCGCGGCATGTGGGATCTTCCCAGACCGGGGCACGAACCCGTGTCCCCTGCGTCGGCAGGTGGACTCTCAACCACTGCGCCACCAGGGAAGCCCTGTAAGAGACTTATTCTAAACTACTCTTCACCCTCATGCTAAGTGAAATGCAAATGATCTCCAGCTGGTAATTTATTATTGTTACTTTATCTTACCAATACTTTATGTATTGAATAATCCTAAATTAATAATTTGCTGTCAATAAAAGGATGATTGATACTCAGCAAAGCTACACAATCAATTTTTTTATCTCCTGCCTCAAACACAATGTCACCATGTGACAGGTTGATTTGCATTGATGTTAAATGTCAGTTTTGTGAGGTTCCATGGTGATGTGTGCACGACCAGCACCTCATTGAGCAGTCTGCACTTCAGGGTAGAGCAAGAGAACCAGGTACACCTGTCAATGTCAAAAAAGTCTCCATTAGCACTGCTTGAGAGGCAGTAAAGTATGATGGTTAAGACCACAGACTATGGAGCCAGACTGCTTGAGTTCAAATCTCAATTTGTAGCTGTGTGACCTTGGGCAAGCTACATTACCTCTCAACTCTAAGATCGGGATCATCGTACCTTCAGCAAAGGTTTATGAGTTTAAAGAGCTAAAATTTCTAAGTCTCTTAGAAGAGGGCCTGGCAGGTAGAAAACACTATATAAGTATTACCTAATACAGCTACCACTTGCCATCAGAGACAAAGACTTTGGGAAGGTGGAGTTTATACTGCTGCACACACACGTGTGTGTGTTTAGAAAGTTTATTTCCATCGGTGAGGACCCTGATGTGCAGAAGCTCGATGGGGGGAATCCTTTCACAATGTATGTGTGTATCAGATCATTGAATTGTACACTTTAAATATATTATGATTTTATTTGTCGATTTTACCTCAATAAAGCTGGGGGGGAAAGAAACAAACCTGGGAACAGGACAGGTATACAGAGAGAAGCAGAAACTGGAAAGCAGGGAGCTCCTCAACTGTGTTTCCACTATTGGGTTCTGTGAGTTTTCTGTGAATCTGTCTGATTAAGCTCTCTTTTTTTATCTGCTTTCACTAACTTTTGGTTCCATGCATCCTGAAAATCCCTAACACAGTCATCTTATTAAAGGTAGACAGAAAGAAAAGAGAGAACAGAGCTGTGAAGGAAGGCTTTGCCCCAAGCCAGTGAAGACAGGTTTCTCCATGTCTTCAGCTGGCCCAAAGTTGTCCCTTCCACCCCGTGGTGGCTTACCTCATATTTCCCCAGCACTGTTATCCAAAGGTTAACGCAAGTTATTTACCAGGCCCTGACAATATAGCCCCTGCTGATGTGTAGAAATCTTTAGGAGAACACAAATTAGAAGCTTGAACACATGTGTACTGAAGTTTTTATTAATAACTGAAGGTTAGAAGATGGTGAGATACCACATTAGCACTTAATTCAGTTTACTGGAGTCTGGAGGGTTGATTAGAAAATATAGTACATGTGATCTTTACCTCTCCAAGAAGGAGACTGAAAGCCACAGCAAGCCAACCTCCCAGGCCCCAAAGAAGTAATGAATTTCAAGAGTCCATAGATTTTTCTGTGTCTGTTCAAAGATAAGTCTTTAGGGGATTTTTTATTTCTTGGATTTCTTCCCTCAGCATCAAGATTTTCTAACTACTATATTGAAGGATTTTTTTCAGTCATATTTAATTAAATTCAGTTTCTCCCTGCCACAGCATTTTCTATGGGCATCCTTATTTAAAAAAAAAAAAAAGGAAGGAGGATTTCAGATGACTTACCACATCCTCCCTTATTATATAATGCAATTCTTCCAAATGTAAACTCCAAAAGAGAATTTATCTATTTGTACCACCTAGAAAAGTACATAGCACATCATAGGCTCTTCATAAACTTTGTTATTGAATCCATGTAACTATAACAATGATAAAAAGAAAAAAGGCAAACAGAGATCTGTGATCACTAAAGCAAAAAGTACAGAGAAAGTTTGCAGGCTTTGGATCCAGATAGACAACCTAGCTGTATTTCCTTAGCTCTAGTGAAGAGTGGTAATAGTACAATAAAGTACATGGCCACACAGTTTATGAACCACAGCCATAAAATAATAATTTTCAATTATTTTTATACAAAATTCTCTAAAATTATACATTGAATCTTTCCCATTGTTTAGGGGATTTTGTTATGCTTCTTGGCATTTTAATTTAATATAAAATTTAAATTTCATTTTCTAAAAAAAAATGGTGCTCTGAAATATAGATGAAAAGGTAGCATCCACTAAGACACACTATCTTAAAGCAGAAAGAAAAAAATGTGTTAGCTGATTCCCTGTGATAAAATCATAAACCCAAAGAGTTACAAAACTAGAACTACATCTGCTCCAGTCTTCTAACTTCTAGTATAGAAGAAAAGATCTAAAGATTTGATGACATGAAGATTCAAAATTTCTTGAATGTCAATGGCAAATTTTAAAAACATTAAAAGGAAAATAAATTGTGGGAAATATTTGCAGGAAATATTATTCAGGGAAATAACTATATTATATATAAAAGTCTTATAAAATAAGAAACCACCAAGACTAAAATAAAATAAATAATCAGGGGACACAACTTAAATAATTCAAAAAAGAAAAAGCAACTAATAAACAAATATGTAAAAATTTAGTAATATAACTCCAATTAAAGCAATATAGTAATTAACTCCTTGCAGCAACAATAAGGAAATATCTTTCATATTATATGTTTCTTTAATGACTTTACACGTTACTTGCTGGTGATCAATGAACAGTAATTCTTCTATATATTTGGTAGGATTGTGTACTATTTCAAGGCTTTTGGAAACTTTGGAAATCAAGAACTTAAAAACAATTTTATTGACAGTCAGCAATTATATCTCTAGGAATTCAAAATATGGAAAAAATAAAATCCAAGTAGCTAATCACAGAATTATACTGGTAAAAAAATAGAAATAATTATTCAACCCTGGGAAATGGTGAAGTAAACACTGATATCAATTCAAAGAAATAGTCAATCATTTAAAAATTTGGTTTTGCAGAATCTCAAAGCGATATCTGCACTGTCATATTATTGCAGCATTATTCACAATAGCCAAGAATGGGAACAACTTAAGTGTCCATCAAGGAAGAATGCAAAAAGAAGATGTCATTCATATATAAACAATGGAATATTATTTGGCCATGAGAAAAAAAGGAAATCCTGCTATTTGCGACAACTTGGATGAATCTTGAGGGCCTTATGCTAAGTGAAATTAGTCAGACAAAGAAAGACAAATACTGTATGATATCATTTACACATGGAATCTAAAAAAGTCAAACTCAGAGAAATAGAGAGTAGAGTGGTAGTTACCAGGGGCCAAGTGTGGCCAAAATGGAGAGATACTGGTCAAAGGATACAAACTTCCAGTTATAAGATGAAAAAGTTCACAAACTTCCAGTCATAAGATGAAAAAGTTCTGGATATCTAATGTATAGCATGGTGACTGTAGCTAATAATACTATATTATATGTTTGCAAGTTACTAAGAGAGTAGATCTTAAATGTTCTCACCACAGAAATGGATGGAGGTGTTAGCTAATGCTATGGTGGTGATCATTTGGTAATATATAAATGTATCAATCCACACATTGTGTACCTTATACTTACATAATGTTGTATGTCCATTATATCTCAATAAAGCTGGAAAAAAATTGATTTTGAGCACTGTTCAATGTGCAGAACAAAGCAATATACAAAATATCATATGGATTTTTATTACGATAATATAAAATAAATGTCATGAAAATTTTCTGGAATGAAATCACCAAGTATTAATCATAATGACTGTGACAAATAACAACATTAAAATCAAGCTAAGCACATAGGGATTTCTTCTATTCAAATTAATACAAATCCGCATCCAAAGAGCCATGAAAATATTAGCCACCACAAACAAAATAAAGCAAATAAATCTATCTTTAAATGTGTAACTATTTGAAAACATAATGAAAAGTTGGTTTAATACTTCCACAGGCCTCAGACACTTTCTATGATAAAATCAGAAAGAATGGGAGAGACCTATGAAGAAGGTCCATAAGTCAAGAAAACAGTGGAAAATAGGCTTTCTTTTAAACATTTGCAAAACTGACATTTCATTACAATTAACTTAAGGTCTGGCTCAGTAGGCCCAACCCAGGTTTTAGCAGGTCTGGCTCAGTAGGCCCAACCCAGGCTTTAGCAGGCCCCAGTCTCTCATAACAAAGTTAAATTCATCATGCTCTAGTCCATTAATCTTTTAGTATTGGTTCTCAGTAAAGATAAATTTACAGAGGGGGACCCTTCAAGATGGCAGAGAAGTAAGATGTGGAGATCACCTTCCTCCACACAACTACCTCAAAAATACATCTACATGCGGAACAACTCCTACAGAACACCTACTGAACGCTGGCAGAAGACCTCAGACTTCCCAAAAGGCAAGAAAATCCCCACGTACCTGGGTAGGGCAACAGAAAAAAGAAAATACAGAGACAAAAGAATAAGGATGGGACCTGCACCTCTGGGAGGGAACTGTGAAGGAGAAAAAGTTTCCACACACTAGGAAGCTCCTTCACTGGCGGACATGGGGGGTGGCGGGTGGGGGGAGCTTCAGAGCCACGGAGGAGAGCACAGCAACAGGGGTGCAGAGGGCAAAGCAGAGAGATTCCCGCACAGAGGATCGGTGCCGACCGGCACTCACCAGCCCGAGAGACTTGTCTGCTCACCCGCCAGGGCACGTGGGGGCTGGGAGCTGAGGCTCGGGCTTCGGTCGGATCCCAGGGAGAGGACTGGGGTTGGCGGCGTCAACACAGCCTGAAGGGGGCTAGTGCACCACAGGTAGCCGGGAGGGAATCCCAGCTGGAAAAACTCTGGACCTGCCTAAGAGGTAAAAGGCCATTGTTTTGGGGTGCATGAGGCAAGGGGATTTCTTCCCCATGTGCCCACAGAAAAGCAGAGCACCACCTAAGTGAGTCCAGAGACGGGCATGAGCCACGGCTAACAGCTCAGACCCAAGAGACAGGCATGAAACGCTAATGCTGCTGCTGCTGCCACCAAGCATCCTGTGTGCAAGCACAGGTCACTATCGACACACCCCCACTGGGGGAGCCTGGCAGTCTGCCACGGCCAGCATCCCGGGATCCAGGGACAATTTCCCCGGAAGAACACACGGCTCACCTCAAGCTATTGCAACGTCACACTGGCCTCTGCCACCACAGGCTCGCCCCACATTCCAATTATAACTACCATAACCCTCTCTCCCCCTGGCCTGAGAGAGCAAGAGTGCCGTAATCAGCCTCTGCTTTAACCCCTTCCTGTCTGGGTGGGGAACAGATGCCTGAGGGCGACCTACACACAGAGGTGGGGCCAAAACCAAAGCTGAACCCCAGGAGTTGTGCGAACAAAAAAGAAAAAGGGAAATTTCTCCGTGCAACCTCAGGAGCAGTGGATTAAATCCACACAATCAACTTGATGTACCCTGCATCTGTGGAATACCTGAATAGACAATGAATCACCCCAAAAATGAGGCAGTGTATTTTAGGAGCAACTGTAGGCTTGGGGTTTACAACTGATTTGTTTCTGATTTTTGTCTTTATCTTACTTTAGTTTTTAGTGCTTGTTATCATTAGTGGGTTTGTTTATTGGTTTCCTACCTCTCTTCTTTTGTTTCTAATTTTAATAATCTTTTTCTTTTTCTTTTCTTTATTTTTTTCTCCCTTTTTTTCTGAGCCATGTGGCTGGTGTCAGGCCTGAGCCTCCAAGCTGGGAGAGCCAAGTTCAGGATATTGGACCATTAAAGACCTCCCAGTCCCACGTAATATCAATTGGTGAGAACTCTCCCATATCTCCATCTCAACACTAAGACACAGCTCTACCCAACAGCCAGCAAGCTCCAGTGCTGGATGCCCCATGCCAGACAACTAGCAAGACAGGAAAACAAACACACCCATTAGCAGAGAGGCTGCCTAAAGTCATACTAAGTTCACAGACACCCCAAAACACATGACTGGACATGGCCCTGACCACCAGAAAGAAAAGATTGAGCCTCATCCACCAGAACACAGGCACCAGTCCCCTCAGACCTACTTCACACGTAGGGACACATACAGACTGAAAGTGAAGGGATGGAAAAAGATATTCCATGCAAATGGAAATCAAAAGAAAACTGGACTAGCAATTCTCATATCAAACAAAATAGACTTTAAAATAAAGACTACTACAAGAGACACAGAAGGACACCACCTAATGATAAAGGGATCAATCCAAGCAGAAGATATAACAATTGTAAATATTTAAGCACCCAACATAGGAGCACCTCGATACATAAGGCAAATACTAACAGCTATAAAGGAGGAAATCGACAGTAACACAATAATAGTAAGAGACATTAACAACCCACTCTCACCAATGGACAGATCATCCAAAATGAAAATAAATAAGGCAACACAAGCTTTAAATGACACATTAAACAAGATGGACTTAATTGATATTTATAGGACATTCCATCCAAAAACAACAGAATACACTTCTTTCTCAAGTGCTCATGGAACATTCTCCAGGATAGATCACATCTTGGGTCACAAATCAAGCCTTGGTAAATTTAACAAAATTGAAATCACATCAAGTATCTTTTCTGACCACAATGCTATGAGACTAGATATCAATTACAGGAAAAAATCTGTAAAAAATATAAACACATGGAGGCTAAACAACACACTACTTAATAACCAAGAGATCACTGAAGAAATCAAAGAGGAAATCAAAAAATACCTAGAAAGAAATGACAATGAAAACATGATGACCCAAAACCTATGGGATTCAGCAAAAGAATTTCTAAGAGAGAAGTTTATAGCAATACAACCCTACCTCAAGAAACAAGAAAAATCTCAAATAAACAACCTAACCTTACACCTAAAGCAATTAGAGAAAGAAAAACAAAAAACCCCCAAAGTTAGCAAAAGGAAAGACATCATAAAAATCAGATCAGAAATAAATGAAAAATAAATGAAGAAAACAATAGCAAAGATCAATAAAACTAAAAGCTGGTTCTTTGAGAAGATAAAATTGATAAACCATTAGCCAAACTCATTAAGAAAAAAAGGGGAAAGACTCAAATCAACAAAATTTGAAAAGAAAAAGAAGTAACAACTAACACTGCAGAAATACAAAGGCTCATGAGAGATTACTACAAGCAACAATATGCCAATAAAATGGACAACCTGGAAGAAATGGACAAATTCTTAGAAAAGCACAACCTTCCAAGACTGAACCAGGAAGAAATACATAATGTAAACAGACCAGTCACAAGCACTGAAATTAAAACTATGATGAAAAATCTTCCAACAAACAAAAGCCCAGGACCAGATAGCTTCACAGGTGAATTCTATCAAACATTTATAGATGAGCTAACACCTATCTTTCTCAAACTCTTGCAAAATATAGCAGAGGGAGGAACACTCCCAAAATCATTCTACGAGGCCACCATCACCCTGATACCAAAACCAGACAAAGATGTCACAAAGAACAAAAACTACAAGTCAATATCACTGATGAACATAGATGCAAAAATCCTCAACAAAATACTAGCAAACAGAATCCAACAGCACATTAAAAGGATCATACAACATGATCTAGTGGGGTTTATCCCAGGAATGCAAGGATTCTTCAATACACGCAAATCAATCAATGTGATACACCATATTAACAAACTGAAAGATAAAAAACATATGATAATCTCAATAGATGCAGAAAAAGCTTTTGACAAAATTCAATACCCATTTATGTTAAAAACCTTCCAGAAAGTAGGCATAGAGGGAACCTACCTCAACATAATAAAGGCCATATATGACAAACCCACAGCCAACATCATCCTCAATGGTGAAAAACTGAAACCATTTCCAATAAGATCAGGAACAAGACAAGGCTGCCCACTCTCACCACTATTATTCAACTTAGTTTTGGAAGTTTTAGCCACAGCAATCAGAGAAGAAAAAGTAATAAAAGGATTCCAAATCAGAAAAGAAGAAGTAAATCTGTCACTGTTTGCAGATGACATGACACTATACATAGAGAATCCCAAAGATGCTACCAGTAAACTACTAGAGCTAATCAATGAATTTGGTAAAGTAGCAGGATGCAAGATTAATGAACAGAAAACTCTTGCATCCCTATACACTAACGACGAAAAATCTGAAAGAGAAATTCAGGAAACACTCCCATTTACCATTGCAACCAAAAGAATAAAATACCTAGGCATAAACCTACCTAAGGAGACAAAAGACCTGTATGCAGAAAACTATAAGCCACTGATGAAAGAAATTAAATACGATACAAACAGATGGAGAGATATACCATGTTCTTAGACTGGAAGAATCAACATTGTGAAAATGACTATTCTACCCAAAACAATCTACAGATTCAGTGCAATCCCTATCAAACTACCAATGGCATTTTTCACAGAACTAGAACAAAAAATTCACAGTATGTATGGAAACACAAAAGACCCCAAATAGCCAAAACAATCTTGAGAAAGAAAAACGGAACTGGAGAAATCAGGCTCCCTGACTTCAGACTATACTACAAAGCTACAGTAATCAAGAGAGTATGCTACTGGCACAAAAACAGAAAGATAGATCAATGGAACAGGATAGAAAGCCCAGAGGTACACCCACGCACATATGGTCACCTTATCTTTGATGAAGGAAGCCAGAATATACAATGGAGAAAAGACAGCCTCTTCAATAAGTAGTGCTGAACAGAAATCAGCTCAGTGCTTTGTGACCACCTAGAGAGGTGGGATAGGGAGGGTGGGAGGGAAACGCAAGAGGGAGGGGATATGGGGATATATGTATACGTATAGCTGATTCACTTTGTTATACAGCAGAAACTAACACAACACTGTAAAGCAATTATACTACAATAAAGATGTTAAAAAAAAATGAGGAAGCATTTTTTGCCACTGTAAAGGGGACCACTTAAAAAATATTATTAAAATCCAGTTAGTAAACACATGAAAGGATGCTCAAAATCAGTAGTCATTAGAGAAATGCAAGTCAAAACTACAATGAGGTATCACCTCACTCCAGTCAGAATGGCCGTCATCAAAAAATCTTCAAACAATAAATGCTGGAGAGGGTGTAAAGAAAAGGGAACCCTCTTGAACTGTTGGTGGGAATGTAAATTGATACAGCCACTATGGAGAACAGTATGGAGGTTCCTTAAAAAACTAAAAATAGAACTACCATACAACCCAGCAATCCCACTACTGGGCATATACCCTGAGAAAACCATAATTTAAAAAGAGTCGTCGCCCGGAGGAAGATGGCGGAAGAGTAAGACGCGGAGATCACCTTCCTCCCCACAGATACATCAGAAATTCATCTACACGTGGAACAACTCCTACAGAACACCTACTGAACGCTGACAGAAGACCTCAGACCCCCCAAAAGGCAAGAAACTCCCCACATACCTGGGTAGGGCAAAAGAAAAAAAGAATAAACAGAGACAATAGGATAGGGACGGGACCTGCACCAGTGGGATGGAGCCGTGAAGGAGGAAAGGTTTCCACACACTACAAGCCCCTTCGCGGGCGGAGACTGCAGGTGGCGGAGGGGGAAAGCTTCGGAGTAGAGGAGGAGAGCACAGCAACAGGGGTGCGGAGGGCAAAGCGGAGAGATTCCGGCACAGAGGATCGGTGCCCTCAGGCACACACCAGCCCGAGAGGCTTGTCTGCTCGGCCGCCGGGGCGGGCGGAGCTGGGAGCTGAGGCTCGGGTATCGGGTTTCAGTCGGAGCGCAGGGAGAGGACTGGGGCTGGCGGCAGGAAGAGAGCCTGAAGGGATTAGTGCACCACGGCTAGCCCGGAGGGAGTCCGGGGAAAGGGTCTGGAGCTGCCGTAGAGGCAAGAGACTTTTTTCCCTTTTGTTGCCTGGTGCGCGAGGAGAGGGCATTCCCCTCCCTCCCCTCTGCCTGAGTGAGCCAGAGCCCCCGAATCAGCGGCTCCTTTAAACCCGTCCTGTCTGAGCGAAGAACGGACGCCCTCCGGCGACCTACGCGCAGAGGCGGGGCCAGGTCCAAGGCTGAGACCCGGGAGCTGTGAGAGCAGAGACAGGGAAATCTCTCTGTGCAGCCTCGGAGGCAGCGGATTAAAGCTCCACGGTCCATTTGATGTGCCCTGCGTCTGTGGAGTGCATGAATGGACAGCGAATCATCCCAAATTGAGGAAGTGGACTTTGAGGACAAGATTTAAGACTTTCCCCCCTTTTCCTCTTTTTACAACGAATTATCCCAAATTAAGGAGGTGGACTTAGACAGCAAGATTTCAGACTTCTCGCCCTTTTACTCTTTTTACAACGAATTATCCCAAATTGAGGAGGTGGACTTGGAGAGCAAGGTATTTGATTTTTCCCCCTGCTCTCTTTTTGTGAATGTGTATGTGTAATCTTCTGTGTAAGATTCTCTCTGTATAGCTTTGCTTCCACCATATGTCCCAGGGTTCTATCGGTCCGTGATTTTTTTCAATAATTACTTTTTAATTTTAATAACGCTACTATATTTCATACTTTATTCTATTTTACTTTACCTGCTCTTTCTTTTTTTCCTACCTTCCCTTCCTCCCTCCCTCCCTCCGCTCCTCCTTTCCTTCTTTCTTTTTCTTTCCTCCCTCCCTCCCACCCTTCTTCTTTCCACTTTCTTTTTCTTTCCTTCCTCCCTCCCACCCTCCTGTCTTTCTTTCTTTCTTTCCTTCCTCACTCCCTCCCTCCCTTCTTCCATTCACTCTTCCTTTTGCTTTCATTCCTCCCTCCCTCCCTCCTTTCTTTCCTTCTTTCTTTCCATCCTTCCTCCCTCCCTCCCTCCCTCCTTTCTTTCTTTCTTCCTTCCTTCCTTCCTTTCTTCCCTTCTTCCTTCCTTTCCCTCTCTCTTTCTTTCTTCTACTAATTCTTTCTTTCTACTTTTTCTCCCTGTTATTCTGAGCCGGGTGGATGAAAGGCTCTTGGTGCTGCAGCCAGGAGTCAGTGCCGTGCCTCTGAAGTGGGAGAGCCAACTTCAGGACATGGGTCCACAAGAGACCTCCCAGCTCCACATAATATCAAGCAGCAAAAATCTCCCAGAGATCTCCATCTCAACACCAGCACCCAGCTTCAGTCAACGACCAGCAAGCTACAGTGCTGGTCACGCTATGCCAAGCAACTAGCAAGGCAGGAACACAACCCTACCCATTAGCAGAGAGGCTACCTAAAAACATAATAAGGCCATAGGCAACCCAAAACACACCACCAGACGTGGACCTGTCCAGCAGAAAGACAAGATCGAGCCTCAACCACCAGAACACAGGCATTAGTCCCCCCCACCAGGAAGCCTACACAACCTACTGAAACAACCTTAGCCACTGGGGACAGACACCAAAAACAATGGGAACTATGAATCTGCAGCCTGCAAAAAGGAGACCCCAAACACAGTAACATAAGCAAAATGAGAAGACAGAAAAACACACAGCAGGTGAAGGAGCAAGATAAAAACCTACCAGACCTAACAAATGAAGAGGTAATAGGCAGTCTACCTGAAAAAGAATTCAGAATAATGATAGTAAAGCTGATCCAAGATTCTATTTCCAAGATCCATAATCTTGGAAATAGAATAGACAAAATGCAAGAAACAGTTAACAAGGACCTAGAAGAACTAAAGATGAATCAAGCATCAATTAAAAACACAATAAATGAAATGAAAAATACTCTAGATGGGATCAATAGCAGAATAACTGAGGCAGAAGAACGGATAAGTGAGGTGGAAGATAAAATAGTGGAAATAACTGATGCAGAGCAAAATAAAGAAAAAAGAATGAAAAGAACAGAGGACAGTCTCAGAGACCTCTGGGACAACATTAAATGCACCAACATTCGAATTATAGGGCTTCCAGAAGAAGAAGAGAAAAAGAAAGGGACTGAGAAAATTTTTGAAGAGATTATAGTTGAAAACTTCCCTAATATGGGAAAGGAAATAGTTAATCAAGTCCAGGAGGCACAGAGAGTCCCATACAGAATAAATCCAAGGAGAAATACGCCAAGACACATATTAATCAAACTCTCAAAAATTAAACACAAAGAAATCATATTAAAAGCAGCAAGGGAAAAACAACAAATAACACACAAGGGAATCCCCATCAGGTTAACAGCTGATCTCTCAGCAGAAACTCTACAAGCCAGAAGGGAGTGGCAGGACATAATTAAAGTGATGAAGGAGAGAAACCTGCAACCAAGATTACTCTACCCAGCAAGGATCTCATTCAGATTTGAGGGAGAAATTAAAACATTTACAGACAAGCAAAAGCTGAGAGAGTTCAGCACCACCAAACCAGCTTTACAACAAATGCTAAAGGAACTTCTCTAGGCAAGAAACACAACAGAAGGTATATACCTACAATAACGAACCCAAAGCAATTAAGGAAATGTGAATAGGAACATACATATCAATAATTACCTTAAATGTAAATGGACTAAATGCTCCCACCAAAAGACACAGAGTGGCTGAATGGATACAAAAACAAGACCCATATATATGCTGTCTACAAGAGACCCACATCAGACCTAGAGACACATACAGATTGAAAGTAAGGGGATGGAAAAAGATATTCCATGCAAATGGAAAACAAAAGAAAGCTTTTGATTATCACACAAAATAGACTTTAAAATAAAGACTATTAGAAGAGAAAAAGAAGGACACTACATAATGATAAAGGGATCGATCCAAGAAGAAGATATAACAATTGTAAATATTTATGCACCCAACATAGGAGCACCTCAATACATAAGGCAAATACTAACAGCCATAAAAGGGGAAATCGACAGTAACACAATCATAGTAGGGGACTTTAACACCCCACTTTCACCAATGGACAGATCATCCAAAATGAAAATAAATAAGGAAACACAAGCTTTAAATGATACATTAAACAAGATGGACTTAGTTGATATTTATAGGACATTCCATCCAAAAACAACAGAATACACATTTTTCTCAAGTGCTCATGGAACATTCTCCAGGATAGATCATATCTTGGGTCACAAATCAAGCCTTGGTAAATTTAAGAAAATTGAAATTGTATCAAGTATGTTTTCCAACCACAATGCTATGAGACTAGACATCAATTACAGGAAAAGATCTGTAAAAAATACAAACACATGGACGCTAAACAATACACTACTCAATAACGAAGTGATCACTGAAGAAATCAAAGAGGAAATTAAAAAATACCTAGAAACAAATGACAATGGAGACACGACGACCCAAAACCTATGGGACGCAGCAAAAGCAGTTCTAAGGGGGAAGTTTATAGCAATACAATCCCACCTTAAGAAACAGGAAACATTTCAAGTAAACAACCTGACCCTGCACCTAAAGCAATTAGAGAAAGAAGAACAAAAAACCCCCAAAGTTAGCAGAAGGAAAGAAATCATAAAGATCAGAGCAGAAATAAATGAAAAAGAAATGAAGGTAACGCTAGCAAAGATCAACCAAACTAAAAGCTGTTTCTTTGAGAAGATAAACAATATTGACAAACCATTAGCCAGACTCATCAAGAAAAGAAGGGAGAAGACTCAAATCAATAGAATTAGAAATGAAAAAGGAGAAGTAACAACTGACACTGCAGAAATACAAAAGATCATGAGAGATTACTATAAGCAACTCTATGCCAATAAAATGGACAACCTGGAAGAAATGGACAAATTCTTAGAAATGCACAACCTGCCAAGACTGACTCAGGAAGAAATAGAAAATATGAATAGACCAATCACAAGCACTGAAATTGAAACTGTGATTAAAAATCTACAATCAAACAAAAGCCCAGGACGAGATGGCTTCACAGGCAAATTCTATCAAACATTTAGAGAAGAGTTAACACCCATCCTTCTCAAACTCTTCCAAACAATATCAGAGGAAGGAACACTCCCAAACTCATTCTACGAGGCCACCATCACCTTGATACCAAAACCAGGCAAGGATGTCACAAAGAAAGAAAACTACAGGCCAATATCACTGATGAACATAGATGCAAAAATCCTCAACAAAATACTAGCAAACAGAATCCAACAGCACATTAAAAGGATCATACAACATGATCAAGTGGGGTTTATTTCAGGAATGCAAGGATTCTTCAATATACGCAAATCAATCAATGTGATAC
Organism: Hyperoodon ampullatus; assembly: GCF_949752795.1. Lineage (NCBI taxonomy): Eukaryota > Metazoa > Chordata > Mammalia > Artiodactyla > Ziphiidae > Hyperoodon > Hyperoodon ampullatus. The sequence goes on along the minus strand of NC_136920.1, from coordinate 50,787,563 downwards.
ACCATATTAACAAGTTGAAGGAGAAAAACCATATGATCATCTCAATAGATGCAGAGAAAGCTTTTGACAAAATTCAACACCCATTTATGATAAAAACCCTGCAGAAAGTAGGCATAGAGGGAACTTTCCTCAACATAATAAAGGCCATATATGACAAACCCACAGCCAACATTGTCCTCAATGGTGAAAAACTGAAACCATTTCCACTAAGATCAGGAACAAGACAAGGCTGCCCACTCTCACCACTCTTATTCAACATAGTTTTGGAAGTTTTAGCCACAGCAATCAGAGAAGAAAAGGAAATAAAAGGAATCCAAATTGGAAAAGAAGAAGTAAAGCTGTCACTGTTTGCAGATGACATGATACTATACATAGAGAATCCTAAAGATGCTACCGAAAAACTACTAGATCTAATCAATGAATTTGGTAAAGTAGCAGGATACAAAATTAATGTACAGAAATCTCTGGCATTCCTGTACACTAATGATGAAAAATCTGAAAATGAAATCAAGAAAACACTCCCATTTACCACTGCAACAAAAAGAATAAAATATCTAGGAATAAACCTACCTAAGGAGACAAAAGACCTGTATGCAGAAAATTATAAGACACTGATGAAAGAAATTAAAGATGATACAAATAGATGGAGAGATATACCATGCTCCTGGATTGGAAGAATCAATATTGTGAAAATGACTCTACTACTCAAAGCAATCTACAGATTCAATGCAATCCCTATCAAACTACCACTGGCATTTTTCACAGAACTAGAACAAAAAATTTCAAAATTTGTTTGGAAAAACAAAAGACCCCGAATAGCCAAAGCAAGCTTGAGAACGAAAAACGGAGCTGGAGGAATCAGGCTCCCTGACTTCAGACTATACTACAAAGCTACAGTAATTAAGACAGTGTGGTACTGGCATAAAAACAGAAAGATAGATCAGTGGATCAGGATAGAAAGCCCAGAGATAAACCCACGCACATATGGCCAACTTATCTTTGATAAAGGAGGCAGGAATGTACAGTGGAGAAAGGACAGACTCTTCAATAAGTGGTGCTGGGAAAACTGGACAGGGACATGTAAAAGTTTGAGATTAGATCATTCCCTAACACCATACACAAAAATAAGCTCCAAATGGATTAAAGACCTAAATGTAAGGCCAGAAACTATCAAACTCTTAGAGGAAAACATAGGTAGAACACTCTATGACATAAATCACAGCAAGATCCTTTTGGACCCACCTCCTAGAGAAATGGAAATAAAAACAAAGATAAACAGATGGGACCTAATGAAACTTCAAAGCTTTTGCACATCAAAGGAAACCATAAACAAGACCAAAAGACAACCCTCAGAATGGGAGAAAATATTTGCAAATGAAGCAACTGACAAAGGATTAATCTCCAAAATTTATAAACAGCTCATGCAGCTCAATAGCAAAAAAAACAAACAACCCAATCCAAAAATGGGCAGAAGACTTAAATAGGCATTTCTCCAAAGAAGATATACAGACTGCCAACAAACACATGAAAGAATGCTCAACATCATTAATCATTAGAGAAATGCAAATCAAAACTACAATGAGATATCATCTCACACCAGTCAGAATGGCCATCATCAAGAAATCTAGAAACAATAAATGCTGGAGAGGGTGTGGAGAAAAGGGAACACTCTTGCACTGCTGGTGGGAATGTGAATTGGTACAGCCACTATGGAGAACAGTATGGAGATTCCTTAAAAAACTAAAAATAGAACTACCATATGACCCAGAAATCCCACTACTAGGCATATACCCTGAGAAAACCATAATTCAAAAAGAGACATGTACCAAAATGTTCATTGCAGCTCTATTCACAATAGCCCGGAGCTGGACACAACCTAGGTGTCCATCATCAGATGAATGGATAAAGAAGATGTGGCACATATATACAATGGAATATTACTCAGCCATAAAAAGAAACGAAACTGAGCTATTTGTAATGAGGTGGATGGACCTAGAGTCTGTCATACAGAGTGAAGTAAGTCAGAAAGAGAAAGACAAATACCGTATGCTAACACATATATATGGAATTTAAAAAAAATAATAAATGTCATGAAGAGCCTAGGGGTAAAACGGGAATAAAGACACAGACCTACTTGAGAATGGACTTGGGGATATGGGGAGGGGGAAGGGTGGGCTGTGACAAAGCGATGGAGAGGCATGGACATATATACACTACCAAACGTAGGGTAGATAGATAGTGGGAAGCAGCCACAGAGCACAGGGAGATCAGCTCGGTGCTTTGTGACCGCCTGGAGGGGTGGGATGGGGAGGGTGGGAGTGAGGGAGATGCATGAGGGAGGGGATGTGGGAACAGATGTATATGTTTGACTGATTCACTTTGTTATAAAGCAGAAACTAATAAAAATAAATAAATAAAAAGAGTCATGTACCAAAATGTTCATTGCAGCTCTGTTTAAGATAGATAGGACATGGAAGCAACTTAGGTGTCCATCGACAGATGAATGGATAAAGAAGATGTGACACATATATACAATGGAATATTACTCAGCCATAAGAAGAAACAAAATTGAGTTATTTGTAGTGAGATGGATGGACCTAGAGTCTGTCATACAGAGTGAAGTAAGTCAGAAAGAGAAAAATAAATACCGTATGCTAACACACTTATACGGAATCTAAAAAAACAAAAAAATGGTTCTGATGAAACTAGGGGCAGGACAGGACTAAAGATGCAGACGTAGAGAATGGACTTTAGGACATGGGGAGGGGAAGGGTAAGCTGGGACGAAGTAAGAGAGTGGCATTTACATATATACACTACCAAATGTAAAATAGATAGCTAGTGGGAAGTAGCTGCATAGCACAGAGAGATCAGCTCTGTGCTTTGTGTTCACCTAGAGAGGTGGGATATGGAGGGTGGGAGGGAAATGCAAGAGGGAGGGGATATGGGGATATATGTATACATATAACTGATTCACTTTGCTATACAGCAGAAACTAATACAACATTGTAAAGCAATTATACTCCAATAAAGATGTTTAAAAAAAAGAAATGCATATTTTAAAAAATAAAGTTACAACCCTTTAAAAAGCCATAAATGTTATATCAATATATAGCATTATATTATAGCAGAATTTTTAATGTTATTTAAAACGAAACCTGATTGTAGATACTTCTGCCTTCTAAAGTTTGGATGAGGTACATAAATCATATTAATGGAGGAGAAAATGTCTCCACACTGGTTCTTTCCATTTGCCATGAATAAGAGAATAAAACCTAAAATTTCTTGTTTTTTATCACTTCTATACTGTTAAAGAGTAAAACCTGGGGCAGATGACAACTTTTCATCCGAGTACCTCAATTAATTTTTGGTTTTAGAATGTATGCCTGTAAGTGAATACAGGAATGGAAAATTAAATTGTTCTGAAAAACTGTTGTGAGAAATTATGATGTGATTGTGTCTTGAAGATTCAAAGAGATGAATGAGCCTAGCAGAAGGCTGGAATTCACTGAGAAATTTGGTCAGTTCCCAGTGGTGGAGTGGTAGAAGAACTTTTAATAAAGGAGATGTATAATCTTGAATTTTATGATATTTTCAATTTCTGAATATAAAAAGCCTTTCGTAAATAAAGGCTACTACAACATAAATGCTTTGGTGAATGGTCTGAGAGGAAATTAAGGAAAAGGGAACTGTGTTTCTTGTTTGAATTGATGGCAAAAAATTGGTAATTAAGACAATAAAGTGATGAGGAGTGTTGATTGAGCCGTAAGCTCTGGGAAGGCAGGGACATGTCTGTCTTATTCATCAATGCCTAGAGATTGAGCCTGTGACTGAGCTGATCTCCCATAAACATGTGCTGAATTAATTAACAAATTATGCCATCAACATACAAACATTAAACACAGTAGTGTGAAGATACATGGAAGAAAGTGCTTACTTCTTCCCAGAGATTTTAGGAAAAAACTTCTGAAGGAGTTTAATTGAATGAGGTGCAATTTGAGCAAAATCTTGAGTTCACCAGAACAAGCAGAAGGAGTGAATTCTAGCCATTGGGCACAATATGTACAGAGGCATGAAATGACCTCATGTGTCTGGGGATTTGCAGACAGTTTGGTGTGGCTCCATCTCCGAGTACATGTGAGAGAGAGGGAAGGTAAAACCCAAAAGAAAGCCAAGGCCAGAGCCTACAAATGTGGTGTGATACACCGTGATATAAAGTAAAAAAGAAAAATGATGCCACTTGCAGCAACATGGATGGACTTAGAGATTACCATACTAAGTGAAGTAAGCCAGACAGAGAAAGACAAATATCATATATCACTTATATGTGAAATCTAAAAATTGATGCAAATGAATTTATCTACAAAACAGAAATAGACTCACAGAAATAGAACACAAACTTATGGTTACCAAAGGGGAAGGGGGGGGAGATAAATTAGGAGTTTTAGATTAAAATATAGAAACTATTATATAAAAAATAGATAACCAACAAGGACCTACAGTATAGCACAGGAAACTATACTCAATATCTTGTAATAAGCTATAATGGAAGAGAATGTAAAAAAAGAATACATATATTTGTGTATATATATGTATATATATATATGTATATATAACTGAATCACTTTTCTGTATACATGAAACTAACACAACATTGTAAGTCAACTATATTTCAAAAAAATTTTCAAAAACACATTAAACTTAGTAAGAGAAGTCATAAATAAATAAATAAATATAGTAAAAAAAAAAAAGACATTTTATTATACAGGGAGATGACTGTGTGTATGCAAAGAATAGGACTGTTAAACCTTTTGTTCAGGGCACCACACTCCTATGAATACAACTTATGAAAATAACCAGTGTGGTAATTTGGAGATTCACTCTTTTGTCCATGTTTTTTGTTGTTGTTGTTGTTGTTTCGGTACACGGGCCTCTCACTGTTGTGGCCTCTCCCATTGCGGAGCACAGGCTCGGGACGCGCAGGCTCAGCAGCCATGGCTCACGGGCCTAGCCACTCCACGGCATGTGCGATCTTCCCGGACCGGGGCACGAACCCGTGTCCCCTGCATCGGCAGGTGGACTCTCAACCACTGTGCCACCAGGGAAGCCCTGTCCATGTTAATTGAGGAAGGCAGCAGTTTGTGCCATCCAAGATGTATTCATTTAGAGGCCCAGAGGTGTGGACGTGTTCCACTATACACAACTTCAGAGACAACACAACACACTGAACACTGAGGCTAGGAGACACTCCCTGCCTTTCACTGATGAATCAACAGACATCAGATGATCCATGAAATGAGATGGCATTCCTTTCTGTTCATAAATTGATACATATACAATCATAATTGAAATCCTAACACATATGGGAGAAAATCTAATTAGGATCATCAAAACGTACTTTGGAAACAACACTGAAATATAAGGAGATTGGGAAAAGAACCTCCAGGTCTTTTGATTATCATATGTCTAAAATCTGCATATTCATGCTCATCTGGAAAGCTACCATGAGCTATGTGGTCCTTATGCTCCATCTGCATCTGTCATCTTCCTTTCCCTACCCCTTGATGCTTCCACTAAATAACTGTTTATTTAAAAAATGCAAGATGGGGGCTTCCCTGGTGGCGCAGTGGTTGAGAGTCCGCCTGCCGATGCAGGGGACACGGGTTCGTGCCCCGGTCTGGGAAGATCCCACATGCCGCGGAGCGGCTGGGCCCGTGAGCCATGGCCACTGAGCCTGTGCTCCGGAGCCTGTGCTCCGCAAGGGGAGAGGCCACAACAGTGAGAGGCCCGCCTACCGCAAAAAAAAAAAAAAAAAAAAAAAAAAAAAAAAAAAAAAAAAAAAAAAAATGCAAGATGGGGCTTCCCTGGTGGCACAGTGGTTGAGAGTCCACCTGCCGATGCAGGGGACACGGGTTCGTGCCCCGGTCCAGGAAGATCCCACATGCCGCGGAGCGGCTGGGCCCCTGAGCCATGGCTGCTGAGTCTGTGCCTCTGGAGCCTGTGCTCCGCAATGGGAGAGCCCACAACAGTGAGAGGCCCGCGTACAGCAAAAAAAAAAAAAAAAAAAAAAAACCAAGAAATGGCAAGGGTAGGAAAGCAAAATTTATCACTGGATTTTGCAGCCCCAAGCCAAACTAACAGCTCAAGCTTCCTTATTCTTACAGATGCAGTTAATTTATTCTGATACTAGTGATAATCCAAGATATTTAGACAAAACTATGTGACAATGAGGAAGGCCCAGGGGGCAGGTCACGTTGACCTAGTAAAGAGAGAGGACAGCTGACAGAAGTCCTAAGACAGAGTCTTCATTTGGGGTCCAGAGACCACCAATAGGACTATTAAGAGATTTCTGGGGTTCATGGACTTGGATACAAGAACATATTTTTTATTTATTTCTAACTGAAATTTAGCATTTCCTTAAACTGTGAATGTAAGTAATAAAGCACTGTAGTATGAGCCATACATATGACTCTGTCACCAAGAGAAATAACAGATATTTTCATATCACATTAGAGTTATTGCAAATATATCACTTACACACACCACTAATTTGAAATTACAGTAGTATTGAGGACTCGCCTCTAATCACATTGAGGGGATTCAGGGTGAGAAAGCACGGGATACTGGCCCCAGAGAGCTGAGGTGCATTTCAAAGGAATGATTTCAGTGAACCCAGTCTCTTGCATCTTCCCACACATAGAAAAGAGCTAACTTCCTTAACTTGAGATATCTGTTTTTCTTTAATTAACAGTAAACTTTTGATGTTCAGACTACCTGGTCTTTGTTGGAAAAGCTCCTATATATATTGGATCCCGCCCCCCAACCCCTTGCCTCTTTGGAGCAGTCTCTCAGAGTTATCTGAGATGCTATGTCCCAGGCTTGAAGTCCTCAGAATGTCCGCCGAATAAAATATAATTCTCAACTTTTAGGTTGTGCATTTTTTTTCATCAACATTACTAACCCAGTTTTCAGCAAACTGAAACTCAGAGGGATTAATTAATTTATTCAAGTTCATATAAAATAGTCAAGACTGGTTGACTACAAGCCTATTATTCTATACCTACCACACTGTGTTATGCAGAATCATAGAAAAGAGTTCACATTATGGAACCAAATGCAAGCATCTGCAATTTTACAGCATCGTGATTTTGGTCAGATTTCTTTCTTTCTGTGCCTCAATTCCTTCACTTACAATGTGGATCATAGTATCTATCTCTCTTAGCCCCATGAACTTGGCACATAATAAGTGGGTGATAAAAGTTAGTTATTTTTGTCATGGCACAAGAAAAAGAACAAAACTCAGAAAGGGAAGGCAGCAAGAAAGTAAAAAAGCAAGGAATGACCTATGCCTCACATGATTTGCACAGCATTTTGATTCTCTCAGTTTTAATTCAGGAAATATTAATTGCACATCCAATATCCACAAGGAACTCTGGAAAATACAAAGATGACTTGGAACCAGATTCTATTTTGAAAGATTTATTCTCTAAAAAATTTTTGAGGTGTTACCATGGGCCAGATGGAGGCGACACATACAATTAAATGTAAAACAAGACTTTTATCACATTGTAGTGTAATTTGAGACTTGACATGCCAATTTCCATTTATACCGTGAGCCATTTAAAAGCAGAAACTCTTAGTCTCCAATGTCTTCCCTGTGTTTATCCCAGTGCCCTGAACACAGATGTTATGTAATAAATGTTCCAGGGAGAGAGGGAGGGAAAGACGGAAGCTGGGAGGGAAGTGGAGGAAAAAGGATGAGGAGCAGAAGTAAGTAAGAAGGGAGAAGGTGTACAAAGAGGCACAATCACAGGATGTGGGACTTCAGAGGAAGGCAGTATTAACTGAGTGAGAATTCTGTGGCATTTGAGATATATTAGATGACTTGAAGAATGGGTCGGAATGTAGTCTTGTTCATTGTACCTGATACGGAGTAGACTCAGTATGCATTTGTTGATTGAATGAGTGAATGAATGAATAGTACAGGGGTGGGAAAGTGTCTTGGGAAACCACTGTAGGAATGTGAACATGCCATGTACCTTTCCTATTCTCAGACTGCTCACCAGACAAAATGAAGGATGAAATCATGCCTTTCAGTGTCTTCTACTAACTTTTGCAATCCCAAACTAATTTTGCCACTTTATGTTTTGAAAAATATAAAATGGAGAAACTTTATTCTCTGCTAGATGGTGGCTAACCCACCTTTTTATAATCCTATGCTAAACTCTGGCTCCACGTAAATAGTTCCCAAAACTGGGGGCATAAGAGTTGTAGGCTCCACAAACTTTTACGATGTCTGAGACTCATTAAGCATGTTAAACCAGAGAAATGTATCTAATGCCTTTTAAATGGCACATTTTTCTGTCTCAGGGAACTAGGAAAGCATGTACAGTAAAAACCAAGAAGCTGACAAGTTACTTGAACAACTTTCTTTGATATCTTTTCTAGACCAGCAGCTCAGATGTTCTGCCTCATTAAGTAAAACTACTGTCCACTCCCTGTATCATTGAAGAGATAGGTCATAATACCTTTGAACTGAACGACATTTAGAGATCACTCTCTCATCTACAAACGTTGAGCAGTTGGAATGCAGTCTCCAACAAAGTTGGTGAGCAGGGAAAGATAAGATAGGAAGGAAGTTATTTAAACACATCCCTGGCAGAACATCACGATCCTCTAACAAATGTTAAGATTCCTTGGGAGGAACGGAGGAAGGGAGAGAGGGGGAGGAATGGAGGTAGGGAAGAGGAAAATAAGGAAATAATATGGTGAGTAACAGCTTGTGATTTTCAAAAAGGGGATATTCCATTTATTGAGATGCATTCTGTGTGAATCACTGTGCCAGGCATTGCAGATACTAAGATGAAGGAGACACAATCTCTCTCTTTGAGCACCTCACAGTAGAATGTTTGTAAGCAGATGTTTTCAGTGTAATATGAGAGCCATATCAGTCATATTCACCGTGTGTGAGGACCCCCTTTGAACTCTCAGTATGTCAACAGCATGAAGAAGAAGAGAAACCATGTGAATTCCAGCACTGACTCTTACTACCTGTGTGATTTTTGGACAAGTTACCTAATTTCACTTAGATTCAGCTCCCTGTTTAGTAGGCATACCTACCTCTAAGGACTGTTGAGGATATTAACAGTTCATGCATGGCCATAGAAATTGTAATATGTGTTTGCTCTATTATTTGAGAATATTTGATTTTGCTCTAGACAAGAAAAATAAATGGGATGGATGGAAATCTTTTAAAAGTGTCACATTTAGGCAGGAAGTAAGCAAGTAGTTTATAAAACAGAGGCAGAATTCACAAGATATATTAAATATCAATAGTAATTTAGCAACCTATAAGATATGCTAAAGATGGATAAAATAATAGAATGTATAAGAGAATAAATGAGTGCTCCTAATAAATAGAAAGGGATAAAAAGACAAATTTATTAGGTGTTATAATGTATCCTCTGGGCTGACAGCTATGTCATCCAAAACTCAGCTACCCAATATGGGCCCAGTCTATTCTTTGCCCAAGAAACAGAAATAAAATCCCTAACAGTTCATTGGGCTAATGTGTACTTCACCTACATATCTATAAAAGACAGACTATGTGTTTGGGCACCAGGTACATTCTGTTCATTGGGTTCCTTTACTCAAACCTCAGTTCTGGTCCTGGCATGCACAGCATCGGTGAGGAAGGCTGATGCAGCAAAAAGAGAGAGACAAAATATACCACACGGTAAATTTTGGGTAGTGTGGTCCATACAACTGGCTTGCATCTTAACCTAAGTATATTAACCAAATTTCTTCTTTTGTTTCTCTTTCCTTTGCTTCTCATATATGTTTTAAACTGATTTGATAAGCTATGTGATTCAAGCATCTTAATTTGGCCTATGAAATCTTCTGTCCCATGACCTCAGAGATGGCGTGCCTGGTTGTATAAGTGGAGACTCTGCCATTGCTCCCAGGTGGCTTCTTACATGTCAGAAGCTGTGCCTCCAAAACAGAAATATGAATACATGGAACAGGATGGAAAGCTGAGAGATAAACCCACGCACATATGGTCACCTTATCTTTGATAAAGGAGGCAAGAATATACAGTGGAGAAAAGACAGCTTCTTCAATAAGTGGTGCTGGGAAAAATGGACAGGTACATGTAAAAGAATGAAATTAGAACACTGCCTAACACCATACACAAAAATAAACTCAAAATGGATTAAAGACCTAGATGTAAGGCCAGACACTATCAAACTCTTAGAGGAAAACACAGACAGAACACTCTATGACATAAATCACAGCAAGATCCTTTTTGACCCACCTCCTAGAGAAATGGAAATAAAAACAAAAATAAACAAATGGGACCTAATGAAACTTCAAAGCTTTTGCACAGCAAAGAAAACCATAAACAAGATGAAAAGACAACCCTCAGGGTAGGAGAAAATATTTGCAAACGAACCAACTGAAAAAGGATTAATCTTCAAAATTTACAATCAGTCCATGCAGCTCAATATCAAAAAAATAAACAACCCAATACAAAAGTGGGCAGAAGACCTAAATAGACACTTCTCCAAAGAAGATATACAGATTGCCAACAAACACATGAAAGGATGCTGAACATCACTAATCATTAGAGAAATGCAAATCAAAACTACAATGAGGTATCACCTCACACCAGTCAGAATGGCCGTCATCAAAAAATCTACAAACAATAAATGCTGGAGAGGGTGTAAAGAAAAGGGAACCCTCTTGAACTGTTGGTGGGAATGTAAATTGGTATGGCCATTATGGAGAACAGTATGGAGGTTCCTTAAAAAACTAAAAATAGAACTACCATATGACCCAGCAATCCCACTACTGGGCATATACCCTGAGAAAACCATAATTCAAAAAGAGTCATGTACCACATATTCATTGCAGCTCTATTTACAATAGCCCAGACATGGAAGCAACCTAAGTGTCCATCAACAGATGAATGGATAAAGAAGATGTGGCACATATATACAATGGAATATTACTCAGCCATAAAAAGACATGAAACTGAATTATATGTAGTGAGGTGGATGGACCTAGAGACTGTCATACAGAGTGAAGTAAGTCAGAAAGAGAAAAACAAATACCATATGCTAACATATATATATGGAATCTAAAAAAAACAAAACTGGTTCTGAAGAACATAGGGGCAGGACAGGAATAAAGACACAGAGGTAGAGAATGAACTTGAGGACACGGGACGGGGAAGGGTAAGCTGGGACAAAGTGAAAGAGTGGCCTGGACATATATACACTACCAAATGTAAAATAGATAGCTAGTGGGAAGCAGCCGCATAGCACAGGGAGATCAGCTCAGTGCTTTGTGACCCCCTAGAGGGGTGGGATAGGGAGGCTGGGAGGGAGACGCAAGAGGGAGGAGATATGGGGATATATATATAGGTATAGCTGATTCACTTTGTTATAAACCAGAAACTAACACACTATTGTAAAGCAATTATACTCCAATAAAGATGTTAAAAAATAAAAGAAGTTGTGCCTATTAGTTCCTTTCCTTCTTTTTTTAATTTAATTTTTATTTTATCTTGGAGTATAGTTGATTTACAATATTGTGTTAGTTTCAGGTGTGCAGCAAAGTGATTCACTTATACCTATACATATATCCATTCTTTTTCAAATTCTTTTCCCATATAGGTTATTACAGAATATTGAGTGGAGTCCCCTGTGCTCCTTCTATCGTACTGAAAGATATGAAAGAATGAACCGCAGTTCATTTTGGAATGGATATGGCTTAATTATATTTTTCTGCTTGACTCTACTTATATAAAATATATCTATCATTGCATGTCCCACTCAAAATTCCTGCTGTGTAAACATCTCCCCACACAATGCCAGCTCTCTGGCAGTAGTGCATTGGACCAGGGGTGGATTGATTCAATACCAGCCAACCATTGGCTAGCCAGTGACCTGAGACTTATGAGATATTACTCAGAATGATCAGCTCCGAGGCCAGTCAAATAATGATGTTGAGAATTTGGACCTGAGACACTGAAGCTAGCATCAGTTATAAAGAGGCTCTAGGGCTTCCCTGGTGGCACAGTGGTTGAGAATCTGCCTGCCAATGCAGGGGACACGGGTTCGAGCCCTGGTCTGGGAGGATCCCACATGCCACGGAGCAACTAGGCCCGTGAGCCACAATTGCTGAGCCTGTGCATCTGGAGCCTGTGCTCCGCAACAAGAGAGGCCGTGATAGTGAGAGGCCCGTGCACCGCGATGAAGAGTGGCCCCCACTTGCCGCAGCTAGAGAAAGCCCTCGCACAGAAACGAAGACCAAACACAGCCATAAATAAATAAATACATTTAAAAAAAAAAAAAAGAGGCCCTAAAGTGCACGGGCCATGCTGTGGCCGAGGGCTGGTGTCGACTGTGTGTGAAGAGATGAACAAGGATCTATTAACCACATTCAAGATGATAGGAAAGGAAGAGAATACTGGTCTTTGGAAAGTGGCAGCACAGTAGATGCCCCGGAAGAAGAAGAGATACCAATGAAAAGTGACTACAAATTCCCCAGGAGAAAAAAGGATGAGGAAATTTGCCTTAATTGCAGCTTTCCATTTCCAGCTTTAGTGGGACCCAACCATTCAGAAGTTCCCAACCTGGGCCCCTCAGATCAGTAGTATATAAGAGACTTCCATTTACCTTGTAGTAGGGTTTTTTTTTTTTTTTTACCATTTCTGTTTCTTGTAAGCAAATAAATAAAAACTTCCATTAGAATAGTACTTGTTCATTTTAATGTTCACAGATAACCTCATTTAGAAGCCACTTACACGTGTCTGTCTCTAAGAGTGTGTACTGATGGTAAAATTGTATGATTCAATTAATACAGTGTCACTCATATATTTAAGTGCCACGTCCAGTTGGTATGTCATAAAAGACACCATCTGTGCAGACTCTAGTAAATTAGGTTACTTGCTGATGACATTGAAGAAGCCAACAGAACCCTGGTCCCCTTACACCTATCCCATCTAGAAGAATTAATCCCAACAACCTTCAGAGTCTCATAACAAGTTAATGACAGAGAAAAAAGTAGCATATCCCCAAACTCACCCAATTTATAGAAATGCCAACAAAAATTGTCATGAATTAGCAAATTGAGTGTGAGAGAGCAATAATGTTGCTTCTCCAGAAAACTTATTCCATTTGATAGTTGGATCACATTTGGCCTAGATGTAATTATTTCTTGGTGAAAAATTAATTAGCAAAAAACTTAATCTGCTTGTCTCCTTTTTTATGGAAAATGAACTGTCAGGGCTTTACAAGGTCACATAAAAATGTTTGTAAGCATGTCACAGTCAGGGAACCTAAAGATGAATTCCTCAGCCAAAGTTTTATTATATGTATATTAACCACTGAACTGATTTCCAGGTTCAAAAATTATTCCTAACTCAAATATTATTTTAGATGAGGGTATTAATTGCTTTAACTCCATTGCCCCTCTACTACATTCCAAGCACTGCATTCCAATCTGTTGACAAATATAGTTATCCCCATGTACAAAAGAATAAACTGAGATTCAGAGAAATTATATTACTTGCTCAAGGATACACAGCAGGTTAATTAGAGCACTCATATTCTGTAATTAGACCATGTCTATCTCCAAATCTAGCTTTTCCATTTCATCATGCTACTTTAACTCAATTAAAATATGTTAAATTGATGCTATTTAAGCAATAAAATGTGCTTTACTTTAATCATTTTTATGGAAACATGTTTGGCTCTAGCCTTATTTAAACACAATAAACAGTTTGGGCTTTTTCACTGATTTGGAGAGATAATCAGGATCATTATCTAAAGTGTAAAAAGGCACTGGTATGTGTCTCTTCAAAAAAGGGAAAACTTCCTATCGTTTTTTCTGGCACACTGAGCGGCTTGTGGGGTTCTTATTTCCCTGACCAGGGATCAAACCTGGGGTGCTCAGCAGTGAAAGCATGGAGTCCTAACAACTGGACCGCCAGGGAATTCCTAAAACTTCCTATCTTTAAAAGAAATGGCCTTCAGTCATCACAGCGGGTTTCCACCACAGGTTTGTTAAATGAATAAACGAAAGTCCCTCAAGCACTTGAAACTCAGCATCTCCAAAACTAAACTCATTTTCTCTACGTTTTTCCCAAAAATATAATAATAAACAAATCTGCCTTGTATTTCCCCATATCACTGGATGGGATCACCATCCACTCTGTTTCCCACACTGGAATTCTCAGAGTCATCCTGACTCCTGTTTCTGATCCCCTGTATTCAGTGTGTCACCATGCTAGATAACTTCCAGATCCCCTCTCCAGATGCCCTTTCTTCTCATCTTTCTTAATTTGGCTTCAAATGAAGGGTATCAGTGGGCTTACATTCAGCCAATGCAGAGCCCCAGGAAGACATCAAAGAGAGGGAAGAGACTGAGGGCAGGGGGGGTTTGCCCACAGCTCCATCTCTACTAGGACCATGTGAGCTAGTTGTGACCTCTGACCAGCCTTTCTAGAGTTCTTTCTCACCAGGTTCTAGGAACTACTCTCTCCTCTTGCTATCTGAGGCTAGGGGTGGAAATAACTTCCCGCTGTATCAATGTTCTTTTCCACATACCTACATTCTACCCTCATCTTTCTAAATAGTTACTTTACTAAAACTCACCTCTATATAACTAGTTTGAGTGTGCCCTCTAGTTCCTGTGTTCTGACGAATACTGTAATACAATCCTGTTTATTCCAGATATTTCTTGAATCTGTTTACTTCTCTACCCAAAGCCTTTGCCTTAATTTGGAACTTCATCTTTTATTTTTGGATTGCTGCAACGTCCAATTGACTAGTCTTTAATCCATTCTCCATAGTCTAATTAGTGACATCTTTCTAAAAAATATATCTTATCAGGTCTCTACATCATGGCCCTGTTTAAAACCCTTCAATGACTGACTCTTTATTGTACCATTGTAGCTCCAAACTCTTCAGGATGTTCTACAAATTTCCGTATCAGGAGATCAGCTTGGTGCTTTGTGACCACCTAGAGGGGTGGGATAGGGAAGGTGGGAGGGAGAAGCAAGAGGGAGGGGATATGGGGGTATATGTATATGTATAGCTGATTCACTTTGTTATAAAGCAGCAACTAACACCACTGTAAAGCAATTATACTCCAATAAAGATGTTAAAAAATAAATAAATAAATCCTCAGGGGAAAAAAAAAGTTTCTGTATCACCTGGACCATGTTCACTTCATCAGACTCATTGCTCAATACTCCTCCTTTCTGCTGCCTTGAACTCTTTGTTTTAGCCACGCTGGCTAGTACAGTAATTCAGCAGGCCTCCATAATGCACTATGCTAGATCCCCCAACTCCAATTCCATCTTACACAATTCATTTCCTCCATCTACATCAAAATTCTCACTCAACTACCACTGGCTAATTCCTGTTCCCCCTTCAGGACAGACTTTGGCTTCATCGTCTCTGGGAAGCCTTTGCTGAGATTTCTTTGCATGCTAGATTAGTGTTCTTTCCCTGTGTTCCTATACACCTGTCTTGGTCATAATACCAATCACACTTATTGCTCCCACTAGACAACAGTTTCCTTGAAAGCAGTAACCAAATCTATTATCTCTGTATCCTTAGCTTCAGGGAAGTACTTGACATAGAATAGGGACTCAATAAAGATTTGTTGAATGAATTAAGTTAGCCCCCTGAACATTCTTCCCAGCAAAATCCAAACTCTACAAAACATATTTTTTATCTATTTTCTTTATCAAGGTGTGTTTGGTACAGAAGTGTTTGTGATATACATGTTTATCTGAAATATGAGGCGATATTGATTTGTGTGTATATTTATATTTCAGGCAGTCACATTATGCCATGCTTTGGTAATAGCTGCATAATTCTCCCACTGGGAGAGCAGTTTCTATAATCGCAGTTGATGATTTCTTTTTATAGACTTTATATTTGATGCACTGCTTTTTATTGTCAGAAATCAAAGTAAGAAAAAGAATTCTTCTGAAATGAGAGTTCTAGCCCTGCAAACTGTAAATTCAGAGGTGGAACTTATCTATCCCAGTGAAACACCAGGTAAATTACCACCAGAGATTGCAAACTGCTTGAGAAAATAAAGTTTCCAATTCACCAACATAGAGTAGGAGAAGATATAAAATCAGAATGAATAGGATGTGGAGAGGAACACTCACAGAACCTAGGATCTTGAACATTGGGGATTTAATTGCTGATACACTACAAATAACTTACGCCTACTTCTATTATGGATGTCAGCATTACAGTTAATTTTTTTCCATCTCTATTCTTTTTCTTGATGGGCCGACTCCATAGTTACAAATTGCAAGAAGTTAGGTGTGGTTGTTTATTCCCTCTTTATAATAAAATACTAGTTGTTATGGAATCTCTGGCACACTCTCATTGCCCCTCTCCCATGGAGGCCATGAACTTTCCATTTTGTGGAAATGTATCCTCCCCATTTGTCAGTTATATACTCTGCATAATATACCACCACAACTTAGTGGCTTAAAACTACCGTTTAATTCTATCACAACTCTGTGCGTTGGTAATGTGGGCTGGGTTCAGCTGGGTGATTCTTCTGCTGGAGTCTCCCATGTGGTAGGTGGTCAGTTGGTGGATCAGCTGGAGGTTGTTCGATTATGAGGGCCACCCTGAGATGCTGGGATGGGTAAAGCCTCACTCCATGTAGAGCCTCACATTCTAGCAGGCTACCTGCTCTCGTTCACATGGAGGTCAGAGTCCCAAGAACAGAAAGGGAGGGCAAGCACCAAAGCAAAGCACTGTTCAAGCTACAGCTTTGGTCATGTTTGCTACTTTCCCACTTGCCAAAGCAAGGTACATGGCCAAACCCAGAGTCAATGTGAGAGAAGCCTAGTGAAAGGTAAGGATACAGAAAGGCATGAACAAATTCATGACCATTACTTTGATATTCATGCATGCCATTCCTGACATTTCCTTCTATGTGGTGGAGGCTGAGTTGTGTAACACTCCTGGCCTCTCTTACTCCTTCACTCACTCACTGTCAGGAAAGGAACAGTGATTTTTTTTTTCTTGGAAATTTGGGTGAGAATAAAGCAGACATTCCCAGCTAGCTCTTCTCTTTTCCTATTTGGGTGGGCCAACTTCTGTACCCTGAGAGTTGCCTGCGTCTGTTGAATTTAGGGGCTTAGTAATGAAAACTCCATTTGTATGAAGATAAAAGTCATATTCTCCAATACCAAGATTTTGCCAATAAAGAAATTTTGGGTCCCATCTATTTACTCTTGTCTTATTTCTCAATTAGTTCAAACTCAGTGAAAGACTCTACCCCTTCCATCCTAATCCTCTCCAAGCATGCACACACACACACACACACACACACAAAATGGCAGTTGAATGGAAAACTTCACTGTTGTGCCAAAATGGCCACTCTCTTAAGTGAAAAAAAAGGGAGGGGAGTTGATAAGGGAGAATTCCTAGGAATGACAATAGAAAATGATTATAGAAACTCCATCATTGGGACTTCCCTGGTGGTCCAGTGGTTAAGACTCTGTACTTCCAATGCAGGGGGCATGAGTTCGATCCCTGGACGGGGAACTAAGATCCCTTATGCCACGTGGAGCGGCCAAAAAAAAAAAAAAAAAAAAAAAGAAAGAAACTCCATCATTGAACAATGGGAAATTTGATAAAGTCTTTAAGAAAGACTTCAGCTTCAAGCATAGAAAGAACAGAACAAAATTTGAAGAGATGTAATGCCATTATAGAACCCAAATAAAGATAATGAACCAGTGCACTGAGGCAGGAAAAAGGCCAAACCCAAGGTTTCTCGGTGAGGGTGACTAAGGCTGAGTTTATCAAAATAATTGGAGATGGAACCAAAGATAAAAATAACAAGAGTGGGCTGGCAGCACCCACATGTATGTAAATGAAGAGACTCGTAAACTAAAGGAAGAATGGCACATTTTTCACTTTCTACTTCTGTAATCTTAAGTAGTTTATATATCAATACTTCAGCATTAATCTGTGTAACAACCCTAGCAATTACATGATTAGTCTTGTTCTATAAGTGAGGGAATAGAGATAAAAGGAAATTAAGGGATGTTCCCAAGTGTGTTATAAAGAATTTAATCTTGCCTAAAAAGAAGTCTGGGCTTTGTCCTGGCCTACTGGGTGGTAAAGTGTCTGTGTTTGCTTGAGGGCCTTGGACTAGCCAAAGAGTAACAGTGTGAGTTAAATTGGGGGCTTTGACTCATACTAACCATGTGATTTAGGGGCTTTGGATCTCACCTGGGGGGCTAGAGACTGAGATCAATCACATGGACAATCAATCAATCAATCAATCATGCCAATGTAATCGAGCCCCAGTATGGACACCAAGGTCTGGTTGAGCTTCGTTTGCTGGCCACACTCCATGCATAGTGCCACAGGCCACTGCCGGAGAGTAACGCGATTACCAGGAGACAGATGAGGAAGCTTCATGTTTGGGACACTCCTGGACTCTGCTCTAGGTATCTTTTTCTTTGGCTGATCTTAATCCCTGTAATAAACCATAACTGTGAGCATAACAGCTTTTAATGAGTTCTGTGGGTCTTTATAGCAAATTATTGAACCTGAGGGTAGTTTTGAGAACCCTTCCCTCACCCCAAATTTGCTGCTGGTGTCAGAGGTGAGAGCAGTCTTGTGGAGGACGGTGTGCTCTCTAATTCTGTAGTTGACCCTAACCTCTCACATCAACATAACCCGTGATCCACCACATATGGCTCTGCAATTTGCACACAGAAACCTCTAGAATGTGCCATTTACAACTAATACTACCAAGTGAGATGGATAAAACTACTACTCAATAGATCTTTTGAATAACAGATATCTTTACTTTTCTCATTAGAGTTGATGATTATAAGAATAATGAAAAATCCAATATTAATTGTTCAGTCCACGTACAAGCCTATTGGTAATAAGCTATAAGCCAATAAAAGCCAAAACTTGGCACCACAAGATTAAGTATCTTGGGGCAACCGTGCAGTTCTTGACAATTCCTAGACCTGTGTGCATTTCTGTATGTTATGGTCCTGATAACCCAGCTAGGAAGCAGTAAAATCATAATTCAAATCAAGTCCTGGCATAGGATCAAAATTGGTCTTAGAAACCAAGATGAAAATAAGTCTATATGAGGGGACAAAACAAAATAAAATAAACAGGTGTGGGAACAGTTAAGATTCAAAAGCTTGGAGCTTTGTAGGGCTTAAATCTAAATAATGAAACATTTTAATTTTACCAATAAGAGAAAAGACTATTTTTCCCAAGATAGAATGATGATCTACTATGAAGTCTATCACTGGAAATTTGGGGGGCACCTTGGATTACCACTTGAGCAAATATCTAGAGTATATCTACCCATTGCACAGAAAAGTTAGTGGAAGCCAATAAGTTAAACATGCAACAAATAAAAAAATAAATAAATACCAATGTTTTTAGGTATTGGTACCGGGGGAATGTTTAAAGTATTATTTAAAATAAAAGAATGGTGCCACACAAAGAAGTATCCATTTTAACTTTGGACTTAGAAAAGAGTAAATTTTTCTCCCAAGAGGCTTCTAAACACCATTTCTAAAGGGTAGGACCTGTGTCTTAGTCTTTATTGTTTGCCCAACTTCTAGCATGGGGGTAGAACATAGCACTCAATAAAGGATTGTTGCATTTGTTAAATTAATGAAAACACATGGGAAGGGATACTCTAATCAGGGTTTTATTGCTTGAGAGACTCTTCTCCTTCTCTATCCTACACCTTTTAAACTGGGCAGCTCCCTCTCAGTCAGGGAATGGAATGGAATGGAAAATAATAAAAATAATAGTAATCTCTAATATTCCTTCAGCACTAGAAACACGGTGGTTCTGACTCTCTGTCTTCTGCAGTGTATACTATCAAATGAAAAAATATATAATATCTATAAAACAGACTTCTTAAAATAACTTAGACCCTCATTATTTTTATTACAGCTGTTGATGAAAAGAAGCAATTATAGGACATTGGCTAAACACCACCTTGATGTGTTCAACATCAAAATCCAATATTATTTGTTCTGATCATATAATAGTCTTATTAGTAATAGGCACTAAGTCAAATACAATCCAGGGCAAGGCAAACCAAAACTTTGCACTCCATCATCAAGTCTCTCGAGACAGCTGTGCAAAACTTGACATTTAATTTAAAAAGCATAGAGGCATGATGGAAAAGCATCTCTGTGTGGAGAGTGGAAAGCAGTGGTGCATTTTATTTGACATGGTGGATTTGCTTTCCTTTATTTTCATATTTTAATAAGTTCAACTCATGAAAGCATAATTAAAATAGAAAGATCAGGATGCATGGACATTTGGGGATCTTGATTTAAAAAGCAGTTGCCTTCCTAAGTCCTTCAACAAAATGTAAATTAAACAGATGAAATTGCCTAAAACATCACTGATTCCCAAGGGAATGTAATCATGCTTAAATGCCAACACTAAATTAATCAGTGGAACAGAATGCAGAGAGGAGAAATTTCATTTTAAGCAGCTTCATGTTTCATTAAAGTAAGTGGACATGACAGGTCAGGTTAAGACTTTGTAAAGAATGATTTGAAAAGCAAAAGGCAAAGGTTTCTGTCTCAAAACTGTGCAGCCATAAAGCTTATTCAAATAGAACGGAATGTTAATTCATGTGCATAGTATGCTCCATAGTTGATCATTTTCCCAAGATATTTTTTTTTTCTCAGTGCAGAATTCTGGGGGGGAAATGTATTAATATTTGTGTAACTATGTTGTTTTCCTCAAAATAGCTTAGTTATAGTTTTATATACTATATTTACATTGCTTATAAATAATCACATTCTTCCACACTAAACCAGTCTACAAAAATAAAATTGAGCTGTCAGTCGAAACATGTATGTATTTAAGTTGAACAAGCAGAAAAAAAGATTTGGACAGGATGGTAAATGGATATAAATTTTGTCAGAAGTCATTTATTTGTTCAACAAATTTTTTGAGTGCCTATTTTGTACCAGGCACTGTTCCAGACGCTTGGCATGTACATTAGACACACACACACAAACACACAGACACAGATCTTTCGATTTTAACAAGTAAATTATGTATAAATTATGTATAGTAGAATATAGTAACCAGAACAGAAAAAATGTAGTTTGGGATAAGAAGAAAAGGAAGTGCATGACTGAGGGAAGGAAACAAGTTGTAGTATCAAAGAGGGTTCTCAGGGCAGGTTTCCTTGCAAAGGGGGCTTGAAAGAGATGAGAGTTATCCATGGAGATTCCTGTAAGATCATCCCAGAAGGAAGTGATAGTCAGTTCATAGGCCCTGAGGCTGAGGTGTGCTTTTTGAATTGAACTGAATGTGAGATGCAAAAAAGAAAGTCCAAGGTGACTTCAAGATTTTTGGCAGGAGCTACTGAGAGAAGTTGTCATCAACTGAGATGAAGAAGATTGTGAGTATGACAAGTTTGGGGATGAGGAAGATAATTTCAATTTTGAACATGTTGTGTGTGAGATGTCCAGTAGAAATCCACATGCAGATATGGAGAAAGTGATTAAACATACTAGTTTACAATCCAAGAGAGAGATCTGGCCTGGAGGTATAAATTTGGCAGTTCTTAATGTATAGATGAAAAAGTATACTGGTGATCTCCAAAGTTAGGACTCACTTATTCAGACTTGCCAAGAAATATAAAATTTCCTAATTTTCAATCCTTGTCTTTGGTCCTTTCTCTTTTGATCTCTTCCCACAACATCATATCCCACCTCTTAATAATTCATCCAGCTCAAGTGAAATCTCCTCTTAAAAGCTTTACACTAACATAATAGATTAACTAACATAATAGACTAACATCTATTCTTGCATTTTCATAGCTCTTTGTTGGGCCCTCTATTTCTATCTGTATCATACTCTATCTTATAGGAGAGCCTCTATGCTCACATCTCCCTGCTTGACTGTGAGAAGCTTGGAAAGAAAGATTTATTTTAGTCATTGTTATGTTTCTACCCAAAGGCCTAGCCTATTGCCTTACACAGTGCCTAATGTATTAGGTGTTAATTAAATATATTAGGTCAAATTGAATTTAAGTTTTCAGGTCAAAATATAAAATCATTTAAGTAAAGAAAGGAGAGAAAAGTCATGCTTTACCTAGTTTGTGTGCAGCTTGAAATGGAATTAGAGAATTATAGAGAGAAATTTTTATCCTACATGGGTACATTCCTCAAGTGGGGAAACATACAAAGTCATTTTGCCCTTACTCTGTGTGAAACACTTTAAATACATTATCCCATTTTATTTATTCAATAAATGTATGTTGGTAACATTCACCCCATTTGACAAATGAGAAGACTGAGTAGTAAATAGAAGAGCAGGAATTTGAGCCCGGATGTATCTCACTCAAGAGCTCATGTTCCCTCCACTGTCCCACTGCTGGGCATGGGGTCATCAGAGCTCTGAAGATAACAGCAAGAGTTCATGGGCACCCAGTAGCATCTTTAGACTTCTGCCAATATGAGACTGAAGCAGGGCCATCAACTGTTTTCAAAGTGAGACATCATCATCCTCCCCACTATCCCACCATCATTCCCCATCTTAAAAGCTTCATAGTTTAGGAGGACGAAGGAAATTAAAGTCAAGCAAGGATGAAAGGGGAAACTCAGAGAGCTGAGCCAGCCCTTAGAGCTCTCCCACAGTCGACTATGACCCTTGTTCAGGTCTGTGGCCCAGACCACTACCATGCCTCTTCACCTAGAGCCCAAGTTTCTAGTTTGAGAAATATTATTTTGGATTGTTTATGACCAATCTGGTCTTAACATCAGCCTGAAGCAAGCCAGCCAACTAGAGACAATGTGTGTGGTGAATCAAGAGATGGTTCTACAGTCACAAAACCTGGGTTCAAATCTCAGTCCTACCACTTACATAGTTGTGGGGCCTCACAGAAACCACTTCAATTCTATGAGCCTCAATTTCTACTTCAGGTAAAAGATGTAGGCCCTGCTTATATCATAGAACCATTGTGAGAATGAAAGAGATAATGAAGGACAAAGTGCCTCAGAATCTAAGGATATTATTCTAGTTTAATTTACCTACCTAGGTTCATGGTAACTATTTCTGAGGTCCGGTTTGCATAAGTTCTGGGTACAGTGTATAAGAGGCATGAAGAAGGATCTGGGTTCAAGGAATTTAGGTATCTGAGGTAAGACCCAGGAATGATCCAGATATGGATAAGAGGCTAAATATGATAATTCCATAGGAGGGTTCCTTTAAGCACAGAATGATTCAATGGACTTCAAACTGATGGAAGCAAAACCTTAAAACAAAACCACAAAGGACACCAAATGGTCGGTTACAGCTTTTAATTATTTGCAGCTTCTCTCATCAATGGTGGAATATATTTCTCCTCCCTTATATCGGTCTGTGCTGATGATTTGCTTTGAAGAACAGCACACAGTGAACATGATGTTAAGCAAGTTCTGAGCCTAAGCCTCAAGAATCATTGCACACTTCTATCTGCTCCCTTGGATCCTTGCCTTGGCCACCATGTACAAGTCTAGGCTTGTCTGATAGATGATTAGAGACTACATGGAATTAAGACAAGCTCTCTCACTAAGCCATTTTGGACCATCCAGCCCCCAACCAACTCTGCTGGCCATATATATATGTATCAGAGCCCAGCCAAGATCAGACAAACCTCAAACCTGGCCCTATGCAACCAATCCCAGGCCAAGTTGCTGATCCATAAAGTCATGAGTTAAGTAACTATTTTTAAGCTCCTAATTTTGGAAGTGATTTATTACATAGAAAGTGATGACTGTTCCAACAACTGAGCTTGTAGGAATGGGAATTTACAGTGGCATCTGAGTTGCTACCATGTTCTTATACCATGTCCTCTCTTTGGAAAGATTAGATTTGCTCATCATGATAGTTGGCTGGATATGCACAAAGGAGTAGAACTCTCCTTTGCCTCCTAACAAGTAACCTTGACTTGGTAGTGTGAGCAAAGTTGGAAGGGCCATTTTACCTGGTCATAACTGAATCTCTGAGAAGGAAAATAAATAAACCAGTGGGACAAGGAGCAGGAAGAATGAGTAGTAGACTCTATTTGAGCTGAAAGCCAGTGACTTCCTGGAAAGAAACCCAATAATTCAGACTTCAATGGCTCACTTTGTTCACACTGATGGGGATTCAGCACAAACACAAATCTCACAATGTAATGATGCAGAGCCCATTTTCTGCCTATCCAGTGGAAACTGAAATTGCAATCCACCTCCATTATAAATCAAAATGCCTTTCTAACCTCAGTTGTTAATAACAAAAGTATATTTCCCATTTCACCACCAACTCTTTAGAGTTCACATATTAAGAGACTTATTTCATACAATACTCTACTTTGTTCAAATTGATTTTCAAGACTTTTCCCAGAGGCACTGAGCCTCTTGTCCAAATAGATTTTTATAAGTTATGAAGTTTAGATTATTAAAAAACAATCTAGAAATTTGATCCTTAATGTGCCTGACAAATCACCATTTTAATTTTTCATAAATAATGTTTATTTGAAGAACATATTCCTAGCTTTTATTTTCCTGCAACTCTGATTCTAGTAATGGCATTTGTTTGGAAGCAGTAAAAGAATAGAAAAAAATCAAGAGAGCAACTGAAAATGTCTGTAAGATAGCGTCGTTTTATTTCAGAAATTTACAGACATGTTTACCTTGTTCTATTCATTGATCTTGAGGCTTATCATAATTGACCTTCAACCTGGAAGATGATCCATCTTCCACTCCCAAATTTATTAGAACTAACTTGCCCTGTCAGCACGTATTCATCCCACTGTCAGGGATTTTTCTGGGATTTAGAAAAAAATCAAAGAAGTTCCTCATTAAGACAAGTGTGGAAGTCACTATCATAAGTTCCAGGAGCGGCTGTGTGAAATACATAAGTAGTTGAAGATACTGCCTCTATCCTCAAAGTGCTTAGAATCTTGTCATGGAGATAACAATAACACAAAAACACATTGACAGAATAAATGTTGAATTGAAAGGTATAGATGGAAGTGACATTAGAAGGAGAAGTGTCATTTATTAATCGCCTCCTATGTGATACTGTGTTGCAAATATTACCTCATCTAATCCTACCAACAACCCAAAAAGAAAAGTATAATTTAACAATAGGAAAGCAGAAGATGAGAAACATTAGCGAACTTCCCCAAGGTGACCCACCAATAAGGATAGAACCAGAATTCATGCTTAAGTTTATCTGCCCAAAGATCACATACCTTTCTTTCTACATTGCATTGCCTCTCAGGTTCAAGTTGAAATGAAGCTGCTTTATGCTTCTCCAAGTCTCCCCTAACACTATACTTATATGCCTCCTTATGACAGTTACTAATAAGGAGTAGTCAGTATACTGAAATCAGAATCAGCTCTGGAGTCAGAAAGATATGATTTCAAAATCTCCACTGTTTCTGATTAGCTAAAAGAATGTAGGCATGTCACTTAACCTCTAATAATACCGACCCTACAACACTGACGTAAGTAATATGTAAAATTAATTCAGTCACTCAACAAATATTGGGTATCTACTATGTCCTAAGCATTATTCTGGATTGTGTTCACAACAGTGAATGAAAGAGACAAAAGTCTCTGTTATCTTGGTGCTTACATTGTCAGTGAAAGAGATAGATAATAAGTTAGTAAATAGATAGCATAAATTTAAGCAGTGGAGTGTGGGAAGATGTGGAATTCGTGTCTCCCCACAACTAGGGCACCTGCCAGATGCTGGTGGGGGACCTCGATGCCCAAGGAGACAGGAGGAACCCCCAAACGAACCAGTAGGACGTAGGGGGACAGAAAGGGAGGATAAGTGGACGCCAGACAGGACCAGTGCCCCTGAGGGTTGGCTGAAAGGAGGGAGGGGTTACCATGCCTGGAGGGACCCTTGGTTGCTCAGATCGGGGGGGAGCACACCAAGCATTTCCCCTGCCCAATCAGCCGGGGAAGTCTGCCCGGATCTTGGCCAGGTTCCCCGCCCTCCAAGGCCCCCTCCAGGCTGCACTGGTCCTAGGGGCATAGGAGGGAGGCTGGGGGAGAACAGGAGAGGCATGTGGGAGGGCCCCTCCAGGACTGGAGGAGCAGGAGAGGGGCAGAGAGCGTTTGCCCTGCCAACTCAGGCCCAGGAAGCCTGCTGAGCTCCCAGTCCAGGTCCCCTGCCCTCCAAAGCCCTCTCCAGGCAGTGTGGGTCCTGGGGGTATAGGAGGGAGGCTGAGAGAGAACAGGAGAGGAAGGCAGGAGGGGCCCTCCAAGATTGGAGGAGCAGAGGGCATTTGCCCTGCCCATTCAGGCAGAGGAAGCCTGCTGTGCTTCCAGGCGGGGTCCCCTGACCTCTGAGACCAGAGGCCTGGGCCCCTTCAGTTCCATTGAGCCTAAGTCCCACCCCCCACCCCACTCCGGGTCTTTTCCAGCCCTGTGGGTCCTAAGCATAGGTCCTGCCTGCCACCCAAACCCTGCCCCTGCCTAGGCCCCGCCCTCCATAGCCAAGACCTTTTCCACCTTTGTTTTTCTTTCTTTCTTCTTCTCCTCTTTTTTACTATTGTGATTCTGTCTTACCTTCCGGTTTTTATTTCATCTATATTTTTATTTTTATATTCTTTCTAACATATCTGTTAGTTTCCTAGTCTAATTTTATTTTTTACTCTTTGTTATTGTTCTCTTTTTTTTTTTTGCCACCCCATGCAGCTTGCTGGATTTTGGTTCACCAGCCAGGGGTCGGGCCAAAGCTTCCACGGTGGGAGCTCCGAGTCTGAACCACTGGACTAACAGAGAACTGCAGACCCCAGGTAGTACTCAGCGGAGCGAGGTCTCCCGGAGGTCCTCATCTCGGCACCAAGACCTAGCTCTACCCAACAGCCTACAAACTCCAGTGTTGGAAGCCTCAGGCCAAACAACCAGTAAGACAGGAACACAATCCCACTCATCAAAAAAAAAAAAAAATGAGACAGCAAAAAAAAATATGTCACAGATGAAGGAGCAAGGTAAAAGCCTACAAGACCAAATAAATGAAGAGGAAATAGGCAATCTACCTGAAAAAGAATTCAGAGTAATGATAGTAAATATGATCCAGAATCTCAGAAATAGAATGGAGGCACAGATTGTGAAAATACAGAAATGTTTAACAAATATCTAGAAGAACTAAAGAACAAACAAAAAGAGATGAACAACACAATAACCGAAATGAAAAATACACTAGAAGGAATCAATAACTGAGACACAAGAATGAAAAAGTGACCTGGAAGACAAAATGGTGGGAATAACTGCCGAGTAGCAGAATAAAGAAAAAAGAATGAAAAGAATTGAAGACAATCTCAGAGACTTCTGGGACAACACTAAATGCAACAACATTCGAATTATAGGGGTCCTAGAAGAAAAAAGAGAAAAACAAAGGATCTGAGAAAATATTTGAAGAGATTATAGTGGAAAACTTCCCTAACATGGGAAATGAAATAGTCACCCAAATCCAGGAAGCACAGAGAATCCCAAACAGGATAACCCTAGGAGAAACACACCAAGACACATATTAATCAAACTAACAAAAATTAAATTCAAAGAAAAAAATATTAAAAGGAGTAAGGGAAAATCAAAAAATACCATACAAAAGAATCCCCATAAGTTTATCAGCTGACTTTTCAGCAGAAACTCTGCAGGCCAGAAGGCAGTGGCAGGATATGCTTAAAGTGATGGAAGAGAAAAACCTACAACCAAGATTACTCTACCCAGCAAAAATCTCATTCAGATTTGACAGAGAAATCAAGTTTTTCAGACAAGCAAAAGCTAACAGAATTCAGCACCACCAAACCAGCTTTACAACAAATGCTAAAGAAACTTCTCTAGGCGGGAAACATAAGAGAAGGAAAAGATCTACAAAAACAAACTCAGAACAATTAAGAAAATGGTAAAAGGAACATACATATTGATAATAACCTTGAATGTAAATGGATTAAATGCCCCAACCAAAAGACACAGGCTGGCTGAATGGATACAAAAATAAGACCCATATATATGCTGTCTATAAGAGACTCACTTCAGACTGAGGGATACATACAGCCTGAAAGTGAAAGGGTAGAAAAAGATATTCCATGCAAATGGAAATCAAAGGAAAGTGGGAGTAGCAATACTCACATCAGGTAAAATAGACTTTAAAATAAAGACTGTTACAAAAGATAAGGAAGGACACTACACAATGATCAAGGGATCAATCCAAGAAGAAGATATAAAAATTATAAATGTTTATGTACCCAATATAGGAGCACCTCAATACATAAGGCAAATGCTAACAGCCATGAAACGGGAAATTGACAGTAAAACAATAATAGTAGGGGACTTTAACACCCCACTAACACCAATGGAATGATCATCTGAAAAGAAAATAAATAAGGAAATACAAGCTTTAAATGACACAATAGACCAGATAGACTTCATTGATATTTATAGAATATTCCACCCAAATGTGGCAGAATACATTTTCTTCTCAAGTGCACATGGAACATTCTCAAGGATAGATCACATCCTGGGCACAAATCAAGCCTCAGAAAATTGAAGAAAATTGAAATCATATCAAGCATCTTTTCTGACCACAATGCTATGAGTTTGGAAATCAACTACAGGGGAAAAAAACAGTAAAAAACACAAATACATGGAGGCTAAACAGTGCATTACTAAATAACTAAGAGATCACTGAAGAAATCCAAGAATAAATTTTTAAAATACGTAGAAACAAATGACAATGAAAACACAATGACCCAAAGTCTATGGGACACAGCAAAAGCATTTCTAAGAGGGAAGTTTATAGCAATTCAATCTCACCTGAAGGAATAAGAAATATCTCAAATAAACAATCTAACCGTACACCTGAAGCAATTAGAGAAAGAAGAACAAAGAAAACCCAAAGTCAGTAGAAGGAAAGAAATTATAAAGATCAGAGGAGAAATAAATGAAATAGAAATGAAGAAAACAATAGAAAAGATCAATAAGACTAAAAGCTGGTTCTTTGAGAAGACAAACAAAATTGATAAATCCTTAGCTAGACTCATCAAGAAAAAAAGGGACAGGATGCAAATCAATAAAATTAGAAATGAAAACGGAGAAATCACAACTGACCTCAGAAATACAAAGGATTATAAGAGACTACTATAAGAGACTACTATGCCAGAAAAATGGACAACCACAATCAAATGGACAAATTCTTGGAAAGATACAATTTTCCAAGACTGAACCAGGAAGAATTAGAAAATATAAACAGACCTATCACAAGAAAATATAAACAGACTTATCACAATTGAAAATGTAATTAAAAATCTTCCAACAAACAAAAGCCCAGGACCAGATGGCTTCACAGGAAATTCTATCAAATATTTAGAGAAGAGCTAACACCAATGCTTCTCAAACTCTCCCAAAAAATTGCAGAGGGAGGAACATTCCCAAACTCATTCTAAGAGGTCACCATCACCCTGATACCAAAACCAGAAAAAGATATCACAAAAAAAGAAAACTATAGACCAATATCACTGATGAACATAGATGCAAAAATCCTGAACAAAATACTAGGAAACAGAATCTAACAACAGATTAAAAGGATCATACACCATGATCAAGTGGGATTAATGGCTGGGATGCAAGGATTCTTCAATATACACAAATCAATCAACATGATACACCATATTAACAAATTAAGGAATAAAAACCATATGACCACCTCAATAGATGCAGAAAAAGCTTTTGACAAAATTCAACACCCATTTATGATAAAAACTCTCCAGAAAATGGGCATAGAGGGAACCTACCTCAATATAATAAAGGCTATATATGACAAACCCACAGCCAACATGGTCCTCAACGGTGAAAAACTGAAAGCATTTCCACTAAGATCAGGAACAAGACAAGGATGTCCACCCCCACCACTCTTATTCAACATGGTTTTGGAAGTCCTAGTCACAACAATCAGAGAAGAAAAAGAAATAAAAGGAATACAATTTGAAAAAAAAAAGAAGTAAAACTGTCACGGTTTGCAGATGACATGATACTATACATAGAAAATCCTAAAGATGCTACCAGAAAACTATTAGAAGTAATCAATGAATTTGGTAAGGTTGCAGGATACAAAATTAATGCACAGAAATCTCTGGCATTTTTATACACTAACAAAGAAAAATCAGAAGGAGAAATTAAAGAAACAATCCAATTTACCATCACAACAAAATGAATAAAATATGTGGGAATAAACCTACCTAAGGAGGCGAAAGACTTGCACTCAGAAAACTATAAAACACTGATGAAAGAGATCAAAGATGACATAAACACATGGAGAAAAATACCATATTCTTGGATTGGAAGAATCAATATTGTGAAAATGACTATACTACCCAAAGCAATCTACAGATTGAATGCAATCCCTATCAAACTACCAATGGCATTCTTCACAGAATTAGAACAAAAAATTTTACAATTCCTGTGGAAACACAAACGACCCTGAATAGCCAAAGCAACCTTGAGAAAGAAAAACACAGCTGGAGGAATCAGGCTCCCTGACTTCAGACTACACTACAAAGCTACAGTAATCAAGACAGTATGCTACTGGCACAAAAACAGAAACATAGATCAATGGTACAGGATAGAAAACCCACAGAAAAACCCATGCACATATAGTCACCTAATTTACAACAAAGGAAGCAAAAACATACAATGGAGAAAAGACAACCTCTTCAGTAAGTGGTGCTGAGAAAACTGGACAGCTACATGTAAAAGAATGAAATTAGGACACTCCCTAATACCATACACAAAAATTAACTCCAAATGAATTAAAGACCTAAATGTAAGGCCAGACACTATAAAACTCTTAGAGGAAAACATAGGAAAAATACTCTATGACATAAACCACAGCAAGATCTTTTTTGACCTACCTCCTAGAGTAATGAAAATAAAAACAAAAATAAACCATTGGGACCTAATGATACTTAAAAGCTTTTGTACAGCAAAGGAAACCATAAACAAGACAAAAAGACAACCCTCAGAATGGGAGAAAATATTTGCAAATGAAGCAAAGAACAAAGGATTAATCTCCAAAATATACAAACAGCTCATGGAGCTCAGTATCAAAAAAATAAACAACCCAGTTAAAAGATGGAAGACCTAAACAGACATTTCACCAAAGAAGACATACAGATGACCAAGAGACACATAAAAAGATGCTCAACATCACTAATCATTAGAGAAATGCAAATCAAAACCACAATGAGGTATCACCTCACACTGGTCAGAATGGCCATCATCAAAAGATCTCCGGGCTTCCCTGGTGGCGCAGTGGTTGCGAGTCCGCCTGCCGATGCAGGGGACGCAGGTTCGTGCCCCGGTCCGGGAAGATCCCACATGCCGTGGAGCAGCTGGGCCCGTGAGCCATGGCTGCTGAGCCTGCGCATCCAGAGCCTGTGCTCCACAATGGGAGAGGCCACAACAGTGAGAGGCCCACGTAGAGCAAAAAAAACAAAACAAAACAAAAAAAAGATCTCCAAAAATAAATGCTGGAAAAGGTGTGGTGAAAAGGGAACCCTCTTGCACTGTTGGTGGGAATGAAAATTGATACAACCACTATGGAGAACAGTATGGAGGTTCCTTAAAAAACTAAAAATAGAACTACCATATGACCCAGCAATCCCACTACTGGGCACGTACCCTGAGAAAATCATAATTCAAAAAGGGACATGTACCACAATGTTCACTGCAGCACTATTTACAATAGCTAGGACATGGAAGCAACCTAAATGTCCATCAACAGATGAATGGCTAAAGCAGATGTGGCACATATATACAATGGAATATTACTCAGCCATAAAAAGAAATGAAATTGAGTTATTTGTAATGAGGTCGATGGACCTAGAGTCTGTCATACAGAGTGAAGTAAGTCAGAGAAAAACAAATACCGTACGCTAACACACATATGTGGAAGCTTAAAAAAAAATGGTACTGATGAACCTAGTGGCATGGCAGGAATAAAGAAGTAGACATAGAGAATGGACTTGATAACATGGGGTTGCGGCAGGGAGTGAGGGAAGCTGGGGCAAAGTAAGAGTAGCATATATATATATATACACTACCTAATGTAAAATAGAGAGCTAGTGGGAAGCAGCAGCATAGCACAGGGAAATCAGCTCAGTGCTTTGTGATGACCTAGAGGGGTGGGATAGGGAAGGTGGGAGGGAGGTTCAAGAGGGAGGGGGTATGGGGATATATGTATGCATATGGCTGATTCACTTTTTTGTACAACAGAAACTAACACAGCATTGTGAAGCAATTATACTCCAATAAAGATGTATTAAAAATAGATAAATAAATATAAATTTAAAAATATATAAGCAGTGGTAAGATCTATGAAGGAAAATAAAGCAATGCAGGGGGCAGAGGGTACAATGGGTGCGTTCATTAAGCATGTAAGGGCACAATTCACTGAACTAATAATGTAGAGGTTCATATAAATCCATGCCTGACTTCAAGGAATCTGTGCTGCAGGAGGTGGGGACAATGGGGGCAGGGAGAGGAGAACCACACATACAGACTGTTGGCTATACCACCATCTGGTGAGCATGCCAGGATGGCAATGTACAGGCACTTGGGACAAAAGATGGGGCAGAGATCAGTTCTACTAGGAGAAGAGAAGGTGAAGACTGGTGATAGCAATAAAAGGAAGAACTCACTGACAAAAAAAGCCACCACTTTGTGCCAGGCAGTTTCGACACATTGTTCTATTAATCATCTCAATATCTTAAAGATGTGGGCATTCTTATCCCTATTTAACATACAAATCTTGGTCTGTGAAAACCTTGGTACACATAGATTAGTCATTCTATACTAGACACTGTGCTGGGCTCTGGGGACAAAGATAAGATTTCAGGGAGAGTCTCTGTCCCCAAGCAGATAACATCACTGAAGGAGGAATAGCAAACATTCCACCACCAACAATACATGGAAGAGTGAGGCGAGGGCTCTGAGAAGACCCCATCCAAGGTTGATCAGCATGCAGAGCCTGGAGCCATCCATTCTGTGAAGACCAGGGAAAGCTTGATCCCTGGCTGAGAATTTAATATGGAGGAAGCTGACATGCACATCCATTCAGTACATGTTAGTGGTTAAAAGTCTAGTTGACGGGTTGGGGGAAGTGAGTGATGAATAAGCAGAGCACAGAGGATTTTTAGGGATGTGAAACTATTCTGTATGATGCTATAATAGTAGACACATGTCATTATAAATTTGTCCAAACCATAGAATGTATAACACCAAGAATGAGCCCTGATGTAAACAATGGACTTGGGTGATAATGATGTGTCAGTGTAGGTTCATCAATTGTAACAAATGGACCACTCTGATGGGGGCTGATGATAATTGGGAAAGTATGCATGTGGGGGGGGTAGGGGTTATATGGGAAATCGCTGTTACCTTCTGCTCAATTATGATGTGAAACTCAAATTGCTCTAAAAAGTAAAGTTTGGAAAAGAAGTCTAGTTGGCATCCCAACTCTGTCACTTTACAATTGTGTGAATGTGAGCAAGTTACTTTAGCTCTTCTTGTCTTAATTTTTCACTCATAAAATGGGTATAATAATACATCCTACATACAGATGTTCAGAAGACTAAATGAAAGTAAATGATGTCATATTTAGGTCAAGTGCTTTAGCATATGGTCTGGCTATGTTCACGCCCTCAGTAAATCAGAGCCTCTTTTTTTAAGATCATTCATACAATAGTGAAGAATTGAAAGAGAATAGTCCAAAGACAAGAAAGCTAGCTGGAAAGCTAAAGCAAGGAATCCAGTGGGAAATGGCAGAAGACTAAACAAGACATCAGTTGCTTCCCAAATAGCTCCACAAGGCATGGTGCTGCATGGGAGCTAATAAAGACAGTGTATGTAGACTGAATTCACTGTCTTTCCCTCAAAACCTACACTCCGTCCTGCCTATCTTGATGAATGATAAACCCACCCTTCAGTCACCTAAAACGGAAACCTGGAAGTCAACTCTGACTTGGCTCTCTCCTTACCTCCCAGTCACCAAGTCCTGTAGAATCTACCTACTTTGCATCTTCCCTTCCTCAGTCTCAGTCAGTGAGAATGTGTCAGTACTCTGTTGGTTTAGTCACCCATCACCTCCCCTGTGGATTAAGGCAGTGGTGGCATAACCAGTCAACCTGATTCTGTAGGCAAGTAGGGTTGGGTTCCCCAAAGAATGAGAACCAGTCACAGCTTTCTTGACATACGAGGAGCTGTTTTAGGCCATTTTAGGTCATTTTGGGATCCAAGCCTGGCCACAGGGCTTGCACATGCAGAAGAACAGGACTCAATAGTTAATGATTTTAAGGGAACAAACAAGCAGCTATTGCCAGGCCAGAAAATGACCATATCAGAGACAATAAAACAGTCACTAAGAATCCCAGTTCTGTTTCAAAGGTAAAGGATAGCCTGACTCATATTCTTGAGCTATTTTACAGGGTCTGAATCCCCTAGAACAATCATGCACCAGACTAACTTGAGCCAGAGAACTGATGATGTTGACCTTTGCTGGCCCTAGTGATTTCAATCAACTAAGACCTGGGCTCTGTCAGTCCAGGGTGACTCTTGCCCCAATTTTATGCTAAATTCCTCTTTGCACAAGTCTCTTCATAAATGTGCATGCTCCCTTAGCTTAAAACTTCCCCAATTTTGCTGTTGGGAAATATCCCCAGAGTTCTCCATACTCAATGCAAGTAATAAAATCCTTTCTCTTCCTGCTCTTTGGCTTGGTTGTGTCTTTCAGCTTGACACCCCCCAAAAGGCCAACCCCGTTGTTGGGTAACAAATTTCTCTAGGCCTCAGTCCTTCAAATATCACCTCCACACTGAAACCAGAGCAATCCTTCTAAAGCATTAAATCTGATCATTTGTCCACCCACCTTAAAATATTTCAGTTGGTCTCATTGTCTACGATAAAGTCTAAACCGTTTACAGTGCTCCCTGTTATCTGGCCCTTGATCTATCCACCTCCACACACCAAACTATGGTGAACTACTGATAGGTCCCCAAGCCTGGCAGGGTATTTCATGCCTCTGTGCATTCACACACACCATTTCCTCCACGTTTTCCAATGGGTAGTTCACGAAATACTAGTCTCCTAAGATGCTCTATGAAACAAGCGATCCTTACTCAAATGAGTTTTAGAAAAACTCCACACTTTTTTCCTCTGGAAAACTCTTTTAGGCTCTAAGATGTCCTATAATCAAAAAATCTATTTAACTTTGTTTAATCCTTGTGATATTGTGATTTACAATAAAAAATATGTATTTGGTCTTTGACCTGTTCCTGGTACAGAGCTCTGAAAATATTGGAATTTCCTGTGATAAGAGCAATAACAAGTGTCTTTCTTAATGTTAATTGGTGACTTTTGGGAAGCCCTTAGATGACTTAAGTATGAGGGCTGGTTGCCAGGAGAAACAACCACGTGATTAGAGGAATGGAACTTTTAGTCCCACCCCTTCCCCCAGAACATCCCCAGAGGGGAGAGAGGCTAGAGGCTGAATCAATAGCCAGTGGCCAATGATTTAATCAATCATGACTATGTAATGAAGCCTTCATAAAAACTTAAGAGAACAGGATTCAGAGAGCTTCCAAGTTGGTGAACATGTGGAGGTGCTGGGTAAGTGGTGCTCAAGAGAACATGGAAGCTCCACACCCTCTCCCCATGCCTTGCCCTATACATTTACTTCCATCTGACTGTTCTTGAGTTATATCCTTTTATAATAAACTGGCAATCTAGTAAGTAAAATGTTTCTCTGAGTTCTGTGAACCACTCTAGCAAATTAACCAAACCGAGGAGAGAATCCTGGAAACCTCTGATTTATAACCAGTTAGAAGCACAGGTAACAAAATGGACTTGCAACTGGCATCTTAAGTGGGGGCAGAGAGAGGGAGACTTATAGGACTGAACCCTTAACCTGTAGGATCTGATGCTATCTCCTGGTGGACAGTGTCAGAATTGAGTTGAAATGCAGGACACCAATCAGGTGCCTCAAAAATTGCTTATTAGTGTGGGGAACCCCACACACACACACAAATTGGAATTGGTACCAGAGCGTATTTAACCCATTATTAAGGTACTTGATAATAGAACTCTTTTTTCAATTAGAATTTCCAGAGACTTACATACCTCAGAAGAAACATTTTATGAAACACATCTTAAAAACTCCATCTGAGCCTGATAAATAATTAAAACTTTTACTTCCAGGAAATAATAGTGGATCTTTGGTTGTAATTTTGTTAATTCCACCTATCATCAAATTAAATAGATTTTGCAAAATCCAAGAAAAAGCACATCAGGTTTGAGTCTTGCTAACTCTAACGGTATGTTCTTATGGTTGATGCACTGATAATTTTTTACATCAGAGAAGCAGTGAAATGCAGAGAACTATCTTGCTAAGTATGCACTCAAATCCTCTACTCCAAATTTAGAATTTACTTACTGTGTCATTTGTTTGAAATAATAACTCAATTAAGTTCAATAAAACATGCAAACCCAAATCAAATTAGACATTACCTGCTGCTGTTTTTTCCATCAACAATTTTCTCTCTCCTTGGAAGAGTGGATAGGGCTGTAAGAAGTGAGACTGCTAACATTAGCAAAACTGAGAGAAGCCAAATGCTGAATGTTATAACTGAATTTGAGTCTAAAAAGGATTAAAATATTGAGCCTCTCTAATTCAGCTTAGTTCCCATAGTCAGTATATCTTATTGTGATTGGGACTCAGAAAGAGTAAACGGAGAACAAGAAAGACATCTCTCAGAGTGGAACAATGGGGACTGGAATCTGGAAGATCTGGCTTCCAAACCTAGTTTATTCGTTGTGTGAACCTAAATTTCTTAATCTCTCTAAACTCAGTTTCCTCATCTGTAAAATGGCGCTAATAATACAAAGCCTACCATGTTATTTCAAAGTTTAAACAATTGAACACACATTAAACACCTAGAGTAGTACCTGTACCATAATGTAACATAGTAGATGCTTAATAAATATCAATTTTCTTCTTTCCTCTCTAATCTATATACAACTCCCATTGTTCAGATCTTCATTCTGTTATAGACATCTTTATCCACAAAATACACTTAATTTTGCTGTAGATCATAAACCAGGGGTTAGCAAACTATGCTCCACAGTGTAAATCTGGCTGACCACATTGTTTTTGTAAAGTTTAATTTGGACATAGCCACACCCATTTGTTTACATATTGCCTGTGGCTGCCACCATGACAGATTTGAGCAGCTGTAACAGAGACCTATATTAGTTGTCTGTTGCTGCTATAACAAATTACCACAAACTTGGTGGCATAAAACATCACATTAATTATCTTACCGTTCTGAA
Source organism: Hyperoodon ampullatus (assembly GCF_949752795.1). Taxonomy (NCBI): domain Eukaryota; kingdom Metazoa; phylum Chordata; class Mammalia; order Artiodactyla; family Ziphiidae; genus Hyperoodon; species Hyperoodon ampullatus. The sequence goes on along the minus strand of NC_136920.1, from coordinate 50,750,120 downwards.
GATTCAAAGTCCCTGACACAGGTCTCACTAGATTAAACTCCAGGTGTCAGTAGGGCTGTATTCCTTCTGAAGCCTCTAGGGGACACTCAATTTCCATGCCTTCTCCAACTTCCAGAGCCTGTCTGCATTCATTGGCTCTGGCCCCGTTCCTCTATCTTTCCTCAGATGGAAAAGTGATGTGTTAAGGAGAAACTGCCCTCCTCCATCCCTGGGGAGTATAACCAGGACAGTCCCCATTCTGGGTTCAAGCTGATTCAGTCACCACCCAGGAGTCTCAAGCTCTAGCCTAGATTCCACTCTGCCTTCTCCAGCAGATGTGAGGCTTACATGGGACAACTGGCCTGGAGGAGAATGTAGCTTCTTTAGTCTACATGAACAATAACCAGCCACAGGTGACAGGGCCCCGAGTGGAAGCCTAAGCCAGGCTGTGATCATAGTTTAATTCATAACTTTTAAATATTTGGACAGATGGTAGGTGAGCCTCCATTTATATCTTTGCTCTGGACCTTGCAAATGTTAGAGGAACATCTGTTCATCTGTCACCTCCCCCTCACAGCACCCACCTCTAAGTTCCCTTTCTTGGCTGTGCTGCTAGGGATGGATTCTGAACCACCAATGACTACAATTCTGAAACAGGGAGGAAGCAGTGACTGTGAGATCATGACGGTTTTCCAAGGCCAACATTATGCATCTTTGCAGACACATATACCCCTGTAACAAGCATTCTATTATTTAACAGCAATCCATCTCCTCTTGATGAGGGGACAGAGTAGGGTTGCTACCTTTGCTTTTAGCAAACCTATAAGAGGGATTATGAATTCACATCAGCTGGAGAGTCAAATACTAAAAGCAAAATCTAATTCAATACAGCCAGACCACAAACATATAATGAAGAAATATGAACAGTTGAATCACTGTGATCAAAAACGTGTTACTTTCTTCCTGAATCCAGAAGTGAGTTTTAAAAGAAGTACCAAAAGATACCCATAACTGAGCATAAAAACAAAGGTTTATACATTTGGGCAGTAGGAAAAAAAAAGAGAACAAAAATCAATATGTTTAAAATAAAAAGCTGCCTTGTACTTTCAGGTATGTCTTCAGCCATCAGTTAATTGCGTGATCAATGCAACAAGATCCAGGCAGCTTAACTGAAGAAAATTAGCCCTTAAGAAGCTGATCTCTACAAAAGATTCTATCCTGCTGATAGAAGGTCAACAACCCTTTCAGCTGCAGCTGCCTCAGTGGGTTCAGATGAGGAATCAGAATGGAACCACATATGAGGGTGTCACAGAAAATTGGCAACCAGAAGATTCCACAGAGAGATTAAAATGCCTGTCTTTGGTCTTAACGATGGTCTGCCAAAAGAGACAGAGCAGTTTAAGGAGAAAATATGAGAAAATTTTTTCAATGTATTTTCACACTATTAAGATGCATTTAACAGCCCTGGTAGAGGGGTTTTTTAAAGATTATTTTGAATTATACAATCTATTTTGCTTTGGTTGTTTCAATTCAGCCAACATCTTTTTGAATACTAACCAGGTGGCTAGTTAAGTTGCTGAACTTTGTGGTTTAAAACATAAATATGTATATTCTACTGTAACTATGGCTACATTTGAAAAATTAGTTGATAAATTACCAAAGAAAACACAAATAAATAAATAAGCCCCTGCCTGCAAGGAATCCATAGTCTAACAGGAAGTGAAGCAGACAAGTCCAGGGGTAATTAGAGAGAGAGAAAGAGCAGTTGTACCGCAAAGTAAGGTCATCTAATCTAGTCTGGTTTCTTGCCAAATGGATAGAAATTAATACAGGGTTAGCCCAATATTATTTGTGTGGTGGGATAAACTGACCAGCCCTCCTCACTACCACCCACCCACCAGCTTTTATCAAAAGGAGGCTTAAAATCAAAACTTTAATCAGATCCAGCCAGTTCAAACTGGCACTATCCCCCCTCCCTTAAGGTAGCAAAAGAATATCTATTAACAGAGAGTAAGAAGTATGAGGTTCTTAAAGTCAAGAGATTCTCAACTCAGCAACCAGAGAGTTTATATTTCATAAGATCAAGGACAAAACCCTGCTGACAGGAGAAATACCATTAATATGGGATTGTACTGCATAATCTCTGAGAAAGAATAAGGTTTATATTTACAAGGTCTGCTTACTTCACAGGTGATGTTATAAAGAAAATTATCCAGGTCAAGATTCTCAGTGGTTGAAAGACTAAGCGGGATCCATATTACCCTAATTCAGGAAATCAGATCTCACCTCCTTTCTGGAGCCCTTTTTGGGTCACAAGCACCAGTGTGCATCCAGCTATAATCTGTAGTGTTGCTCAAGTTTGCAAGCTACAGGAAAATACAAATTTGCAAGATCCAAGGAGTTACACCTCATCCTTTGCATGGGATAAGCAGAGTGTCCTGTGTGAGGAGGGTGGGGTCATAAGCCTGAGAAATTTGAAATTAGCTGCATAAGAAAAGTCTGCCTAAGAGGAGGGTTAGTTCAGGAGTACCCCAAGGAGACATGCTCACCAAGGCTCACACCCAGTAGAAGGGATGATTATGTAATCTGGAATTTCAGTCTCTACTCTCCCTTCACAGTGATACACTTCTGAGATCTGCTTGATTCTTTAATAAGGAATCTTGCATGTGAGCCTTAAAGTCCTGGATGCTTAGGATGGAGAAAGTAGGTAGATAGGGTGAGTTAGCCTGTGAAGGACATGGGGCCCAATCCTCCCCCACCGTCTTAAGAAGTTGGATAGCAGGAGCTTGAGGGACATTAACCCCTTTGGTTGGAGTAGGGATTGGGATTATTTGGGTCATCACAGCAGCAAAGAGACCTGGGCAGAATAGAAAAAATTCAAGAAGCCCAAGACAGACTACAAATTGTCTGAAGAATGCTGCTTCACAACTGAAAAAGTGAGTCTTGACTTATCAATATTACGTTTAGATTTATGCAAAAGTATAAATTTAGTAAATACTAATGAAAAGGCTTTTTTTGCACCCCAGTTACCCAAAGTTACTGGACCCTGGGATACTAACAAGATAGCCCTAGCCATGAACACCCTGAGTTTACTCTCGGTAGGTCTGGTCATAATCAGAGCCAAGCTGAGTGTTGGCCAGGTATCAGGATATATCTATTGAGCACTTTCAAGACTCGGTCCACTGATCGCCATCTTATGAGGTCTTCCCATTCCATTCCAAGCTAAGATACATGGTATGGTCTCTGTTCCCATAGCAACGTATTACATTCTGAATTGTTAACTACTGCACATTACTCTGTGACTATTTCCTGATATGCCCTGGACTCAGGGCTTTGATCTCCTGTAGGAAATGATTTTAGTTTGCTCTTCCTGTATCCCAGACATAACAGTAAATAAAATTTCTAAGGATCTTGAATGGTCTTCAGTAGGTTACAACAGGTAGCAGGAGTCCCTGTTTTGTTCACAGTTCCTTTTCTGACTATAGCGACATTCCACAGGGATGCCATGGTCCCTGTTACAACCCAGGATCCACAGCTAGTCCTGAACAAATGTCTTCACAACTAATCCACAACAATGTTAGTCCCTGCTGTCCATCCTCAGCAGGGATATACCTATGTTGGCTGATCCATATCTAGCATCTGGCAGGTCCAATGCCATCTCAGCTCAGAAAGCTTAGACTGTGAGCTCCTTGAGGACAAGGATTTGCTTTTTATCTCTCCATCAAATACTGGGCATTCACTAAACATTTGTTGGCTGAATAGCATCCTTTCTGATGGTCTAGCTTATTTTTAGTTGCATTTCTATATTTCTATGGAACTTAACTACTTAAAAGAGATAAGTTAACATGCCTGTGGTCATCCAGCCAGTAAGGTGCAGTCCAGGAATACAATCTTATATCTATGTGAGCCAAAGACCATGCTCCCTCTGCTACTCTACATTGCTTCTCACAGAATAATTACATTAACGAGTCTTTCATTCTTGACCACAAAGAAATAAGTAAAAAGTTGGAATAAATAAGGTAGTGAGGAAGAAAATTTTGCTTAGGAGGATTTTCCCTGGTACTTCTCCCATAATAATAACAAGCTTAATACATTTCATAGTGAGCTTACTCTCTTCCAGACACCATGCTAGGTGTTCTACACCTATCAATCCATTTAATATCCATAGGAGAAAGGCTGAAACGATTCTTCCTATTTTATGGATATGGAAACTGAGGTTCAGAGAGGAAGACTGCCAAAGGCATGAGACTATCAGAGATGATGGAACTGTGACTGAATACCAGGTTTCTCTGACTCTTTACAATCCTCAAAGAAGCCTAAGTACATATTGAATTCACTTCTCTGGAATAAATATAAAGTTCCAAGTTATTATGAACCACTCTAATGATCAGTGAGAATCGATAATTAAATGCACAGATAATCTTCAATCAGGAGGAATGACAAATACATGTTAAAGAGGTTTAAAAATGCTAGATTCATCCTAACTGATAAAATGCCAACAAACTCACTGGGAACAGTAACAACTGAACAACTTAGAGGTTAAAAGGAGTTGCAGGTCAGAGTGTTACAAAATGAGATTTGCATTCAAAAGCATTGCTCTAGTTGCTGCATGGAGATGACTTAGAAAGGGGCAAGAATGAATGCAGGTAATGCAGGGGAAGGTCATTGCCATAATCCTGGCGAGAGCTGACACCATTCTGAACTAGGGCATTAAATTCGGATTGGGTATTTCAGTCTATATATGAGCCCACTCCTGCTCTTTCCTAGGAAATGTCTGATAGAAGACACAGTATAACAAACAAAAGTTTTCTCTTTCCAATATTTTCTTGGGAAAAAAAAACTCTGAGGAAACAGATCATTCAAGGCTCTGTAGCATCTGGGTGTGTTGGGTAACTCCATTTAAAGAAGCTCCTTAATCATCAACCCATGGCAGCACAGAAGCTCTTAGAAGCAAAACTTGCTTGGGAGGCAATAAAGAGACAACGGAAGACAAACAGGAGTTATCTGTGGCGCCAATATGCTACACAAGAGAGCTAAATCTAAGGGCCATGAAAAGGACTGCAGACATTATAACACAAAAGAATGGCAGCCCCTGCCAATAGTCTGTGTGAGAGCAAAGATAATACAACCATACACCTGGGAGCAATTCAGAGTCAATGAGAATGAACCTGGACAAGTGAAAACAAAGTTAATGAAGAGAAGAAAAAATAATGTACTTCTAGTTCTGTTTTTCAATTAATAGCTAAGGAGCAGTAGCCATCAGTACCATTCATCTTATACCAAGCACTTTCCCCATAAAATAATGTGGAAACAGTTAAGATTCCTGTCTTAAGTTTTTTTTAAATTGAATTCAAGAATCTATTAAGAATCCACCATGTCTCTAGGAAACAAAGCAAGGATGAAAAAATGAGTAAAATGTGATTCCGACTCTCCAAGCAGTCACAATGAAAAGAGAAAGCAGTGATATAAACTGATAATTATGATCATAGCAGCTATGATTTTTCCAGGCAGTTAACCTATGTGAGACAGTGGTGCCAGGTGCATCCATGTATTATTAACTTAATCCTTAAGCAACTCTGAGAAGCAGTTATAATTATTTTCACTTTTATGATTGACAAAATTCAGACTCAGTAAGGTCGTCTAGATTGCTCAAGGTCATATACTCAGATGACAATAGAGTCTCACTTATTACAAGGCTCATGTTCTTTCCATTCTATCACGTAGTCTTTCCAAAAGTATAGGCCACGGAGTGAAATAGACTACATACAGGAGCAAGGTGTCCAATGTTACCTTGAGGATGTATGGGACACCAGCTAGATTGGCTAAAAAATTAATTAATTAAAATAAAAAATTTTAAAGAGTGGCATACCAAGTTGGGTCTTATTGAGACCCAAAGCAGTCAGAATCTGAAAGAAGATGAGACTGAGCCATGATGTGAGGGTTGCCAAGGATAAAACCTAAGGGCCAAATTCTGTCCCTAAGTCTAAAATGCAACCATGGCACTAAGATTGATTAACAAAACAAAATGGGGAAGCATCCACTAGATACCTAAAATGGAGCAGGGAGACACATGCTTAGATTCCTTACTTGTAAAATGGAGGTAACACCTCCTAATGGGATTGTTGTGAGACTCAATAATGTGAACACCCATCATAAATGGTAAAGTTCTGTATAAACATTAAAAAATCACTATTATTACAAAGCACTTTGTGGTATACAGAATCCTAAAGGTATCTCCCCCAACATTTCCATTCCCTGGTTACTCAGCCAAACACTAATCTAGGGACTGCTGTGAAGGGATTTGGGAGATGGAATTAAACTTACAAATCAGCTGACTTTAAGAGAGGGACATTAGGGCTTCCCTGGTGGCACAATGGTTAAGAATCCACCTGCCAATGCAAGGGACACGGGTTCGAGCCCTGGTCCGGGAAGATCCCACATGCCACAGAGCAACTAAGCCCCTGCACCACAACTACTGAGTCTGCACTCTAGAGACCGCAAGCCACAACTACTGAGCCCACAAGCCACAACTACTGAAGCCCGCGCGCCTAGACCCTGTGCTCCGCAAAAAGAGAAGGCTCTGCAATGAGAAGCCTGTGTGCCGCAATGAAGAGTAGCTCCCGTTCGCTGCAACTAGAGAAAGCCCATGCGCAGCAATGAAGACCCAACGCAGCCAAAAATAAATTTTAAAACTTTTTTTAAAAAGAGAGGGACATTACCTTGATTATCTAGGTGGACCCAAGGTAATCACATGAGCCCTTAAAAGCAGAAGAGGAATTAGAGAGATGCTATAAAAGAAGAAGGCAGGAGAGATGAAGCAGAAGAGGAAGTCAAAAAATTCAAAGTGTGAGAGACACCTGATCTACCATTGTCAGCTTTGAAGATGGAGGAGAGAACAAGCCAAGGAGTTCAGGCAGCCTCTAGAAGAGTAGAACCCCTGGCCAACAGCCAGCAAGGAAATGGGGATCTCAGTCCTAACTGCATGGAACTGATTCTACCAACAATCTGAATGAACTTGGAAGCAGATTCATCCCCAGAGCTTCCATAAAGGATTAAAGCCTGGCTAACACCTAGAGCCTTGGGGACACTAAGCAAAGAAGCAGCTGAGCCCCATTTTGCTTGGACTTCTGACCTACATAAACTGAGATAATAAGTTTGTATTATTTTCCGGTGCTATGTTGTGGTAATTTGTTACAGCAGCAAGAGAAAACTAATATACACGTTGATTATTATTTATCCATCTAGCTAATTCGTAATCTAGACAATGTCCTGAAATCATCTTTACCCATATTTTTCCCTAATCAATTCTAACTTCAAGAGTCCCAAAATTGGCCCCCAAAGACATTCAAAAATTCACCTGCCAATTTGTGTAGACAGGTCTAGACATAAGCAAGTGAATTGTGAGACTGATTATTTACACTGGCAAATACATGGACATTGAATACTAGAATTGCAAAGTTATTTTTATTTTAAAACATTAATAAGAATTAATTATACTTTCAAAGAAATAAATTTCCACCTTAAACAATTTTGATTAATATCTCCAAATATTGCTCAACATTTATGTACAGCTCTTGTGAATATCATGCTGATTCATGACAACCTCTGGGACCACATATTACAAAACAAAAAGAAGCATTTCCTAATGGATGCTGGGCCATACTGGAATACAAATGGAATGCTAGGCAAAAATCTATTGCATATGTTACCTAAGAGGAGAGATGTAACAAGATAGTTACTTTGCCTTTTCTCTTTAAAGTTTCTGCTACTCAACTCCTCCCTGCATTGGAAAGAAGTGTCCATCTCTGACATGAATTGAGGCAAACCCACAAAACTTCAAGTATTCAGATACAGTTGTCTCTTATTCTGAGAACACAGGGCAAGAGATATAAAGAAGTATTTCCCTGGGGCCTGAATGATGGTAATCACAGGAGCTGATGTTTGAGATAATAGGTCACAATATGCCAGTGCTAAACACCAGATTCTACATGAGACAGCTATCCATGTGCTTTTAAATAAGTTTTATTTTGTGTGTTTGTCATCTGCAGGGCCCAATAAAGCACAGGGCCCAGTATAGGGACCTCTCTTGCCCCAGTTTAAGGGTGATAACCTTCCTAAAGATGTTAGTCTGAAACCAAAGATGTGACTTTATTTTACTATCCTCCTGGAGAGCATACAATTGTCAGGGTTAGATAAGCATCTCTGCAATGATACACAAAAGAAATTTAAATCTGTGCTCCTTAAGCCATACATGCATACACATACATACACATACATACACACACACACACACACACACACACACACATTTCTATTCATATTCTGAAACCAGTAAGAGGCGCTTCCTTAAAACTGAAGTGCATTCATTGGCTTTTTTAATGTAATCAAAGTTTGCATTATTTTGTGGGGTTCAAAAGGTGGATTCTTTATTGATCAATAAAGGTCAGTTGCAATATCACTTCTAGTGCCACCACTTTGTCATTGGAATCATCCAAATTACAAATAGAAGTTGGGAGCACTATGTGTCTAGAAAAAATCTTGAGTTCACAACAGACATAAAACTTGAATAAAAGATCCATTAGAAAAATATGCCTTCAGATTGATGATAAATGCTTCACTTATCACTTTTATTGCCAGATTCAAATGATTATCAGATGATTTTAGCAATTAATTTGCATTCAGCACACAAGTATTGAGCAGTTAACATGCATCCAGTGCATTTTTCTGATACTTTCTCAATAAAACGAATGAGGGTTTAAATAATCTATGCTCTGTTTTCCTTCCCAAAGGTCATACCCCCCCCAAAGACTTACTCTATAACTTAATCTTTCTTTTCATCATACATTACTTCTTCTTCATATTCTTCTCCTCCTCCTTCTTCTATTTTTTTTAATTCAAGTATAGTTAATTTACAATGTTGTGTCGGTTTCAGGTATACAGCAAAGTGATTCAGTTCTACATATATATATATTATTTTTCAGATTCTTTTCCATAATAGGTTATTACAAGATATTGAGTAAAGTTCCCTGTGTTATGCGGAAGGTCCTTGTTGTTTACCTATTTTATATATAATAGTGTGTATGTGTTAATTCCATTCTCCTAATTTATTTTCCCCCTACCTTCTTCCTTTTTGAAATGAACGTTTGAGATGGAGGTGTCCATTCAAAATCCCTTTGGCCTGTCCTCCAGCACAGAAGGGTGAAATATGAAAAATTATATCATAGTATTTTATACATGATATGTCAGAGGCTATGTGTACACATATATAAGAAATAGGAATACTCTTTGGATATAGATATTCAAATTCACACTCAAGTTCAAACAGGAGAAAACACAGCACTATGGAAAGAGCATGAACTTTAGAAACAGCCCTGAGATTGAATTCTAGTTCTTCCACTTGCTAGTTATGTGACATTGAAGAGTTTAATTAAATTCTCTGAAACTTACAGCTTCATTAGTAAGATGTGAATAATTAACACATGTATTTTAAGCTATTTTAAGGATTTAAAAAGACAAAGGTTATAAATCACATAGCACAATGCCTTGCAATACTTTTATTGTGCAATACTTTTAAGTACCTATGTTGGATACTTAAAAACTGTTGGTTCCTTTATCTAATAGTTACTAAACTGCTATCACATACCAGGCACTCTGCTACACACTTTTATGTGTATATTTCACTGAATGTATGTGTATTTCATGAATATAGCCTGTGTGCATAGAGTTCCCAAAGCAGCCTGATGTAGGTATCCATTATGGTAGTGGGAAGTTGGTGGGCAAGGGAGGGGGGTCAGCTCAGGGTTCTGCTTGCTGAAGCTTGGTATATATTTTAACTCAGCCTTAGGACTGAAACTCATAATCCAATATAGGGGAACAAAAGCCTCCCTTACCTCTCAGAGAGATTCTCAGACAGGCAAAGACCTGTCGTGAAATAGGAAGGAGCTAAATGTGGTAAGAGTCAGGGGTATTAGCTAAGTGTAAATGAGATGGGACAATTCCAAGAGGCCATGTGGTATCACTAACACTATCTTACCACCAGTCCTAGGGAGAATTTGTCTCTAGTTTCTGATTGTCTTAGTCTGTCTGTTTTTTTTTTTAACATCTTTATTGGAGTATAATTGCTTTACAATGTTGTGTTAGTTTCCGCTGTATAACAGAGTGAATCAGCTATATGTATACATATATCCCCGTATCCCCTCCCTCTTGCATCTCCCTCCCACCCTCCCTATCCCACCCCTCTAAGTGGTCACAAAGCACCGAGCTGATCTCCCTGTGCTAATGCAGCTGCTTCCCACTAGCTATCTATTTTACATTTGGTAGTGTACATATGTCCATGGCACTCTCACTTCGTCCCAGCTTACCCTTCCCCCTCCCCATTTCCTCAAGTCGATCCTCTACCTCTGCATCTTTATTCCTGTCCTGCCCCTAGGTTCATCAGAACCTTTTTTTTTTTAGATTCCATATATATGTGTTAGCATATGGTATTTGTTTTTCTCTTTCTGACTTACTTCATTCTGTATGTCTTAGTCTGTCTTAGGCTGCTATAACAAAATAGCATTGACTAGGTGGTTTATAAACAACAGAAATTTATTTCTCAGAGTTCTGGTGGCTTAGAAGTCCAAGATCAAGATGCTGGCAGATTCAGTATCTGATGAAAGCCTACTTCCTGGTTCACAGATGGCTGTCTTCTCAATGTAACCTCATGTGGTGGAGTTCTCTAGGGCCTCTTTTATAAGGGCACTAATCCCATTCATGAACCCATGTGGAGCCCTCATGACCTAATCACCTCCCAAAGGCCTCACCTCCTAATACCATCACATGGGGCACATATGAATTTGGCAGGGACACAAACATTCAGACCACAGCACTGATATATGGAACTCTTAAGAAAAATACAAAAACAGTAAAAACTTAATCAAATAAAAGTTGAAACAGTAGAGGGATTGTAGGAAACAGATCACAGCCTCTCTATTTAGGAAACAAAGAAAGGGCCAGCACAGAAAGGGCTATTTCCTGGTCTCAGGGAAAGCAATTATTAGAGCAAGAAAGTAGGAGGGATCACCCAGGCCCAGGAGGAATGATGACAGGTTAGCAACTGGAGGAGTGGAGGAAGAGCCCAGGCCTCAGGGACCACGGGAGCCACATCATCTCAGCTACCATTCAAGCCACCCAGGAGCAGCAATGGGAGCCCCAGCCAAGAACAGGAAAAGACCATACCAGCAAGTGGTCATAAAAGGCCACCAAGTGAGGGCAATTCCCTCCAGGACAATGCCAGGAGAAGGGAAGACCTTCAGCTGAGCTGAAGCTCAGGAAGCTCACTAATAGACTTCACCACACCCCCTTCTCTCCCATTGATTAACTTCACCTAGTTGTTTGGCTGAAGGATGAAGGGACAGCATCAGTTTCAAAAGAATACATGAATTAGATAATACATACATGACTATAGTAGACAATTCTTATTTAACAAAATAAACATTCATTGGGCAACTACTAAGTACCCAGCTAGGTGGAAAGGATGGAAAAATAGATACATAGACAGTAAACTATGATAATATAAAGAAGTGAATAAAAATTAGCCTGTGGAGAAGAGGAAATGGGGAATAGTGGGTTTCAGGTTGCAAACTCTGTTGTTATTTACTGCACATATTTTGGACAAATAAAATATTTACATTTTTATTCAATAATTCCTTATTTTTTTTTCTTCTCCTATGAACTCCATATGCATACTAAATATTGAGACTGCCTGGCCTGTTTCCCCACTTCATATGCAGAACTCTATAAACCAGGCTTATGCCATTGTATTAGACAATGTGGTATGCCACCTAGATGCTCTTTCAGGATTGTAATACCCAAGATTCTCCAGAGAAACAGAACCAATAAAAAATACATATATCTTTGTTATGGGAATTGACTTACACTATTACAGAAGCCAAAAAGTCCCACGATCTGCCATCTGCAAACTGGAGAACAGCAAAGCTCGTAGTATGATTCTGTCCAAGTCCCAAGGCCTGAGAACCAGGAGTACTGATATCTGAGGGAAGGAGAAGATGGATGTCCCAGCTCAAGCAAAGAGAGAAAATTCTCCATTCCTCCACCTTTTTCTTCTACTCAGGCCCTCAGCAGATTGGATGATGCCCCCCACATTGGCAAGGGCAGTCTTCTTTACTCAGTCTAGCAATTCAAATGTTAATGTCTTCCAGAAACACTCACAAAAATACCCAGGAATAATGTTTTATCAGCTATTTAGGCATCCATTAGCCCAGTCCAGCTGACACATAAAATTAATCATCTCAAGGACTAAAATATTTCCCCCAAGTGCCAGAAGTTCTGATGGCAAGCAACTCTCAGCTATCAGCCCCATTCAGGAAATGTCTCAGCTAAAGAAACCCCCAAGGCCATGGCCCCATGGCAAGGGCAACTACATTCAATGACTGACCAACATGAGGGTATGAAGACCCAGACACCCTCATACACATGCAGACCATTTAGAAGAGTCATCCCAGTTACAGAATTCCCATAGGGTCAGCTGAGACCTTCACTGAGAATGCATTATAGCCCAAATTTTCTTTGTCCAATCCTGCTTTTTCCTCTTTACTTCTATAAGTGTTGATCCCAAGGGTATTCTCTAATAAACTTCTTGTATTAATCTCTGCTTCCCATGGAATACAAAATACAATGCCTTTCATGCAATGAATGGGAAGATACTTTTCTGGGGCCTGACCAGTCTAAGGAAAAAAACCTAAAGATATTGATATAAAGGACTCCCAGTGAAACTGTTCAGCCACATTTCTCAATGGTAAAGCTCATAGTTTGCAAAAAACTCACCCATAGTTGAAAAAAGCCCTACCCATGTGCACACAGCTCACAATTAGTTTTTGGTTTTGTGATCATAATTAGTTTTTTATGTCCCACTCTTAAATATTAATGGTCAACAATGATCACCAGCTATTTGAGAAAAACATTTAAAATGAAACACAAAGGTCAGAACAGAAATTAACAACTCAATATGGAATCAGATTATGCAGAAAGATATAACCAGAAAAAAATATTGGGGTAGAGATAAGAGAAGACATTGCATCCACAAAACAAAAATTAAAGTTTATTTAAAATAAAAATGAATATTCAGAGGATATAATGATTGGAAATTTCAAAATAAGATAACAGGAATAAAAAATTCAATGAGGGCTAGAACACAACGTTGAGGAACTATCACAAAAAGCAGAATTTCCTTTAATATGAAATTAAAACACTGATTCCATTTTTTGACATTAAATACTAGGAGTTCTAGAAAGAAAGAACAAAGAAAATAAAAATAAAGAAATTATCTTAGAAATAAATCGATAACTTTTCCAGAAAAACAGGAGTTTTGTATGTTAAAGGCTCACTAGGTGCCCAGAATAATGGATAAAATAGACCTATACCAAAGCATGTCAACAAGAAAATTCAGAGCTATGTGGATAAAGAGAAGATTCTAAAAGTTCTATACAAGTTTCATACAAGAAGAAACTAAATGGTCTGTACAGCTCTCATACAAAGGAGAATCAGAATGGCATTGGACCTCTCAATGGAAACTAGAATAGAGTAATAGTCTCAGTATTTAAAGAGAAATTTATTTCCACCTGAGAATTCTATACCCAACCGAGCTATCAATTAAGTGTGAGAGCAAATATATTATTTGACATACAATGTTTCAAAATATTCACTGCTGATGCACCCTTCTTTATGGAGTTTTTGAAGGACATGTGAGTTTTAACCAATAAAAGAACAAGATACAGAATCACAGAAATAAGGAATCCCTCATTAGGGAGAGGAAAAGGGAATACACATAATGATGGAGAAAGGAAATACCAGGATGACCACTCACAAGCATAGACTTCAAACAGAAAATTCCGAGGCAAACTTCTTTGAGAGGATAAAGTTAATAAAATATCCAATATGTTTTAATATGTAATTACCTAGAAAACTAAGCAAATAAAAATCAAGGTCTTTATTAACTACACATAAAATAATCATTTGAGCAGGAAAGGAAAAGTCTACCTTATTTCTAAGCTCTGAATAGCATTGACATAGTCATAATAATGTAAATTCTGAATATTTACCTAGCTAAAGCTACAATGTAGTTTGGGAAACTGGGGAGTGATTAGTTCATACGTGTATGATGGGGCCAGGATGAGGATGAGAAGTGAAGAAGAGATAAATTCTTATCTTCTGTAGTGGGAAGTTGATAAATATAAAAAACTAAAAAATTAAAGAGTAGCAAAATTGGCATGTTATTTAGAAAACTGGAGGTAAATATCTAAAATCAACCAAAATTGTTAAAAGTGGTTAATTCTCTAAAGTGAGAAAATGGGGGTAGGGTGCAGAGCGGGGACTGCTCTATTTTTTTTTTTTTTACAAAATTTATTGTAGAATAAATTGACCCTTTAAATCTTGTGCATATATAACTTGATAAAAATAAAAGCTATTTGAAAATCTTTTCATGACTCTCCATTTCTCTAAAATTACAATCTAAATATATGAAAGTTATTTACAAAATCCTTTCTAATCTGGATGCTAATAGACTTTAGTCTCTTTTCTTATTTCTCTCCACATTCACATTCTATGCTCCAACTAAGTTAAATGACTTGTAGTTCTTTTCAGATGAAGAAATAGTTCATATGCCATGAAAGGACCTTTGACTTTATTCTTTAGGTAAAGAATGGGAGTTTCTTAAGGGTTTTAGCCAGAGTGGTGTATCAATGTGGAGGCTAGATTAAAAGTAGGGAAGTCTATAAACCTAGAAATCACTTAGAAGGCTGTTGCCATAGCAGTGAAGAGGAGGAAGAGAAAATGAACAAGGAGAAATACAAAAATCTAAATACTGGTCAGCACTAATTTGCTGTATAACTTGAAGCAACTCATTTAGTTCCTCTAATTCTTGGGCTCCTTAGGTGTAAGATACAAATGTAAGATGGTTTTCATGCAAACTTGGTACTTTCTCAGGGTCACCATCTCAGGGGATGTCATCATCAAACAAACACCCAACAGTCAGAACTCTGTGACTCATCCTTGACACCTCCCTCTCCTCTCCATCTATACATATCCTATCAATCACCAAGTCCTTTTGATATAACCACTAACATTTCTTGAGTCTAATTCTCTCCATCTCCACCAGTTTGACCCTAGTTCAGGACACTTTAGTCTCACATTTGAACTATAACAACTAGTTTCTTATATCCACTTTTGCCCTCCTCCAATCCATTGTCCACAGTGTATCTGGAGTTGTTTTCAAAAAAGTAAATCTGATCACATCACATGTCAGTGCCTTCCTCTTGCTTTCAAGATAAAGATCAAAATCCCAAACATGGACTCCCATTCATGCATAATCTGACTCCTGGGAAACTCTATGGCTACATTTTATGCCATTTCTCTTCTCTGCTCTCCAATCACAGTTGTCTTCAAAAGTGGCATGCTTCTTCCCACAGGACCTTTGCACATGCTGTTCCCTCTGCTAGAATGCTTTTCTACTCCTTTTCCCCATTCCCCTTGCTTATTCCCAATCATCCTTCAAATCTCAGCTCATTCATTACTTCTATAAGAAAGAATTCTTTTACCTATTTCAGGCTGGGTTAGTTCTCTCATTATTCACTTTTAGAACACCCCGGAATTTTTTGTTATAGCATTTGCCACCATTGTGAATAATTGTTTTGTGTGTGTAATTAGCTATTTAATAACTAGGTCTTAAATCATAATATAAATCTCCCAAGGACAGAAATCATATATTTTATTTAACACAATAAGTACCCTGAATACCTAGCAAAATAAATATTTGTTATATGAATAAATGAACAAATAAATGAATGAATGAACTGGGAATATGGAATTCTCTCTTCTCTTCATGCAATTTAGTTATTCTTCATCTCTAACTAGTAGGGAAATAGTTTTTAGCATCATAATACAACAACACTAGTTATATAATGTTGTCAGTATTAGCAAGTAAAAGGTCAGTTTGTCGTAGAGACGCTAGACTGAAAAAAAGGCAAAAAATGTGAAGATCCAAGCCAGTCCAGCCAATTGGTTTCTCTGGCATTGGACAAAGGAGATGAATAGTTTTAGTAATCCCTCCCCCTCTCCTTCTCTCTCTCTCTCTCTCTCTCTCTCTCTCTCTCTCTCTCTCTCTCTCTCTCCAGCCTGTAGGAAAGGGATTTCCAGGAAACCACGGCACGTCTGAAAGTGACCCAAAGAGAAACAATAAGGAAATATTTGGCGCCATTCTCTCGACTGAGGGTAAGTATATGATAAGCTCCAAATAAGATTGGGCTCTTTAAGGTAATGGACTATGCCTAATTCTTTTCTAAACTTTGTATGCATGATGACAGAATTACACATTTAAAAAAAATTTTAAAGTTTACTCAGCCCAGAACTTGAGAATATTTTAGTCTTGATCCAACTTTAATTTCCAGCCTCCCCACCACATAATTCCAGAAACACTAAATAGCTCATTATTTTCCCCAGATGGACCACATACACTCTGGTGCACCACCTAAGCTCAACTCCACTCCCCCTTTGCCTGAACTGCTTATCCCAAAACATTCCTCAAAACCTAGCCTCTAAAATGGTCCCCAGTAATCCCTGCTTGCACTCCCCTGTATATTCACCTCCTCTTGAGTGTAGACTGTACTTAGTGACCTGATTCTGATGAATAGAATAAGGCATAAATTGATGGGTTGTCACTGTTGAGATTAGGTTACAAAAAGACTATGGCTTCCATTTTGCTTTCTCTCTCTCAGTTCTCATCCTGGGAGAAGCCAGCTGCCATGTTGTGCATAGCTCTGTGGAGTAGCCCACATAACAAGGAAATGGTATCTTTTGTCAGCAGGCAATGAGGACTCAAGGCCTGCCAATAGCCATGTGAGTGAGCTTGGTAGCAAATCTTCCTGTTTTTGAGCCTTGAGGTGAGACTGCAGCCTTGGCTAAGAACTTGACTGCAGCCTTATGAGAGACTCTCAGTCAGAGGCATGCACACTGCAGTGATGGCACTTGCCTGATGGGCTGGAGTTGCTGCCAGGGGCAAATGTTCTTCCCCCGCTGCCACAGCCAGCTACATCTTTGTCATCAACACCATGTCTTGCTGACCTGCTGGAGAACCTCCTGCTATTATGTTCACCATCCCCGTTTGTTGTCTGCAAAATAGATTTCCAGCCTCCATCTGCGTGCTTGTGTGTCTGTGATGCCTGGGTTATCATTTAATAAATGCTTTTGGAAAATGAAAATCAATTCATCCATCCATCCATCCATCCATCCATCCATCCATCCATCCATCCTAGGTCTGTCATGTATTAGCTGTGTGACCTTGGACAATCATCTGTTCATCTTCCCCTTTAAACTGAGTTATCTTCCTTGCCTATCACAGATACTGAGCTAAGTAATATATACACATTATCTCATTTGATCTTCAAAATTTTGCTATGAGGTATGTATAATAATCTTAGGTTTACATTTAAGGAAATAAGGGCTCAAAGAGATTAAGTAATTTATACAAAACCGTATAGCTAATGGGAATGAAGTAGAAATTTAAATCCAAGACTACTTCCAAAGCCAGTGAGTTACAGGTAGAGTAATCAATACATCCTGTTCACCTATAACAGGTTCAGTTATGCCTGTTATACCAATGTAATTATTAATAGCACACACTTTTACCTACACAAAGATTCAGGTTTGGATGATAAATTATGGCACCATCCTAGCTGTAGATATTCAAAGGAAGCTCATTTCAAAGTCAGCTCCTCCTGGACTTTTCTCTGATCCTCCAGGGTAGGGCCTTACATGGAAAGTGTGCTCAATCCTGATTAATTGAACTGAATCAAACTGATTTCTCAATGTAACTGAACTTGAAACACTTAGGAAACTTCAGTAGAGCTATGAATTAATAAAATATGTAATACCATCAGAGAGACAAAGGGAAGACTAGACAACTTTCATTCTTTCTACATATATTCATTGAACACCTACATTGAGCTAGGTGCCATGCAGACGTGAATCCGTGTTTCTTCCCTCAAGGATAATAATCTAGCAGAAGCCTAGGATTCAGTAATACAGGTGATCCATACAATGATAATGTAAATAATTTTACACTTCCCTGCCTTTGCCTCTGTCTGTCTAGAATTCTCTCACTCCAACTGCCCACCTATTTGATTGATTCCTAACTAGCTTTTAAAATTAGTTGAAGTATCATCTCCCAGGAGTCTTCCATGACGCTTTCCCCAACCCTCCAGTAGAGTGAGCCATCCTTCATTTGTTTCCGGGCATGTTTTATCCTAATCTCTGTTATGTTTATTAGCCTCATACTGCAAGGATTGGCTAACATAGCAGCCTCGCCTACTCACTGGGCTTTAAGCTCCTGATAGCAAGGACCATAATATCTTCCAGAACATAGTATGTGCTCAAGAAATTTCTATGTTGAACTGAACTAAGTAGAAGGCTAAACATTTATCACTATCATCATCATCCAGTATGGACTGACTTCCACATCCAGGGCAGAACACACTGAAGTGCCCCTTTTTTCCCCAAATCTAAAACTACACAGAGTGGCTGACCTAGAGCTTTCATCTTATCAGTCAGTTCTGATTAGCTGGAAGTGGCTACTTGAAATGCTACACTCAGAAAGATTCTGGAGCTAGACCCAGATTCAATAAGAAACAAAGACATAGTTAATTAGCTATGTCTGAGAAAGGAGCAAGAGGAGAAATAAGAGCCCCTGTGCCTCTATCAGCAATACCTGACATCCAGTTACTTCTGTTACAAGAGCCCAGAAGTATCCATCTATCTCCACTAACACACACACATACACACACACACACACACACACACACACACACACACACAAATATATATAGAGAGAGAGAGACAAGGAGAGAAGGGAGCTGCTTTTCCAGCATCTGGCTGGTGTGCAGTTAGAACAGTGCCAGGTACTCAATAAATACTTGAATGAAAGAATATAGTTGAAATTGTACTATTAATTCAATATTTCAGATCCATTATTACTAATATAGAATATGTATCTCCTCTGGAAACTTAAAGAGCATTTCTTTCACACTGAGTCCAGGGGAGAAAAACAGTCTGAGTGCTTCACAAAAAGTCTGTGTAGAGATTTAGGGGATGCTTCTGCGCCTTGGCACATGCTTTTTTTCCTTTGTTTGGAATGTCCTTTCCCTGTTTTCACATAGAAAACTCCTATACACCCTTTAAGGGCCAGTTCAAATGTCATCCCCGTATGAAACCTTCCCAGATTCTCTCAAGCAGAGTTCATACTAACTTTTCTATGTTCCTATAGCATTCTGTTGACTTGTGCACTTCATAAGGAGCCCACATCTCCAACTCTAGTCAGATAAAATCTTTTTAAATGAACGCAAGTCTTTAAAATGTTTCTCCTTTTTCCTTTCAAAAGCACAAAATGCATTAGATGCGTTCCTGAACATGCTTAGGAAAAAAGAAAACCAACTAAAAGCTTTTACAAGATGCCTTTTTATCACTGCATGGCAGAGAATAAAATCAGTTCTTGTTATTCCTTAGACAGACAGCCCTTTTTTGCCTCCTGGGTTCTATAGATTTCAGTTCTCCCTATTGCTATAAACCATGACACAGCATGTGACTCACAAAAGAAAATTACTTTTTCAAAGAAGGCACTGAAGCTGCCCTTGTGAAAGTGATGCCTCCAGTTTGTGAAGGTCAGTTTACTGAGGGCAAAATCATAAGGCAATCTTCCCAAGCATCTTGCGTACCATCTATCACCTATGTGTTCAGACCATGCATAAAAACCTGGATTTCAACTTATGGGCTGGAGAGACAGCATCTGACCAAACCCCCCTCAGTGATAAGGCAACAGAAAAGGAAATGGCTGCAGTCTGATTAAAGCCAGCCCATTGAGTGAGTTCTCAGAGTTCTAAAATTCCCCTAAGAAGGCACGACACTGTAGCTGTCCAAAAGAAGAATGAGAATGGCTGACTTACTCAAAAATACTGTATATCTCAATTTCTCAAATGGTCCAATTTCTTCTTCACTATTGTGTTGACATATCCATCTCCCTAAAGTGCATAACGCATTATCCTTACGATCAGAATTTTTGTTTTGGTTTCATCCAGATGGAGCTGTTCAAACCTTAAAAACTTATAGAAGTCCTCTCCCATAATTCCTCTGTTCCTCTGCTATAACCCAAAAAAACCTTGGTCACAAAACGTGCAAGACCTTAATGTGGTCCAAAAAGAAGAATGGAGTAAGCCATTCTTATTGTTCAAAGGGGCTTGGAAAACTCAGGTCTCTTCCAGACTGGCATCAGTAGGAGAAGGGTCCAATTTCATGGGATGGGATACAGGGGCAGGAGCCTACAGTTATTCATGACATTCATTGTCTCTATTTATCTAGTTATGTCTGAGTTGAAGCTGGACTGTAGATTGACCAGTAGAGAATGTGGATCCAAGCCCCAGGTCATAGGAGTTGTCCAGCATTAGAGATCTAGGGATTTACTTTCTTGAAAGTTCAAGGAAATTCATGGGAAATAACTATCCCTAAAAAAGAAATTTTCATTGTATATTCAGTCCTAAAGCCTGATTGTATATACACACACAGGGAGTTAAGGAAAACGCCAAATAGACGTGTCTATTTCCAAATCTTATTCCAAGCACAACATATATGAAAGATGAGGACAAGACCATGTCCAAACTCCACTTGCATTTTGTGTAAATTTCAGCACACCACCAAACTTGGCACTCATCAGCTCACATCCAAGATGTGCTGAGCCTTGAAGCTGAATATCTTTAGTATGCGTATCCTAGCTGTCCTAGAGGAGTAAGAACCTAGCCTCTTAAACCCCTACTTCCACCACAGTCCCCTCTGGCAGGTAAGCCCATTAGTCCCACCAGCTGAGACTGTCAAAATTGTATCATAAATGGATTTAAGTGGGTATGTCTCAGTATCTTCTGTGATGGTTAATTTCATGTGTCAGTTTGACTGGGCTAAGGGATGCCCAGATACCTGATAAAACATTATTTTTCAGTGTGTCTGTGAAGGTGTTTCTGGAAGAGATTAGCATTTATTTGGTAGATTGAGGAAAGAGACCCTCCCTCACCACAATGGATGGATATCATCCAGTCCTTTGAGGGTCTGAATGGAACAAAAACTCAAAGGGAGAACGATTTGTCTCTTCTTGAGCTGGGACATCCATCTCTTCCTGCCCTTCGACTTCAGAGCTCCTGATTCTCAGGCCCTGGGACTCAAACTGAAAATGATAGGCTTTCCTGGTTCCCCAGATTGCAAACAGCAGATTGTGGGACTTTTAGGTCTCCATACTCATGTGACCCAATTCCTATATTCAATTGCGCTCGCTCGCTCGCTCTCTCTCTCTCTCTCTCTCTCCTGTTTATTCTGTCTCTCTGGAGAACCCTGACTAATACACGTTCAAGTATGTACTGAATACCTACAAAGTAGCATATACTCAGCTAAGCTCTCAAGTTACAGAGACACGATCCTTCCTTCAAAGAGTTCACAGAAAAGACCTGTATGCAGAAAACTACAAAACACTGATGAAAGAAATCAAAGACAATACAAACAGATGGAGAGATATACCATGTTCTTGGATTGGAAGAATCAATATTGTGAAGATGACTATACTATCCTAAGCAATCTACAGATTCAATGCAATCCCTCTCAAACTACCAATGGCATTTTTCACAGAACTAGAACAAAAACTTTTACAATTTCTATGGAAACACAAAAGACCCTGCATAGCCAAAGCAATCTTGAGAAAGCAAAACAGAGCTGCAGGAACCAGCTCCCTGACTTCAGACTATACTACAAAGCTACAGGAATCAAGACAGTATTGTACTGGCACAAAAACAGAAATATAGATCAATGGAACAGGATAGAAAGCCCAGAGATAAACCCACGCACGTACGGTCACATTATCTTTTGTGTGTGTGTGTGTGTGTGGTATGCGGGCCTCTCACTATTGTGGCCTCTCCTGTTGTGGAGCACAGGCTCCGGACGCGCAGGCTCAGCGGCCAAGGCTCACGGGCCTAGCCGCTCCGCAGCATGTGGGATCTTCCCAGACCGGGGCACGAACCCGTGTCCCCTGCATCTGCAGGCAGACTCTCAACCACTGCGCCACCAGGGAAGCCCATGGTCACCTTATCTTTGATAAAGGAGGCAATAATATACAAAGGAGAAAAGAAATCCTCTTCAATAAGTGGTGCTGAGAAAACTGGACAGTTACATGTAAAAGAATGAAATTAGAACACTCCCTAACCCCATACACAAAAATAAACTCAAAATGGGTTAAAGGCCTAAATGTAAGACCAGACACTATAAAACTCTTAGAGGAAAACATAGGCAGAACACTCTATGACATAAATCACAGCAAGATCCTTTTTGACACACCTGCTAGGGAAATGGATATAAAAATAAAAATAAACAAATGAGACCTAATGAAACTTAAAAGCTTTTGCACAGCAAAGGAAACCATAAACAAGACAAAAAGACAACCCTCAGAATGGGAGAAAATATTTGCAAATGAACCAACTGACAAAGGATTAATCTCCAAAATATGCAAGCAGCTCATGAAGCTCAATATCAAAAAAAACATACAACCCAATTAAAAAATAGGCAGAAGACCTAAATAGACATTTCACCAAAGACATAGAGATGGCCAAGAGGCACATGAAAAGATGCTCAACATCACTAATCATTAGAGAAATGCAAATCAAAACCACAATGAGGTATCACCTCACACTGGTCAGAATGACCATCATCAAAAAATCTACAAACAATAAATGCTGGAGAGGGTGTGGAGAAAAGGGAACCCTCTTGCACTGTTGGTGGGAATGTAAATTGATACAGCCACTATGGAGAACAGTATGGAGTTCCTTAAAAAACTAAAAATAGAACCACCATATGACCCAGCAATCCCACTACTGGGCATGTACCCCAAGAAAACCATAATTCAAAAAGAGTCATGTACCACAATGTTCATTGCAGCTCTATTTACAATAGCCAGGACATGGAAGCAACCTAATTGTCCATTGACAGATGAATAGATAAATAAGATGTGGCACATATATACAATGGAATATTACTCAGCCATAAAAAGAAATGAAATTGAGTTATTTGTAGTGAGGTGGATGGACCTAGAGACTGTCATACAGAGTGAAGTAAGTCAGAGAGAGAAAAACAAATACCGTATGCTAACACATATATATGGAATCTAAAAAAAAAAAAAGGTTCTGAAGAACCTATGGGCAGGACAGGAATAAAGACACAGACATAAAGAATGGACTTGAGGACACAGGGAGGCGGAAGGGTAAGCTGGGATGAAGTAAGAGAGTAGCATTGACATATATACACTGCCAAATGTAAAATAGATAGGTAGTGGGAAGCAGGTTCATAGCACAGGGAGATCAGCTCAATGACCACCTAGATGGGTGGATAGGGAGGGTGGGAGGGAGGCTCAAGAGGGAATGCATATGGGGATATATGTATACATATAGCTGATTCACTTTGTTATACAGTAGAAACTAACACAACATTGTAAAGTAATTATACTCCAATAAAGATGTAAAAAAAAATAAAAGTTCACAGATTAATTGGAAACACAGGGAACAAAGAAATAATTATAATATAGTGTGCAATGTTGATGAATGCAATACTAAGATATTTAGAATATTATGGCTGTGTTTCAAAGAAGTCCCTAACCCAACTTAGAGAGTTCAAGGAAGTCTACATTATTGAAGTAGTTCAAGAATTCTTTTATTGGATTTGAATATTTTATTTGAGTACACTGAGTACTAAACAGTGAGTAGGAGTTAGTGAGGAGGAGTGTGTGGGGTGAGCATTCTAGACAGAGAGAATGGCATAAGTAAAAGCAAAAGCAAAAAAAGAGCCATGTGCACTAGGAACTACAAGCAGTTTCCTATTGCTGGAACATAATGTATGTGGCAGGGAGGGAAGGAGATGAACCCAGAGTGGAAGTTGGAAATGAGAACATGGAGGGCTTTGCATGATCATAGACTTTCCCTGGTGAAAGATGGAGAGCCATTATGACCTCTAATTATTAGCATAGCTAGTCAGACTGATACTCAAAACAAAATAAGAATATGTATTCTTCTTTTTCTGGAATCAGTTTTTTTTTAGACACTCTTTTTTTTAATATTCTTTTTCATTATGGTTTATCACAGGATATTGAATATAGTTCCCTGTGCTATATGGTAGGACCTTGTTGTTTATCCATTCTATATATAATAGTTTACTGGAATCAGTTTTTGATCTGAAATGACTCCACCATTTATCGTGTGATTTTAGGAAACTCAGTTAACTTCATTAAGACTCCCTTTTCCCTACCTCTAAAATGGGGGTCACTACACCTTACAAAGTTTTTGTGAGGAATACATGACATTAAAGATTTAAATGTGTTGGAGTCATAACAAAAACCCAGTACAAAATCAAGACTCTTGCCAATCATGACTTCTGCCTACTCTAAGCGTTTTGTGACAGGATAAAACAGTCTTCACAGAAAAGAATATTAATGGAGATCCTCTTCTTCACTATCTTGTTATACTGAATAAAAAAATAAAGTGAGATTATCCTTCCCTACAGTTTCATCTGTAGGTCACCTGTTCTTCCTACAGCAGAGCATCAATAACTTGCAGTATATAGGAGTTGACTGAATGAAAAATTTTATTTAATCAGGAAATCAATGAATAGGAAGAGGTCATCAAGGTCACAGAGACTGTATCATCCTGACCAATCTCACTCCCTTGCCCTTTCTCTGGGTCTTCCATCATCATATCACAGTTGCCAATTCCTCAGCAGTCTTAATTAGGGGCACAGTCATTTGTCTTCAAATATCACAGCTCTTTGAAATCTATGCATCGATAAATACAGCTCAAAAGCTGTTTTCCACACTGCTGGAGAGTTCATTGCTTCTGTGATTAAAGCAAATGTCATTCTTTACCTTTGAGGGGGACTTTTAAGGTCTCCGAGTGACTGCAGGCTTCCTATAAAGTCAGAACAAAGAACACCTAGTTTTAGGACTTGAAGTTATGCCTCAAAAAAATTTACACTTTTAGATTGGCTCACCGTGGCCAAAGAGTAGCAAACCAAGCTTCCAGGGTTAAACAGAGTCAGATAAGCAATTCTGTGCTTTGAAATAAATGTCTTCTTTGTGCCAACCATCATTCCTTTGCCCACTTCCCCTTTCAGAAAGCATTTATGGGGTATGAGAGATGTGTCATATATTTGGAGGGGAAATAGAGTGAAATGAGAAATGGCATCTACCCTCAAGATTAGCGGAGGAGGCAAATACACTCAAAAAAATTTAAAGCAAGCATAAGGGCACTATGACAAAAATCTTATCAGTACATAATATCTCAAAGAATGGAGGACTAATTCAAGTACAAAATGGGCATCAGAGGAAGCACCACAGAAGGTGTGAAACCTGAATTGAATCTCAAAATGAATATGTATCCAGCTATAAGGAATGGGAATTAAGGAAGAAAAAGCTTGTCATATACATGTAGCAGAATAACTGAAGGGACAGAAATATGTTGAACATATATGACCAATCTAGGGGCTGTAAGTCATTTGGTATGAAGGGCACATGGGGTAGGAATAGAGGCAGAAGGAGAAGGGAGGCAAGAAGGAAACAGATCATAGAGTGTCTTGCATAGTTTAAGAAAGTTTAAGGTCATTGATAAACTGTAAGCAGGAAAATTACATGCTAAATATATTTTAGAAAAATCATCCTGACTGCCAGCATGGATAATGAAGTAGAGAGGGGAGAGGAAGGAAGACCGTTTGGGGGTAGATGCAATAATTTAGAAAAGAGACCATGAGAACCAAACTGTGGTAGTAGTAGTAAGGATATAGATGAGTGAACAAGCATGAATGAGGATGACAATTCCAAAGACATGGCTGAGAGCAGGCAAAGGATGAAGTTCTTGGTTACCTCTTTCCACAAACAGGTGAGTACAGGCTTGGAAATCAGTAAGATGGGAACTAGCCAGAGCAAAAAGATGGTGAGATAAGAGAGTGGAGAATTTAATTCTGTTAAATGCATCTGATTTTTATTGGACATCCAGATTATATCAGGAACTATGATACATCATGCCTCATCCTGTGCAGAGATGAACAAGACCAGATCTCTGCCTCAAAGTACAGCAAAGACACATGGGCTAAGTGGCTGTATAAGTACTAGATGACCAGAAGATAAGTACAATTCTCCCACTGCCCTGCTATAGTTCACTTGTCTATTGTGTTTATTGTCCATTTCTCCCCACCCTCAACTAGAATGTAAGTGCTATGAGAGCAAAAGTCTTTTTGCCACCTGTAACAGTATTTGGTGTATAATAAGTTCTCATTAAGTATTTACTGAATTAACAAATCAATTTACCCCAATCAGGACTTAGGTGTTCTCGCAGTTTATAGATTCATATATTTAAATCTTGAGATTCTAAGCTATTGTTTCTTTCAATACTGCCTCTACCCTGTTATCTTCATCTATTACTTCTATTATGTTGGAATCTCTGACTTCCATGTCTCAATTTCTTCATTTTCTATCTCTTTGCCTCTTGTGCTACATTCTGAATAACTTTCTCAGAACTATGTTCAGAATCATTATTTCTCCCCTCATCTTTCAATTGAGTGCTTTATTTTAATGACCTTCTTTTCATTTCTATAATTTCACTTTGGTGCTGTTTCAAATCTGCCTGTGATTTTTCAAATTACCTGGTTTGTGCCTTAGTTTCTATTCCTCTTTTATCCTTTGTCCCTGTAATCATTTTAAATCTATTTATTTTAACATCTATTTTATATTGTTTTATTATTTCTATATCTTGGGTGATATTTAGTTCATCTGTTGATGTTTGTTTCACCTGCTGAATTCTCTCATGGCAATTTAGTCCACTGTGTGATTTTTAATATTTGACTGTGTGCTCATCTTTAACAGCACTGTGGGAGTCTTGGTGCTCTGGAAATATCCCTGTAGGATGTGTTAAATCTGCCTCTGTTAGTCTCCACAATCTCTGCTAGTTCTAGACTAGTTTTTAAGTTAACTTTTTGGTTTGGTATTCATAGTACCTCGGTACTACTTTGAATCGTATTCCACAGCCATGTGGTGCACATCTGGGGTTCTGATTTCTCATTGGTGTTTTGTTTACCAGGCACAGCCCCAGGTGGATTACAAACTTCCTTGCTGCCTCGCAGAAGAGACAGACCAGGTTTTCCTTGTCCTTATTCCTAGAATAGACAGATCTTCATGTCTCCTCCCTTTAGTCAGATTGTTCATCTATAGCATGAGACTGAGATCCAAGGCCTTAAATATCCTCCTGATACCAATATCAGAGAATGCTAGTCCCCAGTCTCCAGACTTTAAATTCTACATATTACAGTAACCATATAGCTTTTTTGGATTTACTGCTCTGATTTTGAGCTTTCTCTTTGTTTTGGCATTTCTGTGCATTTTCTGTTCTTGGTTTATTCTTTAGCGATGTATGCAAAAATTCTTTTCTATAATTGTATACATTTTCAGAAATTTGAAGTAGGAAGAGCAGTCATCCATTTCACCTCAATTTGCCATATTCATAACTCCATAATGCTGAAACCAACAACTGTAGCTTCAATCTTAGTTGTGCAAGTTGCAAAAATTTATACTTACTCTCCTTAATTAAGTATTTTACTGATATAACCTGGGGTGATGTATTCATTTCTGGATACCAAAGCTTGAGAGGGAAATTGACAATATGATGCACTTCTGGAAAAGACTGAACATGATGAGGAATCTGGAAAATTGGCCATGATAGAAACATTTGACCAATGAAAGTCTGCTTTGTCTGAAGAAGATTCAGGGGCACCAAGCACTGTCACCACATATTTAAAGGGCTGTCATATAGAAAGAAAATTAATCTTTTCTCATGTAGTTCCAGAGAACAGACCCAAGATTGTGCTTCAGAGAGCTAGGACTCTGGTGAGCAAACTCTGACACTGATTCATCACATAACAACCTTGGACAAATCACATTCCCCTTATGGACTCCAGAGTACTCATCTGTAAAATGAGGAGGTTGAATCACATGAGTGCCAGATTCCTTCAGCTGTAACAGACTTGGTTCATTTCTCACCAAAAGTAGTGAGCGGGATTTTTCCAGCAATGAATCAGTGGGCACACTTGATAAATGATCTTGACCTCCTTTGCTTCACCCTCACTCAAGATAATATACTGCTTTTTTTTTTGCTCCACCAAGACTACAGACCTCAGGCTAAGTCTCCATAACCCCCCTTCAGGCCAGAATTTGTAGTTTAGGAGCACCTGAAAGGCAGAGTGGGATGAGGAAAAGATTGTGGATTTTGGTGTCATACAGATCTGAGTACCAAGCCAAAGTTTCACCTTATCAGCTCTGTGTCCTTGAGCACCATGTAACTTTTCTGAATAACAATTTCATCTTCCATAAAATGAAATAATATATACCTTAATGGTTTTATGATTATTAAAAATTTTTAAACCAATATAAAAGTTTCTGACACATGGTAGGCATTCAATAAATGTTAGCAAAATCAAAAATCAAAACCAAATGTTCTGTATTGACAAGGGATAGAGTGGTGTCTATGACAACAGGATATATTTTAATCCTTCCAACATGTTATACCATCATGCCTTCACACTGCAAAATATCTTCTATCCCCATCACAATTTGTGTGCATTCCAAATTCTAGTGATTAATTATTTTCATACAAGGTACAGTTATCTGAATTACTCCAACACCTTGGGCATTTCTAGAAAATAATCTTTCCTTGAATTGTTAAACAACGGGTAATCAAATCCCAGTCTCATAAATATTTGATTTAGCAAAAACAATTGCTATGCCTCTTGGTAACCAGTGTTTCTTCCAACTTATCTCTGGCCTCCTTCATTATCTCTTAGCATGGAGGAATTCCAGCTTCTCATATTTCCACTCTCACACCAGGGCTGTACTTTATGAGCTGACATCTATGCATCTATCTCCTGACATCTGAGAGGATCTTAACTTGGTAAACAATACGACTGGATTCATTAAAAGTTTCTGACTCATAGCAACTCCATGAAAACTTCCTCTATTTTCCTGATGAGATTTCTCTCCTGGGCTCCTTTGTCTTGAAGGTTTCACTCTGGTAAAGTTGTTCTTGTCTATGAAAAAAGGAAATTAAAATCATCTACACTTCCTACATATATAGGAGTGACAATAACTAAATCATGAGGGATGGAATGAAAATGTTTAAGAGAAACCAGCTGAGCTAATATAGTATAGCAATTGACAAATGGGTTTGACCTTGGGTTGTGAAATTGACCGAGTTCAATTTCAAACTTTAACACTCACTAGTTAGATGACTTTCAACAAGTTGAGAAAGTATCTAAGCTTCAGTGCCCACATCTGCATAATGGGCATCTTCAAATATGCAGCAGGAGTGGAAAAAGGAAATGCTGAACCCCCTACAGTAGCAGAAAGTACATGAAAGTCTGCCCCTGGAAACATCAAGAACAAACTGGAAAAAATAAAGGGGTTAAGCTGGAAGTTCCTCAATCATAAGTGGAGAGGATCCAAAGAAATCTGTTTTATTATATTTTTTACCCTTACACTGAAATGACCAGCAGAACAAAAATCACCTTACTATATTAAAACTCAGCCTATATATTCATAAATAAGATGTGTGATACAGAATTCATGATGTAAGCCAATGAACAGAAGAAGTAGCCACACCAGAAGACCTAATAGACATTCCTCCAAAGAAGACATATAGATAACCAAGATGCATATGAAAAGATGCTCATCATCGCTAATTATCAGAGAAATTGAAATCAGAACTACAGTTAGTACCACTTCACACTGGTAAAAATGGCCTTCATTAAAGAGTCTACAGATAAATGCTGGAGAGGGTGTGGAGAAAAGAGAATCCTCTTACACCATTGGTGGGAATGTAAATTATTGCAGCCACTGTGGAAAACAGTACAGAGGTTCCTCAAAAAATTAAAAATAGAGTTGCCATATGATCCAGCAATCCCACTCCTGGGCATATATCCAGACAAAACTATAATTCAAAAAGATACACGCACCCCTGTGTTCATAGCAGCACTATTTACAATAGCCAAGACATGGAAACAACCTAAATGTCCATCGACACATGAATGGATAAAGATGTGGTATACAATGGAATACTACTCAGCCATAAAAAAGAATGAAATAATGCCATTTGCAGCAACATGGATGGACCTAGAGATTATCATACTAAGTGAAGTAAGTCAGAAATAGAAAGACAAATACCATATGATATCACTTATATGTGGAATCTAAAATATGACACAAATGAACTTATCTACAAAACAGAAACAGACTCACAGACATAGAGAACAGACTTGTGGTTGCCAAGGGTGGGGGGGAGGGGAGGGATAGATTGGGAGCTTGAGATTAGCAAATGCAAACTATTATACATAGAATGGATAAACAACAAGGTCTTGCTGTATAGCACAGGGAACTATGTTCAATACCCTGCGATAAAACACAATGGAAAAGAATATTAAAAAGAATGTATATATATGTATAACTTAATCACTTTGCTGTACAGTAGAAATTAACACAACACTATAAATCAACTATACTTTAATTTTAAAAAACCCTCCATGATGTATCTCCCACTTACCCCTTCAGTCTCACCAACCTCCACTTTCCTCCTCACCCTCTATACTCCAGCCACACCACAATACTTGCATGTCCTCAAAGAGGTTAAGTGGCTTGCCCAAGTTCACAACTTGGTAACCCTAGTCTGGGTGACTCCAAGGCCCAACTTCCTATCAATACCACTCACTGTATTTCTGCTGCTTCCATTAAAGCAATCTAAGATTGTATCAGTCAACCGATAGCTTTACATATTTGATAGCTAGCAGGAACCTGAAAATCAGCATGGCTGAAAGTTTCCAGTTATTGGGAGTAAGGTGACTAGGAGCCAGGAGCCCTCAGCTCTAGTCCTGACTTCCTCTTACTCACTGTGAGATCTTGGGCCTTCCTGCACTGCCTAGCTCTGGGTTCACTGTCCTAGTGTCATAAATTACAGAGTTGAAACAAATCCTTGCCAAGGTCCCTCCCAACCATAATGGTCTATGCATCTGAGACTATTATAAAAACAGATCAGAATTATTCTTTTCATTTTATCTTCTCATTGCTTTCCTATAGAATGAGGAAAAAGGGAGGTGGGATAGATAAAACCCCACACTTCTGGCTTGTCCTGGGCAGGCTGTCTGTGGGCACTGAAAGTCAAGACTGCTGGGGAAAGGCCTTCAGAGTCAGGAAACCAGATCACACCATACCTGAAGTTCATCTCATAAACTTCTTTCCAAATCAGGACAGCTGTCTAATGAAAGCACATCCTTAGAATGTTCCCACTGTAAGAGTGTGTCCCATAGGCAACATGGATTATCAGGGCAGGGAGAGACCAAAGAGGTCATATCTAAGCTTCTCATTTTACTGGTGAATACTTGAGGCCCAGAGAGAGGGGCATGACTCCATGAAGGACCCCTCATGACCTGGTCACTGTGATTAGAGCCCCTGTTGTCTGACACAAGCTGGTGTTCTTTCTACAGCATCACACCATCCCCTTGAGGAACAAGATAGCTACCCAAGATCGTTACTGGACTGGGCATCCAAGACCTGGGTTCGAGTCCTGGTTATTCCTCTTTCCAATTATCTGTCCTTCATCAAGTGTTGAAAATGAAAATTATAAGAGAAAGTTATGTGGAAGTGTCCAGTAACCAAACCTAACATATAGTGAGGGTTTAATAATAAATGCCTTTTGAATCTCAATCCCTCAAGGAAATATAGTAAGATTTGGTTGAGGCAATTCATGTGAACATACTATATAACATATAGAGTGGTAGAGAAATGGTAAGAATTGCTATATTTTTCAACAGTAAAACAGAGACCTTTTTAGATAGGATTGTAAAGGATGAGAGAAGTTATTACTTTCCAGATCATAGACAAGTTGCAGCACTACTTATGCTCTTAAACTACCAATGCTTGCAATTCTGCATCAAACTCTGACTCTTAGACATAGGCATTCATCTTGACTTGAAGATAAATTCATTCTATCTGAACTGACAGGAAAGGCATAGCACATGGAAAATACACTAAAATAAATAGCTTAAGTGTTGGCTATCACCTGCTGAATATAGCCAACTGAGCCAGCCAATCTCCAGAAATAATTCAAGATGCCCTTGAAATAAGAAAACAGTTCTTTCAATATTCCTATTTTATGGATACCAAAATAAAAGACATTGATGCTACAGTAAAATCTTACTCCCTTAAAGCTTCTGAAAAATAAAATCTGTGAAAATACCTATTAAGCTCTCATGGGATATGGCAGCTGGGAAGGAGAACTAACCCTTCAGATCCCTGAGTGCCGAGCATTCTGCTGGACATTTGACTTATACTGTCTCATTTCATTCTCACTTGAGCCCTGTGATTATCCCCACTTCAGAGAGGTTGTCAAATTTCCCTAGAGTCAAATCCAGGTCTATCTACCATGTACAATCAACCTACTAGATAACACACAACTTTGCTACCACAGGACATACCTTTCTAATGAGCCAGATCTAAAAGTCAAAGCAGAAATCTAAACCCTCACAACACTCTTTGGGAGTTTAGACCCATCTGGATAATTGGATTTTTTTTCTTTCTCTAAAATAAAAAAAGTAATACCTTGCTATATAAAGAATTTTACAAAGTATTTTTCATAAATGGCATAGCTAAGATTGAAATCCAAGTTTTCTAACTCCGCATCTAGCCCTCTTCCCATCACAGCCTGTCCCAAGGGAACCTAAACCAGAGTTCAGGATGACAACGCAGTCCTCCAAAAAGAGAAGCCTCCTTCTTTACTGAGTAAATTATCAGAGAAGAAAACAATTCCAACAGTAACACCTCCAGGATAGGGCCATCATAGAAGCTGGTGCCTTGACAGGATAATTGACAAGCAAGGGATAATGATCTACTGTTTTCTAATTTTCTGTCTATAAAATATATATTTGATGAAACTATCTCAAGCCATAAACAGGAGCAAAAAAGGAAGATTTATTGACTCATAAAAAAATTTTTAATCCAGTAGAAACACTCTTAGGAATTGTATTAAGGAGGGAAAATTCCCTAAAAGAAAAGTTGTATATGCAAAACATTCATTTCAATGACATGTAAACCATGAAACATTGAAAATAATCTACAAATTCAACCATAGGATAATTGTTACATGAACTGTGGTACACCAAACAGATGGTATTTTATGTAACTATTAAATATAATATTTCTAAACACTAGATAAAGCTAAAAAGCTTAGCATATATTAAATTTAAGAAGAAAAAAATTGCTATGCCATGCAAAAATAACATGAATATAAGCAAAGAGCAGAAGAGAACATTAAAATGACAACTATTAATTTGTAAGTTGACATGATTACAGATGTTTTTGTTCATTTTTCAATTTCCAATCCATTTATTATAATACAATTTATTTCAAGCAGAGATTAGCATTATTCCAAACTGACTTTCTTTTAGCCAAATAACAGTTAAAGACTAGACATTTACAATCTCTTTGGGGAATCAGTGATTTTTTAATACACTGTGTGAAAGTTCTTACAATTGATCTTTGTCATTCAATTCAATGTCGCCCAAATTTACAAATCTTTGTTTCAAGATAATGTAGATAAATGAAGCTCATGTCAGACTATTGACATTATCTCGGTACCTGGGCACATCAGCACTTTGGGTGTTTGATTAACACATAATCCAGGCTCAGGAAAGCTAGGAACATGGTGTAAGAATTCATCTCTTCTAATTTTCGTGGCAGCAAAGAAGGAGCACTGGACTCAGAATTGCGAGACCTGAAGTCTATTGTGCCCTGGTTCTATAACACACTAGTTATATGAATCACTTGGCCCCTGGGTGCCTAGTTATTCATCTCTGACAGAGCAAGAGTAGGAGTCCCAGCCCCACTCACCTTGCAGGACTATGGCAAGACATAGATTCTCTGATGGGCAAACAGGTGCTATGCAAAGCTGTAGGCAGGGGCAAACAAGACAATAAAAGCTTTCTAAGTGCTTCACAAATAATAAAAACTGCCATTTAATCAATGTTGTCTACATGCCAGGCCCTGTGATCAGAACTTTACACACATCACTCATTTATTTTAAAAGTACATATCAAGCATCCACTAAGTAACAGATACTGGTACAAGCTAGGAACATAGAATACAACAGAGAAGTTAATTCTCTGCCCTCGTGGAGCTGACATTCCTGTGGGGCAAGACAAACAATGAGTAGCAAACATTAAAAAAGTAAATTATATGGTGTGTTAGAAGATGATGAGAAAAAATAAAAATAGAATTGAGTAAAGGAGGACCTGAGTAAAGGGAGGGGGGCAGAGGATATTTTAAATAGGGTGGTCTGGGGTGGGCATCATTGTGACATTTGAACAAAGACTTGAAGCAGAAGCAATTGGTCGTGCAGTTACCAGAGAGAAGAGCACCTAAGGCAGAGGGTATTCCAGGACGAAGAAACAAAGGTTGCAGCTTGATTGACATTTGTCAAAAATTAAGGGGCCAGAACCCTCCTAAACTATTGATGGGAATGTAAACTGGTACAACCACTATGGAGAACAGTATGAAGGTTCCTTGAAAGACTAAAAATAGAGCTACCATATGATCCAGCAATCCCATTCCTGGGCATATATCCAGAGAAAACCATAATTCGAAAAGATACATGCACCCCAATGTTCACTGCAGCACTATTTACCATAGCCAGGACATGGAAGCAACCTAAACATCCATCAACAGAGGAATGGATAAAGAGGGTGTGGTACATATATACCATGGAATATTACTCAGCCATAAAAAAAGAATGAAATAATGCCATTTGCATCAACATGGATGGACCTAGAGATCGTCATACTGAGTGAAGCAAGGCTAACACAGAAAGACAAATATCATATGATATCACTTATATGTGGAATCTAAAAAATAAAGGGTACAAATGAACTTATCTACAAAACAGAAATAGAGTTACAGATGTAGAAAACAAACATGGTTTCCAGGGGGTAAGGGGGTAGGGATAAATTGGGAGATTGGGATTGAAATATACACACTGCTATATATATAATAGATAACTAATAAAGACCTACTGTATAGCACAGGGAACTTTACTCAAGACTCTGTAGTGGCCTATATGGGAAAAGAATCTTAAAAAGAGTGAATATATGTATACCTGTAACTGATTCACTTTGCTGTACACCTGAAACTAACACAACATTGTAAATCACCTATACTCCAATAAAAATTTTTTAAATAAATACATTTTTTAAAAGTTAAAAAAAAAAATTAAGGGGGCTTCCAGACTATTAATGCTATGTATGTAAGTTAAACCTCTCTACTTACTATCCCCACCTCAAGGCAATAATCCATTTGGTAAGGGAGATAATAGAATATAAGAAATAAAGTTGGGAAACCTCTGAAACTCTGCTATGTACAAACCATTTAGATGTAGGGCAATTAAACATACCACAAAATAAGATAATGCATTCAATTTATATACAGTTTCTATGATAGATACTTAGTGCCATATATAAACATAACCTATATATAAAGTAAAATTGCAAATATACATTTCAAAATGGAAAATATGTCCCTCCTGGTGGATGCTAGATTTTTGTTTTATAAACCAAGACTTTAGATTATGCATAGAAGCTAACCTGCCCTGGAAATTAATCCCTAAAGAAAAGTGTATGCGGACTTCCGGGGAAGATGGCGGAAGAGTAAGACGCGGAGATCATCTTCCTCCCCACACATACACCAGAAATACAGCTACATGTGGAACAACTCCTACAGAACACCTACTGAATGCTGGCAGAAGACTTCAGACCCCCCAAAAGGCAAGAAACTCCCCACGTACCTGGGTAGGGCAAAGCGGAGAGATTCCCGCACAGAGGATCGGTGCCGAACGGCACTCACCAGCCCGAGAGGCTTGTCTGCTCGCCACCGGGGAGGGCGGGGCTGGGAGCTGAGGCTCGGGCTTTGGTCGGAGCGCAGGGAGAGGACTGGGGCTG
Organism: Hyperoodon ampullatus; assembly: GCF_949752795.1. Classification (NCBI taxonomy): domain Eukaryota; kingdom Metazoa; phylum Chordata; class Mammalia; order Artiodactyla; family Ziphiidae; genus Hyperoodon; species Hyperoodon ampullatus. The sequence continues at coordinate 50,714,012 of NC_136920.1, read as the reverse complement.
GCGGCGTGAACACAGCCTGAAGGGGCTAATGCACCACAGCTAGCTAGGAGGGAGTCCGGGAAAAAGTCTGGAGCTGCCAAAGAGGCAAGAGACTTTTTCTTCCCTCTTTGTTTTCTGGTGCGCGAGGAGAGGGATTAAGAGCGCTGCTTAAAGGAGCCCCAGAGACGGGCGCAAGCCGTGGCTGAAAGCACGCACCCCAGAGACGGGCGTGGGATGCTGGGGCTGCTGCTGCCGCCGCCAAGAGGCCTGTGTGCGAGCGCAGGTCACTGTCCACGCCCCCCTTCTGGGGAGCCTGTACAGCCCGTCACTGCCGGGGTCCCGGGATCCAGGGACGGCTTCCCCGGGAGAGTGCACGACGTGCCTCCGGCTGGTGCAACGTCATGCCGGCCTCTGCCAGTGCAGGCTCGCCCCGCACTACATGCCCCTCCCTCCCCCCTGGCCTGAGTGAGCCAGTGTCCCCGAAGCAGCTGCTCCTTTAACCCTGTCCTGTCTGAGCGAAGAACAGACGCCCTCCGGCGACCTACGTGCAGAGGCGGGGCCAAATCCAAAGCTGAGACCCGGGAGCTGTGAGAACAAAGAAGAGAAAGGGAAATCTCTCCCAGCAGCCTCAGAAGCAGTGGATTAAAGCTCCACAATCAACTTGATGTACCCTGCATCTGTGGAATACATGAATAGACAATGAATCATCCCAAATTGAGGAGCCAGGAATCAGTGCTGTGCCTCTGAGGTGGGAGAGCCAACTTCAGGACACTGGTCCACAAGAGACCTCCCAGCTCCACATAATATCAAATGGTGAAAATCTTCCAGAGATCTCCATCTCAACACCAGCACCCAGCTTCACTTAACGACCAGCAAGCTACAGTGCTAGACACCCCATGCCAAACAACCAGCAAGACAGGAACACAATGCCACCCATTAGCAGAGAGGCAGCCTAAAATCATAAGAAGTCCACAGACACCCCAAAACACACCACCAGATGTGGACCTGCCCAACAGAAAGACAAGATCAAGCCTCATCCACCAGAACACAGGCACTAGTCCCCTCCACCAGGAAGCCTACACAACCCACTGAACCAACCTTAGCCACTGGGGACAGACACCAAAAACAACGGGAACTACGAATCAGCAGCCTGCCCAAAGGAGACCCCAAACACAGTAAGATAAGCAAAATGAGAAGACAGAAAAACACACAGCAGGAGAAGGAGCAAGATAAAAATCCAGCAGGCCTAACAAATGAAGAGGAAATAGGCAGTCTACCTGAAAAAGAAATCAGAATAATGATAGTAAAGATGATCCAAAATCTTGGAAATAGAAGAGACAAAATGCAAGAAACAGTTAACAAGGACCTAGAAGAACTAAAGATGAATCAAGCAATGATTAGAAACACAAAAAATGAAATTAAAAATACTCTAGATGGGATCAATAGCAGAATAACTGAGGCAGAAGAACAGATAAGTGACGTGGAAGATAAAATAGTGGAAATAACTACTGCAGAGCAGAAGAAAGAAAAAAGAATGAAAAGAACTGAGGACAGTCTCAGAGACCTCTGGGACAATATTAAACGCACCAACATTCGAATTATAGGGGTTCCAGAAGAAGAAGAGAAAAAGAAAGGGACTGAGAAAATATTTGAAGAGATTATAGTTGAAAACTTCCCAAATATGGGAAAGGAAATAGTTAATCAACTCCAGGAGGCACAGAGAGTCCCATACAAGATAAATCCAAGGAGAAATATGCCAAGAAACATATTAATCAAACTGTCAAAAATTAAATACAAAGAAAACATATTAAAAGAAGCAAGGGAAAAACAACAAATAACACACAAGGGAATCCCCATCAGGTTAACAGCTGATCTTTCAGCAGAAACTCTGCAAGCCACAAGGGAGTGGCAGGACATATTTAAAGTGATGAAGGAGAAAAACTTGCAACCAAGATTACTCTACCCAGCAAGGATCTCATTCAGATTTGATGGAGAAATTAAAACCTTTACAGACAAGCAAAAGCTGAGAGAGTTCAGCACCACCAAACCAGCTTTACAACAAATGCTAAAGGACCTTCTCTAGGCAAGAAACACAACAGAAGGAGAAGACCTACAATAACAAACCCAAAACAATTAAGAAAATGGGAATAGGAACATACATATTGATAATTACCTTAAATGTAAATGGACTAAATATATATATATATGCTGTCTACAAGAGACCCACTTCAGACCTAGAGACACATACAGACAGAAAGTAAGGGGATGGAAAAAGATATTCCATGCAAATAGAAACCAAAGAAAGCTGGAGTAGCAATTCTTATATCACGCAAAATAGACTTTAAAATAAAGACTACTAGAAAAGACAAATAAGGACACGACATAATGATAAAGGGATTGATCCAAGAAGAAGACATAACAATTGTAAATATTTATGCACCCAACATCAGAGCACCTCAATACATAAGGCAAATACTAACAGCCATAAAAGGGGAAATCGACAGTAACACACTCATACTAGGGGACTTTAACACCCCACTTTCACCAATGGACAGATCATCCAAAATGAAAATAAGGAAACACAAGCTTTAAATGATACATTAAACAAGATGGACTTAATTGATATTTATAGGACATTCCATCCAAAAACAACAGAATACACATTTTTCTCAAGTGCTCATGGAACATTCTCCAGGATAGATCATATCTTGGGTCACAAATAAAGCCTTGGTAAATTTAAGAATATTGAAATTGTATCAAGTATCTTTTCCGAACACAACGCTATGAGACTAGATATCAATTACAGGAAAAGATCTGTAAAAAATACAAACACATGGAGGCTAAAGAATACACTACTTAATAACGAAGTGATCACTGAAGAAATCAAAGAGGAAATAAAAAAATTACCTAGAAACAAGTGACAATGGAGACACGATGACCCAAAACCTATGGGATGCAGCAAAAGCAGTTGTAAGAGGGAAGTTTATAGCAATACAATAATACCTTAAGAAACATCTCAACTAAACAACCTAACCTTGCACCTAAAGCAATTAGAGAAAGAAGAACAAAAAAAAACCCCAAAGTTAGCAGAAGGAAAGAAATCATAAAAATCAGATCAGAAATAAATGAAAAACAAATGAAGGAAATGATAGCAAAGATCAATAAAACTAAAAGCTGGTTCTTTGAGAAGATAAACAAAATTGATAAACCATTAGCCAGACTCATCAAGAAAAAAAGAGAGAAGACTCAAATCAATAGAATTAGAAATGAAAAAGGAGAAGTAACAACTGACACTGCAGAAATACAAAAGATCATGAGAGATTACTACAAGCAACTCTATGCCAATAAAATGGACGACCTAGAAGAAACAGACAAATTCTTAGAAATGCACAACCTGCCAAGACTGAATCAGAAAGAAATAGAAAATATGAACAGACCAATCACAAGCACTGAAATTGGAACTGTGATTAAAAATCTTCCAACAAACAAAAGCCCAGGACCAGATGGCTTCACAGGTGAATTCTATCAAACATTTAGAGAAGAGCTAACACCTATCCTTCTCAAACTCTTCCAAAATATAGCAGAGGGAGGAACACTCCCAAACGCCTTCTATGAGGCCACCATCACCTTGATACCAAAACCAGACAAGGCTGTCACAAAGAAAGAAAACTACAGGCCAATATCACTGATGAACATAGGTGCAAAAATCCTCAACAAAATAATAGCAAACAGAATCCAACAGCACGTTAAGAGGATCATACACCATGATCAAGTGGGGTTTATTCCAGGAATGCAAGGATTCTTCAATATATGCAAATCAATCAACGTGATACACCATATTAACAAATTGAAGGAGAAAAACCATATGATCATCTCAATAGATGCAGAGAAAGCTTTCGACAAAATTCAACACCCATTTATGATAAAAACCCTCCAGAAAGTAGGCATAGAGGAAACTTTCCTCAACATAATAAAGGACATATATGACAAACCCACAGCCAACATCATCCTCAATGGTGAAAAACTGAAAGCATTTCCACTAAGATCAGGAACAAGACAAGGTTGCCCACTCTCACCACTCTTATTCAACATAGTTTTGGAAGTTTTAACCACAGCAATCAGAGAAGAAAAGGAAATAAAAGGAATCCAAATTGGAAAAGAAGAAGTAAAGCTGTCACTGTTTGCAGATGACATGACACTATACATAGAGAATCCTAAGGATGCTACCAGAAAATTACTAGAGCTAATCAATGAACTTGGTAAAGTAGCAGGATACAAAATTAATGCACAGAAATCTCTGGCATTCCTATATACTAATGATGAAAAATCTGAAACTGAAATCAAGGAAACACTCCAATTTACCATTGCAACAAAAACAATAAAATATCTAGGAATAAACCTACCTAAGGAGACAAAAGACCTGTATGCAGAAAATTATAAGACACTGATGAAAAAAATTAAGGATGATACAAATAGATGGAGAGATATACCATGTTCTTGGATTGGAAGAATCAACATTCTGAAAATGACTCTACTACCCAAAGCAATCTACAGATTCAATACAATCCCTATCAAACTACCACTGGCATTTTTCACGGAGAACAAAAAATTTCAAAATTTGTATGGAAACACAAAAGACCCCGAATAGCCAAAGCAATCTTGAGAACGAAAAATGGAGCTGGAGGAATCAGGCTCCCTGACTTCAGACTATACTACAAAGCTACAGTAATCAAGACAGTATGGTACTGGCACAAAAACAGAAAGATAGATCAATGGAACAGGATAGAAAGCCCAGAGATAAACCCACGGACATATGGACACCTTATCTTTGATAAAGGAGGCAGGAATGTACAGTGGAGAAAGGACAGCCTCTTCAATAAGCGGTGCTGGGAAAACTGGACAGGGACATGTAAAAGTATGAGATTAGATCATTCCCTAACACCATACACAAAAATAAGCTCAAAATGGATTAAAGACCTAAATGTAAGGCCAGACACTATCAAACTCTCAGAGGAAATCATAGGCAGAACACTCTATGACATAAATCACAGCAAGATCCTTTTTGACACACCTCCTAGAGAAATGAAAATAAAGACAAAAATAAACACATGGGAACTAATTAAACTTAAAAGCTTTTGCACAGCAAAGTAAACCATAAACAAGACCAAAAGACAACCCTCACAATGGGAGAAAATATTTGCAAATGAACCAAATGACAAAGGATTAATCTCCAAAATTTATAAGAAGCTCATGCAGCTCAATAGCAAAAAAACAAACAACCCAATCCAAAAATGGGCAGAAGTCCTAAATAGACATTTATCCAAAGAAGATATACAGACTGCCAACAAACACATGAAAGAATGTTCAACATCTTTAATCATTAGAGAAATGCAAATCAAAACTACAATGAGATATCATCTCACACCAGTCAGAATGGCCATCACCAAAAAATCTAGAAACAATAAATGTTGGAGAGGGTGTGGGAAAAAGGGAACACTCTTGCACTGCTGGTGGGAATGTAAATTGGTACAGCCACTATGGAGAAGAGTATGGAGGTTCCTTAAAAAACTACAAATAGAGCTACCATATGACCCAGCAATCCCACTACTGGGCATATACCCTGAGAAAACCATAATTCAAAAAGAATCATGTACCAAAATGTTCATAGCAGCCCTATTTACAATAGCCCAGAGATGGAAACAACGTAAGTGTCCACCATCAGATGAATGGATAAAGAAGATGTGGCACATATATACAATGGAATATTACTCAGCCATAAAAAGAAACGAAATTGAGCTATTTGTAATGAGGTGGATAGACCTAGTGTCTGTCATACAGTGTGAAGTAAGTCAGAAAGTTAAAGACAAATACCGTATGCTAACACATATATATTGAATTTAAGAAGAAAAAAATGTCATGAAGAACCTAGGGGTAACACAGGAATAAAGACACAGACCTACTAGAGAATGGACTTGAGGATATGGGGAGGGGGAAGGGTAAGCTGTGACAAAGCGAAAGAGAGGCATGGACATATATACACTATCAAACGTAAGGTAGATAGCTAGTGGGAAGCAGCCGCATAGCACAGGGAGATCAGCTCGGTGCTTTGTGACCACCTGGAGGGTGGGATAGGGAAGGTGGGAGGGAGACGCAAGAGGGAGGGGATATGGGAACATATGTATATGTATAACTGATTCATTTTGTTATAAAGCAGAAACTAACACACCATTGTTAAGCAATTATACTCCAATAAAGATGTAAAAAAAGAAAAGTGTATGCTCTTTTATTTAAGAAATATTTACCAAAGACCTATAAGTTTACAATTCTTTGAAAAAGTACATGCCTCTTAATGTCTCAGAATGAGAGTTTAGAAAAAGATGACCAAAAAGATAGCCTCGGTGTAGGGCATCGTTTTATTGGAAGGAAGTCAGCAAATATGGTTTTCTCTTACTTAATACCTTTCACACTCTCTGCCACATCATTGCACCAAATTGCACCCCCCCCCCCAACAATAATAAGAGGACTTCCATGGCTGGAGTAGAATGTGGAGGAGAAAATGTAATCAGAACTGAAGTCCGAGAGGTAACAGGGAGTCTGATCGTAAAGGACCTTGTAGAAGACCATGGTAAGGACTTTGGTTTTTATTGGGAGAAAAAGGGGCAGCCATTGGAGGGTTTGATCAGAGAGTAACATGATCTACTTACATTTTAACACCATCACTCTGGTTAATATACTGAGAATAGACAATGGTGAAACAAGAGCAGAGCCAGAGAAACCAGTTAGGAAGTTTTTACAAAAATAGCAATGGTGGAATGAACCAGGAGAGCAGTAAAGGAGTTAGTGAGAAGTGGCTGGAGTCTGTATTTACTTTGAAAGTGAAGCTAACAATTTGCTGATGGGTTGAATATAGGATATAAGAGAAAGAAATGAGTCAAGGTTGATTGTACGGCTTCTGACCTGAGAAGTTGCAAGGATCAAGTTGCTACCATCTGATATGGGAAAGACTAAGAATGGAATTGTTGGGCTTAATAATCCTCATCATAAACCTATGATATAGGTAATGTTATTTGTATTTTACAGATTAAAAAAAAGTTTCTTATACAGCTAAGTGACTTATCCACAGTCATACAACTTTTCAGCAGTAGAGCCAGGATATAAGCCCTGGTCCATCTGACCCCTAAGTCTGAGCATTTAAACCATGCATGTTGTTGCTTTCCAAAGTGAAATCCAGGAGCATCCGAGTTTTCCCATAAGTGGCAATGTGACCAGAACCCCATAAATGTGTGGATATATTTTATTGGATAACTGTGGTAAATGGAGAAGTGTTTCTAATACTGGTTATGATGTGAATCAAGTGCCCAAAGAGACTTGACTCACTCCTGTTTATCCTTTTGTCAGTGAGCCTCCATGGTGCCCAGTTTCATGATGTAGCACTCAGGATTGTATATGAGTCATGTTCAATTTCAATTACAATAACTAATGGATCTTGACATGCTGGCCCTACTAGCAGCAGTTGTTACATGGCAGGGTGCCATTAGGATCACATAGGATGCTTTTTAAAAATACAGATTCCAAGCCCCATCCCTCACCTACAGAAACAGAATCTCCTGGGATAGATCCAGGAATCTTTATTTTTACAGTTGATTCTTCTGCAGTTGATTCTCCTGAAGTCATACAGGCACCAGTTGGTTAAATTGTGCTTGAGAACTTCTGAGTTAAGCAAGGGCAGTAGAGGACAGGTGAGTGGAGTCTGCTAGCTGCCTAGGTTAGATGTGCTCGCTAAGGTTAAAAAGCATTAATACTCAAAATATAGTCCTTGAATAGTAGCAGCAGCATCACCTGGGAGATGTTAGAAATGCAGAATCTCAAATCACGCTCTAGACCCACTGATTCTGAACCTGCATTTTAACAAGACTTCCAGCTATTCTATAGACATAGTGCAGCTTGAACCACACTGGAAAATACTTAACAACAACCTTAAGTAGGGATCAGGTGGGTTGCAGACGGCTCACTGCCATTTGTTGGACGGTTGACATTTATGTACAGCTCATCTGGTACTAGACTTTACATACATTATCTTACTTACTCCTCACAAAAACCCTATGAGGTGGATATTATAATCCCCACTTTACAGGTGAGAAAACCAAGGCTCAGAGAGTTATAGTAACACACCAAAAGCCATTCAGTATTTAAGAGGCAGAGTTGAACCCAAGTCTCTGTCTAAAGCATATGTTCACTCCACTGTACCATATTGCTTAAAATGAAGAACAAATCAAAGGCTCAACGAAATTTAGAAAAATTCATATGCGCAATCAGATGAAAAATGGAGTTTGCTGTCCAAGAATGTCAATAGTCGGATTCAGAACAACATGTCATTGAATCAGTGTTGTTTGCCCGAGCCTTAATCACATTAGATAACTGCCATTACATTTCTATAAGACAGCAGGCCTGGCTACTCTCTATTGCACACATAGTGTGGCATCCGGCATCTGACTGGCTCTTGGGTTGGCGTAGGCTGTGTTCTATGTTAGATAGGATGCACCCTGTGCTATTTGCAGCAGTCACAATCCTGTAATGAGCAAACTACTCCCTTGGAGTAAACTGTTCACCCATGTGCTATAAACAGAACCAGAACAGCTGCTCCAAGGCGAGGGGAACAATGCCATTTATGTACCATAAGATTCCCTAGAATTTTGCAGGTAGCAATAATAATCACAGTAAATTCATGTAGAGTGCCTTGGAATCTGAAAAGAGCATTGACATCTGTTGTTTTATTTGCCTCTTAAAGAAGTCCCATGAGTTAGATAATTTACTGATGAGAAAAAAGATTCATCAGAAGATGGATGCATTCTGCAAGACCACATGGCTCGCAAATGGCCAAGCGTGTACTCAAAACCATATCTTCTAATTTTAAATCATTTGGTGTCAGCCTAAGACAGTGAGTGTGAAATAGTTGAAGAGCTGAGCCCCAGAGCTACAGATATCAGGGAGGATTTTCAATATGGACATACTGGCAGTTGTTGCTCAGTGGGGGAAATTAATGACTGCTGAACCAGAATCTAGACATGACTTTTTGAAGAAGGACAAGCCTTTGCTATCCAATGGCCAGGGGATATCCATTTCCTTCCCATTTCCTGAGGTCTTCACAATGAATTAGTTCAACTAAACAGAAGTAAGGATTCCCCTGATAGCAAGGTTGGCTCACTAACCAAAGCCCAGCTGAACTCAGGAGGCTCCTTAGTTACTTCCTGGACCAAAATCCCTTTGCTACATGGAAAACTAAGTCCCTTCCACCCAACTCCTTGCTGGCCTTCCCTGTAAGTGTGTGAGGCAGTTAGAAACATCCTTCTACCAGAGTGCTTTCCACTTCACTGTCCAGCTCTTTAGGCTACCTGCACCTCATTGTATCACTGTGCTGGTTCAGGGGAGCCTGTGCACTCTGCTACTCCTCTGCTTATAAGTCATCCTCAGCAAACTTCTCATAGTTAATTCTATGTGTCATTAGTGGTGTGGGCTACCGTATACCATGCACAAAGTGGCATCCAGTGTGGGTTCCTTCATTCCACTGTTATGGGATTTTGGAAGTTGGAAAAGAATTTTACCTGACTCCTGTCATCAGAAAACCTCACTGCTGGGGACAGTAGCAAGTCACCAGCCAATTAAGATGATCACTGACTGGATAGTTTGGAATGTTATACACTCACATTTGGAAGCTATAGGGCAGTGAATCTGCAGTGAAAGGACATCTAAAGAAGATAAGAATGTTCAAAACACGAGCTTTTTACTAACCTGGAAGTCTTTTTGAGCCATCAGGAGGAGCAGCAATAATAGATTATCCTGGAGACAGAGAGTCAGGGCATCCTATCCCCCTATGGGACTTTGATGCAGCTAACAGAGCAATGGACTCTTTCCTTGGAAACAAGGAAAGTGCATCCAGAAGGGAAAGCAGAACAAGCCCCCTTTATGATTCTGTTAGAGCCATAGCAGTCAGCCCCTCTAGATGTGAAACAGTTATTGTGTGGCATATCTAACAGGGAGCTGAGGGAAACAGCAGCAGAAGCAAGCATGTTAATACACAAAAGTAGAATTAGACTGACTCCAGGTTAGCTATCGCAAGCCAGAGAAATCTTTAGAGATTTAAATTATTAGTTTGCATGAAGAAGTACTGCCATCAGTTTTGTTGAATGAAGCTGAATGGCCTGCTATGGAAAATCTCTCCTATAAGCTGTACTACAAAATGAGTCGTATGGGTTGACTAAGATTAATAAGGAAAGCTCTTCTGTCTTGAACTGTGTACTTAATGGAATTGTATATACATACTCCATCAAGGAGATCTCCCAAAAGCCATGGAAATGGAGAACACAAGGCCATGGTCCATCTAGGAAAACTTACTCTATTGGCATGCTTACGTAACATCCAAGGGCATCAGGGGGGAACTCTAGTCATACGGCTTTGACTCAGAGAATGCTGGATAATTTGATATAGGCAGCCCTCTCCACCCACTGGGCAAATGGACAATGGCCTTGAATTTGCTCCTGTACTCTGGAGTAAAGGGATAAAGAGTCTGATACCTCCTCAAAGAGTGATACCTCTATTGGTAATCCAGAGGGTGAATAACTTCCTGCTTTATGGTTGATGTGGTCAAAGAGCCCCAAAGAGCTTTCCCTGAGAATCCCAGACACTGTTGGAAATGCAAACTCATCATGATGCTGAATATAAAACTCCTTATCAAACCCAGCTGCAGGAAGCCTTATGGACACCCCACTCCTAAGCATTGCCATAGAATCAGCTGGAGTCAATAGAGAGAATGTCGTAAGCCCCAAGGGCAAGGGATAGAAAGAGGAAAGACAAATCCTGATGACTTGGAGGTTGACTTCCTTCCCCCTTTTGATAACTTACGAGAGCTCTGGCTCAGAAGGTATAGGTTATCTTGCCAAAACAAAAAACAAACAAACAAAAAACACTGTGAACAGTTCGTGAACTCTTCTGAAGGCTTCTTGATTCTAATAAGGCCAGTTGCTCCACCATTCCAATTTGCATGAGACTAAGGGCTTTCACAGGATGCAGGACTTTGAGTGCTAAAATCTGGACAGGCAAACCAGGATGGTTGGTCACGCTAGTGACCAAGGACCTTCTATCCTAACAGCAATGTAGATGTCTCCTGGCTCCATAGTCTGCACTTTGGAGGTGGAGATAGGATCCCTCTCTACTAGAATTCTAGCTGTGGAACCCTGTCTGAGCACACCTCCCTGTGGGGTAATGACAGTGTGGGTTGTGGCTCTTCCACAGCTCTGCTTGTAAATTTTTCCCTAATAATATCTCATTTCTGCTTGCCCAAAATGGCAAGAGTATGTACACATCCCTTTGCACATCATTGCTCCTACCAAACAAGTAGGCTTCTAAGATTCTGCCTCTAACTATTGCACAGGAAGCAGGCAAGACACGGAGTCGACAGGCAAGAGGAGTCAAGAAAGAGGCAAAAACTTGCAGGTCTATCTAAACACAGAGAAAAACCATGTGCTATACAGGCATGGACCTCAAAAACCGAGCACGAATACAGAGCGCAGCTCACAAGCATCTATTGTTTGGGCCACCCGTGGTTTGATTTTTCTCTAATTGACTCTGAATGTCTAAATGGCCTGGCAAGAGGTCTGCAGGTCATCATGACCTTCAAACCTTCTATTGCCTCACTCTTGGTCACTGCATGTATTCACTGCTCCTTGTAGACACAGAAGTGCACAGCTGGATCCCCTAACCAGTAGCTCCAGAGGCACTTCTGAAGAACAAAAGAAGTCTTTAGCTTAGGGTATACCTAGGAGAGGGAGGTTTAGCACAAGGTAAATAAATACAGAAGCCCAGAAGGTGAGGAATAAAGAGTTAAAAGTGCTGCTTGATATTGTTTGTTCCAGATGTTGTCACTTCGTGTCAAGATGACTGAAACCTGCTACTCACCTGTCTCCAAGCTTGCAGGTATCCTTCCCCACAACCTGCCCTGCACACAGCCATTGAGCAACGTTCCTTACGTCACTGCCTTACTCATCTGCACATGGCCCGCTGCCCAGCATATGATAGTGCAAACGCCCGATGATGATTTATGAACTTAAAGAACTCATCCACTGACTTAAAATTTAATGGCTCCCCCACCACTACTGCCGTGACTTTTGGTCTTATTTTTTTTTACTCATAAAAATCTGGTAAAAGATTTTTCATTTGGAAACCCAAAATGCAAAAGAAATAAAGTAGCACCACGCTTGTTAATGTGGTTGGGGAGGCCTGGGAACCTTTCCCCACTGTCCCCCCATCACCCTCCTCCTTAACAATGGTCTTTGAGGGGAGGTAGGACACTTCATGAGAAATGCTTTGAAAACGACTTGCTTACAGCATGAGAGCTGCATTGGAAGGCCCTTCATAAGCTATATCACATATCTCTTCACTCTCTCACCCCTCTCTAACGTAGACCTTCTCTTCCAGGGTGGTCAGTGTCCTCTGAGCTTGCTCTGCTCGTTCTCACCTCTTCCTGTAGTGACTTCTCCAACTGGAAGTCTTTTTGTCCTCCCTTCCCCCTCTCTAAACCCTACCTTATCCTTCAAAGTCCAGCTCAAACCCTTCTACTTCCCTCACCCCCACCCATTAAGCCCACATTGATTCTTCCCTTTAAGAAAATTACTGTTGTTAGTACCTCTGTCACCATTTTGGAAGATTCAGTACTTAGTCTTATGGGTGTATCATGAATTCGAACCTAATCTATCAGCTCCTGGAGAACAGGAGTCATATCTCACATTTGCACAGTATCCAGCACATGGTAGGTGACCCACACATATAGCCAGACATGTGTGACTGTTAGGTTATGGGTCCCTTTAGATCAAGAGAAAAGAGTCCTATGTTCCAGTCTCTCCCTGTTACTGGAGAGTCATGCTACCAGATGGGACCAGGTGTTGTTTTATAGGTGTGTCTTGTTTGTGGAACTGAAACACTATGAAAGGCAGGGGATTCATAGATGAATTTCTGTGAAAGTTGGAATATGTCAGGAACTCTACAGATAAGTCGCCAAGACCATGTTCTCTGTCCTAAATTTATTTATCCATCTTCTTCCCATCTAAAGGGCTATGAACTGGAACTAGAAGGAATCTGTCCACCAAACAGCTTCAATGACATCTGGTAGAATCATTAGCAATATGATAATACAAGGTATTACAGCATAATGTGATGCTAAGGCCCTAAGTATAGGAGATGCTGTTGGTGCTCCGCCCACATTCCCCTCAGATTCCCATCACTCTTACATTCATTTCAGCACCTCTTTATCTCAGAGAGCTAGCTCAGGCTAACAGAACCCATTCTGTCTGCCCAGAGCACAGGCTGGAAGTGGCTGGCATTGAAGACACACACACTCCAGAGAGGAGAGGGTAGGCAGCCTTTAACCAATAGCTACCCCAGCTCCCACTGACTGGGAGAACTGTGAGATGTGTGTTTTCTAACATTTTCCAGAGTTTCTCCATGGAATTAAGCAACAATTGCCACTATGGTAACAGGCTTAACAACTCACCCTTTAATGGTTGACATCTTTTCTCCCAGTACTTCCCCTCTCACCTCCCTGTTACTTGCACCTTCCAATAAACTAACTGCATACCAATCCTTGTTTCAAGGTCTGATTCTGGGGAACCCAAACCAAAATACCAAAGCCACCAACCCGGAAATAAGAGTCATCAGTGATAGACCTGTGTCAACATGAGATAATGTGGCCAAATAAACACGTGCCGACCTCCTTCCCTAGAAAAGAAAGCCTATGTTTCCAGACTCCACCTCAGAGACTGCTTATCCCTCTTTCTCCTTCCAGGTAAGGAGAGAAGAACGTAGCACAGAAGACAGGTGCCCGGCCCTTCTCACAGTGACAGAGACGTTTTGCTCTGACTCTTCTCCTGGCTGGCTTCTACTCATATAAATTAAGTTCTCGGACTTCCCTGGTGGTACAGTGGTTAAGAATCCGCCTGCCAATGCAGGGGACACAGGTTTGAGCCCCGGTCCAGGAAGATCCCACATGCCGTGGAGCAGCTAAGCCCACGAGCCACAACTACTGAAGCCTGCGCTCTAGAGCCCATGCTCCGCAACAAGAGAAGCCACCGCAATGATAAGCCCGCGCACCACAGTGAAGAGTAGCCCCTGCTCGCCGCAACTAGAGAGAGCCCACACGCAGCAACGAAGACCCAATGCAGCCAAAAATAAATAAATAAATTTATTTAAATTTAAAAAAAATTAAGTTCTCACCTTGCTCTGTGACACATGTCTTAGGACGCCTTCTCTGAGCCCTCCCTGCCTCTCCCTCTTCCTCCCTGAGCACCCTCTGCCTGTCCTGTCCTGGCACCAACCGCCTGCTTGTAGCTGCTGCTTGCTTTACTCCACACTCAGCTGTAAGCTCTCGGTGGAGGCAGGGACTGCGTTTCATCTTTGTGTTTACCTTTACCCTCAAGATATAACATGGCATCTGGTACAGAGCAAGTGCTCAACGCATGACTGTTGCATAAGTGAATGAAGGAATGAATGAATCAATGAATGAATGCAACTTTCCAAGTATCTATTCTAATCCTAGTCATTGTTTATGATCTTGGATCATATTCTCTTTGGGTTACCAGAGTGACCGACCTAAACTCGTAGGATGTTTGAGTTACAAAGAATCACAGAGATCCCTTAGGAGGTCATTTTCACAGGTAGGTAGAAAAGCTCAGACCCAACACATTACAAGGCCACAATTTAGAAAAATGGGCTTCTCCCGCTTTTAGATTAGAGACCTTGAATAAATCTCAATTTAATTCTCTCATTCAATAAAGCCCCTGGATCTGTTTTCCCATCCATAAAACTGGAATAATTAAATTTACCTTACCTACTTCAAAGAACAGTATTCCTTCTTTCAATATGTATTGAGAACTAACTAGGTGCCAGGCCCTCTGCCAGGGACTGAAAATATAACACTCAGGACTCAGACTGTTTCCTCAAGGAGCTGATATCAGTGATGATCCAGTGAGATGAAGATTGCATCCTACAAAGGGGGAAACTAACATTCAGAAAGGTATATCACCTGCCCGAGTTCACACAGCTTGTTAACAGAATAACCAAATTTCAAACACAGCTCAGTTCTAAACAAAACGTTACCTTGCCATAGCCTAGAGTTTCAGTTTCCTCTCTTCCAACAACCTCAAGTATGAGGTTCATATGCTCCTGCCCTTACTCTGGATTTTAGTGCAGCTTTATATTTCAGTGTACAATATAATTTTGGCAACAGGCTGGGTGGTATGGTCAAAATTAGCTAAATAGTGAAGGAATAAAATGCCAGGCACTCAACAAGTGCTGGCCACATTGAATCAAATTGAATAGTTTGATCATTTGGTTTCATGAGACTTGGAAAGTCCAAAGATGTGGACCACATCAAGTGCTCCAGCTGCATTTAATCAGTTTAGTCCCACTCCATTCCATTCTATTCTATAAGCCTTTATTGACTGCCTAGGATGGCAGGACACTCTACCAGGATGGATAATACAAGGATGAACCTGGAAGACCAAAGAATATTTAATAGGACTAATTTTAATTGAAAGCAGCTGTTACCACGCCTGGTGCTTAGGTGCTGCCTGGTCAGTGTTTAGTGAATGAATGAGAGGATGAGTTCTTACATCCCTATTATATTTGCCTTTCTAAAAGAACAGATGCTCTGAGTCACATAGATCTTTATTTGAATCCTAGCCATGCCACTTACTATTCATTGGCTGTAACCTGGAGCAAGTGTGTAGCCCCTCTGTGTCTCAGTTTCCTCACCTGTAACACAGTGATAATACTGCATGCCCCCAACCTTTTTTTTTTTTTTTTTTTTTTTTTTTTTTACAAATAGTGTCTTGAACATTTACAGGAACCAAAGTTTTGAGAAAGTAATAGAGAGTTTGGTGCTGGCTGCACTACTAAATGACAGTTTTTAAAGCTCCTGTCTGTACCCTTCTTCCCACGTTTTTGGGATCTGGTCCTTGGAACATGTCCTGGGACAGAATCCTGGCCGCAAAGCTGACCTGCCTAGTGACCTCGGGCAAGTGACTTCATCTCTCCAAGGCTTAGTTTCTTTTATTTATAAAATGGGGACAATAATAGCAGCTTAAGTCACAGGATCATTGTGAGGACTAACTAAGACAACGTGGGGAAATCTCCCCCTCTCCGTGCCTGGCATAGAGTAGCCATTCAAAAAATAATGGTTCCCTTTCCTCATGCTGCTTCCTCCTTGCTGCCTCCACCCTAGCACACCAGGGTCTCGTGGTTTATCATTTACTTCCTGCCTTTGCAGCAGGACCTTCCAATCCACAGTTAGTAACTGCCCCTGCCTGAACCACAGCAAAAGCAGTGGCAGAAAGATCTCCACCCCACCTGAAATCTATCACCTGTTACAACTGGGGGTGCAACCACCCATCAGCACTGGAACCCCATCCTAATTGCCAAGGAGAAAGACCCTGTACCAGATCCAGGTTATGAAAGGGAGAGGGATAACCCAGTGCCTTCTTTAACCCAAAAGAGAGCCAACACTGCTGTGCCCCACCTGGTAGTTCAGAATAAACATAACAGGAAGTCCCACCTCCTGGGGGATGCTGATTCTGTACCCAGGTCCCCAGAGGTGCCTGCGGACTCTAGCCGGATGCTGCTGGAAAGCTGACTCCATTGCTGAGCCCACAGTGCCACCTTTTGGGAATTCTGTGCCACCACAGCTACTTTTAACCCCAAGGTCAAAGCCATCAGGATCTGGAGCCCAGGGGTTCCACCAGGGACAATTTTTATAGCTTTGTACATGATGGTCTATGGAGGGAAAGAGTTACATTACCCCTCTTCTTAACTAATCAAGAACATGCTTATGGACATATGTACACTACCAAATGTAAAACAGATAGCTAGTGGGAAGCAGCCACATAGCACAGGGAGATCAGCTCGCTGTTTTGTGACCACCTAGAGGGGTGGGACAGGGAGGGTGGGAGTGAGGGAGACGCAAGAGGGAAGAGATATGGGGATATATGTATATGTATAACTGATTCACTTTGTTACACAGCAGAAACTAACACACCAATGTAAAGCAATTATACTCCAATAAAGATGTTAAAATAAAAGAACATGCTTAGCTACCAATCAGATCTTCCCCACTGGGGAACTGCAGTGTGGGAAGTACAGGACAAAAGCTTTTTGTGTGGACCTGAGATGAAATCCTCCAGTTCAAACTAAGTGACCTGCGGGTGGCCTAGGGCAAGGCACCGCTTCGCTTCCACATCTTCAGAATGGAGATAATTCTGCTGCTCTCTCTAGCAAGGCTGGAGAAGAATTAAATCAATTACTATAGGCAGAACCCCTGAAACTCAGTAAATGTCTCTTCACTTCCCCCCAACCAGCATAAATTAATGTGAGCTCATTGTGTAGACAGATTTTTTACCCAAAGCAAGGGTAAAAATCAGTCCGTGGGCCCCAATTTTCATAAAGCTTTTCAAGTGTTTAAATAACATCTTCCCATCACCGTCTTCATAACCCTCTGTGCCCTCAAAGGTCCTGGAGACTCAAGTTAGAACCACTTATTAAGACCCTTTTATTTCCTTCTGCCTCACTATCACAGGCCACACAAGAATTTATGTAAGAGACAGCTTAAGCTTTCAGAGTTTCAAACATAATCATTTCATGAAGAAAAGGATACAATAAAAGTGATGCAGGCACAGCCCTGGAAGTAGACCCCAGGCACTGGGTGCTAGGTGAGCGGGTCCTGACAATGAAAAAGATCCAGGGAGGAGGAGGACCTGATATCATGATGGAATTGTGGCATCAACTCACAGCGTTAAGATTAGATGGGAATTTAAACATCATCTCTCCCAACCCTTCATTCTACACAGGAGTAAAGCCCTTAGGATGGGGCTTTGTAAAGATCACAAAGAAGTTAGTGACAGAGCTGGGTACAAAATCCAAATCTCCTAAGTAGAGAGAGTGAGAACCTTTGATAGATGAAAGAGGGGGGATTTCAAACCAGCGAGGAAAAGAAGGATTAGCCAGTAAATAGCATTGGGATAACCAGCTGGCCATTTTAGAAAAGCAAAAAAAGCTAGATTCCTATATCACTTCCTACATTAAAAATTCTAGAGAAATTTTTTTCAAATGTAAAAAATTAAAGAAATAAAATCATAGCAGTAAAAGAAAAGAATGGGTTAATCATTTTATGATCTTGGAGTGGAAGCCCTAAAGAAGAGAGTGATAAATTTGATGACATAAAATGTTTATATTTCTGTACAAGAAAACAAAGTTAAAAGAACACAAAAACTTAGGAGAATATTGGCCATTCATTTGCTAGACAAAGGGCCAATTTCCTTACTATAAAATTTTACAAATCAGATTGAGATTTTACAAATCAATAAGGAAACACACAACCCAATAGAAGTGCTAATGTCCAATAAGTAGACTTTAATATGCTCAATTACACTCATAATTAAGAAAATACAAATTAAATCAATTTTGGGATACCACTGCATATCCCTATCAGTTTGGCAAAATAAGTAAAGTTTAATAATCCTCACTATTGTCAAAGATGAAGAGAAATAGGTACATGTCACCCACTGTGGGAGTATAAATCAGTCCAAGGGTTTAGAAGAACAGTTTGGGAAAGTCTACTCCCTCAACTTAAGGTGCAAATACCAGCATCTTTTTTGTTTTTATACGCATATGCTCTCATGTGAGGGTCCAGAACCTCCTTCCTGACAGCCTGCCCCAATTTTCTACAAGTCTCAGTCAGAGGGAGAGGATGGCTGTCAGCCCTGCTCACAATTTCCTGCAAAAAGAGAACTGAAAATTAGACGTACCCGCTCCCACAGTTGCTTCTCATGCACCACAGCTCCGAGTCACTGATGAAGGCCAGTTCTGGAAAATTCCTCAGACAGTTCTTGCCCACTGCTCGCCTTGCCCTTGTGGTCCCTGCCTCGGTCACTGGGATTCTTCGAGAGTGGGAGATGCCCGCCTCCATGTCAGCTCAGGGAAGAGGGTTCCTGGTCACACCAGGGACCTCGAAGCCAAAGCTCTTAGGTTTTCCTTATACGGCTCTTCTGCTTCCACAGGGCTGGACGATGCCCCCTTGTGAAGAGGGGCAGGGTCAAGGTCTGTCCTTCCTGGGCTGGGTGTGGCGGAGCTTCTGGCACCAGTGGAAACATGTCCTGCAGGATTTGGGCCTGAAGGAGGCAGTGTACAGAGTGTGGTGGCAGATCTGGCCCCTACTGGAGTATGTGGTGTTGGACCCTCTTCTAGATAGCAGTGATTCTGTGAAAATCTGTGAGCTCCTGTGTTACAGCCAGACCAGAGGGCTCCACCCAGGGCCAGGGTCCCAGCTGTTCTCTGAACTCTCATAGCCACGTCCCCAGAGAGCAATGGAGCCGCAGGAGGGCTGGATCCTGCACACTCTTACTCTTCCCCATCACTAGGCTGGAGCTAGGGCCACCAATGTCCACCCCAAAAGCTCCCTTGACTGAACCTCAGGGAGAAGATAAGCACAGGATAAAAAGGAAAGCGGAACAGACAGGCTGCTTACATCCTGGCCTAACTCCTCCCCACGGCTTCCCGCTCCCCCCCAACCCGGCTCAATTAGACCTTTCATCCATGGCAGGGACCCAGCCTGGGGCACATCTGCAGATTTCAGGTCTGTCCCTCGAGATGTGCTTCAGGGTGAGAGCAACTGGAAGCTGCCTTCACTGAAAAGAGAGCAGTGCATCTACGGCAGGGCTCTCCCTTAAACCAGAAATGTGATTTGTAGCAATTTGCCTTAAAGATACACTGGAACGACTGCACAAAGATAGCCATGGTAGCATTGTGAGTAAGAGTGGAAAACTGGAAACAACCAGTAAATAAATACGAGAGCAGTTAAATAAATTATAGTATATCCATACCACACAGTGCCACGCAGCATTCAAAGGAAGGAGGTGGATTTATGTTTACTGATGTAGAAAGATGTGCAAGATACTTTAGTGAGAAAAAGCATACTGGAAAGCAGTATTATAATATCCTCCTATATTACTTTTTAAGAGATTCTCTATAAAAATAACAAACACTATAGGCCAGGCACTCTGAGTGCAGAGCTTTACATATATGAACTCCATTAATCCTTGTAACAACCCTGTGGGGTAGGTGCCCATTTTACACAGAGGAAAACTGAGGCACAGGCAGGTTATATAACTAGGGTAAGCACATAAAGCTGCAGGGATGAATAGTTATCATGGGAACCCAGGCAGGCTGGCTCCAGGGTTCAGCATCTTAGCACCACACTGCGTTTTTCTGGGAAGGTGGGTCTGCCTGCCCTTGTCTGGAAAGAAACCCAAGAAAACTCTTAGCACCAGTTACCTTCAAGAATCAGGAGTAGGAAACTGATGAATGGAAGGAGAATTTTTACCTTTTCACTATATGGCTTTCTGAACTACTTGTCTATTTTTTAAGAGCATGCATTGCCTTTACAATATACATACATGTACCTATACACATACGTATATATATATATTTGTTTGTTTAGAATGAGTCTCTAGACTCGGCCTGAGGCCATCTGCCACCTTAGGCCTAACCCCACTGATACTCTCTACAATAACTTGCTAAAATCCTACTCAGCTTTGATTCATCCATCCATTAACATCGAATTCCCTCTGGGCACCAGGCCTGATCACTGGAGACACTGTCCTGCTTAAAACCTTCCACGACTTTCAACAGCCATGACAAAGTCTGAGATCCAGGCCCTCCCCAACCTAAACCCTTAGCACTTCACACTCAAACTTTACACTCTGGCGACACTGCACTTTTAGTCACCCCCTGCTCACGAATTTCTGTCGCTGCCTTCCCTTCTGTCCCCTCTCACCGACTGCATTAACCAGCCACCACTCCTACGCTCACTAGTTGAACTCACTCATCTTTTAATGACTCAGTTCAAGAAGTACCTCAGGGGCTTCCCTTCCCTTCCCTGGTGGCACAGTGGTTGAGAGTCCGCCTGCCGATGCAGGGCACACGGGTTCGTGCCCCGGTCCGGGAAGATCCCTCATGCCGCGGAGCGGCTGGGTCCGTGAGCCATGGCCGCTGAGCCTGCGCGTCCGGAGCCTGTGCTCCGCAAAAAAAAAACAAGCACCTCAGCCCAGGAGCTTTCCCCAAGCCGCTCACTTACAAGACCGAGTTTGATGCCCTTCCTCCTGCTCCCATTAACACTGCGTGTACCTCCTCCTAGGGCTTCACACCTTGATTTTTAAGTGCCCGACATGCACACCTGTCTCCTGTGAGCTCCATGAGGCTTCCGTGTCCATCTTTGCTTCCCAGGCAACTAGCACAGGACCCTGCATAGTAGAGATGCTCAGGAAGTAACAGACAACATTCAAAATAATAGCAAGCCCTGCCATATGCCAAGGCACTCATCTTAATCTTTTACATGTATTAGCTCTCAATGAATCCTCACAGAGCCCTGTCACGGAGGAACTATAATTATAGTTCTATCCAAGAGCTTTTTTTTTTTTTTTTTTTTTGGTACGCGGGCCTCTCACTGTTGCGGCCTCTCCCGTTGCGGAGCACAGGCTCCGGACGCGCAGGCTCAGCGGCCATGGCTCACGGGCCCAGCCGCTCCGCGGCATGTGGGATCTTCCCAGACCGGGGCACGAACCCGTGTTCCCCGCATCGGCAGGTGGACTCTCAACCACTGCGCCACCAGGGAAGCCCTATCCAGAGCTTTTTAAAGGCACAATGTACTTATGTTATTTGCCTAAATTCATACAGCTGGAAAGTAGTAGGGGTCAGACGTAGATCCAGGCGTCTGACCCCAGAACCAAGGGCTTAACCTTTGTGCTACAGCTGCCTCTTGAACAGAGAAGTAACCTAGCTCCAAGCTTAGTTTTACGACACCCCTCCCCCAACCATTCCCTTAACTCTGACTTAGGAAGGTACCACCCATAAAACTTATATTTGGGGGCCACACACCAATGCCATTTCATTGTTTCATCAAAACTCACATAGGGGAAGCCAGATATTGTTCATTTGTGTTACCCCAGTGATCACAGAGCCGAGAACCCAGGAGCAGGCGCTAAGGAGAGTGTTTTCTGAAGGAAGGAAGGAAAGACGGAAGAGAGAGATGGCTCCGCTATCCCCCGTCTCCTCTGTACCTGTCAATGGGCGCACGCGCGCGCGCACACACACACACACACACACACACACACACACACACACACACACACACACCTTAGATCTCACCTCTTCTGAGTATTTTAGCTGTCAGGGGGAAAACGACTTTAAAACAGCATCTCAGCCTCTTTCCTTTGGTTTTTCTTTGTAAAGAGAATGGGATAGTCCTTCGGAATTCCTAGCTGCATCAAAGCTCCTCAAACTGACGCTTCAGCACCACCTTGTGTTCAAAGGCCATTATGCCACCCCAGCTGAACCAGGTAAACAGGGTAAAAGTCTCCTTTTCCCTTCTGATTCATGTTAATGATCACACACACGCTGTCACAGACACCCGTCCTTTATAAAATACCATCGTGTGGTGGACACAGGTGCTCTGATTACATTCCCCTCATTAAAGAACTTGCCACCCAGCTTCTGAGAGTGTTCAGCTGTAGACAGCCTCCAGGTGTCAGCCCCAGGAATTGTGTCTGCTGCAGAGAATTGCCTGGCCCAAGGTCATGCCCTCCCCAGGGTGACCCACATACAATGACCAACTGATGCAGTGGGGTAAGGATCTGGCCATCTCTGCCCAGCACAGAATCTGCCTCTGCAACACTGTGCCTCCGAAATGCAGAAGTATTCCTGTTTACCCATCTATTCAAGCATTTATCGAGCCTGCATGTATGAAGGAATGAATTAGAAGATCTAACTCTATTTCTGTAATCTGGAGCTCAAACTAAATGCAGCTCCTGGTTCTCTCAGCTGATTAGTAGGCAGGTGAGACTACATATAAAGTAGGTGAATCCGTTAATAGCTCCAAAGGCCTCTTTGAGGGCCTGGAGTAACCAAAAGAAATAGAACATCAGGTCCACATAGCCTTATATTTTACCAGTCATGTGACCTACCACTCATGGGGAAAAGGGCTATACATTTCCCACACAGATTCAAAGAGTGCATTTTGAAGGTGTTTATTTAAGAGTGGGCAGCATTTCATAACCCCCTCCTGGCTTTAGTCCGTTTCCATAATCACAGCAACTAAGAGTGTTCTCAGAGAAGTATCAGCTGCCACCAATACCCTGACCCCTAATTCAGAGACACAGGTCCTGGGAGTTCCCCACCCATCTTCTAAATGGGAGTTCCTCAAACCCTGAATCATGCATTTCAACATTAGGGCATGAAAGCATCTTTATTCATGGCCAGCCTCGTGAATACTGATACTGTATAGACTCTCCATACCGCCTAAAGGGAGGAGAAAGCCAGGCGTACTAAGGGCATGCATGTTGTCATTAATAGCTCTGAATAGCTAACAAAATGCAGAAGTATAAGAGCTCTAATGCTACTGAGTGGACACCCATTGTTCTGTTTAAACAGACACCCTCCCACTTTACATATTTGGGGCTTCTTCTTCTGGGAAATATCCTCCCCCTGCTCTAACTTCATAGTTCACAGGAGTTGTTGTGTCTGGACATGATTACATCACCTTCATCAGCACCGCCATTGGGGAGCAACCACACCTTTGCCAGCCACTTCAGGAGAACTATAGCAGAGTGACTTCTAGTTAGAAGTAAACCTAAGCAGCAGGGGCTGGTTTTGTTACACTCTAAACAAGTCATCTACCTCTCTGGGCCTTTTTCATTTGAACCAAGAGATAAAATTGTAGCCATCTGATGGCCTGCGATGTGTCAGGTGCTGTGCTGGGGCTTTACTTACACTGCTGACCTTACTTCTCTCCACTACTCAGCCAGGCAGCTGTTATTTATTCCCATTTTACAGATGAGGAATTGGAGGCCCAGAGAGATTAGGTAACTTGCCCAAGGTCACACAGCTGGGAACTAGCAGAGCTCATATTTGAACCTCATTTTATGTAACAACAAAACTCAGCCTCCTGATAGCTTATGATATAACTTCCAAATGAAGAATCAGGAGTAATGAGGAGGGCATAGTGTCAGATGCTGTTGGGAGTTAACTCAAGGACAAATCCCCTGGATTTGGTTAGCAGAAAGTCACACGTGGTTTCAGACAGAAGAAACTATTTAGGTGTGGATGGGGAGATTCAGGGATGGCGTTGGCAGGGTCCTTTAAGAAAGAGATGGTGTAGGCGGAGGGTAGACATAGCAGGTAACAAGAACATCTTCAGTGAGTTGTACACTTGAAGGAAAGAGGGCAGTACAGGGCAGCCCACATATAGGTGGTGGATTCAAAAGAATATTTTTTTAGAAGTGAAGAGCACTGAGAGTATTTAAGAGCAGGTGGGAAGCAGCACTTGGAAAGAGAGCTTGAGAAACAATTTAGAGCAAAGGGCTATTTTAAGAAGTGACAGTGCTGAGAAAGCATGAACTTTAGGGTCCCAGAGGAAAGAGTGCAAGATTCAGAATCAGATTGCTCAATCTGACTCCATTTTGGGAATGCCACATAGGATGTGATTTTTCTGTGATCAAAATGTGTGGTTCTGATTAAATTCCTTCACCTCCTTATGTGTCAATTTTGCTTCTATAAAATGGGCATAAGAATAATATCTTAAAGGGTTATTGTGAAGAATATAAGAGTAAATACAAGTAAATACTTTAAAGCAGTGTGAAAAAAAAAAAACAGCCTCCTTACTCACACACCCCCCCCTTTACTGTCTCTTAATAGCACCACACAAGTTCTTGAAAGAGTGAATGTGAAAGCCCTGCTTTCACAGGAGAGTGCCTGCACATCATAGGCACTCCATAAATGCTACAGGCAATGAAGCTGAAGTGGAATAGTAGCTGTTCACTGAAAACTTGCACAATGGATGGTACAGCACAGCTCACCACTATCACGTGTTTGAATCTGTCAGTCAAGATGGTTAATCTACCGTGAATTTGGAAGATGCAGTGCGTGCTCCCTCACCAAAGATTCTGTCCAGAATGCCGTGTCAGGTGCTACCTAGACCCCAGCATCCTTGAGAGTTGCTCCCTGTCACTCCCGCACTTTGATTCCTTGAATACTAGCTTCCTTTGCCTCGGGTGCCAGGTTTATAGGCCTCTGTGTCTTTTCATCATATCCCTCCACCTCTGTGGTTGATGCTTTTAAAACAAACGATCCTCCCTTCAGTCACTAATTGCCTGAGTTTCAGGAATCTCTTCTGTGGTCTTGGGAAAGCCAGTGAGTCGTCACTCACCCCCCCACCTCAACCTCCTTCTAAGGCGAACCTGAAGCAGTTTCCCAAACAATAGTATTTTATTGACAGGTTTCTGCAACCCAAGATGGTGAATTGTCTCTTAACTCACCTAAGAAATAAGAATAGGGAAGCGAATAGTATTAACGGTCCACAGCCAGCGTATGTGACATCTGATGAGGATCCTTTTTTAACACCTCCCTCCTCCATAAAATAACTTCATTTTTAGTAATAATTATGAAAGAAAAAAATAATCAGGATGATCAGACAAGGAATGCAAGCAGTGAAATAAATTTTGCACCATATTCATGACAGTAAAAAATTTTTAACTGACATAAATATTAAAGTAGAAAAGGAGGATAATATAATTACTTCACTTTCTTTTTAAAGAAGAGGGAGGTAAATGCATGAAGAAAAGCTTCCAGTAAAGTGAACCCCATGATATTCCAAGAATGATTTGCACAGAGAAGGAAAGAAATGAAGTAACTCAAGTTCTGTTTCTTCATTTTACAATCACTGTGCTATCTGTTTTTTATTTTTAGTCTACTTGCTTAAGTGCAGAAATATGTAGGACCACAGGGAACTGTGCCCAAAACGGGCTGGAACAATTTCACATCATTATGAATTACTTTCCAAAACTCACACCTGTAACTGAGTCCACATGTGTTAGGAGCTGACTAAATAACTGGAAAATCTCTGAATTAACTTCCATGTAAATTACAATTTTAAATAAAAGATAAATAACAAAAGTATACTAGATGGAGCATAAATATATGTGTGCATACAGCAAAGGAAACCATCAGCAAAATGAAAAGACAACCAACGGACTGGGAGAAAATATTTGTAAACAGTGCAACCGAGAAGGGGTTAATATCAAAAATATACAAATAGTTCATAGAACTCAATATCAAAAAAAAACCCAATCAAAAAATGGGCAGAAGACTTAAATAGATATTTTTCCAAGGAAGACATACAGATGGCTAACAGGCACATGAAAAGATGCTCAACTTCACTAATTATTAGAGAAATGCAAATCAAAATCACCATGAGGCATCACCTCACACCTGTCAGAATGGCCATCATCAAAAAGTATACAAATAATAAATTCTGGAGACGGTGTAGAGGTAAAGGATCCCTCCTACACTATTGGTGGGAATGTAAATTGGTGCAGCCACTATGGAGAACAGTAGGGAGATTCTTTAAAAAACTAAAAATAGAGCTACCGTAGTATCCTATAATCCCACTCCTGGGCATATATCCAGAAAAGAAGAAAAGTCTAATTCGAAAAAGACACATGCACCCCAATGTTCATAGCAGCACAATTTACAATAGACAAGACATGGAAACAACCCAAGTGCCCATCAACAGATGATTGGTTTAAGAAGATGTAGTACATATATACAATGGAATATTACTCAGCCATTAAAAAAAGAATGAAATATTGTCATTTGCAGCAACATGAGTGGACCTAGAGATTATCATATTAAGTGAACTAAGGCAAGCAGAGAAAGATAAATACTGCCTGTTATCACTTATATGTGGAATCTAAAAAATAATACAAATGAATCTATATACAAAACAGAAACAGGCTCACAGACATAGAAAACAAATTTGTGGTTACCATAGGGAAAAGGAAGGTGGGGTGGGAGTAAATTAGGAGTATGGGATTAACAGATACAAACTACTATACATAAAATAGATAAGCAACAAGGATTTCCTATAGAGCACAGGGAACTATCTTCAATATCTTGTAATAACCTATAGTGGAAAACAATCTTTAAAAAATGTATATATACATAACTGAATCACTGTGCTGTATGCCTGTAACTAACACAATATTGCAAATCAACTATACTTCACTAAAAATATGTGTGTGTGCATATTGAAATTATTCAACCTCCACAGTATCCACAGCAAAGGTTTTCTTTTTTCTTTTCTTCCAGGGACCAGTATTTTGTAAGTGACATTGTTTAGAATTGCTAGTTTATGATGACAATAAAAAGCAAATCCATTTCCAGACAGCTCTGTTACTGTTTATAAATCCTCTCCTTATTGCTTAAACATGCAGCAGATACCCAACAACCCCAACAACCCCACATTTGGTACCACTGTCAATGGATACTGTTTTTAGATTCCTGCTTTGTGCCACCAATGGGGCTACAAACTTTAAATATATTAGCTCATTTAATCCTCACAACACTCATTGAAGGAGTTAATATATTCAGGATATTGCCAAGCATACAGTGAGGCCTCGAAAAATCTTTGCTCTCATCTTCATCATCATCATCATCATCAATCCCACTTAATCATTTGAAATTGAGTCACAGAGAGGCTAAGTTACTTACCCAATGCGACTCAGCTAATAAGTGCAGAACCAGAATTTGAATTTCAATCTACCTGACTCCAAAAGTGAGTCCTGGTGGCAACGCCGTTTGGCTAAACATTTGCAGGCTAGGTATCATGTAGCAGGAGAAGCTGCCTATCTGGGAGTGATTCAATAGATCCCCAAAACTTCAGTTTGCTGTTCATTCCCTCTCACACTAGCTCTTTGTGATACCTGAAATTCAGCCATTCACCCCTCTTTTCAGTTTTAAGTAACATTCTTAGCATTTATTAGAGTGTGATATTAAATAAGTCTGTGATCATTAGATAAATGCGTGTCCCCCATAGGCTGACAGCTGCAAGAGGGCAGGGTGGGACCACATCTGCTTTGCTTCCAGAGTGTCCCCAGCCCCTAGCTTAGGTCCTAAGATATCATAGGCACCAAAAATGCCTGTGTGGTATCCAAACACCGGCATTTAAATCTCCAATACTGATATATCCCTCATTCAAAAGATCCAAGAGCCTCAATGAACTTCAATTCAGCATTTACAGTGTCAGGTACTGTAAAAGGAGATGAAGGAAAAGAATATTAAGCAAAATTGCTGCTCTTAAAACACTTGCATTCTATGCAAGGATTCTTCAATATACGCAAATCAATCAACGTGATACACCATATTAAAAAATTGAAGGAGAAAAACCATATGATCATCTCAATAGATGCAGAGAAAGCTTTCGACAAAATTCAACACCCATTTATGATAAAAACCCTGCAGAAAGTAGGCATAGAGGGAACTTTCCTCAACATAATAAAGGACATATATGACAAACCCACAGCCAGCATCGTCCTCAATGGTGAAAAACTGAAACCATTTCCACTAAGATCAGGAACAAGACAAGGTTGCCCACTCTCACCACTCTTATTCAACATAGTTTTGGAAGTTTTAGCCACAGCAATCAGAGAAGAAAAGAAAATAAAAGGAATCCAAATTGGAAAAGAAGGAGTAAAGCTGTCACTGTTTGCAGATGACATGATACTACACATAGAGGATCCTAAAGATGCTACCAGAAAACTACTAGAGCTAATCAATGAATTTGGTAAAGTAGCAGGATACAAAATTAATGCACAGAAATCTCTGGCATTCCTGTACACTAATGATGAAAAATCTGAAAGTGAAATCAAGAAAACACTCCCATTTACCATTGCAACAAAATGAATAAAATATCTAGGAATAAACCTACCTAAGGAGACAAAAGACCTGTATGCAGAAAATTATAAGACACTGATGAAAGAAATTAAAGATGATACAAATAGATGGAGAGATATACCATGTTCCTGGATTGGAAGAATCAATATTGTGAAAATGACTCTACTACCCAAAGCAATCTACAGATCCAATGCAATCCCTATCAAACTATCACTGGCATTTTTCACAGAACTAGAACAAAAAATTTCAAAATTTGTTTGGAAAAACAAAAGACCCCGAATAGCCAAAGCAATCTTGAGAACAAAAAATGGAGCTGGAGGAATCAGGCTCCCTGACTTCAGACTATACTACAAAGCTACAGTAATCAAGACAGTGTGGTACTGGCACAAAAACAGAAAGATAGATCAATGGAACAGGATAGAAAGCCCAGAGATAAACCGACGCACATATGGTCAACTTATCTTTGATAAAGGAGGCAGGAATGTACAGTGGAGAAAGGACAGCCTCTTCAATAAGTGGTGCTGGGAAAACTGGACAGGGACATGTAAAAGTATGAGATTAGAACACTCCCTAACACCATACACAAAAATAAGCTCCAAATGGATTAAAGACCTAAATGTAAGGCCAGACACTATCAAACTCTTAGAGGAAAACATAGGTAGAACACTCTATGACATAAATCACAGCAAGATCCTTTTGGACCCACCTCCTAGAGAAATGGACATAAAAACAAAAATAAACAAATGGGACCTAATGAAACTTCAAAGCTTTTGCACAGCAAAGGAAACCATAAACAAGACCAAAAGACAACCCTCAGAATGGGAGAAAATATTTGCAAATGAAGCAACTGACAAAGGATTAATCTCCAAAATTTATAAGAAGCTCATGCAGCTCAATAGCAAAAAAACAAACAACACAATCCAAAAATGGGCAGAAGACATAAATAGACATTTCTCCAAAAAAGATATACAGACTGCCAACAAACACATGAAAGAATGCTCAACATCATTAATCATTAGAGAAATGCAAATCAAAACTACAATGAGATATCATCTCACACCCGTCAGAATGGCCATCATCAAAAAATCTAGAAACAATAAATGCTGGAGAGGGTGTGGAAAAAAGGGAACACTCTTGCAGTGCTGGTGGGAATGTGAATTGGTACAGCCACTATGGAGAACAGTATGGAGGTTCCTTAAAAAAACTCCAAATAGAACTGCCATATGACCCAGCAATCCCACTACTAGGCATATACCCTGAGAAAACCATAATTCAAAAAGAGACATGTACCAAAATGTTCATTGCAGCTCTATTCACAATACTCCGGAGATGTAAACAACCTAAGTGTCCACCATCAGATGAATGGATAAAGAAGATGTGGCACATATATACAGTGGAATATTACTCCGCCATGGAAAGAAACGAAATTGAGCTATTTGTAATGAGGTGGATAGACTTAGAGTCTGTCATACAGAGTGAAGTAAGTCAGAAAGAGAAAGACAAATACTGTATGCTAACACACATATATGAAATTTTAGGAAAAAAAAGTCATGAAGAACCTAGGGGTAAAACAGGAATAAAGACACAGACCTACTTGAGAATGGACTTGAGGATATGGGGAGGGGAAGGGTAAACTGTGACAAAGCGAGAGAGAGGCATGGACAAATATACACTACCAAACGTAAAGTAGATAGATAGTGGGAAGCAGCCGCATAGCACAGGGAGATCAGCTCCGTGCTTTGTGACCGCCTGGAGTGGTGGGAGAGGGAGGGTGGGAGGGAGGGAGACTCAAGAGGGAAGGGATATGGGAACAGATATATATGTATGACTGATTCACTTTGTTATAAAGCAGAAACTAAAAAAAAATAAAGATGAAAATATCTAAAATTTTAAAAAAAATTACATTCTAGCAAGAGACAGGAATATACCCTACAGGGCTGGATATAATTTGCTTTCAGTCATATTCATGTGCCAGGTACCACAACCTAATTTCTTTCCTATACATGGTTCTGAAAGCTGTTTTTGTTTTGGTTGGGTTTGGTTTGGTTTGATTTTTTATTGAAGTATAGTTGATGTACAATATTATATAAGTTACATGTGTACAGTATAGTGATTCACAATGTTTAAAGGTTATATTCCATTTATAGCTATTATAAAATATTGGCTATATTCCCTGTGTTGTACAATATATCCTTGTAGCTTATTTTATACATAGTAGTTTGTACCTCTTAATCTCCCTATGCTGCCCTGCCTTCCCTCTCCCCACTGGTAAGCACTAGGCTGGTTTCTGTATCTGTGAGTCTGTTTCTTTTTTTGTTATAATCATTAGTTTGTTGCATTTTTTGGATTCCACATATAAGTGACATAAAGTCTGTTTTCTTTTCTTGCCAGTCCCCATGCTTCTCTCTCTTTCAATATGAGGGTAGCTACCTTGAGATCATCTGAAAGAAAATGCTGCGTGAGAAAATAACACCCTTAATTTGGCATTTGCCTAATGTTCCTTTATTTAATGAAGAAACTTTCATGCGACAAATAATTCAAATTTTCTCAGCCATATATTCTTCTGTTGCATAGAACAGATCCCCTTTCATGGACCCCTGAGCTGTTAAAAGAACAAGAAATAAACTTCTATAAGTCAGAAAGAGACAGAGAAGTACCATATGATATCACTTATATGTGAAATTTAAACTATGACACAAATGAACTTATCTACAAAACAGAAACAGACTCACAGACATAGAGAACAGGCTTGTGGTTGCCAAGGAGGAAGGAGGGGAGGGGAGGGAAGGATTGGGAGTTTGGGATTAGCAGATGCAAAGTATTATATATAGAACAGATAAACAACAATGTCCTACTGTATAGCACAGGGAACTATATTCAATGTCTTGTGATAAACCATAATGGAAAAGAATATAATAAAGAATGTATATACATGTATAATTGAATCATTTTGGTGTACTGCAGAAATTAACATTGTGAATCAACTATATTTCAATAAAAAAAGAAATAACTTTTATTGCATTGAACCATCACATGCATGGAGCTTTTTGTTACCAGAACCTAACCTACACATACTAAGTTTTAAACTGACTATAGTATAAGGCAGAATGCAGTAAATGCTAAGTAGGGATATACGTCATACATTTAGAAGAGCAGAGATGAAGAAATGATGATATTTTCTGCTCAATATTTATTGTCCTGTACATCAGATTTTATCCTCACAATAACATCACTGAGTATATTTTATCTCCTTTGTATAGCTTGGGAGACTGAGATTAGAAAAATTAAGGAATTTTCACAACTTCACAAAGCTAACTATTTGTAGAAGTAAGATACAAATTTAAGTGTCACCTCAAAACCCTCAGTCTTTCCAAAACACCATGTTACCCCTTGTAGTGGAGGTCAAGGATGATTTGAATGGGGGCTTGTATATGAACTGGGCCTGAAAGAATGAAAACAGTGTACAAACCAAGTATCAGAGGGATCCAATCGATAACACAGTTTTATGCAAATTAAGCTTTGCCTGAGTGACCCAGAATTATTTTGTGGTGCTTACAAAATTGGAAACAAAACTTGTTTAATACATAAAGCTACTTTCTGGAGGGATAATCAGTATTCTCAAGCTGAGCATGCATTTGTCCTCTTCTAGGTGGACAAGTTGCTGGGATGATGGACCATCCACCATCTGTCTGGGTAATTAATAACTGCCAAAAACCAGGGGCTGAAGCTCTTAGCAGAGTAAGGACACTCTAGGATCAGCAGTCGGCTTGAGCCTCCTCATAGAGAACATACCAATTAAGGGGACTAATTAGGCTTCTGTTAGATTCCAGTGGGATCCATTAAAAGAAAATCTTGTAAAATATTTTACCCCAGAATATATACTTGGATAATCCAGAAAAGTGACCTAATTAAGAGATTAAAAGCTCATTGAAGTAGATTCCAGAACAGAATTGTTTCTGTCAAAACAACATGGCAGAGAGAGGACCTTCAAGATGGTGGAGGAGTAAGACATGGAGATCAACTTCTTCCCCACAAATACATCAAAAATACATTTACATGTGGAGCAACTCCTACAGAACACCTACTGAACACTGGCAGAAGACCTCAGACTTCCCAAAAGGCAAGAAAATCCCCACGTACCTAGCTGTGTGGCTAACAGGGTCTTGGTACTCCGGCCAAGTGTCAGTCCTGAGCCTCTGAGGTAGGAGAGCAGAGTTCAGGACACTGGACCACCAGAGACCTCCAAGTAATATCAATCAGCAAGAGTTCTCCCAGAGATCTCTATCTAAACGCTAAGACCCAGCTCCACTCAACAACCAGCAACCAGGTCTCCAGGGTCGGACACCCCATGCCAAACAGCTACCAAGACAGGAACACAACCCCACCCATTAGCAGAGAGGCTGCCTAAGATCATAATAAGTTCACAGACACCCCAAAACACACCACTGGACATGGTCCTGCCCACCAAAAAGATAAGATCCAGCCTCATCCACCAGAACACAGGCACCAGTCCCCTCCACCAGGAAGCCCACACAACCCACGGAACCAACCTTACCACTGGGGGCAGACACAAAAAAACAATGGGAAATACAAACCTGCAGCCTGTGAAAAGGAGAGCCCAAATACAGTAAGTTAAGCAAAATGAGAAGACAGAGAAATACTCAGCAGATGAAGGAGCAAAGTAAAAACCCACCAGACCAAACAAATCAAGAGGAAATAGGCAGTCTACCTGAAAAAGTATTCAGAGTAATGATAGGAAAGATGATCCAAAATCTTGGAAATAGAATGGAGAAAATATAAGAAATGTTTAACAAGGACCTAGAAGAACTAAAGAGCAAACAAACACTGATGAGCAACACAATAAATGAAATTAAAAATTCTCTAGAAGGAATCAATAGCAGAATAACTAAGGCAGAAGACAGATAAGTGACCTGGAAGATAAAATAGTGGAAATAACTACCACAGAGCAGAATAAAGAAAAAAGAATGAAAAGAATTGAGGACAGTCTTAGGGACCTCTGGGACAAAATTAAATGCACCAACATTAAAATTATAGGGGTCCCAGAAGAAGAGACAAAGAAAGAGACTGAGAAAATATTTGAAGAGATTATAGTTGAAAACTTCCCTAATATGGGAAAGGAATTAGTCAATCAAGTCCACGAAGAGCAGAGAGTCCCATACAGGATAAATCCAAGGAGAAACATGCCAAGACACATATTAATCAAACTATTAAATATTAAATAAAGAAAAAATATTAAAAGCAGCAAAGGAAAAGCAACAAATAACATACAAGGAAATCCCCATAAGGTTGACAACTGACTTCTCAGCAGAAACTCTGCAAGCCAGAAGGGTGTGGCAGGACATATTTAAAGTGATGAAAAGGAAAACCTACAACCAAGATTACTCTACCCAGCAAGGGTTTCATTCAGATTTGATGTAGAAATTAAAACCTTTACAGACAACCAAAAGCTGAGAGAGTTCAGCACCACCAAACCAGCTTTACAACAACTGCTAAAAGAACTTCTCTAGACAGGAAACACAAGAGAAGAAAAGCCCTATAAAAACAAACCCAAAACAATTAAGAAAATGGTAATAGGAACATACATATCGATAATTACCTTAAATGTAAATGGATTAAATGCTCCAACCAAAACACACAGACTGGCTGAATGGATACAAAAACAAGACCTGTATATATGTTGTCTACAAGAAACCCACTTCAGACCTAGGGACACATATAGACTGAAAGTGAGGGGTTGGAAAAAAATATTCCATGCAAATGGAAATCAAAAGAAAGCTGGAGTAGCAATTCTCATATTACACAAAATAGACTTTAAAATAAATACTATTACAAGACACAAAGGAGGACACTACATAATGATCAAGGGATGAATTCAAGAAGAAGATATAGAAATTGTAAATGCCTATGCACCCAATATAGGAGCACCTCAATACATAAGGCAAATGCTAACAGCCATAAAAGGGGAAATTGACAGTAACACAATTATAATAGGGGATTTTAACACCCCACTTTCACCAATGGACAGACCATCCAAAATGAAAAAAAATAAGGAAACACAAGCTTTAAATGATACATTAAACAAGATGGACTTAATTGATATTTATAGGACATTCCATCCAAAAACAACAGAATACACTTTCTTCTCAAGTGCTCATGGAACATTCTCCAGGGTGAATCATATCTTGGGTCACAAATCAAGCCTTGATAAATTTAAGAAAATTGAAATAATATCAAGTATCTTTTCCAACCACAACACTATGAGACTAGATATAAATTACAGGAAAAAACTGTAAAAAATACAAACACATGGAGGCTAAACAATGCACTATTAAATAAGCAAGAGAGCACTGAAGAAGTCAAAGAGGAAATCAAAAAATACCTAGAAACAAATGACAATGAAAACACGACGGCCCAAAACCTATGGGATGCAGCAGAAGCAGTTCTAGGAGGGAAGTTTATAGCAATACAACCCTACATCAAGAAACGAGAAAAATCTCAAATAAACAACCTAAGCTTACACTTAAAGCAATTGGAGAAAGAAGAACAAAAAAAACCCAAAGTTAGCAGAAGGAAAGAAATCATAAAAATCAGATCAGAAATAAATGAAAAAGAAATGAAGGAAACGATAACAAAGATCAATAAAACTAAAAGCTGGTTCTTTAAGAAGATAAAATTGATAAACCATTAGCCAGACTCATCAAGAAAAAAAAGGGAAAAGACTCAAATCAACAGAATTAGAAATGAAAAGGAGAAGTAACAACTGACACTGCAGAAATACAAAGTATTATGAGAGATTACTACAAGCAACTATATGCCAATAAAATGGACAACCTGGAAGAAATGGATGTATCCTTAAAAAAGCACAACCTTCCGAGACTGAATCAGGAAGAAATACAAAATATAAACAGACCAATCACAAGCACTGAAATTGAAACTGTGATTTAAAATCTTCCAAAAACAAAAGCCCAGGACCAGATGGCTTCACAGGAGTATTCTATCAAACATTTAGAGAAGAGCTAACAACTATCCTTCTCAAACTCTTCCAAAATATACCAGAGGGAGGAACATTCCCAAACTCATTCAACGAGGCCAACATCACCCTGATACCAAAACCAGACAAAGATGTCACAAAGAAAGAAAACTACAGGCCAATATCACTGATGAACATAGATGCAAAAATCCTCCACAAAATACTAGCAAATAGAATCGAACAGCACATTAAGAGGATCATACACCATGATCTAGTGGGGTTTATTCCAGGAATGCAAGGATTCTTCAATATATGCAAACCAAGCAATGTGATACACCTTATTAACAAATTGAAGGATAAAAACCATTTGATCATCTCAACAGATGCAGAGAAAGCATTTGACAAAATTCAACACCCATTTATGATAAAAACCCTGCAGAAAGTAGGCACAGAGGGAACTTACTTCAACATAATAAAGGCCATATATGACAAACCCACAGGAAACATCATTCTCAATGGTGAAAAACTGAAAGCATTTCCACTAAAATCAGGAACAAGACAAGGTTGCACACTCTCACCACTATTATTCCACACAATTTTGGAAGTTTTAGCAACAGCAATCAGAGAAGCAAAAGAAATCAAAGGAATCCAAATCGGAAAAGAAGTAAAACTGTCACTGTTTGCAGATGACATGATACTATACTTAGAAAATCATAAAGATGCTACCAGAAAACTACTAGAGCTAATCAATGAATTTAGTGAAGTGGCAGGATACAAAATTAATGCACAGAAATCTCTTGCATTACTATACACTAAGGATGAAAAATCTGGAAGAGAAATTAAGGAAACACTCCCATTTACCACTGCAACAAAAAGAATAAAATACCTAGGAATAAACCTACATAAGGAGACAAAAAGACCTGTGTGCAGAAAACTAAAAGACACTGATGAAAGAAATTAAACATGATACCAACAGATGGAGAGATATACCATGTTCTTGGATTGGAAGAATCAACATTGTGAAAATGACTCTACTACCCAAAGCAATTTACAGATTCAATGCAATCCCTATCAAACTACCACTGGCATTTTTCACAGAACTAGAAAAAAATTTTCACAATTTGTATGGAAACACAAAAGACCCCGAAGAGCCAAAGCAATCTTGAGAAAAAAAACAGAGCTGGAGGAATCAGGCTCCCTGACTTCAGACTATACTACAAAGCTACAATGATCAACACAGTATGGTACTGGCACAAAAACAGAAATATAGATCAATGGAACAGGATAGATAGCCCAGAGATAAACCCACGCACATATGGTCACCTTATCTTTGATAAACAAGGCAAGACTATACAAAAGACAGCCTCTTCAATAAATGGTGCTGGGAAAACTGGACAGCTACATGTAAAAGAATGAAATTAGAAAAATTCCTAACACCATTCACAAAAATAAACTCAAATGGATTAAAGACCTAAATGTAAGGCCAGACAGTATAAAACTCTTAGAGGAAAACATAGACAGAACACTCTATGACATAAATCACAGAAAGATTCTTTTTGACCCACCTCCTAGACAAATGGAAATAAAAACAAAAATAAACAAATGGGACCTCACGAAACTTAAAAGCTTTTGCACAGCAAAGAAAAACATAAACAAGATGAAAAGACAACCCTCAGAATGGTACAAAATATTTGAAAACAAAGCAGCTGACAAAGGATTAATCTCCAAAATGTACAAGCAGCTCATGCAGCTCAATATCATAAAAACAAACAACCCAATCCAAAAATGGGTGGAAGACCTAAAGAGACATTTCTCCGAAGAAGATATACAGATTGCCAACAAACACATGAAAGGATGCTCAACATCACTAATCATTAGGGAAATGCAAATCAAAACTACAATGACATATCACCTCACACCAGTCAGAATGGCCATCATCAAAAAATCTACAAACAATAAGTGCTGGAGAGGATGTGGAGAAAATAGAACCCTCTGGCACTCTGTACATTCCTCTGGGAATGTAAATTGATATAGCCACTATGGAGAACAGTATGGAGGTTCCTTAAAAAACTTAAATTAGAACTACCATATGACCCAGCAATCCCACTACTGGGCATATACCCTGAGAAAACCATAATTCAAAAAGAGTCATGTACCACAATATTCATTGCAGCACTATTTACAATAGCCAGGACATGGAAGCAACCTAAGTGTCCATCAACAGATGAATGGATAAGGAAGATGTGGTGTATATATACAGTGGAATATTACTCAGCCATTAAAAAGAATGAAATAATGCTATTTGCAGCAACATGGATGGACCTACAGATTATCATAATACACGAAGTAAGTTAGAAAGAGAAAGACAAATACCGTATGATAGCACTTATATGTGGAATCTAAAATATGACATAAATGAACATATCTATGAAACAAAAACTGACTCATAGATAGAGAGAACAGACTTGCATTTGCCAAGTGGGAGGGGGTGTGTGGGAGGGAAGGTTTGGGGGTTTGGGATTAGCAGATGCAAACTATTATATATAGGATGGATAAACAACAAGGTCTAACTGTATAGTACAGGAAAGTATATTTAATATCCTGTGATAAACCATAATGGAAAAGAATATGAGAAAGAATATATACATGTATAACTGAGTCACTTTGCTATACATCAGAAATTAAACACAACATTGTCAATCAACTACACTTCAATATAATTTTTTTCAAAAGATTATGATGCAAAGACCCTTTGGGTTTTTAGACCCAAGACCAGGAGAAATGATCACAGTAGTTACTAGGACACAAACCCCAGCATGGCACCACAGAGGGTTTTCCTAATAGATGGTTACAGTAGTAGGAAGTCTCCCACACCACCTGTCAGTAGAACCCATAATCATGGCCCAGTGGGTGGCGGAAATGAAGCAGGTTGTCCAGCAAAGGACCTGATTTCACTAAGCAATGTCACATGGTTGGGCAGCCAGCAGCAGAGAGCAAAGACAAGCTTCAACTTTGTGCCAGGCAATGTCTAGGAAGAAGCTTGGTGGGTGAGAAGCAGAAAGGCTGATATAGAACAAAGTCACAGACACTGCTCCAGATCCAGAGACAGCCATCGGAATCCACACATGCAATATGGCATGACAGGTAAGGACACGGTTCACAAACTGCAAGTGCATCAGAGTCAACTGGAGGGCTTGTTAAAACACAGATTGCTGGGCCCCACCCTCAAATTTTCCAATTCATTAGATCTTGGGTGACCTCTAAATTTTACATTTTTAACAAGTTCCCTGGTGATGCTGATGCTGCTGGTTGGGATCACACTTTGAGAACCACAATTCTAAATGATTATATTAGTGTTGCACTGGAAAAGCTACCCACTGAGCAGGCACTGTCCTCATGGGGTGGGGGCTTCTCTGAATCATGAGTCAGGAAAAGTAAGGGAGCCAGGGAGTCTCCTTTGCAGTATGCTAACCCTCCCTCCCCATGTATTTTCCCTCCCTACCATATTTATCCTAAAAGGTGTTTGCTGCATTAGTTTGAAATAGACAACTGTTTCTATACCATCAAAAATAAACAATGGGGGGCTTCCCTGGTGGCACAGTGGTTGAGAGTTCGCCTGCCGATGCAGGGGACACGGGTTCGTGCCCCAGTCAGGGAGGATCCCACATGCCGCGGAGTGGCTGGGCCCATGAGCCATGGCCGCTGAGCCTGCCTGTCCAGAGCCTGTGCTCCGCCAATGGGAGAGGCCACAACAGTGAGAGGCCTGCGTACAGCAAAAACAAAACAAAACAAAAAAACAATGGAATGGGACTCCCCTGGTGGCACAGTGGTTAAGAATCCACCTGCCAATGCAGGGGACATGGGTTCAATCCCTAGCCCAGGAAGATCCCACATGCCGCAGAGCAACTAAGCCCATGCACCACAATTGCTGAGTCTGCACTCTAGAGCCCACGAGCCACAACTACTGAGCCCACATGCCACAACTACTGAAGCCCACGTGCCTAGAGCCTGTGCTCTGCAACAAGAGAAGCCACCAAAATGAGAAGCCCATGCACCACAACGAAGAGTAGCCCCCACTTGCCACAACTAGAGAAGCCTGTGCACAGCAACGAAGACCCAACACGGCCAAAAATTTTTTTAAAAAAAATTTTTTTTAACATGAGTTCACTGTTAAATAAATAAACAATGGAAGAGTGAAATAAATACAAAATACTTTTTTGTTAAGGTGGGAGGAGGAAGGAAAATTGTATCCATAACTTCTGGGATTTCTAACTCTAGATATCATGATCAAAAAACAGGAAAAGAAAGGGCAAGGGAGCCCAAATAGCACACAGGTGAAACAGACTGAAGCTAGCCTAATTTGGTTTAGCCAGGCGTGGCACAGGCAAAAAACATGTACGTTCTTGCTTACTCCTAGGAATAAAGTAGGAGAAGCAGACTGAAACTGCTCATCTCTGGCCAGTTCCCATGACCTTCCCAGAGTGCAACTTTTACCCTTGCCAAGTGCCTGCCCCAACCCCTGTAGCTCCACTCAGCTCCCACTACAGCAAAGGCTGCCATTGCTGAGGAGCATACACACTTGGGAGGTAAGGAGCTGGCTCAGACCCCGCACTGCATCTGAATAGGGTGAAGGTGGTCATTGCTGGTGCTCACAGTGGCAACAGATCAGGAGTCTGGAGCTCTGACTGACATGCCAGTATCATCCCAGTAAGCTCCTTGGTCCACACAGGGGCCCCACTCAGGTCCCTCATGCCCCAGCACTGCTCCCTTCTGAGGCAAAGTTACCACTGCCAAGAGTGGGGAAGAACACACACTTAGAGATAACAAAACCAGCTTGGATCCGACCCTCAGAGCTTCTGCTCCAACACATTGGGAACTGACTCCATTCCCAATAGGGCAGCGACAGCCACTGAGCATAGGAGAAGCCCTAGCTTACACCTGTATCTGTCTCTAGCCCCTCCATCTCCAGCCACACCTCCCACCAAGGTGATAGTTGCCAGCACACCCTAGGGGAAGACATGACCCATGTTCGCTTCAAATCCAGCTCTCTAACCCAAGCCACTGGGCACACACAGACTTTAAAGAGATGCTTCCACACAAAGACACCCTTTCAAGACTGGGAGAGGTAACTTTTAACCTAATTTCATAGAGAAAAAGAAAGTTAAACAAAATGAGAAAACAGAGGAATCTGTTTCAAATAAAAGAACAAGAAAAAAAAAACCTGAAAAAACAACTAATGAAACAGAGATATATAATTTACCAGATAAAGAGTTCAGAACATTAGTAATAAAAATGCTAACTGAACTTGGGAAAGGAATAGATGAGCATAGTGAGAATCTTAACAAGGAAATAGAAAATATAAAACAGAACCACTCAGAGCTGAAGAATACAATAAATGAAATGAAAAACACACTCAAAGGAATTAATAGCAGATTAGATGATGCAGAAGAACACATAAATGAACTAGAAGACAGAATAATGGAGATCACCCAATCAGAAAAGCAAAAAGAAAAACAAATTTTTAAAAATGAAGACACTTTAAGGGACCTCTGGAACAACATCATGCATACCAACATTCACATTATAGGAGGTCACAGAAGGAGAAGAGAAAGAAAAAGCGGTCAAAAATGTATTCAGTGAAATTATGGAAGAAAACTTCCCAAACCTGAAGAAGGAAACAGATAACCCAATACAGGAAGCACAAACAGTCACAAATAAGATAAACCCAGAGACACACACCAAGACATATCATAATTAAAATGGCAAAAGTCAAAGGTAAAGAGAGAATTCTAAAGGCAGCAAAAGAAAAACAAAGAGTCAAATACAAGGGAACCCCCATAAAGTTATCAGCTGATTTTTGCTGCAGAAATTTTGCAGGTCAGAAGAAAGTGGCATTATATATTTAAAGTAGTAAAAGTGAAAAACCTACAACCTAGGATACTTTACACAGCAAGATTATCATTCAGATTGAAGGAGAGATAACTTCTCAGACAAGCAAAAATTGAAAGAGTTCATCAACACTGAACATACCCTAAAAGAAATGTTAAAGGGTCCTCTCTATGTAGAAAAGAAAAGGCTATGACAAGAAGCAAGAATCTATAGGACAGGGAAAGTTCCACTAGTAAAGGAAAATATAGAGGACTTCCGGGTAAGATGGCGGAAGAGTAAGACGCGGAGATCACCTTCCTCCCCACGGATACACCAGAAATACAGCTACACGTGGAACAACTCCTACAGAACACCTACTGAACGCTGGCAGAAGACCCCAGACCTCCCAAAAGGCAAGAAACTCCCCACATACCTGGGTAGGGCAAAGCGGAGAGATTCCCGCACAGAGGATCAGTGCCGAACGGCACTCACCAGCCCGAGAGGCTTGTCTGCTCGCCCGCCGGGGCGGGCGGCGCTGGAAGCTGAGGCTCGGGCTTCGGTCAGAGCGCAGGGAGAGGACTGGGGCTGGCGGCGAGAACTCAGCCTGAAGGGGGCTAATGTGCCACAGCTAGCCGGGAGGGAGTCCGGGAAAACTCTGGAGCTGCCGAAGAGGCAAGAGACTTTTTCTTACCTCTTGGTTTCCTGGTGCGCGAGGAGAGGGGATTAAGAGCGCTGCTTAAAGGGGCTCCACAGACGGGCGCGAGTCGCGACTGAAAGCGCGGAGCCCAGTGACGGGCGTGGGACGCTGGGGCTGCTGCTGCCGCCGCCAAGAAGCCTGTGGGCGAGCGCAGGTCACTGTCCACACCGCCCTTCCGGGAGCCTGTGCAGCCCGCCACTGCCGGGGTCCCGGGATCCAGGGGCGGCTTCCCTGGGAGAACGCACGGCGCGCCTCGGGCTGGTGCAACGTCACGCCGACCTCTGCCGCTGCAGGCTCGCCCCGCACTCCG
Source organism: Hyperoodon ampullatus (assembly GCF_949752795.1). Classification (NCBI taxonomy): domain Eukaryota; kingdom Metazoa; phylum Chordata; class Mammalia; order Artiodactyla; family Ziphiidae; genus Hyperoodon; species Hyperoodon ampullatus. The sequence continues at coordinate 50,671,346 of NC_136920.1, read as the reverse complement.
TTCCCCTCCCTCCCGCCCGGCCTGAGTGAGCCAGAGTCCCCAAAGAGGCTGCTCCTTTAACCCTGTCCTGTATGAGCGAAGAACAGACGCCCTCCGGCGACCTACACGCAGAGGCGGGGCCAAATCCCAAGCTGAGACCCAGGACCTGTGAGAACAAAGAAGAGAAAGGGAAACCTCTCCCAGCAGCCTCAGAAGCAGCAGATTAAAGCTCCACAATCAACTTGATGTACCCTGCATCTGTGGAATACATGAATAGACAACAAATCATCCCAAATTGAGGAGCCAGGAGTCAGTGCTGTGCCTCTGAGGTGGGAGACCCAACTTCAGGACACTGGTCCACAAGAGACCTCCCAGCGCCACATAATATCAAACAGCGAAAATCTTCCAGAGATCTCCATCTCAACACCAGCACCCAGCTTCACTCAACGACCAGCAAGCTACAGTGCTGGACACCCTATGCCAAACAACTAGCAAGACAGGAACACAACGCCACCCATTAGCAGAGAGGTGGCCTAAAATCATAAAAAGTCCGCAGAGGGAAAGCTTCGGAGTAGCGGAGGAGAGCACAGCAACAGGGGTGCGGAGGGCAAAGCGGAGAGATTCTGGCACAGAGGATCGGTGCCCTCAGGCACACACCAGCCCGAGAGGCTTGTCTGCTCGGCCGCCGGGGGGTGCGGGGCTGGGAGCTGAGGCTCGGGTATGGGCTTTCAGTCGGAGCGCAGGGAGAGGACTGGGGCTGGCGGCAGGAAGAGAGCCTGAAGGGATTAGTGCACCACGGCTCCCCGGAGGGAGTCCGGGGAAAGGGTCTGGAGCTACCGAAGAGGCAAGAGACTTTTTTCCCTTTGTTTCCTGGTGCGCGAGGAGAGGGCATTAAGAAGGCTGCTTGGGGAAGCGCCGGAGACAGGCGCGAGCCGCGGGTAAGGCGCGGACCTCGGAGACGGGCGTGGGACGCTGGGGCTGCCGCCGCCGCCGCCGCCGCCGCCGCCGCGGGGCCTATGTACGAGCGCGGGTCACTGTCCGCCCCGCCTTCCTGGGGGCCTGTGCACCCCGCCACTGCCGGGGTCCCGGGACCCGGGGACAGCTTTCCCGGGAAAGCGCACGGGGCGCCACGGGCTGCTGCAAAGTCACGCCGGCCTCTGCCGCCGCAGGCCCGCCCCACACTGCGCGCCCCTCCCTCCCCTCTGCCTGAGTGAGCCAGAGCCCCCGAATCAGCGGCTCCTTTAAACCCGTCCTGTCTGAGCGAAGAACTGACGCCCTCCGGCGACCTACGCGCAGAGGTGGGGCCAGGTCCAAGGCTGAGACCCGGGAGCTGTGAGAGCAGAGACAGGGAAATCTCTCTGTGCAGCCTCGGAGGAGGCGGATTAAAGCTCCACGGTCCATTTGATGTGCCCTGCGTCTGTGGAGTGCATGAATGGACAGTGAATCATCCCAACTTGAGGAAGTGGACTTTGACGACAAGATTTAAGACTTTCCCCCCTTTTTCCTCTTTTTACAACGAATTATCCCAAATTAAAGAGGTGGACTTAGCAAGATTTCAGACTTCTCGCCCTTTTCCTCTTTTTACAACGAATTATCCCAAATTGAGGAGGTGGACTTGGAGAGCAAGATATTTGATTTTTCCCCCTGCTCTCTTTTTGTGAATGTGTATGTGTAATCTTCTGTGTAAGATTCTCTCTGTATAGCTTTGCTTCCACCATATGTCCCAGGGTTCTTTCGGTCCGTGATTTTTTTCAATAATTACTTTTTAATTTTAATAACGCTACTATATTTCATACTTTATTCTATTTTACTTTACCTGCTCTTTCTTTTTTTCCTACCTTCCCTTCCTCCCTCCCTCCCTCCGCTCCTCCTTTCCTTCTTTCTTTTTCTTTCCTCCCTCCCTCCCTCCCACCTTCTTCTTTCCACTTTCTTTTTCTTTCCTTCCTCCCTCCCTCCCTCCTGTCTTTCTTTCTTTCTTTCCTTCCTCCCTCCCTCCCTCCCTTCTTCCATTCACTCTTCCTTTTGCTTTCATTCCTCCCTCCCTCCCTCCTTTCTTTCCTTCTTTCTTTCCATCCTTCCTCCCTCCCTCCCTCCTTTCTTTCTTTCTTCCTTCCTTCCCTTCTTCCTTTCTTTCCCTCTCTCTTTCTTTCTTCTACTAACTCTTGCTTTCTACTTTTTCTCCCTATTATTCTGAGCCGGGTGGATGAAAGGCTCTTGGTGCTGCAGCCAGGAGTCAGTGCCGTGCCTCTGAAGTGGGAGAGCCAACTTCAGAACACGGGTCCACAAGAGACCTCCCAGCTCCACATAATATCAAGCAGCGAAAATCTCCCAGAGATCTCCATCTCAACACCAGCACCCAGCTTTAGTCAACGACCAGCAAGCTACAGTGCTGGTCACCCTATGCCAAGCAACTAGCAAGGCAGGAACACAACCCCACCCATTAGCAGAGAGGCTACCTAAAAACATAATAAGGCCATAGGCACCCCAAAACACACCACCAGACGTGGACATGTCCAGCAGAAAGACAAGATCGAGCCTCAACAACCAGAACACAGGCATTAGTCCCCCCCACCAGGAAGCCTACACAACCTACTGAAACAACCTTAGCCACTGGGGACAGACACCAAAAACAACGGGAACTACGAATCTGCAGCCTACAAAAAGGTGACCCCAAACACAGTAAGATAAGCAAAATGAGAAGACAGAAAAACACACAGCAGGTGAAGGAGCAAGATAAAAACCTGCAAGACCTAACAAATGAAGAGGTAATAGGCAGTCTACCTGAAAAAGAATTCAGAATAATGATAGTAAAGCTGATCCAAGATTCTATTTCCAAGATCCATAATCTTGGAAATAGAATAGACAAAATGCAAGAAACAGTAAACAAGGACCTAGAAGAACTAATGATGAATCAAGCATCGATTAAAAACACAATAAATGAAATGAAAAATACTCTAGATGGGATCAATAGCAGAATAACTGAGGCAGAAGGACGGATAAGTGAGGTGGAAGATAAAATAGTGGAAATAACTGCTGCAGAGCAAAATAAAGAAAAAAGAATGAAAAGAACAGAGGACAGTCTCAGAGACCTCTGGGACAACATTAAACGCAACAACATTCGAATTATAGGGGTTCCAGAAGAAGAAGAGAAAAAGAAAGGGACTGAGAAAATATTTGAAGAGATTATAGTTGAAAACTTCCCTTATATGGGAAAGGAAATAGTTAATCAAGTCCAGGAGGCACAGAGAGTCCCATACAGAATAAATCCAAGGAGAAATACGCCAAGACACATATTAATCAAACTGTCAAAAACTAAACACAAAGAAATCATATTAAAAGCAGCAAGGGAAAAACAACAAATAACACACAAGGGAATCCCCATCAGGTTAACAGCTGATCTCTCAGCAGAAACTCTACAAGCCAGAAGGGAGTGGCAGGACATAATTAAAGTGATGAAGGAGAGAAACCTGCAACCAAGATTACTCTACCCAGCAAGGATCTCATTCAGATTTGAGGGAGAAATTAAAACCTTTACAGACAAGCAAAAGCTGAGAGAGTTCAGCACCACGAAGCCAGCTTCACAACAAATGCTAAAGGAACTTCTCTAGGCAAGAAACACAACAGAAGGAATATACCTACAATAACGAACCCAAAGCAATTAAGGAAATGTGAATAGGAACATACATATCAATAATTACCTTAAATGTAAATGGACTAAATGCTCCCACCAAAAGACACAGAGTGGCTGAATGGATACAAAAACAAGACCCATATATATGCTGTCTACAAGAGACCCACTTCAGACCTAGAGACACATACAGACTGAAAGTAAGGGGATGGAAAAAGATATTCCATGCAAATGGAAATCAAAAGAAAGCTGGAGTAGCAATTCTTATATCAGACAAAATAGACTTTAAAATAAAGACTATTAGAAGAGACAAAGAAGGACACTACATAATGATCAAGGGATCGATCCAAGAAGAAGATATAACAATTGTAAATACTTATGCACCCAACATAGGAGCACCTCAATACATAAGGCAAATACTAACAGCCATAAAAGGAGAAATCGACAGTAACACAATCATAGTAGGGGACTTTAACACCCCACTTTCACCAATGGACAGATCATCCAAAATGAAAATAAATAAGGAAACACAAGTTTTAAATGATACATTAAACAAGATGGACTTAGTTGATATTTAGAGGACATTCCATCCAAAAACAACAGAATACACGTTTTTCTCAAGTGCTCATGGAACATTCTCCAGGATAGATCATATCTTGGGTCACAAATCAAGCCTTGGTAAATTTAAGAAAATTGAAATTGTATCAAGTATCTTTTCCGACCACACTGCTATGAGACTAGACATCAATTACAGGAAAATATCTTTAAAAAATACAAACACATGGAGGCTAAACAATACACTACTCAATAATGAAGTGATCACTGAAGAAATCAAAGAGGAAATTAAAAAATACCTAGAAACAAATGACAATGGAGACACGACGACCCAAAACCTATGGGACGCAGCAAAAGCAGTTCTAAGGGGGAAGTTTATAGCAATACAATCCCACCTTAAGAAACAGGAAACATTTCGAGTAAACAACCTGACTCTGCACCTAAAGCAATTAGAGAAAGAAGAACAAAAAACCCCCAAAGTTAGCAGAAGGAAAGAAATCATAAAGATCAGATCAGAAATAAATGAAAAAGAAATGAAGGAAACGATAGCAAAGATCAACCAAACTAAAAGCTGGTTCTTTGAGAAGATAAACAAAATTGACAAACCATTAGCCAGACTCATCAAGAAAAGAAGGGAGAAGACTCAAATCAATAGAATTAGAAATGAAAAAGGAGAAGTAACAACTGACACTGCAGAAATACAAAAGATCATGAGAGATTACTATAAGCAACTCTATGCCAATAAAATGGACAACCTGGAAGAAATGGACAAATTCTTAGAAATGCACAACCTGCCAAGACTGAATTAGGAAGAAATAGAAAATGTGAATAGACCAATCACAAGCACTGAAATTGAAACTGTGATTAAAAATCTTCCATCAAACAAAAGCCCATGACCAGATGGCTTCACAGGCAAATTCTATCAAACATTTAGAGAACAGCTAACACCCATCCTTCTCAAACTCTTCCAAACAATATCAGAGGAAGGAACACGCCCAAACTCATTCTATGAGGCCACCATCACCTTGATACCAAAACCAGGCAACTATGTCACAAAAAAAGAAAACTACAGGCCAATATCACTGATGAATATAGATGCAAAAATCCTCAACAAAATACTAGCAAACAGAATCCAGAATTAAAAGGATCATACACCATGATCAAGTGGGGTTTATTTCAGGAATGCAAGGATTCTTCAATATACGCAAATCAATCAATGTGATACACCATATTAACAAGTTGAAGGAGAAAAACCATATGATCATCTCAATAGATGCAGAGAAAGCTTTCGACAAAATTCAACACCCATTTATGATAAAAACCCTGCAGAAAGTAGGCATAGAGGGAACTTTCCTCAACATAATAAAGGACATATATGACAAACCCACAGCCAACATTGTCCTCAATGGTGAAAAACTGAAACCATTTCCACTAAGATCAGGAACAAGACAAGGTTGCCCACTCTCACCACTCTCATTCAACATAGTTTTGGAAGTTTTAGCCACAGCAATCAGAGAAGAAAAGAAAATAAAAGGAATCCAAATTGGAAAAGAAGAAGTAAAGCTGTCACTGTTTGCAGATGACATGATACTATACATAGAGAATCCTAAAGATGCTACCGAAAAACTACTAGAGCTAATCAATGAATTTGGTAAAGTAGCAGGATACAAAATTAATGTACAGAAATCTCTGGCATTCCTGTACACTAATGATGAAAAATCTGAAAAAGAAATCAAGAAAACACTCCCATTTACCATTGCAACAAAAAGAATAAAATATCTAGGAATAAACCTACCTAAGGAGAAGAAAGACCTGTATGCAGAAAATTATAAGACACTAATGAAAGAAATTAAAGATGATACAAATAGATGGAGAGATATACCATGCTCCTGGATTGGAAGAATCAATATTGTGAAAATGACTCTACTACCCAAAGCAATCTACAGATTCAGTGCAATCCCTATCAAACTACCACTGGCATTTTTCACAGAACTAGAACAAAAAATTTCAAAATTTCTTTGGAAAAACAAAAGACGCCGAATAGCCAAAGCAATCTTGAGAACGAAAAATGGAGCTGGAGGAATCAGGCTCCCTGACTTCAGACTATACTACAAAGCTACAGTAATTAAGACAGTGTGGTACTGGCATAAAAACAGAAAGATAGATCAGTGGATCGGGATAGAAAGCCCAGAGATAAACCCACGCACATATGGCCAACTTATCTTTGATAAAGGAGGCAGGAATGTACAGTGGAGAAAGGACAGCCTCTTCAATAAGTGTTGCTGGGAAAACTGGACAGGGACATGTAAAAGTTTGAGATTAGATCATTCCCTAATACCATACACAAAAATAAGCTCCAAATGGATTAAAGACCTAAATGTAAGGCCAGAAACTATCAAACTCTTAGAGGAAAACATAGGTAGAACACTCTATGACATAAATCACAGCAAGATCCTTTTGGACCCACCTCCTAGAGAAATGGAAATAAAAACAAAAATAAACAAATGGGGCCTAATGAAACTTCAAAGCTTTTGCACAGCAAAGGAAACCATAAACAAGACCAAAAGACAACCCTCACAATGGGAGAAAATATTCGCAAATGAAACAACTGACAAAGGATTAATCTCCAAAATTTATAAACAGTTCATGCAGCTCAATAGCAAAAAAACAAACAACCCAATCCAAAAATGGGCAGAAGACTTAAATAGGCATTTCTCCAAAGAAGATATAAGGACTGCCAACAAACACATGAAAGAATGCTCAACATCATTAATCATTAGAGAAATGCAAATCAAAACTACAATGAGATAGCATCTCACACCAGTCAGAATGGCCATCATCAAGAAATCTAGAAACAATAAATGCTGGAGAGGGTGTGGAGAAAAGGGAACTCTCTTGCACTGCTGGAGGCTTCCCTAATATGGGAAAGGAAATAGTTACTCAAGTCCAGGAGGCACAGAGAGTCCCATACAGAGTAAATCCAAGGAGAAATACGCCAAGACACATATTAATCAAACTGTCAAAAATTAAATACAAAGAAATCATATTAAAAGCACCAAGTGAAAAACAACAAATAACACACAAGGGAATCCCCATCAGGATAACAGCTGATCTCTCAGCAGAAACTCTACAAGCCAGAAGGGAGTGGCAGGACATAATTAAAGTGATGAAGGAGAAGAACCTGCAACCAAGATTACTCTACCCAGCAACGATCTCATTCAGATTTGATGGATAAATTAAAACGTTTACAGACAAGCAAAAGCTGACAGAGTTCATCACCACCAAACCAGCTTTACAACAAATGCTAAAGGAACTTCTCTAGGCAAGAAACACAACAGAAGGAAAAGACCTACAATAACGAACCCAAAACAATTAAGAAAATGGGAATAGGAACATACATATCAATAATTACCTTAAATGTAAATGGACTAAATGCTCCCACCAAAAGACACAGAGTGGCTGAATGGATACAAAAACAAGAACCATATACATGCTGTCTACAAGAGACCCACTTCAGACCTAGAGACACATACAGACAGAAAGTAAGGGGATGGAAAAAGATATTCCATGCAAATGGAAACCAAATGAAAGCTGGAGTAGCAATTCTCATATCAGACAAAATAGACTTTAAAATAAAGACTACTAGAAGAGACAAAGAAGGACACTACATAATGATCAAGGGATCGATCCAAGAAGAAGATACAACAATTGTAAATATTTATGCACCCAACATAGGAGCACCTCAATACATAAGGCAAATACTAACAGCCATAAAAGGAGAAATCGACAGTAACACAATCATAGTAGGGGACTTTAACACCCCACTTTCACCAATGGACAGATCATCCAAAATGAAAATAAATAAGGAAACACAAGCTTTAAATGATACATTAAACAAGATGGACTTAATTGATATTTATAGGACATTTCATCCAAAAACAACAGAATACACATTTTTCTCAAGTGCTCATGGAACATTCTCCAGGATAGATCCTATCTTGGGTCACAAATCAAGCCTTGGTAAATTTAAGAAAATTGAAATTGTATCAAGTATCTTTTCTGACCACAATGCTATGAAACTAGATATCAATTACAGGAAAAGAGCTGTAAAAAATACAAACACATGGAGGCTAAACAATACACTACTTAATAACGAAGTGATCACTGAAGAAATCAAAGAGGAAATTAAAAAATACCTAAAAACAAATGACAATGGAGACACGACGACCCAAAACCTATGGGATGCAGCAAAAGCAGTTCTAAGAGGGAAGTTTATAGCAATACAATCCCACCTTAAGAAACAGGAAACATCTCGAATAAACAACCTAACCTTGCACCTAAAGCAATTAGAGAAAGAAGAACAAAAACATCCCAAAGTTAGCAGAAGGAAAGAAATCATAAAAATCAGATCAGAAATAAATGAAAAAGAAATCAAGGAAACGATAGCAAAGATCAATAAAACTAAAAGCTGGTTCTTTGAGAAGATAAACAAAATTGATAAACCATTAGCCAGACTCATCAAGAAAAAAAGGGAGAAGACTCAAATCAATAGAATTAGAAATGAAAAAGGAGAAGTAACAACTGACACTGCAGAAATACAAAAGATCATGAGAGCTTACTATAAGCAACTCTATGCCAATAAAATGGACAACCTGGAAGAAATGGACAAATTCTTAGAAATGCACAACCTGCCAAGACTGAATCAGGAAGAAATAGAAAATATGAACAGACCAATCACAAGCACTGAAATTGAAACTGTGATTAAAAATCTTACAACAAACAAAAGCCCAGGACCAGATGGCTTCACAGGCGAATTCTATCAAGCATCTAGAGATGAGCTAACACCTATCCTTCTCAAACTCTTCCAAAATATAGCAGAGGGAGGAACACGCCCAAACTCATTCTACGAGGCCACCATCACCTTGATACCAAAACCAGACAAGGATGTCACAAAGAAAGAAAACTACAGGCCAATATCACTGATGCACATAGGTGCAAAAATCCTCAACAAAATACTAGCAAACAGAATCCAACAGCACATTAAAAGGATCATATACCATGATCAAGTGGGGTTTATTCCAGGAATGCAAGGATTCTTCAATATACGCAAATCAATCAACGTGATACACCATATTAACAAATTGAAGGAGAAAAACCATATGATCATCTCAATAGATGCAGAGAAAGCTTTCGACAAAATTCAACACCCATTTATGATAAAAACCCTGCAGAAAGTAGGCATAGAGGGAACTTTCCTCAACATAATAAAGGACATATATGACAAATCCACAGCCAGCATCGTCCTGAATGGTGAAAAACTGAAACCATTTCCACTAAGATCAGGAACAAGACAAGGTTGCCCACTCTCACCACTCTTATTCAACATAGTTTTGGAAGTTTTAGCCACAGCAATCAGAGAAGAAAAGAAAATAAAAGGAATCCAAATTGGAAAAGAAGAAGTAAAGCTGTCACTGTTTGCAGATGACATGATACTATACATAGAGAATCCTAATGATGCTACCAGAAAACTACTAGAGCTAATCAATGAATTTGGTAAAGTTGCAGGATACAAAATTAATGCACAGAAATCTCTGGCATTCCTATATCCTAATGATGGAAAATCTGAAAGTGAAATCAAAGAAACACTCCCATTTACCATTGCAACAAAAAGAATAAAATATCTAGGAATAAACCTACCTAAGGAGGCAGAAGACCTGTATGCAGAAAATTATAAGACACTGATGAAAGAAATTAAAGATGATACAAATAGATGGAGAGTTATACCATGTTCTTGGATTGGAAGAATCAATACTCTGAAGATGAGTCTACTACCCAAAGCAATCTACAGATTCAATGCAATCCCTATCAAACTACCACTGGCATTTTTCACAGAACTAGAACGAAAAATTTCACAATTTGTATGGAAACACATAAGACCCCGAATAGCCAAAGCAATCTTGAGAACGAAAAATGGAGCTGGAGGAATCAGGCTCCCTGACTTCAGACTATACTACAAAGCTACAGTAATCAAGACAGTATGGTACTGGCACAAAAACAGAAAGATAGATCAATGGAACAGGATCGAAAGCCCAGAGATAAACCCACACACATATGGTCACCTTATCTTTGATAAAGGAGGCAGGAATGTACAGTGGAGAAAGGACAGCCTCTTCAATAAGTGGTGCTGGGAAAACTGGATAGGGACATGTAAAAGTATGAGATTAGATCACTCCCTAACACCATACACAAAAATAAGCTCCAAATGGATTAAAGACCTAAATGTAAGGCCAGACACTATCAAACTCTTAGAGGAAAACATAGGCAGAACACTCTATGACATAAATCACAGCAAGATCCGTTTTGACCCACCTCCTAGAGAAATGGAAATAAAGACAAAAATAAACACATGGGACCTAATGAAACTTAAAAGCTTTTGCACAGCAAAGGAAACCATAAACAAGACCAAAAGACAGCCCTCAGAATGGGAGAAAATATTTGCAAATGAAGCAACTGACAAAGGATTAATCTCCAAAATTTATAAACAGCTCATGCAGCTCAATAACAAAAAAACAAACAACCCAATCCAAAAATGGGCAGAAGTCCTAAATAGACATTTCTCCACAGAAGATATACAGACTGCCAACAAACACATGAAAGGATGCTCAACATCTTTACTCATTAGAGAAATGCAAATCAAAACTACAGTGAGGTATCATCTCACACCCATCAGAATGGCCATCATCAAGAAATCTAGAAACAATAAATGCTGGAGAGGGTGTGGAAAAAAGGGAACACTCTTGCACTGCTGGTGGGAATGTGAATTGGTACAGCCACTATGGAGAACAGTATGGAGTTTCCTTAAAAAACTAAAAATAGAACTACCATATGACCCAGCAATCCCACTACTGTGCATATACCCTGAGAAAACCATAATTCAAAAAGAGACATGTACCAAAATGTTCATAGCAGCCCTATTTACAATAGCCCAGAGGTGGAAACAACCTAAGTGTCCAGCATCGGATGAATGGATAAAGAAGATGTGGCACATATATACAATGGAATATTACTCAGCCATAAAAAGAAATGAAATTGAGCTATTTGTAATGAGGTGGATGGACCTAGAGTCTGTCATACAGAGTGAAGTAAGTCAGAAAGAGAAAGACAAATACTGTATGCTGACACATATATATGGAATTTAAGGAAAAAAAATGTCATGAAGAACATAGGGGTAAGACAGGAATAAAGACACAGACCTACTAGAGAATGGACTTGAGGATATGGGGAGGGGGAAGGGTAAGCTGTGACAAAGTGAAAGAGCGGCATGGACATATATACACTACCACACGTAAGGTAGATAGCTAGTGGGAAGCAGCCGCATAGCACAGGGAGATCAGCTCAGTGCTTTGTGACTGCCTGGAGGGGTGGGATAGGGAAGGTGGGAGGGAGACGCAAAAGGGACGGGATATGGGAACATATGTATATGTATAACTGATTAAATTTGTTATAAAGCAAAAAAATAAAAATAAAAAAAATAAAACAAAAAAAGGAAAATATATACTGAAGGCTGTGGATCAATGACTTAAAGAAGCTAGTACAAAGATTAAAAGACAAAAAATACAAAATCAACTGTAACTTCAATGAACAGTGAATGAATAAACATGAAGATGTAAAATATGACATCAAAAACACAAAAAATGGGAGAGTGGAGTAAAAAAAATGTAGATCTTTTAGAATGTGTTTGAACTTAAAGGACTATAAGTTTAAAACAAGTAGATATAGTTATAGATCAACATACCTGATGCCCATGATAACCACAAATTGAAAAACCTACAATAGATAAACAAAAGCTAGAGAGAAAGGAACTTAAGCATTCCATTAAAGAAAATCATCAAACCTCAAGGGAAGAAACTAAATGAAAAAGAAAAGAAGAGAGAATATTTGCAAAAACAACCAGAATTCAAGTAACAAAATGGCAATAAGTACACATCTATAAATAATCACTATAAATATCAAGGGACTAAATGCTGCAATCAAAAGACATAGCATGGGGCTTCCCTGGTGGCGCAGTGGTTGGGAGTCCACCTGCTGATGCAGGGGACACGGGTTCGTGCCCCCGTCCCGGAGGATCCCTCGTGCCGTGGAGCGGCTGGGCCCATGGGCCGGGGCCGCTGAGCCTGCACGTCCGGAGCCTGTGTTCCACAGCGGGAGGGGTCACAGCAGTGAGAGCCCGCGTACTACCAAAAAAAATATATATATATATAGCATGGCTGACTGGTGGGGAAAAGGGAACAAGACCCATCTATTGATATATGCCACTTACAAAAGACTGACTTCAGATCTAAAGACAAAAGCTGAAAGTGAGGGCATAGAAAAGGATATTTCATGCAAAGGAAATTGGCAGAAAGCTGGGGTAGCAATATTCATATCTAGGCAAAGTAGACTTTAAAACAAAGTCTGTAACAAAAGGCAAAGAAGGGCATTATATAAAGATAAAAGTATCAATATAAGAAGATATAGCACTTATTAACATATTCACCTAGAATAGGAGCACCTAATTATATAAAGCAAATATTAACAAACATAAAGGGAGAAATTGACATTAATACAATTATAGCAGGAGACTTTAACACCCCACTTACATCAATGGAAAGATCATCCAGGCAGAAAATCAATAAGGAAACAGTGGCCTTAATTGACATATTAGACCAATTGGTCTTTATAGATATCTACAGGACATTACATTCAAAAACAGCAGAATACACATTCTTTTCAAGTGTACATGGAATGTTCTCCAGGATGGCTCACATGCTAGGTCACAAAACAAGTCTCAACAAATTTAATAGAATAGAAATTATATCAATTTTATGACCAAAAGGGTGTTAAACTAGAAATCAATTATAGGAAGAAAAATGGGAAAAACACAAACACATGGAGACTAAACAATATGCTACTAAAAACCAATGGGTCAATGAAGAAATCAAAGAGGAAATCAGAAAATACCTTGAGAAAAATGCAGACAAAAATACAACTTTCCAAAATCTATAGGATGCAGCAAAAGCAGTCTTAAGAGGGAAGTTTATAGAGATACAAGCCTACCTTAAGATACAAGAAGAAATTCAAAACAACTTAACCTACCATCTAAAGGAATTGGTGGGGGGAGCTCAAAATCAGCAGAAGGAGGGAAATAATAAAGATCAGAGATGAAATAAATAAAATAGAGACCAAAAAAACAACAGAAAAAATCAATGAAATAAAGACCTAGTTTTTTGAAAAGATAAACAAAACTGATAAGCCTATAGCCAGACTCATTAAGAAAAAAAGAGAGAGGACCTAAAATAAACAAAATAAGAAGTGAAAGAGGAGAATTAAAACCAATAACACCAAGATACAAAAAAATCATAAGAGAACACTATGAACAGTTACATGCCAAGAGAGTGGATGACCTAGAAGAAATGGATAAATTTCTAGAAACATACACTCTTCCAAGACTTTATCGAAGAAATAGACAATCTGAATAGACCAATCACTAGAAGTGAAATTGAATTAGTAATCAAAAAACTCCCAGCAGACAAAAGCCCAGGACCAAACAGTTTCACAGGGGAATTCTTCCAATTATATAAAGAAAAGTTAATACCTACCCTTCTCAAAGTATTCCAAAAAACTGAAAAGGAGAAAACACTTCCAAATTTATTCTTCAAGGCCACCATTACCCTGATACCAAAACCAGACAAAGACACTACAAAAAAAGAAAATTACAAGCCAATATCTTTGTTGAATATAGATGCAAAAATCCTCAACAAGATATTAACAAACCAAATTTAACAACATATAAAAAGGATAATACACCATGATCAAGTGGGATTTATTCCAGGGAGGCAAGGATGGTTGAATTTCCACAAATCAATCAATATGATATACCACATTAATAAAACGAAGGATAAAAATCACATGATCTTCTCAATAATTGCAGAAAAAGCATTTGAAAAAATTCAACATCGCTTCATGATTTTAAAAACTCTCATCAAAGTTAGTATGGAGGGAACATATCTCAACATAATAAAGGCAATTCATGACAAACCCATAGCTAACATTATGCTCAATGTGAAAAGCTGAAAGAGTTTCCTCTGAAATCAGAAACAAGAAAAATATGTCCACTCTTGCCACTTCTATTTAAATAGTATTTAACATAAGAAGTTCTAGCCACAGCAATCAGACAATAAAAAGAAATAAAAGGCATCCAAATTGGAAAGGAAGAAGTAAAACTGTCACTATTTTCAGATGACATAATACTATATACTACAGGAAACCCTAAAGCCGCCACTAAAAAACTATTAGAACTAATAAATGAGTTCAGTAAAGTTGCAGAATACAAGATTAATATACATTTATTTTTGCCATGCTGCACGGCTGCGCAGCATGCAGGATCTTAGTTCCCCAACCAGGGATCGAACCCATGCCCCCTGCAGTGGAAGCACGGAGCCTTAACCACTGGACCACCAGGGAAGCAGCCGCATAGCACAGGGAGATCAGCTCGGTGCTTTGTGACCGCCTGGAGGGGTGGGATAGGGAGGGCGGGAGGGAGACGCAGAGGGGAGGGGATATGGGAACATATGTATATGTATAACTGATTAAATTTGTTAAATAAAAAAAAGATTAATATACAGAAATTTGTTGCTTTTCTACACACTAATAATGAACTATCAGAAAGAGAAAGCAAGAAAACAATCCTGTTTAAACTTCATCAAAAAGAATGCAATACCTAGGAATAAACTTAACCAAGGAGGTGAGAGACGTATACTCTGAAAACTATAAAACACAGGAAATAAATTGAAGACGATATGAAGAAATGAAAGATATCCTGTGTTCACAGATTGGAAGAATTAATACTGTAAAAATGGCAATACTGCCCAAAGCAACCTACATATTTAATGCAATCCTTATCAAAATACCTATGACATTTTTCACAGAACTAGAACAAATAATCCTAAAATTTATATGGAAACACAAAAGACCCCAAATAGCCATAAAAATCCTGAGAAAGAACAGAGCTGGAGGAATCACACTGCCTGAATTCAGATTATACTACAAATCTACAGTCATCAAAGCAGTATGGTACTGGCACAAAAAGAGACACATAAATCAACTGAACAGAATAGAGAGCCCAGAAATAAACCCACACACTTATGGTCAATTAATCTAGAACAAAGGAGGCATGAATATACAATGAAGAAAAGACAGTCTCTTCAATAAATGGTTTGGGAAAACTGGACAGCTGTATGTAAAAGAATGAAATTAGAACATTTTCTCATACCATATACAAAAAATAAACTCAAAATGAATTAAAACCCAAATGTAAGACAAGAAACCATAAAACTCCTAGAAGAAAACATAGAACACTCTTTCACATAAATTGTAGCAATATTTTTTTTGGATCTGTCTCCTAAGGTAAAGGAAACAAAAGCAAAAATAAACAAAAGGGATCCAATTAAACTTAAAATCTTTTCCACAGCAAAGGAAACCACCAACAAAACAAAAGGACAGCCTACTGAATGGAAGAAAATATTCACAAACGATATGATTGATAAGGGGTTAATATCCAAAATATATAAGCAGCTCATATAATTCAACATCAAAAAAAAAACCAATTAAAATGTGGGCAGAAGACCTGAATAGACATTTTTCCAAAGAAGATATATAGACGGGCAACAGGTCAACATGAAAAGATGCTCAGCATCACTAATCATCAGGGAAATGCAAATCAAAATCACAATGAGATATCACCTCACACCTGTCAGAATGGCTCTCATTAAAAGACCACAAATAACAAATGTTGGTGAGGATGTGGAGAAAATGGAACACTCTTATACTGTTGGTGGGGATGTAAATTTGTGCAGCCACTGTGAAAAACAGTATGCAGGTTCCTCAAAAAACAAACGTAGAACTACCATACGATCCAGCAATTCCACTCCTGGATATATATCTGAAGGAAACAAAATCACTAATTCAAAAAGATACATGCACCCCTACTTTCATAGCAGTATTGTTTACAATAGCCAGGATATGGAAGCAACCTAAGTGTCCATCAACAAATGAATGAATCAAGAAGATGTGATATATATATACAATGGAATGTTACTCAGCCATAAAAAGGAATGAAATTTTGCTATTTGCAACAGCATGGTTGGACATGGAGGGTATTATGCTAAGTGAAATAAGTCAGACACAGAAAGACAAATACTGTGTGTATAAATGTATATGTGGCATGTAAAAAGTAAACAAACGGGTGAATATAACAAAAAAGAAACAGACTCACAGATATAGAGAATAAACTAGTGGTTACCAGTGGGGAGAGGGGCAAGATAGGGGTAGGGGATTAAGAGATACAAACTACCACATATAAAATAAATAAGCTACAAGCATATATTATACCACACAGGGAATACAGCCAATATTTTATAATAACTTTAAATGGAGTATAATCTATAAAAATATTGAATCACTGTGTTGCACACCTGAAACTAATATAATATTGTAAATCAACTATACTTCAATTTTTAAAAATGAAGGATCAGCTTTTGAACATAAGGAATCTGAACCCAGGCCTGGTGCTCTATCTAAATCAGGCAGATATAATTACCAGACTTCATCCTCAGCACCTGTGGAACAATACAGTCTTAATCTCAGAGTCCACAGTAGCAAAATCCTTTCCTCTCGCTATGGGTTTCCTCGGGCCTAAGATCTAACATCGTCTCTGTGTATAAGGAGAACACAAGAGTGATGGCATCTCATCAAACTATGTTTTCCCAGCTCCATCAGTCAGAGTGTCCACAGTAAACAGATGATATGCTCAAAGGAAGAAAATGAAGAGAGTTTTACAAAGGTCCTACCTACAGATATGTGGGTGAAAGTAAGGGAACTGGTGATGGATGAAGAGCCAGGCACTAGTTGCAGCAGGAAGGCTTCACCACCCCAGGCATGAAAGAGCCCGGGGAAGGGGCTTCCCTGGTGGCGCAAGTGGTTGAGAGTCTGCCTGCCGATGCGGGGGATGCGAGTTTGTGCCCCGGTCCGGGAGGATCCCACTTGCCACGGAGCGGCTGGGCCCGTGAGCCATGGCCACTGGGCCTGCGGGTCCGGAGCCTGTGCTTCGCAGCAGCGGTGAGAGGCCCGCGTGCCAAAAAAAAAAAAAAAAGAGCCCGGAGAAGAAAAACAGTGGTAACAGAACCTGGACTGAGCTGGAGCCCCAGAGTAGGCCCACCAAGCAGGAAAGGCAGCCTGTGGTAGGCAAAATTTCTAGGAGTGGCCCCAAGATTTTACACTCTCACCTCCGGAACCTCTAAATGTGATGAGCTGTACCTCCTGAGATTGTGTTATGTCGTGTGGCACCAATGGCCTTAACTAAGGGAGATTACCTAGGTGAGCTGAATCTAATCACACAAGCATTTAAAAGCAGAGAGTTTTCTCTACCTGGTAAGAGAAGAAGGTAGGAGGAGAAGCCAGAAAGACTCAAACTTTGAGGACTTGACCTACCATTGCTGGCTTGAAGATGGAGGGGTCATGTGGGAAGGATGCACACAGTCTCCAGGAGGAGTGGGCAGCTGGGCAGACAGACAGCCAGGAAACGGGACCTCAGTCCTGCAGCGGCGGGAACTAGATTCTGCCAGCCTGAATGAGCTTGGAAGCAGACATCCCCACCTCCATCTCGAGCCTCCAGATAAGAACCCAACCCAGCTGACACCTTGATTTCAGGCTTATGAGACCCTGAAGAGAGAACCCAGCTGAGTCCACCTGAACTGACTTCCAGAACTGTGCGCTGATAAATGGGTGTTGTTTTAAGCCCCTAAATGTGCTGATTTGTTACATCAGTGATAGAAAACTAATATACAGCCAAAGAGGAGCACAGCTTCTGCCAGAATCAAAGACCCAGACCCTTGTGGCGGAGGCAGGGAAATAAGTACCCCAACCTCTGTTTTCTCCTCCAGGGCCTCCCATTGGCCAGGCCATTGAGATCACCCCGATGTCAGTCTCCCAGAGCCTCACTCAGGGAAGGTACCAACAGGTTCCAGGCCCAACGGTGAATTTGGGTTTTGTAGAGAACAAAGGTTATACAACTTTAGGACCCTTGCAAGAAAAAGAATACAAACGTATAAAAAAGGGGGGAAAAATGATGTGATATATACACAGTGGAATACTACTCAGCCATAAAAAGAAATTTTCCCGTTTGCAATAACATAGATGGACCTGGAAGAGGAGCAATGTAAAGTGCTTAGAACTATATATGCTTTTTTTTTTTTTTTTTTTTTTTTTTGCGGTACGGGGGCCTCTAACTATTGTGGCCTCTCCCATTGCGGAGCACAGGCTCCAGACGCGCAGGCCCAGCGGCCACGGCCCACGGGCCCAGCCGCTCCGCGGTACGTGGGATCCCCCTGGACCGGGGCACGAACCCGCATCCCCTGCATCGGCAGACGGACCCTCAACCACTGCGCCACTAGGGAAGCCCTGTATATGCTTTTTTAAAACTACCAAGTATATTTCTGACAAGAGAGAAATTCAATTTTGACAAAGCATCAATGAGAACTGAATACTCTATAGTTTTATATACCTAATGGATTAGAAGAAATTTCTACAGACTGTCTTGTGACTCCACAGAAATCAAACCTTGTTTCTCCTCTACTGCTCATATTTTTCCTGGACCAGGCACTTTAGAACCGATTCTATTATAGTGCAACCTCTAACTGTGCACCTTCTTTTAACAACTGCACAGTGGTGTACGAGTATTCCTGGAAACCATTCCTATGCTGAACCACTAGCAATAACTTAATTCTCCATGTAAGAGAGAGAAAACCACATAAATATATCCACTAAACTCAGACTAAACATATCCCACTCAACTTCCCATTAAATTCAAAAAATTCCAGGACTTCCTGGGTGGTGCAGTAGTTAAAAATCCACCTGCCAATGCAGGGGACATGGGTTCGATCCCTGGTCTGGGAAGATCCCACATGCCGCGGAGCAACTAAGCCCATGCACCCCAACTACTGAACCTGTGCTCTAGAGCCCACAAGCCACAACTACTGAAGCCCATGCACATAGAGCCCATGTTCTGCAGCAAGAGAAACCACCACAATGTTAAGCCCACGCACACCAGTGAAGACCCAACGCAGCCCAAAATAAATATATATATATATATATATATAATTTTTTAAATAAATAAAATTAAAAGAAAAATTCCCATGGCCTCTCCAATAGCATACAATACAAAGGAAATTGTGATGGAGGGAAGCTGAAAAGGTAGGAGACAGTCATCCTAACCAGCTGCATGCAGTTAAGAATATCTTACTTCTACAAATTGCACAAAACATAACCATATGAATACATTGTCAGGGGACCACACACACACAAACACACACACTCACACATGCAGATACACACGCCCTGGGCCTTGGAAGGGTCCTGTGCAAGTGAAGAACCCTAAAGATACAGTTTCATTGGCTTTATGGTAAACCATGGTAAACCTGTCTCTAGTTCCCATTGTTGATCTGATTAGCATAACCAGCAGGCACACCTGTATTGGTTAAGTTCACTCTAACTTCTGTAACAAACAAACGCAAAGATGACTTACAGCTGAAGCACAATACAGGTTTATTTCTTGCTCATATAAAGTCCAAAAGAAGTTTTCTTCATTGACTGGCAGCTGTCCTCTAAATAATGACTTGGAGATCTAGATTCCTTTCATCTTGTGGCTCCACCTTCAGCACATGAATTCCAAGACTGCCATGCCCATCTGCATCAAACCACAGAGGAGAAAAAGCATGGAGGATCACACAAGGGAAGTTTTAGGGGGCCAACCTACAAGTGAAGCACATCACTTTCACTCACATTCCATCACCTAAAACTCAGTCACGTGCACGCGTCTAACTACAAATTGGGAGCTGAGAGTGGAAACCGTGCTTTGTAGCAGTTCAGGCCTGCAGGAATTCCCAGCTTTCATTCAGCATCACTCGACAATCTGGTTTACAAGCAGAGAAGAGGCACAGTCACATCAATCTCCGTTCGGTGGTTGCCAGGGTAGGCACAAATTTAAGAGAGGAAGAAAACAAATGCATCCTATTACCTCTATGCCAATGAAGCTACTGACGAAAGATAGAGTCCTTTGCATGTGTCATCACTAGGTGGCTCTTTAGGCCTTTGGATTCCCCAAGTTTTTACCTCAGATGCTTTTCAGCGATGCAGGATAAAAGGATTTTCCAGTACCTGAACAGAGATGTAAATGGCCCTATTCTTCCTGGCCTCACCCAAAGAATGGGTCTGGGCCTGCCTGCACCTCAGAAAGATTAGCAACTGAGAGAAAAGAGAAGTCAGCACAGTTACGAAGGGCACTGGGAATGTCCACCAGAGGCAGAGACACTGAGCCCACCAGGCCTGGTTAGAACCCCAGCTCTGCCCCTGATGCTCAGTGGGACATCGCCTCACACTAACTTCATTTCATCCTCATGAAGTGGAGACTCTAACACTACAGCCATTTAAGACAGGTTTCCGGCTTTTCCAAGTGCTTTCACCAACACCCTCTATTTTGTCCCCATGACATCCCACTGAGGCGGACATTAGGCATTGTTGGTCCCACTTTGCAGGTGGGGAAACCGAGGGACTAAAATGAATATTAACTTGCCCGAGGTCACAAGGCAAGTTAGAGGCAGATGAAGAATTTGTGATTCTTTCCATTGTTCTGTGCTCTGCATTTTACAAAACACTGCTAATTCTTTGATTCCCTCGCTCCTCACTATGGCATAATGAAGTAAACAGGACAGGTAGTGTCTTCACTATATTCATCTCACAGAGGAAAATACTGAGATTCAGGGAAGTTTAGGAACCTGCCCATTTTGACAGGGCTAAGGCTATAATCCACATTTCCAGATTTCCTCTTAAAACAGGCTTTTTAAACTTAACACCAAACACTTTAATTGGCCCAAAGGCCAATTTTATCCGCTTGTTGACACATAGAGTATAAATATTTAAATTCTTTTTAAATGTGTAGAAAAGAACTATTTCCTCTCTCCCATCAAACATCACCCTATAACTTTGTCCAGTGTCAAGATTAGCCCTAACTTGTACATGCTCTAGTTGTACATTTTTGTCAACTATGTGAATAAAGAAAATAGAAAAACAAAAAAGATATTGACAGAGGCGGAGGACCAAGCAGGTAATAGAAGAAGCAGCCAGTCCTCAGCACCCTATGAGAAGCATGGGGCACAGAACAGTGGTCTTCAAAGTGGACTCCAAGCCTGGCCCAGCTGAACCAGTCACTTCAGGGAGTGTTGGTGGAGCTGGGGCTGTTTTTCAAGCCCTTGCCTCACCACAGGTGATTCTGAAGATCAGCCAGGACTGAGGACCATTCTGCTCGCCATGATTTGCTCTTATGTTTGAAACTTTTCCCTTAGCCAAAAGGAAATGACAAGTCTCAGGCAGAAGAAATGACATCAAACTGACCTAGAAGTCAGCTACAAGCATTAGCTTAGAGTTGGGAACCATTAAAGAGCCAACAGGACTTTGATCTTCCTCAGACTCCAGGTAAAATGGAAATAAATTCACAGCTAAGGAGGGGATCGTCTTCTCTGATCCCATGATTTTCAGATTCTGCTAATATTTACTAAACGCCTTGAACGCTGCAGACACTGTGGCAGACTGGCTGTTTACATTTCAGTTCATCTCACAACCATCATGTCATTGTGTCCTCGTTTTATAGATGATACTAAAAAATGGTCAAGTGACTTGACTTACCCAGTGCTTGTAAATAGCAGAGTTGGTTGCATCTCAGTAAGAAACAAGGATACCGACCATTGCCTGGGAGTCTGCTGTGTTCCTGACCCTTTGCCAATAGCTATATACATGATTCTTATGGTCAGACCTGCCCT
This sequence comes from Hyperoodon ampullatus, assembly GCF_949752795.1. Taxonomy (NCBI): domain Eukaryota; kingdom Metazoa; phylum Chordata; class Mammalia; order Artiodactyla; family Ziphiidae; genus Hyperoodon; species Hyperoodon ampullatus. The sequence goes on along the minus strand of NC_136920.1, from coordinate 50,649,275 downwards.
GAACAGCAGGGAATGTTTTTATTCGCACTCTCCAGATGAGAAAACCAACACTCATAAAGGTTCTGTAACTACCAATGACATCACTAGGAAAAGGCCGGAACAGAATTCAGCACAGGTCTGCCTGGGTCTGTGCCCAGTGCAGGACCAGGCGCAGGTGGTGTAGCTGTGATTGTTTCCCAAGTCTCCACTGTGTTCCAGCTTGCTCTTGGCCGTTGGTGTGCAGTGGCACATAGGAGCTAAGGTAAGCTCCCCACCCCTATCTCCACTCAGAGAGAGAACAGTAATTAAGGTCAGACTGCAGGCTCCCTGTTTCCTCATGCCACTGGGGGTGTAAGAGCGGCTGCTTTGGCAGCCACCCATGACCCGGGCCTTTGCCAAGGTGATTCAGATTCCGCCCAGAGTGCTGGGTTACTGTTCAAATGTGTCTGGGGTTCTCTGAGCACTTTGGTCCCCTGCCATGCAATGAAATCCTGTTGTCACAGGCAGAATTGATTGAGAGATTGGATTCTGAGCAGCACTCTGCACCCAGGACTCGGGCGTCCTGCACCTCCCCGGGCACAAAGCTGACCACCCGCCATCGAGCCCTCGGAGGGAGGCCCGGCGGGGAGAAGGACCGGAGCGCAGAGTGTGGGCAGGATGCACCACTCCAGCCTGCCGCCGCTGCGAGTCCTTTGTGCTGGTTTTGTTTTGTCTTCTGGGGTAAAGGCTCCCTCCGCCGCCATCGCTTCTTTAGGAACCAGCTCATGTGAAGGGGCCCGTTAGTCACGGATTCCGAGTCATTGTGGAGGGATCGGGCGTTTTCAGTGCCAGAGCTTCCAGTGACCTTTTAAATCCTGAGATGAAAATCTCGGGGCATCCAGAGCCCTTCCTCACTGGATTCAGGGAAGAGAAACGACCACAAAGTCTGAGGCACTTTTCCTGCTCTCTACTGAGCCCTCTCTGGGCAATAGTAGTTACAATAAGAGTGACAGGTTTAAAAGGGTCTTTATGTAGTGCCTGGGTCTCTATATACATCATCTAATGGAGCCACAATCCTATGTGATATCATTATTGCCATTTGTCGGAGGAGAAAGCTGAAGCTCTGGTTTACTATTCTGCCCAAGGGCACACAGCTAAGAGAGCAATGCAGGAATTAACATTCAGTTCTGTCTGACTGCCTGGCTCCAAAGATGCCCCTCAACATTCAGACCACCTAAGAACTATAGCCAGGACCCACCCACAGTGGCCCCTACCAGAAGGTAGGAGTTGCCAGCTAGGTTAGAATAGGCTGGGGAACTTCCCTGGTGGTGCACTGGTTAAGAATCCGCCTGCCAACGCAGGGGACATGGGTTTGAGCCCTTGTACGGGAAAATCCCACATGCCACAGAGCAACTAAGTCCGTGTGCCACAACTACTGAGCCTGTGCTCTAGAGCCCGCAAGCCACAACTACTGAGCCTGCATGCCACAACTACTGAAGCCCACGTGCCTAGAGCCCATGCTCTGCAACAAGAGAAGCCACCGCAATGAGAAGCCTCCACACCGCAACGAAGAGTAGGCCCAGCTCGCCACAACTAGAGAAAGCCCATGCACAGCAACGAAGACCCAACACAGCCAAAAATAGATAAATAAAATTAAAAAAAAAAGAACAGGAAATAAACTGTGAACCCTGAGGAAGCCTCCCTTAAAAATGAGGGGCCCCATTGCCTTAGTCGGCTCAGGTGGCTATAACAGTTACCATAGAATGGGCGGCTTAAACCATAGACATTTATTTCTCCTAGTTCCAGAGGCAGAAAGTTTGAGATCAGGGTGCCAGCATGGTGGGGTTCTTGGTAAGGCCCCTGCTTCTTTCTGTGTCCTCACAGTAGAGGACGAGGAAGAGAGTGAGTTAGCTTTCTTGCCTCTTCTTTTAAGGGCACTAATTCCATTCATAAAAGCGCCATCCTCGGGCTTCCCTGGTGGCGCAGTGGTTGAGAGTCCACCTGCCGATGCAGGGGACACGGGTTCGTGCCCCGGTCCGGGAAGATCCCACATGCCGCGGAGCGGCTGGGCCCGTGAGCCATGGACGCTGAGCCTGTGCTCCGCAATGGGAGAGGCCACAACAGTGAGAGGCCCGCGTACCACAAAAAAAAAAAAAAAAAAAGTGCCATCCTCATGACCTAATTAACTCCCAAAGTCCCCAACTCCAAATACCACAACATTGGAGATTAAGGTTTCAACATACGGATTTGGGGGGGACACACACATTCAATCCATAACACCCATAGTTCAGGGAAAGGGTTTAAAAGGAAAAGCTGATGACCCAAGTAGATCCTAAAAAGAGAGAAGGGGAGTGTTGGTGGTGCTGGTCCCTGAGGTAGCGGTTCCAGACTAGTCCTGACCTGGTGTTCCTGGGAGGAGACTGCCTTCCCACAATGCACATGGGACTTTTGCAGCAAATCGGTTCAGCTGCACCAACAGGTCTGTTCTTCTGATTAAGACCAGTTTTCAGTGGTGACACCCAGGGTCAGAGCTACCTATTTAGCATCTTTGTATAAATTTAAAAAGAAGAAGGCATCCCCTTCCTTGGGTGCCAGTTTAGTGACCCAACAGTAAGCACGGGCTGGATTTTAGTTTCCACTCATCTCCTTGGATGTGTAAGCTCCACAGTGTATATGATCTGTACAACTCTGTGAAACCAAGCTGCATGACAAGCAATGACAGTAGCAGATTTATAGACCCCAGTTCTAGACTCACTTGAATGGCAAAGCCAGTCTGAATCCCCTTTTTGGGCTATATGTCTATTGGACCGTGTAAGCCTCCAGGTTCTGGCATGCTCTGGGGTGAGGGGAAGACTCTAGCAGAGAGACACTAAGAATTCATGCAAATGAGGCAGAAGGTGGTTGAGCAATTAATTAAACATAAAGAAACCTAGCTGTAAGTTGTCCCCAAATTGTGGTTTTGTTCATGCATGTTAGACCACTCCTGCTCCAAGTCCCTGCTTACTGCATGCTGTTACTGTGTTCTTGTCTTCTGTGAAGGTAGATACTAGGGATTCTCCTGGTCAGGCGCGAACTGATTGATGGAAAAAATTGCACTTAATCAAAATGTATGATCCCTTTAATGTACCATTGAATTTGAGTTGCTAATATTTTGTTGAGGATTTTGCTTCAATATTCCTCAGGGATATGGCCTTTAATTTTCTTTTCTTAAGAGTGTTGTTATCTGGCTTTGGTATGTCAATGAAAAAATTGTTGCCTGCCATATCAGTAAAAAAAGGATGTTGCAGCCATAAACCTACTACAGCCACCCAGATGGTGAGCCCTGAGGGAACTCAGGATGGAGACAAATAGGCTGCCCATAGCCAAGCCCTCACCCCCAACTACGTACCCTGAGGGGATTCAGGGTGAGAAAGCACGGGATACTGGCCCCAGATAGCTGACATGCATATCAAAGGAATGATTTCAGTGAGCCCAGACCCTTGCATCTTCCCACACATAGAAAAGCACTAAGTTCCTTAACTTGAGCTGTCTGGTTTTCTTCAGTTAACAGTAATCTTTTGATGTTCCAACTACCTGGTCTTTGTTGCAAAAACTGCCAAATATCCCGACTCCTCCCTTACCTCTTTGGAAGCATCTCTCCTCTGAGATGCTGTGTCCAGGGCTTAAGTCCTCAGTTTTGCCTGCTGAATAAAACATAACTCTCAACTTTTAGGTTGTGCATTGTTTTTCAGTCGAGGGGTATCAGAGAGATGCTAGCCTCATAAAATGCAGCTGGCTTGACTGTATGATCAGACAGGGCCACAGGCTGTGTCCCATAGTTTGGTAGGGCCACAGGCTATCAGCCACAGTTGGACAGGCTGCTGGCTGTGCTCTGCTGTTGGCCCGGCTCCCTGATAGGGTTGGGCCACCAGCTATGCTCAATAATCAACCTGGGCCTTAGGATCTGAGACTGGGCAGGATTAGTGTCCAGCCTCTCTGGTTGGGTGAGGCCACAGTCTGTGCTCTGATGCTATGTAGGGCTGATGGCTTGGCTCCCTGCCCAAACAGGGCAGTAAACTGGGCTCGGAGGCTGCTCAGGGTTCTCTCCCCATGCCCTCATCAGGCAGGGCTGGAGGCTATGCTCAGCAACCAGGCCGGACTGAGGACTTGGCACCCTGTCCATGTGGGGTCATAGAATGAGATCTACAGCTGGACAGCCCATTGGCTGTGGACCCAAACTGGACAGAACTGCCCAAAGAGCTCCCTGGCCAGATAGGGGCACTACCTCAGCTCTGTGGATAGGCATGGCCAACAGCTGGGCTCTCTGCTCAGGTGTCACCACCAGCAGCAACACAGTCGGCCAAGATCCACATGCTGCTTTCTTTGATCCGCATCCCCTTCTCCGTCTCTAGCTGATCCCTGCTGGTCTAACCCTACTGATTCCACCAGTGATTCCTGTAAGGCAAGACTGAAGTGGGCCTCCTGGGAAGCATCCTGGAATGCTGGGGAAGCTGGATGTCCACCTTGAGCTCTCTTTTTCCCACAGGAGAAGTTGTAGGCCCTAGGGGACCTTCTAGGTACAGAGCCAGGCCAGTCTGGGGGAGGGGCAATGCAGTCAAAGGGAAGTCCTGCTCTTACCCTTCTAATGCAGTTTTTCCTGATTTCTGTGATCCAAGGGTATGCTTCAACCCCACTCCTGGGTCCTGGAATCTTCAGAAGTGTCTTGTTGTGCACAGTTGCTAGTTGGTCTTTCTGTGAAGGAGATAAACTGGGACCACCTATTCCGTCATCTTGCTGACATCCCTCCTCCTGACTGATATTTCTTTACTACTATTTTCTACCTTGAAAAAAAGTTATTTTTACACTGCTGCCAAACAAATAGAATCATGACTTATATAGTTAATTTCACATGTTTTTAGGAATTCTACTAATTTCTGACTTTAACAAAAACTTCTCCTTTCGGGAAATGAGTCTTACTTGGGTAAATATTACAAAGAAACTAGAACAGGGCTAGAGATACTGATCAGGATCAAGGTCTAGGAAAGCAGCTTAGTCACGAGGTCCCAGAGGCAAGTGGGACTTGGACTTGGAAATGTGTTGAGGGGAAGAGAGGATGAGAGGAGCAGGTGAGACACATTCAGAGCTGTTAGAATCCAGGAACAGCAGTTACATGAGAGGCAGCATTTTAGTTCCAAGCCATCTTCGAAGGCATCTTGAAGTAGTGGCTGGAGCTGGCAGAGAATTTGGTAGCAAGGAAGGACAGAGTCTTGCCAATAGCAAGGAGGGCTGGCAATTTGTTCATTTGATAAGTGTTTGAGTCCCTGTATGTCAGACACAGATAGTCCCTGGAAGTACAACAATGAACAGGACACACACAATGCCTACATTCACAAGCCTCAAGTCTAGTGAAAACAAAGGGCCAGGCCCCTGCTAAGTGAACTGGGTGTCCCAGTAGAGCTCCAGACACAGCCATACGTGAGTGGGAGACAGGGCAAAAGCAGTGCCATACCGATCAAGCACACACCAAGGAAGACAGGGGAAAGGCTGCACCAACTTGAGCACACAGATGCTTGTCCAGTAGACCCACTTCTTGATGAGGAGCAGACCCCCTTGCACTGTCAGGGTAGGTTGTTCCTGGCCCAGAGGCTGAGGATTTGCAGCCAAGTGACACTGGATGGAATGAGGTTCAACAAGAGCCTCAGAGTGCGTAACAAGTCAGCCGTCTCTGCCAGATGCACCCCATTCTGACCAAGCCTGGGCATGAACTGAGCTGCTCAGTCTGTTCCCTAGCATTCTTGGCTGCTGACAGTCCATCCCTCAAATTGTGGACAGCTTCTAGAGGTTGTGTTACATCTGTTCAGGGTCCCTTTCCTAGTATTTCCTAAAATGAAATGAAGTGAAATGAAATAAAATATGGCATAGTTACATAAGTCTTGTTTAAGCATGCAAAAAAAAAAACAAACCAACTTTGTGTGGCCCAATAAATAGGATTTAATTTTGCTTGTCATAGTGTTCATTACTTTATTAGTTTCCTAGGACTGCTATAACAAGGTGCCACTAATTGGCTTAAAACAATAGAAATGTATTGTCTCAGTTCTGGAGCCTAGCAGTCTGAAATCAAGGTGTCGGTAGGGTCTCTATGAAGGTGATAGAGAGAGATGCTTCCTTGCCTCTTCTAGATTCTGGTGTTTGTGGGCAATCCTTGGCACTCCTTAGCTTGTAGATGCATCACTCCAGTCACATGGCTGTCTTCTCCCTTCGTATCTTCACATTGTCTTCTCTCTTTGCGTCTGTCTCTGTGTCCAAATTTCTCCTTTTTATAAGGACACCAGTCATATTGGAATAGCTCCCACCCTAGTGACCTCATTTTAACTTGATAACCTCTGATTAGGTAAGACCCTATTTCCGAATAAGGTCACATTCTGAGGCCCTGGGTGTTAGGACTTCAACATATCTTTTTGAGGGAACACAATCCAACCCATAACATTTACTCTTGGTAATAAATGGATCTTGAGTCCATTGCCAGGAATCTAGCCACATATTCTCCCTCCTTTCTCCCTCTCTCTCTCTCTCTCTCTATCTCTCTCTCTCCTCTCCATCCCTGCCATCACATTCTATGAAAAAATAAATATGGTATTTCTCAACCTGGAATATGTTTCTAGTAACATCACATTTTGTAAGCAAAAAAAAAAAAAACCTGCCTATACTATTCATTTAGGAATTAAACTATCGAGCACTTTGTGACATCCCTCAGATTATTTTCCTGTATTGCTTCTTCACTCTCATATTGGCACTAAACATCTCTTGTACCTATAGTCTGAACTGTCCAACTCAATTTTAGATTCATTGAGAACAGGGCTTCTAGTTATTGTTAATCTCACAGAGGAAAATTCTGGTCATAATCTATGGGTGGAACAAATGATTGAAAGCATGTCACAATATCCTCTATGCCTGCCACCAAACACACAGGCAAAATAACTGTCTGGGACAGTCCTATGCAAGCTGGGATGTTTGGTCACCTTAGGACTCAAAATAGTTAAGGTTTAAATAGCAGGTGAGACAGAGGCAAAAAAGTGTGGATTGTTTTTCTGAGAGACTCAACTCTAAAGAAAAGAAGATAGAGTAATATCTAGAGAAGGAAACAGGGTCGAGAGAATTTTTCACCTCTTTATTCCCCCTCTTTCTTATTTTTTAAACCATGCTGAAGGCTTATTTCTATAATGAAAGGAAAAAGTGAGGTTGAGGCTGGAGATATAGGAAACTAAGGATAACTGATGGAGCAGCATCTTGTCCTCATGAAGTAGAAGAGGCAGGATGCTGAGTCCCGAGGGTAGGAGAAGGTCCCACCTGCCTGAGAGAAAATCCCATGTGTGAAAGTGGGAATGGGAAATGGAGAGGGATTACAACAGATGCTTTCCATCTTGTCAGGACACAGAGTGAGGAGAGGGGTGGGGTTGAGGCTTGAACGGAGATGAGCAAAGGCTTGGAGATATAAGAAAACAGTAAAACACGTTCCAAGAACCCAGGAATGCCCAGCTGAGATGGGGAATCCTGAATACGCAGCTTATAACGTAATTATTATCACCAGCTAGGCTAAGATCCCCAGCCTGTCCAAAGTCATACAACTACAAGCATATTATAACATATTTCCAGTCTTGAAAAATATCTACCATTGCACTTAAAAAGACTTGTCTATGGTCAAGTACGTGGCTAGACAGGAGACAAAAATACTTTTTAACAGGCTTCAGGAGAAAATGAAACATAAGAGGAAGCAAAAACTATACTCAGCCTTTGGCAGGACTATTATTAATGGGCACTCCTTACTGTACTGTGGTAGCTGGCACAGTCAGTCATACATGAGCTCAGACTGGAAAGCAACATGGGGAGAAGAGGAATCAGAGATGGGGCAATTTGGAGGCTACATAGGGGCCAAGCACACATTCTTGGCATCCTGGATGGTTTGGAACCTTGACATAATGCCAAGACTCGGCTGCCTGGTACTAAGAACTATCTTTCTCTGGTGGTGGGCATTTATACATACCCTATGCCAAATCCTCATGATAACCCTTTGGGATAGTTATCCAATTTTGCCAAGGGGAAGACTTCGTTTCAATACAGTTAGCTAGTCCATGGCTGGTAAATTAGCAGAGATGAGATGTAGCTAAGCCGATTGATTTAGCCCCTCCTTTTGCCCTTCTTACTTTTCACCTATAACAGTGAGGACAATAACAATACCTAAACACAAACCTTTGTTAGTATTAAATGAGGTCATGTACGTGAAAGTGCCAGGCACCCCACAGATGCTGCTTATATATTTGTCTAGCATAGTGGTTTTCAACTGGTAGCAATTTTGCCCCCCAGGGGATTTGAGGTAATGGAGATATTTTTGATTGTCACAAGTAGGGGAGTGCTATTGGCATCTAGTGGGTAGAGGCCAGGGATGCTGCTAAACATCCTACTATGCACAGGGCAGTCCCCACAGCAAAGAATTAACCTGCCCAAAATGTCAATGGTGGTGATGTTGAATCCCTGCTAGTAGCATAATGCAGGGGACTGGAAACCGTACACACTAACAAAGCACGGCAGAAGCAAAGTAATAGACAGGTCTCGGTGACAGGACACTTACAGATCTGGATCTTGGACCCACTACTTGCTTTTGACAAGTTATTTAACCTGTCTGAGCCTCACTTTTCAAATGAATCATAACAGCATAAAGTCATTTCAATAAATTAAATAATTGCTGAATAATATTCTGCTAGCACAGTGGAATTAATCATTTGTCACCACCTTGCAATTTAATAGACACCAAGTTTCTAAACTTACAAACGTTCTTTTCATAGTTAACAGGACTCTCTGCTGTATTTCTTGTGGTGCTTTCTTAAGACAGGTTTTATTCAGAAGAAAGTGATTTAGGGATAGCATTGAAAGCTGTCTGCCATGGCTCAGTATCTTGGTTTTTTTCCCAAATTCTTTTCTGAAAGATCGCAGTACTTTTGATTTGGGCAAACACTGATCTAGATTTTAAAATCTTTTGCATAACACTGGGTTTCAACTTTCTCACATGTGGATACTCTTGCAATCTATCTTGGCTGCCTGAACAGAGGCAGCTGTCTCTCCTCTGCAACATAACCAGAAGGCAACATCTCGTATTGTCTGGGTGTTGGTCTCTCCGGACCGGCAAGGCTGCAGAACTGAAGGGCTCACTTTTGTCTTTCCAGCGGCTCACTTCCCAACCGGTCTTTCCTCCTCTGCCCTTCAATGATCCTGATATGCCATGAGTCCTCTCTGCCACTTCATGGCTGGTTAAAACATTTCTGATTTTTCCCCAATCTCCCTCTGATGAACGGATCAGACTCCAGGGCCCCTTCAGATTCCATTCATCAAACCTGCTATCCAGGGAAGAGTCTCCTTAGGAAACTTCACACCTTCACTATGCCCTTTCATGGAGAGAATGTGGGTATAAGGGTGTGAGGAAGCACAGGATGGCAGAAAACAACAGAGGGGGGCGGGGAGTGGAACAGGATGACAGAGGGTAGAGAGAGTGTACAGCTTGTAAGGGAAAGGACAATCACCAGGCAAATAGATGGACCAAAAAAGAGCATGGGACTTACAGTCCTAATGGCTTCCATGTGTAGAAAACATTTATATAGGTATACAAAGTATATATACCTGCAGAACCAATCAAGCACTGGCCTGGGGGTGGGGTGCTCAAGGCATGTTATGTATTTTCCCTCTGAGCTACCCAAGCTGTGAAGAAGTGAAAAGTGGAGGAAATATCGTTGTCCCCACCCTCTCAGATAAAGAAACTTAGATGCAAAGGTGTTATAACTTGCCCAGTCTCCCCCTCCCAAAGTGGTTGAAGAATGGGAAAAGGAGAGAAATGGACCCCAGGTTTGCTAAATTTTAGCCTCCCACATCAGAAATTTGCAAGAAAAGCCCACAGGAAAAAATAGAGCAATGAGAGGCCAGAGAAAGAAAAGTGAACAAGGGCACTGGTAAGAGTGGGAAGGTTAAAGAGATGGAAGAAAGAAGGGAGCCTGAAGAAACCTAGGAGGAAAAGTGACAGAGACGCATACCCGGGACCAGCACAGGGGAGGTCGGCAGTGCCCACTGGCCTCACGTCCTCAATAACACTCTCACCTAACAAGGCAGAGACCACACAGGAAACCGTCCTCTAAGAAAACACCCAAATCAATAACAACATACCTCTGCTCCATTCTTTTCAATAGACTTTAATTCATAACGCACTCTAAGGGGAGGGGAGGGGAGGGCCCAGGGCACTGTTTGGAGGGGGCAAGCACACTAAATACACTGACCTTTTGATGAAAAGTTGGAGAAGGGACAGGTGGCTACAGAAGCCACCTCCTGCCCCTTCCGCCATCCCCACCCCATTCCCCAAATCCCGTCTTGATTTCTTGGCTTGTCTGATCCGGTAAGAACCTTCCAACGGCTTTTTTTTTTTTTTTTCTTAAACACGAGGCTGTGATTAAAACAACCCCCAACTTCTCTTCATATCTTTTTCTTAAGTTTCTTTTATTAACTGAATTTTTTAAATCCCGTTTCAACTCCACGTGCATTTGCCCATCGTTCTCTAGGCTTGGAAGAGACCCAGAGGCGGCCGCCTCCACAGCAGTCTCCACTGGGGGAGAAGGGTACCGCGCAGTCAGTCCCGGTGCGCCCCCTCCTCCCCGGGCGCCCCTTCCCAAATCCCGTCCGGTCTCCAAAGGCTGGCGTACGCCGTGCGGCTGTAGCCCGCGCTGTAGTCGTAGGACACCTGCGGGGGCGGGGGCGGCGGGGGCAGAGCGCAGTCTGAGAAGAAGGGGGTGAAAGAGGCCAAAAGGCCGGGCCCGTCGTCCCCGCCCGGAGAGTCCGCGACAGCTGGGTACAGGGGGCGCAAGGGCTCGTTCAAGGTCAAGCCACCGCGGGGGGCAGCCAGGGGTGACTTCTTGGTTGTGGGGCCGCCCGGGGCGCTCCAGGGCTCGGGGTACAGTAGGCTCCCCCCCATCGCGGGTGGCGGCTCAAAGAGGCCGGGCTCCAGCTCCGGGGGTCCCCTTAGGACGGCGGCTCCGGTGAGGAGCACATCGAGAGGCTCCGCGGCGAGCAAGACGCCCGCCTCGGTGCCGGCGCCGTAGTCGGGCCCCAGCAGCTCGAAGAACTCCGCGGCCTCGGCGCCCTTCTCCAGGTCGCCCAAGCTCACGCCGGGCCCCGACGGGCCGCACCCGCCGCCGCCCGCCCGGGACGGCTCGGTGAAGAAGGACGGGGGCAGGTTGCGGGCCCGCAGCGGGACCTTCCTGGCGCCGGGGACGGCCGGACCCCCTGCGGGGCCGGCCGCGTCCCCTCCCACGCCCCCAGCGCCCGCTCCCACGAGCCCGGCCGCGGGCGCCGCCTCCGCAGCCCCGGCAGGATCTGCGGCCCCAGGGACGTGGCTCAGCGAGTCGAAGAGCGCGGCCAGGCTCTGGCTTTGCAGGCTGGCGGCCGCCGCGGCCTGCGACGCCTCCCGCCGGGGGGCCGCCTTGCCGTGGGCCTGGACCGGGACCGTCTGTGCGCTGGCGACGGCGAGCGGCCGCTTGGCGGGCGTGTCGGCGGCGCCCGGGGAGGGCGGACCCGGGGGCGCGGCGCCCATGAGGCCGCTGCAGCGCTTGATCTGCTTCTGCAGGTACTTGCGGTGGTTCACCTTCCGCTTCGACTTGCCGGGCTTGTCCAACGCCAGCTTGATGTTGCTGGACGCCGAGTCGATGAAGCTGAGCAGGTCGCGGGTGGCCTCACGCACGTCCCCGCCCTCGGCGCCCGCCAGCAGCGCGCCCGCCGGTGTCCCGGTCTCCTCGTCCTCGAAACAGCAACCCTTGTCCAGGGCTCCGAAGGCGCCTCCCAGCCCGTCAGGGGAGCCCCCGAAGCCGAAGGGGACGAAGGGGTGCGTGCTGAGGAGCGCCGCCTGGACTGCCATCGCCGCGGCTCCCGGGCGGCCCGCAGCGCCGCCCGTGCGACCCCGGCTGCTTCCCGCCCGCCGCCCAGGCCCGGCTCCCGCCCTGGCGCGGTGCGCGCGGCACAGCTTCCTCGCTTGGGGCCGGGCTCGCTGCTCGGCCTCCCGGGGGAGCTCATTAGGTCTTGTAAGCGAGGGGCGGAGGGAGGGAGCGCGCGGCGACCGCCCCGGTGGCGAAGGGGAGGGGCTTACTTAGCTGGGCTAAGCCGGGGGTGGGGGTGAGGGGGTCGCTTTTCTAGTTTTCTGGGCTTTCTCAAGCTCATCGCCTTAACCCCTTAGTTTCCCTTCGCCCCGCGCGTTTCTCTTGGCTAGCTCCAACCGCAAGACGTGAATCGGATGGGATGGCGCGTCCTCAAACTCTAGCTCCGGTACAACCACGCCCCGGCGCTGGGCACTCTCCATGAGGCTGAGAAGGCAAGAGTCCAGACCCGTGGGTTTCAGTCCCAGCTCTGGTAACAATAGTAGCCATCAGCTACGGGGAGCTTGCTTATGCCAGGCACTGTCCATGCATTTCCTCATTTAACCTTTGAACAATAGTCCTGTAAAGTACGTATCAGTATCATTATCACCATCTAACAAATGAGGAAACTGAGCCTTAGAGAGTTTCAGTGAGTTGGCCAAAGCTATATCCAGTCCAGGCTGACTCCAAAGCCATTCCTAAGCCCTTGACAAAACTTATGTTCTCTCTCGGCTTCCTCACCTATCAGATAGGAGAAGGAAACTAGTGTCTCTTCAAGCTCTAGCCCTGGTCCTAAGATTCTGACTCGAGTTCCTGCAGGACTCTCAACTCTGATGCTCTTTCTTCTACCCATTCATTGTTTATAGCAAACTGAGGCCAGCACTTGACCCATCTTTTATTAGCAGTAGACAGCAGGAGGCAAGGAAGTCACTCTCACTAAGCTAGCTGGTGCTTTAGAGAAACAGCCCTGTGTGTGTATAAAACTCTCAGACTCTTAGGACAAAATATGGGCTGGAACCTCTCCCCTAACTGTCATACCATTTAAGTTGCCCTTTTGGAACTTCTGTTGCATTTCAAGAATCACCTTGAAGTTCATTTAGACCCACTTTCACCTGCGCAAGCTTCTTGGGATAAAGGAAATGAGTAATTTGGCAGAGCATGAAAGATGATTCAGAAAAGACGGGTTCTGTTCTTAGCCTTACCACTCAATAGCTCTGTGACGGGTTGAAATCCTTGCTCTGATGGGTACATAGCTTCGAGCAAACCAGCTGACCTCTCTCTGCCTTAGCTTACTCATGTTAAATGCAGGTAAGTTTGCCCACCTCACAGGGCACCTGTGATCTTTAAAGGAAACATCCTGTGGAAAATCCTTATCTATTGACTGTTCTTTAGCCTGTGATGAGTATTTGCCCTTATTTCTCTAAAACACAAAAAGGTGACTATGTTTCCTTACATGAACATCTAATATGTGATAGAACACCTCGGTCAGAGGGTGTTCATGAGGATTAAGTGAGGTAACATACATGAAGATGCTGTGTGTGTGATAAAGTGTTCTCTAAATAAGTTATTATAGTTTAGGTGCAGAGTCTACCCAGGGCAGATACAGACCATCTCTTTCTTTCTTTCTTTCTTTTTTTTTTTTTTTTTTTTGGTGCCGTGTGCAGTGAAGCCAGAGTCTTAACCACTGGACTGCCAGGGAAGTCCCTAGACCATCTCTTTCAAAACTCTTTTCTTTAAGCCTCATTTTTCAGGATGTAGCAAAACCATTTTTGAGCACACTGAAGATACAGCCTTACCAAAAGGAAAGGGCCAGATGAACACTTTTCATTTGGGAGATGAAGTACTTTTCCCAAGCCAACATGCTGAAACAAACTTTTTTTTAACTCAAGTTGGCTCAATTATAATATACCTTTCATTTGAGTAACACACAAGAGTTTGTCCTCCATGATTGGACTGTTTTTTTATTGTTGATGACCTTGCACTCAGAAAATTGTGTGGGCTTGTCACTGAGTTGTGCTTCTCCCCCCTCGGATGTGGATGTCAGCACTTCCCTTTCCCTTTCGGCAGGACCATTCCATTGACCTCTGCGTCTGGCAGCCAAGAGCACTAACTCTTTTTTTTTTTACTTTCTTTCAACTGAGCAGCTCTTACAAATCCCGAGATTGCAGAGAACAATATATTTAATTGACATCTTTAGTCTGAAAAAGCTCTCGCAATCCCCACAGAGTTAGCTAAGCCCTCACGTAATCATATTCAAAATAAATAGAATATGAAAATATTAATATGTAAAAGTCTGTTTCCAGATCATTGGAGTTCTGAGCATCAAAATTGATTTGGCGTTAGATGAGGACAGGTTCAAATTCTGGCCTGCCACGTGCCAGGTGAGTGCCCTTGGACAAGTCAATCTGTCTTCCTAAAGCTCAGTTTCCTCATCTGAAAAATGGAAGTGGTCCTAACTGTTCTCAGAGTCTTTGTGAGAATGAGGTAGCCTAAGAGGCAAATAATACCCCTGGATCTCGCTTGTTTTATGTGCTCAATGGAGATCATCTCAGCTCCTCAGGGTTGTTGTGAGATGCTATATATGAAAGTTCCTGGCACAAAAAAACAGCTCAACAAATGCCCATGTTTTTGATTCTTTAGGCTCCACCTACTTCTTACCAACATATCACCCTATAAAATCAGCATCATTTGTTCTTTCTCCCAACAAAGTGAGTGACTATTTCCAAATGAAAGAGAGCAGCTATACTTGCAGGTTATAGAAACAGAAAAAGGCAGTGTAATATCATAGAGAGAGTGCTAAAATTAGAACCAGAGATTGAGACTGGAGTCCAATACACCCTCTCATTATCCAGCTGACTATAAAAATTCACTTAACCTCCTGTACCTCAATATTCCCATCTATAAAATGGGAATAATCATGTGAATCAATTTGATGAGGCTATTGTGAAAATCAGTGAGATAATGGAAATGGAAGTTCTTTGTCAACCATAAAGCTCTGTATGCAAATATAAGATATTCATGGCTTAGAATTTCTATAGCCTGATTCACAAAATTGATCCTTATGCATAAAATATCCATCCAATCACTTATTCATTCAACAGAAAGATACTGACACCAACAATGTGCTCAGCACTCTGCTGGTACTGTGGATACAGAGATAAGAAGCCATGATTCCTACCCTTTCTGGTGGACAGATAGACATGCAAACAAGCCATTGTAATATAATGTGATACTTCTTAATAGAAGTAAATTAAAGGTACAATAATTGATGGGATAAAAGACCTTCAAGTTGACCAGAGGAGTTGGGGAAGCCTGCATAAACAGGTACCATTTGAGCTAAGAATTAAATGATACATTTGAGTGTGCCAAGCAAACAAGCAGTATCTCTGGGAACAGCCGGGCAGGGACATGGTCATACGAAAGCAATGCTGTCTATGGAAAACTATAGATAAGAAGGCAACAAAGAGCAACTTCTGCTTGAAATAGCTCTATAACTGAGACCAAAATAAATCCTTAGTGCTTCCAATGTGCAGCTAAATGGCACATGTGGACCCCACCTCATGGTCTCAGTTGCTTTTCCCCTTTCCTTTAGGGAAGAGTTCTATTTCGGATGGAATGAGCTTCAGCAAAGTAAGAGGCCAGCTCCTGCCAGCCCATCAGTCCCCTCCTCCTATACCCTGAGCAAGCACGCTCACTTGAGTGGTTTTGACATGAATCCATTTCACTTCCTATGGGGCCAAGGGACCTGGCTCCAGCCTGTACTCGGGCCTCTCTGCAGAGCTCCAAACTAGAGCTCTTTTGCCCCACTGACACCTAATGCTGAGCAAGTGGGATTAGTCTCCTTGGGAACCAAGCCCCCCAGGGACTCAAGGGCTGAACTTGCCCCAAACCGTTTGGGAGAATTGAGGTTTCATATTGTTCTTTTACACTTGGATTTCAGGACATTACTTAGACAAAGGCCCACCTGAGAGCTGCCTCCTTTCTTGTGGGTAAATATAGCAGCAGGATCAAAAGCTGACTTACTTATTTTGTTTTCCTCTTTGTAACTTTAATCATATTCCCTGCAGGACAATCTTAGTGCTCAGGGCTGTCAGGAATGCACATTCATAAAGGGAGAAATAATTATGCATCTTTTTAAAATCTCTTTCTCTCTTCCCATACCAACTGCTTGTCATTCACTATTTTTCAAACCTCAAATAAAACAAATTAATTCCTCAGTATCACCACACAATTTATAAAGTATCAATTTCATCACAAAATAATGTTGCCTTTCAAATTGTACACTCCCTAAAATGTATCTCTTGTTTTCTTTCTCATCCTTTCCTCCATCCTTCTGGTCCATGTGACATTGACAATGGCTAGTCTGGAGGATCCAAGATGGCGTCATTCACATGACTGCACCTGTGCCTACACATGCTGGCCTATCCAGTAGCTGGTGCAAGAGTACTCAGACTTCTTACATGGAGGCTCAGGAATCCCAGAGACAGTGCTGCAATAGGCCCCATGTGGCATCTGTCAGGCTTCTTATGATCTAGCTCCAGAATTCCCAGAACATCATTTTCACTACATTCCACTGGTCAAACAAATCACTAAGGCCAGTTCAAGAGGAGAGAAATTAGAATCCAGCCCTCAGTGGAAGAAATTGCAAATAATTTGTTTGGTATGTCTCTTAGGTTTCTTTTCATCTATATCACCCCCCGCCTTTTGTTTTCTTTGCAATTGGTTTACTGAAGAAACTGGTCGGTCATTACCTTGTCATTTTCTCCCACATTCTGGATTTGGTTGGTTGCATCCATCTCCCTGGTATCACATAATATGTTTCTCTGGCCCCAGTGTTTCCTGAAAATGAGGAGTAGATATGGGGGCTTGGTCTGATTCATGTTTTTTTCAATGCTACAGTGCTCACACACACACACACACACACACACACACACTATAAAATATATGCTATAATATTTATAATGGTTTCAAAATAACAATGCCAATATTCTTACTAATAATATAATTACTACAAAGAATCTTACTTTTCTCCTTTTTTCCATTATTTTGTCCTCAAAACATATCCCACTAGTGATGAACAGTCCAATTACTATGTTTTAAATTCACTTTTAAAAATACTCTCTGTGTGGTTATACCACAAATTCAATACCCAGTTAGGTTTATTTGTATTACTTTGCTTTATATAAAATTGCTTTATAAACCTTTAATTTTGTTTTATATATATTTTTTAATTTACATGATTTCAAAGTCAAAACTATATCACAAGACATATTCAAAAAGAGTTAGCTTCTATTGTGGCCCCCTCCACCCAATTTTCTCCCCCCTTCCTATAGGTAATCTTTGTTGTTGTTTTGTTTTGTTTGGGTTCAGGCTTATTCTTTGTTAGATAATCATATTTTTATTATACATTTTCTTCTTCCTTGTTTTTTTTACTTAACAGCAATACATCTTCAGTCATATTTTTTACAGTTGTGTAGTATTCCACTGAGTGGATCTACCATAGTTTACTAAACCAGTTCTGTTATGATTAAATTACTTCGGTTTTTCTAGACCTTTTGTATTACAAATAGTGCTGTGATGAATAGCTTCAATGTAAAACCAAGATCTACTAACTACAGGTCTGGTGCTCCTTTCATAATATTTATGTAGTTATGAAAATAAGGCATACACTAATTTACATTTCATTCCTCCTTTCATTTATTTAACAAACATTTATTGAACTCAGACTATGCATCAGAAAGTGGTATGATTTTGGAGGAACATAAAGATGCATAAAGCAGAGTCCTACCTTCAAGGAATTCATTATTTGGTAGACAATGCAGACACATATTCAGCAGAATGCAAAGCTATGTAAAATAAGCTGTAAACAAATCACTGTGAGTTCAATAGAAAGAGAAATCCACTCGGATAGAGGAAATTGGCAAGGAGACATAGATAATGTGATATTTGAATACAGCAGGAAGAGCAGAATTTCCCAAAGTACATAAAGACAAATAAACACTCAATATAGACTGCATGGAAATTTAGTTCTAATGCTTGTCCTTAGCTAAGATCTTTTCATTTTTACAAGGAGAATATTTTAATGTACTATTTATTTATATATGTTATATATTAGTTAAAATACTGATTTTTCAAATGAGCGTGGATAGCATTTTCAGTGAGTAATGAGGATTTCTGTGTTCCTGGATATGCATAGGAAAATAGTAGGAGACAACACTAACTGGGCTGGGATTATCAAATGGCAAGCCAAGAGACAATGTAAACTCTGTAGTATGTCTCTTTCTTTCCATATCTCTTGAGATATTGTTGGGCTTGGTTTATGCCAAAGGAAAATAAGACCTGGAGAAAAAAGATCTGGATTTAAGGTTTGGATCTACTTTTTAACTGCAACTTGTTTATTAATTTATTCTTTTCTACTTTATTTCAGAAAGAAATATAGACCAATTATGAGAGTACATAAAATGCGATGAGATAACACAAATTAAACTGCAAACTAGTGCCCAAATTTTGGTTCCTAATACCATTCCCCAATAAAGGGAAGTAGACCTCCTTGAGAAATGGCTGATTCTAGGACTGGAGGTAGGGAATATAAAAGATGAGCCTGGAACATTTTATAGTACCAGAAAGTAAAGAAGTGCTCAAAACACTATGTCAAAGAGACAAAGGAGACAACTAAAAGAGCTCCCAATGACCAAAATTGGAACAATTTAAGCAACAAAATAAATAATGTAATATTGGATTATGAAACAAAGAATAAAATAAATATCCATTAGTCTATACTGACGTAAACAAATGATTGAATAAATAAATGAGGGTAATAGATATATCTCTCATAAAGAGGAATTCCAAATAATTTATATGAATACTCTGTTCTCAAGGAGGTGAAGCATAACTTCTCACTCTTTAAGTGTAAGTTGTGCATAGTGACCTTCTTCCAAAAAGAACAGCATGTAAAGAAGGGGAAAAGAGTGACTTTATAGTAAAGAAACCTGGCAAACACAACTTCAGCCAGGTGGTCAAGGTTAACAATGGTGATGTCATATTGATAATATATACCCTTGATAGGATGAGAATGGCACTTTACTAATGTGGTTTTCCCAAAAACCTATTGTTGCCATATAAACATGAGAAAAACAAATCAGCCAAATCCCAATTGAGGGGAATTCTACAAAATGTCTGACCAGTACCCCTCAACACTGCTAAGGACACCAAAAGCAAGGGAAGTCTGAGAAACTGTCACAGACAAGAGGACCCTAAGACACAGAACTGTAATGTAGTCACCTAGATGAGATCCCAAAGCAGACAAAAAGATATTAGGTAAACTAAGGATATCTAAAGTATAGACTTCGGTTAATAATGATGTACCAATGTTGGTTCATTAGTTGCAGCAAATGTACCATAGTAATGTAAGTGCTTACAATAGGTAGGGAAACTGGGTACAGGACATATAGGAACTCTCTGTGCTGTTTCTGCAATTTTTCTGTGAATTTAAAACTATTCTAAAATAAAAGACTTATTTAAAAAAGAAAAAAGGTAGGAGGATTTCATGAAGAAATAAAAATGTAAAGTATTAAGTGGGCCCTGGGACCTAGAATGAGATTAAACCTTATAAATATATACTATATCCTTGTGAAATAATTGCATATTCGGGACTCATCTTCCTAAGGGCCAATGGAAAAAGTGAAATCCGGTCAGTTACCATAATTAACACTACCCAAAACATAAAAGGAAACCAATCACTTAGGATAAATAGAAGGATCCTTGGTTCTAGAGCCAGTCAGGTATTTCTCTCAAGAGTCCTCATGAAGAGGAAAATGTAAGATGGAGTGAACAATCTTCAGAGACAACAGCTATGGCTGATCCTTATAATAATGGCTCTAATGGATCACTGATCCCTGGGCCCAAGCCCCTTTGCAGTATGACATTGCCCCTCCTCCCATCATGAGCTGGAAGTCTGTTTCTCCACACCTCTGAATCTATGTTGGAGACAGTGCACAAATTCCAGATCTTTGCAAACATGCAACATAAGAGGCTTTGCAGCTTCCACTTTCACACTCTCGCAACACTAAGACCCATGCTATGAACGATCCCAAGAGAATCAAGGTGCCCCAGATGAGAGCTAGCACCACTGCCAGACATGCCTGTGAGACCATTCTGCACCCTCCAAACCCAGTCAAATAATCATATAACTGAAGCCACATGAGTGGTTCCAAGAAAGACCTGCAAAAGAACGACTCAGTTGGGCTTCCCTGGTGGAGCAGTGGTTAAGAATCTGCCTGCCAATGCAGGGGACACAAGTTCAAGCCCTGGTACAGGAAGATCCCACGTGCCGCCGAGCAACTAAGCCCATGCGCCACAACTACTGAGCCTGCCTAGAGCGCAACTACTGAGCCCACGTGCCACAGCTACTGAAACCCATGCGCCTAGAGCCCATGCTCCGCAACAAGAAGCCACCACCATGAGAAGCCCGCGCACCACAAGGAAGGAGTAGCCCCCCGCTCACCGTAGCTAGAGAAAGCCTGCGTGCAGCAACGAAGACCCAATGGAGCCAAAAATAAATAAATAAACTTATTAAAAAAAAAAGAACCACTCAGGTTGCCAACCAATACCATCATGTGAAATCATAAATTTCGGTTTTAAGGCAATACATTTTGGAATGATTTGTTATGCAAAAAGTTTGATGAGCTATTTTGTAAATAATAAACTTCACTATAGAAGAATAGCACCACACTCCAGTAAGTCTGTTAAAAGCAACTGAACAGAAAGCCTTCATTCTAACTGAACACCTTGGAAATATCTCTTAAGCAAGATAATCCCTGCTCTGCCCACTTCAACTGAGATAATGAATGTGAAAGCATTTTGCAATTGGAAAGCATCCTACCAATAGCCATTTGTCCAATTTTTTAAAAAAATGTTATGGGCTTTCCAGAATATTGCTAAACCAGGGCAGCAAGCAGTACATGCATTAAAAACAACAAAGGATTCTCCTTACCCTGCACAATCATTAAGTCAGTGTTTTCTAAACTGTGCCCTCCTCCCCGCTGCTTGTCACCAGTGATCACTCAGGTGATCCCCAGATGGCTTGGTGTTTTCAAAAGAAAAAAAGCTGCAACAATTTTGTGTACATATATTTTATAAATTTTAAATTAAAAATAATGTGAGACAATGTAAACACCTAATACAGTGCTTGACACGTACTCTATGTAACATGGTAAATGGTGACTATTATTATTGTCAGTGTTTTTTAATAGTATTATCATTATTGGTATAATAAAATAGAACATTTTTTGTGGCCATAATAAATAACTTATTAATAAATAAATAAGAGAGGCAACAGCACAAGAAAAAAAATTATGGCTTTAAAAGAAATCACAGTTTTTCTTTATAATCATAAACTAATGGTTACACATGTATATCAAAGACTACATACATTTGTTCCAGCTAAACTACATGATCAGTCGGTTAATAGATATGGTTTTCACCTCGTTTATGTAATTTACAATTAGAGTTTTTGTTGGTTACATTTCCATTTTCTTTATTATTAATATATTACATCTATATCTCAAATTTATGAAAGCAGATCAATGGCTTCAAAGTAATTTTGTAGTACTAAATTAGTGAGAAAAATAGTAAAAAACATTATAAATATATATAGTAAACAAGACAAATGAAAATATAAAATATACATGCTGGCATAAACACATCTGTAAGTATAATAATTTGTATAAGCACTGCAAAAAAAGAAATAAAAAAAAGAAGAAATTTGGAAACTAACTGATTTGAGCCACAGAACCCAGGAAAGCCTCAGTACTTGAGAAAGTAAGTGTGAGGAGAGGGAAAATAGGAGAATTGGTTGAAAGCCTGTATAAGAAGCAATTAGAATTCAAGATCCCCTTCCCCATCCCATATAGCCCCTTCGGTTGAAAACAAGAATTTTATTTTCTACGGGATTGAACCAGAATGGTTCTAGTGTAGGGGATTCCATGTACAATGTAGAGTGAGCAATGACACACCATACTGAAAACAAAGGGATTAAATGAAATTCTACATTATGAATAATGACCCTCAGCCTCATTTTCCAGTCAGTTTCTAGAATGTTTGCAGCAGGTCACATACTCCCCAGTCAGGAAATTGGAGTAGTCTTCTCTGAAGGGTTACTAGCAAAAGAGAAAAGACTGGGTGGATTTTCAATAAGCTTTTTATAATAGCTATCCAATCTTAAATACAAATTCACATCCAGCGTTCATCAAATATTTTGGCAATGCCTCCAACATGGATAATAGAGACCCCCCCCCCAAAAAAAAATTAGGGGGAATAATCCCACAGAAAACTAACAATGCAAAGAGCAAAAGTTCCATATAAATTATAATTCAGAGATAAAATAAGATTAATGATTAAAGAGATAAGAGAAAATATTGCAACCATGAAACAAGAATTAGATGCTACAAAAAAAAAAAAAAAAAAAAAGGAAGGGGGAGAGGGGGAAGATGGCGGAAGAGTAAGACGCGGAGATCACCTTCCTCCCCACAGATACACCAGAAATACAGCTACACGTGGAACAACTCCTACAGAACACCTACTGAACGCTGGCAGAAGACCTCAGACCTCCCAAAAGGCAAGAAACTCCCCACGTACCTGGGTAGGGCAAAAGAAAAAAGAATAAACAGAGACAAAAGAATAGGGACGGGACCTGCACCAGTGGGAGGGAGCTGTGAAGGAGGAAAGGTTTCCCCACACTAGGAAGCCCCTTCGCAGGTGGAGACTGCGGGTGGCGGAGGGGGGAAGCTTCGGAGCCGCGGAGGAGAACACAGCAACAGGGGTGCGGAGGGCAAAGCGGAGAGATTCCCGCACAGAGGATCGGTGCCGACCGGCACTCACCAGCCCGAGAGGCTTGTCTGCTCGGCCGCCGGGGCGGGCGGGGCTGGGAGCTGAGGCTCGGGCTTCGGTCGGAGCGCAGGGAGAGGACTGGGGTTGGCGGCGTGAACACAGCCTGCAGGGGGTTAGTGCACCACGGCTAGGCAGGAGGGAGTCCGGGAAAAAATCTGGACCTGCCGAAGAGGCAAGAGACTTTTTCTTCCCTCTTTGTTTCCTGGTGCGCGAGGAGAGGGGATTAAGAGCGCTGCTTAAAGGAGCTCCAGAGACAGGCTCGAGCCGCGGCTATCAGCGCAGACCCCAGAGACGGGCATGAGATGCTAAGGCTGCTGCTGCCGCCACCAAGAAGCCTGTGTGCGAGCACAGGTCACTATCCACACCTCCCCTCCCAGGACACTGTGCAGCCCGCCACTGCCAGGGTCCCGTGATCCAGGGACAACTTCCCCGGGAGAACGCACCGCACGCCACAGGCTGGTGCAATGTCATGCCGGCCTCTGCTGCCGCAGGCTCACCCCGCATCATGCCCCTCCATCCCGCCAGCCTGAGTGAGTCAGAGCCCCCGAATCAGCGGCTCCTTTAACCCCGTCCTGTCTGAGTGAAGAAGAGACGCCCTCCGGCGACCTACACGCAGAGGCGGGGCCAAATCCAAAGCTGAGCCCTGGGAGCTGTGTGAACAAAGAAGAGAAAGGGAAATCTCTACCAGCAGCCTCAGGAGCAGCGGATTAAATCTCCACGATCAACTTGATGTACCCTGCATCTGTGGAATACCCGCATAGACAACGAATCATCCCAAATTGAGGAGAGGGACTTTGAGAGCAAGATTTATTATGTTTTCCCCTTTTCCTCTTTTTGTGAGTGTGTATGTGTATGCTTCTGTGTGAGATTTTCTCTGTATACCTTTGTGTTCACCATTTATCCTAGGGTTCTAATCCGTCCATTTCTTTGTTTTTTTGTTTACTTTAAAAAAATTTTTTTCTTCATAATTATTTTTTATTTTAATAACTTTATGTTATTGTTATTTATTTTATTTTATTTTATCCTCTTTCTTTCTTTCTTTCTCTCTACTTTTTCTCCCTTTTATTCTGAGCCATATGGATGAAAGGCTCTTGGTGCTGCAGCCAGGAGTCAGTGCTGTGCCTCTGAGGTGGGAGAGCCAAATTCAGGACACTGGTCCACAAGAGACCTCCCAGCTCCACGTAATATCAAATGGTGAAAATTTCCCAGAGATCTCCATCTCAACACCAACACCCAGCTTCACTCAACGACCAGCAAGCTACAGTGCTAGACACCCTATGCCAAACAACTAGCAAAACAGGAACACAATGCCACCCATTAGCAGAGAGGCTGCCTAAAATCATAAGAAGTCCACAGACACCCCAAAATACACTGCCAGACATGGACCTGCCCACCAGAAAGACAAGATCCAGCCTCATCCACCAGAACACAGGCACTAGTCCGCTCCACCAGGAAGCCTACACAACCCACTGAACCAACTTTAGCCACTGGGGACAGACAACAAAAACAATGGGAACTACGAACCTGCAGCCTGCAAAAAGAAGACCCCAAACACAGTAAGATAAGCAAAATGAGAAGACAGAAAAACACACAGCAGATGAAGGAGCAAGATAAAAACCCACCAGACCTAATAAATGAAGAGGAAATAGGCAGTCGACCTGAAAAAGAATTCAGAATAATGATAGAAAAGGTGATCCAAAATCTTGGAAATAGGATACAGAAAATGCAAGAAACATTTAACAAGGACCTAGAAGAACTAAAGATGAAACATGCAATGATGAACAATACAATAAATGAAATTAAAAATACTCTAGAAGGGATCAATAGCAGAATAACTGAGGCAGAAGAACGGATAAGTGACGTAGAAGATAAAATAGTGGAAATAACTACTGCAGAGCAGAAGAAAGAAAAAAGAGTGAAAAGAACAGAGGAGAGTCTCAGACACATCTGGGACAATATTAAATGCACCAACACTCAAATTATAGGGGTTCCAGAAGAAGAAGAGAAAAAGAAAGGGACTGAGAAAATATTTGAAGAGATTATAGTTGAAAACTTCCCTAATATGGGAAAGGAAATAGTTAATCAAGTCCAGGAAACACAGAGAGTCCCATACAGGATAAATCCAAGGAGAAACACACCAAGACACATATTAATCAAACTGTCAAAAATTAAATACAAAGAAAACATATTAAAAGCAGCAAGAGAAAAACAACAAATAACATACAAGGAAATCCCCATCAGGTTAACAGCTGATCTTTCAGCAGAAACTCTGCAAGCCAGAAGGGACTGGCAGGACATATTTAAAGTGATGAAGGAGGGCTTCCCTGGTGGCGCAGTGGTTGAGAATCCGCCTGCCGATGCAGGGGACAAGGATTCGTGCCCCGGTCCGGGAAGATCCCATATGCCGCGGAGCGGCTGGGCCTGTTAGCCATGGCCGCTGAGCCTGCACATCCGGAGCCTGTGCTCCGCAACGGGAGAGGCCACAACAGTGGGAGGCCCACGTACTGCAAAAGGAAAAAAAAAAAAAAGTGATGAAGGAGAAAAACCTACAACCAAGATTACTCTACCCAGCAAGGATCTCATTCAGATTTGATGGAGAAATTAAAACCTTTACAGACAAGCAAAAGATGAGAGAGTTCAGCACCACCAAACCAGCTTTATGACAAATGCTAAAGGATCTTCTCTAGGCAAGAAACACAAGAGAAGGAAAAGACCTACAATAACAAACCCAAAACAATTAAGAAAATGGGAATAGGAACATACATATCAATAATTACCTTAAATGTAAGCGGATTAAATGCTCCCACCAAAAGACACAGACTGCCTGAATGGATACAAAAACAAGACCAATATATATACTGTCTACAAGAGACCCACTTCAGAACTAGAGACACATACAGACTGAAAGTGAGGGGATGAAAAAAGATATTCCATGCAAATGGAAACCAAAAGAAAGCTGGAGTAGCAATTCTCATATCAGACAAAATAGACTTTAAAATGAAGACTATTACAAGAGAAACAGAAGGACACTGCATACTGATCAAGGGATCGATCCAAGAAGAAGATATAACAATTGTAAATATTTATACACCCAACATAGGAGCACCCCAATACATAAGGCAAATACTAACAGCCATAAAAGGGGAAATCAACAGTAACACATTCATATTAGGGGACTTTAACACCCCACTTTCACCAATGGACAGATCATCCAAAATGAAAATAAATAAGGAAACACAAGCTTTAAATGATACATTAAACAAGATGGACTTAACTGATATTTATAGGATATTCCATCCAAAAACAACAGAATACACATTTTTCTCAAGTGCTCATGGAACATTCTCCAGGATAGATCCTATCTTGGGTCACAAATCAAGCCTTGGTAAATTTAAGAAAATTGAAATTGTATCAAGTGTCTTTTCCGAACACAACGCTATGAGACTAGATATCAATTACAGGAAAAGAACTGTAAAAAATACAAACACATGGCGGCTAAAGAATACACTACTTAATAACGAAGTGATCACTGAAGAAATCAAAGAGGAAATTAAAAAATTACCTAGAAACAAATGACAATGGAGACACGATGACCCAAAACCTATGGGATGCAGAAAAAGCAGTTGTAAGAGGAAAGTTTATAGCAATACAATCCTACCTTAAGAAACACGAAACATCTCAAATAAACAACCTAACCTTGCACCTAAAGCAATTAGAGAAAGAAGTACAAAAAACCCCCCAAAGTTAGCAGAAGGAAAGAAATCATAAAAATCAGATCAGAAATAAATGAAAAAGAAATGAAGGAAACGATAGCAAAGATCAATAAAACTAAGAGCTGGTTCTTTGAGAAGATAAACAAAATTAATAAACCATTAGCCAGACTCATCAAGAAAAAAAGGGAGAAGTCTCAAATCAATAGAATTAGAAATGAAAAAGGAGAAGTAACAACTGACACTGCAGAAATACAAAAGATCATGAGAGATTACTACAAGCAACTCTATGCCAATAAAATGGACAACCTGGAAGAAATGGACAAATTCTTAGAAATGAACAACCTGCCAAGACTGAATCAGGAAGAAATAGAAAATATGAACAGACCAATCACAAGCACTGAAATTGGAACTGTGATTAAAAATCTTCCAACAGACAAAAGCCCAGGACCAGATGGCTTCACAGGTGAATTCTATCAAACATTTAGGGAAGAGCTAACACCTATCCTTCTCAAACACTTCCAAAATATAGCAGAGGGGGGAACACTCCCAAACTCATTCAACGAGGCCACCATCACCCTGATACCAAAACCAGACAAGGATGTCACAAAGAAAGAAAACTACAGGCCAAAATCACTGATGAACATAGATGCAAAATTCCTCAACAAAATACTAGCAAACAGAATCCAACAGCACATTACGAGGATCATACACCATGATCAAGTGGGGTTTATTCCAGGAATGCAAGGATTCTTCAATATATGCAAATCAATCAATGTGATACACCATATTAACAAATTGAAGGAGAAAAACCATATGGTCATCCCAACAGATGCAGAGAAAGCATTCGACAAAATTCAACACCGATTTATGATAAAAACTCTCCAGAAAATAGGCATAGAGGGAACTTTCCTCAACATGATAAAGGCCATATATGACAAACCCACAGCCAGCATCGTCCTCAATGGTGAAAAACTGAAAGCATTTCCACTAAGACCAGGAACAAGACAAGGTTGCCCACTCTCACCACTCTTATTCAACATAGTTTTGGAAGTTTTAGCCACAGCAATCAGAGAAGTAAAGGAAATAAAAGGAATCCAAATCAGAAAAGAAGAAGTAAAGCTGTCACTGTTTGCAGATGGCATGATACTATACATACAGAATCCTAAAAATGCTACCAGAAATCTACTAGAGCTAATCAATGAATTTGGTAAAGTAGAAGGATACAAAATTAATGCACAGAAATCTCTGGCATTCCTATATACTAATGATGAAAAATCTGAAAGTGAAATTAAGAAAACACTCCCATTTACCACTGCAACAAAAAGAATAAAATACCTAGGAATAAACCTACCTAAGGAGACAAAAGACCTGTATGCAGAAAATTATAAGACTCTGATGAAGGAAATTAAAGATGATACAAATAGATGGAGAGATGTACCATGTTCTTGGATTGGAAGAATCAACATTGTGAAGATGACTCTACTACCCAAAGCAATCTACAGATTCAGTGTAATCCCTATCAAACTGCCACTGGCATTTTTCACAGAACTAGAACAAAAAATTTCACAGTTTGTTTGGAAACACAAAAGACCCCCAAATAGCCAAAGCAATCTAGAGAATGAAAAACGGAGCTGGAGGAATCAGGCTCCCTGACTTCAGACTATACTACAAAGCTACAGTAATCAAGACAGTATGGTACTGGCACAAAAACAGAAAGATAGATCAATGAAACAGGAAAGAAAGCCCAGAGATAAGCCCACACACATATGGTCACCTTATCTTTGATAAAGGAGGCAGGAATATACAGTGGAGAAAGGACAGCCTCTTCAATAAGTGGTTCTGGGAAAACTGGACAGGTACATGTAAAAGTATGAGATTAGAACACTCCCTAACACCATACACACAAAAAAGCTCAAAATGGATTAACGTCCTAAATGTAAGGCCAGACAGTGTAAAACTCTTAGAGGAAAACATAGGCAGAACACTCTATGACATAAATCACAGCAAGATCCTTTTGGACCCACCTCCTAGAGAAATGGAAATAAAAACAAAAATAAACAAATGGGACCTAATGAAACTTCAAAGCTTTTGCACAGCAAAGGAAACCATAAACAGGAGGAAAAGACAACCCTCAGAATGGGAGAAAATATTTGCAAATGAAGCAACTGACAATGGATTAATCTCCAAAATTTACAAGCAGCTCATGCAGCTCAATATCAAAAAAGCAAAAACCCAATCCAAAAATGGGCAATCCAAAGAAGATATACAGAGTGCCAACAAACACATGAAAGAATGCTCAGCATCATTAATCATTAGAGAAATGCAAGTCAAAACTACAATGAGATATCATCTCACACCAGTCAGAATGGCGATCATCAAAATATCTAGAAACAATAAATGCTGGAGAGGGTGTGGAGAAAAGGGAACACTCCTGCACTGCTGGTGGGAATGTGAATTGGTACAGCCACTATGGAGAACAGTATGGAGGTTCCTTAAAAAACTACAAATAGAACTACTATATGACCCAGCAATCCCACTACTGGGCTTATACCCTGAGAAAACCATAATTCAAAAAGAGTCATGTACCAAAATGTTCATTGCAGCTCTATTTACAAGAGCCAGGAGATGGAAACAACCTAAGTGTCCAGCATCGGATGAATGGATAAAGAAGAAGTGGCACATATATACAATGGAATATTACTCAGCCATAAAAAGAAACAAAATTGAGTTATTTGTAGTGAGTTGGATGGTCATAGAGTCTGTCATACAGAGTGAAGTAAGTCAGAAAGAGAAAGACAAATACCGTATGCTAACACATATATATGGAATCTGAGAAAAAAAATGTCATGAAGAACCTAGGGGTAAGACAGGAATAAAGACACAGACCTACTAGAGAATGGACTTGAGGATATGGGGAGGGGGAATGGTAAGTTGTGACAAAGTGAGAGAGTGGCATGGACATATATACACTACCAAACATAAAATAGATAGCTAGTGGGATGCAGCCGCATAGCACAGGGAGATCAGCTCGGTGCTTTTGGACCACCTAGAGGGGTGTGATAAGGAGGGTGTGAGCGAAGGAGATGCAAGAGTGAAGAGATATGGGAACATATGTATATGTATAACTGATTCACTTTGTTATAAAGCAGAAACTAACACACCATTGGAAAGCAATTATACTCTAATAACGAGGTAAAAAAAAATAGAATACCAAAATAAATAAATAAATAAAATGGAAGGGAGTAAATCAAAAATAAGAAAGCACTCTTAGAAAATTGTGGTAATATATTTTTAAAAGTCAATAAAGGGATTGCAAGATAAAGTTAAGGAAATCTCCTAGGATGAATTAGAAGTCCAAGAAACATTCAAAATTAAGCCTAGAGGAATTTCAGGGGAAAAAATAGATAAAATGGAGTAGAAAATATTATCAAAGAAATAAAACATGTAAATATTGTAGCACTGAAGGATATGTATTTCCAGATTAAAAGAATTCACTAAATGCCTAGTAAACAACGATAAGATCCACACCAAAGCACATTATTATACATTTTCAGAATATTAAAGGACTCTAAAGAGAGATAAATGTGATGTACAAAAAATAAAAATAAAGTCATAATAACATCAGACCTCTGATTAACGACACCAGAACTTGAAAAAAAAATGGAGCAATGCCCTTAAAAATCTGAGAAGGAATTATTTCCTAGTTAGAATTCTATACAGAATCCAATGATTCATCAAGCATGAGGATAGAATAACATTTTCAGACATATAATATCTTATGAAATTACCTTCCAAGAAACTTTTCTCAAGGAACCACTAAATAATGTGCTCCATGAAAAACACAGAAGAAAATGGTATCCAGGAAACAGGGATGCATCACAGGATAGAGTCAAAAAGAATTACGTGGATAGTATTACCATAGCCATATAGCAGGTTGGGTGGTGACGATCAGTTAAATTAGAACAGGAAAATGGAGAATTCCTGGAGAAGGAGGGGATGTTGCAAAGAAAAATCAGTGGAAGTGATCAATTTTCTTATGTCTTTGACAGTGATGATAGGAGATGACAGATACTCTTGCTGGTATTTTTTAAATTTTATTTATTTAATTAATTTACTTTTGGCTGTTTTGGGTCTCTGTTGCTGTGCGCGGGCTTTCTCTAGTTGCGGTGAGCTGGGGCTACTCTTCCTTGCGGTGTGCGGGCTTCTCATGGCGGTGGCTTCTCTTGTTGCAGAGCACAGGCTCTAGGTGCACGGGCTTCAGTAGTTGTGGCTCGCGGGCTCTAAAGCACAGGCTCAGTAGTTGTGGCGCACGGGCTTAGTTGCTCTGCGGCATGTGGGATCGTCTCGGACCAGAGCTCAAACCCATGTCCCCTGCATTGGCAGGTGGATTCTTAACCACTGCACCACTAGGGAAGTCCCACTCTTGCTGCTTTGAATATCCTAACCTTATTCTTATTCTTACCTGACACAACGCACCTCTCTCTGTGGAGGCTGAAAATGACAGACAGTTGCATCTCCCCTTTAACTACAGCAAGGACATGAGAGCCAATCTCAGCCAATGAGACATTAAGAGAAATCTACTCTTGGAATTCTAGGAGAGTCCCTCCTCACCTACATATTTTAAAAAGAGATAACAGGAGAAAAAAGAAAGAGAGAGGAAGGAATGCTCTCCTTCCTGCCTTTGTTATATATGTAATATTTGGAGCTGCAGCAGCCATCTTACAACCATGGGGATTCAAGCCTCAAAATAAAAAATCAACATGCTAAGGTTGGCAGAGCAGAAATATGAAAAGCACCTGAATCCTCAATGATATCATAATGTCACTGAGTTAACCAACCCCAGAACTCCCTAACTCCAGACTTTTTTAAGAGTAAGATAATAAACCTATTTTTTGTAGGCTACTTTTAGTTGGGTATGATGTTACTTTGCAATCAAAAGCATTCTAAATTCTATAACAAGGTGTTCTCCTTCTGTTAATGTGTTTAGGGAAACATAAAGTGAAATATACATAGAAAACTAAATCGCCCCCCAAAATAAGACAATTATTAACTTCAGGCAAAACAAAAAGCTGTACAAGAAATTTTAGTAAAATGTAGAGGAAATGTGAACAATATTCACATAATAATAGAATAATCATTGAAAATTTAACCAAACTGTGTTATCACTGTACTGAGATGACTGGGAAAGGGAAGAGGGGGAGTACCCCATGGGCGGAAAAGGTGTAAGTGTTCTATAAGTAATAGAGTTTTCAGGGCAAGCAGTTTTTTGAGGGGTAACACTTATGAAAGGTAAGAGGGAAAGAAAGTGGAATTGGACAAGGAAAGCTTACAGACTACAATGTAGATCTGAGACCTGTGAAAGGAAAGGGAAGAGGAAGCTGAATCCAGCTGGGAGGGCCTCAGATTGTTCCATGGACCTGACAAAATTCTCTGCAAGCCCGGAGGGGATGTCTGGAGTAAAGATGACTCAGTAAAGGAGTAATACACCAGTCAGAAATGGCTAGGCCTGTGCATCACCACTTTGCCCAGTCATCGGATGGAGTCACCTCCAGAAGAGCGTGGTGGACTCAGCTTAGAAGAGCAAGAAGCCTGAACACGTTAACACCTGAAGGCTGTCAGCTCAGTGTACTTGCAGCAGCTGGGCAATGCATACTTTCTTGAAGAGGAATCTGAGCAGTGCATCTCCATGCCTGCCACATGAGATTATTTTGAAACATGTAGGTAAAAATAGAAAGAAAAAAAAAGTTGTAAAATATTTAAAGTAAGAGTCAGAGATAGGGATAATGGGGGAGAAAATTCTAATACTTTTCTTTCTAAACCATGCACATATTTATTTAACAACATTAAAATTTTAAACTTAAAAAGTCATTCTATAGGAGCTTTTCCACAATTACTCTATTCCAAGTAGAAACAATTACACTATGATACTAATAAGGGCATTTGTAGCAATGTCAAGAGTATTTCTTAAGTGCCTTATCTTAGCAACATATTCAGTATCCTGAATAGCCAGGACTAATCATGTTAGAGCTGAAATATCAAGACTGCTTTATGTTGAGGGTAAGGTAACAGGATTTTTAGAAATAAAACTGTGGAGAAAGCAACTTGATTACCTAAGGATTGATTTTTTTTTCTTTTTAGGTGATGGTTTTCTTCACTTATGCAAGAAAGTAATTAAGGCACATTATTGAAAAATATTTCAAAACTATATCAACATACTGCAACGGAGCATTAAAAAGTACTTTCTAGAGCAATATGCAGCCAGTAGTGGAATTGGAAGTCCATTCATCTCCACCTCCCAAATTAAAATGTTCAAGCATGTTATGCTTATTAAAAGTAACATCTCATGGGATGTTGAGTTAGAAATCTCTTTATAATTTCTTGGTCTTTATAATCGGACTGGTGGTCATAGAAAACCAGATAGACAGATAGATAAAGAATGAGATCTTTATCTATCTATCTAAAGAATGAGATCCTAATGTGAGCAAATCCTGACATTGGTTCAGCTGCACATTGGTACCACCATGAGCCCAAACTCTTTTATCTGCTCCATCTTCCTTAATGTGTTTGTTTTCATCCTTATGTGGGTGCCTCATGGTTGCAAAATGGCTGATCCACTTCCTGCCATCACACTCCTATTCCAAAGGGGCAAAGGGACTTTTCCTCAGGGCCTTTATGATTTTATACAGAAAGGGAATCCCTCCCCAGAAAAACATCTCATTACCCCAAACCAGATTAGATGCTTACCCTTATATGACTCAGTGACCATGGGAAGAAAATTACGATTTGTTTAGGACGATCATAATTTACCATGGATCACGTAGGCATCTACACTTACTGAGATGGAGGGCTCTTTGCCCAACACCTAAACAGGTCACTGTTCTGCTAGCAGAAAAAGGAGGAAGCATGGTTTTGGGTATAGAATGGACAAGATGCCTCATTTGATCCAAATATCCAGAACTGTCTAAGAAAACCACAAAACATTTGCTGTCATTCCCAACAACCTACGATTGTGTGTGTAACCGAGAAGGACCCTAAGAGACCTTCCCAAAATAGACCCTTCCCATGTCCTCCGCCTGCCTTTTGTCTGTAGAAAAACTTTAGTCAAAGAATAAATTTGGGCTTCCCTGGTGGCGCAGTGGTTGAGAGTCTGCCTGCCGATGCAGGGGACGCGGGTTCCTGCCCCGGTCCGGGAGGAACCCACATGCCGCGGAGCGGCTGGGCCCGTAAGCCATGGCCGCTGAGCCTGCGCGTCAGGAGCCTGTGCTCCGCAACGGGAGAGGCCACAACAGTGAGAGGCCTGTGTACCGCAAAAATAAATAAATAAATAAATTTAATCAGAGAAGCGAGAAAATGCAGAAAGAAAGGAAAACAGTCAAGCATGACAGAATAATAATACTTTAGCCATTAAACAAAGTCAAGGACATTTAGTTCCTCCTCAAGGGCTAAAGATAATATTCTGAGCCACGTCCTTTGAGCTGTTTCGCAGATATTGAAAGCCCCACCAGGTGGGAGAAGTTAACTGTCTGCTGTCCACAAGCACGTAGACCCCAGACGGGTTGGAACCAGGAGGTTGATGATGCTGACTCCCCATTACCTCACCAACAGCCAACCAGAATGTCCAGCTGTTGAGCTGATGTCACCCTGCTCCTTGAACAATATAAGATTCCTCACTACCCCCTCCAGGGTGGGACACATAGTCTTGAAGGTATTTGCCCTCTGTGGCCCCCTTTGACTGGGAAAACAATAAAAGCTACTCTTTTCTACTTCACCCAAAGCTCTGTCTCCGCGCTTTTATTCACGGGTGAACAGAGGCTGAGTTTCGGCAACAGGAGTAAGAATTTCTAATTGGTAGAAATAGGGAAAAAGAAATATTGTCTAGTTGTAAAATCTGACCTATAGCTGAAGCAATCTGTTACTGATCTAGACAGTCATCTTGCTGAAAAACTGCATATGATTTCACTCCTCTGACTGATATAAAATATTTTTATACTTTTTAAAGCTGTGTTCTCATGCTATAGTCCATAATTAATTTTTTAACATTTTATTTCATTTGTCTAAAATTAGTGATCTGTATTAATGAGAGTGAGGTTTCTTTTTCAGGTGATAAAATGTTCTGGAATTAGATAGTGGTGATGGTTACACAACTTTGTGAATATACTAAAAACCACTGAACCGCACATTTTAAAGGGGGTGAATTTTTATGGTATGTGAATTATATCTCAAAAACAAAAAATTAGTGGCATGCATGTGTGCTGAGTTCCCACTGAGAACTTCTCCGATGTCAAAAGTTTGAGGAGCCCCCCCAAAGTGATCTAGAGGTGGGCACTAGCTCTCTGAAGCAATGGGGTCAGCAGTGAGGTAGTACACCTGCATTGCCTGATTTTCCAGCCAGTTTCACAGACTGTGAAGAGACCCTGATTCAGGCAGGCTGTTAAAGCTTTTCTGCATAACGCTGAACAACCGGATCCCTTACCCAACCAATGAAAGTATCAATTTGCTCTCCGAAAATCTTCTCTTCTCAGAGCATAGCACTGTTCTGCCCCTAGGACTGCCAAGAAAATTTATGCACTATCTCACTCTCGAGGACCCCAATGTCCAGTCTGTAACTGTGGGATGTATAAGGGGTCATGACTACACAGAGGTCAGAGGTGAGGGAAGGCTTCACACAGGCTTGAAGTCTGGGATGGAAACTGCCATGGGGGGAAGAGAACAAAGAACATTTCAGGTAAGGACACAGCCAGGTCAGAATACACAGAGGTAGGAGACAGAATGCATTAGCAGAACTGTGAAATGTGTACATGGAATATGGTTTGCATAGGTGGGATTGGCAGGGGATGAGGCCGTGGTCAGAGGAGAGAGACCTGAATGCCAGTCTAAAAAGTTTGGGCATTATTACATAAGCAATAGGGGACTGATGAAGGACTCTAGGCACCAAGAATGGTCAGTTCTTTATTTTAGAAAAATTATTTTATACATATATAGCATAGTATATATGTTTTTATATATAATTATTTAGATATAGTGTATATATTTTAATTATATATATATAGAGAGAGACTGAGACAGAGTATTCTGTTGAATATGGAGTATATATATATATATACATGCAATGGAATACTATTAAGTAATAAAATGGTACATAGTTCACAACATGGAATATAGCCAATATTTTATAATAACTATAAATGGAGTATAAACTTTAAAAATTCTGAATCACTATATTATATACCTGTAAGTTATATAATATTGTACAGCACCTACATTTCAATAAAATAAATTTTTTAACTGTCTTATAGTTTTTTTAGTGAAGTATAGTTAATTTACATTGTTGTATTAGTTTCAAGTGTACAGCAAAGTGATTCAGTTATACCTATATATATTCTTTTCCAGATTCTTTTCCATTATACGTTATTATAAGATATTGAGTGTAGTTTCCTATACTATACAGTAGGTCTTTTTTGTTTATATATTTTATATAAAGTAGTATGTATATGTTAATTCCAAACTCCTAATTTATCTCCCCCTACCCTCCACTATCCCCTTTGGTAACCATAAGTTTGTTTTCTATGTCTGTGAGTTTATTTCTGTTTTGTAAATAAGTTCATTTTTATCATTATTTTACATTCCACTTATAAGCGATAAATTTGTCTTACTTACTTCACTTAGTACAATAATCTCTAGGTCCATCCACGTTGCTACAAATGGCTTTTTTTCATTCTTTTTTATAGCTGAGTAATATTCCATTTTGTATATATATATATATATACACCACATCTTTATCCACTCATCTGTCGATGGACATTTAGGTTGCTTCCATGTCTCGGTTATTGTAAATAGTGTTGCTATGAATAAATAAAAAATTTTAATTAAAAAAATAAAAACTTACAAGCTACTGATGCAACAAGATGGATGAATCTCAAATACATTATGTTGGACCCAATAAGCCAGCTGTAAACGTGTGCATATGGTATGATTCCATTTATATGAAACTGTAGAACAGGAAAACTAATTTATGGTGATGGAAATCAGAACAGTGGCTGCCTGTGCGGGAAGGGATTGCCTGAAGGGGGGCACAAGGGATCTTTCTGTGGTGACAGAAACGTATATCTTCATTGAGGTGTTGTTTACATGGATGTGTGTGTTTGTC
The DNA here is from genome assembly GCF_949752795.1 of Hyperoodon ampullatus. NCBI lineage: Eukaryota > Metazoa > Chordata > Mammalia > Artiodactyla > Ziphiidae > Hyperoodon > Hyperoodon ampullatus. Next base: position 50,612,652 of record NC_136920.1, on the reverse strand, counting down.
AAAACTCATGGAACTGTACACTTAAGATTTGTCAAGTCTGTGTCTGTAAATTATACATAAAAAAAAAAAAGAAATCTCACTCAGGTGTGAGAATGAAGGATGGATTGGCAGAGAGCAAGGCTGAAGAAGATGGACCTGCTTTTCCATCGCCTTCTCTGTCATTACAGTTCATTCAGCGCCTGCTCAGTCACCCGGCCAGTCTGCTGCAGGCCCATACAGAGGAGTCCAGGATGGAGCTGAAGGGCTTGATTTCCAAAGAGCAATTGTGCCCCCTCCTTTCCCTGGAAATGAGGAAAATCACACCAGACCCTCCACGCGGAATCTTCTTTTGTTCAGATTTCATTCAAATACCTGATATCTTACTCCTCTTGAATCAATGTGGAGCAGTTCTATCAGAGTAGAGCAGAAGGCTGCTCTGAGCCCAAGAAAATGTTTACACCAAAATGTGACAAGTGCAGGCACCAGGGAGACCCAGGGCCTCAGGGAGGTTGGGTAACTTGAGAAGCCCCCAGTCCAATATCCGGTGTGCCAGACAGAAATGCTTAAAGACCTAGATCCTATTATATGAGGTTGAATTCATTCAATTAGACAGCTTAAGCAGCTCCGATCAGCCGCAGGAACACTTCTCTGAGGAGTGCTAAAACAATGGCCCCGGGGGCAGCTGAAGTTTGCTTTCTCTTGTGTGAGGCCAGCTGGAGTTGCCAAGCACATGGCCACGCTGGGGAGGGCCAATAGCACATAATTGCATTAAACCTGCCTGTTCTTTCCAGAAAGCACTTCCTGACGGCATGGAGTAGGAAATGAGCTAAGGGGGAGCTTTGGAGTCTTAGGACACCACACCTATCTTTCAATCCCCCTCCCCCAACCCTTCAAGATCACTTTTATGGAAAGAGAATCTAAATTTAGACTGCCCTGCCTAGGGCTAGTTTTGCTATATTATGTTTGGTCGTTCCTCATTACTACGAAAGTGGCTTTTGTTGGCCATAGCATTTGGGGCAGCAGAAAATAGATTAGAATAGATTTCTATAAGGTAGAACTAGGGTATCACTAATTCCAATGCACTTTCTGAAGATCCTAGTCTGCCTGCAAAATCCACATTCAGTGTTAACCTCTCTCTCAAAAAGCCCTTCCACGTCTGTGTTACCAACTCAGGCTGTCGTATCTCCCTCCCTCATGCTTCCCTGATACTTTACATTTATCTCTTCTATGGGACTTCTTTATTCATCTGTCCATCCACTCAACAAGCATTTATTGAGCTCCCACCTTACACTGGAATCAGTCCTGGGCACGCTCACATAATATTCATTTAATCCTCACAGTAACCCTTTCAGCTAGTTAATATCGTCCCCCTTTCACTGACGACGCCTAAACTCACAGAGCTTAGGCAGCTTGCAGAAGGTCTAACAGCTGGTGCTGACAGTGTTTAGTGTCAAATCTAAATTTCCTATCCCTAAACTCAGACTTCCATGAATCAGCTATTTGTGTACTTGTCTATCTCTGTCACTTGATAAATATCTAATGGGACCTACTATGTGCTAGGCACTATCCTAAGCACCAGGGATACATACATAAGTCCTGGTCCTGAGAAGACTGACATGTTCCCAAGGATCTCTTTGAGTCTGATAGTCATGTCATTTATTTATTCAATAGGCAGACATTTGAGGAGCATCTGCTGTATCCTAGAGCACCATGTTCTGGGCCTGGAGAAATGGCACAGACATGCTGCTGTCCTCAGGAGGCACAAGCAGATCATCACTGGAGCACACAAGAGGGTGTGATTTGCTGTGTATGGCAAGTTTGGAGAAGGTTTCATAGAGAAGCCATTGAGTTGGACCATACAGTTTAAGGAGAGTTTTGATAGATTTTTTTTTTTTTTTTCAAAAACAGGGTAAGGCATCCTAGAGAGAAGTCTTCATGAGCCAGGGCATGGAGGTAGAAAACTGCAGGGTGGCGTCAGGGTAGTTTAAACAGTACTATGTGGCTGAAATGCAGGGTGTGAGGCAGGGATTAGAGGAACAAAAATTCGAAAGGGTGCCTTGAAAGTTGTGTAAAGGAGCTTAGACTTGATCTCAGGAAAATGGAGAGAACCATTGGAGATTTCTGAGCAGAGGAGCTTATTTATCTTTGTGTTCCATGGCGTGTGGCAAACTGCCTTGTTCCTGGTAGCAGTTTCTAGCATTTGTCACTTTCCTGGCACCAGAGAAGACTCTGGCCCCCAACATGATGTCATGCTCTGTTTACACAGGAAAAATAATGACGATGCTCTTGCGTATAGCAGTTTTCTCGCCAGCCCCTCTGCCAAGTCATCCCAGGTCTGAGAGCAGTTGTTCTCTTTTATCCCAGGCCAAATCGCTGCCTCCGTGTTGTTGTCACTGCTACTGATCCTGTTTTTTCTCCTAGGAGAACGGAATTTGGTCCAGTGGAAGTAGTACTAGCCAGGGAGGCTTAAGGAACTGAGGTCCTGATCCCTGCTCTACAAGTACCTAGAGTGTAGCCTTTGCTTGCTGCCCTTCTGTGAAATAAATAGATGATTTCTACATTCCCCTCCAGACTTGAGTCTCTCATTTTATTTTTTTTTTTTTTTATTATTATTTTTTTTTTTTTGTGGTACGCGGGCCTCTCACTGCTGTGGCCTCTCCCGTTGCGGAGCACAGGCTCCGGACGCGCAGGCTCAGCAGCCATGGCTCACGGGCCCAGCCGCTCCGCGGCATATGGGATCCTCCCAGACCGGGGCACGAACCCGTATCCCCTGCATCGGCAGGCGGACTCTCAACCACTGCGCCACCAGGGAGGCCCAAGTCTCTCATTTTAAATGTAGGGTCAACACACCTTCACCCAGGCCAGACGGTGGTTATATCTGCAAAATTCTGCTTTAACATTGGCAGAATAATTTTCCGTGTTTGCAGCCTGTTTTATCTTCTCTGTACTTTGTCTCACATCTCCACACTCCACCTCCTCCTTGCCCATTCTAGGAAGGTTTCCAGGGGTGTTTGCACCTATGCCTCAAGAGAGATTTGTGTTGCTAAGCTAGAAGCAGAAGTTGCTAAAGAAAACTCTGTCTGCCAGTCTTCTTTGAAACCCTCAATGCACTGAGGATACGAGGCCACTTGTCCCAAATGGAGCCCAGAGAGAAAGGAATACTCTTCAGAAGAGAGAGGCAAGAATAGCAAAATTGAGAAGAATCTCTTTCTTAGGATAACCATAAAACCAATCTTGTGGAGGAGGATGTTTGTGAGAATAAAAGGTAACATTTATTAATTATTAACCTGGAATGGGAATTCCCTAGAGGTCTAATGGTTAGGACTCAGTGCCTTCACTCCAGTGGGCCTGGGTTCATTCCCTGGTTGGGGAACTAAGATCCCATAAGCCGCGTGGTGTGGCCAGAAAAAAAAACAAAAAATTACCCTGGAAGCATAAGCATAAACCAGGATGGTCCCAGCAAACTGTGTGTTGTAGTCAACCTACACCACCACTAAGTCCAAAAAGAAACACAGCATCATGCCCACACTGTCCTACAGACATCACTAATCAATCCCCACACTCTTTCCACTGAGCTCAGATGAGCCTAGAACCCTTCTGAACAAGTACTCCCGAGACTGCTAATCCAGCAATGTTGGCCCTTGAGTTGAAATCTCTTTATTACAGTTAATCTTGTAGTAGAAGCCAGACATAGTGGATACCGTGATGCTCTGCCCAGATCCTCTCTGGGGGGCTGAGGAACCCATCCCTCAGCTGCTGAATCTACTGTCTGCTGATGGCTGACAGATGGACCCCTCACCAAGCATTGCCCACAGCTGAAGGACACTGCCTTGCCCCAGGTCACGTCCTCTCCCAAGTGCACTGGAGACCAATGACTGGTTGATGGAAGGATACAAAGGCCAAACCCCACCACCCCATCCCACTTCCTTCAATTTGAGTCCAGTCTGAAAGGTGATCCCAGCTCCAGAACTTTCTGTAAGATCAGCTGAGAGTGATGGCTTCCTTCTCCTTCCACTCAGTCTTGACTTCCTCACTTCCCTACAGATGTATCTCCCAGGAGTCCTCCTCAATCAACCTCTACCCACAACTCTCCATCTCAGGATCTGTTGGCAGGGATCCCACTCCAAGAAACCAAACTACCTCTGTGCCATTAGTAAGAAATAAACCCAAGGTTAACTTCCTAATTTGTACCTCAGTAACATAGGTGAATTAGCATATATTTCTTACTCTCACATTTAATTGACCTTAATTTAAAACCTGTCCCAGAAAATACAATGCCCCTTCACTCTTTGCAATCAGAAGAGTGCAAGTTCTCTCTTTCTCTAGTCTTCAGTGGAGGAAATAGGATCGCTATGTAGTTTCACAGCAGTAAAGTGGAACAAACATTTTTAGGGAGATAGGAGACCTGGGTTTTAGTTCTGACTTTGCCACTGACACACTGTCATGCGAGCAAATCATTTCCTTTCTCTAGGTGGGTCCAAATCTACTTGTCTATAAAATATAGGGCTTTTCAGAAAAATTATCCACTTGGAAATAAGGCAAAATGTGGGTCCCACATTCTTTCAATGTTATACGGGAACAAAGACCACTCAGAGATTGTCTGGAGGTATGAATCTCATTTCTCTCACAATTTGCTATTGATTGAAGGTCCCTGATTTAGTGAAATCACTTATTACCTGGTAGGGTTTTGTCTCATGGATATGCAAATAATTTCTGTCCATGGAACAGATAACCACAACAATTTATAACCCAGTTTTTTATGTAACCCAGTAAATTTACCCTAATATTATATAATATATATCTGACTTTTCTAATGTTCTTTGAACGAATCATAACATCTTAGTGGTTCCCTCACTAATTCATGAGTTCAATAGAATCTCTTACATGTGGTTCATTTTATATTTGTAGTGATTTTATCTTTTTAAAAATTATATGTCAACAGGCTTGATCTGAGCCATGGTACTGGAAGAAAACCAATCCTCACACCCATCTTGAGAACTCAGGGATCATATGACGTTAATGTAACACAAGGCGTCAAGGACTCCTTTCTGCAGAAATCCTCTGGGCCATATTACCCTTCAGAGAGTAGTCGGCAATACCGGAGTCTCCTGAGCCATCAGCCCTTGATCACTGCGTGGCTGGGGTGGAGGCTGGGGAAAGAGCAGCACAGCCAAGGCTTAGTGACAGGGACTTCCCCAGGGTTTCCCAAGGTCTGACGTTTATGAAAGTTATACACGGTCAGAGCTGGGATTCAAACCCAGGCCTGTCTAGCACAAAAAGCAGGCCTGTAACCACACTCCTCATACCTTCATGCCATGACTCATCAGCCTATATCACATATGCCTAGCACATAGGAGGTACTCAACATATACCCCATGGAATTAAAATTTTTTACATATTCCTAGTGGCTAGAGCTTGGATATTTTCAAAGGACCAAATCTATTGATAAGCCTCACTTCAGGGCACTGGAAAAGACAAACACCTGGGAGCCAGACAGGCTTATGGTCTAGCCCGTCATTGCCATTTCATGGCCACTTAGTAGTGTAACCTTGAACCAGAAATGAAAGCATATGAGCCTCAGTTTCCTCCCCTGTCACAGGCAAGTAATCCTCATAGGCTTGTTATGAGGATTAAAGTAGAAAAAGGAATGTGAGCACACTTAGCACAGGACCTAGCAAAGTTGCCCCCGCCCCGAGTCATCTTTTGGTCTTTCCGTCCCCTTTCAGAAGACCCTGGAAGGCTATGAGACCTTGGCTGTGCTGCTGCTTCTACCAGCCCCCGCTCCAGCCACACAGTGATCAAGGGATGGGAAAATGCTCTGTTCAAACAGGTGTCACTGTTCTCAACCTACAGTCTCATTTCCTGATCGTGTCTTAATCTGCTCGTCGGTAGTGAAAGTTGATTTCTTGCACATTCTTATATCAGTGGGAATTTCTGCCCTTGGCTGACAGGCATTATGGGCTGGCTTTGACATACAGCCCTACAGGGCCTGAACAGCCCCTATTCTTTCCCAGTCCTGAAAGGGAGCTTTGTGCCAAGGATTCATTAAACTGCACTGCACAGCCCCTCCATAAATGGGGCTCAATAATGAACAGTCGATTTAACTGGAAAAGCTGCTGGAGCTGTTAAATTAAAGGGAAATAAAGTGCACTTTAGACTCAGTCTGCCAGAAGAAATGGTGACCTAAAAGGAAAATCTTCATTTTTATTGAATTGAAGTTTTTTTAAAAGTGTAAAATGTCCAGGAAACTTCCTTGTGACAGGCAATGAGACATAAAAGTGGAGAATGCACGCTTAGGATAGTGATGTTTTTTATTCACTAGCATCGCCCCAAAGTGAGTCTTGGGCTCTCACAGGAAACAAAGGATTGACCTAATTTTGGGAAGGAAATATGAAGGGACTCTGAAATATGCCACAAGAAGTGTTTTTTTGTTGTTTGTTTTTTAATTTTTAAAATTATTTTGTTTAAGACCAGGCTTTCTCTTTCATTCTTGGGACATTTGAGGGACCAAGGGCCATTCTTTTCAGTTTTTCTGCTCTCTTTCAGGAATAAGGAATCTTTCCAGGAGGAGATCCAATTGTTTCTCCTCACACTACAGCTCAGAGTTGTATTTGATTTGAGTATTGTGCTCTGACATCTAACTCAGCAGCCTCTCTCTTAGGTTTGAGATTTCAGCAGTATGCATAAGTGCACCAAAGAACTTTCTCTTCAACTTCTTCTTCTGAGTTATATCACTTCTAAGCATGGTGAGATAGAACTTCTACTAACATATGCTGGAATGTTATGGTTTCCAATAACTCTCATGTACAAGAAGTAAAAGCCACTGTGTTTTGGCAGATAAAATAACTATATGGTGGTCTTAGCTTTTCTCTGCTAAACTGCTGTGAGCTGGGAATTATTCTTTACAAGATCCCCTTATCCTTCATGTTTTCAAATCTTTATACAGAATTAGCTCCCGGGTACATTATAGGCTTCCCTAGTCAAGGCCTGGTTTTCATCTTTAAGCATCGTTTTACCATAAAAAACGACAAAAGTCACTCATCACAGGGAATTTAAAGAGAAATCTGAAAGGCAATGTGAAATAAATAAAGGCCCACTTCCACCCTCATTGTTCAGGGTCACTGGAATCCAAACACAGATTTTCAGTTGCAAAGCTGTATAGAAAAGGCAAAACTTCCTTTCTAAGAAGTTTTATGCTCCCTTTCTGGAACCTACTTTATTTTTCATTTTGAATTCTAAGCCATCAATTTAATTTTTTTAGGATTCTGCTTTGAGCAATTCAAAGCTGCCTTGAAAATATCCTGAAGTTGAAAAAAATAAATCTCTATATGTGCTCATTTTTAATAGTAACTATGGTGACCCACTAAATAGTATTGTTTTATTCTTCGTCCATCTACCACCAATGAGTCACGGTTGACCAATGTAAAGCATGGGCTCTCTACACCATGAAATTCTGGGTTCATAAAAAACTGCTGCCTGTGACAACTTCTGGGGGACTTTGCTCAGTGTGAGCCCCGATGGTTATTAGGGTCTACACCTGCATCAGAGCAAACAAAGGTTCATTCACTTTCCATAAAAGATTGCCAGAGTCCAAAATGGCTGTGCCATCCTGTGTGAGCCTGATTACATTTTGACATTTAGCAGTGCAGTAAATATTCATTAGAAAATACATATTAGAAGGGTCCAACTTTTACACATGGCACGAGTCACTCAAATGCACTTTTCCAGTCATGACTTGTCCTACATAAACAATCATCAACCTACTCAAAAGACATTTAGACTTAAATATGGGAGATAAGAGAACCCTCTGTATCTGACCACAACCAGACCCCAGGTTAAGGAAAATGTTAATATGTTACAACTTGTCTAAAGGAAAATGACCAGGAGAGTGATGCTGATCAAAATTAAAGCACAGGAGAAAGTGCACTTCTATAGGATTCAGAACATCCTTGAATTCTTCTATTTATTTTAAGAAATAAAATTTTATGTGCCTTTTTTCCTACCCACGTGTAATCTTTCTGAGGAAAGGAAAAAGATGTCCTCAGTGCCTGACAGAAAGTATGACAGGTAGAGGTTTAAGAAATATTTGACTAGAGAGTAAAAAAAAAAAAAAAAAAGGAGAATAAAGAAAAGGGAAGAGAAAAAAGGGAATGTGAGACAATGAAAGGAAAATGTTAGCCCAGGGAAACTTAGAAATGACACAGTAGCTTTCTTCACATATTTAAAGTATATCATTTAGAAAAGAGATTAAAATTTATTCATTTAGAAACCAAATAATTTAACTGGGAGCTATGTATAAAAAGTTAAAATATTTCTGGGTCCTGGATGAAAGGACCCTAGAAGTTGCTACCTCATCCAAAAAAGTAAAAAGCTGAAGGAAAAAAAAACTGAAAAAATCAACAACTCTTTCTAGCTCTATAAGAAAATTGAGGTCACAGGGCAAAACACTGCCCTCCAAACTGGAGAGAGAGACAGACAAATACAGAGAAATACAACTTACTAGAACAGAAGCATCTATGGGAACCAATGTTGGGGTAAGATGACTGGAACTATAATTGACAAATTGCTGGAGACTCAGTGTGAAAAAGTCCGAGAGATAAAAACTCCAGGGGGACACTGTCATCTTGGAATCTCCACAATTTTGTAAGTTTTACTTGTTGGAGTTCTACCCATTCTCACAGTGAATAGTACAGAAAAATCCTGTTGTGCTTTCAGCAGGGGGAGGGGAGAAGGAGCCATCTTGAAATATGCCAGACCATTCTGTTCTGAACAAGGTCAGTTCTCAGAAGAAATTATTTAACCAGAGCCTAACCTACCTGGGGAAAGGAAAAAGCTGAGAAGGACTTACAGAGCTTACAGTCCAGAGGCATAGGCTCACTAAAAGACTGAGCCCTAATCATAGGTCTATAGAATGTTTCCCCTCCCCTTACCTCTCACCACCACATTACTAAAGTCCTGCGTATAGCAGTTCCTTTTACCCAGTACATTATGTCCAACTATCAAGAAAAATTATAAGGCACACTTAAAGGCAAAAAACACAATTTGAAGAGACAAAGCAAGCCTCAGAACCAGACTCATATATGGTCAGACTCATATAACTCTGATATTGGAGTTATCAGACCAGGAATTTAAAACAACTATGATCATATGCCAAGGGCTGTAATGGATAAAGTAGACAGCATGCAAGAACAGACGGACAATGTAAGCGAGAGATGGGACTTGTAAAGAAAAAACAAAAAGAGATGCTAGAGATCCAAAACGCTATAACAGAAATGAAGAATGCCTTTGATGGGCTTATTAGTAGACTGGACATGGCCTAGGAAAGAATCTCTAAGCTTGAAAATATCTCAGAAGAAACAACCAAAACTAAGAAACAAAGGAAAAAAACACTGAGGAAAAAAACAGAACAGAATATCCAAAAACTGTGGAACAATTATAAACGGTGTAAAATTAGTAATGAAAATAGCAGAAGCAGAAGAGAGAAAGGAACAGAAAAAATATTTGAAACAATAATTTCTGAGAATTTCTCCCAAATTAATGTTAGACACCATATAAAAGATTCAGAAAGACCAGAGAAGAGCAAGCAGGATAAATGCAAAAAAAAAAAAAAAAAAAAAAAAAAAAAACAGAAGCAAAAAAAGCTACACATAGGGATATAATTTTCAAACTACAGAAGATCAAAGATAAGGAAAAAAATCCTGAAAGATGCCAGAGAGAAAAAAAAACCTCACCTATAGAGGAGCAAAGATAAAAATTACATCCAACTTCTCCTCAGAAATCATGAAAGCAAGAAGAGAGTAGAGGGGAATATTTAAAGTGTTGAGAGCAAAAAAAACCACCAACCTAAAATTCTGTACCCTATAAAATTATCCTTCAAAAGTGAAGGAGAAATAAATACATACAAACATTTTTTAATATCTTTATTGGAGTATAACTGCTTTACAATGTTGTGTTAGTTTCTGCTGTATAACAAAGTGAATCAGCTATACGTATACATATATCCCCATATCACCTCCCTCTTGCATCTCCCTCCCACACCCCCATCCTACCCCTCTAGGTTGTCACAAATCATCAAGCTGATCTCCCTGTACTATGCAGCTTCCCATTAGCCATCCATTTTACATTTGGTAGTGCATATATGTAAATGCTACTCTCTCACTTTGTCCCAGATTCCCTTTCCCCCTCTGTGTCCTCAAGTCCGTTCTCTATGTCCTCGCCTTTATTCCTGCCCTGCCACTAGGTTCATCAGTACTGTTTTTTTTATATTCCGTATATGTGTGTTAGCATATGGTATTTGTTTTTCTCTTTCTGACTTACTTCACTCTGTATGACAGACTCTAGGTCCATCCACCTCATTACAAATAACTCAGTTTCATTCCTTTTTATGGCTGAGTAATATTCCATTGTATATATGTGCCACATCTTCTTTATCCATTCATCTGTCAATGGACACTTAGGTTGCTTCCATGTCTTCGCTATTGTAAATAGTGCTACAATGAATATTGTGGTACATGTCTCTTTTTGAATTATGGTTTTCTCAGGGTATATGCCCAGTAATGGGATTGCTGGGTCATATGGTAGTTCTATTTTTAGTTTTTTAAGGAACTTCCATACTGTTCTCCATATGGCTGTATCAATTTTCATTCCCACCAACAGTGCAGGAGGGTTCCCCTTTCTCCACACCCTCTTCAGCATTTATTGTTTGTAGATTTTTTGATAATGGCCATTCTGACTGGTGTGAGGTGATACCTCATTGTGGTTTTGATTTGCATTTCTCTAATGATTACTGATGTTGAGCATCTTTTCATGTGACAAACAAACATTGAAGGAATTTGTTGCCAGTAGACCTGCCTTGCAAGAAATGTTAAAAAAAAAAAAGTAATTTAGAGAGAAAGAAAATAATATAGGCCAGAAGCTCAGATCTACAAAAAGAAAGAAAAAGCATTGAAGAAGGAATAAGTGAAGCTAAAATAAAACTTTAATTTTTCTTATTCTTAATTGATCTAACAGATGTTTGTTCAAAATAATAATAGCAACAATGTATTTGATTATATATGCTTATGTACACATACATATGTATGTGTATATCTATATGCTTATATACGCTTATGTATAAATGAAATGAATGACAGCAATGACATAAGGGATAGGAAGAATTAGAATTATTTTGTTATTATGAGGCACTTGCACTACCTGTGAAGCAATATAGTGTTATTTGAAGATAGACTTGGATTAGTTGTTAATGTATGTTGCAAACTCAAGGGCAACCACCAAAAAAGTAAAAAAAAGAAGTATAACTGCTGTGCTAAGAAAGGAGAGAAAATGGAATCATATAAAATGCTCAGTTAAGACAACAAAAGGCAGAAAAAGAGTGGAAAACAAACAAAAAAAGAGCAGGGACCAAGGGCAACAAATAATAAACTGTAATAAATATGGCAGATATTAATTCAACTATATCAATAATTACTTTGAACATCAGTGGTCTAAAAGCATCAATTTAAAGACACGGATTGTCAAAAATTATGACCACATGTTATCCACAAAAAAAGCCCACTTTATTATTTTTTCTGGTGGATTTCTTTTTTTCTTTAGCGGCACTGCGCAGCTTGCGGGATCTTCAGTTCCCCAACAAGTGATTGGATACTGGACCCAGCAAGAAAGGGCCAAGTCCTAACCACTGGACCACCAGGGAATTCCCCAAAAGCCCACTTTAAATTAAAGCACATATAGATTAAAGGTAAATGGATGGAGAAAAATATACCATGCTAACACTAATCAAAAAAAGTGGAAGTAGCTATATTAATTTTACACAGGTAAGATACCAGGGATAAATAGGGGCACTACATAATGCTAAAGGGGTTAATTCTCTAAGAGAATTACTCAGAGAACCTTCTCAGAAGAATCTGATAAGTTCTGTCTGGAACCCAGTACTGAATCAAAGAAAGGAGGAACAGTTGTGCATAACAGGTCAGTTTTCTATATTCACACCATATAACCTCAAAAGTGGGCTTTTTCCTTCCTGAACTGTGTGTCTCCACCCACCACTCACCACTGAATTATCTTCCTTTTACTATAAAGGATAGTTCAGCTTTCTCTAACTCCTACCTCTGAATTTGCCTCTCCAAATCCATCAAAGCCTCAGCTGAACTAAAGGCCTTCCATCCAGTAACCATGCTCCTTAAAAGGAGGTTAAAATAAAAGTAGTCTGAAAATAATGTGTATCTGCCATTACAATTCTTCATACATTCCAAAGAGAAAGTCAGAGAAATTGACATGTAGAAAGGGAATAAGACTTGTCTAAGACAATTTATCAATCCAAGCCAGGTGTAGCTGAACATCAAACTCTCACCAAACTCAAGTTCTCTGTCTCCTAGGCCAGAGCTATTTTCACCAGAACGTTGTACCCCATGTGGTAGTTTTTCAATTATTCTCTCCATTCTTTGTCTGGATAACTCTTGCTTGTTCTTCTATGTTTGGATGAAATATTAATTCCTTAGAGAGACTTTCTCTTATTGCCCCTCCAGCTAGATTAGATTCCAGCATTATTCTCTGTCATAGTATCTGTTTTTATAACATTGGTACCAAAATAATGCAATTGTGTATTTCCTTGTGCATTTATATTGAATGTCAATGTCACTCAGTATAGAGTAAGTTTCATGACGATGGGAGGCATGATTCTTTTAAATCATTCTCAACCCACTATGTATTATAGTAAATGAAACAAAGAAAACATTCAATAAATATTTGTGATAAAGAATACAATAAAGAGAAAGACAAAGGTTTTGGATGGCTTGTCCATGTAGACACTAATGTCACTAGGATAATGAAAGACCTTGGCCTGGAGAGTGGCATGGAAGCCAGGGTCTGACACCATCAATGAATGAGGAGAATGACCATGAGACCAGGCAGCAGGAGATAAAGTGCTATGAAGCTCTCTCGAAAGAGAGCTTTTATATGATCAAACTTTAAGTTGTGATCAAAATTTGTCATCTCCATTCATCCTCTAATTTGAATCAACCTCTCACTGTTCCCAATCCCTCCAACCCAAACTTTTCCTCACGGCCTTCTAGAAGCTATTCCATTGAAAACAACTCTTGTGACATCTTTCAACTCTTCCCTCAAATTCCATCTACCATCTTGCCTTAATGAGAACCTAAGTTTACCCTAAGCATCCTACTTTGCCTTGCATTTCATTCAATTCCCAGGGCCAGTTCCAGCCTTTTCTCCTCTTCCAATCATGTAAATACTTCCTATAATTTAAGGTTTTGTCACAAGCCAGTCACTTCTCTCCATTTACTGAAGACTGAGTTGTAGTCTGCCTCTCCACCCTAATACCTGCCATTGCCTTAGTTTACTTTAACGTTCAAGGATACAGTACATCTAACACACTAGCATCTCAGTTCTATGCGTGCCACATTTCCACTGTTAAATATTTATCCAACAAATACTTACTGGGCAACTTTTGTAGGCCAGCACAATGCTAAGCACTGAGAATACCATAACTGCTAAGATATAGTCTTTATATTTATGAGATTTTCACTCTGGTAAGTGGAGAAGGCTGTGCAACAGAAAAAGTCCTTGAGGGCTAGACCATGTCTGACTTGTTCAACACAGTATCACTAGCACCTATCACTGTATGTGGCACCTAGGAGGAATTTAATACATATTCCTCAAATGAATGAAACTGACAGATATAAAATGCAATGTATGGAGTAAGCACAGGATGCTATGAAAACAGAAAGGAGAGACAGATAATAGAAAGATGGGGAGAAAGATTCAAAGTATAATTTTCAAAATGTTAAAAATATAATTCTCATTAAAATACTTAAAAATTGGGTGCCATAATTTTAATTAACTCACAAGTAAGGGAAAGAGTAGGATAACAAAATCAGTTCAAAATCAGTGAAAAAAATAGAATCCTAAAATAAAACTGCTAAGTTAATGTTCTACAGGGCAATAAAACCATAACAAAGTTTTATCAGATGATTCTTAGACAAATTTATTGGATAATGTTTTTTAGTATGACACTGAAAAGACATAGAATTACCTTTTTGTTGTATTTCCATGTTTTAGACACTTTCTCAACAAAGGTTTCTTTGAGATAATATTGCAACTGATACCTGAAGACTGAGCAGAAGTTGGCCAGTAGGAATGTCAAAGGGAAAGGTGACAAGTGTTCCAGGGAATAGGGAAAGTACAGAGACCTGCTTCGCTTCAATCACCCACTACCCTTGTCAGACCCTGGCCTTGATCCAAATGTGAAAATGTTTCAGTTCTGAAATATTAAACCCTAATATCTCACTTGTTGATGACAACTTCCAATTTTTCCAACTTTTTAGTTTACCTCTTTTTTTTTTTTTTACATAGGCTTTTCCACCTCATAGAGGCCTCTGGGTCCTTGATTCTTCCATGCTATCCCAGGCTACCAGCCTCAACCCCATTCAAATTCCATAGCTTGACTCTCTGCCTTACTCTTTTTTGATATTCTCGATTCTGTTACAGCCTGTTATACTGCTATTTTTCCACTGAAGAAATGAATTTACTTGCTTAAATCTATTGGTGGAACAAGTAAGCTAATATTTAAATGGAGGTTTGAATTATTTATGCTTAAATAATTAACTGTAATTTGAAAGGGAAATGGAGGTAGAGTCCTATGTTTTTCTAGACAAAAATGCCACCTGCTTCAAGAGGCCTGGTAGTCTAAATTGAGAAAATAAGCTTTTCTTAAAGTTATTTCTGGGAATTTCCAGTGTGTGAGATGTATACACAAACACAAGACTCCATAGATCTTTTACTACCTACTGCATGGGTCAGTCTATGAACAATATTTTCATAGTCATAAAAGGACTGAAAACTAATTTCACTAAGAAATTATACATAAAGTCCAAAAATAGTATCTATAACTGCAAAAAACCTACAGCTAACATCATATACTTAGCAGTAAAGGACTGAACGTTTTCCCCTCTAAGATGAGGAAAAAGGGAATAATATCCACTCTCACTTCCTCTATTCAATATTGCACTAGAGAGTCCAGATAAAGTAATTAGGCAAGAAAACAAAATAAAAAGCATCCAGATTGGAAAGCCAGAAATATATCTATTTGCTAACAACATGATCCTATATATAGAAAATCCTAAGGAATCCACATAAAAACTATTAGAGCTAATAAACTAGTTCAGCAAGATTGCATGATACAAAATCAACATAAAATATCAGTTGTATTTCTATACACTAGAAATGAGCAATTCAAAAGTAAAATTAAGAGAACAATTCTGTTTACAATAGCATCAAAAAGAATAGAATACTTAGGAATAAATTTGACAAAAGTACAAAACCTATGCTCTGAAAACTACAAAGCATTGTTGAGAGAAATTTAAGAAGGTCTAAATAAATAGAAGATATGCTATGTTCACAGATCAGAAGACAGTATTGTTAAGATGGCAATACTAACCAACTCACTCTACAGATGCAATACCATCACTATCAAAATTTCAGCTGACACCAAAGGGAGCTGAAAACAGGGAGGCAGTCCCTTCTCCTCTCTTCTCTCTTTCCAATTTCCCACCAGTGCCTCTCACTGGCACAACCTAACTGAAGGAAACCAGCTAGCAAGGAAATCTAGGAAAAGTAGTTTGCAGAGTCCCGCCCCAGCATCACAGTACAGAATATAGAATAGTGGGCTTAGATCTAGGAGACAATAGGTAAGTAAAAAGAATGCACAATATACCCCTTTACTCAGCATCCAATCAAAGTTCTCTATGCATATTTAAATTTTCATACAACAGAAGTAACAGCCTCAGGCTGCCTCCTAACAAGATGCAACTAACATTTATACAAAGGATGACATTCTTACCCAAAAAGGGGAGACAGAGTCCCAACAGCCACCATATCCATCTCTGGATGAAGTTAGCTTCTGTTTTAGTTCAGTCAAAATAGCACCTGAGGGCTTCCCTGGTGGCGCAGTGGTTGAGAGTCAGCCTGCTGATGCAGGGGACACAGGTTCGTGCCCCTGTCCGGGAGGATCCCACATGCCGCAGAGCGGCTGGGTCCGTGAGCCATGGCCGCTGAGCCTGCGCGTCTGGAGCCTGTGCTCTGCAACGGGAGAGGCTACAACAGTGAGAGGCCCGCGTACCGCAAAAAAAAAAAAAAAAAAAAAAAAAAAAAAATTGCACCTGAATATTTTTTAGCCTAAATAGTAAATTGTAAAGTTAATCCCAGCAAACAATTCCATAAAAAATAAGAGAAAAGGAGGGAGGCAAAATAGTTAACATATACTAAAATACATATAAAATCAAAGATTGAAATAATATCTGTTATAATTCTCATTTCTATAAATGATCACAATGCTCTAGTTGAGGTTTACACTTTTTTTATTCCACTAACTTTCCATGTTCCTCTTTCCTTCATCCATTACCTCAGTTGATTAAGGTTCATAATCTTGTGGAACGACCCAAATCTTCATTCTTAAAGGGTCTGAAGCTTTAGCATTCTTACCTTTATTGGGTCACTATAGTACACCTGGAGAATCCCCTAGTTTCCAGACATTGTTCTCTTTTCCCCACTGTGTAGCAGCAGCCCAATTTTCCCTTGGAAATTAGAGTCAATCACCTCAGCCCCGGCAGTCACACCCTTCTTTGTATGTTAGATCAATGACATGAGGGGCCCCAAATACCCAGGTGACAGTCTCAACTTCCAATTCAATGGAACCATTGCATGTTTCCTGATGAAAGCATACTTTCTTTGAGTATTAATACTTTTAAAATCAGCAGTAACCAAATACATAAATATGGGAAGAAAAAATTCTGAAATTTTTGGGGTGATGAAAGGAGCAACTCCCACTTTAACCCCTTGATTTCCAGGCCTGTGTATTCTAGCTATGAGATGAACAGCATCATATATTGGCCACTAGATTAGCATATATTGCAAATTGTAGGATAGCATCCAACCTCTAAAAGTGTTGTTTCCCAGCTGATATTCTACTGTCCTATAAAGCCAGCTTCCTCTGGATAATGAGATATGTGATTGCACAATAAAAACAATGATTCCCATGAGCTAGAGCCCTTAGCCTCACTCTTTTGCTGTAAATCATTATTTCCTTGGACAAAACAATGAAATGTGAGGTGCTATGGTGGAGAATAAGGCATTCTGTAAGTCCATAGATGATGGAGCTGGCAGAAGCATTTGGGAAGGAAAGCAAATCTATACCCAGAATGACTATTCTAGTGAGAAAATTTGTTTAAAAAAAAAAGAAGAAAAGAAAATGTGTTCCCTCAGTGATGGAAGGGACATTTTAATCAACCCCCTGGGTACAGTGTGAAGTAAGGGGCTCAGCATTCATGTTTGCTGTTGACAAGTTGGGCTTTCAGCTGTAGTGATAGGTAGGTCAGCCTTACAGACGGGGAGGCCCATGTTGTTAAATCCATGCACAACTTTGTGCAAGCAGAGTGGCTGGGAAAAAAGAGACTGACTTCTACAAATTTGCTCTTAAATGTGCTCCTAAAGCACACTTCTGACTGGAGCCAGTAAAACATGTGGAACCACATGTAGATCAGGCTAGAATTTTTTTTAATAGTAACAGAATCCCCATGAAGCCATGGGTATGGGTCATTGAGATCACACCACTAGTACACAGTGAAGCTAGCATTTAAATCTGGTTCTGATTGACACCTAAATCTATCCTCTTTCTACTATACCTCCATTGCTTTACAGCAAATTAATGACAACTACGTGAACCTTTCTCCCAAATTGCTTTGTTGCAAACAGGTTTTTATTAGGTCTAGCTCTTTGATAAGCCCTAAATTGAGGAAAGACTTATATACATCTGTGCTTATGAACATCAGAACCAATTTCACTACAGAGTGTGGGCTTCCAAAAATTTCTCTGGAACAAGCTGCATCCTGATTAACCCCAGATGAAGCTCTTCTTCTTTTTTTTTTTTTTTTTTTGCGGTACGCGGGCCTCTCACTGTTGCGGCCTCTCCCGTTGTGGAGCACAGGGTCCGGACGCGCAGGCTCAGCGCCCATGGCTCACAGACCCAGCCACTCCACGGCATGTGGGATCCTCTCAGACCGGGGCACGAACCCCTGTCCCCTGCATCGGCAGGTGAACTCTCAACCACTTCGCCACCAGGGAAGCCCCAGATGAAGCTCTTCTATATCATGCGGGGAAGATTTGAAGGGTCAGTTTGGGAAGTGGATGACTTGTCTGAACATTTGGGTCTTGTAAGCCCCTTTAAACTAGGCTCACTCACTCACACATAGGGGCTTTTTTCCAAAGCCCCTATGTGTGATAACTCCCCCAAGTTGTGTCCCAGTAAGAAATTAAGCCTTGTTAATGGGAAAGGACTATCACCCACTTCTATTTTGATGCAAATTGTCCCAGCAGAATAAAAAAGGGGACAGTGAAAGTGATGACACTGATCTAATTATCTGCAGGCCAATATCACCAAGTTTTTGAAAGGAACACACAGAATGGCCTGACACAGACACACAAAACAGCTAGGAAACAATCAGGACCTTAGCAACAAGGCAAAAACTGGCTCCTCTCTGCATAAAGAGCTGTTTTATGAGCATTTCTGTTTACTTTGCATTAAGTCCCACAACCTCCCCCAAAGAAGGTTGCAGTCCATTTTTAATTGATGCCCCATTGCCCTATAATCATTGACATGCACCATTCCACCAACTTCTGCTTTCCAGGCCTATTGTCCACAGACCAGTTTCAGGCCCTGGTTTTATAGAAAATGTAACACATAAGAATAAGACTTCAGTGGATACAGAGCCCCAGCATCCAAACAGTGTGGTACTTCACAAACTGTTTCTCATATTATCCTATTAGTCACAAAGTGAAGCCAATGTTAAAATCTCCATGTTTAAATTGAGGAAAAAGAAATCCAAGAGATGAGGCCACTTGACAAAATGTTCAAAGCCAGCAAGTAGAAAGAAGGAGGCCCAAGTCTAAGATTCTTCGTACGATACCACACTGCAGCTGTGTTATTAAGATACTGGCAAAAAGAGGAAATGAGAGGTATACCCTAAAAATGATCTTCCGTGAAATTTAGCAAATGGTTCCCTGATTTGTACTTTAGTTTCCTGAATCCAGTCTACTTTACCTGGGTTCCAAGGCCTTACAAACCTTTGCTAAGAGGCTTCTTCTCTCAACCCTGGCCCTGCATGAGTCCAGATCCATCCATTGCTCCAAGACCTAACATTAGGGTTCCACACGCTCTAGCACAGGCAGTGTAGGATAGGCAATTATCATAGACTTTGGAGTCAGGCAAACAGACCTGGGTTTGAATCCCATTCTATGAGCTGGGCAAGTTATTTCAGCTCCATAAAATTCTATTTTCTTACTTGCCTATGGAGAACAATACTATGTATCTTGTGAGGAATCAGCACACGATGATTGTTCAACTAAGGGTAGGTGCATCCAAGGTCATACTCTCATTTATATTTAATCAAAATTTTCCTACTGTTATTGAAGGATAACTGCATTCAAATTAAGTGGTGATAAATTGCCTTACTACCTAAAAATAGCTAACACTATTTAAGGAGTGAATAAATAATTAAATGAATGACTACATAATTGAATGAATCAATCAAGCCATTGGATATACCTGGTATAATTGAATCAATTTAATTAAACAAATACATATTAAATACTATTATGTCCCAGGTACTGTGCTAAGTTCAAAATATATAACAGTGAATAAGATAGACAGGATCTTTGCTCTCATAGATCTTAACAGTCTAACAATTACTCTCTCTTTTGGTTTTTGTTATGAAATCTATTAAAACATTGAACAAACTATTGGAACTATTTGCTTTGGAAGATACCCCCTCCACTGGCCTATGAGCACCATGAATATCAAAGCTGGGTCTTGATCACCTGTCTCAGGTCCTGTTAACATTTAACAACTTTATGTACTAGCCCAGTTTCCCATTCCTGACAGATTTTGCCGTCTCCTCTGGACTTTCCTTAATTGTGCACATTCCTGTTGCTCTTCCCTGACAAAAATATTCAGACAGGAGGCTGCCCTAGGATTTATTCCTCAAGATATGGTGGGAATGGGGGCTTTGGCAGGGAAACACTTTTAGGCCCAGTTGCAATGTATGGATCCAGAAAGTGAAGTTAAATAAACTATATATATATATATATATATATATATATATATATATATATATATATATATATATATATAGTTTATATATATATATATATATATATATCTTAAAAGAAAATGATGACTTTGTGATGGAAAATGAGTTCAAAATAGTATGTCAACTAAAGAGAGCCAAGGGATCAATGAGAGACAAACTGGGCACCAGGGAGCAAGGAACTGGGTTGGAGGAAGCTCCTGACGACGCCCAAATTACCTCTGGAGACCGGAAGCCAATCTTGCTGCTCCTTTTGTATCCTCCCACCATGAATTTGAGTAAGTGGCCCAGGATAGTTAAAGAAACAGAACAACGTGGACACTATTAATCTGTGGCACTTCAAACCTACCCCAGGGACCAAAGAAAATTTGGACCAAGCCTGAGAAAACTTGAGTGACCACCCTTTTCCTGACAGGAATATTAGCTCTACCTTCAGAGACTTGGGGCTTGACTTAAAAAATGAATTCAATCAGCTGTCAGACACCTGTACAAACAGGATGCACCAGGGTTCCTTCACCTTCTTTCTGGTGTCACAGATCGGGGGAGGACAGATAACAAGGACTAACAATGATTTGTACTTACTTATGCAATGGGTGGAGAACAGGAAGCCTGAATGCAACTGCCTCACCCCTGTCAGGGCTCGTAGCTGGAGATCGTGAACATCTGAGAGCGTGTAGTTTTCCACTGTTTCACAGAGGAACCCTTCGGAGTATATTGTGCCCCGTAGGTCATTTCATAAAGCTCCTATGGGTAGAGTGAGGCTATGAGGTCTGGAAAGCCACCTGCTCAGCACCCTCCTTATCCCATGCAGTTGGTAGGGGTGAGAGGAAGGGAGAGAGAGCTGGGGAAAGGATAAGGATGCTGTGGTTCCTAAAGAGAAACTCACAAAACAGCAGAGCACTGAGGATTTCATATTCTTTCAGGGTTTTATACGCCAAAACAATGGTGAATGAGAATGGTCAGGAATGAATAATAACTGGCTGCCAAGAGCCTTGTTAACCATGGTGATTATCTCCCAGCCAAAGTCAACAGGCAGCAGACTGATAAGAGACACATCAGTTCTTCTGTTCACAATTCATTCAGAGCTTTTTTTTTTTTTTTTTTTAATGTGGAAGCCAAATAATTCAGACTTCCAATCTAGGTCTCTAGTCAGAAAGAAAGCATTTTCCCTTATCCCTCACCCTCTCTGATGCTTCAGAACCAAGGAGGAAAAGGCACCAAACCAGCTGGTCAGAAAGGTCTGCATACAGGCAGGAGCTTCCTTCAAAGGCTCTGGAAGCAGAGTCCTGTGTAACTGTATCTGCCTGTGGCCAAGCATCTTCGGAGGCCCCCTTTCCCACCTCACCCCAGCTTTGGGCAGCGGCTTCTCAGCTGCAGTGGTTACCAACCCTCAGACTACAGAAAGGGTAATAAACGGTTGCCATTTATCACCTGTCAGATATTCAGCCACCATTAGTCCTGAACAGCAAAGTCAGACACAAAACGGCAACTACTAGTCTCTTTCGTGTATCTTGATGTCTTGGGGGTAAATGCTCAGGCTTTTGGCTTTCTCCTCCTACTTGTAATCCACCCCAGGAATGGTATTTGGATCTGTGAGGAGGGGGTTACACAGGTCCGGGGCAGCTGGGGAGAAAGGCCCTCATATGTCTTCAGGAAGTTCCTTATGCATCACCCTCATGTCTGGTCCCTAGACTGGTACACACAGAGGTGTTGTTGATGCCATCAGATCTTTGGGGATATCATATCAGTGTCTGCTGCTATTAAAGTTCAAACTATTAGTCATTTGCCCATGGTTGCAAAATTTCTATTGCTATCTGCCCTATTCTTTAGTCCATCAAGCTTCTCAACACATCTCAGCCCCATCACCAACCCAAGCAGAAACTTTTAAATTCCTTGTGTTCTTTACAAGCCAAGGGAACCAGCAGTACTATCTTACACCATCTATCTAGACCAGTTCTCAGGTACTGTTACACTGTACAGTTCCTGACTCTGGTATAGTACTAACCTAAATGCACAACTTCTCCTAGAGACTTGAAGCGTCCCTAGGCCCTGCACCCAGGCCACTAGTTCCAACGCTTACCGTTCCCTCATACCTATCTGAAGACTTCTGTGGTACACGTACACACTCATACACATACACGTGACATACACACACCTCAAGCTTGTACCCTAAATAAGCAGGGGCATGATGAGGACTCCAGTGTTTATCTTACCCTACCTCTTCCATGGTCTCTCTTCTTCCAACATTAACAATGCTAAGACAGGTGGAATTTCTTCAGTCTCATGAGTCAGAGCCTTTCCCTGTGTACTCTGACTGTTCCCTGGACTATGATTTATAGTAGCTATTTAAATTATGTTATAAATTATTAATTTGTTGTAAAATCAATTTAATGGGTCAAGACTAGCATTTTTGTAAATGAAATAAAATAGAATTAAACAGAATAGAAAATATTAGAGGGCATCCCCTGAAGTAAGAGTAATACTATTTTCTGAAAATTTTTTGAAGTATAATTATTTACAATATTATATTGGTTTCAGGTATATAACATAGTGATTCAATATTTTCATACATTATGAAAAAATCACTACAATGAATCTGTTTATCATCTGTCACCATACAAAGTACTGATTATACATATTCCCTATGTTGTACATCAAATTCCTATGACATGTTTATTTTATAACTGGAAGTTTGTACTTCTTAATCCCCTTCACCTATTTCACCCATTCCCATACCTCCTCCCTTCTGGCAACCACCAGTTTGTTCTTTGTATCTATGAGCCTGTTTCTGTTCTGTTCTGTTTGTTCTGTTGTTCTGTTTTGTTTTTTAGATTCCACATATAAGTGAAATCATACAGTGTTTGTCTGATTTATTTCACTTCGTATAATACCCTCTAGGTCCATGCGTGTTGCCACAAGACAAGATTTCATTCTTCATTCTTCCTTGCTGATACTTGTTATTTCTTGTTTGTTGATAGTAGCCATTCTGATAGGTGTGAGGTGATATCTCATTGAGGTTTTGATTTGCATTTCCCTGATGATTAGTGATGCTGAGCATCTTTTCAGGTGCCTGTTGATCATCTGTATGTCTTCTTTGGGAAAATGTCTATTCAGGTCTTCTGCTCATTTTTTTTTTTTTGCTGTATGCGGGCCTCTCACTGTTGTGGCCTCTCCCGTTGCGGAGCACAGGCTCCGGATGCGCAGGCTCAGGGGCCATGGCTCATGGGCCCAGCCGCTCCGCGGCATATGGGATCCTCCCGGACCGGGGCACGAACCCGTATCCCCTGCATCGGCAGGCGGGCTCTCAACCACTGCGCCACCAGGGAGGCCATGCTCATTTTTTAATTGTACTGTTGTTCGTTTTTATTTCCTGAAATTTTTGTTTCAATTTTACATGAATATAGGCATGTGTGTGTATGTTGGGTGATGATTTTAAAAATGTATTTCCTACCATGGGTTGTGGTCAAAAAGTCTGAAAACCATGGCTAAAATTAAATGTTCACGTTAGGAAATCTAAGCTTCACCTTTGATATATAAAGGTAGCTCAAGACCTTTAGAAGTCAATATTTTCTTTCAAAAATGCCTGATCCTCAAGAATATTCTCCTCCTAAGGATTCATCAATGAATTCAGGTCTGAAACTGAAAGCTGAATAATAGACAATTTGTTCTAGGTGGTATCTGCCGTCCCAGTGCTTTTGCCCTGGGTCCCGGAATACGCGAGACCTTTTGTGCACCCTCCAAGAGTGGAGTCTCTGTTTCCCCAGCCCTGTGGGGTTCTTGCAATCAAGCCCCGCTGGCCTTCAAAGCCAAATGCTCTGGGAGCTCTACCTCCCGATGCTGGAGCCCTAGGCTGGGGAGCCTTACGTGGGACTCAGAGCTCTCACTTCTGTGGGAGAACAACTGCAATATAATTTTTCTCCAGTTTGTGGGTCGCCCACCCAGTGGTATGGGACTGGATTATATAATGAGTGTGTCCCTCTTACAGTTTCACTGTGGAGGGTCAGTGAAACTGTCCTTTATGTCCTAAACTTCTTTATGTCTTTGGGTGTAGAATACCTTTTTTTGGTAGGTTCCAGTCTTTTTAATCAATGGTTGTTTAGCAGTTAGTTGTGATTTTGGTGCGCTTGTGAGAGGAGATGAGCCCAAGGTCCTTCTACTCTGCTATCTTGTCTCTCTGCCCTCCTAATGAAAGAGTCATTGAGTCATTAAGCAAGGAGCTACAAGGCAACAAGATTTATATTAAAATTCATCTGAATGTCCAAAAAGTATATTTTTAGAAAGGCATGTATACCATTAGCAGATCTGGCCCAAGGAACATATTAAGATTCAATGAACTGTTACTCCCTAGTGTTTTGCCAGATGTCTCAAAATCAAAGATATCCTGGCTCAGTTCTATCCTATCACAAATGTTCTATTTTAATCTAGTGATTCTCTTTAGCCAAATTGAGTTATTCATTATTCCTAGAGTCAAATTTAGGGGCAGGCCAACCAGGCCGCTTCCCAAGACCGCAATCTATCCAAAGAGCTAAAGCAGGTCTATATTATATAATATCAACACAGATGGTTTTAAAAAGTGACAGCAACCCAGTTTCACCAGAAAAATCCACCAACAAAGTCAGAAGAAAGCCTCAGAGGGACTTTCCTGGCAGTCCAGTGGTTGCAACTTCACCTTTCAGTTCAGGGGGTGCAGGTTTGATCCCTGGTCAGGGAGATATGATCCCACATGCCTCATGACCAAAAACCCAAAACATAAAACAGAAGCAATATTGTAACAAATTCAACAAAGACTTTAAAAATGGTGTGCATCCAAAAGAAAAAAAGAAAAAGAAAGCCTCAGAGTACCTTGTGCTTTATAAATGAGAAGAGTGCTTTGGAGGCTGGGTTGAAACAGACAAGACTGCCTCTCTCCGAATTCTGTGCTTCTGATGGGACCCTGATCTCCCCCTCCTTCCCCTTTCTAACACTCACAGCCTCACACCACTGTCTGCCTTGAGACCTTCAAGTTTAATCTCATATGCACTTTATACCTGTTTAAGTCAGACGCCCTGTGGTCAGGGCATCCTCATCCTCTGGGCTCTAATCCCCCACTTGGCTCTCTATATCTAAACTTCTGATGCCTTTGACTTCAGGAAATATCTGAGGAGACCCTTCCACTGTATCCATCTGGAAGTCAGAGCAGTCATCAGCAAATCCTATATATCCTCAATCTAGTACTGTCCCTTTGCCTTCTTATTCTAACAGAAATCTGACTCTCTTGGCAGGGCATTGCTTACCCATCAATGCTCTCAAGTGGTTTTTGTCTTATCTCCAAACTCCTTGTACCACAGACCCAGGTGAAGTAAATGTTCTCCTTTCCCATCCTAGTGTCTCTTAACCAACTTACCCTTTCCTCCTAAAACTCCCAACTTTGAATAATGTTGCCAGACCATACTACCCTCTACCCTCTCATTGTTGCTGTCACCTCCTGACCTTTAAGTCATGCTCTTTCATTTCCTGGAGACTGTATCTCACTTTTATTCTCAGTTATAATTCAATAATTTCAATAATCATATAGCTGTTCTTCCCCATGTCCTGGCTTTTGTGTTCCTTGACCTCATCTCCTCCAGTGATATTGTCTTACACCCCAACGTAATCACTCATCCCCATAGTCATATCCTACACCTTATTATTACCAAGAGTTGCAACTTCTACCTCATCTCAGTTCCAAGCATGCCAATTCTGATCACCACCACCTCTTATCTTTCCAGTTTGGGTATTCCAATTCCAACAAGTCTTTGACCCCACAAAGACCTACAATCTATAGATCCTACTCTTTTTCACTATTCCCCACTATATTTCCTTTTTTTTTTTTTTTTTTTGCAGTACGCGGGCCTCTCACTGTTGTGGCCTCTCCCGTTGCGGAGCACAGGCTCTGGATGCGCAGGCTCAGCGGCCATGGCTCACGGGCCCAGCCGCTCCGTGGCATGTGGGATCTTCCCGGACCGGGGCACGAACCCGCGTCCCCTGCATCGGCAGGCGGACTCTCAACCACTGCACCACAGGGAAGACCCAACTATTCCCCACTATAGCACCTTGCTGTGGCTTCCCTCCCATCTCTATCCAGCTTAGCGTCTATAATTCAACATAATAATTTCTCTCTTACATGCTCCTTCGGCTCTCTTCTCCTTTCTCTCTTCATTGTACTCTTCTTGAAAAATTCCAGCCTCAGTGAGATCCACCTCTTCACTTCTCCTAGCCGGCACCTAAGCAGCTGAACCTGGTTGGAAATAAACACACAACTATGCTGACTGGTCTGAATTAAGTTCATGACTCCTAAACTTGAGCAGACCCTCGGAGCTCAGGAATTGTCTCCCTGATCCATTCACTCTCCCACTTTCTCAGATAAGTATTTCATATGTTTTCCTCTCTATAACCTCCACCCCTCTTCCATCATTGCTGCCTTTCACATAGAACTTCAGAAGCTGCATCACCACATTTGCCCTCACACATGTGTCTGTGCCCACGTTCTCCACTTTCCCTCTCATTACTGTGAATGGACAGTCTCCTCCTACCAAAGGCCAACCTGTCTACTCCTATAGTGATTCTTTATCCTCTCCCTATAATCAAGGGCATCACTCCAGTAATTCTCTTCTCTCTCTTTTATGTCATTGATTACTATCTTTCTATAAAATCATCCCCATCTGCATAAAATCACCTGAAACTCTTCCATTTATTAAAAAATATTAATTTATTTATTTGCTGTAAAGCAAAATTCTTAAAAGGTTTGTCTCGTGTTCATTTTCTCCAGTTCCTCTCTTTGTGTTTTCTAGGGAATCCATCTCAAACAAGAATTCACTCCTACCATTTCATAGCTACTACTCTTATCAAGGTCTTTAGTAATCAACACTACCAAATCTAATGACTAATTCTTAATCATAGTTTACTTCACCAATCAGGAACATTTGATATATTTGGTTCCTCCCTCCTTCAAACATCGTATTTACTAGGAATCCAAGAAACTGAAAACCTCCTCATCTCACTGAATGTTCCTTCACAGTGTCCTTTTCTGGTTCCTCCTTATCTTCCTGACCTCTAAACATTGGCACACCCCAGGGCTTAGCCCTTAGATCTGCTCTCTTTCCTTCATATACTCATATCCTTGTGATCTCATCCAGTCTCACGATTTTAAGTACAACTGCCTGCCTGACAATTCTTAAATTTATAAATTCAGTCCAGACTTCTCACCTGACTTTCACACTTAAATATCCAACTGTTTTATCAAATAACTCTATTTAGAAGTCTAATAGACATCTGAAATTAACATGTCTGAAGCCAAACTCTTGATCTTCCCTTAAAACCTCTACTTCCAAAATTTTCTCTATCTCAATTAATGAAAACTCCAAACTTCTGGCTTCTCCTGTCAAAAACTTTGGAGTCAACACTGACACCTTTCTTTAATACCAGACATCGAATCCACCACCAAGTTCTGCCGTCTGTGTTTTCCAAATATCTACAATCCAACCTCTTCTCCACACCTATATTTTTAGCTCTTTTGTCCAAGACAACAAACCTGGTTTATTGCGATAAAACTACTAACCAGAGTCCCTATTTCCTCCCTTGCCTTGCCCTCTAAATCTATTCTCCAAACTTTTTAAAATGTGTAAGATTGTGTCACTTCTCTGCTCAAAACTTTTCAGCAGTTCCCATCGCACTCAGAGTAAGAGCCAAGGAGTTCCATGAGGGATAAACTAGTCTCTATTTCCTCTGAGTCCTGTATGTACCTGTAATAACACTTATCACACTGAATACTAATAAGCTTGTTTACCAGTCTGCCATTGCCTACTCTGTTAATTCCTTGAAGACGTGGAATGTGGACACTTTTTTTTACTTTCTCATTTCAGTATTCAGTATGCCTAGTACATAGAAGCAGACCAACACATAGCCATTGAATTCTAATTGCTCATGACCACAGTCAGTCCTCCTAAATACCCAATTTTTCTTGAAAAAAGGCCCAGGTACATTCCCAGATAGACTATAAGCTCCATGACGAGAGAGACTGCATCTCCCTCTTTCACAGTTCTGTCCTCAGTACCTAGTGTGATGCCTACTACACAGTGGGTGCCAGGTAAATGACTATTGAGTGAATAAATGAATAAGTAATACAATAAATGTCCCACAGCTCAGGCTGACTACACCTCCCCACAACTGTCATCTCCAGAACAGCTCCCTGTACTTTTCTGAAAGAAGGCTTCGAGCTGTTAGCTTCTTTCAGAAGTGCCGTGTTGGCAGAGAGAAACTGCTAGCCTCGTTTCCCCGGCTCAGCTGGCCGGGCTCTGAGCTGCATGGCTGGCCCTGGATTGGGGGAGAAAGGGAAGGGCAACTATAGATCACTGTTTCAGTGAAGTGAGCAACACTTGCTTCCGCAGGGAAAATATCTTCTTTATTCACTTTCACCTCGATTCCGAAGCGCTCCCGACCAGCCAGCTTTGTCCCCAGACACTTTCTCCTCCATCTCAGGAAGCCAGGAGCCAGGGCCCACTCTCTCTTTTCTGGTGTGTGGTCTGAGTTTCAATTCTGTCTGGCAGACAGTATGGAGGACTCCAGGTCAGCAGGGTCATCAGAATGCTAAGAGGAAATCTGATTGATGAGCAAGTGTCAGCAGGAATGAATGGGACCCTTAATTAATGACTTCTGCCCTGTTTCAAAGAAAGGTTCCCTTACACCCAGTTCTCTCTTTTCTCTGAAAAAAAATTGGGGTGGGGTAAGGAACTGAGGAAGAAAAAGAGGAAAAAGCACCCCTATAATCCAAAGTTTTCAAAACGACATAAAGGAGACTTCAAAGACAGACATGGTCAGTTTTTTATGTACGAGACTGGTTCAGTGATTCTCTCCTCTCTTTGTTTCCACGGACAGCTAGGCTCCATTCCAAAGCTAAAAAATAAAAAGCCACATTGTTCTGAGGGGAGCTCGCTTTTACAAGAAATTTCCTCCTCACCACTGGGGCAAATTAACTGCCTCGGGCCTGGGTGCTCCTGGAGCATTTCTTCCCAAGCTGGCTCAGCAGGCCAGCCTCCCACCCCTGCCCGCTCAGACCAGAAGAGGAGCGTAATCCATCTACTCGACTCAACAGACTTAGAAAACTGACCTGCCTAGTGGAAGATCACAAGTCAGAGTGATAAGGGTGATAACAGAGGATTGATCAGGATTTATGTGCAACAAAGAGGTAACATGAGGGTACAGAAGGGTACCTAGAACAGGTGGTATCTAAACTGAGGTTTACATTCAGGAACTTTAGCTTGCCACTCAGCAATGGACATCTGCCACATGCCTGGTAACTGAGTTGGATGAAACAACAGAATACAAAGAGGACATTTCCAAACCGCAGCTCAGCAAGTCACTTAAACTGTTCTGGGAGACCAGATCAGTGCTTTGTGACCACCTAGAGGGGTGGGATAGGGAGGGTGGGATGGAGATGCAAAAGGGAGGGGATGTGGGGATCTATGTTTACATATAGCTGATTCACTTTGTTATACAGCACAAACTAACACAACATTGTAAAGCAATAAATAAATAAATAAATAAACTTTCTGTTCTTATAATCCTCACCTCTAACCTGGACTCATAATATCTATTTCCAGGGGTTGCTGAGGAAACAATAAAATGAGATAACATAGGTACAATTCTTAAACAGTACTTGGCACATAGAAGTTCATCAATAAATGATAGTTTAAAAGGGGGGAGGGGAGTTAATCCCTGTTTGAAGGCTTTCCCAGCCTAGTGAGAACAACAAACATGAAAAACAAGTAATTACATTGTATCTCAGTTCTAGTTAACAAATTACCATAGACTGGGTGTCTTATAAACAACAGAAATTTATTTCTCACAGTTCTGGAGGCTAGAGGTCTAACATCAGGGTGGCAGCAAGGTCAGGTTCTGTGAGAGTCTTCTTCTGTGTTGTAGACTGCTGCCTTCTCACTGTGTTCCCATTCATGAGGGCTCCACACTCGTGACCTAATTACTTCCCAAAGGCCCCATCTCCTATCTCATTGAGGCTGAGGATTTCAACATATAAATTTGGTGGAGGACACATTCAGTCCACTGCACATTGTGATATTATGAAGGCTACAAGAGGTGTGTACAAAATATAAGTGAATATATATACAGATGGCCAACAGGCACAAAAAAAGATGCTCAACATCACTAATTATTAGAGAAATGCAAATCAAAACTATAATGAGGGGGCTTCCCTGGTGGTGCAGTGATTGAGAGTCCGCCTGCCAATTCAGGGGACATGGGTTCGTGCCCCGGTCCAGGAAGATCCCACATGCCATGGAGCGGCTGGGCCTGTGAGCCATGGCCGCTGAGCCTGTGCGTCCAGAGCCTGTGCTCCGCAACGGGAGAAGCCACAACAGTGAGGGGTCCGCATACCACACACACACAAAAAAAAATCAGGTAACACTTCACCAAATAAAGGAAGCTGGGAGGACAATCTGAGGAGCGGGCCCAGTGAAATCAGATCAAGCTGCTACTATGGGCTTTATGAGTGGAGATGAACAGATGAGACAGGTATTGGAATAACAGAAGAACTGACTTGGCAATGGGTTGGACGTGGGGTTGAGGTCAGAGAAAGAAGTCAAAGATGGCTGAGATTGGGCTTGATGGCGGGAAGCTGTTGATGCACCAAATTAGTCTCAAAAGGAACAAGGCACAGTCAGGACAAAAATGAAAAAGCAAATTGAATGGATCCAAAACCCAAACAAATGGGGTACTTTATATTCTCTTATGCTTCTGGAAGTGATGAGCTAGAGGGAGGACACTTGGCTAACTTTCGCTTAGCAGCCTCAAATGATAATAGACCCCATTCTACAATTCCATTACACTTATGAATTACTGATTCAGCACTGCTCCCTTCTGTGGCAACCGTCCCAGTGAGGAGAGAAGGGAAAACACACAATTAAAGGAAACAGAGCCAGCTTGGGCCAGACCCTCAGGGCTTCTGCTCCAGCAATTGGGATTAGATCACACCCCCAATGGAGTGGTGATAGCCAGAGCAGAGGGGATGTCTCACCTTACAAAGGGCTCCAGCTCTAGCACTTCCATCTCTAGTTGTGATAACTGCCATCACAACTTGAGGAAAGATGTGACTTGGGTCCACATCAAATCCAACTCTCTCACCAAAGGCATTGGGCACATGCAGTCTGTATATGAATGCTCCCACGTAAGAACACCGCTTCAAGACCACAATAGGTAATTGTTTCACCTAAATTCATAGAAGCAGAGAAAGTTAGGCAAAATGAAAAGTCAGAGTAACTGCTTTCAATTGAAAGAGCAAGAGGAGACCTTCAAGATGGTGGAGGAGTAAGACATGGAGATCACCTTCCTCCCCACAAATACATCAAAAATACATCTACATGTGGAACAGCTCCTACAGAACACCTACTTAACGCTGGCAGAAGACCTCAGACTTCCCAAAAGGCAAGAATATCCCCACATGGTAGGGCAAAAGAAAAAAGGAAAAGCAGAGACAAAAGAATAGGGACAGGACCTGCACCAGTGGGATGGAGCTGTGAAGGAGGAAAGGTTTCCACACACTAGGAAGCCCCTTCACTGGCAGAGACGGGGGGGGGTGGGGGCGCAGGGGGAAGATTCGGAACCATGGAGGAGAGCTCAGCAACAGGGGTACAGAGCGCAAAGCAGAGAGATTCCTGCACAGAGTATCAGTGC
Source organism: Hyperoodon ampullatus (assembly GCF_949752795.1). NCBI lineage: Eukaryota > Metazoa > Chordata > Mammalia > Artiodactyla > Ziphiidae > Hyperoodon > Hyperoodon ampullatus. Next base: position 50,580,817 of record NC_136920.1, on the reverse strand, counting down.
CGACCAGCACTCACCAGCCGGAGAGGCTTGTCTGCTCACCCTCCAGGACAGGTGGTGGCTGGGAGCTGAGGCTCCAGCTTCGGAGGTCAGATTCCAGGGAGAGGACTGGGGTTGGCTGCGTGAACACAGCCTGAAGGGGGCTAGTGCTCCACAGCTAGCCAGGAGGGAGTCCAGGAAAATGTCTGGAACTGCCTAAGAGGTAAGAGACCATTGTTTCGGGGCGCGTGAGTAGAGGGGATTCAGAGCACTGTCTAAACGAGCTCCAGAGACGTGCATGAGCTGCTGCTATCAGCACGGACACCAGACACCGTCATGAAACGTTAAGGCTGCTACTGCAGCCACCAAGAAGCCTGTGCGCAAGCACAGGTCACTATCCACATCTCTCTCCCGGGAGCCTCTGCAGCTCATCACTGCCAAGGTCCCGTGATCCAGGGACAACTTAGTCGGGAGAACAAACAGTGTGCCTCAGGCTATTGCAATTTCACGCTGGCCTCTGCAGCCACAGGCTCAACCCACATTCGATATCCCTCCCTCCCCCCAGTCTGAGTGAGCCAGAGCCCCCTAATCAGCTGCTACTTTAACCCCCTCCTGTCTGGGCAGGGAACAGATGCCCTCAGGTGACCTACACACAGAGGAGGAGCCAAATCCGAAGCTGAACCCCAGAAGCTGTGCAAACAAAGAAGAGAAAGGAAAATTTCTCCCAGCAGCCTCAGGAGCAGTGGATTAAATCTCCACAATCAACTTGATGTACCCTGCATCTCTGGAATACCTGAATACAAAATGAATTATCCCAAAATTGAGGTGGTGGAATCTGGAAGCAACTGTAGACTTGGGTTTTACTTTCTGCATCTAATTTGTTCTGGTTTTATGTTTATCTTACTTTAGTATTTAGAGCTTATTATCATTGGCAGATTTGTTTATTGATTGGGATGCTCTCTTCCTTTTATATATATATATATTTTTTCCTTTTTCTATTTTGTGACTGTGTAAGTGTATGCTCCTTTGTGTGACACTGTCTACATAGCTTTGTTTTTACCATTTGTCCTAGGGTTCTGTCTGTATTTTTGTTGTTGTTGTTTTTTAGTATAGTTTTTAGCACTTCTCATCATTGGTGGATTTGTTTTTAGCTGTGGTTGCTCTCGGCTTTCTTTCCTTTTATTACTTTTTTATTTTTTATTTTTAATACAAGTTTTTTATTTTAATAACATTAATTTATTATATTTTTCTTTCTTTGTTTCTTTTTCTTCCTCCCTTCTCTAATGAGCCGTGTGGCTGACAGGGTCTTGGTGCTCCATCCGGGTGTCAGATCTGAGCCTCTGAGGTGGGAGAGCTGAGTTCAGGACATTGGTACACCAGAGACCTCCTGGCCCCACATGATATCAAACAGCAAAAGCTCTCCCAGAGATCTCCATCCCAATGCTAAGACCCAGACCCACTCAACGACCAGCAAGCTACAGTGATGGACCCCTATGCCAAACAAATAGCAAGAGAGGAACACAACCCCACCCATTAGCAGAGAGGCTGCCTAAAATCATAAGGTCACAGACACTCCAAAACACACCACGGGACGAGGTCCTGCCCACCAGAAAGACAAGATCCAGCCTCATCTACCAGAACACAGGCACCAGTCCCCTCCACCAGGAAGCCCACACAACCCACTGAATGAACCTCACCCACTGGGGGCAGACACCAAAAACAACAGGAACTACAAACCTGCAGCCTGTGAAAAGGAGACCCCAAACACAGTAAGTTAAGCAAAATGAGAAGACAGAGAAATACACAGCAGATAAAGAAGCAAGGTAAAAACCCACCAAACCAAACAAATGAACAGGAAATAGGCAGTCTACCTGAAAAAGAATTCAGAGAAATGATAGTAAAGAGGATCCAAATCGTGGAAATAGAATGGAGAAACTACAAGAAGCATTTAAAAAGGACCTAGAAGAATCAAAAAGCAAACAAATAATGATGAACAACACAATAAATGAAACTAAAAATTCTCTAGAAGCAATCAATAGCAGAATAACTGAGGCAGAAGAACGGATAAGTGACTTGGAAGATAAAATAGTGGAAATAACTACCGCAGAGCAGAATAAAGAAAAGAAGAATAAAAACAATTGAGGAAAGTCTCAGAGACATCTGGGACAACATTAAACTCACCAACATTCAAATTATAGGGATCCCAGAAGAAGAAGAGGGGAAAAAAGGGACTGAAAAAATATTTGAAGAGATTACAGTAGAAAACTTCCCTAATATGGGAGAGGAAATAGTCAGTCAAGTCCACGAAGAGCAGAGAGTCCCATACAGGATAAATCCAAGGAGAAAAACGCCAAGACACATATTAATCAAACTATCAAAAATTAAATACAAAGTAAAAATATTAAAAGCAGCAAAGGAAAAGCAAGAAATAACATACAAGGGAATCCCCATAAGGTTAACAGCTGATCTTTCAGCAGAAACTCTGCAAGCCAGAGGAGAGTGGAAGGACATATTTAAAGTGATGAAGGAGAAAAACCTACAACTAAGATTACTCTACCCAGCAAGGATCTCATTCACATTCAATGGAGAAATGAAAACCTTTACAGACAAGCAAAAGCTAAGAGAATTCAACACCACAAAACCAGCTTTACAACAAATGCTAAAAGAACTTCTCTAGGCAGGAAACACAAGAGAAGGAAAAGACCTACAATAACAAACCCAAAACAATTAAGAAAACGATAATAGGAACATACAAATGTATAACTACCTTAAAAGTAAATGGATTAAATGCTCCAACCAAAACACACAGACTGGCTGAATGGATACAAAAACAAGACCTGTATATATACTGTCTACAAGAGACCCACTTCAGACCTAGGGACACATACAGACAGAAAGTGAGAGGATAGGAAAAGATGTTCCATGCAAATGGAAATCAAAAGAAAGTTGGAGTAGCAATTCTCACATCAGACAAAACAGACTTTAAAATAAAGACTATTACAAGAGACAAAGAAGGACACTACATAATGATAAAGGGATCAATCCAAGAAGAAGATATAACAATTGTAAATATTTAAGCACCCGAAATAGGAGCACCTCAATATATAAGGCAAATGCGAACAACCATAAAAGGGGAAAGCAACAGTAACACAATAATACTAGGAGACTTTAACACCCCACTATCGCCAATGAACAGATCATCCAAAATGAAAGTGAATAAGGAAATACAAGCTTTAAATGATACACTAAACAAGATGGACTTAATTGATATTTATAGGACATTCCATCCAAAAACAACAAAATACACTTTCTTCTCAAGTGCTCATAGAACGTTCTCCAGGATACCTCATATCTTGGGTCACAAATCAAGCCTTGGTAAATTTAAGAAAATTGAAATCATATCAAGTACATTTTCTGAACATGATGCTATGAGATTAGATATCAATTACAGGGGGAAAAACTATAAAAAATACAAACACATGGAGGCTAGACAATACACTACTAAATAACCAAGAGATCACTGAAGAAATCAAAGAGGATATCAAAAAATACCTGCAAACAAATGACAATTAAAACACAACAACCGAAAACTTATGGGATGCAGCAGAAAGAGTTCTAAGAGGGAAGTTTATAGCAATACAATCCTACCTCAAGAAACAAGAAAAATCTCAAATAAAAAACCTAACCTTACACTTAAAGCAATTAGAGAAAGAAGAAAAAAACCCCCACAGTTAGCAGAAGGAAAGAAATCATAAAGATCACATCAGAAATAAATGAAAAACAAATGAAGGAAACAATAGCAAAGATCAATAAAAGTAAAAGCTGGTTCTTTGAGAAGATAAACAAAACTGATAAACCACTAGCCAGACTCATCAAGAAAAAAAGGGAGAAAACTGAAATCGATAAAATTAGAAATGAAAAGGGAGAATTAACAACTGACACTGCAGAAATGCAAAGGATCATGAAAGATTACTACAAGCAACTCTATGCCAATAAAATGGACAACCTGGAAGAAATGGACAAATTCTTAAAAAAGGACAACCTTCTGACACTGAACCAGGAAGATAAAGAAAATATGAACAGACCAATCACATGCACTGAAATTGAAACTGTGATTTAAAATCTTCCAACAAACAAAAGCCAAGGACCAGATGGCTTCACAGGTGAATACTATCAAACATTTAGAGAAGAGCTAACACTGATCCTTCTAAAACTCTTCCAAAAAATTGCAGAGGAAGGAACATTCCAGACTCATTCTATGAGGCCACCATCACCCTGATACCAAAACAAGACAAAGATACTATAAAAAAAAGAAAAGTACAGACCAATATCACTTATGAATATAGATGCAAAAATCCTCAACAAAATACTAGCAAACAGAATCCAACAACACATTAAAAGGATCATACACCATGATCAAATAGGATTTATCCCAGGGATGCAAGGATTCTTCAATATATGCAAATCAATCAATTTGATACACCATATTAACAAATTGAAGAATAAAAACCATATGATCATCTCAATAGATGTAGAGGGCTTCCCTGGTGGTGCAGTGATTGAGAGTCCGCCTGCCGATGCAGGGGAAACGGGTTCGTGCCCCGGTCTGGGAAGATCCCACATGCCGCGGAGCAGCTGGACCCGTGAGTCATGGCCGCTGAGCCTGCGCATCCGGAGCCTGTGCTCCGCAACTGGAGAGACCACAGCAGTGAGAGGCCCGCGTACCGCAAAAAAAAAAAAAAAAAAGATTTAGAAAAAGCTTTTGACAAAATTCAACACCCACTTATGATAAAAACTCTCCAGAAAGTGGGCATAGAGGGAACCTACCTCAACATAATAAAGGCTATATATGACAAACCCACAGCAAACACCATTCTCAATGGTGAAAAACTGAAAGCATTTCCTCTGAGATAAGGAATGAGACAAGGATGTCCACTCTCACCACTATTATTCAACATAGTTTTGGAAGTCCTAGGCACAGCACTAAGAGAAGATAAAGAAATAAAAGGAATACAAATTGGAAAAGAAGAAGTAAAACTGTCACTGTTTGAAGATGACATGATACTATACATAGAGAATCCTAGAGATTCCACCAGAAAACTACTAGAGCTAATCAATGAATTTGGAAAACTTGCAGGATACAAAATTAATGCACAGAAATCTCTTGCGTTCCTATACACTAATGATGAAAAATCTGAAAGAGAAATTAAGGAAACACTCCCATTTACCACTGCAACAGAAAGAATAAAATACCTAGGAATAAACCTACATAGGGAGACAAAAGACCTGTATGCAGAAAACTATAAGACACTGATGAAAGAAATTAAAGATGATACCAAAAGATGGAGAGATATACCATGTTCTTGGATTGGAAGAATCAATATTGTCAAAATGAATACACTACTCAAAGCAATCTACAGATTCAATGTAATCCCTATCAAACTACCAATGGCATTTTTCACAGAACTAGAACAAACAATTTCACAATTTGTATGGAAACACAAAAGACCCCAAATAGCCAAAGCAATCTTGAGAAAGAAAAACGGAGCTGGAGGAATCAGGCTCCCTGACTTCAGACTATACTACAAAGCTACAGTAATCAAGACAGTATGGTACTGGCACAAAAATAGAAATATAGATCAATGGATCAGCATAGAAAGCCCAGAGATAAACCCACACACATATGGTCACCTTATCTTTGATAAGGGAGGCAAGAATATATAATGGAGAAAAGACAGCCTCTTCAGTAAGTAGTGCTGGGAAAACTGGACAGCTACATGTAAAAGAATGAAATTAGAACACTCCCTAACACCATACACAAAAATAAACTCAAAAGGGATTAAAGACCTAGATGTAAGGCCAGACACTATCAAACTCTTAGAGGAAAACATAGACAGAATACTCTATGACATAAATCACAGCAAGATCCTTTTTGACCCACTTTCTAGAGAAATGGAAATAAAAACAAAAATAAACAAATGGGACCTAATGAAACTTAAAAGCTTTTGCACAGCAAAGGAAACCATAAACAAGACGGAAAGACAACCCCAGAATGCGAGAAAAGATTTGCAAATGAAGCAGTTGACAAAGGATTAATCTCCAAAATTTACAAGCAGCTCATGCAGCTCAATATCAAAAAAACAACCCAATCCAAAACTGGGCAGAAAACCTAAGTAGACATTTCTCCAAAGAAGATGTACAGATTGCCAACAAACTCATGAAAGGATGCTCCACATCACTAATCATTAGAGAAATGCAAATCAAAACTAAAATGAGATCTCACCTCACACCGGTTAGAATGGCCATCATCAAAAAATCTACAAACAATAAATGCTGGAGAGGGTGTGGAGAAAAGGGAACACTCTTGCACTGTTGGTGGGAATGTAAACTGATACAGCCACTATGGAGAACAGTATGAAGGTTCCTTAAAAAACTGAAAATAGAACTACCATATGACCCAGCAATCCCACTACTGGGTATATACCCTGAGAAAACCATAATTCAAAAAGAGTCATGTACCAAAATGTTCATTGCAGCTCTATTTACAATAGCCAGGACATCGAAGCAACCTAAGTGTCCATCGACAAATGAATGCTTAAAGATGTGGCACATATATATATACAATGGAATATTACTCAGCCATAAAAAGACACGAAATTGAGTTATTTTTAGTGAGGTCTATGGACCTAGAGATTGTCATACAGAGTGAAGGAAGTCAGAAAGAGAGAAACAAATACCATATGCTAACACATATATGTGGAATCTAAAAAAAAAAAAAAAATGTATGGATGAACCTAGGGGCAGGACAGGAATAAAGACGCAGATGTAGAGAATGGACTTGAGGACATGGGGAGGGGGAAGGGTAAGCTGAGACGAAGTGAAAGAGTGGCATGGACATATATACAATGCCAAATATAAAATAGACAGCTAGTGGGAAGCAGCTGCATAGCATAGGGAGATCAGCTCAGTGCTTTGGTCCACCTGGGCGGGGGGATAGGGAGGTTGGGATGCAGACGCAAGAGGGAGGAGATAGGGGGATGTATGTATATGTATAGCTGATTCACTTTGTTACACAGCAGAAACTAACACACCATTGTAAAGCAATTTTACTCCAATAAAGATGTTAAAGAAAAAAAAAGAGCAAGAGAAAACCCCTGAATAATATGGAATAAAACAGAAATAAATAAATTACCATGTAAAGAATTCAAAGTATTTGTTATAAAAATGTTAACTGAATTAAGGAAAAGAGTAGATTTACACAATGATAATTTTAACAAGAGACTAGAAAATATAAAAAGACCCAATCAGAAATGAAGAATTCAATAGCTAAAATTTAAGAAATAAAAACGACACACTAGGAGGAATGGATAGCACAATTAGAGATGCAGAAGAATGCATAAGTAATCTGGAAGATAGAAAAATGGAAATCACCCAATCAGAATAGCAAAAAGAAAAGCAACTTTTAAAAAATGTAAATAGTCTAAGAGATCTCTGAGGAAACATTAAGCATACCAACATTTATATTATATGTCTCCAAGAAGGAGAAGAGAGAGAGAAGAAGATTAATTATTTATTTGAGGAAATTATAACTGAAAATTTCCCAAATGTGAAGAAGGAAACATATATCCAGGTACAGAAAGCACAGAGAGTCCCAAACAAGATGAACCCAAACAGACCCATACCAAGGCATATAATTAAAATGGCAAAAGTTAAAGAGAGAATTTTAAAGGCATCAAGAGAAACACAAAGAGTTATACATAAGGGAATACCCTAAGGCTATCAGTTGATTTCTCTTCAGAAAATTTGCAGGCCAGAAGGGAGTGGCATGATATATTTAAAGTGCTGAAAAGGAAAAACCTGCAATCTAGGATACTCTACCAAGTAATATTATTATTTAGAATAGGAGGAGAGATAAAGAACTTCTCAGACAAGCAAAAACTAAAAGTGCTCATCAATACTAAACTTACCCTAAAAGAAATGTTAAGGGGTCTTCTCTAAGAGGAAAAGAAGTAAGTATATATAAGAAAGGGAAAACCCCACAAGGAAAGGCAACTATAGAGTAAAGACCAAGGATCAAGCACCTAAATAAGCCACTATGAAGATTAAAAGACAAAAAAAACTGTAAAAGCAACTATAATAAACAGTTAAGAGATAAACATGAAGATGTAAAATATGACATCAAAAACACAACGTGGGGGAGGGTAATAAAAAATGTAGACCTTTAAAAATGTGTTTTAATTTAAATTCATACCAGTTTTAAACAAGTAGATATAGTTATAGTAGACATATATGAACCCATGGTAACCACAAATCAAAAACCTATAATATAGGGCTTCCCTGGTAGCACAGTGGCTAAGAATCCACCTGCCAGTGCAGGGGACATGGGTTCAAGCCCTTGTCTGGGAAGATCTCACATGCCATGGAGCAACTAAGCCTGTGTGCCACAACTACTGAGCCTGTGTGCCACAACTACTGAAGCCCGTGTGCCTAGAGCCCATGCTCCACAACAAAGAGTAGCCCCCACTCGCCGCAACTAGAGAAAGCCCACGTGCAGCAACAAAGACCCAACTCAGCCAAAAATAAATAAATAAATAAATAAAATTTATTTTTAAAAACCCTATAATATATACACAAAAAACTAAAAAGAAAGGGACACAAGCATACTACAAAAGAAAACCATCAAACCACAATGGGAGAAACAAAAAGAAGAAACAAACTGAGAAGAACTACAATAACAACTGGAAAACAAGTAATAAAATGACAATAAGTTCATACCTACTGGGACTTCTCTGGTGGTGCAGTGGTTAAGAATCTGTCTGCCAATGTAAGGGACACAGGTTCAAGCCCTTGTCCGGGAAGATCTCACATGCCGCGGAGCAACTAAGCCCGTGCGCCACAACTATTGAGCCTGCCCTCTAGAGACCGTGAGCCACAACTACTGAGCCCACATGCCACAACTACTGAAGACTGCATGCCTAAAGCCATGCTCTGCAATGAGAGAAGCCACCACAATGAGAGATGCCTGCGCACCACAGCGAAGAGTAGCCCCCACTCACTGCCACTAAATAAATAAAAACAAATAAATAAATTTATATTAAAAAAATAAGTACATACCTATAAATAATTACTTTAAATGTCAATGGACTAAATACTCCAATCAAAAGACATAGGATGGCTGATTGGATAAAAGAACAAGACCCGGGCTTCCTTGGTGGTGCGGTGGTTGAGAGTCCGCCTGCTGATGCAGGGGGACACAGGTTCGTGCCCCAGTCCGGGAAGATCCCACATGCCACAGAGCAGCTGGGCCCGTGAGCCATGGCCGCTGAGCCTGCACGTCCAGAGCCTGTGCTCCACAATGGGAGAGGCCACAACAGTGAGAGGCCCACGTACCGCAAAAAAAAAAAAAAAAAAAAAGAACAATACCCTTCTATATACTGCCTACAAGAGAATGACTTAAGAGGTAAAGACACACACAGACTGAACATGAGGGGATGGAAAAAGATATTTCATGCAAATGGAAACAACAAGAAAGCACGGGTAGCAATACTCATGTCAGGCCAAATAGACTTTTTTAAAAGGTTATAACAAAAGACACCATATAATGATAAAGGGATCAATAAAAGAAGAGGATATTACACTTGTTAACATATACACACCAAATACAGGAGCACCTAAATATATAAAGCAAATACTAACAGACATAAAAGGAGAAAGTGACAATACTACAATAATAGTGGGGGACTTTAACAACCCACTTACATCAGTGGAGCAATCATCCAGACAGAAATCAATAAGGTAATAATGGTCTTAAATGACACAATAGACCAGTTGAACTTAATAGATATCTACAGGATAATATATCCAAAAACAGCAGAATACACATTCTTTTCAAGTGCACAGGAACATTCTCCAGGATAGATCACATGCTGGGCCACAAAGCAGCCTCGGTAAATTTAAGAAAATTAAAACCATAACAAGTATCTTTTCTGACCACAATGCTATGAGATTAGAAATCAACTACAAGAGGACTTCCTTGGTGGTCCGGTGGTTAAGACTCTGTGCTTCCAATATAGGGGGCATGGGTTCAATCCCTGGTCAGGAAACTAAGATCCCACATGCCACGTGGTGTGGACAATAAATAAATAAATATATACTAAAATAAATAAACAAAATAATTTTTAAAAAATCGAATACAAGAGAAAACTGCAAAAAATACAAACACCTGGAGGCTGAACAATATGCTACCAAACAATAATGGATCACTGAAGAAATCAAAGAGGAAATTTAAGAATACCTAGAGACAAATGACAATGAAAACATGATGATCCAAATCCTATGGGATGCAGCAAAAGCGGTTTTAAGAGGGAAGTTTACAGCAATACAATCTTACCTTAGGAAACAAGCAAAATCTCAAATAAACAACCTAACGTTGCACCTAAAACAACTAGAGAAAGGAGAACAGACAAAACCCAAAGTTAGTAGAAGCAAAGAAATAATAAAGATCAGAGCAGAAATAAATACAAGAGAGACTAAGAAAACAATAGAAAAGATCAATGAAACTAAAAGCTGGTTCTTTGAAAAGACACACAAAATTGATAAACCTTTAGCCAGACTCATCAAGAAAAAAAGGGAGAGGGCCCAAATCAATAAAATTAGACATGAAAAGAGAAGTTACAACTGACACCACAGAAATACAAAGGACCATGAGAGACTACTAAAAGCAATTATATGCCAATAAAATGGAAAATTCTAAGAAAGGTACAATCTCCTAAGACTGAACCAGGAAGAAATAGAAAATACAAACACATCAACTACAAGTACTGAAATTGAATCTATGATTTTAAAACTCCCAACAAACAAAAGTCCAGGACCAGATGTCCTCACAGGCAAATTCTATCAAACATTTAGAGAAGAGTTAACCCCTATCCTTCTGAAACTATTCCAAAAAATTAGAGTAAAGAACACTTCTAGAGTCATTCTAAGAGGTCACCATCACCCTGATATCAAAATCTGACAAAGATATCACAAAAAGCGAAAATTACAGGCGAATACCACTGATAAACATAGATGCAAAAATCCTCAACAAAATACTAGCATACCGAATCCAACAATACAATGAAAGGATCATACACCATGATCAAGTGGGATTTGTCCCAGGGATGCAGGGATTTTTCAATATCAGCAAATCGATCAGTGTGATACACCACATTACCAAACTGAAGAATAAAGACCATATGATCATCTCAATAGATGCAGAAAAAGCTTTGGACAAAATTCAACACCAATTCATGATAAAAACTCTCCAGAAAGTGGGCATAGAGGGAACCTACCTCAACATAATAAAGGCCATATATGACAAACCCAGGGGTAACATCATACTCAAGAGTGAAACGCTGAAAGCATTTCTGCTAAGATCAAGAACAAGACAAGGATGTCCACTCTTGCCACTTTTACTCAAAATAATTTTGGAAGTCCTAGTCACAGCAATCAGAGAAGAAAAAGAAATAAAAGGGACCCAAATTGGAAAAGAAGAAGTAAAACTGTCACTGTTTGCAGATGACATGATACTTTATATAGAAAATCCTAAAGACACCACCAGAAAACTACTAGAGCTCATCAATGAATTTGGTAAAGTTGCAGGATACAAAATTAATGTACAGAAATCTGTTGTATTTCTATACACTAGCAATGAAAGATCAGAAAGAGGAATGAAGGAAACAACCCCATTGCAACAAAAAGAATAAAATACCTAGGAATAAACCTACCTAAGGAGGCAAAAGACCTGTGCACCAAAAACTATAAGACAATGATGAAAAAAATTGAAGATGACACAAACAAATGGAAAGATATACCATGTTCTTGGATTGGAAGAATCAATATTGTCAAAATGACTATACTACCCAAGGCAATCTGTTTCAATGCAATCCCTATCAAATTATCAATGGCTTTTCACCGAACTAGAACAAAAACTTTTTTAATTTGTATGGAAAGACACTGAATAGCCAAAGCAACCTTGAGAAAGAAAAATGGAGCTGGAGGAATCAGGCTCCTTGACTTTAGACTATACTACAAAGCTACAGTCATCAAGACAGTATGGTACTGGCACAAAAACTGAAATATAGATCAATGGAACAGGATAGAAAGTCCAGAAATAAACCCACACACCTATGGTCAATTAATCTACAACAAAGGAGGCAAGAATACACAATGGAGAAAAGACAGTCTCCTCAGTAAGTGGTGATGTGAAAACTGGACAGCTACACGTAAAAGAATGAAATTAGAAACTTCTCTAACACCATACACAAAAAAAAACCTCAAACTGGCTTAAAGACCTAAATGTAAGACCAGATACTATAATTCTCCTAAAGGAAAACATTGGCAGGACAGACTTTGACATAAATCACAGCAATATCTTTTCACCTCCTAGAGTAATGGAAATAAGAACAAAAATAAACAAATGGGACCTAATTAAACTTAAAAGCTTTTGCACAGCAAAGGAAACCATAAACCAAACAAAAAGACACTGGCTTCCCTGGTGGCACAGTGGTTGAGAGTCCGCCTGCCAATGCAGCGGAGACGGGTTCGTGCCCCGGTCCGGGAAGATCCCACATGTCACGGAGCGGCTAGGCCCGTGAGCCATGGCCGCTGAGCCTGTACATCTGAAGCCTGTGCTCCGCTATGGGAGAGGCCACAACAGTGAGAGGCCCACGTACCGAAAAAAAAAAAAAAAAAAAAAAAAAGACAACCTAAAGAGTGGTAGAAAATATTTGCAAGTGATGTGACCAACAAGGGATTAATTTCTGAAATATACAAACAGCCCATACAGCTAAATAACAAAAAAACAAACAATCTAATCAAAAATTGGGCAGAAGATCTAAACAGACACTTCTTCAAAGGAGACATACAGATGGCCAAAAGGCACATGAAAAGATCCTCAACATTGCTAATTATTAGAGAAATGCAAATCAAAACTACAATGAAGTATCACCTCACACCAGTCAGAATGCCCATCATCAAAATGTCTACAATTAATAAATGCTGGAGAGGGTGTGGAGAAAAGGGAACCCTCCTACTCTGTTGGTGGGAATGTAAATTGGTACAGCTACTATGGAGAACAGTATGGATGTTCCTTAAAAAACTAGAAATAGAATTACCATATGACTCAGCAATCTCACTACTGCACATATACCCTGAGAAAACTATAATTCAAAAAGTCACATGCACCCAATGTTCACTGCAGCTCTATTTATGTAGCCGGGACATGGAAGCAAACTAAATGTCCATTAACAGAGGAATGGATAAAGAAGATATGATATATATATCACATATATATCACAACAGTAATGGAATGTTACTCAGCCATAAAAAAGAATGAAATTCTGCCATTTACGGCAGAATGGATAGACCTAGTGAATATTATACTTGGTGAAATAAGTCAGACAGAGAAAGACAAGTACTATATGATATCGCTTATATGTGGAATCTAAAAAATAAAACAAAGGAATGCATACAGTAAAATAGAAACCGACTCACAGATTTGAAAAACAAAGTAGTGGTTACTAGTGGGGAGAGGGGAGGAGGAAGGGGCAAGATAGGGGTATGCGATCAAAAGATTCAAACTATGAGGTATAAAATAGATAAGCAACAAGGATATATTGTATAGCTCAGGGAATTATAGCTATTATCTTATAACAACTTTTAATGCAGTATAATCTGTAAAAATACTGAATCAATCTGCTGTACACTGGAATCTAATATAATATTATAAATCAGATATACTTCAGTTTTTTTAAAAAGGAGAGAAATTGGGAAATTGGCTTAGAAGAGATCAACCTGCTGTCATCTCACAGCCAGTGAATCCTTAGGCCCGGGGTAATTTGCATGCATCTTGGAATCCTTTGGGGAATGCTGATAAAAGGGGCTTCACTTATCCAGATATTTTAATAGGAATCTGGAGGCAACTGGAACTGCTGTCTTTTAGAGAATGTGCTCTTGTAGGCTGCTCTTGCTCTGGCCTTTCCCCCTCCACCCTCTCCCCAACACGCTACCATCAGTACATTTTATAAGAAAAAGAACTGAGAGATTTCATTTCCATAGGACATAGAATTTGGAGAAATAACTTGAATCTCAATCAAGAACCACCTTCCACTTGCCCATCAAGATTGGGAAATCAGGGCTCCAAACAGGAAGTGACTCTATACATCTTCTTTCCATAGTGAGCAGACCTCAAAACTTTTACCTTGGTTCCCACTTCAGTACTTTTTATACTGTTGGGGAAATATAACTAAAAACAAAATCTCTTCCCAGCCCAGAAATCTTCACAAAGGCCAAAGAGAAAGAAAACAATTTTATTAAATTGTTTATTGAACAATTTAAAAATTGAATAAGTATTAAACCAGAATATGATGCAAGAACAGGCAATCCCCTGAGAGATTACAAAGACAGAAAGAAATCTCACCCTTTTATACAGCTGTTACAAGCTGAATCTTTTCCTCTTCAAAATTTATATGTTGAAGTCCTAACCCCCAGAACCTTGGAATATGACTGTATTTGGAGATATGACCTTTAAAGAGGTGATTAAAAGGAGGGCCCTAATCCAATCTGACTCGTGTCCTTATAAGAAGAGGAAATTTGGACACACAAAAAGCCACCAAGGGGACTTCCCTGGTATCGCAGTGGTTGAGCATCCACCTGCCAATGCAGGGGACACAGGTTCAAGCCCTGGTCCGGGAAGATCCAACATGCCGCGGAGAAATTAAGCCCGTGCCTCACAACTACTGAGCCCACGTGCCACAACTACTGAAGCCCGCATGCCTAGAGCCTGTGCTCCGCAACAAGAGAAGCCACCGCAGTGAGAAGCCTGCACACCGCAACAAAGAGTAGCCCCCGCTCTCCACAAATAGAGAAAAGCCCGCAGGTGGCAATGAAGACCCAACACAGCCAAAAATAAAATAAAATTTAAAAAAATAGATAAATAAAATAAAAGCCACTGGGGTGTGTGTGCACAACAGAAAAACCATGTGAGGACACAGCAAGAAGGCAGCCATCTGCAAGCCAAGGAGAGGCCTCAGAAGAAACAAAACCTGCTGACACCTTGATCTTGGACTTTTAGCCTCCAGAACTGTGAGAAAATTAATTTCTGTCATTTAAGGTGCCCAGTCTGTGGTATTTTGTTATGGCAGCCCTAACAAACCAAAGCAGATGCAATCCATTTCAAACACGTTCTCAAGCGAAAAAAGAGCTAGTCCTCAGGTAAGAGGACTTGTCCCATATAGTTTATCCTATATTCACCTGGTAACTGAGGGGGCCATCTATGTCTGCTAATTGGTTTTATCCAAAAGAAAAATAAACTTCTCATATCTTTATGAAAGGAGGAAGCTTTACAACTTGGAGCAGGTCACCCACTGAGGTTAGGCTCCTACCTTCTCCCAGAAACTGGGATATAGGTGTTCTGTCTCCCTTAATGGTTACCTTTCAAAGAGAAGTCTCCCAGGATGGATGGTGATTCAATTGTACAACAATGAGAATGTATCTAATGCCACTGAACCATTCACTTTAAAATGGCTAACATGGTAAATTTTATGTTATATATATTTCGCCACAATTTTAAAAAGAGAGATGGTTCCCAGGTCCTTGAAAGGCATTCCTGGGTTGTAAAACTGGCAAGATGCTTTTTAAAAGACTTATATACATCTCAAAGGGGTAGAGAAAGAATTTGTAAGTT
Source organism: Hyperoodon ampullatus (assembly GCF_949752795.1). Classification (NCBI taxonomy): domain Eukaryota; kingdom Metazoa; phylum Chordata; class Mammalia; order Artiodactyla; family Ziphiidae; genus Hyperoodon; species Hyperoodon ampullatus. The sequence goes on along the minus strand of NC_136920.1, from coordinate 50,565,117 downwards.
TTCTTTTAAAAATGCTGTAAGGAAAAGGAGGGGAGAAGTCTCTTTTCTTATTCTCAACAGTGCTCTTACAACTTAAATTCTATTCCTTAATTTCATACTTAAGGAAACTGAGGTCCAGAATGATAAAAGAACTTGCCTGAGGTCACACTTGGTGAATTGCAAAGCCTTAAGTTGAATTCCAATGTCCTGATACTCAGGCTAGTTCTCACTTCTGAGATACCTCCAGAGAGAGTAGGGCCCCTATACCTATACCTGGACAAGCAGCATCTTATCTTGAAGCTCACTGCCTGGCTGCTGTGCATATTAAGAAGTCAATGTCCTTTGGCAATGTCTGTGTGGCTAGAGACAACACAACAACTCATCTCAGTTTAGGCCAAATACAAACCACCAAGAAGCCTCTCCGGGCCCTCACTCCCTGCTGCAAGGGAGTACCTGCTCACAGTGCTTAGGGAAGTGTCCCTGCCTTCCTTTCTAATCTGTCTTGACTTGGATAGATGGTATAAATTCTATACTCCCCCTCTGCTTCTAGGCCAAGGAGAACCCCTTTGAAGGCAGGGCTTTGAAGAAGCAAAGCTTTGAAGGGGTTAGGAGAGAAAATCCTGGTGCTTGGCCCAACGTGGTGCCACTTCCAAGAGGCTGGCTTAGATTGTTCCAGGCACTAACAGTAATAGCGACTACATTTCTACAGCACCTAACAGTTTCTAAAATCCTGTAAAACCGCCTTTATCATCACAATAACCTTCTGAGTAAAAATGGAAGGCTTTATACACATCCACTACCTACCTTCTCCTTCCCCTAATACACACACACACACACACACACACACACACCACCACCACCACCACCACCACCACACATACCACTTCACCCTCCTGTCAAAATATACACATACATCTTTTCCCTCCACACCCAACCTATTATTTTTTAGTTAAAAACCTTAAGGACAGGGTTTCCCTGGTGGCGCTGTGGTTGAGAGTCCGCCTGCCGATGCAGGGGACACGGGTTCGTGTCCCGGTCTGGGAAGATCCCACATGCTGCGGAGTGGCTGCGCCCGTGAGCCATGGCCGCTGGGCCTGCACGTCTGGAGCCTGTGCTCCGCAACGGGAGAGGCCACAACAGTGAGAGGCCCGCATAACGCAAAAACAAAAACAAACAAAAAAAAACCTTAAGGACATTCAGGAGTTTGACCAAGTTGCTGACATAGGAGGCTCCTGAACTCCTGTTCTCCCACGCACACTCCAAATATACAGCTATAGACAGAGTAGTTCCCTCTGAAATAAATACAGAAACTAGCTGAGAAACTCTTACATCAGGCAAATGAGAAAACACCCATATCAAAACAGGTAGGAAAAACTGAGACACACTCTCACCATAGACTCTACTACCAGCACAGCATCATGTACTTGGGAAGGAATTCCCAACATCCAGCTTCTCCCTGAAATGCAAAGGGTTTGGATCCACATTTTGTGATCTAACTTTTAACCTGAGGGATAGGCCCCCAGAACACCAGGCTCTGAAGGCCAATGGGGCTTGCATCCACAAGTCCCACAGGACTGTAGCAAACAAAGACACAGTTCTTAATGGTTTCAGGAATACACCGCCCTGGTTACACACCTCAGGCCAAGCACAGAGGGAGCAGGCAAAAATGCTCATCTACCAATTTCTTCCTGAAAGGGACTTTAATACATACCTTCCCAGCTGCTGCCTGAGGGGCCAGCTTCCAATCAGTCTGCATCTAGGTACTGAATGCATTCCTCCCCTTTGGCACACAGACAGGTCTTGACACGCCTACTACTAAATAGTCATTAAGAACAAAGAAGGCACTTTAGACAATCACAAAGGTTTGTGAGACAATTAAGAGTTAGGGCTGGGCTGAGCAATAAGGTTCATCTCCTACATGAGGCCACTCCATCAAGACTGGGAGAGTTGGCTCTTTTATCTAATTTACATAAACCAACACAAAGAGTCAAAGAAAATGAAGAAACAGAGATATATGTTCCAAACAAAGTTAAAAGATAAAACTCTAGGGGCTTCCCTGGTGGCGCAGTGGTTGGGAGTCCGCCTGCCGATGCAGGGGACGCAGGTTCATGCCCTGGTCCGGGAAGATCCCACATGCCGCAGAGCAGCTGGCCCTATGAGCCATGGCCGCTGAGCCTGTGCGTCTGGAGCCTGTGCTCCTCAACGGAAGAGGCCACAACAGTGAGAGGCCCGCGTTCCGCAAAAAAAAAAAAAAAAAAAAAAAAAGATAAAACTCTAGAAACAGACCTTAATGAAACAGAGATAAGGGATTTACCTGATAAAGCATTCAAAATAATGGTCATAGTCTCTTCAGCAAGTGGTGTTGGGAAAGTTGGATGCTGCATGTAAATCAATGAAGTTAGAACATTCCCTCATACCCTACACAAAAATAAACTCAAAATGGCTTAAAGACTTAAATATAAGACATGACACAATAAAACTCCCAGAAGAGAACATAGGCAAAACACTCTCTGACACAAATCAAAGCAATGTTTTCTTAGGTCAGTCTCCCAAGGCAATAGAAATAAAAACAAAAATAAATAAATGGGACCTAATCAAACTTATACGCTTTTGCATAGCAAAGAAAACCATAAAAAAAACACACACACAACGTATGGACTGGGAGAAAATATTTGCAAATGATGTAACTAACAAGGGCTTAATTTTCAAAATATACAAACAGCTCATACAACTCAATAACAAAAAAAACAAACAAACCAATCAAAATATGGGCAGAAGACCTTATTAGACGTTTCTCCAAAGAAGACATACAGATGGCCAATAGGCACATGAAAAGATGCTCAACATTGCTAATTATTAGAGAAATGCAAATCAAAACTACAATGAGGTATCACTTCACACCAGTCAGAATGGCCATCATCAAAAAGTCTACAAACAATAAATGCTGGAGAGTGTGTGGAGAAAAGGGAACCCTCTTGCACTGTTGGTGGGAATGTAAACTGATAGAGCCACTATGAAGAACAGTATGGAGGTTCCTTAAAAAATAAAAATAGAGCTACCATATGACCCAGCAATCCCATTACTGGGCATATACCCTGAGAAAACCATAATTGTAAAAGAGTCATGTACCACAATGTTCATTGCAGCTCTATTTACAATAGCCAGGACATCGAAGCAACCTAAGTGTCCATCAACAGATGAATGGATAAAGAAGATGTGGCACATATATACAATGGAATCTTACTCAGCCATAAAAAGACATGAAATTGAGTTATTTGTAGTGAGGTGGAGGGACCTAGAGGCTGTCATACAGAGTGAAGTAAGTCAGAAATAGAAAAACAAATACTGTATGCTAACACATATATATGGAATCTAAAAAAAAAAACTGGTACTGATGAACCTAGGGGCAGGACAGGAATAAAGACGCAGACATAGAGAATGGACTGAGAGGGCTTCCCTGGTGGCGCAGTGGTTGAGAGTCCGCCTGCCGATGCAGGGGAGACGGGTTCGTGCCCCGGTCCAGGAAGATCCCACGTGCTGCAGAGCGGCTGGATCTGTGAGCCATGGCCGCTGAGCCTGCGCGTCCAGAGCCTGTGCTCCGCAACAGGAGAGGCCACAACAGTGAGAGGCCCGCGTACCGCAAGAAAAAAAAAAAAAAAAAGAAACAAATCAACAAAATGAAAAAGCAACCTATGAAATGGGAGAAAATATTTACAAACCATACATCTGATAAGGGGTTAATATTCAAAATATGCAAGAAACTTTTACAAATCAATAGCAAAAATACAAATAACCTGACTTTAAGATGGGCAAAAGACCTGGACAGACATTTCTCCAAAGAAAAAAATATTTGAAGATCATAATAATGAGTTCAACTAAAACACAAGCCATAGAGACATGATGCACGGCAACCTTTTTCAACAACAGTCCCCCGATAAAATTAAATCTTACAGAAAATATTTCGAATTACTTTTTTTTTTAATTCTCTTAAGGATGGTGCCATTTCTAGATGCAACGGAGAAAAGTTAATTCATTACACACAATAGATACTTTAAGCATTGGGGCATAATTCCTTCACTGAATACACAAAAAAGACTTGAATTGAGAGTCTGAGAAAGAGAGAAGGGACAAGAAGGAAGCCTGGGCTTCAGGCTTGGCACCTGAGAAGCTGGGAGTTCTATTTACTGAAACTAGAAACACAGCACTCCACCCCCACCACTCTGGTTGTAGAGAGTTCTGCTGCAACTATGGTGATATTTCTTGTCCTTGCTGTCCAATCTGCTTGGATGTCCCACAAGCAGAATCACTCCTCATGTCCTGAAACCAAGTTCCCATTTTTCATTCCCCTACATTCCCTCTCTACCCTCAGTTGGTTGGACTTTACCCTGGAGATGACAGAAAGTCAGTGTTTTGCAATCATCAGTTCAAGGGCAGGCTCTATGCAGATGTATCTGTGCAATCTCACAGTGCCTGCCACAGGGCAGGTGCTCCATATATATTGAGTGACTAACTAGTTATGCATTTATGATGACTAAACCATTTGGAACTTCCTAAGCAAGAAAGTGACTCAAGATTTGTCTTTAATAGGATTACTCTGGCTGCAGTGTGCAGAATCTCCTAGAGCAGGTTTTCTCAACCTCGGCACTACTGATATTTGAACTGATTAATTCTCTGCTGTGAGGGGCTGTCCTGTGCATGGTAGGATGTTTAGCATCCTACATCCCTGGCCTCTACCCACTAATTACCATTAGCTCTCCTGTCCCCAGTTATGAAAGCAAAAATGTCTCTTCAGACATTGGCAATGTTCTCTAGGAAGCAAAATTGTCCCGGGATGAGAACAACTGCCCTGAAGGGAAAAGAAAATGAAAAGATCAGTCAGGAGGCCATTCACCACATAATGTCATAGGAGGAAGAAGAGGGAGTACAGTCACATTGATTGAAAATGTCTACTATGTGCTGGGCACTTTGCATATGTTATCATATTTTAAAGAGGGATATGGGATAAGAGAGCTCTACTCCCATACCAACTGCCCCCTAAAATCCCTTCAGGGTTACCTGAGGTCAAGCTCCCAAATGATTAAACCCTAAAACAGACACCATCACTTTCCCTGGCCCCATATGAACGCGGTGGAGTCTAATTCCCACGCCATGTCAAAGAGAAGTGTTTGACATTGCTCCATGGATATTAATTTAAGTTATTCTGGGGAGGCCTCAAACTCACTTTCCAGTCAGGTCCAAGGGGGGACAGGACAGAGGTTCTTTGCACAAGGTGGTCAGACTCCAGAACTTAGGTATCTTATTCCTTTGTCCAAGCCCTCAGCCACCCTTGGGGAGCCTCTCCCTGGGGACCACACAGCAGCTGGGCAAAGAACTGAATGTTGGAGCCGACCAGTTTCCCTGGTGAGGTCCAGCTCAGAGGGCCCTGGAAGGTGCCTCTGCATTCACTCAGCAGCCTGGGGACTCGGTTTGCTCCCACCAACGCCCGCTGATTGCTGCTGGTATTAATAACATAAGCAGCAGGAGGCTTTGCACCAGAATCAGGGCTGTCTGGATAATTATCTAGTGGCCTAGGACCAGTCAGTAAATTACTCTGTGACCTGAGAATTCAGCAGGTTACCACCATCACTCAGGCCTGCTCACTTTATTGCTCTCCCCTCCTGCTGCACTGACATTTATTTGTCTCATTTACATTCAGAGCATTGATTTCATGCCTTTTGTTTTCTGTCTTAGAGGTGAGAAGTAGTTTCTTTAGGAAGGCTGGTTCTCAGGTCAGTGGGATAGCTGTAGTGACACAGGAAGGGGGGAATACTGGAGTTTTTGTTTTCTGCAATCATTTAGTGTGCTCCCAGCACATCAACACCTGCTCTCTGTGGTACTCCCAAACGCATTTCTATCTTTTTTGTCAGAGTTGTGACACTCTCTAGTAAACTGCCTGTATATGTAAACTTGCATATTGGGGAAGGGGAGGTCAAAGAAGAAAACTCATATCACTCCCTCCTCACACACTACACTTCAGCTATACCAAATGGGAATGGTACATTCAAGTTAATTTTCCCAAATTACTTGGGGTATTTGCATAAACTGTTCCCTTTATCTAGAGCACTCTTTGCCCTCTCCTGCATTGCACTCTTACTCATCTTTCAGGTCTTACCTTAGATGTCACTACCTGCACCCCCCCCCCCCGACACAAGGAAGCTTTTTCTTGCCCATGCAGAGCAGAACAGTTACTCATGCCCCTTCTGGGCTGCCATAGCATCCTATACCTTATTTTTATTACTAAATTCAGTTGGTTGCAATTACCTGTTTTCTTGTCTGTCCCATCTTTTAGACTGTGAGCTCAATGAGAACAAGAACCAGCTCACATCTGTTCCAGGTCCCCATTTAAAGTGGCCAAAAAAATGTAATAAGTAGACGTAGGAAGATATACCTTAACTCTGTTTTCCAGGCAAACTCATTTCCCAGCTTCAGCTCAGCCAAGACACTCACTTACATATCCAACACCACTCTTCAAAGAGAGCTGTCGTGAAGTTTCCCAGTGGGGAACATACAGCTTCAGCTAAGGACTTTATTCCCATTCCCTTCAATTATCTACTTTATCTATCCCTCTTTTCAATTCATCAATTTCTATAAATGCACCTGAAGATAATCCTGTAACTATCATTTATTGTTCACTTAAACTCCATAATCCATCAGAAAAACACAGATATTCCTGGCTCAGCTGATTAAACTGCTCTATAACCTTGATTAAGACATTTACATGCATTCAACCTTGATTTCCTCTTGCATAGAATGAGTCCACGATCTCTTAAGTGCCTTCCATCATGAAAGTTTTCTGATTCTAAAATTTGAAGTATATTTTGATTCTGCACCATAAAAGTGGCTACCGTTCCCACTTTCTGCAAAACCCTTCTTAAAAAATATTTTTTATTATTATTATTTTTGGCTGCATTGCATGCGGGATCTTTCGTTGCGGCACGTGGGCTCCCCGTTGCAGTGCATGGGCTTCTCCCTCTAGTTGTGGCACGTGGGCTCAGTAGTTGTGGCATGAAGCCTCTCTAGTTGTGGCACTCAGGCTCCAGAGCATATGGTCTCTATAGTTGTGGCACACAGGCTCCCAAGTTGTGGCACACAGGGTCAGTAGTTGCAGCACACAGGCTTATTTGCCCTGCGGCATGTGGGATCTTAGCTTCCTGACCAGGGATCGAACCAGCGTCCCCTGCATTGCAAGACAGATTCCTAACCACTGGACCACCAGGGAAGTCCTGTAAAACCCTTTTTGATAAACAAAATATAAATCAAGTAATTAATTAAAGTAAATAATTTACATACTTTTTCCACAAAGGTGCAGTGTGAAAGATCATAATCTGGCCCCAACTTACTCATCCAACCTGTCCACTCCATTATCATCACAAACTGCTTCTAGTTCCTCTCTGCACAAATGCTTTTCTAGCCAATGTGCTCTCTTACCTATGCTATTCCATCTGCCTTTCTCCTCCGTACACCTGGAAAACTTCTAATTCTGTTTTGAAACCCAGCTATGGTTAACTCCTCAGGGAAGTCTTCCTTGATTTGAGATGCAGCATAGCACAATGAATAAGGGTTTAAACTGTAAAGTCAGACAGATTTGGGACTCTAATTTGGCCCACCACCTATGGTGGTGGAAAAGTGACTTAATTGATCTGACCAAGCCTCAGCCTCCTCATCTGTGCAATGGGCATAATAGTTCCTACCTCATAGGGCTACAAGGATTGAATGAGGTAACCTAAGGAAAACATTTGACTCAGCTCCCGGCAAATAATAAGTATTGTATAACATTTAGCTATTATTATTGACTCCAGGTTAAAATTAATCACTTCTGATGCATACTTATCAAGCTGAATTTTACATGCCTGTCTTCCCTACAAGATTATGACCTCCTTAAAGTTCAGAGACTTATTCGTATCTGTATTCTCAGAACTGTGCCCAGCACATAGTAAGTAATGAATAAATGTTTTAAGTTAAATTGAATTATACATTTAGAAAAGAAAGGTATTCTTTTTTTTTTTTTTTTTTTTTTTTTTGCGGTATGCGGGCCTCTCACTGTTGTGGCCTCTCCCATTGCGGAGCACAGGTTCTGGACGCGCAGGCTCAGCGGCCATGGCTCACGGGCCCAGCCGCTCCGCGGCATGTGGGATCCTCCCGGACCGGGGCACGAACCCGTGTTCCCTGCATCGGCAGGCGGACTCTCAACCACTGCGCCACCAGGGAAGCCCCAAGAAAGGTATTCTTAAAAGAACAAGAATTTGGGCTTCCCTGGTGGCGCGGTGGTTGAGAATCTGCCTGCTAATGCAGGGGACACGGGTTCAAGCCCTGTTCTGGGAAGATCCCACATGCCGCGGAGCAACTAGGCCCGTGAGCCACAACTACTGAGCCTGCGCGTCTGGAGCCTGTGCTCCGCAACGGGAGAGGCCGCGATAGTGAGAGGCCCGCGCACCGCGATGAAGAGTGGCCCCCACTTGCCACAACTGGAGAAAGTCCTCGCGCAGAAACGAAGAACCAACACAGCAAAAATAAATAAATTAATTAATTTTAAAAAGCAAACATTAAAAAAAAAAAAAGAACAAGAATTTAAAATAATACTTTAGGGCTTCCCTGGTGGCGCAGTGGTTGAGAGTCCGCCTGCCCATTCAGGGGACACAGGTTCGTGCCCCGGTCCGGGAAGATGCCACATGCCGCGGAGCGGCTGGGCCCATGAGCCATGGCTGCTGAGCCTGCGTGTCCGGAGCCTGTGCTCCGCAACGGGAGAGGCCGCAGCGGTGAGAGGTCCGCGTACCAAAAAATAATAATAATAATAATAAATAAAATAATACTTTAAATAAAGTAAGGTAAAATAAAAAATAAAAGTGTACAACATGTTATCTGATCATGCTCTAGATTGGTTGTGACACTTTCACATTCATGTTCAGGTTTTCACTTTGATTCTCACAGTGAATTTATGTGGCAGGTATTATTATCCTGAGTTCACAAATGAGAGAAAGGACTTTGATTTTGCTTCAAATTCACAGAGCAATTTGCAGAACCCAAACCTATATCACTTTTCTCCCCTCTTAGGCTTCTCTTGCCCACCCCCACCCCCCAAAAAGGAGCAGCTCAACCACTCTTGAAACTCAGGTGTAAGATTTTAAGCTTCCACAAGTGATCCCTCACCCAGCACCCAATGAAAGCAGGCACAAAGAACAGGGCCCTTCTCCGAGATGCCATTCCCGCTGGTTACTGCGGCCCCTACTTCTTCGCACGCTGATGGAGAAAGCATGCATGGGCTGTACATTTTGCCCTCAGCATTCAGGAGACACTTGGTTTCTGCCAGTGCTTTGGGCTCCTCCAGGCTTTTCCTGTACTTTTGTGCAGCTGAGAAGGTGAAGCATAAGGGTATCAAAAGCTGCAAACAGTCCCTACCTCTGGAGACAGGCATTTACTAGAAGAAAGAACGGACCAATGGCTCCCCAGAGCATTGTTCAGCCACATTAGAGAAAGGATTAAGCAGATACATTCAGCTATTCTAACAGATTTTCTTTAAGCTTTGAATACGCCTCTCACCCTCACTCAGATAATCACATTAGTTTTGTCATTAAAAGCTCCCTTTTGTAGAAAGTACCTAAACCGCTTAAACCACCCAGAGAGGTCGCATACATTATCAAACACCAAGACAAACAAAAGGGATTTTCTGTTCCACATCTCAGTTTTCCTCATTCCTCAAAAAATCTGGGAAATCAAGGTAGAAATTATTTTGCAAATGGATAGTGGCAGGACAGCAATTCTCACTCCTTCCTTCCCTGGGGAGTCCCTTAGCAATCGGAACTGGGAAGACTGAAAAACTTCTTCTGCGCTGGGGCCAGAAGAAAACAAAAGTTTAGCCAGGGATGAAGACAGCAGAGAGAGGGGGGTAGAAAGAGTGTGCTTGCCTCTCTGCCACAGGAAATTGCATTTGGAACCAAGGAATGGTAGAAAAGCACAGGATTTGGGATCAGACCACGCCATTTACTAGATCTGTGGCTAGTGGTTGGGAGTGGAAGAGTTTCTTCATTTTTCTTGGCCTTATGGTCCTCCTTTATAAAATGGAGGTAGGTAATATCTGCCTTGCTTCCCGCACAGGGATGTTAAGGGGCTCAAAATGAGAAAAAGCAGGCAGCAGAGTTCACGTAAACTATGATACAAGGATTACAGGGGAGGTTTCTTTTGGCTTTCTTTTTATAACCCCCATGATGATAGGAGCTATGTCTATCTTTTTCACAATAACATGATGGGTGCCTAACCCTTGGTACATGATGAGTGCTTAATTTTTTTTTTTTAATGGTGCTTTTATTGCCTTCCTCACCAAGCTCCATCCACCCTGCAAACTTCCATCCTTCAAGTCTCAGTTCAAATGTTACTTCTCCTTTAGAGCCTTCCTCAAAGTTTCAGGATGAATTCATCACTTCAGCTTTCATGCTCCCACAGCATTCTGAATGCAACCCAAATTCTTAGCCCAAAGTATTTAATTATCTGTCATTGTGACCGTCTCTCCCCTTTAATAGTGAGCTTCTTGAAAACAACAGGGCTTTGCCTTTGAATTCTTACTACCTAACACTGTACTGCATAGAGTAGCCATCCAATAAGCGTTTGAATGAACAAATGATAAATGAGCAAACAATCCAAAGAATTGCAGTTATTTGGCCCAGTGAAGAGAAATTCAAGGAGTAACTTAAGAATCAGACTGCAAAATAAAGGTTATTAAATTTTAGAGAAGATAATGTGTCTGTACTATACATTGTGCTATTGTGTTTTTTTAGAGTGTAAGACTATTGGATGAGCTGAATAAACCATCAGTTTTTCATCTTCTTTGCTGGGTAAAACTTGAGGAAAGGGCCTTAAATTATAATGGAGAAGATTTAGGTTAGACTAGAGTTTCTCAACACCAACATTATTGCCATTTGGGGCCAGACAATTCTTTGTTGTGAGAGGCTGTCCTTTGCACTGCAGGATGTCCACTAAATTAGATGCCAGTACAACCCACTCACTCCCCCCCCACACACATACACACCGACTTGTGATGACCAATAACATCTCCAGACATTGTCAAATGTCCCTGGGCGGTAAAATTGACACCAGTTGAAAACCACTGCCTTAGACCTAAAGAATAAACTCCCGCAGGTGAGGGTTTTGTGGCATCAGAAAAGGAGACAAAAGAGGTGGTATAACTGACCGTGAGTTCCTTAGAGATAAAGCAGATGATTTACTTTACTGCTTTATATTGTACCTTCCATTCTGAAGGTAGACAGATTAACTAAATGAACTGACATCATGATAACATATGAAATGTCTCCTGTCGACCGTGAGATTTCTGAAACAAGAATAATCTGATAGCCTGTGTCAATGAAAAAGGAGGCCATTTATGAAATCATCTGGCTATTTCCACCATACTACACTTATTCAAGGGCACTTACTATACATCCTCAGTGTCATAGTACCTTACATATCACCTGAGCAAAAAGTTTCACTTGGAGTTTAATATCTTGGAGTTATTGATGGATGGTTTTCTGCACGCCTTTCTTTGGCTCTTTGCATCTAGATTTCAGGGGCTACAAAACAAAGAAAAGCAGTTAAAACCACTCTCCCAAAGCTAAGGAGGAAGTTTGTTAACAGATGCAAACATCACTGCATAGAAGTACCTGATTCCCTATCTCTGCTCTGCCTCCACATGGCTGGTGAGCTGCCACTGGTCCCATAGTTCATCTGTGAGCCAAGTAGGGTAATAGTAGATATAAATGTCTGAGTAGATTCAGAAGCAGTTTTTCAAACTACTTCATTTGTGTTACAAAACATCATTCCTTCCCCTTATTCAACTATCTACAATGACATTTAAACTGGCCAATGAACATCCATTCAGAAAAATTTTGACTGAGAGTGTTCCTCCATACACTGTAAAATCCATATATTTCTAGATTAAGTCAGATCAGCAAATACACACACACACACACACACCCCAAATATATATACATACCAGTAGTATATTTCATTAGCTCATTACAGTTTAATCATTATACTTTGGTGTTATGACTTTCCTTTATACTGAAAGGTCATATAAGAATGAATACAGTGAAATTTAGCAACATGTATACAGAAATTGAAAATCTTATTCATTACATTTTTCCACTTTCTGAAGCTTTTTCAGGAAGTTCCTGCCTGGGACTCTCCAGGCTGACTGATCTTAAGTACAGTGTGAACTGTTTAACTTTGTTTTCCTCTTTGCAGATGGCTGATAAAAAGCTTAGAGCCAAATTTTCTTGGCCTCTATCATCAGAAAATGTCTAGAATTCCATGGCAGCATTTTCCAGTGTGTGTTTGGCAGAGCATTAGTTCTTAAATGTTGTTGAAAAAGGGGTTCGAGATCAAATAAGTTTGGGAAATGTCACATTCTTGTTGATTTCACAATGAACGTGGTATATCAAAGTTTTGAGAGATTCTGTAGTAAAGATAATGTTTAAATTTATTTTAACCATATTCAAAGTTTGATCACGTACCTCATTTTTATGTAACACCCACTTACATCTGGTCTTACTAGCATTCTGTGGAAACTGTTTGATAAATGCTGCTTTATGGTTTGCATTCCTAGATCCATTTTACATCCCTATCCCTTTTAAATCTCTTCTGTCCCACTTATGCTGTGCTTACTGTATATCTTTAGATCACCTGAAATCCTTTCAGAACCAGGTGTGACAAAAATCTTAAAATAAATAATAAATAAACATGTGAGCTGTATGACCTTGGGCAAGTAACTTTCACATGCCAGGCCTGGGTTTCTTATTAAAGATGTTAGCCATGTTAAACACACATGTAGAACTAAATGATCCCAAGACTGCTTTTCAGCTCTGCAATTGTACGTGTCTCCACTATTAGGCAGCAAAATCTGTTAGAACCAGCCCTTTCCTTCACCCCCCTGCATTGAAAAGTGGCTCCAGAGAAATCTGTCCACCTGAATGGCTATTTCTAGTCAGTGTTCTATTCCCACCTAACATCAAGGCAGAGTTATATTCAGCTCCCTTGATAAAAGTGCCAGGCTGATGGAGTAGGAAAGGGAGCCTGGGGCATGAGTAGTTGAAGTGAGGGAAAATCAATGAGTCCAAGTTTTAGAGGTATTGAGTACTTGGAGACCCAGGGAAGCCCAGGGCAGGAAGTACTTTCCAAAATCCAGGGGAGCCTAGGGCAGGAGGTCATGTGAGCACATCAGAGCTGTGAAAGATACTTGGCTATAGAGATGGACAGAAAGCTTGGCCTTTCCACCCTGGAAAGTATCCATTCCTATAAATTTACCAAGGGCCTACTGAGACCAGCTGCCCAGCGCCATGCCATTACTAGATGCTGATTACTAGAAGTAAGGCATAGTCCCTGCTCTCAGATAGGTAATCAAGTTGATCTGGGCTTTGAAGGATGCAAAGAAGTTTGCCAGTGAAAACACACTGGAGGGTATTGATGAGAAGGGAATCAGACAGAGGAGCAGTATTTTATTTTATTTATTTTTTTAAATAAATAATTTTTTATTTTATTTTATTTATTTTTGTCTGTGTTGGGTCTTCACTGCTGTGCACGGGCTTTCTCTAGTTGCGGCGAGCAGGGGCTACTCTTCGTTGCGGTGCGTGGGTTTCTCATTGCAGTGGCTTCTCTTGTGGCACACGGGCTTCAGTAGTTGTGGATCGCAGGCTCCAGAGCACAAGCTCAGTAGTTGTGGTGCACAGGCTTAGTTGCTCTGCAGCATGTGGGATCTTCCCAGACCAGGGCTTGAACCTGTGTCCTCTGCATTGGCAGGCGGATTCTTAACCACTGCGCCACCAGGGAAGCCCAGGAGCAGTACTTCAGAATAATAGAAATTTTTGTATTTGAAGTGCAGGTTATTAGGAAAGTGAAAGGCAGCAGTAAGAATGGGAAATGAGTGCAGAGAGGTAGATGCCAATTTTAGCAAAGGCTGTACCAGGGATCAAGTGATGGGTTGGCTCAGTGGAGTCAAATGTACTACAGTTGTAGGAGAATTAGGATGTTTGGGTCTTCTTAAGAATGTATTGTGGTAAGTACAGTATAGTAGCAGCTCCTGAAGTATATTTCCTGAACACTAGTTCCTTGAGCTCACATCCCATGCTTTGATTATCATCTATTCACCATGGCTCTCCAGCCCAGACTGGGTTCCAGATCTTTACATCCAACAGTCCTAGTTGACAGCTAGCTCCACTTGGTTACTTCAAAAGTATATAAAACTCAGCATGACAAAACTGAACTCATAATCTTCCTGCCAAACCTGGTCACCCAGTGGGGCTTTCTTTCCAGTTTATGGCACCACCATCTATCCAAGCGCACAAGTCAGAAATCATCAACCTTGACACCTGCCCAACTCATATCTCATATAAAACTCATCACCAAATCCCACTGGCATTCCTTACCAAATCTCTCAAATTCATCCACTTCTCATTTCCACCTCTACCACCCTAGTCAAAGCTCTCTTTCTCTTACTTGGACAACTGCAACTGTGGCCTCCTATATTATATGCTTACCCCCTCCAATACACTCTCCAATTTATAGCCAGAGTGATCTTTTTTTTTTAATTTAATTTATTTATTTATTTATGGCTGTGTTGGGTCTTCGTTTCTGTGCGAGGGCTTTCTCTAGTTGCAGCAAGTGGGGACCACTCTTCATCGCGGTGCGCGGGCCTCTCACTATCGCGGCCTCTCTTGTTGTGGAGCACAGGCTCCAGACGCGCAGGCTCAGTAATTGTGGCTCACGGGCCTAGTTGCTCCGCGGCATGTGGGATCTTCCCAGACCAGGACTCGAACCCGTGTCCCCTGCATTGGCAGGCAGATTCTCAACCACTGTGCCACCAGGGAAGCCCCAGAGTGATCTTTTAAAATGAAAATCTGTTCATGTCATTCCCCTGAATAAGGACAGTCAACGGTTTCACATTCCTTATAAAGACTCCTTATCATGGTCTACTTGAATGAGCTTCCTCCCTGCCCAGGTCCCCAGATTCATCTATGTCACTTTCTCTGTGGTCATGTGGTCATCTGCTGTCCCATACAGAGGCCTTCTTTCAGTTCCTTGAGTATACTACACTCAGGGCTTTTGCGCATGCCGTTTTCTCCACTCCTCTTCTAGCATAGCCCCCATTTACCGTTTAGATAACCTAAAACGTCACCTCTCAGAACAGCATTCTCTTGCTCCCACAGACCAGCTCAGACTATTCCCTGCCGAATTTCCTAATAACCCCACTCTTCATAACACTTATAATTGTACCCTCTGTCTGTATAATTTGACATTTTGTGTCTTCCTCCCACTGGAATGTAAACCTTATTAGTAGAGACATTGTGTTTGCTTTTTCACCATTATATTCTCCAGGTTCCAGAACAACATCTTATGCCTTGTAAATACTCTGTAAGTAAGAGCATTTCTGTAAGCAAAAGTTGTATTCTTTTTTTTTTTTTTTTTTTTTTTTTTTTTTTTGCAGCACGCGGGCCTCTCACCGCCGCGGCCTCTCCCGCTGCGGAGCACAGGCTCCGGACACGCAGGCCCAGCGGCCACGGCTCACAGGCCCAGCCACTCCGCGGCATGTGGGATCCTCCCGGACTGGGGCACGAACCCACGTCCCCTGCATCGGCAGGCGGACCCTCAACCACTGCGCCACCAGGGAAGCTCGAAAAGTTGTATTCTTGATCACCATTTCGGAAGGTCACAATGCATATTTACAGATTAAAAAAAAAAACTATTTAACTTTGTTTAACCCATCATTTTCCAACCTTGCTTAACTATGGATCTTACTATTACATAAGTCATTGGCATTTGGTTGAACACCTGTGTTCCAAGAAACACTGTTTGATAGATAAACACTGAATTGCTTGAGCTGCTCTTCCTCCACCTCATCCTAAATAGTGTGTCTCTGAAGCCATGCATTTATGATCTTATCCCTCCCTAACCATCTGAGAGTTGCGGGCTTGTGAGATGGTACAGCCTCAGGGGCCTGAGGACACCATTCTGGGAAGTCGTCACAGGCCTTCTGCGAGCAGAGAAGAGGAAGCTGATCTGCTGAGATGAAGCAGCCATGTGAAGGAAGCGTTCGGCAGGGCTCCCCTACTCAAATGGGATCAGGTAGGACAACAGGAGTGAGGAGAACTGAAGGCACATGCCTTGTCTGAGGAATTCAAATTCAGAATTCTCTTAACTAGTGGTGCTCAAGGTGTGATTCCCCAGCGTCATCTGGAAACTTGTTAAAAATGCAACTTCTCGGGATCCACCCCAAGACATATTACAACCTCTGGATGGGGCTCAACAATCAATGTTTTAACAAGCCCCTCGGGTAATTCTGATGCACATGCACACTTTAGACTGCTAACCAAACTACAAATAAGAGAAGCAAATCGCATGCACTGGTTGACAACTGGTGACCTCTGCTGTAAGCACAGAAAGTAGCAGTCTTGACTTTTAATGACTTTCCAGACCCTAATTCCATTCTTTCACAATTCCTCATTACCCAAGTCCTGGAGCTATTCCTGCATAGCTTCAATAAATTCCCTCTTTTGCTTAAGCTGGTTTAATGAGGTTTTGTTGCTTGAATTCAAACAAAGATTCAAGCTACACCAATAAGGTGAAAGCAACAAAACAACAACAACAAACAAACCTGAATGCAAAGCTGGGTTCTGCTAAAAATGAGCTGTGAGGCCTTAGACAAGTCCCTTCTCTCTGGGCCACAATGCCATCACCTATGAATGATGTGGTTGGACTGGATGACATCAAGTTGCCTTCAGAACTCTCTAATATACTAGACTAGACATTGGCTCCTCTGGATAATCTCTTGACTCTACAGATCCCTTAAGAAAGATCTCTAAATTTCTTTAGTTCTGCCCATTGACTCTAGGTAGTTAGAGTAACAAAGACACAGAATAAAAAACACTCCAACTCTCTGTGTCTCTCTTTCCTGGTCTTCAAAAGCATCATCTAATAATTAGAGGGATGCTTTAATTAAGACTTATTTGATGCTTCAATTCTTTTTCAATTTAAAATTAAATTTTAGCATATTATAATTAGGCCAACTTTAGTTAAGGTTGCTATCTGTCATGAAATGTACATAGAAAAAACATGTACATAAAAAACAGTCATTTTTTGAAAACTTGTCTCTTCACAAAAGTGCAACTCATCCAAACAATCAATATTAAGTGAGTGGCAAAGTATTTTAAAGATTTTAAGTAAAAAAGGTTTCAATGAAAATATCCTAAAATCAATATAGCCTAAAATAAATAGTAAGAATATCCTCCATTAAGCCCATAAACCCTGCAGTATATAACTTCTTAGTTGACAAAGAATAAAACTAGTATTGTCTTGACCCTTAAATTCCCACCCCAGCAGACTTTTCTCTGATGCCGAAATGAAAATAGTGACCAAATGCTTTGATGAACAACTTATTACAATGAGAACTGAAGGCTTCCAAAACCAGACAAAGATTTTTCTGTATCTCCCAGATGCCAGGGAAAGTAGGGGAGTATTTCAGTCTCCCACCCAAGAATGAACATTATATCTGCATTTTATAAAAAAAAAAAAAAATAAGTGCTTTAGAAATACTCAAGCTCAAGATACAGTTTTTAAAAAGCAGAAAATGTTCCCAAGGCAGAGTGAAGAAAAAAAATACTGAGAGAAAATAAAAGGAAACAAGGGAAAAGAAATCTTTCAACAGAGTAGAAACTGTTAGTCTCTCTCTCTGTCCCTGAAAGGTTTTGATCCAACCCTATTTGTTATCCTAGAAAAGCTCTTCTGAAGAAAGGTCTCAGTGTAAGAACTGCTTGAAAGAAGCCAACCCCTTGGAAATAGGAATGGCTCAGCCATTTATTAATGTCAAATATGCTGCCTGCATGAATTAGTCAGCTTGTCTTTTGGAAGCCATACAGAAAAGTTCTGTGCACCTGCCTCTTAGTGTCCTGACACTTCTGGCTTTAATGACAGCATAACAATCACCAGAAAATAAAATTTAAAAACCAAAATGTTGAACATAATTATATTCTACCTTCTGAATAGCTGATTCATCAGTTTTTAAAGGCTTCTTACTGAAGTATCATCAGTAACCACAGAATATAACTTGCTCAGATGTAAAAAGAAAAGGAAAACAGAGTCATTTTCCTAAACTGGCAAAACCTGACCAAACGACCACAAAACTGACCTCAGAAACAAAGCGAAATGGAGCAGAAAAAGGCCAGATTTCTTACTGGCAGTACCATGGTGGCAAATATCCCAGAACTAAGAAAAGCTGCCAAATAGAAGAGAGAAAATTAAAGAACTTTACAAAAACAGCCAAGCCCAGTGCACACAGTATTCCCAACAGCTGGAGTGAGCTTCAGAAGCAACACACAGGTATAAGGTCCAGCCCTATTCTTTATTTACAGCACAGTTCAAAGTCATTAAATCAAGCACAAAAGAAATGGTTCCCATTTCCTGGTTTGGCACTGGATATCCTTCCTACCAGCTGCAATTACATCATTTTTATCCATCTTCTGCTTTTCCTTTTGGGAAAGTAGAGGAGGGGCTAGTGACAAATGGGCCAAAGAGACTTCAACTTCGAAACCAATAAATCCCTGCTTTCAGAGAAACCAAGGAAGTGACTCCCCCTCTTGTGAAAGGCAGTCAATACTCTGCTCCAGTTATCAAGGCCACTGATGGTGTGGGAAAGCTGTCATGAAGAGATTCTTCCTGGAGGTGGCACAAAGATGGCAAGGACTCAGGTCATTGGATGGCTGTTATCACCACCATCACGTTCTCTTCTATCTCAACCTTCACCACACCAAATCTAATAAACAAGGGAAAGTAATTATGTACAGAAAACCAAAGTGAATGGAAGTGCGGGTGGAATGAACTTAAAAGAAGAAACTGAAAATGATCGAACGTTACTCAGTGCATCTTTCTCAGACTTGCATAGAAATCTTTGATCCACTGCTTCATGTG
The DNA here is from genome assembly GCF_949752795.1 of Hyperoodon ampullatus. NCBI lineage: Eukaryota > Metazoa > Chordata > Mammalia > Artiodactyla > Ziphiidae > Hyperoodon > Hyperoodon ampullatus. Next base: position 50,546,157 of record NC_136920.1, on the reverse strand, counting down.
TCTAACTTCCAAGGAGCGGGCTAATAGCACAGTGACGGGATCAAAGGCATTGTTGGCTCGGAGATCTAGATGATGCGCTCCCTCTGGGATGACGATCGCAAGTAAGGTGTCTGTAATATCCTTAGTTACTCCACCTCCTGACCACGGGTCTATTTCCCCATTGCTAAGTGAGGGAAAAAAAAAAAACAGATTATTAGTTTTTTATACCTACACAAATATAAGATAGGAGAAATCTACTATATGCATAACACCTAAAATTATAAGCTTATAACCTGGTGGATTTGATCTGAGGATTTAATCTGTCATATAGAAAGGTGCTTTATCCTGGAGTTTGACAATATTTCTGCAAGCAGGTACAGAAATAGGACCAGAGAAGACTGAAGGTGATGTCCCATGAATCAACCTAGATTGTACTGGGACTTGGAATTTAGAAGACTGAATTCCAATCCTGGCTTCATCACTCAAAAGCTGTATGGCCTTACACAAGTTACCTGACTCAGTCTCCTTATCTGTAAAGTAGAGTTAACAAGGCCTACCTCATAAGGTTGCTTCAAGGGTTAAATCAGATGCTACATGTGGATATGTTTAATAAGTGTCAGGCACATAGGAGTCCTTCAATTAAAGCCAGTCTCCTTCTTTCCTAAGACCCAAATACCAAAGTGATACAGAAAAATTTCCATATTTAAAAATGTTAATTATCTCTTGGCTCTTTAAAAGAAAAACAAACCTTCATTTTTTAAAAAAAATGTCCCTCTTAGTATAGTACTTTGGGAAATAGGGTGGTAGGACTGAAAAAAACTGCTCTGAATCTAGAATCAGAACTTTTGGGCATTACTCAAGATACTCATTTTACATTAGCTTTAAAATTAAGGAAATGCTATTAGGTTATTAGTCCTGGCTGGTTCACATAACACATTTCAGAATGATGTAAACAGGATCAGTTATTGAAACAGGATATTTAGTTTAGCTGAAAAAAAAGCCAATACAAACACAGACAGCATCCCTAATAATATTTGTTAACAGCTTTGTTGAGATATAATTCATCTCCCACAAAAGGGACACATATCGTACACATTAAATGGCTTTTAGTGTATTCAGAGATATGCAACCATCATCACGATCAATTTTAGAACATTTTCATCACCCCCAAGAGAAACCTATACTCACAGGCAGTCAAATCCCCATTCCCCTCTACTACTTCCCCTCACTCTCAGCCCCAGGCAACCACTAATCTACTTTCTATCTCTATAGATTTGCCTATTCTGGACATCTCATATAAATGGAATTATATAATGGGTGTTTTCTGTGATTGGCTTCTTTCACTTTGACATATTTTTGTTTCATCCATGTTGTAGCACGTATCAGTACCTTTTTCCTTTTTATTGCCAAAAATATTCTATTGTATATGGATATGCCACATTTATTTATCCATTCATCAGATGCACATTTGTGTTGTTTCCACTTTTTGGCTATTATGAATATTACTCCTATGAACATTTGTGTACAAGTTTTTACATGGATGAATATTTTCATTTCTTTTGGGTATATAACTAGGAATGGAATTTCTGGGATATATAATGACTTAACCTTTTGATGAACTGCCAAACTGTTTCCCAAAGTGAGTGCACTATTTTATACTCCCACAAACAACATCTGAGGGTTCTAAATTCCCTGTATCTTCACCAACATTTATTATGTGTCTTTTTTATTATAGTCATCCTATGTGGGTGTGAAATGGAATCTCATTGTGGTCTTGATTTGCATTTCCCAAATGACTGATGGTATTGAGAATTTTTTTCATGTGCTGATTGGCCATTTGTATATCTTTTTTTGAAAAAAATGTTTACTCAGATCCTTGCTCAATTTTAAATTGAATTATCAATTAAATCATTTGATCCATCTTGAGTTAATTTTTTTGTATAGTCTGAAATAGGGATCCAGCTTTATTCTTTTGCCTGTGAATATCCAGTTTTCCCAGCATCATTTCTTAAAAAAAACTATTCTTTCCTCAATGAATTGTCTTAGCATTCTTGTCAAAAATCAATTAACAACACAGATAAGGGCTGACTTCTAGACTATCAATTCTCTTCCACTGATCTATATGTCTACGTTTATGCCACTATCACACTGTATTGATTACGGTAGCTTTATACAAAGTTTGAAATCAGGAAGTATGAGTTCTTCAAATTTGTTCTTCCTTTTCAAGATTGATTTAGCTATTCTGGGTCCCTTGCATTTTTAGATGAACTTTAAGATCAGTCTGTCAATTTCTGACTGGTTTAAAGTTCACAAAGCCTTTCATATTTGACCTCACATTATACCAACCATGTGAGGTAGGTTTAATTACAACTCTTAGAGATGAGAAAACTAATGCCTAGTGAAGTTAGAAGGCTTACTCAAATCAAGCCTCTGAGATACAAACTCAGGTCTTTAGCTCAAATCAAGCCTCTGAGATACAAACTCAGATCCTGTAACCCTATTCCAATGCTCATTTTATACTACATTGCATTTCATGGACACATGATTGCTGTTGGAAATCAATAGCACATACCATCTTGGCTTGTGTGGTGCAGAGTAAGAAGAGCACAAACTTCGGGATCAGACACACCTGGGTTCCAGTCCCAGGTCTGCCTCTCATCTTCCTAATCTCATGGAAGCTTAGATTCCTCAGGATATAACAGGGGCTGAAACACCTGGATTTAAGTACCTGGCCCATGGTAGGTATTAGGTCACTTTTCCCCGTACAGCACCTCTTGGTATGTCTATCTATAAATCACTTGAAATCACTTACAGAACATTTTAATGTGTGTTCTGACATTTGTTTAATGCACATTCTATTTTGCTGATATTGTTACAAAGCCTGGAATAACAAATCTTCAAGGTCATATTATCAGACATATGAAATTATTTCCGTAATTTGCATAATCATTTAAGAAAAACCCTCTCATCTATAAGTACGATCTATACACAAATGACTATCAAATAATATCTTTAGCCAGGACCTTTCCCCTAAACTTCAGGACCAATATTCAATTATATACTTGACATTTTTACATGGCAGTCTAATGAGACATCTCAAGCTTTCAGGTCCGAAACGGAGCTCTTTATACTCTCCAACTCCCAGCCAGCCCTGCCACTATCTTCCCAATCTCTGTCAATGGCAACCTTATCTTTCCAGTTGCTGGGCCAAAAACGTGTTATTTTTTAATCTCTCTTTCATATCTAATCTGTTGACAAATCCTGTCAGCTATAAATTCAAATATACCCAGAATTTAAACTCTTACCACCCCACTGCCACTGCTCTGGTCTAAGTCACCGTTATCTCTAGCCTGAAGAGCCTTTTAACTGATCTTCCTACTTCTACTCTTGTCTCCCTGCAATCTAGTATCAATACAGCAGCCAATTTGATGCTGTTAAAATCTGAATCAGATTCTGTCACTCCTCTGCTTAAAACACTCCAAGTTTTCCCATTTCCTTCAGAGTAAAAACCAAACATGCAGGACCTACAAGTCTCTAAATGATCTGGGCCCTCTGCTGCGTCTCTGATTTCATCTCTTGCTACTCTCTCCCTCCTTAACTCCACTCCAGCCACACTGACCTTCTCACTGTACCTGGAGGAGAACATGCTGGGACATTTACCTCTCAAGGCCTTTGCCTCTGCTTACCTCTCTGCTTGGAGTATTCTTAGCCCACCGAACTCGTGGCTAGCTAGCTCCTTCCTCCACATCACTATTCAAAAGTCACCCCTTGGTGAGGTCTTCCTTACTCATCTCATCTAAAACTTCAAACTTCTCCCCACCCCCACCAACATTTCATAACCCTCTTCCCCTTATTTATTTTTTTCCCTTAGCACTTATCTCCTTCTAACATGCTTATAAGTGCTATCTTGTTCATTATCCATCTCTCAAACTAGAACTCCCCAAGGGCAGGGCTTTTTACCTGTTCTATTACTGTATCTTCAGCACCTGGCACACAGTAGGAGCCATACAAATATTTATCGAATGAGTGAAAAAAGAATGTATCTAGTTATTTGTGGCCTTACATCAGATGCCCTACACAAAAGAGATCTACAAATACACGCATGCAAGTTTAGGAACATGTAAATCACTTCAGTACTTTTTACATGGGAAAGCAGAGTTCACCTAAGTGATTCATATAAATAGATAGAGACTGACCTTCAGCTATGTGTAATACTGGCAAGAAACAATGAACTAAGTCAGCAGACCTAAGTTTTATACCTTAGTAAGCCACATGACTTTGGGCAAGTCACCTGACCCCTCTGAACCTTAATTCTCATGTGTATTACCACAAAAAAAATTTTTTTAAGATAATGCCCCTCACTTACAGAGATATTGTGAGACCCAAGTTGAATAATTTATGTGGAAATAAGGTATAAACTATAAAACACATGAATGTGCAGCATTATTATAGTTATTATCATATTCTATAAGCATAAGAAGTGTTAATACTTCTGAGAGGTAAAAGAATAATGAAAAGGGATGCAATAGCATTTCTCACAGAAATTTGGTCAGAAAACTAATGCAATCAATTTTCTAGGTAAATGTACAAATTAAAAAAGAAATAAGCATTTAGGTACGTTAAATACATGTGTATTTGAAAAGCAAGTTTAAAACCCCTGTTCTACCCTCACCACACTTTTAACCACATTTTTCTTCTTAAAAAAAATTAATTCAATTGCAACTTAACAACATCATTCTTGGGGAAAAAAAATCACTCCAAAAATGTACTTTTTTTGGGGGGGTTTGCTAAAAACAAGAGGAAAAACTCACATGCAAAATAGGAGCCTTATTTTTCAACTATGAGATAAATTTTTAAAGTAAACTACACAAGGGGTTGGATTCTCTTAAGTGAACAAATGGCCTTTATCATTATTGCAATTTGACAGGACCAACCCAGATAGGAAACTCTCCATTATTTGCAAAACAAAAAAGCTATCCCAACAGCCACATAATAAGCAAACTGCATTTGATTTAAAAGGTCATCTGAATCAGCCTAGTGGCTTAGCAACAGTGTTTGGAGTTGCTGAGAGACCTAAGATGCACATGGACTTGAATTTCTTGGTCCTAGACATGTGAAAGCTAAACCAGTCACTGGGAAATTTACAGGAAAAAAGAAATACTGGCTTTCATGAGAGAATCTAGATGCCTGGATAAAATTCCCAACAGTGAGCCTCACTTAATTGCTGGCAACAATTAATTTGCCTGAGAAATGATGTTAAAGTAACCAGTTTCTCAGAGACTCCTTTTTGAACTTATATTTAAATAACTGAAAATGACCACTTGTGAGATAATTTCTTACCAACTGGAGTTGGGGAAAAAATAAATCCAACAAAACCACTGTGGAATAAGAAAATTGCTGAAATGGAACTATTTATAGCTACTATTAAATCCTCATTCATTCAACACATTTACTGAGTGCCTACTATGTGTCAGGTACTGACTGGGTACAGGTGACTTAACCATGAACAGACAAAACCTCTGCCCTCACAGTGCTCACTTCTATGATTATCTACTCCTCGAAGTAACTCTGGCAGGTAGTCATTATTTCTAACTCATAAAAATTGGCAATTTGGGCTTCCCTGGTGGCGCAGTGGTTGAGAGTCCGCCTGCCGATGCAGGGGACATGGGTTCGTGCCCCGGTCCGGGAGGATCCCACATACCGCGGAGCGGCTGGGCTCGTGAGCCATGGCCGCTGAGCCTGCGCGTCCGGAGCCTGTGCTCCGCAACGGGAGAGACCACAACAGTGAGAGGCCCGCATACCGCAAAAAAAAAAAAAAAAAAAAAAAAATTGGCAATTTGCCTGAGACCATGCAGCTAATTCAGGGTAGAAGCAGAATGGCACCCAGGTCTCCCTGACTTCAAAGCCCAAGCTCTTAACTGGCAAATCTCTAATCCGACAATTAAAAACAGACTGAATTTTCTAACCAGAAAAGCAGTCACAGTTGGATTTGTGTGAGGTGACTTGAGAGAAGCATGAACATAAAATACACTTTCCACATGGTTCCTTGGACATTTTCTTACTCATCAACCAGTAATGTTTTCTAGCTGATAGCCACTAAGTAGACAGAACAGAGACACCTAAAACTGCTCTTTTACTTTCAGAATATGCTTTCTTCAGAAAAGCAGTAGAATTTTGAATTTTTAAATAACTTAAGTTTTACATAGAATTCTTCACACCTAGAAGCATATGGGAAAAGATTTCTTTTTAAAAGTAGACTTGCCACTGCACAAAGATAAACCAGCATTTTCATATAGTTCTGCCTTTAAACTTCCACATGCCTCTGAAGCCTTTCTGAGCTTTATATCAGTCCTCATCCTTATCAAACATATTAGGCATTCACTATGTGCCAGTCACTGTAGCAGGTGCTAAAGGCACAGAGATGATTAAGACAAAGTCTCTGTCTTTGAGAAGTTTACAGTCTCATGGGGCAGATAAAACACAAACAGATAATTTCCACACAGGGCGCTAAAGGATAGTCACAGGCCTTAGCGGAGCTAAGTGTGTGGGGGAAACCTAACCTCCCTGGAGGTGTCAGGGAAGGTTTCTTGGAGGATGCCCGAGCCTTAGGAAAAACAAAAAAGAGGAAGGAAAGGACATTCAGGGACAGATAGTCCCCTGTTGGCTAGAAGGTAAAGTACAGGCTGAGAGTATACTTCCATTTATTCATTCAACATACATTTTTTGAGCATATATATTTGCTAGGTTCGGGCCAAGTACTTCACTAGGTTAAATTTTTTAAGCAACACAACAACTCTGTGGGTGACTTTACAGAAGAGAAAACTGAGGGTCAAAGAGCTTAAGTAATTTAAGACAGCTCATTCTGCCTTTGCACAACTCTGTTAGGAAGTCCTTTCTTACACTGAGCTAGAAGTTTTTAACACTGAGCCATAATTTCCACCTACTGGCTTCAGTTCTACTCCCCAACCTTTTTTCACAAAATCTATCCTTTCCCCCGATGATGATGATGATGATGATGACGACGACGATTGTTATTTTGATACCCTGAGGAAAACAGTATAAAAGGACAAGTGGATCACTAAAATACTCATCTGTAATGGTTGAATCCAATAAAAAAGGATAATGTATTTGACAAAAACTCAGATATTAAAACCTTTATACAAGGATTTAAAGACTCCACTTTAAAATTCAACTTGAACTTCAGCTTTGAGCTTACAGCATCAGCACGCTAGAGAAATCCAGATAAATACTATATGGAGGTAAGGTCCTAAAGAAAAACAAGAACATGACAAAGTACTTCCTCCTCTGAGGCAACAAAGATGACCTTGGACACCCAAGGCTTATACGTAAGCCTTTTTCAGTCCTCTCAGTGCTTTCATGTTTTCCTGATTTCAAACATCCTAACTTGGCAGTTCCCTTAAATACCTTAAATATACTTATTTGCTCAACTGTAACTTCATAAGGCTGAGATGAAAAGTATAGTTTTGAAGACTCCTATTGAGGACAAGGAAAACAATTTCAGGAAATTAAAAAGAATCTTTAAACTTTCCATATAGTGGGGGCAGGTACCCTACTGAGTGAGAAAATAGCATGAACCCAATAAGACAGAGGCTCTTTTGCAAAATGGGCAGTGCCACTGGCCTAAACCCAGAGAGTGATCCTTCAGTCAAAAAGCATTCCTCACTCCTAAAAGCTATTGGCCATGTCTAGAAGGTCAAATGTGACTCTGTTTAGAAGAGTTTGTAAAAGAATGACATTTACAATTTAAACAATAGGTCCAGGTTAAGGGATATGTACGGGTAACTCTCTGCTATCTCCATATAGATTTGGGGAAATTTTTTAATTAAATGATTGCTATTTTAATAACTAACAACCTAATATTCAAGCCAAAACATGGAAATTTTGAAGTCGCAATCAGACACATAGAGTCTACTCAATTAACTCCAATGTGAACCAATAGCAAATATGACACTACTAGTGCAGCAGTGTAACAGAAGAACAAACACGGGTTTTGTAGTCAGACATGCCAAGGTTGAAAACTGACTTTATCACTTGGTAACTAAAACAAAGCTGGATGAGTTTTGGCAAGTGACTGCTCACAGTGACCTTCACTTTTCTCCTCAGTAAAAAAGGGACTATAAAAACTGCTTCCAAGGGTTGTTGTGAGAATTGAATTAAGTAATTTATTTAAAGCGCCTCATACAGTGCCTGGGACAGAACAGAGTGGGCACTTCAAAAGTGTTTGTTAAATATATATTAAAATTTTTTATTATCATTGATAACAATGGTAACACAAATTGAGAACAACAGATGATGCTTCATTTTGTGTTGGAGAGTATTTTTTCAATATTTTAACTTTGTTGCTGTTGTTTTTAAGCCTTTAAGCATACTGGTAATAGAGCAAAAATTCATATCACCTCTCAGCATCCTCTGTCTTTCAAGGAGTAGAAAAACATGATGGATACCATTACTGTATTCTATATCGTTGTAACTGTGCAGCATTTTCCTGGTTCTCTTTTCTCAGCTATTCTAAAAATGTCTCCGTCAACCAAAGTTTTCTTTGGATCAGCAAAAATTCACCTGAAAATGATGTTCGTGTGTGAACTGATGTTTTTGCCTCCATACATAGTAGGGATCCAAGAGGGCCTCGGTCTCACACCCCACTGTTTAAAACAGTCATCAGAAAATTCCTTAAAGTTCCACGAGTGAGGTTCGAACATGTCATCAATACCATTAGAACAGAAGGGCATGACCATTTCTGTGCAGGTCTGAAAAAGCAAACCAGGAGAGATTCCAGTGAGAAGATGAAGCATAAAATGTTAAAGAAATTGACCAAGGTCGTACAGCTTGCAAGCAGTAAAGCCAGGGTTTGAACTCAGGAAGTCTGGCTTCAGAGCCCCTGTTCTTTATGCCATACCACCTCTCATTATTCCTGGAAAGGCTCAGCTGAGAAGTCACAGAAGTTGGGGCTATACATTCCTTCTTTGCAAACTGCTTCATTTCACATCTATTATCATATTTAATCCTCAAAACAACTCTGGAGGAAAAGTATTACTATTTTTATTACTAGTCTCACTGTACAGATGAAGGAAGTAATGGAGGATCAGACAGAATCAAGTTAGACTTCCCCTTCTTTTCTGTGTCCATAAAATGCTACCTTTATAGGACTTACCAAGATCTATTGTAACATTGGTTTAGTTACCTATCATTTCCACCAAGCTATAGTTGATGATTAGATCGTATCTCATTTACCTTTGTGTCTCTGGAGCCTAGAAAAGTGCCTGACTTGTGGTAAGTACTCAGAATATATTCTGTGATGATTAAATACCAAACTGAACTAGTATATATAGTATATATAAGACAGATAAACAACGAGGTCCTACTCTATAGCACAGGGAACTATATTCAATATCCTGTGATAAACCATAATGGGAAAGAATATGAAAAAGAATATATATATGTATAACTGAGTCAATTTGCTGTATAGCAGAAATTAACACAACATTGTAAATCAACTTTACTTCAGTAAAATAAAAAAAAATGGAATTGGTATTTAATGAATGTATGAATGAGGAAACTTATCCATAGTCTCAAAGTATAAGGTAACAGAACTCAGATTTGGATCCAGGTGATAAAATCTTGCAAATTCTCTGTTATAGCACAATCATATCAGTGAAAACTAAGTTCCACTTGGGGAAATACACACACTTACCTGATAGCTCCAACCCAGGGCTCCCAGACTGCTGGTTGCTGTCTCTGATATATTCAGGCATCTCGCCTGGCCTGAATAATTGTAATATACATTCAGAGCTTGGAAAATATTCTGCAGCAGCCATGTATCAGATACATTGGGATTTTTCAAATACTGGCACACTACCTGTCATTTTAGAGAGATAAAAGGGAGAAGAGTCAAATATAAATATAAAATTACAGTTTAATAAAACGAAGAAATATGAGTTTGATTTGATCATAAAACAATCTTAAGCATCTAACGGCATTGCCTGACAATTTCTATCTATTGCATATAACCACCTTCATAAATGAATAAACCTTTCAAATTACTCCCCAAACTATAGAAATAAACCAAAGTAATTTGCATGGTATGCAAAGTCCTCCCCACTTACCACTCTAGGTTTATCTTCTGCAGCCTTTGCTCCTGCCTAGCAAAACCATTCCCACCACACCAACTTCTTTCCCTCCTGCCTTCGCTCACACTGAAATGCCCTTTTCCCACTCCACTATTGCCTGGCAAACACCAACTCATCTTCTTCAACGCAGCTCAAGTGTCACCTCCTCTATGAGGCCATTGTTGCCTATGCCCTCAAGTCAGGGAGAACTAAATCACTCCCTTCTTTGTGCCTCCTCATCCTGTGCTTATTTCTATCAGAGCTGATAGCGCACTCATTTGATTCCAGAATGTCTCCTTTGGCACTTAGCAAGGCATCTGGCAGCTAAATGTTTGCTGAATGAATGACTATATTTTTATGAAAATGCAAAATTTATGAAATTTCTTTTAGAAAAACTACACCAAGCTCCTACATCTGTAACATTATAAGAAGCATATCAGGCAGCTCCCCAGTTCAAAATACTCCTAACCCTCGACTATAATCAGAGCTAAAAGTCACAGGTAATACTTGGGGTTGGGAGCGAAGGCAGGACTGACTAGTCAGGGACATGGGGAAATTTCAAGGTTATGAAAATATTTCTTATCTTCATAGGGGTCTGGATTATACAACAAACAACACACAATTTGTATGTAAATTTTACCTCAAAAAATTATAAACAAATATTGAACTCTAAATAGTGATGTTAAAGCTGAAGTATTCAGTCTATATTTCATTTATTTCTGCTCTAATCTTTATTTCTTTCCTTCTACTGACTTGGAGCTTCACTTGTTCATTTTCTAGTTCCTTGAGGTATAAATTTAGATTGTTTATTTGAGACTTTTCTTGTTTCTTGAGGTAGGCATTTATCACTATGAACTTCCCTCCCAGAGTGCTTCTGCTGCATCCCATAAATTTTGGTATGTTACATTTCCATTTTCATTTGTCTCAAGGTATTTTTTAAATTTCTCTTTTAATTTCTTCTTTGACCCATTGGTTGTTCAATAGCATGTTGCTTTATCTCCAAATATTTGTGAATTTTCCAGTTTTCTTTGTGTAATTTTATTTCTAGATTCATACCACTGTGGTTGGAAATGATGCTTCATATGATTTCAATCCTCTTAAATTTACTAAGACTTGTTTGTGGCCTAACATTTGATCTATCTTAGAAAATGTTCTATGTGCACTTGAGAAGAATGTATATTCTGTTGCTTTGAGATAGAATGTTCTATAAATATCTGTTAAGTCCATCTAGTCTAATGTGCTGTTTAAAACCAATGCTTCCTTATTGATTTTCTGCCTGGATAATCTATCTATTGATGTTAGTGGGGTATTAAAGTCGCCTACTGTTCATGTACTGCTGTCTATTTCTCCCTTTAGGTCTGTTAATATCTGCTTTACATATTTAGGTTCTCCTATTTTGGGCACATAAATACTTACAAATGTTATATATTCTTGTTGAATTGACTCCCTTATCATTATGTAACACACTTCTTTGTGTATCATTATAGTCTTTATTTTAAAGTCTATTTTGTCTAATATAAGTATAGCTACCCCAGCTTTCTTTTGGTTTCCATTTGCATGGAATATCATTTTCCATCCCTTCACTTTCAGTCTGTTTGTGTCCTTACATCTAAAGTGAGTCTCTTATAGGCAACATATTGATGGGTCTTGGTTTTTTATTCATTCAACCACTCTATGTCTGTTGATTAGAGAATTTGGTCCATTTACGTTTAAAGTAATTATTAATATGTATGTGCTTATTGGCATTTTGTTCATTGTTTTCTGGCTGTTTACGTAGCTCTTCTAGCTCCTTTCTTTCTTTTTCTCTTGCTCTCTTCCTTTGTGGCTTGATGACTTTCTTTAGTGGTATGTTTATATTCCTCTCTCTTTATCTTTTGTATATTTACTATAAGTTTTTGTTTTGTGGTTACCATGAGGCTTACATATAACAATTTATATCAATAAAAGTCTATTTTAAGTTGATAACAACTTAAGTTTGATCCCATTGAAAAGCTCAACATTATTACTCCCCCATTTTATAATTCTGAAGTCACATTCTACATCTTTTTCTCTTGTGTATCCTTAACAAGTTACTGTAATCAGTTATTTTTACTACCTTTGATTTTTTTGGCCTTCATACTAGCTTTGTAAGTAATGAATCCACTACCTTTACTATATATTTGCCTTTCCAGTGAGACTTATTCTTTCATATGAGTTCTTGTTACTACTTAGCGCCCTTTCTTTTCAGTTTAAAGAAGTCCCTTTTAACATTTCTTATAAGGCTGGCTTAATGGTGATGAACTCCTTTAGCTTTTGTTTGTCTGGTAAACTCTATCTCTCCTTCACTTCTGAATGATAAATGCCAGGTAGAGTATTCTTAGTTGAAAGGTTTTTTCTTTCAGCACCTTATATACTGTGTCTTTCCCTTCTGGCCTGCAAAGTTTCTGCTAAAAAATCTGCTCATAGTCTTATGGGAGCTCCCTTGCCTGTAACAAATTGCTTTTTCTTGTTGTTTTTTAATATTTTCTCCTTGTCTTTAACTTTTGACATTTTAATTATAATGTGTCTTGGTATGGGTCTGTTTGGATTCCTCTTATTTGGAACTCTCTGGGATTCCTGGATCTGGAAGATTAGGGAAGCTTTCACCTATTATTTCTTCAAATAAGATTTCTGCCCCTTTCTCTCTCTCTTCTCCTTCTGGGAACCCTATGATGTGAATGTTAAACCACCTGATGTAAATGTTAGTCTATAAGTCCCTTAAGCTATTTTCACTTTTTTTCATTCTGCTGCTCTGACTGGGTAAGTCCTACTGCCCTGTCTTTGTGTTGACTGATCCTGTCTTCTGTTTCATCTAATCTGCTGTCAAACCCCTCCAGTGTAATTTTTTTCAGTTATTGCATTCTTCAGCTTTGTGACTTCTACGTGGTACTTTTTTATATTTTCCATCTCTTTGCTGAAATTCTGTGTTCATCCATTCTTGCTCCCCAGTTCAGTGAGCATCCTTATGACCATTACTTTGAACTCTTTATCAGGTAAATTAACATCTCTCTCATTAAGATTTTTTTCTGAGGTTTTATCGTGTTCTTTCATTTGGAATATATTCCTCTATTTCTTCATTTTGTTTGACTCTCTGTGTTAGTTTCTATATAGTAGAAACAACCATCTCTCCCAGTCATGAAGGAGTGGCCTCGTGTAGGAGATGGACCTTGTTGTTCAACCCTGCCTTAGTTCTTGGGTGTCTTTCAAACCTTTGTGCTTATCCAAACAGCCTATTATATTTTTAATAACTCCAAGTAGTTGAGGACATGCCAAAACCTGTCAGCATCCCAAAAGGGAGGATCTTAGCCCTTTCATTCAGGATGACTAGAAGCCAGGCCCTCAAGCACCAGCTTTTAAAAGTATGCAAATATATACAGTGCTGTGGGGCTGCAAGCATGAGCCCTGTTGGCCACCAGAGTCAGGTGATCTGGAAGTGTCCACTGGGCAGTCACAAAAAACAGGGCTCCAGATGAGTGTATAAGCTCTTTTCTAGGTGATATCAGCAAGCTGAAGCAAGGCAGAGGGAAAGCACCAAGATGGCATCCATGGCTTATATTCCTTAAGAGCAGCTTTGCAGGCCACTAGATACGTGTTAAACCTGAAGCCTGCCCCTCAGGCAGAAGCTCCAAACAAGCAAAGAAGTCTCCTTCACAAAAAGACTAGGGGGTGTACCTCAGTCTGCTGTCTATGCAGTGCCCTGAGGGTGGCAGCCTGACAAGAACCATATCTCCAATAGCATAGTCCCATGGGACTCAGGAATGTAAGCCCCACCCCCCCCAGCAACCAGAGCCAGGTGATCAAGGGGTGTCCCCTGGGTGGGAGCCACAAAAACTGGGGTGCCAGACATAAAAACCAGGGCACCAGACAAATGTAAAGCTCCCCTCCAGGAAACACTGGCAGTCTGGAGCATGGCAATAGAAAAAAAATTAATAAAACTAAGACCTGGATTTTGAAAAATAAAATTAGCAAATCTTTAGCCAGAGTGACCAAGAAAAAAAGAGAGAGAACTCAAATAAATAAAATCAGAAATGAAAGAGGAGATACTACAGATACTACAGATCCTGTGTACTTCTGATACCACAGAAATACAAAGAATCATGACAGAGTACTATAAACAATTATATGTCATCAAATTCAACAACCTAGAAGAAATGCATAAATTCCTAGAAACATGCAGCCTATCATGACTGAATCATGGGGGACTTCCCTGGAGGTCCAGGGGTTAAGACTCCACATTTCCCCTGCAAAGGATATAGGTTCAATCTCTGGTTGGGTAATTAAGATCTCACATGCCGTGCAGTACAGCCAAAAAAAAAAAGACTGAATCATGATAAAACAGAAAATCCAAACAGGCTGAATACTAGTACGGAGATTGAATCAGTAAACAAAAACCTTCACAAAAACCAAAAGTCTAGGACCAGATGGTTTCACAGGTGAATTCTACCAACATTCAAGGAAGAATTAATATCAATCCTTCCTAAACTCTTCCAAAAAAATAGAAAAGGAGGGAACACTTCCAAGTTCATTTTACAAGGCCAGAATTACCCTGATACCAAAACTACATAAGAATGCCACAAGAAAAGAAAATTACAGGCCAATATCCCTGATGACCATAGATGCAAAAATCCTCAACAAAATATTAGCAAACCAAATTCAATGATACACTAAAAGGATCATACACCATGATCAAGTAGGATTTATCCAGGGAAGCAAGGATGGTTCAACATCAACATATCAGTCAATGTGAACCACCATATTAACAAAATAAAGGATAAAAATCATATGATCATCTTAATAGATGCAAAAGAAGTATTTGACAAAGTTCAACATCTATTTATGATTAAAAATAAAAACTCTCAACAAACTAGGTATAGAGGGGACATACTTCAACATAATAAAGGTTGTATATGACAAGCCCAGAGCAAACATCATACTCACAGTGAAAAGCTGAAAGCTTTTACTCTAAGATCAGGAACAAGACAAGGATGCCCACTCTCACCACTTTTATTCAACATACTATTGGAAGTCCTAGCCAGAGCAATTAGGTAAGAAAAAGAAAAGGCATCTAAATCTGAAAGGAATAAGTAAAACTACCTCTATTTGCAGATGACATGATATTATATGTGAAAAACCATAAAGGCTCCATCAAAAAACTGTTAGAGAAAATTCCCTGGCAGTCCAGTGGTTAGGACTCCACACTTGAACTGCAGGAGGCATGGGTTCAATCCCTGGTCAGGGAACTAAGATCCCACAAGCTGTGTGGTGTGGCCAAAAAAAAGCTGTTAGAAAAATTAATGAATTTATTAAGAAAAATTAATGAATTCAGTAAAGTTGCAAGAAACAAAACCAACATACAAAAATCTTCTGTGTTTCTATATACTAATAATGAACTATCAGAAAGAGAAATTAAGAAAACAATCCCATTTAAAATTACATCAAAAAGAATAAAATACCTGGGAGGAGGTATTTTAGACATGTAAGACCTATATATTAAAAAATACAAGACATTAATGAAAAAATTGAAGAAGACACAAATAAATGAAAATATATTTCATGCTCATGGACTGGAAGAATTGATATTGTTAAAATATCCATACACAAAGCAATATACAGATTCAATGCTATCCTTATCAAAATTCCAATGACATTTTTCACAGAAATAAAATTTAAAATTCTAAAATTTGTGTGGAACCATAAAAGACCCCAAATGGCCAAAGCAATCTTGAGAAAGAATAATGGTAAAGGCATCACACTCTCTGATTTCAAACTATATTACAAACCTGTATTAATTAAAACAATATGGGGCTTCCCTGGTGGTGCAGTGGTTGAGAGTCCGCCTGCCAATGCAGGGGACACGGGTTCGTGCCCCGGTCCGGGAAGATCCCACATGACGCGGAGCGGCTGGGCCCGTGAGCCATGGCCGCTAAGCCTGCGCGTCCGGAGCCTGTGCTCCGCAACCAGAGAGGCCACAACAGTGAGAGGCCCGTGTACCACAAAACAAAACAAAACAAAACAAAACAATATGGTACTGGCATAAAAACAGACACATAGATCAATGGAACAGAACAGAGAGACCAGAAATAAACCCATGCATATATGGTCAATTAACTTATGACAAACAAGTCAAGAATATACAATGGAGGGCTTCCCTGGTGGCGCAGTGGTTAAGAATCTGCCTGCCAATGCAGGGGACACAGGTTCAAGCCCTGGTCCGGGAAGATCCCACATGCTGCGGACCAACTAAGCCTGTGTGCCACAACTACTGAGCCTGTGCTCCAGAGCCTGTGAGCCACAACTCCTGAAGCCTGGGCGCCTAGAGCCCACGCTCTGCAACAAGAGAAGCCACCACAATGAGAAGCCCGCGCACCACAACGAAGAGTAGCCCCTGCTCACCGCAGCTAGAGAAAGCCCGCGTGCAGGAACAAAGACCCAATGCAGCCAAAAATAAATAAATAAAATTTTAAAAAATATACAATGGGGAAAAGATAGTCTCTTCAATAAACAGTGTTGGGAACATTGGACGGCCACATGCAAAATAATGAAACTGGATGACTATCTTACACCAGACACAAAAATTAACTCAAAGTGAATGACTTGCATGTAAGACCTGAAACCATAAAACGCATAGAAGAAAACATAGGTGGTAAGCTCCTTGACATAGGTCTTGGCAATGATTTTTTTTAATCTGACACCAAAAACAAAAGCAACAAAAGCAAAAATAAACAAGTGGGATTTCATCAAACTAAAAGCCTCCTGCATAGCAAAGGAAACCATCAACAAATGAAAAGGCAACCTACTGAATGGGAGAAAATATCTGCAAATCATATATCTGATAAAGGGCTAACGTCCGAAATATATAAAGAACTCATACAACGCAACAGCAAAAAAAAAAAAAAAAAATCCGATTAAAAATGGGCAGAAGATCTGAATAGACAGTTTTCCAAAGAAGACATACAGATGGCCAACAGTTATATGAAAAGTTGCTCTACATCATTAATCAAAAGGAAAATGCAAATCAAGAGTACAATGAGATATCACCTCACATCTATTAGAATGGCTATTATAAAAATGACAAGTGTTGGCAAGAATGTGGAGAAAAGGGAACCCTGTGCACTGTTGGTAGGAATGTAAACTGGTACACCACTTTGAAAACAGTATGGAGGCTTCCTCAAAAACTTAAAACTAGAAATGCCATATAATCCGGCAATTCCACTTCTGGGTATTTACCCAAAGAAAACAAAAACACTAATCCAAAAAGATATATGCATCTCCACATTCATTGCAGCATTATTTACAATGGCCAAGATATGGAAACAACCTAAATGTTCATCAATGGATGAATGAATAAAGGAGATATGGTACATGTATACAGTGGAATATTATTAAGCCATAAAAAAAGAATGAAATCTTGCCATTTGTGACAACATGGGTAGACTTTAAGGGCATTATGCTAAGTGAAATCAGTCAGACAGAGAAAGACAAATACTATATGATCTATCTCTCTTATATGTAGAATCCAAAAAAAAAATTTTTTTTTTTAATTTAAAAAACCATGCTGGGATTTCCTTGGTGGTACAGTGGTTAAGAATCCGCCTGCCAATGCAGGGGACATGGGTTTTATCCCTGGTCCGGGAAGATCCCACATGCCGCAGAGCAACTAAGCCTGTGCGTGAAAACTACTGAAGCCCATGCACCTAGAGCCCGTGCTCCGCAGCAAGAGATGCCACCACAATGAGAAACCCGTGCACCACAACAAAGAGTAGCCCCCGCTTGCCGCAACCAGAGAAAGCCCACGTGCAACAAAGAAGACCCAACACAGCTAAAAATAAATAAATAAATTTATATGTAAAAAAAAGAAACAGAACTGAACTAAACTGAAAGCTGCAAAAACCTATCAAGCCTAAAGCAATAAGGAAATGCACGTTGAAGAAAAAAGGCAAAAGATTGTTTTACTATTCTGACAACTCTCAATTATTCATGGTAAGTCAAAAATACCTAATTGCATAGCCCTTTTCTCAGAAAATGTTCCTAAGAAATATGCCAATTAGATATACTCAAGAATATATGGAAATCAAGAACCAATCATAGAATTTATTCAACTATCTAATGCCAACAGTTGATCAGCATTCTTTCCTGCATGTGGACACCCCCACTGGACTTAGCTCTTTCAAAATGCAGCACAAAACTACGGAGTAGACCCATGCAATGCAGAGAAGAGCATTATGTTCAAGCACAGCATGGTAGATGAGGCCGGGTGACAGTGCAAGCTGGGCAGGGGGAGAAGGGAGTGCTGATATGCAGCAACAAGTGGCCTAAAACTCTCGAAGAGAACAGTAACAAGTGAGTGTGACTCACATGCTGGCATCAGATCCCCTCTCAGAGCTAGAACACTGGGCCTCTGTCAGGCAAAGAAAAGGAGTCCCTATGAATAGCCATCTCTGCAAACAGCAGTTACTGTCACTCCCTAAGAGACACAAGCATGGCTGGGGACTGGCACCAGCTGACAATACTTGGGTTTTGGCAGCCCCACTTACACAGAGAGAACATCCTGGTCAGAAACTTGGCCTCTGCTGATAGAAATTCCATGTCCAGATTAAGGGCAATCCTGGGCCCACTGTCCTCTGTGAGGTCAGAGCACCCTTGGAGTACTGTGTCCAATTCTGAGCACCACACTCTAATAAGGTCACTGACCAACATGAGGAAATTCAGAGGGGAGCAGTCAGGATGGGGAGTTGAGGAATAGTTGAAGAAACTCTATAATTGGTCATTTGAATCATTCCCAATCTTTTACTATTGCAAGTAAGGCTACAATAAATATCCTTGGGGCTAAACCTATCTATCTATCTATCTATCTATCTACCTATCTACCCTTGTCTTCCTGAGATAAATTCTTAGAGGAATTACTGGTTTGAAGGAAATAAACATTTTTAAGGCCTTTGCTACATCATGTCAAACTGCCTTATAGGAAGGAAGTACCAGTTGATAATTCTACCCGTATGATAGAGAGAAGGCCTGAAAAATATCACTTAAAATTTGTTTACAAATATTTAAAATAAGAGAATTTTGTTATTTTAGGTGTTTCTAAATTTCCTCTCTAACTCAAAGATTCTGTGAGTCTAAGCATCATCCTCTAGATAAAAGACACACTCTCTACATTTCTCTATGTACAGTTGACCCTTGAAAAACACAGGTTTGAACTGGGTGGGTCCATTTATACAAGGATTTTTTTCCATAAATATATAGTCAGCCCTCCATATCCACAAGTTTGGCATCCATGGATGGACATTTCCACCTGAGGTTGATTGAATTCACGGATGGGAAACCCATGGATACAGAGGCCCACTGACTATACTACACCGTTTTATATAAGGGACTTGAGCTTCCATGGATTCTGGTATACACAGGGGCTCCTGGAACCAATCCCCTGAGGATACCATGGATACTGAGGGAAGACCGTATTCCATTAAGAATTTTAGTAGCCAAGAGTAAATAAAGTTTTCCCCAAAATACTTAAATTATACTAGCAAAACCTCAGCACTATTCCCATGCTTATTCAAAGACTAATAATTCAACAGGATATATTCATATACTTTTATTAAAGATCTATAGGATACACAAAATACTTACGTAAATATTAAGCTGAACCATATGAAATTGCCATGTTTATAAGTCAAACACAAATACTGGCATTTTTGGTTCAACCTCATATAATACTTCAGCTTAAGCCTGATAATTTGCAGGTATTACCCATCTGATGAGGGCAAGCACTTAGTCTGTTGATTATTTACTTAGGGACTGTGATCTAATCAGACAAGGAAAGATTCTCTGCCAACCACTTCCATCCGAAATACTCAGCACTAAGGTAGGCCCTGTACTACACTTTCCATTTATTTTGTAGACACTAGCAAACAGTGTCTTCTAAACAATTTCTACAAAAGGCACAGCATTCCTACTTAGACTATAAATCTACTGATAAGGGGGCAGCTGGGGCTGAGTCTGCTAGTAAAACTATTGACTATTCCTTGAGGTCAGGTGCTTTCCCTACAATGACCCAGGGAGAAACATATAATAACCATCTGCATTTCACAGGGAAGGAAATAAGCTCAGAAAGGTCTGCTACAGATACACAAACTTAAAACTGTGAATATAAGTTCTGAACCCAAACTTTGGCTACAAAGTCCTGGTATATGAATGTCTCTTTGACATCATATAATAACAATTATATGCATATAACTAGCATCAACTTAGTACTTACTATACACCAGGTCCTATTAAATCCTCATAATGACCCTAAGAAGCATTATAATTACTATTATCCCCATTTTGCAGTTGAGGAAATTAAAGCACAGAGAGGTTAAGAAACTTCTCCAAAGTCAAACAGCCAGGAAGTAGCAGAACGGGGATTCAAATGCAGACCCACTCTGAAGCTTCCATTTGTAACCACTACACTACACTCAACCTAGAAGTTATAATATAAGAGACAAATAACAACACGAACAGTACCTAAACATACCTGTAGCCTCATGCTTAATTTTTTAAACAAATATTTTTTTATTCTTAGATTATATTTTTCTAAGTTTATTTGTTTTAGGTAGAAACTTAGATAGAAGGGATTCTGTGGCAATATAAAATTATAAAACTTCTTATTATGCAATAGTGAAAAGGAAACTGTAAAAGAGTAGAGCAAAATGAGGTTCAGGAAATGGACAGACTTAATTCACTTTCTACTTCCTAGAACAAATGTGAACATTCAGGAAAAATGTAAAAAGAGCCTAAGAGGTCCATTTTAATAATTCTGTTTTAAAGAGTGTAGAAATTATGGAGATAGTAGAACATTGTAATCTTAGTACCAAACTAATCAGCTCTGTACCCAAATATTTAGGTTCTGCCCTTTGACGCATGTACACCAGAGAAAGTGAAGATAATGAATTGTTTAAAAGCTTTAAGTGTCCCTCTACCTATGAGGATAAGCATTTGAATAAGAGAGAAAAAGAAGGCAAAGAAAATGTTTTTAAAGAAGAAGGAAAGAAGATAGGTTAAAAAAAAAAAAAAAAAGACCAATCTCTTCTCAGAGAGTATGGTCCATCCACATTAGAGAAAGGATTAAGCAGATACATTCAGCTTTTCTAACAGATTTTCTTTCTCTAAGGCTTCAATACGCCTCTCACCCTCACTCAGATAATCACATTAGTTTTGTCATTAAAAGCTCCCTTTTCATAGAATGCACCTAAACCGCTTAAACCACCCAGAGAGGTCGCATACATTATCAAACACCAAGACAAACGGAAGAGGTTTTCCATCTTATATCTTATTATTTCACTGTATCTATCTGCATGCTCAGGAGGCTAAGCCAAAAGATTTGGTGAGTTATCAGCTGAAAATGATTCCAAAATAGATAAACTCTACAGTATCCTTTAAAACTGGTCTTTAAGCTGAGAACTGAGAACTAGCAGTTTTTATGCTGACAGAGCAGTCAAATGACAGAGGGGTTTTCTATTTCCCTTTTCTCTTCTTCCTTGTGTTCTATCAGCCAAGTCCATGATTATTTCTGCATGAATGTTGCAGCTTCTGTTAACAGTAAACAAAAGCAAATGGAGTCTGAGTGTGCATGGCTCAAAGATAAATTAGAAAGAATGATATTTGAGTTGACATGGAAAATGGCATTCAGTTGCTGCATGTGGATACTTCAGAACTGTACAAGGTCCAGGCAGAATTGGAAATCACCTGCTTTTTTTCATAACCCAACTACTACATATTATCTCACCATCCTAAGCCTGAGTTACAGACTCAGAAAAGGACGACTGTTTGTCAGCCCTTTAAAAAGGAGGAAGTGTATCAGAGGGAGGAGGAGTCCTGGTTAAATGGAACTATCCAAGTGAAAGAGCAGTCCCCAACTGGGTAGTGTTCCAGGGATTAGGGGGTTGGGAGAACAGAGAGGGGGTCAAGAAAGGAGAAACAGAATGAACAGTGAAAGAAAGTGATCTGAAGCTAAGAGTTGGGAAGAGAGGCATGTAGTGGAAAAATTCTGAAATCAGATAGGATAAAATTAGAGATAGATGTAGGCAATGAAAGTTTCTCAAGCAAAAGTCAAAGAGAGATTACTTTTGGTGGGGTGCAGGCAGGAAACAGCATTATAAATATATCATAAGCAATCAAGAATTCCTTAAAATGTCAAAAGAAAGGATAAAGTTGGTAAAAAAAAAATTAACTGGAGGAAATGACAAGAACAAGTCCTAGATAAAAGAAGTGAAAGGTGATTGTGAGGCAAAGACACAAAGTTATCTTGCCTTAAAAACAAACTTTTAAAACATATATGTACACAAAAGATAAAAGAAAGATTGTGCTAAGTCAAAAACAGATGACAAAATATTTGAGATATACTCCACTAATTTTGAGTGATTATTTAGGAGAGAGATAGGATAGAATATATATTTACGTTTAAGACTCAACAGCAAAATATCTCAAAAGGAACATTAAAGAAGCAGAGATAAAACCAGTTAGACTGTTCACTGTTCCAAATCATAAACAAATGAATATTAAAAAGCTGTATTGGGCTTCCCTGGTGGCGCAGTGGTTGAGAGTCCGCCTGCCGATGCAGGGGACACGGGTTCGTTCCCCGGTCTGGGAGGATCCCACATGCCACGGAGCGGCTGAGTCCGTGCGCCATGGCCGCTGAGCCTGCGCATCCGGAGCCTGTGCTCCGCGACGAGAGAGGCCACAGCAGTGAGAAGCCCGCGTACCGCAAAAAAAAAAAAAAAAAAAAAAGCTGTATTCCTCTGGCATTTTTTCTGAGTCAGGGCCGCAAACTACAGGCCAAAGCCAGCCCACTGCCTGTTTTATAAATAAAGTATTGTTGGAACATAGTCTTCCTCATTCATTTAAATATTGTCTACAGTTACTTTCTGCTAGAACTACAGAATTGAGTAGCTGTGACAGAAACTACATGGCCCACAAAGCCTAAAATACTTACTATATAGTCCTTTACACATAAAGTTTGCCAACCCCTATTCTAAGTAATGAGGGAATTGCCCATATGTTTTTATCATCTGACAACTCAGTTGTTCTCCAAGTGGGCATAAAGATGCAAATGTAATTCTCACTTTGTACACAGAGTTCAAAGTTAAATCTGATAGTTGTCACACTGTGGCCAGCAATCTACCCAAATCTTCAGTCAAGTCTTCTAGTTCAGTGCAATGTGGGAGAAGATCAAAGCCTCTGAACAATGGTAGACCCGAGTTCAAATCCCACTTCCACTAGCTCTTAGTTGAGCTTAAATATCCTCTCCATAAAACTGGAATTATAACTCTTTTTTCCCACAGTATTTTTGTGGGGATTAAATGAGATAGTATATATGAAAGTGCTTTGTAAATAGTAAAATAATATAGAAAGATAAGACATTATTAGCACACAGACATTTATGGAGACTAATCGGTTCAGATTTAGTTTTTTCTCATTATTTTGATCTAGGTTTTCTTACCATGAGAGAGATCTGCTCTTTAAAATAACTTTGTATTGTCAAAATTCAATTTAATTCAATATGCATTTACCTCTGGCTTGCTATGTGCAATATACTCACTGGTCATCCTACTTTTTAGATGAAGAAAAATATCTCTAATAGCAAATGATCTTGTTCCATTTCGGTTACAAAGTTTTAAACAAGGTGTGCATTTAATAATTCAAAGGGACAGTTAAATTAAAAGTGCTTTTGAAACCTGGTTCTTGTATTACCAATTCTATCTACATTCACAGCATTCATTCTAGCTGTAGAGTCTGCTGTATTCTCTAAATTTAATAACCATCAAGTTGGCCAGCTTTTGTTTTTAAAACTAAGAGGAATGCTCTTTACAAAGGAATGCTTAAAAAGAACACATACAGTAAAGAATTCTGGCATGAAAAGAACCTTAAAATTTATTGTGTCAAGTGTCTTTAAATTTTCCAGAGTGTTTTCACATCCAATATTTTATTTGATCCTCAGCACATCCCTATTGAGAACATAGGTATCGTTATCCCATTGTGCAGAGGAAGACATGGAGGCCCAAGAAGAGAACAGACTTGCCCAAGATCACGCAGCTGGTAAATGGTAGTTCTGAACAAGGAACCAGAGTCAGTGCTCTTTCCACTCTACCTTGCTGTGTGGGGATCATGCCTTTATGATGTATGTAGCACTTAGAATGTGTTAGCAGTTGACTGAATCATAGCACTTTGATAGCAGCTGCCATTTATTAAGTACGGACCATGTATTATATAGCTCTATGTGTCTCACATATATAAACTGTGTATATGAAGTGCAGAGCACAGAATTTGGTACATAGTAATTATTCCATTAACAGCAACTTTTTTTTTTTTTTTTTGCGGTACGCGGGCCTCTCACTGTTGTGGCCTCTCCCGTTGCGGAGCACAGGCTCCGGATGCGCAGGCTAAGCGGCCATGGCTCACGGGCCCAGCCGCTCCGCGGCATATGGGATCCTCCCGGACCGGGGCACAAACCCGTATCCCCTGCATCGGCAGGCGGACTCTCAACCACTGCGCCACCAGGGAGGCCCAACAGCAACTATTGGTCTTAGTTCTAAGAGTTGGTTCTTAGTTCTAAAAGTTGTAATTTATACAACTCTGTAATCTATGCATTTTATCTCCATTATTCAAATGAGAAAACTGAGGTTCAGAAGAGCTAGGTAACATGTCCAAGTTTGAGGAACCAGAAAGTGACAAAAGCCAGGATTTGCCTAGGTTTGAGGTTTGACTAACTTCAGAGCCCCTTTGTCACTGGGACTTCCTCTGATGCTGAAAGTCAGAGAATGCACCAAAAAAAAAAAAAAAAAGTGGGAGGAGAGAGAGAGAGAAGTATGTGATTAAAAGTGATGAAAGGACATTTTCCTATTACCTTGATAGGCCAAGCAGGCAAAGGCTGTAAAAAGTTGGACTCATAAGGGTAGTCCACCATTGCCAGATTCACCCAGGTTTCAGAGATCCAGTCTTTCAAACGCTGAACATCCTGAGATTCTGTTAATGGAGTGCATAAGTGAAGGGCTTCAGAAAGCCAGTGCAAGCCAGTACCTGAGAATAGAATCAAATTGTTGGAATCTAGTAAGCACTGCTCAACAGAAGGGCTTTACAGATCATTCATTCTTCACTTGGTATTTTAGAAAACTCAGTCTTCTATACAGTTTCTCCAAAAATGCTTTTACAACATTGAACAAAATATTTTTAGAACTGGTTAATCTCGTGATAGATAAGTTGCCTATCTCATGAAGCTTACCAGAATTAGTATTCTGAATCATTCCTTTTTGCAAATAAACAAATGGAACATATAGAGCAATGAGAATGCATAAACTACAACTAAAGAATACAAATGGATTTATCTGACAGTGCCGAGCAAAAGACAGCAGAGACAAAAAATACATACTATGCAATTCTGATTACTAAAAAATTCAAGAGCAAGCAAAATTAATCTATGGTTCTAGAATGAAGGATAGTGATTAGCCTGATAAATGCAGAGGTAGTATCTGAAAAGGGCTTGAGGGGATTTCTGAGGGAATTTCTTGATCTGCATGCTGATTACACTATATATTCACTTTGCAAAAATTCACCAAGCTGTGTATTTTGATTTGTGTACTTTTCTGTATGTTATACTTAAATACATATGTTATAATTAAATATATAAAAAGTTAACTTAGAAAGTGGGAAGTGTTAAATTTTACACTTAAAAGGTAAAAAATCCCAAGATTCCATTCTTTAAATTAAACCTTACCCTTTTCTGTGAGTCGGCTAATGGCATCCCAGGACCTGCGGATACTCTCTGAACAATTTGGGCCACTTTTCCTAAAATCTGTAGTTACAATCTTCATAAATACACCACAAGGTACCATATTCTCAAACTGCCAGATGGGGGCAGAGGATGCAAGAGCTCTAAATGGTAAGAAGTCCAAGGAAGGAGAAAAGAAAAAAATGTAACTCATCGAATTCAAGTTTTAAAATTGAAACTTATATTGAACAAAAATGGTGAGAAAAATAACAGCTGTTAATGAAACAGAAATTAGAACTCTCAGTACAACAGAATAGAACATGTTTTACCCAAAACAAATCCCTACGTTTGCCTTGACAATTATTAAGAAAGTGCTCACATCCAACATAAGTGCATTTACCCAACCACCAAATGAGGATACTTCATCCTGAACCAGGCTGCAAGCATGCCACCGTAAGAGCCCCCTAAGGCAATGACAGGTTGATTTCTAGCTCCTGGGATTGTTCTTTTCAAGTATTTGATTAACTCTGCAAAATCAGCCAGAGCTTGTTCTGTTGTCAGAAAATTCAAGTGCCTGGAATCCTAAAGAAAAATAACAAAGAACATGGGTATAAATGTGCACATAAATAGCAGCTTAGGCATAGCATAGATCCAGAAAAAAGCCAGATAAGCTTTTCTCCAAATAGAATTTCTAGGTAACTGAGTTAAAACGCCCAGTCAAAGCAATAGCAATGCTGATTTAAACTCATGAAAAAGTGACTTTAAGTTTGTGGGAAGAAGATAATGTATTTTGCATTCAAATGTAATTTCTATTAAATGCTATTTACCAAAGACCTTGTTGAGGTAGTAGAAACAGCAGAGACAAACTGCAAGTAACACTTAACAACAAATGTGATAGAATACAATACTAATCTTAACAGACAACTACTCTATTCTAACTTTTATTTCAAATCTTGAAACATTTACAATGGCTACCATATAGGCAAAGGTAAAGTAAACCCTGTGGAAAACTGAAGTAAGAATCATCAGTAAAAATAAAACTCATCCTTCCTCATCAGAAAGATGATTATTATGTCTGACATACCAACAACTGGAACACATCAGCCTGCCTGATGTACAAGTATAAAATTGGAGTTAAAAAAAAAAAAAGAAAAACAGCAACCTATGGAACAACTATTTTCAGACATTGGAAAACAAGCAACACAAGACTTTGAGCCCTGAGAGAAGGATACTCCGCAAGTAAGTTCCACGATCATCTAGTTCTCTACCTAGGGAGAATTTCCTCATTGCAGTATAGGGAGGTGGAACTCAGAGTCCTGCTTAGCTGAGAAGGCTAATGAAGTGTCTCCTTTGAAAAGGTGAAAACTAACTCTTCTCCTTTTGAACTTGGGCTGGACTTAGTGACTTGGCTCTAACACGAATAGAATGTGGCAGAAGTGATATGTGACTTCCAATGTCAGGTCATAAAAAGCACTGCAGTTTCTACCTTGCTCTCTTGGATTGTCAAATTTGAGGGAAGGTAGCTGCCATGTCAAAAGGTCACTCAAGCAGGCCTTTGGAAAAACCCAAGAGGGGATACACCGAAGCCTCTTACTAATACCCAGCATCAGTTTGTCACTCATGTGGATCTTCCATATGAGCAGAGAGTGTCCTCCAGCCTCAATCAAGTCGTCAGATGACTGAAGCACTAACTGACATCTTAAGCTCATGAGATCCCCTGAAACAGAACCACCTAGCTGAGCCACTCCTAATTCCTTACCCACAGGAACTGTAAGATAATAAATGTTTTAAGCCACTAAGGTTTGAGGTAAACTGTTATGTAGCAATAGATAACTAACACACCTACATACCCATATCAGACTATCCTATTTGACCTTCACACTTTAGTCTCACCACTCTGACTACTCCCATCACCTGGTATATTTTGGAACCAGAGTTCCATCTTTCCTCTTTCCTACTCCTTTAACCTTCCCTCTTATCCAAGATGTATGCTTTCTGGCTTCTTACCTTCTCTCTCATTGTCTGTCACTATTCTTTACTTCCAGTTTTCATGGCACTATGTATAGCTGAGTGCAGTTTTTCCCCAATTCTCACAATATATCTGTAATATTCCCCTACGCTACTGACAAATTCTGTGAGCACATGAAGGGAAGGAAGCATATCAAAGACAGCCCTTACCGCCATTTTGCTAGCAACGTATGAACCACAGCGACCTAGGAGAGGAGGTTATGTTTCTATCTGCAACAAGCTGACTACCTCCCAATGGTTTCAGGACCTGTCAACTCCCCTAATCAGATAATTATGCAAAATAATAAGCTAAAGGATAGAGCTTCCCACATAGCCTAACAAATATCAGCAAATTGCTCTGCTTTTCATTTATAAAACAAGGACTATTTATTTATTTATTTATTTATTTATTTATTTATTTATTTATAACATGAGATAATAAAACCTCTGAAAATAAAAATTAAAAGTCCTTTCAAAACAGGAAGCCTAGAAAATGATTAACCCCAATCATTTCTAACTCAGATTTTTCCAAAAGCATGGTATGTGTATAATGGTGGTATGCATGATGATCTTAGGTAGTGAGTAAACATTTTTAATGTAATACTTGTTTTATTTCAATGTAATTTAGAGAAAAATAGTACATAAAGCCTTACTACGGTAACACTAAGTTTGAAAAGTGAGTTGTGGGACTTTCCTGGCAGTCCAGTGGTTAAGACTTCACCTTCCAATGCCGGGGGTGCAAGTTTGATCCCTGGTGGGGAGCTAAGATCCCACATGCCTTGGGGCCAAAAAACCAAAACATAAAACAGAAGCAATATTGTAACAAGTTCAATAAAGAATTTAAAAATGGTCCACATAAAAAAAAAAGTGAGTTATTTGAAGAAAAATAGTCAGTGAATAATAATACAGATGGCAAATTCATATAGCCAGAATCACAAGGGTAGTACATGAGTGACTCAGTTGAGGAAAAGGTGTCCTGGCTTATTAAGTGTAGATTTGTGGCTGAGGCCAAAGTTCCTTGTGAGAACAGAAAGGCCAGAAGGGAATCCAAGTGGCCAGTTGGCCTCACTGAATTATAGCGATGATTTGTCCTTATTTTATTGAAAAACACCTTACTAAGCAAACATATGCGCACTCATTACATTTTTTCCAGTGGTAGACCCAATAATTTAAGTGTATAATTTATAAAGCAGATTATTTGCTGACATTTTTTTTTTTTTTGCGGTACGCAGGCCTCTCACTGCTGTGGCCCCTCCCGCTGCAGAGCACAGGCCCCGGAGGCGCAGGCTCAGCGGCCACGGCTCACAGGCCCAGCCGCTCCGCGACATGTGGGATCCTCCCAGACCGGGGCACAAACCCGCGTCCCCTGCATCGGCAGGCGGACTCCCAACCACTGCACAACCAGGGAAGCCCTACTGACATTTTTTCAACACTGAAAAGTTCCCTCCAATCTCTGCAGCCATAGATTAAGATTTGCCTGGTGAAGGCTAGCCTCATCACACTGAGTTAAAGACTGCTCATTATACATAAAAAGTAAAGATTAAATACAAATTACTGAAATTTCAGGCAGTTCAACTTAAAGCTAACATTTCTTTCTTACAGTGGGACATGTAATTAGAAAATGTTCTAAACTTAAAAGTAGAAAATACACTTACCTTGAAGGAGTTGGCACCAAAGGGTAGGGACTCTCCATAATATCGATGTTCAGCAAACACCAACATAGCTTTCAGTTCCTCAGCCATGTCCCACATGAACCCCTAGGAGGAATTTACAAATTCACAGGATAAAATCAGGTCATGAAAAAGAGTCTGAATCTTTTTGCAACTCATGAAATGGACCAAAAAGAGTTCTCTGAGAAGCTGCACAATTCATATTTGTTCCACAGGTAAATAATATAATTGCTGTTTCATTGTTGCACATCAATCTCACACTGCATTAGAGTGAAACAATTAAAAATAAGCCCAAGTTGCTCAACTACCAGTCATTCCAACTCTCCTTATTCTGACACTCTAGCCTCAGAATCAACATTATGTCTAAAATAGCCTTCAAATTGCACTGTGTGCCAAAGAATCTAGGAAAGAGCTGTGGATAACTAAGTTATCTGTCTACTCACAGATAACTTTTATTTATAACATGAAAGAGAACTGTACAAATAAACATATTGGACTCCCTTGGGTTTTATATTAATCTTATTTACATGAAGATAAATAGTAGCTAACCATAGCTAATATTAATTGAGTGCTTACAACTTGTCAGATACCCTTCTAAACACTTTATATGTATTCACTTAATTATCACAACAATCTAAGAGATAGGCATTTTGATTATACCCATTTTACAGACAAGGACACTGAGGCACAAGAGTTTAAATAACCTGTGACAGTCACACGGCTAGAAAGTGGTAGAGCTAGGATTCAAGCACAGGCCATCTGGCTCCAGAACACAATCATCAAGTGCAGTAAGACCTCCTATTTCCACACATAATGCTGGTCATTAATCAACCATTGCATTTTTTCACTTACCTCAAATTGTGCCCTCAGAATCCTTCTTAACAAAGCATTCTAGGTGCCCAACTTCAATCAACTAGATTTAGATTTAGCACAGATTAAAACTACTTGTCATTCCCAGTGCACATTATTGCTTTTTAATGAGCTGTTGCTCCCTAACAAAGACTAAGAAACTCTAAGTTTTTTTTGTTTGTCTTGACCAATAAACAAACAATTAAAAGAGCTGTATGCATGTGAGGACAGAGAATTTAACCTGGTATCTGTGATGGTTTCAATAACCCCCATTTTCTCTCTTAACACCTTGCTCATTCCCTGCCATGAATCTACAGATTCTGTAACACCAGCTCAAGATGCCCTCCTCTGCCTGCCCCCACTATGGCTTACTGATCACACCCTCCTCTCAATACCACTGTTCTAGGTATAGATCTCTATTACTTTGTTGCAATATTTGCTTACATGTGTGTCTGACCCTACCAGACTATGAGCTTCTTAAGGGTAAGGATCATCCATCAAAGTAGCCAGAGGAGTTGACCTCAGGGTTTGAGAGGAAGCAACTGTATTAAGTGATTATGTACCTGTACCTATTTCAGGGTGTTTTATTTTTCAAAAGAGGTCCATGTAACATATTAATATCAAATAACATTATGTGCCAGCATTGTTCTAAGTTCCTAATTCTTATTTGCCCTCATAACAACTTGATTAACTAGACATTATTATAACCATTTAATATATAAAAACTAAGGCACAGAATAAGAAACTTACTCAAAGTCACAAAGCATAGTGGCAAAACCAGAATTCAAATCTTATCACTGGCTGACATCTTCACTCTTGACCACTATGCTATACTGCCTCTCAATAAATAAATGTCCAGAATATGTAAATATGCAACCCAAACATTTTAGTATGTAAAGGAAGGTGTGTCTAGGGCTGAGAAAGGGCCAAGATCTGTCCTTCTAGGATCTGCCTCTATCAGGTACCTGGAACTCTTCCTACCCTGAGTAGCTCTTCCTTTCTACCACTTCAGAGGTCAGAGGTTCCCAGCAAGTCTTATTAAATTATGCTGCAGTGCCTGTCAGAGCAGTGGGGTCTGTGGAGGCAGGAACAGTTGCCTACCTATGATAAAGAACAAGAGCTGGGAAAATAACTGGATAGGAGAAGCTGCCCCGTGGCCTTGGCATAAAAGAGGAATCACATTAGAAAGAGAAAGGGAGACAAGGCAGCCTCAGTTGTTTCACAGAATAACAGAGCAGGAATCTGATGGAAAATAAGTCCTGATTTCATCTGTCACTCATCTAAGAGAGACAGATATCTAGGATCTCAGCTCTTAGGGAATTATTTTATTTTCAACTAACATATTTAGACTATTAGCATTCCTAAGGAAATAATCAGAAATGTGGAATGTGATAACACAGTATAATTGGGTTCATATCTTTGCTTTCAGTGCAGTTCAGTTCAACATTTACTAAGACCTCCTGAATACCAGGCACCATGCCAGACATTGGCAGTGGAGAAAATATGATTCAGTGCCCACTTTAAGGTAATTCACAGACTAGCTTTTTGGTAGAAAGTTGCCATTTTCTAGTCTTAGCTCTGGAACATTAAAAAGGAAAATTTCTTCCCTTCATGTGTCCTCCTAAATTAAGTTTTGTTAACAGATTCAAGCATTATTATAAAAGATGATAGAATATATAGTCAGGGAAGCAAGATAACAGCTACATTTTTTTACCCTCACAAATATAAGAAAAATGGTAGAACAGGAAAGCTAAAATATAGCTACAGTTTTACCTTTGTCCATTCCTATTTGACAATCAAACTTGTATTATTTTTTCTTATTTGTACTGGCTTTGTTTAGATTTTATTAATTCATTCATTTAACAAATATTTATTGAGTACCTACTATATGCCTAGCACAGTCCTGGATCTGAGCATACAACACTGAACAAACAAAAATTCCTGCCCTTGTGTTCACATTCTAGAGACCATAATAATAATAATAAACTATAGGGCTTCCCTGGTGGCGCAGTGGTTGAGAGTCCGCCTGCCGATGCAGGGGACACGGGTTCGTGCCCTGGTCTGGGAGGGTCCCACATGCCGCGGAGCGGCTGGGCCCGTGAGCCATAGCCACTGAGCCTGCGCGTCCGGAGCCTGTGCTCCGCAACGGGAGAGGCCACAACAGTGAGAGGCCTGTGTACCACCAAAAAAAAATAATAAATAATAATAATAATAATAATAAACTATATCCATAACATTCCTACTCCCATTTCCCTCATATCCTTGTTCAATCGTTAAATAAGCTGGGATTTTTTTTTAATCTTTTAAAATTCAATTGTCCAAAAATAGTATTTCATTCTTTGCATGTGTAATTCTTTAAGGCTGAACAGGCTTGTTGGATATCTGTATTTATTCTTTTGTGAACTGCCTATTCATGTACTTTTGCTGTTTTTCTATTATTCGTGAGTTTATCTTTTTGTTATTTTTTAAAGAACTTCATAATACAGAAATAGTCATATATACTGCAAAAGATTTTTTCCAGTTGATCATAATAAAAAGGAAATTGAGCCCAGAGTTTCACAAATCTGCACATACCGTATTATTGCAAAACCAGATAATGTCCCCTTCATTACCAGTGTAGAAAAGTATAGATCCACCATCTTCCTTCCAATGTTTATCAGCTATTAGGTACCGTTGTTTAAAAGTTTTATCAGTATGAAATCCAAAATGATCAACCTATGACAAAAAAGAGACAGACAAGACATATTTCAAAGGAAAGTAATTAAATATCAAACAAGTATTTACATTTATTCTTCCATTAAAATCAATCTATGCTACAAAAATCACAAAAAAAATTTAAACTTCATTTGGTTTCATTAGTAGTAGTAATATTGATATTGTTATTTTGAAATTATTTTCTTTATATTTTAAGATAAAGCAATGTTATTGGTGGTCAAGATTTTCAGTGTAAGACAAAAGATACAATTATAAAATCAAGTAGCTACTTAAAAACACAATAATGTTAAAATTGAATGAAACAGTAGAACCTATTAATTGGAACCTATTCATTTTTAAAATACAGACATTCCTTACTACCTGAATTTTCATTATTGAAACTTTTAATATCAAAATTCAAGGACTAAACAGACCACTGAAAAGGTCTATAAACATTGTCACCCCAATAACAATTAACATTCCAAGGGTCAGGATTTTGGTATCTAATACTATTCCCCACTAAAAGGAATAGGGCTTGTTAGTGAAATGGCTGCCTGACATTTGGGACAAGAAAGCTACAAGATAAACCAATGCATCTTCCTGTGCAAGGAAGCACTCAAAAATTAATGGAGTTATATCTAACAAATATAGGAGCCAACTACAAAGGACTATCATTAGCTAAAGTTTTAATAAATTGAACATAAAACAAATTGAACATAAGAATAATGATTGTAGTTGATTGAAACGTTCAATTCATGAAAATCCATTACTCCATAAGGATATCAAAAAAGAAAAAGCAAGAAAAATATTCATTCGCCACCATTTAAGTTATTTATTAAACCAACTCCTCACTTAGAAGTTGTAAATAAAAAAGTAAAGAACTCAACATTTAACCTGCCTTTCCAATAGAATTATATTTCAGGGTACCAAATAGTTCCAGTTGATGAAAAAGAGCTCTGTTTTACCAAATGTCAGCTAATGCAGAAGGAATGACAGAATTAGAAAAATGATATTTGGCAAACCCTAGTGAAGTTACTGATTCAGGCAAGAATTACCAAATAGTGTTAAAAGGATTAGAAGAATGGATGACAGGAAAATGAACATTCATATTACTACCAAAGTAATACCATAGAGAATACTGTCACAAGATCAGGCTGTCATCACCTTAACCTAGTAATCAAAGTTAGCATCACTAACAGTGGTGTGAGCAGGAATTATGTATCTCCTCACATGGTACAACACAAAGCACATTTCACCTATGATGAATTCTTGCCAAAAATGTTCAACTTCTAGCTTAGTCCAGTCTTTACATCTAATTTCCAGTTTCTGGGAAATACAAAGGGTAGAAAAACAAACTGAAGATACTCTGAAGAAGCAATCAGACAAATCCAAAGGTAAGACATTTTACAAGAAAAAGGCAAGGCAATATCCTCATAAAAGGACTGTTTTAGATTAAATAAATTTTAAGGAACATAATAATCAGATGCAATGCATGATTCCAGATTGTATCTTGGTTTGAACAAACAAGATATAAATGACAATTTAGGGACAACTGGGTTAATTTAAATATGGACTAGGTATTAGGTGAGACTAAGGACTTGTTAATTTTTTTTTTTTTTTTTTTTTTTTTGTGGTACGCGGGCCTCTAACTGTCGTGGCCTCTCCCGTTGCGGAACACAGGCTCCGGATGCGCAGGCCCAGCGGCCATGGCTCACAGGCCCAGCCGCTCCGCGGCATATGGGATCCTCCCGGACCGGGGCACGAACCCGTATCCCCTGCATCGGCAGGCGGACTCTCAACCACTGCGCCACCAGGGAGGCCCAGGACTTGTTAATTTTGTTAAGAGTGATCATATTGTTTTGGCTACATAAAAAACTTTTTCTTTTTCTACAGCTGTACATTGAAGGATTTAGAGAGAAAACGTCATGCAGTCTAGAATTTACTCGAAAATACTTCAGCATAAAAAAGTAAAATGAATTTAAAGGAAAAAATGTAATCTACACTGAGAGAAAAAAACACACTGGATACTGAGACTTTGTGAGATACAATATAAAACACGTCAGAATGACACAATTTTAAGCTTACATTGAACTTTAAATATATTTTTTGAGTTTTTTCACCCTTTTCTTAATAAACTCACCATTTAAAAAATACAATTATTAAACCCTATAATACGGTAAAGTTCATATACAACTATCTGAATTCAAAGAGTTACCCAACAGTACAGAGCCCACTGAGCCTTTAGGGTCATAGTGTTTGAATTCTTCAGTGCTTTGGAGGGACAGGAGTGAGAATACAGGGTGCTCTGGGGCACACATAGGCTGATCCAGTGCTGCTCCAGCCTTCCTGGGGCAGGAGCTGGTTCTGACCTAATCCAGATCTTGTAAGATTTCCCTTGGCCATTCTAAAACAGATGGAACTTCCTGCACCCACTCCATCTACACACACACACACACACACATACATGCACACTTCACATTCATACCAGAGGTCCCAAAATGCAAGTTTCTCAAAACTGCACCTAATGCACACTTCCCAATGTCCACGATCATCACTATATATAGTCCTAAAATACAAGCTATTCTAATATAAAGACTATCTACCTTTCAGTAAAATAAGCAGTCTGTATGGAACAGGTATATAATAATGATGTCCATGTGCTAAAAAAACCCTCCTATGACGTATGTTAACTCTCTCAATCACTTATTCAACAAGCATCTATTGAATGGGCCAAGTACTTGTTCTAGGCCAAGTAGTAAACTAAGCAACAGGATAAAGAGTTAGCTGAGCCACAGCTCTTTGATTTAACGTAAACTAATTCAATTATACCCACTAAGCCTAAAAGTAAAAAAGAGCAAGAGAAACAGGCAAACAGTGAAGGGAAGATAGACAAGTGATTCCACTTGCTTCCATTCAAATTAGTAGTGTTTCTCCACATGAGGTCCCCAGATATCAGTATCAGCTTCATCTGGGACTTGTTAAAAATGCAAATTACCTGGCTGAATCCCAGGCCTACTGAATTAGAAACTGTGGGGAGTAGAACTCAGTAACTTGTGTTTTAACAAGCCCTCCAAGTAATTCTGATGTACAGCTAACATTTTGAGAACCAATGAGTTAGCATAAGCCCCCAAATAAGACAAGAATCTGCTATTCCTTCTCTTGATCTAGGTTTCAGAATACTTCTAATATGTAAGCATCTCACTATGCTGAATGAAACTCTGATGTTTAAAGATGTGAATTACCCCCCAACACAGCCCCTAAATACAAGCCAACTGCATCACTTGAAGCTCAACAGGAAAAACCATCACCTGTTTCAACAAAGGAGGAAGG
Source organism: Hyperoodon ampullatus (assembly GCF_949752795.1). NCBI lineage: Eukaryota > Metazoa > Chordata > Mammalia > Artiodactyla > Ziphiidae > Hyperoodon > Hyperoodon ampullatus. Next base: position 50,509,741 of record NC_136920.1, on the reverse strand, counting down.
ACTAGCTGTGTTGGACTTAAAGGAAGGACGTACACAGCTCTCTAACAAGATGCCTTCCCCTGGTATTCTCAAAGATAATTCTGCCATAGTGATTTTCAACTTACCCACTGACTTTAGAGCCTAGCCTTGTAAAATGAGATATTGCCATTCCCTTTAAAAGCAGCCCACAAAGAAACCTATTTCAATAATACAGTCTAAAGGTTTCAAATTTGAAAACATGGGTATGTGTTTGCATATATCATGTTAAATGTATATGGTAAAAAAATTCTCACCAGAGGAAGAGCTTGTGTCTAGAATTACAAGAGCCACAAGAACTTTAGACAGAAAGCCAAACCTTCTTCTGTGGCTGCTCTCAGGGCACTCCTGCTCCTAGCAATCCCTAACTGTTTAGCTTGGGGGAAAGCGGGTGGAACTCTGGTATGACAGAAAGAAAGCAGGTTAGAAGTCAATAGATCTGAACTTGAATTGCTACTGTGGGGCCTCAGGCAAGTCACTTAACCTCTGTGAGCCCTGCTGGTGTCCTATATAAAATAAGGATAATAACACATAACTCAAAGGATTGCTATGAAGATTAGAGAAAACATATCCAAAGTATTAGGTATAGTCCCTGGTATATAATACATGCTCAGTGAATGTTAGCTCTCCACTCCATCCCATCTGCATACCAATCCTAAGCATGGAGTACTTAGATGGGGTAAATAAGGCAGAGAGTGATGAAGCTCTTCACAGAATTATAGGACATACCCTTAGAATGTCAAAATCTCCTATCTCTTGAGTGCTTCACCTAAATATTAAACAGCTAGAAAGAAGTAGTGAAATATCATTTACAAAACATTAATTTGCAGAATTTTCTTGACTCTTCCTAATTATCAACGATATCAAGTTTGGGCTACACAACTATAGATATTTTCCAATACCTAACGACCCAGCATACTAGGTACAGTGTGCCCTCTGCTGTTGAGAACTGAGGCCTGCATGCCACTTACAGCCCTGTGCTCCTGAACAGAGATTTTATAAATCACAACATAAAAGGAGACAGGGACGTAGAAGCCATTTGATCTGCATTGTTCAACTGAAGAAACCAGACTCAAAGAGGTCAAGTGCCTTGGTCAAGGTTACAAGTCAGAGGCAAACCTGGAATTTTTAATTGTTTTTTCAATTTGGTGTATTGAGATAACTAAAATAATTAATAGCACTGTAAAAGCCACACAGGCATGACCTCAAAAAAGTAAAAATACCTCTAGTCACACACAGCAGTCCTTTCTAGAATGTGGTCCTATAAATTTCAGGAGATGCTTCCCTTCTTCACCTTGAGGATAAAGAGATCCATGAGAATGGGTAGGCAAGAAGGAATAAAGAGAACAACATCCTTTAAATAGTTTATTGTGGCAAAAATAACTATTTGGACTTTAAAACTGCTCAAAAATAAAATTTACACACAGAAAAGCCTGTAAGAACACCACATCTATTAGAAACAGTTTTGGTGGCAACTTGGAGTGAGGATTAACACAGAGCACCTGCTCGGTGTCTGGTACTGTGCTGGTGCTTTACACAAATCACCTCACCATCCTCCCCATTACCCTCTGGGGGCATGTTCATTATACCAGTCTTATAATAAGGACACTGAAGCTCAGAGAGGTCAGATAGCTTGTCCAAGGTAATATAACTAATAAATGAGTCAAACACAATTGTTTTTCATGTGCTTTATCCACTACCCAATCCTACCTTTGACAAAATCCAGCCTGCTTTTTTTCACTGTAACACACTATGGCAGATAGGGCTGGCTACAAACTTCAACCTTCAGCAGGGGACACTAGAGTATCTTCATTTGCAAAATGAAGTACATATCCCCAAACACATACTAACAGTTATACTAAAGCATATGGTCTTTTCACTGACCTGACTCAAGAACTGTTACTATATTGTTTTTAACTCATTTAATCAGGTGGCTGATAAAAAAAAATCACGTTGACTCTTAGTAGCTTTTAGTTTTAAGAAACTCAGTATACAGTTGGTTTCATTTACATACCCAGATATATGATAATAGTTAACTGAAATTTTACTAAACATATGAAAAGTATACTCAGAGATATACAAGACAAAAAAATAGACTCACACCTCCAATACATCAAAGCACCTTGAAAGAGGGCTCTCTGGTCTCCAATTCTAATCCAGAGATGTTAAAATGAAATAAGATGTCCTTTCTTCTATTTGATGTGTGTACCCTGTATTAATTATGGAATTATGGCATTACATTCTATTAGAGTTCCTAAATGGAGACTGACATTGTTTCTGCGCACGCTTGATCTCCCCTGAAGGGGTAGACACCTTCATGTTAGAAGGACACAATTTCTCAAAGAAGGAACCAAAACCTGAAAGGAAGGTAGGGTTTAGGCAGGATCTAGGTCTATAGTTGGAGGAAAGTCTTATGAGTGGGGTCCTACTAAGTTGTCCCTCACACAGGAGTAGCCACAGAACTGGGTCAAGATGGGAGAGCAAGCCATATCTTATGAGTCAGATCATGGGTGACTAGGTTTATTTCTACTTTATTATGTCAGAACCTTTCAAGAATCTCTTGAATGTTCTACCTTTGTTCATCTGTACTTCAAAGATACCAGGAAAGATTGGAGAGTAAATCTGACTTAAAAGAATTAACAGGGAAACAGTATCCCTTGATGACAGAGTGGTGGTGGCGATAAGGAAAAGAATCACAAGTCCCTCCAAGAGGAAGGTGAGTTCAAGAAACAGGAATGTCATTCCCTTCCCACAGGGATGCTCCCTTCATTGCCAACCTTAGCAGGTCTAGTTTCCATTTTAAAAGGAAGGTGGAAGTTTCCTCAGAGATAACCTTCAAATGAAATCATCCTCCTATGTAATAATAAGATGCTACATATCTTCGCACATCTTTCTGTCCATATTAATATAAGAGAGAAAATTGTATTCCTTCCTTCTGTATATTATTTGTAACCTACTCCTAGTCTCAAAAAAGAAACTCTTAGATATAAATTATTTACTTAAAGATAAAACAAACTGGGAAGGGAATAAAAGGATATGAGAGAGTCCGCCGTGGAAAAAGTTTGGCTATCCAGCTTCCTACACCTACAAATGAATTGTTAGAAAGGCAAGAACACAATAGCTACCACAGTGTCCCTGTACAAGATAGATACTTTATAAATAATTATTAAATGAATGCAGTCCAAATCTTCCCAATGTGGTTCCCCACATTTCTGTGTAAAAGGTCCTCTTGTTAATGTTAAAATTCTCATAGACACTTTATATCATGTTATATCAAGCCAGTGCTTGAGAAAATATAAGAGAAGCTATTATAAATTCAATAGTGGTATAAATAAATATCACAACAGCATCTAAAAATAGTATATACTATTTTTAATAGTATATACTTGGTAGGAAAATGGATTCAACACAATTCTACAGTGTTCAGGAAGCCTCCTTTCCCCTGACCAAAGACTTTGGACCCCAAAAGGAGAATCCCATTCTAAATTACCAAAATTCTATGACATCAAAATATTCTCTGCTCTACTACTAAAACAAAGGTGAAGATATCCTGCCCTTAAGAACACCTAAAACATTCCAGTAAATCAAGAAATAACATGTTTTGTCAAACAATAGTCAGATGTTTCAGCAGAGGAAGATTCTGGCATCACCTGTTGGCTAAACAGCTCTGTGAGAGCACCACACAATCAATAACTTCCTGTGGCTTCAGGAAGCTCTGTACCACTAGAATTGCCTGACCACAGTTTAAGCTCTAAAATTAGAGATAAAGTGTCACTGCAATTATTAAATATCTAAATTTTAGTAAATGTTACATCATCAGAGGGCACTGTTGTATAAATATTGGGTTGGCCAAAAAGTTCGTTCGGGTTTTTCCATGTTATGGGAAAAACCTGAATGACTTTTTGGCCAATCCAATAGTAAAGTAGGAGAACCGTTAGGTTTTAAATATTAGATTCATAAAATTTTAGGACAGTAAGGGAACTTAAATCTCAAGTCCAAACTCTTAAATGAAAAAACCTGAGATACAAAAATGTCAATTATTTCACATCTTCCTTTTTAAATAAAGATATATTCACATAGTTTAAAGTCAGGGTTCAAAATGCATGCTATTAGAAGTCAGACTAGTGATTACCCTTGCGGGAGGAAGTCACTCTAAAAGAGAATGAGAGGATTCTGGATTTAGGATAGTGCATTTTTCTATACCTATAAGACAATTAGCAAATAGATTTGTAAACACTTAAGATTTCCTTTAAGATACATGTATTATGTACATATGATGTTTATATTTCTATTTCACTATAGTCCTATGTAAATTATATTAAACTAAATCACATTTATATTAAATTTTTCTTCAGACTATACTACAAAGCTACAGTAATCAAGACAGCATGGTACTGGCACAAAAACAGAAATATAGATTAATGGAACAGGATAGAAAGCCCAGAGATAAACCCAGACACATATGGTCACCTTATTATTGATAAAGGAGGCAAGAATATATAATGGGGGACTTCCCTGGTGGCACAGTGGTTGGGAGTCCGCCTGCCAATGCAGGGGACACGGGTTTGTGCCCCGGTCCAGGAGGATCCCACATGCCGCAAAGCGGCTGGGCCTGTGAGCCATGGCCACTGAGCCTGCGCGTCCAGAGCCTGTGCTCCACAGCGGGAGAGGCCACAGCAGTGAGAGGCCCACATACCACAAAAAAAAAAAAAAAAAAAAAAGAATATATAGTGGGGAAAAGACAGCCTCTTCAATAAGTGGTGCTGAGAAAAATGGACAGCTACACGTAAAACAATGAAATTAGAACACTCCCTAACACCATACACAAAAATAAACTCAAAATGGATTAAAGACCTAAATGTAAGGCCAGACACTATAAAACTCTTAGAGGAAAACATAGGCAGAACACTCTGTGACATAAATCACAGCAAGATCCTTTTTGACCCACCTCCTAGAGAAATGGAAATAAAAACAAAAAAAACCAAATGGGACCTAATGAAACTTAAAAGCTTTTGCACAGCAAAGAAAAACATAAATAAGATGAAAAGACAACCCTCAGAATGGGAGAAAATGTTTGCAAACGAAGCAACTGACAGAGGATTAATCTCCAAAATGTACAAGCAGCTCATGCAGCTCAATATCAAAAAACAACCCAATCCAAAAATGGGCAGAAGACCTAAATAGACATTTCTCCAAAGAAGATATACAGATTGCCCACAAACACATGAAAGCATGCTCAACATCACTAATCATTAGAGAAATGCAAATCAAAACTACAATAAGGTATCACCTCACACCAGTCAGAATGGTCATCATCAAAAAATCTACAAACAATAAATGATGGAGAGGGTGTGGAGGAAAGGGAACCGTCTTGCACTGTTGGTGGGAATGTAAATTGATACAGCCACTATGGAGAACAGTATGGAGGTTCCTTAAAAAGCTAAAAATAGAACTACCATACGACCCAGCAATTCCACTACTGGGCATATACCCTGAGAAAACCATAATTCAAAAAGAGTCATGTACCACAATGTTCACTGCAGCTCTATTTACAATAGCCAGGACATGGAAGCAACCTAAGTGTCCACTGACAGATGAATGGATAAAGAATATATGCAATGGAATATTACTGAGAAACGAAATTGAGTTATTTGTAGTGAGATGGATGGACATAGAGTCTGTCATACAGAGTGAAGTAAGTCAGAAAGAGAAAAATAAATACTATATGCTAACACATATATAGAATCTAAAAAAAAAAAATGGTTCTGAAGAACCTAGGGGCAGGACAGGAATAAAGATGCAGACATAGAGAGTGGACTTGAGGATACAGGGAGGGGGAAGGGTAAGCTGAGACAAAGTGAGAGAGTGGCAATGGACATATATACACTACCAAATGTAAAATAGATAGCTAGTGGGAAGCAGCCACATGGCACAGGGAGATCAGCTTGGTGCTTTGTGACCACCTAGAGGGGTGGGATAGGGAGGGTGGGAGGGAGACCCAAAAGGGAGGAGATATGGGGATGTATGTATATGTATAGCTGATTCACTTTGTTATAAAGCAGAAACTAACATACCATTGTAAAGCAATTGCACTCCAATAAAGATGTTTAAAAAATTTTTTTTTCTTTCACTTAAGAATGTGTATTGAGTATTCATTAGTGACAGGCATTAGGAAAGAGAACGGAGTAAGATACAATTCCATCTCTCAAGTTTTGAATCTAAAAAAAGTGATGAGCATACTAATAAACAATCACAAGATGGTGTGGTTTAAGTTCTATATACAAAGTGCTGTGGGAGCTTAGAAGTTACATTCCGACCTGCAGGAATCATGCAAGGCTTCACCAAGGAAGTGACATCTGAGGTGAACTCAGAAGAGTAACAAGAATTTTTCCAAGTACAGAAAAGCATGTCAAGCAAAGGGAGCATGAGGAACTCTGCAGAACAAGCATATTCAGGAACTGTTGTTGTTTGTGGCAGAAGATATACAGTTCATGAGGAGAAGAGATGGGAGATGAGATTAGATTCACCAGGCTGCCACCTGATGTACATAGGAAAATCTCCCTATAAAGAGAAACCTAACTGAAATCTGAGATTGCCTCTCTAAACCAACAGTGAATGAAATAGGTACGCTAGAAATAGAGCCTTAATGAGGCAGAGACTTCCATCTGTTGTGTCCACTGCTAAGTCCCCAGTGACTAGAATAATGTCTGGCACATGGTAGAAGATCAATGACTATACACAGAATAAATGCACACATGCATACATCCTAGCTCTGCAGTTGGTATTAAAACAAACCCAACACAGCTTCAGAGAACAGCATGACTCAAAGCAATGAGAATGGAAATCAAAGTTCCCAAGATCAAGTTTGTGAGGATTCATTTATTGCATGGGTCTGTTACTGGCTTTGGAAGAGTTGCAGAATGCTGTAGTCAGATGTGCCTTTTGCCCAGTGACAAATCACGTGCCTGAGGAAGAACCCAAGAATAAAACCTAAACCCGACTCATAAGAGTTTAGCTTTATCCAGGCTGCTGAGGAACCAGGAACTGCATGCCCTCTGCTGGGAGGAGAAACAGGAAGATAAATACCTACAAATTAATATAGACAAAAGGCCAGCATCTAGGTGGAGGGGCAGGGGAAGGACTAATCAGCATTTTACTGAAGTATATAACCTAAAAGGTCAGGTATGACCTGTGACAGGGTTATAGTCACAGTTTTTAGGGCTGTAAAGGACTTAAACCTGTGGCTCTCTGGCAGTGCACAGTTATTTAACCTGAATGACAACTTCTTGTAAAATGTATATTATACTGGATCATTCAGCAGCATACTAGTGTTCAGTATACCCAAATGTGCTGCAAAATGTCGATCTGATCAATGTATAAGATACGTTTTTCCACAAAGAGTTTTATGAAGAAGAAAGAAACATGGTAGAGGTATAATGCCCAAAGGCAAAAAGTGATTAGAGGGAATAGCTGAGACTGTAGGTGAGAGGGGGATTAGTGATGCTGGGAGATTCTGAGGAGACAGGAGAAAATGGGGTCAAGACACAGATGAAGGGATTTGATTTGGACAGGAGGAACCCCTCCTCCGTTGGGAAACAGTTGGGTGCAGAAGGAACTACATTTCTAGGTGGAAAAGGAGAACATTGACGGGGTTCTGGCTAAAATGCCTCTTGTACAACAACTAAGTTTTTTAATCAGTGAAGTAGGTGGCAAGGCTACCTACTAAAAGAGAGTAAAAGGACATAGTGTGGCAATGATTTGAAGATAGAGGTGAAAGTGCAGCATGGAAGAAGGAACTGATGCTCAGGCCTTCATAGGATCCCTGAGTTTAGAGACTAAATTTGCAGGTACAACCATCTACCTAGTTGTGGGTTTGCTTCAACAGACATCCACCACCCAGGATAGGAGTAGAGAAGTTTAATGGCTGGATAAAACTAGGATAGGAATTTCATAAAGAGGCTGTGACAGAGAACAGGAGGCAAGGGAGTTGAGGTCATCCCTGATGTCCATGCATCCCCAAAGCCATGAATACCCAAAGCCATGAGGTCCTCTCTATCACAGGCAAATGCTGCCGAAATCTGCTTGCTGAATTGCAAGAAAATCTAAACTATGTTATATTTGTTCCATTTTAAAAAGTGAAAAATCTTGCCAGAACTCATATACAGTAATCCCCCCACATCCATGGTGGGTACATTCCAAGACCCCCAGCAGATGCCAGAAACTGTAGGTAGTGCTGAACCCTATACGGTCAGCAAACCCAATATAGTCAGCCCTCCATATTCTTACCCATATATTTGGCTGCGGAACCTACAGGTACAGAGAGCCAACTGTATTATGCCATTGTATGGTACGATATATAAGGGCCTCAAGCATCCATGGATTCTGGTACCCGCGGAGGGGTCCTGGAACCAATTCCCTGTGGGTACAAAGGGAACATAGTCTATGTTTTTTCCCATGCTAACAGATGGGTAGCATATACAGCGTGGATACGCTAGACATAGGGATGATTCAGGTCCTGGCAGGACAGAGCAGAAGGTGTGAGATTTCATCACACTACTCAGAACAGCACATAATTTAAAACTTATGAATTGTTTATTTCTGGAATTTTCCATTTAATATATTTGGACCAAGGTTGACTGCAGGTAACTGAAACTGTGGAAAGGAAAACCACAGATGAGGGGGACAAACTAATGTTTTTCTTCCTTTACGATGGAAGAGATGGAGGCTGGTATCTGGTAAAAGGTAAAATGATAAAGACCCCCACCCCCATCCCCAAAAAGGCAAAACCATACTTCTCAAGTACAGGATACAGACCTGTGTATGTATGTAATTTACAATCCAACCTTCCGTATTCCCCCTCCTCTGAAGGGATGGTCCTCCTGCAGAGGGCTGTGATGACTTCCCAAATCTACTCTTCTCCAACTGAGCAAAACCCCAGTTCTTACCCATATAACATGATTTCTAAAATCTTCACAGCCCCATTCACATCCTCATTCAATTATCTTCCCTTTCATGGATGGTGTACCCAGAATTGAGCACAATGCATGAAATGTGGTCTAATGAAGTGCCTTGCTCACCAATGGCTAGAAATAAATAACTTGTGAGTATGTTTATAGATATAGCTCCACTAATGCAGCCTACTTTAAAATGAGAGTCAGGGAAGGTGTACTGCGTTGAATAACGTCTCCCCCAAAATTCATGTTCTTCCTGGAACCTCAGAAAGTGACTTTATCTGGAAATAGGGTCATTACAAATATGATTAATTAAGATGAGGTCATGTTGGAATAGAGTTAGCCCTTAGTCCAATATAACTGGTGTCCTTATAAGAAGAGAAGAAACACAGAGACACATACAGAGAGAAGGCCATGTGAAGACACAGATATACAAAAGAAAGACAGCCACGTGATGACAGAAGACGACACTGGAATTATGCAGCTGCAAGCCACTGAGGATTGCCAGCAACTACCAGAAGCTAGGAGAGAGATGGAACAGATTCTCCCTAGGAGGAATCAATCACACCGACACCTTGATTTTGAACTTCTGGCCTCCAAAACTGTTAGAAAATAAATTTCTGTTGTTTTAAGCCTCCCAGTTTGTGGCACTTTGTTACAACAGCCCTAAGAAGCTAACATAGATGGCCTCTCCATGGAGGTGGCGCTGGGGGTAAAGCCTGAAGAAGCCAGCCAGGGGAAGAACTCTAGAAAGAAGGAACAGAAAATACAAAGGCTCAGAGACTTGGCATGTTGTAAAAACAGAAAGGAGACCACAGTGTCTGGAACATGGTGAACAAGGGGAAGCATTGTGGTATGGGATGAGGCTCAGGGCCAGGTAGGCCACAGTAGGGAGTTTAACACAAAGAGCAGTGAGAAAGCCTTAAAGAGCTGTAGGAGTTATTCTGATCTATGTTTTAAAGAGATCACTCTGGCTGCTCTGTGGAGACTGGCCTGGAGAATGAGATGATAAAGAAATGGAGAAGAGTAAACAAAAGGCTACTGAAAGGTCCAGGTAAGAGATCATGGCAAGACTGATAAATAAGCCAGGTTTCTTCAGTCACTATATATATAACATATATAACATCATACACCACTTTCTAAAATCATAATACACCCAGGAAAGATCACAATGAAAAAAGACCCAATGTATGACATCAGTAGTATTTGCATAACAGCAATCAACAAAAGGAAGTCTTTTGAATAACTATAACCACCACTATTGTCCTTTAATAACTGATTCTGCACTGACCCTGACTCTGGGCATTCTAAATAGCAAGAGCCCCACTAAAATGGTGAAAGAGTTCCAAGGCCATCAGGCTCCCAGTAGCATTTAATGGACGTGAATAAAGCAGATTTTACTGCTACCCTTTTCATCCAGAAACTAAAGAAATTATACAACGTGAGAATGTAATTGTTCTCAAACCTGACGGTCTCTGTTCCTCTCTGGTGTGGCAAAAGACATCAGGGACCACTATCTTTACCTGGTTACCTCTGTCAAATCAATAAACTACATTTTTAAAAAGTAGTGTATACAAAGAAGATACTACTACACAATGCTAAAATGCATCTCTTCCTCCCCCACAAAGGACCTTCTGTGAATCACACTGTGAGAACTGCTGAAACAGAAAACTTACAGCATTCTCTCTTTAGAGACTGCTTTAAAGAAATAATTTTTTATTACACTAATACATGACTTTAAAGGCTTTTAGCATTCCAAAAAATTAAACATTATAAAATGCCCACATGAAGATCATACACAAAAGGAAGCAACTGAAGAAAGTAGCAGCCTGAGCTTTTTCCTTCTGGGGAACTCCAACATCCAATTTTCAGTCCTGGTTTCACTATAAAATGGCCTCTAGAAACTCTTAATCATCATCTTAAAAATACACTCTATAGACTACTCATTGTTTTCAGCATTCATCCGGTCTGAATGATAAGGGCGCTGTAAGAAAGATAAAGGAAGGGAAAAGGATATCCTCGGCTGAAACCGAAAAGCTCAGAACAATAGCAGCAAGTTCAAACAGGACCAAGTTGCTCCTTGATTACTTTCAGGTGCTTTTGTCATTAGGCCACAGTCCTGCATAGCAACTGCCCAGAGCTAATACGATATATAGATAAATGACAGTCAGTGTTTACAGTCATTCATTCATTTAACAAGTATTTCTTGAGTGCCTACCAGGGGTTAGTGCTAGAGATACAATAGTGAACAAGCTAGATATGGTCACTGCTCTCACACTGCTTATAGTCTAATGAAAGAAGCAGATAATAAACAAGCAAATACACAAATAAAGAAACACTTAGAGGGACTTCCCTGGTGGCTCAGTGGCTAAGAATCCACCTGCCAATGCAAGGGACTCGGGTTCAATCCCCGGTCCAGGAAGGTCCCACATGCCACAGAGCAACTAAGCCCAGGAGCCACAACTACTGAGCTCAGAACAATAGCAGCAACTACTGAGCCTGCGCTCCAGAGCCCACAAGCCACAACTAGTGAGCCTGCAAGCCACAACTACTGAAGCCCATGTGCCACAACTACTGAGGCCCGCGCGTTCTAGGGCCCGTGTGCAGCAACCACTGAAGCCCGCACACCTAGAGCCCGTGCTCTGCAACAAGAGAAGCCACTGCAATGAGAAGCCCGTGCACCGCAATGAAGAGTAGCCCCTGCTCACCACAACTAGAGAAAGCCCGTGTGCAGCAATGAAGACCCAACGCAGACAAAATAAATAAATAAAATAAAATATAAAATAAAATAAAATAAATTTTAAAAAGAAGAAACTGTAATTGTGCAGGTTTGACTCTGACAGAGAATAACAGAGATAGACCTAATTTTAATAGGGTGATCAGAGAAGGGGTCTCAGAACAGGCAATAGTTAATTAAGCCTTTAATCTCCACAGCCTTCTAGTTAGGTATGTCAACTGTGTGAAAAGGGGATTCTATTCAATGCCACTTCTTCCACAAAGCATTCCTTGGTCTTCCTGCCTTCTTTGTGCTTCCATGGTAATTTCAGCTCTATTATAGTGCTTTTCAAATGTAGCCTTTGCACTGTATTTACCTATTTACACATGTCATACACATGCTATACTATTATAAACTCTAGACTAAAGTAACCCTATATAAGATGCTAGAATCTATTGATCAAAACCATGTGTATTATTCCCACCTGCCCTGTGAATAACGTAAGGCCTGCACAGGAACCCTATGAAGTGAAGAGGCTGCATTTTTTCCACCGTGCCATACTGCCTCCCCTTTCCTGTTCATGTCTGAATCCCCACAGCACAAAGTACAATGGGCACAGGACTTGCTCCATCAATGACTGCTGAGTTGAACTGAGCAGAAGAAGTGAGAAGTGTGATGTGACACCAGGAGACCAAGTAACCCAGGCTGGACTTGGGCTATACCAGTTAACTCTACTCCCGGCCCTTGGGGCCACCAGTGAGGCTCTGTTAGCTTTCTATCAGGTGTGTTAGCCTCAGGAAATGTGAAGAGATCCTAAAATTACCAAGTTAAAATCCTACTCAACTGTGAAAGAGTAGAAGAGTCGCAAACAGAGGTGACCATGATTAATACTGATTCTCCTTAGCAAGGACAAGGCCCTTTCATACCCCATCACTTCCTGAGTGCCTACTGCATGTGTCTGGCTATACTGGATACAACGATAAAAAGCACAGTCTTTGCTCTCAAAGAGGACACAGTCTAGTGGAAACAAGTGAGTAAAGAAACTATTTCTACACAAGGGATGCACATTATGCACAGGATGCTTGTTATGGCAGCCAAGAGGAAACACAACCCAACTAACTGCTGGTACAGGAGGCTAGAGAAGAGGCAAACTCAGAGAAGCTGACAATGCCTGTGCTGGGACCCTGCCCACCTCTTTTCCAACCTCATCTTCTGCCACTTGCCCCTCTCATAATTCAGAAATCATTTGGATATAATATGTTTTCTCTCTCTTTCTGGTGGCTGATTCTGAAGACGAGTAGAAATGGCACCTCGCAAGGGGAAGGAAAAGAAGGAAGAACAGGTTATCAGCCTTGGCCCTCAGGTGGCCGAAGGAGAAAATGTATTTGGTGTGTGCCACATTTTTGCATCCTTCAATGACACTTTCGTCCATGTCACCGATCTTTCTGGCAAGGAAACCATCTGCCGTGTAACTGGTGGGATGAAGGTGAAGGCTGGCCGAGATGAGTCATCTCCATATGCTGCCATGTTGGCTACCCAGGATGTAGCCCAGAGGTGCAAGGAGCTGGGCATCACTGCCCTCCACATCAAACTCCGGGCCACAGGAGGAAATAGGACGAAGACTCCTGGACCAGGGGCCCAGTCAGCCCTCAGAGCCCTCGCCCGCTCAGGAATGAAGATTGGGTGGATTGAGGATGTCACCCCCATCCCCTCCGACAGCACCCGCAGGAAGGGGGGTCGCCGTGGTCGCCATCTGTGAACAGGACTCCTCAAATTATTGTTTTCTGTTAATAAATTGCCTTGATGTAAAAAAATATATATATATGCTTTCTCAAGTCTTCAAAATTCAGAAATCATCTGGATATAACATGCTTTTTCATATCATCTGGATATAATATGCTACACACAGATTTACCCTTGCCTGGAATGTCCTCCTCCCTCACGTCATTACAGAAAACTCCTACTTCACCCTCCATCCATCCAGGTGTTCACTCAAGCACTGTCCCCTCTGTAAAGCCTGCCAAGACAACCCCAGGCCCAGAGGAAAGTGCTCCTTATCCAGTGGAAAAAGCCCTGCTTTGTAGTCTGGCAATCCTGAGTTGAAATGCTGATTGTACCACTTTCCAGTGAGGTAGATTCCCGCAAATATTTTCACATCTATGAACTTCAGTTGCCTCATTTCTAAAAGGGGCTACTAATATCTTCCTGACAAGGTTGCCAGGATTCAAGTATGTATACAAATCCCTGACCAGAGTAAAGGCTCAAAATTTATTGAATTATAGCAAATAACCCCTGAGGATTGATGGCCATCAATAATTTTCTTTTTTGTATTTAAAAAAGCACACAAAAGTACATTACAACCATATGGATATTTTTACAACATTTAACATGTGACCCTGGGGAACCTAAAAAGCAATTTGACAATGGATTTTCCCCGGGTATAATTCTGTCTTTACTAAGGCAGTAAAAATCATGCAAGATAGCCTTTACATAAAGGATCTTCTACAAGAGAAAAGAGCTGCCAGAAAGTATATAACCAAGAAAAGCTTCACCTCAAAGGCTCATTTCATTTAAAAAAGAAAGGAAGGAACAGAGGAAAGAAAGGAAGGGAAGGAAAAAATCAGTGGAAAAGAAACAGCACATTCTTAGGAAAATTATTCAGGGGTAAGAATTACAGTCTGTCAACACTACTTACTATAGGATATCCCCTCCCTTGGGACTTCCCTGGAGGTCCAGTGGTTAAGACTCCACACTCCCAATGCAGGGGGCCCAGGTTTGATCCCTGGTCAGGGAACTAGATCCCACATGCTGCAACTAAGACCTGGCGCAGCCAAATAAATACATGTTAAAAAAGAAAAAAAAAAAGAATATCCCCTTCCTTTAAAACTATAATTCAAGAAGCCTACAATGAAAAGGTAATTACCACCATTTGTAAGTGATGGTGTTTTCATCTCATAGCATAGTACCTCTTAGAGTTCCCCATTTTAAAGTCTTTTTTGTTCATTCCCAAAATGGATGAGTATTAAACAAGAAATAAACCTTCTCCCTTACAGTATCCTGCTTTTGCTCCTTAGTATTTAGAAATACAATCCAAGTCAGGAAATCTCAGTTACAAGCCCTGCTATTATGCAAGCACATAAACACTAAGGAAGAAAACAAGTAAAGAGGAAATGAATGTGTGTTATTCCCACCTGCCCCTGTGAAAGGAAAAACCCCTGAAAGGAATGATTTAACTACCAAAGGAAAAATCTGTAAGACTACTAAGGGATACCCAAGTCCCCAAGTCCCTTCTTCCCCAAACAGAATCATCTTCCTACAGTAGGAATAGTTTTCACCGTGCAGGTCTCTCTCCTCTGAACTCTTGTGCTATATACCTCTCCTGCAATACTTTACACTCACCCTTAGTAAAGATTTTTGCTTCCAGGACTTAACCTCTCCATTACAGGAGAAAGGTTCATCTTTGTAAGGTCCATCTAGTCTAGATTAGTGTTTCATAAAATGGAGGTTGTGATCCATTAGTGGGTTATAAACTCAATTTAGTGGGTCACAGTCAGCATTTCTCTTTAACAAAATTGCACATTATTCAGCAAGCTAGCTACAGAATCTATGTCTACCAAGAAATTTTAAAAATCTAATAGCCTGAACCATTATGCTCCTATGGGTGTATTAATTCTAAGGCTTTCTACTTGAGGGATAGCTACCTATTAAATCACATTCCAAGATGTAATTATAATTCAGGCAACAAGAGCCATTTCACAAAGGAGAGCACAGTTAACAGCCAAATGAATGCTACAGACATTAAGTACTAGGGAAGCCCAGGGAAGGATAGCTCATGCTAGGCTAGGTCAGTTGGGGAAGGTTTCCCTGAGAACTGAGGCTTAAGCAGGGCCTAGTAAGATCTGGATTGGAAAAGAGGAGAAGAGAAAAAAACACAGTGCCAGCTGGCCTGGACGGAGGCCTAAAGAACAGAGGAACTCAAGAGGCTACTGTAGTAGTTTACTTTGGGCCTACACAAGGTAATAATTCTGGGAATGTAAAGGAAGGGGCAAAAACTAGGAAGGAATCATGGACAGTCTTCACGATTGACTGGATTTTTGGCATGAAGGTGAAGGTGAGGGAATCAAATGATTCTAAAGTTTCCTATTCTGGGTGACCAAGAAGAGAGTAGTGCCATTAACAGTAATGTGAAAAAAATCAAAGGCGTTTTAGAAGGGAGTCTCATGCAAGATGTAATAAAACATTAATATTTGTTATAAAAGTTTATCTTATTCTGAATGCTTATACCTCTGAGTTGTACCTAGGTAGCCATATGAGGGATACTAGGCAATATAAGTAGCATCCTATTCTTAAGGCACTCATTACCTGGAAGAACCAAGGCTTGACACTCAGCCAGTTCTTAAAATATTAAAACACTTCCATACCTGTTGGCAAATAATTACCTTAGCACCTTGAGTGACACCATCCCCTTCTCTGTGCCTAACTTCCCAGCTGCCCCAGTCCCTTCTCCACACCTACAGACCTAAAGAACTAACCTACAGCACTGCAAGAGGCCTCAGTTCTATGACCAGTTTCTGCTTAGACTGGGCAGTGTCTATGCCACGCTGGTAGCACTAGGCAAAATATAATAAAAGCAAGTGTTAACAGCATTCAGAAGACAGAGTAATCACTTCAGCTTGGGCCACTTATTCATTCAAACAGCTGTTGAGTGCATACACTGAAGATATAATGATGGATGTGGTCCCAGCACTCAGGCTGCTCACAGGCTAATGGGAACACAAACATATAAACAAATCATTGCAATCAGAGTAGTAGCACAAAAGTGTCTGTAGAGTGCAATGGGAGACACAAAGGGGATGAAGTCAATTACCCAGCCCATCGGAAAGAAGAAAAGCAGTCCCATAAAGTTTCACAGAGAAGGTGGTGCAAGACATGAGCAGCAAAGGATGGACAGGAGTGTGCCAAGCAGAGAAAGGAGAAAGACAAACCATTCCAAGCAGAGAGATACCAGCACTGTATAAACCACATCCCAGCATAGTGTGTACAAAACAATGAGATGACCAATGTGTAATGAATGGCACAAAGTGTCAATAATAAATAACAAATATTAGAGATTTTTTTCCTAGCAGATTTATGTTTGTAAAGGTTGATCCTAAAATGTATTTCCATTGTCTAAGCCTACACTAGCTAAGCCAGGGATGGGGCAGTCAAGATATCCTGAGAGGCATGGATTCAGTCAGTTTGGAATTAAACGAAGTACATGGAATCTGCACGTCAACTAGAGTTGCCTGCACTTGTTAGATATGTGTAATCAAAGGTGAAGGAGAGGGCTTCCCTGGTGGCGCAGTGGTTGAGAGTCCACCTGCTGATGCAGGGGACACGGGTTCGTGCCCCGGTCTGGGAAGATCCCACATGCCGCGGAGCGGCTGGGCCCGTGAGCCATGGCCGCTGAGCCTGTGCGGAGCCTGTGCTCCGCAACGGGAGAGGCCACAACAGTGAGAGGCCCGCACACCGCAAAAAAAAAAAAAAAAAAAGGTGAAGGATGAATTAGGAGCAAAAGACCAACAGAAGACCTCACTACTTTTCCAATTAACAAAAAAGGGCTTCCTAGAGGGAGACATTTTTTAACAGAAGGGAACAAGCGAGCGTTAAAACAAGCCAGACACCTCGAAAATTGAAGTATTTAAAGAATAAAGCTTTGCAGGAAGACCAACAGGAAAAAGTGTACATATATATTTGCCTTGAGTGTGGAGTAGAGAAAGGTCACATGAAGAATAGACACTACAGATAAATGACTATAAATTCAAATTAATAAAAGAATTTGGCAATGTTATAGAATTTGACTGCAAAAGCCTTTCTGGAAATCTTTAAAAACCATGATCCATATTTTTTGGAAAGTAACTCCCCTAGCATCTCAGCCAACATCCATTTCACCATGGTAACACTCACATTCTTCAGAGTTGGACCAAAGCACTGGGGGTATATAAGTAACAGCAATAGGCTCTTCTATATCTTGCCTAAGGTCAGATATTTGCATTTAATGTCTGCAATAAAACAGGACATAATATGCAGTGTCATTCCATCAGCTCAGTCCCACATATACAGAGCTTGGTGCTGTGGCCTCCCAGATCCACAGATGAGTGAAACCCAAGATTGTTGCCTTTGAGGAGATCATGGAGAGATGCTCAGTAAATATGAATTCCCTTCTCTTTTAAAGTGTGGTCATTTTCTAGATACTTATATAGTCTAGACTATATAAAAAGGCAAACAAAAAGCCTGTTTTGGTCTGCACTGGCTGCACCGGTCATGGTCATTTAAAGCCAATTGTTCAAGAGAAAGGAAGCATCCGACGCCAAGGAGAAGGGAGTCATCACCACTGCTTTCCAAAATTGTTGTATGAGCGGCTCCCTCAAAGGAAGAGGCCATCAGTGCTTAGGAAGTGACAGAGGTTTCCGACAGTTTTAAAGCACAGTGTCTGCAGTGTGACCCATGGTTCAAACTGCATAAAAATAAAAATTAACTGACAAATGATAACAAGTACTTCCTCACTTTCCTATCTGATGAATCAGCCATTGTTTGGGTTGCAGTTCCTTGTTTAAATTAGGTTATTAAATCACAATGATGCTGGCCAAACATGCTAGTCATATGCTATTAGCAAAACTTATCAAAAATGCCAAAGTGTGTCAAGGCTTAAATACACACACACACAAAACACACACATGCTTTTACACTAATAAAATCTAACCAGTACCAAGGGCATCTTTCAAACACTTTGTTTTTTGTTTTCCTCCTGAAAACCACAAATGTTTTGGGATGTAGTGGAAAGAGGTGGGAATTTGAAGACAGAT
Source organism: Hyperoodon ampullatus (assembly GCF_949752795.1). Taxonomy (NCBI): domain Eukaryota; kingdom Metazoa; phylum Chordata; class Mammalia; order Artiodactyla; family Ziphiidae; genus Hyperoodon; species Hyperoodon ampullatus. The sequence goes on along the minus strand of NC_136920.1, from coordinate 50,491,214 downwards.
TTGAGTTTGAGTGCCAAATCTGCCAGCTATTAGAGCTATCTGAACTTGAACAAGGTACTTCATGTCTTTGGGCTTGTTTTCTTATCTGTAAAATAAAAAATAATAATAATAATGATACCTATCCCAGATGTGTCTTGTGATGATTAACTTGGATAATACATTCATGCAAGTGCCCAGCAAGGGCCGGCAGGAAGTGAGAGCTTGGTGTATTATTAATATATTTTTCAGTGTATTATTAGCATGCACCTCCCAAGTCTGAAACCACTTCCAAAAACACACACGAACATACACAATTTATATTACGTGTTTAATATTGCCACTTAGAAGGAAGAAATTAATATATGAAACCTCAGCAATTTGTTCTGAGTGTTCACTTAAAAAGCCATAACCTTGTAAAGTAAAATTTAAAATAAAAATTTTTTCAGCTCTTTTAGGTAATGACTTGGTGACAGTGAGAGCATCTTACACACCAAATATGTTGTGGTCTAGTATGGGATATGCTTTTGTTTTTGATTTTCTGTCCAGTTACCAGTAACCAGTGCTAGGACAGTGCAATATATTTTTGGTACACATTCATTGCTGTATAAATTACGTAGCTCTAAGGAAAGGTACATACTGCAGCAATGAAACACGGTGGCTTTGGATATCTTATTTATAAAGAAATTTAAAATAATCTGTGATATGCCCTTCATCACTTCATATGCTGAAGATTATAAATCCACATCTCAAGGAACTACTTATTTCCTCTTAGGTGGCAAAACAATGGTTCAAATAGCCGGCCTTCCCATAAAACTGGTTAAAGAGATTAGCTTAAATTTTCAGTCTAATATCCTTTAAAACAATAACACTTTATTAAATAAACAGGAGCCTAGTACTATTATTCTAAACAGCGTGTTTAAAGATGAGACCAATATCCAGACTTCTAAAGAAAACAAAATACATGGGTAGAGTTAACTAGACTTGACTCCCTAACCCAGGGACTGGGAGACTTTCATAAACAGAGTGCCAAACAGTGACCTCTGTCCTTTGGAGTTACTGGGTAGGAGGGGGAACATGCAAGGCCCTCTGCAAGTGCAGTGGAAGATGAAGATATGGCAGGGACTAGTCCATGCAGCATAGATTAGGGACCTTTATATGAACTCTTATTAACTTAGTCCAAGCCAAATTTTGTACATGGACTGCTGGGAAAGCTTAAAATGGAGGATTCGCTAATGTATTTATGGTAAACTGTATTAAGCACCAAGCTTAAGGGGACAAAGTTCCACAGTAGTGACCTCATTACTTTATTCCCCGTGGAGAGTGCCTTTTTGTGATCATCAATGGAGGTCTCTTAACATCCTTTACTCTAGAATGTACAGAGCCACCCAAAAATATCTCACAGTACATTTTGTCTCAGGTGTCATAGTCCCCTTCTGCTACTAATGTAGTTCCCCTTCATTTTTTTAAATTAATTTTTATTGGAGTAGAGTTGATTTACAACGTTGTGTTAGTTTCTGCTGTACAGCAAAGTGAATCAGTTATACATACACATATATCCACTCTTTTTAAAATTATTTTCCCATGTAGGTCATTACAGAGTATTGAGAAGAGTTCCCTGTGCTATACAGTAGGTCCTTATTAGTTATCTATTTTATATACAGTAGTGTATATATGTCGATCCCAATCTTCCAATTAATCCCTCCCCCCCTTCCCCCCCATAACCATAAGTTTTTTTTCTACCTCTGTGACTCTATTTCTGTTTTGTAAATAGGTTCATTTGTAACATTTTTTTTAGATTCCACATATAAGCAATATCATATGGTATTTGTTTTTCTCTGTCTGACTTACTTCACTCAGGATGACAATCTCTAGGTCTATCCATCTTGCTGCAAATGACATTACTTCATTCTTTTTTATGGTTGAGTAATATTCCATTGTGTATATATACCACATCTTTAACCATTCCTCTGTCAATGGACATTTAGGGTGCTTCCATATCTGGCCATTGTAAATAGTGCTGCAATGAACGCTGGGGTGCATGTATCTTTTTGAATTATGGTTTTCTTTGTGTATATGCCCAGGAATGGGATTGCAGGATCATATGGTAGTTAGAGCTACCATATAATCCTACAATCCCATTCATTTAAATTCTTCTTTCCATAACACGAAACCAAAGCCAGAAGAAAGCTCTGTATTGTTAAAAACTCTGTTATGTTTCTTTTAACTGTCTGAAATCACCCAACTTGCTGTTAAAGAGAATTGAAACTCCTCTTATTCCTCAACTTTATTAATGTGTAATCTGGATTTCCTTAATATAATGTGACTTCCACAACTATCTCTAAATCAGACCATAAATTACAAAATCTTCTATCTATTCCAGAAATACAGCTATTACAGAGGCAACATGGAGTATGGGTTCTGATGACACCAAAGCTCAGTTTAAATCCTGGTGTTATCATTTATCAGCTATGTGGTCATGAATAAAATGACTTCATCTCTGAGCCCTCTATTCCTCTGTAAAAGAGATGTAGTACCTCCATGCAGGGTTAAAGATAATTATATGAAGAGCACATATGCAGTACCTGTCACAAGGTGAACATGTCGTACTATGGTGAACAGAGCACTGCTCTGCCCCAGGACCAACTCAACACCAAGTTATGTTCTTAAAGTCAATGAAAGCTTCAAAGAAGGAATACCAACACCATGAGTATGTAAGTGGAAATAGTGACAACACTGACTTCACAGCGTTGATCGCCCACCTCCTGCCTCATCATCTCTGCCCCCTGTCCCAGTCTTACTGACCTCCTTTCAATTCCTCCTACTCTTTCCTAAATTAGTATCTTGTACATGATACATCCTCTACCTGGACAGAAATCTCCATCACCTCCCTTCTCCTTGCCAACTCCTACTCAGCTTCTTGTCTCTGCTTTAACACCATTGCTGACCAGAGGAAGCCCTAATACCCAAGACTTAGGACCGTACCGTAGATTCTGCAGCAAACTACTTCCTTAAAACACACATCACACTTGTAATTACTTGTCACTATCTTCTTTCCCATGAAACTGTAAGCTTCATGATGTTCGTTTTTGCTTTCCCCTTATCCCTAGCTATTGACACAGTATACGGCACATAGGGAGAGTTCAATAAATATTTGTTGAATGAATATATAACTGTGCTGCTTTACTCTATAAATGTTAGCTATCATAACTTCTATAATAGTTATACTTTCATACATATAAATTGTATCATATAACCAAACTGCAGGGCTGCTCTGGGAAAAGTTCCTAAAGAAATCTGACTTTAATAAATCTGCCTTATCCTAACCCCACGTGGGCAGTCCTCACAATACAAGCAGCAAGAAAGAGATCATGAGCCTGACAGAGACAGGGCAGCTGCTTCTCTCCAGTCACAGCACCGAAGGGCAACTTGGAACTAACTGACTCATACACAATAGACAGCAAGGATTTACAAATACACATAGTTAATTAGCCTCTGTTTACAAATGAAAAGCCAAAACCGTAAAAAGTGCTCCCTTTACTTTAGCTCTCTAATAAACAAAGGCAGTACACAGCCACCACAGAAGCAGCTTTTAAGGAGATATTGTTCCTGATACATTCATTCTTCACCCTTCCCCCAGCCCACATCCTCACACAAAGCAGAAAAAACAGGGGCTGCTGCACTCCCTCCCACGACTCCTTCTATGTAGATACTTTGGGAGAAGGGTCAGTACAGACAACCAGCTTCCAGATCATCCAAATAAGAGGATAAGAACAAGTAAGCCTGTTTTTATTTGCCTGGCTTCCTACCTTGTTCCCCCAAAGCCTTTTAGACAGTTGAGAATCAAGTTTCCACACTCTTTCCTACCCTATACATACACACCCCTTCCTTACCACAATGTGCAGAGAAGCAGAAAAAGGGAAAGGGGGAGATATAGATTCAAAAAACGTTTGTGCAGATGACACTCTAAGTAAAACAGTGTGCAGTATGCTGTGGAGGGGTATGGATCCTTCAAGACAGGCTTCCTGCTTTAAAAGGGGAACAAAAGGTTTTAACACAAGGCTAGAGTAAGACACATGCCATGAGAGGAGTACAAAGAAAGATCTGACCAATCACACACTTTCTGGGCGATTAAGAAATGGCTCCTGGAGGAGGCAGTGTCTAAGATGGGGCTTAAAAAATGCAAGGGGTTGATAAAGGAGGGAAGGGCCAGAGGAGAGGCATTCCAGGCAAAGGGACAATGCAGGTTAAAGCATAGAAACAGGAAAGGAATGGGCATGTGTGGAGAACAGATTAGCAAACTGGAAAGGTGGGTTGGAGCCAAAGGGTGGAAGGCCTCGAACATACAGGATTTTGTTCTTAATAAAGAAAGCAAACAATCAGGAATCGTTGCAGGTCCTGAGCAGAAGAGTGGTTTAACTGGAGGGGAGGTGATTAATGTGGCCCATGGGGACTGCAGTGGAGGGAGAACTGTAGGTTGCAAGGAAGGCCAGTTAAGAGACTCTTCCAGTCCAAGAAGGCAGTAATAGAAGCTGCAACAAAGCATGAGGGCCATACAAGTGAAAATAACAGATATACTCTGAGAATGGAATCAACCTAACTTGTTGTTACAAAGAATATGGGAGAAAGAAGAGACAAAAATACCTGACATTTCAAGCTTTGGGGACTTTATACTTTCTGATCCCTCTCTGATCCAGTGTCCCTTCCTCCGGGGAACCTTCCTGAGATAAGCCTTTCCCATCCGCTGTACCCCATATTTACACATACATATCACCTTGCTTCTTTCCTTCAAGGCAATTATTACAATCTATAATTATCTTATTTATTTAATGTTTCTTTGCTTATTATCTACTTCCTAACCAGGAAATAAGCTCCACACGAGCAGTCCAACTATTGTCTCAAGAACCATGCCTGGCATATATGTAGTCCTCAATAATTTTTTTTAAATGATAATAGTGCCACCAGGAGAAAGTCATCACTTAAGCAGATAAGTCTGGTTTTGAGTTAGAACTACAGATCCAAGTGAAATATAAGGAGGTAGAATGAGGTAGTAATTAAAACGCAGTTGGTGCCTCAGTTTCTCCATCTATAAATTGGGGATAGCAGTACCGAGACCTCGTGAGGTCACTGTGAGAATTAATTAGCTAATATGTGTAAAGTGTTTAGAACACTGCCTTGTACATAGTAAGAGCTCAATAAATATTTTATATTATTACTCTTATGATTATTCTTAGAGAAATATGTCAAAAGTGAGACAGAGACAGATTGATCTACAATTATGGATTTGGGAATGATCTGCAAAGCAGCCGTGAGAGGAATCATGGGCTCCTATCTGTGAAAAGTACAGATAGGAAGGGTTGGAGACTTAGGGAAAATATATGCCTTGGTTCTACTTAGGTGGCCTGAATTCCTCCCCCTCTCTTTGAAACATGTACAATTCCTCTGGAAACCTTTCTTCTTTCCTGTCACCCTTTTCTCCCCTTTCTTTCAGTAAAACCTTAGGTTGAAATGGGGTTATAAAGGGCCATTTTTTTTTTTCCTCTATCTCCACTCAAATGAGTTCTTCATCCTTGTTTCAGCTGTGTATGGAAGATAAGGATGTAAAATATTCAAGGAAAAAATGGCAAAGCAGCCATAGCCAGGCAACGAAAGAGAAACAAGAGTAGTCTGAGCGTTTACCCAGAGATGTGGTGCTGGGTAGTGCAGCCTGGAGTCCTGAGGCCCAGGTTCTGACACTGCCACATACTGCCTGTGTGAGCCAGGACAGGGCAACTGCTTTTTTTTTTTTTTAAATAATACTCTTTTTAAATGGATTATAAAACAATGCAGATTCATCACAGATAATGTGAAAAATACAGAAAAGTATAAAGAATAAAATGAAACATCACACATCTTTCCACCATTGTTACTATTTTAGTATATTTTCTTCTACTCTTTCTCTGTGCAGCTATAAACATATTTTTAAACATATCTGACCCTCTCAATTGGTAGTTGATTTTTCTCTCAAACCTCTCCCACCACTGGGCCTGGAGGTGGGATAGGTATTTCCATTGTTCCTAATTCTTCCTCCGTCTTCCCCAATTCACTACCTTTAAATATTATGTCATCAAACTATAACACCCCACTACCCTTCTCACTACAATCATCTACTGACCCCTTGAAGATTTTAGATTTTAGCTCCTTGTTCACTGTCGCTCCAACATAACTCCTTTCAAAACTCTTAGTGACTTCAGTATCTTGGCCCTTTAGTTCCTTTTGCTCCTCTCCTCCAAGGACCTTGTCCTTCACCTATGTTGGTCACTAACCCATGGTCAAACCCTAGACCTTGTCACTCCCAGTAACTGTAATCCTGCCACACCCTCAATTTTAAGCATTCTACTTCCTCTATCTTTCCAGCTCATTCCCTCTTCTACTATGATTGTCCAAATCCTTCAACCTCACCTTATCCACCTTTTCACTGTCCCTCACCCCATCCTCACTCGCCTCCCTACTTGGCTTAAATTCTGTGGTCCATAACTCCTTTGCATACACCCCTCAGCTTCCATGTCTCTCTCTCATTTTGTTTTACTCATTTGGCAAAAGGGCAATCCTAGTTGAAAAGAATTCTCTACCAACCCCACACCCATACCCAAGAAACTGAATGTAGCTATAGAAACATACACCCATGTCATGTGGTCTTACTAACTTGCATGAGACTTCACAACTGCCCTGCAGTCAAACTCTATTTCCCTAGTTTATTTGCCTTCCTTCTCTACTAGAGGAGTATGTACATTCTCTCTCCTCCTCACTGTCCTCATCCCCTACTACTCTCTCCCTTGGGCACATCCCTCCAGCCATACTGGCCTCCTTGCAGTTTTTCCCATCAGGCACACACCTACCTCATGGTTTTTGTACTTGCTCTTCCCAATGCTTTTAATGCTCTTTCCCCACTGCCTAGAATAGTGCCTAGCACATAGTAGGCACTTAAAAAATATTGAGTAAATGAATCTGGAAATACATTGTACATTCAGTTTTCTATTTTGTTTTTTTTACATCATTAATTCATGACTATTTCTCCACATCATCAGATATACTTCAAGATCATCATTTTTAACAGCTAATAATATTCCATTTAATGGATACACCACAAATCACTTACAATGATATATTTACAGTGAAAAACCAGTAGATTTACAAGTAGGATATTTTGGATGTTTCCTTCTTTGATCTTTTTGAACTTTGGTAGTTTCACATCTAAAAATGAGGATGATATCTACCTCACAGGATTGTTGTAAAGACTGAATGTGGAATATAAATAGATACAGAGATGTCAGTTTTGTTACTACTGCTTACAACACAGAGGCATCATGGTGTCAACTGAATGAAAGGTCATAGATCTCGGAAGCAACAGATTAAAATATAACTCACAATATTGTCCCTTAATAGCTTGATCGAGACATTTAACCTACATGAACCTCAATGAAGCCATCTATTTTTAAAAGTGATTGTAATAAATAACCGGTATGTAAAAGATTTTAGCATAATATCTGGCCCAGATTAGATAATCAATAAATTTCATTGTTCACTGCTCATAAACAATAACTAGAACTTTTCTTAAATTGTGAACTAGAAGAAAAAAAGATTTTTATATATTCCCAAATAAAATATATATTATCAATGCAGTATTTTCCTGTTTTGATGAACAATTATCTAATACCTACAAAGCACAAGTGAGATTTTTTATATAAATCTATATATTGTTTCTTTTATTTAAAAAAAAGCAAAACAATTATTTTTAATTACTGAATGACAATATGAATAAATTAATTCCCTTTTTTATTATGTGCTTCAATGTGTACATATATATGTATATGTACATATATATGATGATGGTAAGCTGAGCAAGAAAATACTAAGTAGACCAGCCTCACTTTAGGGCTATTTTTTGAAGCAATCTGTGAGTTGCAGCCATATATTGGGTTGGCCAAAAAGTTCGTTCGGGTTTTTCCGTAACATCAAATAAATGCCAAGACATTACAAATTTGTTAGTGCTTTTCCATATTTTTCAGATACAAGTTAAGTATGTGCTATTGGAATGGTCAAAAAATGTAATGTGAAGTCCTTCAGGATGTAATCATCTCTGTCTCCCCAGGACCTAGCCTGGTGCTTGAAATATAAAAGGAATTAGATAAACATTGAGTAGGTGGGATGGGTAGGTGAGTAAGTGACTGATTAAGTATGGCAGTCTTTAGTGCCTTCTCTCCTTCTAGGCACTCCAAAGTCAATACTTTTTGTCTCCCCACCCTGTGGTTAGAGAGCAATGTAACCTGTTCTGGCCAATGACTTATGAAAGGAAGTGACCTGTCATTTCCAGGCGGGAGCATTTACATGCTAGCAGAAGCCTTCTATGTTCTTTCTCCACTGCTACGTTGATCGTGAAAGCATAAATTGAGAGGAAGCCTCTATCAGACCCTCAGTCTCTAAGTGAATGTAATGAGCAGAACCCTCTGCTCACCTGAATGGAAATACACTGTGAGTCATAAATTTTTGTTGGGTTAAATCACTGAAATTTTGGAGTTTTGTTACTGCAGCACAACCTAGCCTATCCTGCTTAGTACAACAAGCAGGGTAATGACATTCATTTTAGAACTCGAAACTCATGAGTTTATTTTTAGAAAAACAAAATGGTACAGATAAGTGGTTTATCTTGAACATGTAACTTAACCTCTCTGTATGATAGTTCTCTCACCTATAAAGCTGGAATAATAGCATCTACCTTGTAGGATGGCTATAGGGATTAAATAAGTGAATGTCTATTAAGTATTTAGCAGAGTATCTAGGGCATATAAAGCTTTCAATAAATGGTAGCAGATTATTATTATTATTAATGCATTAGACACTTATGCACTGCATATTTCAATTTACTCTTCCCCCCTTACTCCATATTCATTTTAATTTATAGCCAATTTTTTCCATTCAAAAAAATCTTTATTAAGAAATACTATGTAGAGGGTACCATGCAAGGCACTGGGAAGGAAAACAAATAACACATATCATCAGTTATTCTTCTTACCTATGATTCTTCTTTCTTCTCCAATCCACCTTCAACCAAGCAAACTTTAAAATCATAAACATAAATACAATGTTCTATGTTATAAATATGGTGTCAGTGGGAGAGCTAATTTTTAATTTATAAAACATTTTACATGATTTGAGTCTGTATCTTATTCAAAGTTGACATGGAAAAATTGTTTAGGTCTGATTTACCAAAGGCAATTAATGGGTAGGGCAAAAAATAGAACTTGTGCTCACATCCCCACAGCTCCTGATATAATGCCCTATAGACAGGAGGCAGTTGTGAACAGAATTACAGATGCATCAGAGATCAGCAGATCTAATCTTTTTATCTTACATATTAGTACACTGAGATCTAGAGCGAAGCAATTTGCCCAAGGTATCAATATTAACACAAGTTAGTGGCAGGGCTGACAATAGCACTCAAATTTTGAAAATGTGTTTTATGTGGCTAAAGCACAAAGTCCCTGTAATATGCTGATGGATACAAACATGACAGTACAAAATCTAAAATTTTTGCTGAAATTACATCTTAGCATTAACTGATAAAATATTCAAAACTCTGCTATCAGAAAGACAGGTTAGATTTAGTATTATTATCAAGAGAAGGTATTTGCAAAAACCTAAAAGGATACATTTATTATCATATATTTTCCCCTCCACAATTTACCAAAACTCAAAATAGCATAGAAAAAAAATAGAAATAGCTTCAGATGACTTTCTTTATATATCAGTCTTATGTGAAAGAAAATGATTTCAAGTGAGGAAAAAAATTAATTTCTATGCCTTATTTACAAGTGTACTATATTATATCCCACTGGTAAAAAGACACAATGTACTACTTATGTAACAGAAAAGAATCCACAAAGATTTTCATATTTTCCAGAATAATTATTTTAGGTATGACAAGGAATGACTTAAATATTTTATTCTGAGTGGAGAGGAGGTAAGTTAAAAGCCATATTAAGAAACTGCAAGATAAAATAAAAATAACATTTACCATTTACTGAGTGTTTACCAAGTGATCTAAACTGTGCCTGATAAGCACTTTACACATATCAGCTCATTTCACAAGAAATCTGTGAGATGAGTAGTATAATTATCCCTATTTGGCTGGTTATAAAAATGGAAGCTCAGAGTAACTTGTCTGAAGTTACTCAGGTAGTGTTAGAAACAGAATTCATTCTCAAACCTGTATGGTATTCAAGCTCTATCAAGTTCCTAACCCTCCATAATTTTGATCACAGTCAATTCATCATATTTAAGGGGTGGACTACAATGACCCCTTCTGACAATGATTCTGTGAGCAAAAACAGAAATCAGTTCAGAATTCACATAATATTTTTGACGGTATGCTCCAGGCCTCAGGGGAAGGCCATCAACAGATGAACCAGTAAGAAAAAGAGAAGAAGGAAAAAATGAAAAGAAGAGGAAGAGGAGGAGAAAAAGCAATAGGCCCTTCCAAGAGGCCTGACACAGTTCCATTTTACTAGACATCAGGGCCACCATGACAAGAAAGGGAAACCCAGAAAAGGAATTGAAAGTAGAACTGTAAGGGATGTACATAAATCAAAATAGCTTAGTCCACTGTGATGGTCTCACAGTAGATAAGGAAGGAGCTGTGGGAAGGCCCTGCAGGAGTCAGCAGCCATGAGTTCAATGCTGGGCCAAGATGCAGAGCTCTCACATAAACACTGTTCAGTAGTTAAATAAGAATAGCTGAGTGTAGATGACTGACCACTAGGTTTCTTAGAAGAGACATTACCACAACTGTCAGCATCTGGGTCAACCTGAAAGGTATAGCACTATGGAGAGTGTGGTTTTAAGAGAGAGCAGGGGAGGAACCAGCATTTACTCTATTAAGTTCCTTAATTTCCTAATGTTCCAGGCACTATGCATGCGCTTTCCTGAATTACCATATTTAACCCTCACAACAACCTTGGTAGATGTAATGGTGAATTTTACATGTCAACTCAGCTGAGCCATGGTGCCCAGAATAGTAAAACATTCTAGATGTTTCTGTGAAGATGTTTTTTGGATGGGATTAACATTTAAATCAGTGGACTTCGAGTATAGCAGCTTCACCCTCCATAATGTAGGTGGGTCTCATCCAGTCAGGTGAAGGTCCAAATAGTAAAAAAAAGACTGACCTCTCCTGAGCAAGGAATTATGCAAATTGACTGCCTTTGGACTCAAACTGAAACTCTTCCCTGGGTCTCCAGCCCACTGGCCAACCCTGCAGATTTTGGACTTACAAGGCTCCACAATTATATGAACCAAGTTCTTAAAACTAATCAATCTCTGGGGAGGGTGGGAGGGAGGGAGATGCATGAGGGAAGGGATGTGGGAACAGATGTATATGTATGACTGATTCACTTTGTTATAAAGCAGAAACTAATTAAAAAAAAACTAATCAATCTCTCTCTGTGGAGAAACAGATACATAAACACACACACACACACACACACACACACACACACGGACACATCCTATTGATTCTGTTTCTCTAGAGAACCCTGACTAATTCAGTAAACACTGATTTCTATTTTCACCAGTGAGGAAAATGACAGCCTGAAAGGACCCATTCTCCTTCCTCACTACATCACATAGTAAAATGCCCTCAGCATTCACATTCCAGTCAGAGGGGCTCGGGTGGGAGTAGGAGGGTAATGAGGAGCAAGGAAACCTCATAACCACAAGCCATGCATCCCAAGGAGCCTTTTACAACACTGGCATCACACATGTACCCAGAGCCTTGATGTGCCCGAGTGATGTGCTATCCTTTGTCTGGTCTCCTGATTCAGTTATTTTGGATAAAAGAAATCAAATATTCCTACTAAATCAACAACATTTGAAGACTCTGAAAGAAGAGGAAATATAATTGGTAAAGAACAGAAGTAAAAGATAAAAAGGAAAATAAACAAAAATTGATTTGTGTCAATTAAATAATGGTAGACTTCGCTTTGTTTGGGTTTTCATTGGATAGTCATCCATTCACTCCCTCAACAAGTATTTATTTTGTATTTTATATTTTTATGGGCTCTTCTGGGTACTGGACAGTGCTATCTAGATGAGGAGACACATACAAAATAGTACATGTGAAAAAAGACCAACTAAAGTCAAGAAAGTTGACATTTCAGCTGGGATAGAGGTATGAGTTTAACTAGCGGAGAAGAGGGATGGTATTCCAGACAGAAGAGGTGACAGAAGAGGTGACATTTCAGCTGGGATACAGGTATGAGTTTAACTAGCGGAGAAGAGGGATGGTATGCCAGACAGAATTTCTGACACAGTCAACTTCAATTCTATGTTCTATGTTGCTAAAAGTATATGTGTACAGGGAAGGCGCGGGGAGATGGGGGCCTATGGCAGGATATGAAGCTGAAAGACCAGCTGGGGTTATGAGATGAGGAACAATACCAAGGACTTGGCCCTTCATTCTGCAAGTAATCAGAGTTATGAAGGAGGGCTCAGCTTTTTTACCAAGACCATTCATGGAGCTTATATGCATATAAGGACAGCTGGGAATCGCTTGGTCAGCTGGACAGATATAACCACAGGTAAATAAAATTATTATAATGTTTCATGAAAATTAAACCTTGAATAAAAACTAAACCTTAGTTACAATAATAACTGTTTATTATTAAAAGGCATAAAAGTATTTCATGTGCTCTAACTAAAAAAATTAAAGTTGAGTTTACACATACTTTTCAGTCCCAACTAAAAACCTATGGTCCAGAAAAGTTGGCAATTACTATAAAACCATTATTATGCAACAAATACATATGTGAAAGTTTTTCTCAAAAAGAACGAAATAAAACTCAATTGGAGTTGATGTAAAGAAAATTATCATGGTAATAAAACATTTGTAGAATCTGTGTCCTAAAATATGAACTAAATATAAGCCAGAGGGCAAAACATGGCTAAGGCCAGATCTTATAAATCACCAAAAATGGAAGAAGAACTGGCCTCAACTTATATATCTAAAGAGTGAAGTGGTCAAGAAAGGAATCTACAATGAAGGAATATAAATTAGGACCTAAGAGATCATTCAGTCTCTTCTACCCTTTCATTCCCTACCCCCCCTTTCTGCTGATAGTTCTCTCTCATCATTCCTAAAAGGATTGTAGAGCTCTTCATTCCAATAGTTCCCCTTCAATTTAACTTTAATTATGGAACTCTGCAATATCCCAGTATATAAAACAGATAAAAACATAAAGTTCAGGCTGAAAGAGGTCAGGGAGAGAGGGGGTTCTGGGGTACCCTAACTTGGATTCCACTTGGGCCTTCCCCATCCCTTTGAGACAGCTCCATAAAAAGAGCCCTTAATTTTCCTCAGTAAAATGTGAAACTCATTGGTCCTTGTCCTGATCTCTCAATTTACAAATGAGGAAACTGTAGCCTAGAGAGTTGCCTAAGAAAAAGACCCCTGTTTCCTAGTACTCCTGCTAAATCTAGAATGCTTTCTCTTCCTCATAATCTCTAAATTTCTGGGTTAAAAACAATTTCTTATAAATTATTCTATAAGTTCACACCATCCCTCTATCTCAAATTCCTATTCAAAATTCATAGGTCAGTAACCATGAGTTTAATAAGTGCCTACTTGAGGCCAGGTACTCTCCTATGGACATGTGATCTGTTCTCATTTAACCATCACCAAATCCCCTGGAGATCTAGAAATTGGGCACAGAGAAATACTTGAAACTTCCCAAGGTCACAGAGGTAGTAGATTGGAATCCTGGTCTATTTGACTCCTAAAGCCAAACCTCAGACTCTTGCACTTCTAATCCCAACCTTTCCCAAATCTTTGCCTATCTTTTCACAGGCTCCCAGAAATACAGAACTGTAAGGGATCCTGTCATTTCACACAGGATGTACTTCTTCATTCAGGCTTCTCAGGGAATACCTACCTCATGCTTCAGCCAAGCACAAAGGCATTAGGCCTACCTTAAACCCCTAAACTCAGGCTTCAGAACTATAGAGATGCTCACCCCCACCCCCCTCCACAAATCTTGAGAGACTCCTACAACTTCCTTTACAAGGGTGAGCTACATATATGTTCAGTTTCACGGAGAATAGGGAAGGTTAAAAACTCTTAATAAAAGGGCTACACGGGGCTTCCCTGGTGGCGCAGTGGTTGAGAATCCGCCTGCCAATGCAAGGGACATGGGTTCGAGCCCTGGTCCGCGAAGATCCCACATGCCGCAGAGCAACTAAGCCCATGCGCCACAACTACTGAGCCTGAGCTCTAGAGCCCGCGAGCCACAACTACTGAGCTTACGTGCCGCAACTACTGAAGCCCGTGCACCTAGAGCCCGTGCTCCGCGTTGCAGAAGCCACCGAAATGGGAAGCCCGCGCACCACAACAAAGAGTAGCCCCCGCTCGCCGCCACTAGAGAGAGCCCGCGTACAGCAACGAAGACTCAACGCAGCCAAAAATAAAATTAATTATTTTTAAAAAATAAAAAAAATTTAAAAGGTCCACAAAATCAACTCTGAGCTGAACATGAGACAACAGGCTGGCAATTTAGGTTGAATAAATATTAGATAGTATCTAATAAGATATTGGAAGTTTGAATTTAGGGCCTGCTTTGGGACAAAGGATGACTGTCACCTTGAAGTAGGTGCCAGAGTTGGGATTAAATAATTTGAATTTGGCGGAAGGCCAAAGGAATTTTCATTAGGGCAGCCTCTGGGAGCAGAAGGCGTTGAAGTCACTGCTGTGGCCAATCACAGAAGAGAGTGTAGAGCCAGGACTGATAATAAATCATTGGTAATGGGAGGACAGAATTTAAACAGCCTGGGGACCTGGGGCCACCATCTGTAAAGTGTAAGCCAAAGTTCGGACAAGTCCTAGGCATTAGGGGTCCGAAATTTCGGGTGAGCTCCGGTGCCTGGGAACCACGAAGCCAGTCCTCACCACCCGCTCCGCCACCCCAAACCCCTTCCCCCTTACCTTCTGTTGGATGTAGTGAATCGAGTACTTCATGGCAACAGCGGGGCGGGATCTGAAGCTGGTTGACAAGTGCAGGCTGCTGAGGGCCCTCAGGGCCGGCGGTACGGGTGTGGCGGCCCCAGGAGTCAGGAAAGCTAGGAGCAGGAGCAGGAGGGAGCGACGCCCCATGGCTCAGGCCGGCTGCTGCAGGGAGGGTAAAACGGAGACTGGCAGATGCGCACAGCCCGAGCCGGGCCCCCCGCAGCTCCGCCCGCGGCAGACAGGCTCCTCCTCCCCGGGGGAAACCCAAAGCCACCCCGCCCCTCGGCAACTCCGCGCAAACCCGGGTCGCCCAAGCCATACCGACCCCGTCCCCGTCCCAGAGGGTGCCGCCAGATTTTACTTCTCTCTTGTACCATCCCCTCTTTAGAGTCCACCTTTATTCCGGTCGCACTCTAATTCCATTGCCACAGCCTTGTCCATATAATTGCCACAGCAAATTCCATATAACAGTAATAATATCGTTAATAGGACAGCCAACTAAAAATTGCTACTTGCCATCAGCCTCTACAAGGATTAAGTCACTAGCCACTGCAGCCTTGACCTTTAACACACCCTAAAAGGAGTTCAGGGTGGAGATCAGGAATGAGGCACTCTGTGTTCTGGGAAAAACTGGCAGAACAGGCCTTTCAGATATAGTTTCAGGAGGTTTTATGAGCCCAAATTCTTGCATCTTCTCATATCTAGAAAAGCACTAAAATCATCAATGGTGACATCTGCTCCTTGTGACTAGCAGCTAGCCTCTGCCAAAATGTGTGCTTGACTGTGCATTCCCCCTTTCACTAAAATCATATGTAACACTGACCTTCCCCCCTACCTCTTTGGAGCAGCTCCGCAGAGCTATCTAAGATGCTGTCTCTCGGCCTCTAGTCCTCATTTTGTCCCCAGTAAAAGTTAACTCACAACTCTCACGGTGTGCTTTTTTTTTCCCCCAGTGGGCAGTACCATAACAATTTATTGATGGTTCACTACAGCACTAGGCTTAGTGGCACACCATCTCATCTAACTCAACCATCCCACCTATTTTGTGGGTCCTGTATGATTGTTATTCCCATTTATAGCTGAGGAAACTGAGGATCGAGAGGTGCTGGGACTTGCACTAGGTCACTCAGGAGGCGGTGGAGCACTGGCTTCGCAGACCGCTGGGTGTGGCTCCTTTGCACCCCACCTCCATGATGTCAGCCTAACCACCTCCTATGGTACTCTGTCGGTGGGTCACCCCAAACCTCCGTGCAGCCCACACAGGCCATCCCTCACCGACAACGGAGTTCGCCCGGGAATCCCACTAGATCCCGGGCCCTTCTTCCACGTTACGCCCCCTTTCTTCTTCCGGCAACCCGCAGCCGCTTCAAGCCCCGCCTTCCCCCTCCCCCCGCCCCCCGGCAGTGCCATCCCCAGCCGGCAGAGGCCCCTTTTGTCTTCGCGGCTCCCCCAGCACCCACGTCCGCTTCTCCTTCCAGTCAGCCCGCAGAACCCCGGTCCGAGGGGCGGTCCAAGGGGCGCTCCCGCCCACCCCCACCCCTTCCTGGGGTCCCTACGCCCAGCTGGCTCAACGCTACCCGAAAACCAACTTTACAGACTGTACTAGTGCTCCACCAGTCGGTAAAGAACCTTCGTCAAACCCTGTCTGACAAAAACGGTCATCCGCAAAGGCTCACAGGCTGTTGCGCCAAATCTCCACCATCGGCGGCTCCTTCTTCTGATTGGCTCTGAGGAAGGACGGCCATAGCGTCACTTCCGGCGGAAGGAAGCGCGGGAGATTCGATTGGAGGGCGCTCGTTTGCCGCTGAGTCTTGCGGGTCTGCGTCACTGTGCTTCGCCCGGGCAAGGATCCCCGTCCTGAGCCTCAGGTGAGGAGCTGGGAGAGGAGGTTCTCGGGGAGCAAGGGCCGGAGACTCCTAACGAGACCCTTAACGTCGTTCTGAGTGAGACTCAGTGCATTCTGTGTTGTTTTTTCAGGAGTCAGTCTCTTCTAGAAAAGGGCGGTTATGAGCGTAAAAGAGTAAGAAGGTCAATTATTTTAATTTGAGACAGTGCTGCTGCAGTCACTCAGCAAGCTTTTGTATGTGCCATCAGGTGGATACGGGTGAGCGTCTGGAACCGGACATACAGGGAGGAAAAGGTGCTACTTGGGCCTTTCGAGGTGCTCGGAGATAAGTAGGCAGCTGGCTTTTCCAAACTGCTTTGACGACCCAGAGTGAGAGTGCTTAACCGAGCAGTGTGCTCAAACCAGAAACTTGAAAGTTTACTTTTTTAAAAAAAATTTATTCAAGTATAGTCGATTTACAATGTTGTGTTGATTTCTTCTGTACAGCAAAGTGACTCAGTTATACACATATATTCTTTTCCATTATGTTTTATCACAAGGTATTGAATATCGTTCCCTGTGCTGTACAGTAGGACCTTGTTGTTTATCCATTCTATATATAATAGTTTGCCTCTGCTAATCCCAAACTCCCAATCCTTTCCTCCCCTATTCCCCCTCCCCCTTGGGAAACTTGAAAGTTTTCTAGGTGCCTTTCTTATCTCTCACATCCAGCCAGTCATACCAGCCTATCTCAGATCCATACACTTCTCGCCACTTTTACTGTCATTACTTTGGTTCAGCACGACTACTACATAACTAGGCCAGTAGCCTCCCAGCTGGTTCTCCTTCTTTCAATCTTGTTACATTTCAATCCAGACACCACACTGGAGGCTGTTAAAGCACAAATCTGATCTGGGCATGCCCCATTAAAAACCTTTCCTTCAGTCCCTCCTATTTGCCCTCAGGTTTAAGTCTAAACTTAACATGGTTCACAGGGCCCTTCTTGTCTTTCTGAGTTCCTCAAATGCACCATTATCCCTCACCTCCAGACCTCTTCTAAATCCCATCCCCAACACAGCTAATTCTTACTCATTCCTTAGGTCTCAGTTTATGAAGCCTTCTAAGTTAAGAACCCTTTCCTAACCCTGCAAGATTGGGTCACAAAGCACCCAGTAGTTAGTTACTCATTCTACAGATAGTTTTTAAATGCCTCCCCTCTCTGTTCCAAGAACTGCTAGGTACTAGGATTACAGTGGTGACCAAGATGTGAGATTCCTGTTCTTTTTTTTTTTTTAAGTTTATTTTATTTTTATTTATTTATTTTTGGTTGCATTGGGTCTTCGTTGCTGCGTGCAGGCTTTCTCCAGTTGTGGAGAGTGGGAGCTACTCTTTGTTGCAGTACACGGGCTTCTCATTGCAGTGGCTTCTCTTGTTGTGGAGCACAGGCTCTAGGTGTGCGGGCTCAGTAGTTGTGGCGCACGGGCTTAGTTGCTCCGTGGCATGTGGGATCTTCCCAGACCAGGGATCAAACCCATGTCCCCTGCATTGGCAGGCGGATTCTTAATCACTATGCCACCAGGGAAGTCCGAGATTCCTGTTCTAATGGAACTTAAACCTTTTATGGGTGGACTTAAGAAGAGTAAAGTGGAATTTGTTTGATTTAGGTTGGTCTGAGAAGGCCTCTCTGAGGAGTTGACAGCTAAATTGAGGCCTAAAAGACAGCCATGCAACAGAAGAAAGGAAGAACATTCCAGAGTGAATAAGTTATGCAAAGACCTTAAAGCAGGAAAGAGCTTGGCATCTTAGTGTTTAAGAACCTAAAAAAAGACCAGTGTTGCTGGATCATGTTCAGAAAGAACAGTTTTATGAGATGTGTCTGGAGAAATGGTCAGGGACCAGATCACACAGTTAGGATTCTAATACAGCAGCATAAGCAGGAGATGATGGTGGTTTGGATTAAGCTGGTGGTAGAATATATTAGGGGAAGAGTGAATGACGGTTCTTATTTATTTATTTATTTATTTATTGCTGCGTTCGGTCTTCGTTGCTTCGCGTGGGCTTTCTCTAGTTGCAGCGAGCGGGGGCTACTCTTTGTTGCGGTGCGCAGGCTTCTCATTGCAGTGGCTTCTCTTGTTGAGGAGCATGGACCCAAGAGCATGCGGGCCTCAGTAGTTGTGGCACGTGGGCTCAGCAGTTGCGGCACACGGGCTCTAGAGTGCAGGCTCAGTAGTTGTGGCACACAGGCTTCATTGCTCCGCGGCATGTGGGATCTTCCCGGGCCATGACTCGAACCCGTGTCCCCTGCATTGGCAGGCGGATTCCTAACCAATGTGCCACCAGGGAAGTCCCAGAATGATGGTTTTTAGATGCGGAAATAGACACTCAAGGGTGTCAAAAAAGACTGATGAATGTGATGTGGGACTTGAGGGAAAGAGAAAGGGATGAAAGATGACTTGACTCCTGGGTATCTGGCTTGAATTACTAGTTGGAGAGTACTGCCATTTACTGAGATGGAGAAAATTACTATTAAAGAGGTTTGAAAGGAAACTAAGAATTCAGATTTTTTTTTTTTAACTTATTAAGCCCTGAGATGACTGTGAGATACCCAAATACATTTGGCTGTCAGATAAGCAGTTGAGATATGGAAGTCTGGAACTTACACATATTCTGTACCTTTGTGTCACTTCGTTGGTAGTTCTACATTGTCTGTCTTAGCCAATAGATTATAAATTCTTTGAACATAGAGCCTGTTTTTTCTATCTGTAACCCTGTTCCCTTCCCAATCCTTAGAATAGTACTTTACCTATCATAAATGCAGCGGACAAACTGTGTATTATACTCACTAAGATTTTCCTGGCTAATGTTTTTAAAATATTTTCCACCAGTATTTCTCCAAACAAAAGAGGTTTTGTCTGGTTTTTGCTTATTTAATTTTCTTATCTCCTGCCTGCCTCTCCCCTTTCCAGATTTTTCATGTTAATGTCAGAAAATCATTTCTCAGGGACTTGTTATGACTGCCTTTAGAAAAATTAGACAAAATATGCACCCTTCGAGGAGGCCATTAGTTAGTTTTTTTTTGTTTTTTTTTTTTTGTGGTACGCGGGCCTCTCACTGTTGTGGCCTCTCCCGTTGCGGAGCACAGGCTCCGGACGCGCAGGCTCAGTGGCCATGGCTCACAGGCCCAGCCGCTCGGCGGCATGTGGGATCTTCCCAGACCGGGAAACGAACCGGTGTCCCCTGCATCGGCAGGCGGACTCTCAACCACTGCGCCACCAGGGAAGCCCCCCATTAGTTAGTTTTAATAAAGCAACTCAGAATACCCACCGTTTCCATGGCTGAGGACTCTTTGTCCTGTAAAATGTGAAACAGGAAATCTGAGAGCAGCAAAGTGACAAAGATTTTCTTGCAAAGCAAGAACAGTTTGGGAAGGAGTGAAGAGAGGGAGAAGAGTTAGTCATATCTCCTTTTCTGTATGCCATTAGAAGTGGGAACTAGTTTTTTAAAGGAGTGATTTCATCCTTTGGTCACAGTCTTGAAACAAATACAAATAGTTTGTGTGAAGCTTGAGCAAACAATGTAATGGACTAGAAAGACCGGTGAGCTACTCATCAGAAGGCATGAATTCCAGACCTGATGCTACCTGCTTCTTGACCTTTAATTAGTTATTTAATTTCTCTGAGTGGATCAGATAATCATATAAGAGAGAGAATTGTAAAGCATCCAGAAGAATTTATGAGCCCAACCAGATTATAAACTTCATTAAAATAGAATCCACATCTTACACTTCTCTTCACCACCCTCCCCATAGGCTAATTCACATTAAATACTTAATTAATTTTTTTTCCATGATCTAACACTTAAGAAGAAGTATTCTAGATTCTCTGGTCTAGCCCAATTATTTTGGATTTTCTAATCTAGTCCAAAGGAGGAAAAAACTGCATCAGTTTGTGTGCATATATGAGCATGATTTTTTATAGGCTATTAAGGTACCTTCTAAAAACTTGGTAATGAGGGAATTAAGCTGAAAAGCTTTAATAGTAGTTTTCAAGTGTAGGCAACATAAGCCTTATTTGGAAACTTGTGAGACGTGCAAATTCTCAGGCCTTCATCACAAATTTAATGAAATGAGACTCTGACGTTGGGGCCCATAAATCTGTGGTTTATCAGTCCCTCCTGGTCATTTTGATGCACACTAAAGTTTGAGAACCCAAAGCATCTCTAGTGTTGAAAAGGATGCATCACCTGTGTTAGCATGATTCCATAAATATTTGCTTCACCTAATGCCCCTTCTTCAAATAACTTTGTTTATAATTTAGCTTAATTTTTTTTTAACACCTAGTTTTATCCAAAAGAAGATATGGGCTTAAGATGAGTTCCTTCCTTGTGACAGTAATTTTTTGTGATAAATTAGTAAAGCATCTTGGATTATAGTTCATCTCCCATGACTAGAAACAGAGAATGCAAGTATTCCAGAGTATTCCATGTTAAATTAAAAATGCACTATATTATGTCCACCTGGACCCAGCATATTTTCATAAGCATAAGTCTATCAGAGTCTTCAGTTCTGGACATTAACTTGAGCAATCTCTGGCCGTCAAAACAAAAGCCAACTGAGGTCCTAATTAATTCCCTAACATTTATACTTTTCTCCCTCTCTCTCCATCTCATTCTCCTGTTTCTACTTCTAGAGGACCCAAGGTTTTTATTATATTTATTGATTTGTCCAGTTAAAAAATAATACATTTATAAAATATTTAAATAAGAAATATTTAAAATATTTAAATAGGAAATATTTAGAAAATATTTAAAATGGAAATAAAAATCAACTTTAATCTGACAACTCTGAGAGAAAGTACTTTTTAAAAGAAGGTTATCTGTGTGCCTAACTATTCTCTTTCTCCCCATCCCCCCAAGCTAAGACTAGATCAGTCCCCTTGTTGTATTTTCTCATGGTATTCTGTACTTTTTCTTTATAGAATTTTCCACAATTTCAGTTTTTTGGTGAGATTATTGGTCACTATAAGTCTAGTGACCAGGTAGGGACCTTGTATATTTTGTCCATCTCTTATATTATTCCCATCACCTGGTATTTATCAGCTGCACAATAAATGATTGATAAATAAGTAAATATATTGGACTTATTAAATTGGAATATGGTTTGCTGACTGTGATGGAACTGAAAGCAATGTAATGCAATATCACCATCCTTCCCAATAAAATCAAGAAGAAAGATAAATTGCAATAGATACCACATACGGAATTGTTCCTAAGTCTGTGATCATGTTTTCCTAGCTTTAGTATTCGCTCATTCCTGATGCTTCATTCAGTTATCCATCAAACATTAATTCAACATACTTTAAGTCAGGCAGTAGAGAGAGAGGCAAAACAAACTAGATGACAAGAATCATAAGGAAATACTATGAAAATAACAAAAGGAATAACTAATAGTGACTGTCTAAAAGGATCTCATTGCATTTTTTTCACCAGCCAATGAATGGAAAGTCTTTTTGCCATTTGCTGGAATTTACCAAGTGAAACACAAATAGTAAAAATACTTCAATTACCTTTTTCATTTCAGTTCTCAAATTTGTTTATTTCTCCACTAGAGGGCAATAAACCCTTAAATAATGACAATTTAACCATCCTTCCTTTAAGAATAACAGCAATTAGTGCTTGCACAATAATTTAGAAATTAATTCGCAAATATTTCTGCTTATATATGTTTTTCATTTATTGGTGACTTGATAGACCAGGTCTCCATCTTCATGAAACTTTAAGACTAATGGGGGTAGAACCAACAAAAACAAGTAAGCATGTATCATCTGATATATAATTTTCATGATTGCATATATCACGAGCACGATTAGTACCATGAACGAGTAAAATGGGTGATATCATAGAAACTAAGAGGAAGGAAGTATTTACCTGAGATGAAATGGAGCTCTCTAAGGGGTAACATTAAAGATTGAAGGATGAGAATGAGCCAGCTATTTGAAGTACTGAGGGAAGAGCATTTCAGACAAAGAGAAAGGTAAGCACAGAAGCCTAAGAAAGATTATTTGGTGTGTTTGAGGAGCAGAAAGAAGGCTAGCATGGCTTGAAGTGCAGTGATTAAGGGGGCGAGTGGTACAAGGTGAAGTCAAGGTGGGGCTAGATGAGCTAGGGCCTGACAGGCATTGTGAGGAATTGAGGCTTCATTCTAAACTGCAAGATTTTAAGCAGGTAAAAGACAACATTTTCTGGAGGGAGTTTGCCCTATTTTATCTCCCCTAGCTCATAGGCAGGTGTACCACCATGTTACACCCTACCCCAAACTGGATTTTAGAGGAAATGTAGAGGGAGGATGCCTTTGCTGACATACATTCCATCATTTGTTGCATTGGCAAGAAGGAACTTGAGGTAAGTAGCACTAAAAATAGCACTGTTCTCTGGCCTTTCTTTCTGCCTTTTCCTTGTATCCTGTATCACCTCCTCTACCTTGTCCTTAGAGATTGCCATGTAGCCTAAAGTGACAACCAAATCTAGGAAGGCATATCTGCTTTTGGTAGAACCTTATTAGTCATGTATACCTAAGGGTATACAAGGATAACAACAAGAATTAAGCAGAGTTAGATTTTTTTTCTATGCCCCCTTTAATGACATAGATCGCTGATTTATGTAAATCCATTTATCTATAATCTTTGTAAGTTTCCATCTTACTGCCTTAGGTGGCAAGATTTTATTTTCACATGAATATTTTGATTGTTGGACAGGATTAGTAACATTTTAAGATACCCATTCCATAATCACATTTCTAAATTTGTGATCATGCTCAGGAGGAGCTATACCTAAAAGATTTTTTTTATGATTTTTAAACTGATGACTTCCACTTTGTCAAAATTTGCTGATGCCAGTCTCAGAAACAGTTTCACCCATTTGCAGAAATTGAAAGCTTTTACCGTGTGTTTACAAATGAAAATTTATTGGTATAGCTTTATATTGAACGTGTACAGAGATTTTTATTTCAGAGCATTTATATTATGCTGTAAATAAGCTAATCAATTAAAAAATTTTTGAAAAACCAACATTTGAGTTTTTAAAAGGAAAGTATAAAAGAGGCGAACTGCTATTTTATTGTTTTACTTCTCTGATGTGTTTTACACAAGGTTCATAAAGCACTTTGAACTCTCATTTGACCATGCAACATTTTTATTTTTCTATCTGTACACTCTAAATTGTCTTTTTTTCCTCTTCAAGCTGTGTAAAAATGTACATACTGAAATCTAATGAAGTGATTTTTTTTTCCAGCTGAAAAGAACTATTTCCCACCAATTTAGGTTCTTTTAAACATTCCTGTAAGTTCATTTACATTCCTTTCTATTAATAGTGGAAACAAGTTCTATATAGCTCTTCTTATAAAGATGTTGAAAGAAGTTAAATGATACCTTTCTTGAATTACTGGGGTGGAGCATTTATTCAAAAACAGAATATTTGCTTGAACTACTCTGTTTTAAATCTTATTTTCTTAATTAAACAGAAAAAGAAAATTAGTTTTCCAATACACTAACATTTACTACAAAGAAAATATCTATTGACTTTGCAGTGAAGTTTAAGTGATTTTCCTAAGAAATAAATTACACACATGCAATTAAAGATTTGCCATTCATCCCATGGCTATTTTGTTTTGCAGACCACAGCAAGGACACATGAATAGAAGAAGAAAATTTCTTCTTGCCTCAGTTCTTGCTCTTCAGAATTCTAGTTTTATATATCCTTCATGTCAAAAGTGCTTCTCTCGGATAATCCTGGTCTCCAAAAGGTAAAAATAAAGCCTGAAAGTGTGAGAAAGAAAATGCAAGTGTACATTGTAGATTTCCTATGGCTCAAAGGCAAGTAAGGATTAAATTTGTACCAGGACATAAGATTCTCTTAGATTGGTTCTTCTGTAAATCCTAGAATAGAATTGGCTGGTAATCCTCTATTACTAGAGGGATGTTTCAAATTATCTCCAAGTCTTTACTAAGTACCTGCTTCAGAGAAGAAAACTGATTTCTCAGAGAGGAAGTCACGAGCCTGATGCAAAAACTTAGTACACTTCTGGGATATCCCTGGAAATAGTGTAGGGGTTTTTTGTTTGTTCATTGTTTGCTTATTTTTGCATAATCTCCAGATTATTTTTTAATAAATGAATAAACTCCCTGAGAACAGGGACTATGTTATTGTAACCTCTGTATCTTTTAGCACCTAGAACAGTGCTTGGCACATAATACTTTATTATGGTGCCCAGATTCAGGCCAAGTAGACCTGAGAGCCTAAGATTCTTCTCTGATCTTTATAGAGTACAGGTGAGAGGTTAGGGTTGGAGTTCCTTAAGAATACATTCTCTCTTCCTAGGGGTGAGAATAAGAATATCTAGTAAGTACCTAGTAGTATGTAAGTAGAGTGGTAGGCCAGCAATATTCTTAGCTAGTCTTTTTTGTCTAGTTAGCATTGTATGGGGAGGAATTGACAGTTCCAACCCACACCTGGACTCTAAGTCATCCTTCCAGTAGTTTTCACTATTTCTTTATTAAGCCATTCTTTCCAGTACTCATTTGTAAACTGAGAGAAAGAACCTATTTGTGTTATTCATCATTAAATCCTCAGCATTCAGCCTATGGTTTAGTTCTTAGAAAATACACAATAAATGTTAAATGAATGAATAAATGACAATGTGATAGTGTCTAGGTTGTCTTCGATCTAGACTTAGCTTCACTCATTTTCAGGGACTGTTTGCCTTTGATCAGGACCTATTCTTAGAAGCAGTGTGGTATAATGGAACAATTTCAAGCTTTGGAAAACACAACAGGGTTGTAGATAGGCTCTGACACTTGATAGTTGTATGATCTTGGGCAAGTATACTTTACCTATTGCATTATATCCTGGTGATTAAAAAGCACATAACAACCATTTAGGTTGAACAATACTGCCATTTTTACCTCTTTAGACTGGTAATAACAATAGAATACATTAATGAATGTTTACTATATGCTACACATGGTGCTAGGAACTTTGTAAGCATTATATCTTTTAATACAACAGCCCTGTGAGGTGATGCTACTGTTAATGCCAACTTTCAAAGGAGAAAATTAAAGCTTAGAAAAGTTAAATAACTTGCCCCAAATCACAAAGCCAGATAGTTAGTGGCAGAAACATATTCAAGCCTAAACAGTCTGACTGCTATCTAGATCCATAATTACTATATTACCTCTAAATTAACAGTGAAATTTGTATCTAGAATGATACCTCCCCCTCTCTTTCCCAGAGTTTAAGATGCCCCCAGAAAACTGAGCTCTAATTGGACCATTTAGTCACATAAAATCCACAGCACTTTGTCCTTGCCTGTGGAAATGTAGTCCACAAAAATATAGCCTCTCCTCTACAGATATTACATTGACAATGCTACACAAAGTCTATTCCCATAATTTCCAGTGCTTATCTTTTCTACTTTTATCTCTGCTTTCCTTTTTTTTACCTGGGGTCAGTTGTAAGCCAGCACAGGAAACAGAAGTTCCTCACTGCTGCAGCACAGCAAGTTTATGACAGAGGAATCCCACAGTATAGCCTTTGCAGAAGATTTTAGAGACAGTGAAGAACAAAAGACTGCTCCCTAAAAGTTTTTCATTGAACCCCAAATCCTTAGTGACAACCACCATAATAGGTTTTGTGTTTTATGAGATTAACTTTTTTCTCTTGCTAACCTTCAAGATTAGAGTAGTGGTGGTTTTCAAATTACTGTTCTGCAGAGCCTTAGGGTTCTATGCTTCTAGAAGGAGATAGGATTAGAGAAGTAATAGTGGATTGTGCTGACTAGTAGGTAGGGCTTTAGGGCCCCCACTTTAGTTTCAACAACAGCTCCATTCTCAGCCTTGAATTAGGGTTCCAAATTAGATTTCTTTTCAAAAAAGATTCCATGACATAGATAAAGATACAGATAAATACATAAAAATGTAAAAAGTATATGTACAGTTGACCCTTGAACAACACGGGGTGCCAACCCTCTACATAGTATAACTTACAGTTGGCCCTCCATATGTGCAGTTCCTCCATTTATGCAGGTCCTCCATACCTGTGGTTCCTCCATATGCACAGTTCCACATCCAAGAATTCAACCAACCACAGAATATATAGTACTATATAGTATTTACTCTTGAAAAAATCCATGTATAAGTGAACCTGTTGCAGTTAAGACCTGTGTTGTTCAAGGGTCAGCTGTATAAAAGTTAGTTTGGTCCTTCATTATCGTATTCATATGTATATATGAATATGTATATATATACACATTTGTATATGTGAATATGGTAATCTCATATGAAGGAACAAACATATATATATATATATATATATGATTTTATATATGTATGGGGGAGGTGTATGTACTCCCAAAAATTATGAGCAAGAAAGGGGACTCATTTGTCCATATAAGCAATCCAGCCAGCCCAAACATGTAAATTGCCCTTCTGATTCACTTAACGGGACCCATTATCCCTTTGGTCTAGAAATCTGTCTCTAGCACTAAGAACTTTCTTTTCCTATGTTATTTTTTAATATTTTTCATTACCTTTACCTGTGAAATATGTAAAGTATTGTGTGTTATGGTTATGTGTGTGGTTTTCTGGGAGAGGGAGAGTCCATTGCTTTCATCAGATTTTCAAAGGGTTACTAATCATCAATTTTTCTACTTTGGGGCCAAATATAAGTACACTAACCTAGAAAAATAAAATGAATGAAACTTAATGTTTTAACTGGTATCAAACAAAAAAGGTAGCAAATACAAATATTATTTTAGATCCTTTCAGAGGCTTCTTGGGGTCAAAACTTTTCATAATAATTCTAAGGCATAATTTGCCTTTTCACTCTCATTCTCGTAAAAGTGCATAGTGGCGTTTTCCAGAGGCTCCATGACATGTAATATCACAGCAGAGTGAGCAGAGAAGGAGGTATGAGAATCCAGCTGTCTATTAAGACAGACATTAAACAGGTTTGCAAAATATAAAACAATGCCACTCTCTTCTCACTAATTTATTTTGGAACACATAGTTATTTTTTGTAAAAATATGTTCTTTTTGTTAACTATGCAATGGATCTATTTTTTAAGGTATTAATAAGTATTTTTTAGAATTCTCAATTTCTCACTTTCATTTAACTTCTCATTTTCAATTGGAAATATAGATAGATATTACCCACATAAGCGAAAGCTCTTTGGTATTCTCAATAATTTTTAGGAGTATAAAGGGTCCCTGAGACCAAATATGTTTGAAAACTGCTATTCCATAACAAATGACGTTTTGGAAGTAGGGGTGCCTCTAGAAGTTAAATCAGAGGACTGTGATTTGAATGTGTTGTCTCTACCCTTCTCAAAATGTGGTCTGAGGAACAGCTGCATTGGCATCACCTGGGAGCTTGTTAGAAATGCAGAATCTTGGGCCTTGTCCCAGACTTAATGAATCAGGATCTTCATTTTAAGAAGATCCCTAGGTGATTGGTATGCATACTGAAGTTTGAAAAGCTGTGATCTGTATTACTCCACACTAACATTTATTTCAATTCAGACTTACTCCCAAAAGGATTAAAGTAAAGTACATAAATATCTTCATTTTATATATAACATAAAAGTATAAATAATTTAGTGTGTATATGCATTAATGCTAATAATGCATTAATACTAGTCTTTCATAGGCTATCATTGATGCTCTGTATTTGTAAGATAGTTCATTATTAACCATACTGTTCTTATAGTTATACAAGAAAACTCCAGGCAAGGAATCCAAAGCCTTGGATTTGGTCATAAAAATCACTAACTTTGTCACATTGGGCAAAAATTCATCCCAATTTCCCAGTTTGTGAATGGGAGTAAATGCCTTGTTTATGTATCAGAAGGTAATAATGTATGTTGAAAACATTTGTAAACTGTAAAACACTGAGGCACATTAATTCTAAGATTTGCTAAGAATTTTACATTAGATCTGAATGCATTCTTAGTACATAATTTTTAAAGAAGTTCTAATATATATTTAAAACACTTAATTCATTTCACTATAGCTTGGTACTAATGAGGTTTTATGCCCTGGTAAGTCGATTACCTTCACTTCCTTCTATGGCCAGACTACACCACAAGCTCCAGCCAATTTGGTTAAGATTATATGAATGGATTGGCACAGATCCATCATCAGTGTGGAAAAAAAAATAATTAGCACAGATGTAATGATGGTGAATCAGTAACTTTTTTTAATTTATTTACTGTTTTTATTTATTTATTTATTTATTTTTGGCTGAGTTGGGTTTTCATTGCTACGCACAGGCTTTCTCTAGTTGCAGCGAGCGGGGACTACACGGGCTTCTCATTGCGGTGGCTTCTCTTGTTGCAGAGCACAGACTCTAGGCACACGGGCTTCAGTGGTTGTGGTTTGCAGGCTCTAGAGCGCAGGCTCAGCAGTTGTGGCGCACGGGCTTAGTTGCTCCGCGGCATGTGGGATCTTTCCGGACCACGGCTCGAACCCTGTCCCCTGCATTGGCAGGCGGATTCTTAACCACTGCACCACCAGGGAAGCCCCAGTAACTTCTTATATGAAGGATTAACCTTTGTTCAAAAGAGTCACTTTGTGAGCCATGGAATTCAGGCTCCCCCTAGTGGCTGTCTGGCAGCAATCAAATTTATACAACTGTCTCTAACATTATTTTCTATTCACATTTTTAAGCCAGGTCATTAGCGACATGAAGAAAAAACAGTTCTAGGATTAACCATTACCATAAGATGTTTTAAGGGGTCAATTTGTTAAATTAAGAATGTGAAAAATGGATAGCAGAGTTCTAAGATTGCAAACAACTAGAAAAGAGGAAAGCATAGTAGAAGTGACGGTAACCATCACAATACTGAATATAATTATGAGGGAGAAGCAGACTAAACACATTAACTTGACAAGAATTGTACTAGATTCTTTCTTTACTTTCTTTTCTTATACTTTGTCTCATTTTATCCTTCTTCAACCCTGGATTTCACAGATGAGGAAATCTAAATTTAAGGGATTTAGTATCTATCCCAAGACCAGACTGCTACTACATAACAGTAGTGTTATACTTAACACACCGTAGTTTTTTTTATATATATAAATTTATTTATTTTTATTTTTGGCTGTGTTGGGTCTTCATTGCTGTGCATGGGCTTTTCTCTAGTTGTGGCGAGCAGGGGCTACTCTTCATTGCAGTGCACGGGCTTCTCATTGCAGTGGCTTCTCTTGTTGCAGAGCACAGGCTCAGTAGTTGTGGCACACGGACTTAGTTGCTCCGCGGTAGAGGGATCTTCCCAGACCAGGTCTCAAACCCGTGTCGCCTGCATTGGCAGGCGGATTCTTAACCATCGCACCACCAGGGAAGCCCATACACAGTAATTTTTTTTTTTTTTTTGCGGTACGTGGGCCTCTCACTGTTGTGGCCTCTCCCGTTGCGGAGCACAGGCTCCGGACGCGCAGGCTCAGCGACCATGGCTCACGGGCCCAGACGCTCCACGGCATGTGGGATCTTCCTGGACCTGGGCACGAACCCGTGTCCCCTGCATCGGCAGGCGGACTCTCAACCACTGTGCCACCAGGGAAGCCCAGTAATTTTTTATAAGAAAGGCTTTGGCAAAAAAAAAAAGTGTTTGATAGAATTCAAACTTGAAAAAAATAATCAACTAACATCTAAACATGACCTAGGCCATCTTCACTATTAAACATGAACCACCACCACCCCCAAAAAAAACAATGCCTTTGGCCATAATTGCATAGTTGCCTTACAAACAAGTTAAACAAGATGTTTTGTACCTAGTTTTTGTAATCTAATAAATTCTCAGCATATTTCAATGAATTAAAGAAAGTAAAGTTATTCTTATAATAGTGAGAAAAATATGACTAGGTACTTTGTGTATAAATATTTATTAAATGTTTTGAGATTATTCATTGTCCTTTTAACAGAAGATAGACTCAGGTCTTCTGCTGGTGTGGTGCTCGCTTCATTATATCTAGTTTGCCCCCACCCCCAACCTCAGACTATACTATGCCTCATTTGTTAACGATGATTTAGCTACCCAGTAACAACCAACCAGCCAGCCTCCCTCCCCACACCCCTCTCTCTCCCCACACACGCACACACAGTTTTCCTTCAATTTCTATCAATTTGGTGCTACTTAATTTAAATCAGTAAAGTAACTTATGAATAGAGAAAATTCAAAAGAGGTTGATCTGAAATCATTTAAGAAGGACGTAACTTGTACATTTTGTACACAAAATATTATTTTTAATCTTTACTTTTCCAGATTTGTTTTACATCATATTAAAAAAACGTAAGTGAACATCTCTATGCTTTTTTCCTCCACTTTTCCAGGTCTAATTGTCCAAAATGTGGCTCTACTGGTGAAGCTGAAAATGCCAGTTACAGATATAAGCTTGCCTTAAAAGTTGCAGAATCAAACAAATTATTTGGTATTACTGTATTTGGAAGCTGCTTAGATGCATTTTTTGGTCTTACAGCCACTGGTTTGCACAGGTAAGAATATTTAAAGCATTCTTTTTCCTAGCTACTACTTTAGTACATCAATAGAATTTGAAGACGTGGGGTTTTTGGGGGGGTTTTTTGTTTGTTTTATTTTTGGCTGTGCGGGGTCTTTGTTGCTGCTCGTGGACTTTCTCTAGTTGCGGTGAGCGGGGGCTACTCTTCGTGGCGGCACGCGGGCTTCTCACTGCGGTGCCTTCTCTCTTCTTGTGGAGCACAGGCTCTAGGCGCGCGGAATTCAGTGGTTGTGGCATGCGGGCTTCAGTAGTTGTGGCTCGCGGGCTCTAGAGCGCAGGCTCAATAGTTGTGGCGCACGGGCTTAGTTGCTCCGCAGCATGTGGAATCTTCCTGGACCAGGGCTCGAACCCCTGTCCCCTGCATTGGCAGGCGGATTCTTAACCACTGAGCCACCAGGGAAGCCCCCGAAGATATGTGTTTTTAAGGTAATATGCATTTAGTAAAAAAGATCACTTGACCTCAGATCATCAGTTCATTTAAAAGATAATCAAGTGAGAAACAAAGATTTTTATTTACTGAATACGTATTGTGATGACGTTAAACCATGCTCCAACCAAACTGTAATTAGACTATTAAATTACAAAACTCTAATCCAAGTTAGAGAAATATATAATAAGAAAGTAAAATTGTTTCAAACTGAAGGATTATTCAAATCAAGTGGCTAAGGTTTCTTGAGGTGGAAGAAGCTATTTGAAGGAATATTTGCATATCAGAAATTGAATTTTGTCATTTATTTCATTTGCATTGCAAGTTCATCTGCATAGTTTGACCTGTTAAGATGTTCTGAGAATGTAAGGATATATGTAAGCAACTGAAGCTTTTTCTCCCCTTCAATCTTCTGCCTTCCTCCCTTAATACTTAACAGAGGAAATTTCTGTTCATCTCCTTATAGTTGAGAGCAAAGTGATTTGAAGAAAGGGAGGGCCAAGGGACCACAGCCAGGATTGCCAGCAATGAGGAAAGACTTCCCCCTCTGCTTTGAGGAGAAGGGTTAAAGATCCCAGCACTACTCCCACTGACACTTTTAGAATAATTGCTGGGCTTGATTACTAGGCAGGCATCTACTTTATTCACACTTGATCAGTTGTTTTTGTCTTTCTAGGCTATAGGAACCTAGAGGGAACAAAAGGCGTAGCTCTTAAAGTCACTTTTTTTTTTCCCTATATGTAGCTCAAAAGTTTCATGCTGTGTTTTCAAACTAATTGTGTCTTCTGACTTTATGGAAAGTTAAAATTTCAAAGCTTATCTCTTCCCATTTTTTGTTTTCTTTCCAATCAAGGTACATTCAAGATCCTAATGAAATTCCAGAAACACTGGACAGTGATGCAACTCAGACCCTATTAACTAAAGCAGTTGAAACTTGCTTTGTTGGACAAAGCTTTATTTTTGGAGTGACGGTAATTGAGGCTAGCTTTCTTTTTATTATTATGCTAACATTTCCATTGTAATGAAATGATTTTAATTTTCTAAATAGTTTTTAGGAGTCATAAGTGTGAGAGCCTGTGGAAGCACTTTAAGCTTTGTAAAAATAGGCTATAGGTGATCTGTTAAAATACCAAGCATAACAACTTCCTCTTTCAAAAGTTAGAAGAGCCCCATTCAAATGCATTCAGAGCTTTAAAAATCTTTATAAATTCACAAGTGTTAGATATTTTGTTTTGATATCTGGTATTTACTGTACCCTCTAAATTCAGTTCAGTTTCTGTAGTAAAACTTTCGTCAACTCTGGCTTTTTAATCTTATCTATCAAAGGAGAAAGAGGGAACTAACATTGAAGGCAAAGTAACTGAGTGTTGATAACTATAAGAATAGGTTAGGAAGGATCATTTTTAATAATTATAAAAGTGACTATAGAAAAAGTCAAGAGAATGTGCTGACTGAAGGAGTAATCGTTTTTCTGTCTCTTATATGCTAAAGGGAACAAATCAGTATTTTGCCTACACTGCAGTCAGGGTTTTAAAAAACGGAATACAGCACTTCACAGCTGAACGTGAGAAAACCCAAAGGGAAGATGAAACCAGGAGCTACAGAGGTTTTCTTTCTTAAAATCTCAGACGGCTCTTTTTTTTCTTTTTTTTTTTTTTAAGTGAGAACATTCCTTTAAACACTCAAAGCTTATGGAAGCTAATGAGAAATATAATACTAGTTACCATTTATTGAGCAACTACTATTTGCTAAGCACTATAGTTTTTTGTGTGTTATTGCTAATACAGTAATCCTGCATTTTTATCCTTATTTTATAAATGAGAAAACTAAGGCTCCTAATAACTTGTCCAAAGTCCCAACACTAGGAAATTTTAGAACCAAAATTTAAAGACAAGTCTCTTTACTCCAAGGTTTACTTCCCCATAATTTCAATTCCTCTAGAGTTAAACCCTATAACGCTAGAGGAATTGAAATTACAGGGGTGGGGGTTATAGTTGCATCTGTTTTTAACCTTTTAAATCCCTGTTTTGTTTCACATTTGAGTCAATGGAAGAAAATATTATTCTGATTTAAATTCATTTACTTCTTTCACAGAATTTTGAAAGCCAACATGGACAAGGTTCAGGTTCCAGTAACCTCTTAGAGCAGTGCTCAGACCACAAGAGAGAAGTTAAAGCGCTAGTAGCTTGCCAGATTGTTCTACCAGACCCAGGTGTCGCAGGCTTCACTGTCATTGACTACTTCCATCGGCTTTTGCAGCTTTCTGATATCAGGAAACTTCGCTGTGGCTCCCAGGCACCTAATAGCCACTTACTTGCTTTAGAAAATTCAAATAGCGATGTCAGCAGCATATGTGGCCCTGACAGCAGTTCTTGTTGTTTTGAGTCCCATGGCAGTGATGATTTTTCAGGATTCTGGCAGCTATCACTTGAACTCACTTCCGTTGTTTCACAGCTAACAGATGATGATGATTTTTCAGCTTCAGAACAAAGCAAGGCCATTGATACTCTTCACCAGAACAGAATGTGCATCTCCTCTGCAGAGGCCACTGGTTCCAATAGCTGCCACGATACCATACAGGGTTTATGGAGCCCTGTTTCTTATATGGATAAAAAGAGTGCAGCACAAAAGCTGGGTGAAGAACTTGGCTTACAAGCTAATCAGCCAAGTGCGGTTCATAGCAATCATCATGAAAGTGGAGTTCCTGGTTCTAATTTATTCCCTTTGAAAGTGCAAGAGCCCCTTGAGCCAAGTAATACAAAATCCTTCCACAGTGCAGTGGAAGTTAAAAATATATATTCCCAGCGTGAGCTAACATGTCACCAGTATCATGATATAGATACCCCCACTAGCTTTCAGGAGAGATCTATGTGTTATCCACCTTCATCACTCAGACTTGAAGAGATAGCTGGGGGTTCTCAGGACTGTGACCCTGAGATCTGGGCTGACCTTCCACTCTCTGAAAGCCTAAACAAATTTCTGGCAGCTATCGAAAGTGAGATTGCTATAACCCAGACAGATGGCAGTAGCAGGAAATGTCATCTAGATAATGACGTCAGTAAATTACATGCAGACCACAGCAGGTTATCCGTGACTCCACAGAGAACTACTAGATCCTTGCATACACCACCTATAGGCTTAAGATCACCACAAGCAACAGTCAAAGCAAACTCCAGCAAAAATAACTTCCTTTCCGACTGTGAAGCAAATCCAAGTCCTAGTGTTCATAAGGAGTCACAACCAGAGAACACAGCAGAGACTGCCTCTATAAGTAGTAGTGAAAGAGGCATTTCTGAAAATCTTCTACCAAATGTTTATCTGTCAGCTCTGTTTCCATCTTCAAAAGGCTCAGGCACAACAGTTACTCTTAAGTCTACCAGAATTCCACCACATGAGGCTGAAATTTCACTTAAGCACGATACTTCAGAGACTGACCATTCTTGTCTCAATAGCAAATATTTTAATGGATGTGGAGAAAAATCACTGTCCGAAATGAGTGAAAAGTTGACAACTTTGAGTTCTAGGAGGTATAATGATGTTTCCAACCTTCACAACTTAGAAAATAAACAATACTGTAGGCGGCCAAAGAACCAGGGTGACAGTTTGACAATTTGCAGGAAACTCACATATCCTTTAGAAGCTCTTTGCAGTATGCCAAATAGAAGTATGAACACATTGAAAGAAATGTCTTATGAGCACACTGGTAATAACCTAACAGCAAACTGTTCTACTGGTCATGAAGGTGGCTACAATGCTTCTGCTGATCTCTTTGATGATAGTCCTAAAGAAATGGACATGGCAACAGAAATGACCAAAAAGTCACAGGATATTTTGTTACAGTGGAGAAAGTCTTTGGCAGAAAGTCATCATACAGAATCTGATTTTTCATTGAGATCATTCTCTGAAAACTCCAGCCAGTCTTCACAAAAATTATCCTTGCAAAACACATCTGCCTCTCTGTATCTAAAAACATGTCCCTCTCCACCTCATTTTCAGTCAGATTCAGAATATGATTTTGAAGATAGCCAAGACTTTGTTCCATGTTCACAGTCAACTCCAGTTATAGGATTCCACCAAACTAGAATTCATGGAATGACAGGAGCTTTCAAAAAATTACCTGCCTTTTATTTGGACCTTGATGCTAACTATAAAAAGACAAGGATTTCCACTGTAAATGATGCACAGCAAGCCACCCCTAGCTGTCCAAAAAACATAAAGACACCCGGTCAGAAATCCAGAAGCCCTACTATATCTAGTATTACACAACCAGAGATCTACAACAACTGTCCTGTTGCTAAGTACCTTGAAACTGATGTTGATGAATGGGTCCCTCCTACCACACAAAAAGTATTTCCTTCAGAAATGCTTAGATTCCAGGCCGTGGGTCTAAGGAAATGCCCTGCTGCTTATAATTCTCCTGATCAAAAAGAGTTACCAAGAAAAAAACTGAAATATGTCAAACAAAGAACTGATAAATGCTTAATTAAGAAAAAGTTAAATTTGAAGAATACGCTTACAGCAGTAGAACAGAAATCTCCTGATTGTAACAGTGCAGGGTTAGGCTGGATTTTCAAAGAGTCGGTTTTGGGACTTGGTTCCCGTTCAGAAGTCAAATGTTGCCTTCCATTTTCAGAAGGTTGGTCACCTTCAGTGCCTGAAACTAAAAGTGCTTGGTCTCCTGAATTGTTCTCATAAAATGTCACCTGAAACGAGTTTCTGAGCTTTTAAAGGTAAGTGTTTGGAAACTCTTGCCTCCAGTGTCATGGAAAGCGTTCTTACCATTTTGAACACTTGAAGAGAAGCAAATAGAAAAGAGGTGCTGTTGTGCCTTTTTAAATGGGGGGAAGCCATTGTTCTTCCCAGTGTTCTATCCAGAATACTCTGATTTCAGATAATTTGGCACTTTATCTTATATTACTGATTGTACTTATGTAATACTGTCAATTTTGCTTGTTGAAAGTATTTAAAATCACACATACATTCAGAAATAAAGCCTTTGCAAACCAAAACTTAAAAGTCTTTCTTAATTGTTCAGCTTAGATCAGAAAATGTCTACCATGTATTAAGCCAACTATTGTTCTGAGTTTGTGATACAAAGCTACAACGCCACTGATCTCAAAAGATTTTAGTCTACTGGGTAAGACAGAAATATAACGGACAATTTCAATACAATGCAGTAAATGCAGTGATAGAAGTTTTTAATGGATATTAAATTTATGTTGCTCTGGGAGCATGGCAGAGAATCAGTTAACCCAGCAGCATCTATGGGCTGGGGATAAGAAGAAAGGTCAATAAAAACTTACAATTTAGAGTTAAATGTGAAACTCACTATTTTATCCAGTAATTATTTGTTGAATGCTTACTACATGCCAGGCACTATGCTAGGTGCTGGGAATTCAAAAATGAAAGTCAAGCTCCTTACCTCAGAAACTCATGGTCTAGAAGAGTAAACAGTTCTCTGATAGGGAGATAAGCTCGAAGGGCTAATAAGGAGCAAAGATGAAGAATAGTTTCTAGACATTCACGTCCTTAGCAGCACCTCAGCTGCACCCTGTAAAATCTTTGTGTGTCTCTGGTCAGCTCCCTTTGCCATTCCCCACAGCAACTATTCCAAATCTTCACTCTTCGTGCCACCGACCTACCTACTCTTGCCTCGTACTTCATGGAGATCACCTGTATCTCCTTACCTTCCCACACCCATACATA
Organism: Hyperoodon ampullatus; assembly: GCF_949752795.1. Lineage (NCBI taxonomy): Eukaryota > Metazoa > Chordata > Mammalia > Artiodactyla > Ziphiidae > Hyperoodon > Hyperoodon ampullatus. Next base: position 50,453,685 of record NC_136920.1, on the reverse strand, counting down.
CCCACTTGTCTGTATCGACTGACCCACAACTCTTCTTCCTCTAACCTCAGAAATAATGTACACCTCCTATTTAGTGCTAAGCTTTCTTTTTGGGCTGTTGATCCATTATACCCATCTTTATTGTCTCGCTCTACTGGCTCTCTCCCCTTCCCCCACTTTTAATTTTGAAAACTTGCCAAAAGTTGAAAGAATGATACAATGATATAGCATCTATACATACGACCTAAATTCAGTCATTTAACATTTTGCCTTTTGTGTATGGGTGTATTTTTTCCATTGTGTCTATAGATATATATAGTTTCTGCTGAACCTTTTTTTTTTAATCAGCTTATTTTTGGCTGCATTTGGGTCTTCGTTGCTGCGCACAAGCTTTCTCTAGTTGCAGCGAGCGGGGGCTTCTCTCCATTGCGGTGCACAGGCTTCTCATTGCGTTGGCTTCTCGTTGCAGAGCATGGACTCTAGGCACATGGGCTTCAGTAGTTGTGGCACACGGGCTCAGTAGTTGTGGCTCACGGGCCCTAGAGCTCAGGCTCAGTAGTTGTGTCACAGGCTTAGTTGCTCCACGGCATGTGGGATCTTCCCAGACCAGAGCTTGAACCCATGACTCCTGCATTGGCAGGCAGATTCTTAACCACTGCACCACCAGGGAAGTCCCTTTGCTGAACCTTTTTAAGGTAAGCTGCAGATACGACATTTTACCTTGAAATACTTCAACGTGAGTTTTCTTAAAATAAGGACTTTCTTCTACATAATTATTGATACAATATCATTATCACACTAAAAACTATAACAGTAGTTCTACAATATTGTCTAATGTTTAGCCCATATTTAAGTTTTTCTACTTGTCCCGAAGTTGTAATTATTGTCGATGTTGTTTAACCAGGATTTCATTAAGGTGACTCCATGGTGTTTGGTTATGTCTCCTGTGTCTTTTTCTAGAAGTTCACCTCTTTTTTTCCACCACATTGGGTACATGAAAATATCAGACCATTGTTTTGTAGGATGTCCCACATATAGATTTTTGTATTTGCTTCTTTATAGTATCACTACTTTGTCTCTCTGTCTCCAGTATTTCCTGTAAATAAGGTCTAAAGACTTGATTAGATTTAGGGTTTGGGCAGAGATATTTCATGGATTTATGTTGTGCACTTCATATTGTATCAATGGAGACACAGTATCAAGTTATCCCACTATTAATGATGCTAAGTAAGATTGTTTGCTTAAGATGTTGCCCACCAGATCTCTCTAGTCTACAGGTACTTTTTTTCTTTTTTTTCCTTTTTTTAAGAGTAAAGATTCAGTATTATAGTTGCCTACCAGTGGTGTTAATGAGTTTCCATTTCCTGCTCTCTATCACTATGTACTCAAGAATTTTTACTTAATGATTTGCAGTTGGTTTCACTCATTCTTTTTGTTACTCCATGTAATACTTGCTTCCTCACTTCTAGCTACTGTTGTTTATAGCCAGTCTCCATCAAAATATAGTCACTGTCAACTTTCACATCACTCACTATTCAACCTGCTGCAATCTATTCTCTCTCCCCCACCTCCAGTGGCTATGGTGTTGGTAGTTTTCTAACCCTCAAATCCAATGGATTTGTCATTCCTTATCTTATTTGATCTCTTTGCACTCTATATACAGGTAACATTTTCATGGATTCTGGTTTCTCCTAGTCTCTGATCAGGTATGCCTGCAGGACAAATTTTTTTTTTTTTTTTTTTTGCAGGGCCCTATATAAACAATTTGATTTTAAGATGTATTACGAAATTCATGGTCCCATGTAAGGTAGAGTAGTTCGTCAATGAAGATTTAGAATAATGGATAAGAAAAAGATGTGCGTTTATTGCCCAGTCAGTGCATGTGAAGATTCTTTATAATATACAGGCAGCACCCCTTTCTCAAGCCAAGGATATAGTCTCTTCATGTTCTTTATTGTCAAATGTGCCATTCCTGGCTAGTTTCATATCTCCCACTGTGATTAAAGAGTAGTAATGTAGTTACTATTGTATTGAACTGTATAGATCTTACCTCTACAGTTCCCTAATGTCATTTATTTAATGCTGGTTGCATCTTTACTCATGATGCTGCATCCATTGTGCCACCGTGAGTACTGGCTTCCAGTAACTCTCTCAAATGTCGTTACTCTGCTTCATTGATGATTACCAAAAATGCAGGTCTTACACAGAGTATGCAGGAAAATGTGAATAATAATTCATTTTCTGGTTATATTATATTTAGCATTTGGACTTTTCTAGCATAAACGTAGAGCATATATTCTAACCACATCTTCTCTTGAACTTTTTAGGCTGTAATTACTGCATTCCCAAACTGTGATCTCTTAGCCGCACCCAGGAAGAATAGTCAAGAGGCCCACGGATGGAGCAAGAAGAGTAGTTTCATTTGTGCAAGGAATGCCTACTCCTCCATCAGCATGGCTTAAGCCCATACCTAGAGAGCACAATGTCGCTGTCAATTTGGAAATGAGAGGACATTGATTGGAAGAGCCAGTTGGCATAGCAGAGCAGCAGTCTTAAAAGGCCTCAGATTAGATGGGCCTGTCCTGACACACAGTGCAGAACCTGCAGAGAGGGTAAGGGGACCTCCCTGGTGCCAGTGGTGGGAGGTGGACAGAATTTAAGAACAATGTCACCATCCTCACAAACTTGGTGGTCTACAGACCAAAGACAGTCCCATAGTTGGAACACAGACCAGTTGGAGCCAATGCACAGACCCACACATACAACTCAATCTCAAGGGTCAATAGTTTGGTAACCCAAAACCCTGAATTCATTCTGTGTCCAATATGAGAGTCACCTAAAAGCACCATTCTGGCGGCTCAGTTTCATACTATTGTGTGAAGGAAATATTGCTTCGGCCAGTAGAAATGGTCCACTCTTCAGACCCAGGGAAATTCCATAGGCACAAGACCCAGAGCTCCTTAGAGCATTTGTTCCACATGAAGAGTAGGTGAATGGGTTAGAGGGTCAGAGAGTACCTCAAATGGGAGAAATGGCACGTGTCCCACCATCCAAGTGGGACTTGAAAATCTCAAGAGAGGCATTCTGGCGACCAAGTCTACGTGGGGACCAGATCCAGGCTCGGTGTCTTCCTTAGTCCCAGGAACTGGAGGTGAATTTAGAAAATCTTGAGGAAGACACTCCAAAGCATCAGTCTCCCTGAAGCATGGGGCTGGGGCAGGGTCCTTTCTTACTCAGGTTTTAGAGATACTGTCTGATCATCCCCTCTTATTATCCTTGACTGCTTCATTTGCCTGCTTTTTAAAAGATGGTGCCTCTTAGTGTTCTGTTATTGGCCCTTCTGTCGAAAACCCGAATGAACTTTTTGGCCAACCCAATACATGTACTCTTTGAATTTATCCACTCATCTGTAGTTACCACCCATAAGCTGTTTAATTCAAAGTGTGTCTTTTATCTAGACTCTCCTGAGACCAAACTTGTATGTTAGTGCTTTATTATTCAGCTCAAAATGTTTTATAATTTCCATGTGAGTTCTTTGACCCCTGAACTTTTTACAAATGTATTTCTTCATTTCCAAACAGAAAGGATTCTTTCCCTAGCTACCTCTTTATGAATGATTTCTACCTGAATTACACTGTGGTCAGAAAAATTATTCTATATTATTTCAGTCCTTTGAAATTTGTTGAGACATTTTCTGGCCCAATCTATAGCCAGATTGTAAATGTTCTAGGTGTGCTTGAAAAGAACATATATTCTGCAGTTATTGGGCACAGAATTTTATATGTGTGTATTAAATATATTAATCATGTTCAAATTATCTATATCTGTACTGACTTTCCCCTTGTTTTATTAATTATTGAAAGAGGGATTTTTAAATCTCCCTCTATGATTATGAATATGTATATTTCTCCTTTTAGCTCTGTCAATTTTTATTTCATTTTGAGGCTATGTTATTAGACACAAATTCAATCTTGTGTCTTCCTGATGGACATGGGGAAAGTCCCGTTTAATTGCTATTAATGCTTTTTGTCCTAAAATCTAATTGTCATTACTGTACTACATTAGTTTTGTCTTGGTTAGTGGGTTTTGTTTTTGTTTTTCATTTCTCTTTTGTTTATTTATTTATTTATTGGCTGCATTGGGTCTTAGTTGTTGTGCACAGGCTTTTCTCTAGTTGTGGCAAGCAGGGCTACTCTTCATTGTGGTGCACGGGCTTCTCATTGCAGTGGCTTCTCTTGTTGCGGAGCATGGCCTCTAGGGCACGCAGGTTTCAGTAGTTGTGGCTCGCGGGCTCTAGAGAGCAGGCTCAGTAGCTGTGGCCCACAGGCTTAGTTGCTCCGTGGCATGTGGGATCTTCCTGGACAAGGGATCGAACCCGTGTCCCCTGCATTGGCAGGCGGATTCTTAACCACTGTGCTACCAGGGAAGTCCCTCATTTCTCTTTTAAATCTTTCTGTATCTTTACGTCTTAGAAATGTTTCCTGTAAACCTCATATAGTTTGGTTTTGTTTTATTGTCCAGTTTGACAGTCTTTGTCCTCTAGCTGGAATATTTCATCCATTAACAATTAATGTAATAATTTAAATATATTTGAGTTTATCGTATTTCATGCTTCCTGTTTATCCTGTCTATTCAATGTTTCATGACTTCTCCTTTCTTTTTCCTATAATCCTTTCCCAAAGACCTTAAATCTTTTTAATCCGTTTACTATTTCTTTTAATTATGTTTGTCATAAGTTTTAATTCTATATTTTTCACTCCACAAGATATAGTTTCTATACTCAGTTTTTTATATTTGTTTTTTTGTTTATGTTTTAGATTTACCCACATATTTACCATTCTCTTTGCTCTTCAATTTATGTTTTATCCCAGATCTTATATCACTTTCCTTTGGTCTGAAATATACCCTTCAGATATTTTTTTTGATTTTTTTTTTGCAGTACACGGGCCTCTCACTGTTGTGGCCTCTCCCGTTGCGGAGCGCAGGCTCAGCGGCCATGGCTCATGGGCCTAGCCGCTCCACGGCATGTGGGAAGATTGTTTGGATCTTCCCAGATCGGGGCACAAACCCATGTCCCCTGCATCGGCAGGCGGACTCTCAACCACTATGCCACCAGGGAAGCCCAGAATTTTTTTTTTAAACTTTTATCTATGTAGTTTTTTCTTTTAATCCAGAGTTGTTTTTTGAGTTTTGAGTGTCCCAGCTTTAGCAGTTTACTGTTTATTTATTTATTTGGTTGCACCGGGTCTTTAGTTGGGGCAGGTGGGCTCCTTAGTTGCGTGTGGTATGCATGTGGGATCAGCAGCAATCAAACCCAGGCCCCCTGCATCAGGAGCATAGGGTCTTAATGACTGTGCCACCAGGGAAGTCCCCAGAATTATTTCTTCTGTTGAGATTTTCTTGATGGAAAACTCAGGTTTTTTAAATTTGCATATTTATTTATTTGTTTGAAGATGTCTTTATTTTCACTCTCAATCTTTTTTTTTTTTTTTTTTTGGCCACTCCACACAGCTTGCAGGATCTTAGTTCCCCAACTAGGGACTGAACCTAGGCCACAGCAGTGAAAGCACCAAGTTCTCACCACTGGACCACCAGGGAATTCCCAATTTTCACTCTCAGTCTTGAAAGATATTTTCTCTGGGTGTAGAATTCTAGGGTAGGGGTTATTCTCTTTCCACTCACAATGCCATTCAACTGTCCCTGGCTCTCATTGCTGTTGACAAATCAGCTAACTGCCTTTTTTTTTTTTTTTAAGTAATCTGATATTTTTCTTTCTGGATATTTTTATTCTGCCTTTAGTGTTCCTCAGTTCTATTAATGATGTGTTGACATATGGATTTCTTTTTTTAATTCTTCATGAGATTCATTAAGTTTACTGAATCTGTGCATTAGTGCCTTTCACCAGTTCTAAAGATTTCTCAGCCATAATCTTAAAATATTGCCTCTACTCCATTCATTCTCATTTGAGAATTCCAATTAAACGTGTTATGCATTCTCACTCTTATCTTTCATTTCTCTTAATCTTTCCTTGATTGTTTTCCTCTTTATATCTGTTTGTGCTGCATTCTATACAATTTCTTCTGACCTCTTCATCTGTGTCTGATCTACTTTTCTACTTACCCATTGAGTTTTTCTTTCAAAAATTATATATTTTCTGAAAGCTGGATTTTTTTTTTCGAATTTGCTAGATCACATTTTAAAGTCTTCTTTTTCCTCTAGACATTTTCAGGTTTGTCTGCTACTACTTTAGACACAGTAAGCATAGTTGTTTTATATTGTGTTTGACAGTTTCAGTAACTAAAGTCTTGATAGGTCCCTATTGTCATATGTTTTTTCTGCTGGTTCTCACTCATAGTGCCATGTTTCCTTGAGGCCTAGTTTAGCTGAAGCTACTTGTTTTCTTTGGAAAATTATTTATGAGAATTCTGAGGCCTAAGAAAATGTTTTCTGGGGAAAGATTTCCATTTGCTTCTGCCAAGTGCCTGGAATCACTACCAGTATAAAACAACTTAAACTAAATTCATATTTGAGGGCTTTTTTTAAAAATTTATTTTATTGAAGTATAATGATTTATAATGTTGTGTTAATTTCTACTGTGAGAGTTTTTTAGATCCACCAGATGAGCTGAATTTGGGTTGTTAAATCATACAGGGGTCAGATTATGACTGTAACTTCTTAGGGACTGTTTCCTTCCTCCACTGCTGAGGGTTTATATCTGATTCCCCCTACACTGAAGACCTTCTGAGGTCCTGCCTTAATGGGCAATTCCTAATCCTATTAGATTCCTTACCATGAGCAAGTTATCTTCTGTCCCCCATACCTCACACAACAATGAAAACTGAGTTAAGATTGTCCCTTAAGCGTATTGTCCATCTTTTATGGCTGAATTATTTGTGACTGTATTACAGTATTTGACCTGCCATGAATTAGCATTTAATAATAAATGTCCCGGTATTTTTACTCCTTTTAGATGATAAAAAAAAAAACTACCCTGAAAGTTGCAGCTACCTTATTAGACTGTTAAACAGTTATTAAATTTCTAAATATTGGATCTCATCAGTTCTTAGCATTTTAGACCTGGAGGGAACCTTGGAAAACATCTGAATCAGTGGTTCTCATCCATAGGCTGCTCATTTAAATCACTTGGGACCTTTTAAAACCATATTGATGCTTAGATCTCATCCCAGACCAGATTTATCAGAATTTGTGAGGGTAAATCTCACATATCAGTAGTTTTTTTAAACTCTCCAGGTGATTCTAATGTGAATCCAGGGTTAAAAAGCACTGGTCTAAACCTCATAGATGAGGAAACTGAGACCCAAAGGTGCTAAAAGTCTTCCCAAAATTCACATTTACATAAGGTGGAGGTTAGAACGTGAAGTACCCTAACTCTTACTCCAGGACTCTATTGCCCCATTCTGCCTCCTTTATTATTGAATACTAAATAAAGATTGGCAACAATATTTCTTTTAATTCAAGAATTCATACAACAAACATCATGTGTTTTCTGGGTACTTGGCACTAATGATAGGATGATTAAATAGAAAAACACTCTGGAAACTTAAGGTTAGAGAAAAGCTGATGGAAAACTAGAAGGATTATCTAGTTAGCATTTGTTCTTTAAAGTCACTGCCTAGTCTGGATCTTCTACCTAAGGTGCAACAAAATGTTTTGGTTATAATTTAATACCAGGGACAAAAGAACCTGTCTTCCCATTAACACTGATATGCTTAATTATTTTCTAATAATGAGAACTGCATCCTTGACTGCTTTTCCTTTTTCTTGTAAAGAATTCCAAACCAAACATGATGCTCAGTCATAGCCACTGTACTGGGTCTTATGGTTTGCTCCCTCCTTTTAAGTGATCTGAATTTTATTTCCATTTTTATTAACATTATGACATAAGTGCCCTTTATTATAAAAATGCCTTTATTAGTTTTGAAAGGAAGTGGTAAAGTAAATTTTTATATTTAAATTTAAAAACCAACCTCAATTCATTAATAGATTGTTACCATTTAATGAGTAAAATATATGTAAACTGCTGTTTTTTATTTCCCTAGAGTGTTTACCAAGGAAAACATAAAATATAGACTCCTAAATTTATCTAAGGGAGAAATTTTAGATACATGGTTTTCTCAATCAGCATTATTCATTTTATAGATTTCTTTGATAATTATCAGTTGTGAAAGTCATATCTATACCTATTAGATGACTGATTATGTATGCATACGTACCAGAATCTAATGTGATACCACGGCCAGCCAGACTTTTCTTTTAGCTGCTGGTCTTTAAGAAGTCAATAACCATTTCTTGATAACCATAACTTATGTGGCAGACCTTTGTTAGGTTCTATCATTCATTAAAACTATTCAGCAAATTGTTGCATTCCAGAATGTACCTGGCACTGTGCTAGGTTTAAGATAACTGCTATCAAGAAGCTCACACTCTCTAATACATGATGTCACATACATTATATCATTTAGCTTTCATTCAGTCCTGTGAAATAGATATTGTTATCCCCATAGCCTCTACTATCTTATCTGTAAAACAGAAATAATACCTCTTAAAGCTACTGTGAGAGTTAAATAAGACAATAAGTGTGGAACATGGTTCCTGCCATCAAATTCAGTGTTCTTTCTACACCACCACACCTTCCTATACCAGAATTTTCTGTTTGCTTTCACCTACCCCTTTATTCTTCAGATACCATTTTGAATTAGCATCTGCTCTATGGTTGTAATTCCTTTACCCAGTTCCAATTCCTCACCTCCACCATGGCTTCTTCCCATCTTTCTCCCTCTATTAAAATCCAATCCTTTTCTGACCCCTTGCTTCCCCCTTGCAACCCAAAGTATTTTTGGAAATGATCCCTTATCACTGATTCATTGTTAATGGCAATGTAATTGGTATGAATTCTGTGTAAGATAATTTGGCATTATCTATGAAAATTATAAAAGCATTTCCACTTGTAGGAAGTTATCCCACAATTATATTCATATATAAAGAAGTATTAAAGATATTCCATATAGCATTGTTTTTAATAGCAAAATAGTGAAACAAATAATCATCAACATTTATAAATGGTTTTATATGTGTAGAATATTACTGGAAGGATACACAAAAACCAGTGAAAATTTTTTTAAAAAGTGAAAATCAGAGTATATGTCATTATATGTATACACGTACACATATATAGACATATATACATAAATATCTTTCACGAGTGTAATGATACTTTAAACACTAGGTGCCTTCAAATGATGATAGAGAACCAATTCATTATCTTGAAAACTGATAAAAACAAAGGGAAAGAATTAAACGTTTATCTTAATTTTCTTATATAAACTGTACCATTGGATAACCAAATAGCTGTAGGGAAGTTCTCCTTATAAAGACTCCAACTAATACATTTCATAAATGATAGAAATGGAATATCACCATTTTGCAATCCCCAGTGAATAATGGATGTGCTCATTGAGCATCAATGGCTGCTAATATTCCAAAAAGAGACAAGGAGCACCTGTCTATTTACTAGATGAGTTGCTGCCTGATTCATGAATCATTCAATAAAGCCAATTAGATCTTCAAAAAAACCAAAAAGACTAGATATTATGTGCTTCCAGATGAAAGAATATATCACTTCCTTTAATCTTGCCAAAGGTATTGAACCTGAGTCTAATCTCGCCTCTGTATCTAGCTGTCAATTTGCAAAATACACGACTGACAAAAGAACATGCAGACCTACACTAGTAAAAATGAAATCAGCAAAATCCAGACTAGGAAACTGCATATCACACAATGCATGTTCTTCAACAGATGATTTTAAGGAAAAGAAAAAGATGGAGGAGGAGCCTATAAATCATTTAAAAGGCACGTGAAATTTTTTTTAATGGGCAAGACTAAACTCCAGTGCCTTGAGATGCACACTTGTGTGTGTCAATTCCTGGATCACTATGAAAGTCAAGATAGTTTCTTTGAGAAGGAGAGGAGATTCAGGAATGGTTGGCAAAGTTCTAGACTCAAATACAAGTGTGTTTACCTTATAATAGTTTACTAAATGATACACTTGTTTTCCTGCATTCATGTTTTAGTTTATATTTTTTAATGTTTTAAAAATAATTGAAAAGAATGTAAGTACATGCGTTGTAACAAGGGAAACAAAAGGCACAGACAGGTGGAGCATCTCTCTTTGGGCCAGTCCTCATAGTTATTTTACATACTTTGTCATTTACAGAAGTCAAGTAACTCACTCAAGGCCAAGGCCACATCACTAAGTGGCAGAGCCAAAGCTCTGATTTTTCCAGTGCACTGCACCGCCTCTCAGGCCTTAGGGGGAATGCTGCAAGAGCCCTCACCTCTTAGGCCAGGCATTTCTCTGTGAGACAGCTTCTGCCTTCTTATTGACCAGTGGCTGCAGCCACTTGAATAATTTAAGATTGAAGGCAGGTGAAGTATTCTGCACTGTTTTTATCTGATCCATCACTTGCACTTTCAGCCTAAATTAATTTGTGATGTGATAAGAGAAAATTATCTCCAGGGGAGAGAAATGAACTCACCTATAAAAATCTTGCCTTTTCCCTAATAGGATTCAGTCTGTTTCCTGCAGTTCCCTTTAGGTGCCAAGCTGAAGTGTATGACCGCTTGGCCTATCTCCCTTCATCACAATTCCTTCACCGGCTGAAGAATTTTCTGCTAACTAGAGCTACCAGCTCTGCCAAGAGCCAAGTGTTTGTCCATCCCTTGCCTGCCTTGGGTGGGAAATGATAACTCATGACATTGCAAAACCCAGGGCTGACCAGCGGCTATTTCATTTTGTATACAGCAAGTACAAGGGCTCAGGGCCTGGGTTGATAGACACAACAGCACCTGTAATTAGATCCAGGTGCTGTATACACTGGCTATTGACTATGACTCCAATAATTACAAAGTCAACCAACCAAAGATGTTATCAAAGATGGCTAAAACAGAGACCTAAAAATCAGCAGGGGCTGGAGAAGCATTTTCCCACTCTTTGAAGATCTAAGCTTAAGATACATGCGTTTGGGGCTTCCCTGGTGGCACAGTGGTTGAGAGTCTGCCTGCCGATGCAGGGGACATGGGTTCGTGCCCCGGTCCGGAAAGATCCCACAAGCCGCGGAGTAGCTGGCTCCGTGAGCCATGGCCGCTGAGCCTGCGCGTCCGGAGCCTGTGCTCCGCAACGGGAGAGGCCACAACAGTGAGAGGCCCGCGTACCGCAAAAAAATAAGATACATGTGTTTGGTAAAATAGGCATTTTTTCAGCAGGCCTTAACTTGTCTCAGGGCTTGCAATTTAGCTGGTATCAGATGAAGGGATTCATTGAAAGCATAAGCTTAATGGACATGATTAAGTTAACTGGAGTCAATAAATGCCATTGACAGTATGTTACAACTCTCCTAGATCTTGGGGTATTTCTTATGTAACAGGGGAAGTGGATATGGTAACTCTCATATTAAACCTGTAACTAAACAGCCAATCAGCCCAATTAACTAATACAATCTGCTGTAGATTGAATGTTTGTGTCCCCCCATCCCCGAAATTCATATGTTGAAACCTAATCCCCAAAGTGATGATGTTTGGAGGTAGGGTCTTTGGGAGGTGATTAGGTCATGAGAGAAAAGCCCTTATTAAAGAGGTCACAGAGAGCTCCCTCACTGCTTGTGCCATGTGAGAGCACAGTGAAAAGATGGCCAGGAAAGATACCCTCACCAGATACCAAATCTGCAGGCACCTTGATCTTGGACTTCCCAGCTTCCAGAACTGTGAGAAATAAATTTCTGGTGTTTATAAGCCATCCAATCTATGGAATTTTGGTATAGCAGCCTGAAGAGACTAAGACACCATCTCTCAATGGCCTGCTAGATGACTAATTTTTATTTCATATATGTAGTGTTATTTATTATGTGCCTATTATATGCCAGACACAATGGCACTTTACTTGTATTATTTCATTTATTCCTCAGAGTAGCACTAGTATTCTGAGCACTAGTATTAGCTCAATTTTAAAGAAGAGAAAATTGAGGCACAGAGATAAAATAACTTGTTCAAGGCCACAACCAGTATATGGTAGAGCTAGGGTTCAAACACAGGTCTTTTGTCCATGCTCTTCCCACAAATGCTAAGGCAAAGATTGCTAACAGCCTACCCTAATATCCATTCTCTGCTTCCTTTGTAATAAAACCCCTATTTTATTCAGGAGAGAAATATGCCCTATTGAAAGACTGTATTTCCCCACCTTAGAAGTTTCCTTAGAATGAAGGGATCAAGCCTTTCTTCCTCCTCCTTTCTTTCTTCCTTCCTGCTGCTGAGACTGGGACGTGATGGCTAGGCCTCTAGCAGCCATCTTGGACAGGAAGGTGATCTTGAAAATAGAGGCCAGAATGAGAGAGAGCCCAAGTCACTGATAACACCATGAAACCACAGTACTACCCGTTCCAGGCTTCCACCCTCTAGACTTCTTTCACATGAGAAAAAGAAAACCCTGCCTTGTTTTCTTGGGTTAATTATTATATGTAACCAAATATGCCACATATATCTGTATTTCACCCACATTTTGCCTTGCACAATTATCTAAAGCTAAATAATTCTGCTCTCGATGCCCACTAATTAGTAAAACAGCTGTCTGTGGCTCCAGGTTGTTTAACTCTTTATTAAAAAGGCCCAAAGAGAAAAGAACTAACATTTGTGTGCCTTCTATGTGTTAGGTACCCATATATATTATATTATTTCACATTCTCACTATCTCATTTCATGATCATTCCCATCAGTGCTAATATATCCTACTTTAAAAACAAAACTCTTTTTTGACTTCATATTCCTCTCAACACCCCTTATCAGCAAAAACTCCTTAAAAGATGTATATTATAGCCACTGTTCATGCCTCTTCTGATTCTCCTGAACCCAAGCAAGGTATTCTCTCATCGCCATCGCTCTGATAAAATAATTCTTTCAGCATCACCCATGACCTTCACCCTTGCTAACTCCATGGTCATCTCTGTCCTTGTCTTTCTTAATATATTAGCAGCATTTGACACAGGTGATTGCATCCTCCTTGAAATACTTTCTTCACTAGGCTTTCAGAATACCACTCTGTTTTCTTCCTGTTTCACTGGTCATGTGTTCTGTCCCTTGCTGGTTCTTTCTTATCCCTGACTAAGTGTTGGAGTGCTCCAGGGTTCAGTCCTCAGTCCCCTTTTCCACTTATATTCACTTCTTTGGTGACATCAAACAGTTTTATGATTTTCAGTACCATTGTGGTATCAGCTCCCAAATTTCTACCTCCAGCCTGATCTTCCGAAATTTCAGAAACATATATATAGCTGCCAAATCAGTATCTCTATTTGGATATCGAATAGACATCTCAAACTGGACAGGTCCTAAACCAAACTCCTGGTTCACCCTGCCTGCCATAACTACTCCTCCAACAGTGTTTTCCTTATAAATGTCAGTAAAACACTACCAGTTGCTTAAGCCAAAAACTTCAGTGTCATCCTTGACTCCTCTTTCTCTACATCTAAACCATGAGCAATGGGAATTCCCTGGTGGTCCAGCAATTAGGACTTGGTTTTTTCACTGCCAAGGGCCTGGGTTCAATCCATGGTCAGGGAACTAAGTTCCCACAAACTGCTGTGCAGGGCAGCCAAAAAATAAACCATGAGGAAGACCTGTAGGCTCTATCTTTAAAATATATACAGAATACATGTTTGAGGGCATTAAAAATTATTTAAAACTTTTTAGATATGATTATAATATTATTGTCTTTTAAATTCTTTTAGTGATACATTCTGAAGTATTTTTAGATGAAATTACATGATATGTGGGCCTTGCTGCAAAACAATACATAATGGAGAAAATGGGAATATAGAAGAAACAAGATTGATCATGAGTTGATAATTGTTGAAGGTGAGTGATGTGTACATGGAGGTTCATCGTATCAATACTAGTCTACTATGTTTTACCTATATTTGACATTTTCTATAATAAAAAGTTAAATAGTTCTCATCACACACAAAAAAAATTGTTTCTGTGTGTGGTGATGGATGTTAACTAGCATTATTGTGGCAATCATTTTGCAATATATACATATATCAAATCATTATGTTGCACACCTGAAACTAATACAATGTTATATGTCAATTATAGCTCAATTTTTAAAAAATATGAGTAGCTCTATTTTTTAGTATTTTATTTTTAATTTTTTTTAAAAATTTATTTTTTTAAATTTATTTTATTTTTGGCTGTGTTGGGTCTTCAATGCTGTGCACAGGCGTTGTGGTGAGCAGGGGATGCTCTTCGTTGCAGTGCACGGGGCTTCTCATTGCAGTGGCTTCTCTTGTTGCGGAGCACGGGCTCTAGGCACGCAGGATTCAGCAGTTGTGGCACGTGGGCTCGGTAGATGTGGCTTGCAGGCCCTAGAGCGCAGGCTCAGTAGTTGTGGCACATGGGCTTAGTTGCTCCGCGGCGTGTGGGATCTTCCCAGACCAGGGCTCGAACCCACGTCACCTGCATTGGCAGGTGGATTCTTAACCACTGCACCACCAGGGAAGCCCCAGCTCAATTAAAAAAAAAAAAAAAAAAAAAAAAGTTAAATAAAATAGAGCCAGAATAGGAGCACTTCCCACAATCTCCACACCTACTCCCATGTCCCAAGTCACATTCTTTCACCTGGATTATAGCAGTGATCTCCTTAAATAGTCTCCCTGGTACTGCCTTTGCCTGTTTATAATCTACCCTCAACAGGGCAGCAGGGTGATCTTGTTAAAATGTAAGTAAAGTCACTCCTCTACTCAAAACCCTCCAAAGGCTCCAGCTCACTCTAAGTCTAAAAACCAAAGTCTTTGCAATGGACTCCAAGGTGCAGTGATCCATGCCACCACTCCCCTCAAACCTTTGCCCCTCACTTTTTCATTTTGTTTTAGCCTTGTTGGCATCCCTTTGCCTTGAGGCCTTTGTACATTCTGTTCCCTCTCCTAGAACACTTTTCACCAAAATACATACACCATTCACTCTGTCACTTCTCTCAGGTCTACTATTAAATGACATATTATCACTGAGGGCCTCCCTTAACCACCTTATATAACATATCAACACTCTACCATCACTGCTTCCCTCCTTGCCCAGGTTCATATTTTCTACCCCTCCCATGCTAAATCAATTCCATGAAAGTAAGTTGTTTTTGTTTTGGTTTTTTTGTTTTTTGGTGTTTTTTTGGTATGCAGGCCTCTCACTGTTGTGGCCTCTCCCGTTGCGGAGCACAGGCTCTGGACATGCAGGCTCAGCGGCCATGGTTCACGGGCCTAGCCGCTCCGCAGCATGTGGGATCTTCCCGGACCGGGACACGAAACTGCGTCCCCTGCATCGGCAGGCGGACTCTCAACCACTGCGCCACCAGGGAAGCACCCTGTTTTTTGTTTTTTTGTTTTGTTTTTTTTTATTATTATTATTTTTTTAAGATGTTGGGGGTAGGAGTTTATTAATTAATTTATTTATTTTTGCTGTGTTGGGTCTTCGTTTCTGTGCGAGGGCTTTCTCTAGTTGTGGCAAGCGGGGGCCACTCTTCATCGCGGTGCGTGGGCCTCTCACTGTCGCGGCCTCTCTTGTTGCAGAGCACAGGTTCCAGACACGCAGGCTCAGTAGTTGTGGCTCACGGGCCCAGTTGCTCCACGGCATGTGGGATCTTCCCAGACCAGGGCTTGAACCCGTGTCCCCTGCATTGGCAGGCAGATTCTCAACCACTGTGCCACCAGGGAAGCCCTGTTTTGTTTTTTTAAACTTTGTTCACTGCTATAGTTTCTGTGACTAGAACACTACTTGGGACATAGTAGGTGCTTGATAAATAAATGAATACCAGTGTTGAGACCCTCATTTTATAATGAGGAAACTGAGGTAAGAAGAGGTTAAATAACTTGCCTAGAATGCTTTCCATGTTGAAAGCAGGGTCTTAATCTTTGTCTTCTATACCAGTGCACTTTTTTTTTTTTTTTTTTTTTTGGCTACATGGCATGCAGGATCTTAGTTCCCTGACCAGGGATTGAACCTGTGCCCCCTGCAGTGGAAGCACAGAGTCTTAACCACTGGACCGCCAGGGAAGTCCCTACCTGTGCACTTTCTACTCCAAACGTGCTGAAAGTATTTCACAAGTTTACAATCAGGATTAAATGTAAATATGAACATTGGTAAACTTTACAGAATTTTAGGCCACATACAAGTTGTTAGTTCTTGTGGTTTCATCTTTAAGATCAAAGTCAGAAAGACTAGCCTGTTTCCTCAAGCTTATTTTTATATAGATATGAAAATACAACTATTCTCTGGGAAGCCTGAATAAATTCCAAGTATTAAAATTTAGATAGTCTGTCTTATGTTACTAATATGTGGTTTCCTGCAAGTAATGGAAATAAGATATTTTGGTTCTTGAAATCTTCAGAGGTGAGCACCTGGCCAAAAGCACAGCCACACGATTGTGGTTTAAAAAATAGCTCCAGGTTTCATCTCTCAGCTGCAGATGTGTTTGGGCGTATATAGATAGCATATAGCAGGTATTGTCTGCCAGTCAGAAGATGTGAAATAATTGAGTAAATTAATGACAGTGATCCTAAAGTTTTTTCAAAACACTGATTTCCAATTTGCCAAAGAATTGTGTATCTGAATCATTACATTGCCCAAATGAGAAACACAATGACCTAAACATTTAGATATTTGGGGAATAAACCACATTTATAATTTTCTTCCAGTGATCTATACTGATTTGTATATGAATAAGCATTTAAAAATTCTATTCGAGTTTGCAATTTGTTCCATTTAACTAATGGAAAAAACCAATGCACAAGTTGACATAAACTTGTCAAAATTCCCTTAATGGCCAAAAAAAAAAAAAAAAAACACTTAAGAGTCAAAGTTTCTCCTCCAACTGGTGGTATTTGCCTCCCAGTCTTTGCTGCTTACGACTAACTAGGTCATATTAGAATCATATGAAATTGCCAATATCTGACTGATTTTGACCTAAAAAACACAATTTCACATGGTTCAAGTTAATATTAATAATAGAACACTTAAAACCACAGGATATATAAATTCAGAAGAGAAATTCCTGCAAATACATCTTTTTAATAAACGCGTTAAAAGAGCAAAATTGAGTCTCATACCAACTGCTGAGAAGCTATTATTGGACAAAAACAAAATTATAGTAAGTGATTTTGCAAAGCCCAATATTTATGAATGTTAAAATGTTAATGTCAAATAAGTTTACAGATTGCCTATGCTCAGTTAACTAAAGAACACCATGCCAGGGAGCCCAAAGTCATAGTGCGATTCCTTTTTATCCTGTTAACTCTACCATGCTCCATGACCCACTGTACTCAGTCTTAATCCAGGACATTTGTCTCTCAAATGCATATCACAAGGCAGAGTGAGAGGCAAGAGGTGAAGTGGGGATGAGTTTCAAGAAAAGGTGCAAATCCATGACTCCTGCAGTGGAGGTGAGAGACATCTAAAAGCAGATTCCTGCACCTACCCTATAGTAAATGCTCAATAAATGGTGAATGAATGAATGGGTGAATGAATGAGTGCCTTACTATTAATGCATAAGTAGTCTCATTCCTAATTATGAAGGATAATATTTTAAATGATATCTCTAAAAAAAATAGAACCATATAATGTGTTTTAGCTGGAAGGTATCTTAAAGATATCTAATCTAGTGCCCATATTTTACAGTTGGGAAAATTAAGGCTTGAAATTAAATGATTACCCCGAAGTCACACAGCTTCTCAGTATCAGCTGGGACTAGAATTTGACTCATGCTTCTCAGTGTAATACTCCTTCCAATATATGATAGGATAAAACATTTTTCTCACCATTAGAAATAATTAGCATATAATTTTCACATCCTGAATATAGCAGAGGAATCTTATTTACTGTTATAATTGGAGGAGGCCTTACTCAATGTAGCCTCATATTTTACAGAGAAGAAATCCATAGTGCAAAATGTTAAACAATTTGTCTAAGGTTAGCCAGTTAGAGAATCGACATTCAAACTCAAGTCTCCAGATCCCCAAATCCAGAGCACACTTCATGCTGAAGGACATTAGTGTACTTAAAGCTTGTATGCTTTTTACATAGTTTGATGGCATATGATTGTCCAAATGTGGGCAACAGGAAATGTTTATTTATTTACAAGTACATGGGAAAGCAATTTCTATTCACCTTTTTAAAAAAATTCTGTTACAAATAAAAAGTTAATACATTCATCCTTTGCACACAAAATACATTCTTTTTACTTTTACTCTCAGTATGAATTATTTCTTAATAAAAACCAAAGCTACAATGGACGGTCAAGTGGTTTGGCAATTTGACAATGTTTTTTCAAGAAGGAAAACCCAAACTTTAAAAGACAGTCGATATATGTAAAGGAAATTGTATATTAAAAGTGCTCCTGGGGCTTCCCTGGTGGCGCAGTGGTTGGGGGTCCGCCTGCCGATGAGGGGACGTGGGTTCGTGCCCCGGTCCGGGAGGATCCCGCGTGCCGCGGAGCGGCTGGGCCCGTGAGCCATGGCCGCTGGGCCTGCGCGTCCGGAGCTGTGCTCCGCAACGGGAGAGGCCACAACAGTGAGAGGTCTGCGTACCGCAAAAAAAAAAAAAAAAAAAAAAAAAAGTGCTCCTTCATTGAATCCTAGAAGATTGAGTGCTGCTCTCCAGCATGATTTGTAGCCGCCCTTTCAAAAAATTTGGAGGACTTGGAAATTCTCTATGTGATAACAACTCAATTTCTACAAGACTGAAGCAGTCTTCATGAAATTGACTATCTAAATGATAGGCTCATAGAAAAATTCTTATAGCTTTATTAGGATGTTAGCCATTATTCAGGAATGTCCTAATTGACCAGTTGATCTAAGATTATAAGTTGCATACTCTAAGTAGGATTTTAAGAGGCCCTGCTTAAATGAACCCAAGTGACTTTGATTTGCTAGACTAATTAAAAGATGTGAAAACATATGCCCACACAGAAAACTTGTACACAGATATTTATAGCAGCATTATTTATAATAGCCAAAAAGTGAAAATAACCCAAATGTCCATCAACTGATGAATGGACAGGTAACATCTGGTACATATATACATACAATGGAATATTATTTAGCCATAAAAGGAAATGTATTGATTCATGCTATAACATGAAACATGGTATAACATGAAACTTGAAAACATTATGCTAAGTGAAAGAAGCCAGACACAAAAGAGCACATATTATATGATTCTTTTTATATGAAATGTACAGGATAGGCAAATCTATAGTGAGAAAATAGATTAGTGGTTGCTAGATTATGGTGGGGAAGCAGGGAGAGTGATTGCCAATGGGTACAGAATTTCTTTGGGAGATGATGAAAATGTTCTGGAGTTAGATAATGGTGATGGTTGCACAACTTTGTGAAAATACTAAAAAAAACACTGAATTGTACACTTTAAAGGGGTGAATTGAATGGTGTATGAATTATATCTTAATTTTAAAAAGAGAAATGCAACTTCATTTTAAAATATTTTGCTCAGATTCCTACTCCCTCATCCCCCTTTTTAATGTTGAGTGAAGTTTTCACACAATCACCTTTCTATACAATGTTTTCAGCTAATTGCACTCAGGTCATCATCAGCTTATATTTCTAACAGGCATTTTATTAAAAAAATACATGAACACATAAGATATGATACAGCATCCTGTTAATATCTGCATATTAACATTTAAAATCAAGTATTTTGCTTGTGTTGAAATAGATTTCATATTCAGATGTATTCAGATATTACTGAGAGCCTATGCTTGAAACCAACAACCAATTAAGAGTTGAGTTCATATGATTCCATGATGAACATGTTTGTTAAAATTATGTTTACATTTTGATCAAAAGAGATAGGAAAAGGGAAATCAGGGATTCTCTAAGTCTTCATAAAACAGCTTCTCTAAATATTTTAACTAGCTGCTGAGAAGACCTCCAGAATTATATATTTTGTATTTTATTTCATCCCTATACTAAAAGTCATGCATTAAAATGTATGCAACAATATATATGGGCACACTTTTTCCCTTTAGATGATCTAAAAAAATCTCAACCCTTTATTATCTGAAATTTTTTTTATCTGAAATTTTAAGCAAGTTTTGTTTTTTTTTTTTGCTGAAAATAGCAATTTTACTCACACACTTACATTTATGTAAGTGTATTTAAGTAGCTCCCTTACATATCAACAAAGAAGCCCCAACCTTCTGGTATATCTAGAGGACACTTCAGTGAGCAGAAATTAGAAGCCAGCATTCCAGTCATTTGAAATTTTCTACAACAGGAACATGAAAGCCCCAACATACCTTAAAGGGATAAAAGGGTTCACACAAAAAAATTTTTTTTAATAAATCAATCGACATTCATTGTCAGGGAGCCTACAAGAAAGTGCTACTAACATTCTGCAACTGTATAGGACAAGAGAATATATATTCTTAATGATTACTTTCCAGAAAGCAGTATGTTTAGCAGCTGTTTTTCAGAGGGCTTATCAAGTTTTGCTATTGTTATTTAATCCAGGCATAACTGTGTAACCTTAAACAAAAGCTCTGTACCATTCAACCAACTAGTGACAAATTATCCTAGCAGACCAGATTCGTATCTTTTGTTATTCTGTGCAGGAATTTTTGCTTTATTAGGCATTTGGTATACCAATTTTTATTTCAGAACTTAGTGCACATGTAGAAAGGGAAAGAAACCCTACTAAATGTAGGTGTTGGTAATTACGTCCATCAAATAATGTCATGTATGAAATTACATCCTAAAAGCAGTTGACAAAACTGGGATTCATGACTCCATTTTTACCAAGAAAACAAGAGCCACATAACCAGAATAATTCTTCAGAAGCATACTTGGTTATCAATTATATGTTAACTAAAGAAGAAAATACATGGATAACTGAAGAGTTAATCAAAAGTAAGATTGTGATCTAAATCTGATATCAATAAGAAGCTAAGAATTTATAAATACCTATCCTGACATTCCCCAAGGAAATAATAATTATCACCTTAATGAGCTTTTTCTGTCAATTAAAAAAAAATTGAGGCAGAAGGGCTATAATAAATGGCAAACATGGCCCTTTAAAAAGAAAACAGGATCAACCCATTTTTCTTCTAATGGAGAATGGGATCAAGAAGAGAGGTTCAAATTGCACTGTGAGGTATCTCAGTAATAAGGTTAAGTTTCCTGATAATGACTTTACGACCCTGGAATTGCCCACTGGGTAGAGAGAGAGAATGCCTTTCTTGAAGTAGGTAAAGAAATGGAGTCTCTTGGGTAACAGTTATGCCCTAAGGCAGAAGAATGGATCAAATGAGTGATTTTCTTTTAAGGCCCTTTCAGAAATGGAGTTTTTTTTTTTACGTCAGGAGGATTCCTTGTTTTGGTCTAAGGATCTGTAGTTGTATCAGACCATCCAAAGTCTGCTCTTAATCAAGGAGAAAACTAATATTTGAGTGTTTACTGTTTACCAAGCATTTTCAATTTATCTAATTTTTACAATAATTCTGACAGGTATTATTACTATTAGTCTATCTTGTGGAGGAGGAGGAAACTGCAAGAGATTGTGCTTTGCATAATGTTATAGCTAATTCATGGGAATATTAGGACACCTCACACCTAGCCTAGTGTTCCCCCTTCTAAATACCTCCCTACATCACTCCCTGAAGTGTCAAAGTCACAACCCGCCAAGGGAACTAGAACACAATACCTCTGAAAATTCTGCTTTAACTCAGTAGGAAAGTAAAATTTTGACTCTTGCATGTCACAAAGTCAGTTAAAGAAGAGGGTAGCTTTTGTGCTCTGACTTCTTATCCAAACAAGTCAAAGAAATTCTCACCCAAACTGAAGTGTTTCTCACCATACTGATGCAAGACCAATGACTTTTTTAGAAAGACCAATGAAGAGCCATCTACCAGCCTTGCAAGGATGCAAGTTACCTTGCAGGTGGAATCACTTGGGTAATGGGCTTCATTAGCAAATGTTGCTCATAGTTATCTCTGATTTTCAAATCAAAGACCTATATTTTGTTACTTTCTACATAAAGCAATTTGGCCTCCGTTCTTTTAAAATTATTTTCAGATCATGCTTTTTCAAGAGAATCAAACCGAGTAACCAAATGTCATTTGAGACTTTTCCAAATAGATTTTGGGGCCTGCTTTTTGCCAGTGACCACCAGCCCATCTGTGACAGGAGGTGCAAAACTTTAAGTTGGTAATTTATGGGATTTTAACTGAAGATTCTGCTCTGCTAAAGAGGCCTATCCTGAAATCCTGAAGAAATACCAAGTACTCACTAACACTGAGCTTGGCCTATGTTTGGCAAGTGACAAATACATAATTTCCATGGTTTCATGTAGATTTCAACTTCTACTAAAACAATACCTTTTTAATCTTTAACTCAAGAACCAGTTTGTGATTTCAACAGGACATCAATGAATGGACTTGGAAAGCAATCCCAGCCTAGGGCATAACAGCAAGCCAGTCTCGACCTAATGACATGTAACCAAACTCCTTCCTGGAGAGTGGGATGCACTTTGGGCAGAAGAGCAAAGCCTTAAAAAAAAAAAAATAGCTGTGGGTCAACAGATATTTAACTGAACATGTTATGAGAAGCAAAGTACTACAACATAGAATTTTAATAGGTCATCTGGGCCACCCCAACAAATGCTGGGATCTTCTCCACATCATCTTTGCCAAGTTCTTATCTAGGCTTTGCTTGACAGAGGCAGCCCCTTCCATGGTGAACCAACTTTTTGAGAAAGTTCTCCCTGACGTGAAGTTCAAATCTGTGGCCCTATGACCTCTATTCAGTGGGCCTCATTCCACCCCTTTGAACAACAGAGTCTTGCTCTAATGTACTGTGTTCCTCTCTCTTTCCCAAGCTAAATTACCCTAAGTCCTTCAAATATTCTTCAAATGTCTTAAATTTTAAACTCCTTCACCATCTTTGTTATGCCTCAATTTGTTTTTAAACTATGGCTCCCCAAAATGATTGCAATGTTCCCATGGGTTTAGGAAAGGAGATGAAGTATCATCTCCCTTGCTCTAACATTATTAATGAGCTGTTGGAAGGGATGATAATTTCTTAATTCAGTATGCTCTCTCCCCAGTGTGAGAATGTAAGGGAAGCCAGTTTTCCCTCCAAACACAAATAGGCTCATGTCACAGATATGAAATCCAAAAAGAAGGAAAAAAAAAACCAAACACATCCCTCTCTTATCCCCAAATTAGTGTTCAACCACACACTGCTTACATGGAGTACATTTTGTCAGAAGGATGAGATAACACATGTTTTTTCACTGCTTTTCATTTTCAAGTTAAGTCTCAGGAGGATTATAGTTGCACTGCAACACATCTGTCAGGGCCATGGTTGAGGAGAATAAGTAACCAGTTGAAGTTAAAAAAAAAAACTCTAGAAAAAAGAAAGGGTAAAACCTTAGAAGAGCTCTTCTACAGGCTAATAGGGCAGCAGTCCCTAAAGTACTTATGATTATGAAATACAGAGTTCTGCAGGATTAAGAAATAGAAAGTGTCTATCTTTAAAGCTATTGGTTTGATACGTGGGGCAAAAAATTAAATAGTTTTTTCCTGATTATAATATGATCTCATTCACATAGCTTAGTTTATTATAAAAAAAAGTTGTTTTCATTTTAGTCAGAGGACCAATTCAAAATCACTTGCAACTGGTATTTATTCAGAAAGATTCATTAACTGAAACTTGATGCTGGATCTAGAAGAATTATGGGGTAGCTTAAAGGGCAAATGAGGCAAATCATGATCTAACACTGGACGTCACCAGTGTCCTCCAAAGACATAAATTCATAAACAGAAGAAGAAGAATCCAGCCTTTGGTTAAATTCTGCCTCCTCTCTCCAGCAAGTCTAAATTGTTTACAGGAAATAGCCCTAATCCAAGTGTCTTATTTTGGCCAGTGGTTTTTACCTTTCTTACCAAACTCTAACTCAGAAATTGACACATTGTCAAATCAATCCATTTCACTTTCATTTTTAGTTATTTTCTTTCCTCTTTACTCAGGTAGAGGTGCTAACATGAAATGACTTAAAAAAAAAGAAGGAAAAAATGGCTAGGAAAAACTAATGGCCTATTCTAAGTAATCCACAGAAAGGATAACTGGCCCCATATAATCAAATTTAAAAGTTAATATAATTCAATAGATCTAACAAAAGCACATAAAGGACTAAAAAGCCTTGCATAGGTAAAGCACAAAGCATAAAATCCTTTGAGGATACAGTCTAGACAAAGCCATAATATCATTAATATAAGCAAACTACATGATTTCACAGATTCCCCAAATCTGACTATATGACATGGATATGATGTATTGTAAATTGAAGAAAAGTTCGCCATATATTTAGTAACATTATTAAAAAAAAGAAAAAGATCACACCAAAATGGAGGCAGACATGGACTCTGGTAGTCTTATGAGTCAGATCAAGCCATACTGAATTATGAGAAAGCAACCCTCTTTTTCATCCACCATTAAATGAGAATTCATTTTTATTTAAGAAGGCTCATCTTAGCAAATATTGCCAAGACAATAAGGACTAGTAGGCAAACCAGTAAGTTTAGGTCCTGGCCTGGGTTAAGATGGCCACATTTAATTAGTGTCCTTTCTCAAGTTCTATTTGATAAATTTCTGTTTAACTGAAAAAGCTCCTCTTGGCGCTAAGTTGTTTATTCAACTAATATTTATTGAGCACCTACAATACTGTCAGGGCTTGTTCTCAAACTTGAGATACATCAGTGAACAAGTGTCCATAGGGCCTAATCTAGAATTCATACAACTAAGAGAAAAAAAGAAACAAAGCCCTACATTCTCATGTGTCCCTGCTGATGTGCCATAGATGGGTGATTGTAAGTACAGAAAGGCTGGGAAGGGTAACAGGGAAGAAAGGGGCCAAGAGCAGAGCTTTCTAATACCCTCCTGAGTTTGGCCAAGAGTAGATAAAGGAGACTGAGCCCTAGGAAATAATCTCAGAATGCAAGAGTGGCCCTACAACCTGTTATTTTACAACTAAATTTGTCCAATCTAACAATGTTCTATTTTCTAAGTTCATAAAGCAACTTTATTTTCAACACACTTGCTTCTGTGAGACAAAGTTGAGTCATGATGTGCTGGGGACTTTGGATTTTTGCCCTAAATGAAAGATAGTAAACCTAAACTTAGGGACATTTCCTCAACATTTAAAAAGAGTTCTTCTGCCCACTTTGAGGAACTTTTCTGAACACCTTTACTTGCTGGCTTGGTGGGGAAAACGGGGAGGGAAAGGCAACCATGATAAATTATTTTGTTTGGTGTTTATTAAAATGATTTTTCTTTCCTATAGAGATAGGTTCTAAAATAAAAGCAATTCAAACTTCTGGGATCTCTTTCTCTTACCCATAGGATCAGGACAAGCATGGTGAGGCCAACCATAAGTATCAGTCCCTTAAACAATATGTACAGTCCCCATGAGCAGATAGGTCGCTCTGAAACCTACTAAAGAAATGCTAGAAAGGCTTCACCAATATTGCGTCTCTACATGACTCATTGCTTTAAAACTCAATAGTTTTCACACATCAATATATCAGGACCAAGACTGCCACCATCTACAGCAACAGTGGAATTATGTATCATATCCTTATCCCATTACTCATCCCTCAATTATACTAAGCAGCAAGCTACAGAAACATCTGACAGCATCAACAGCAAATACGTTTAATTACTTTCCCAATTTGCATTTATATCAGTGAACAAATTGGAAGGTATCAAAGTATGGCACTGAAGAAACAGTAACACATATTCAGCAGCATGGCTTCCATTTTGAGTTCTGTTTTTAAATTGGCTAAGTAAAGGCATATATACCTCCATTTGAATTGGAGATTTGTAGTAACACATGTATATAAGGAAGGGAGGGAAGGAGGGGGATAAGGAGGAGAGGAGGTAAAAAGGGAAGACCAGGAAATAAAGGAAAAGAAAAAGAAACAGGAAAGAATGAATGGTCATGAGTCTGAAAGTAACATTACTACAAAGAGATGACAAATGACTACTCAATCTGCTGCTACGAGCAGAATTTTTCTAAGGTTATCATTGCAGATACAAAAATCGTGAGACTTTTCATCTGTTGCTATTCTCACTTACCGTACTAAAAACACCTACAAAATCCTAAGCCTTGGTCTGTCCAAGATGGATAGTACCAGGAAGTAAAAGACGTGACCTGCTATCAAGGACTGTGCTCTGCTTGGAATTCTGCACGGCAGTCCATTAATCCACAGTATTTTGGTCAGATCGGGTCTGTTTTCTCACACTACTCATAATGTTTTAGAGCTCATCTTTTATATTAGGGTATCCACCATTCTCTCTTTTTTTTTCCATTTTTCAAACTTTTTCATTTAGTTAAAGGGCAGGAAAGAAGGGAGAATGGAAGAAGAAAGTGGTAGAGATTTAGAGGGGAACAGGAAAGGAAAAGTATTCTCTTTCCCAACAAATCTACCCTAGAAAAGGTGATAATGAGACTTTGAGAAAGACATGGACTTCCCTTTTTTCTTTTTTTTGTTTTGTTTTGTTTTGTTTTTATTTCTATGAAATGTATTTAAGGACATCAATGTACTAAAACGTTTGGTCTGTGAAAGAGTGGAATCATTAGCACCAAAAGGAGTCATGGAGCTTGTATACATTAATAAAACAATGATTGCTACTGTTGTCACGGGTAAAGGTTTCATTTCATTTTTACATCCCAAAGTTCTTGAAAGTGCCCATGGAAAAGAGAAATAACACTTTTCAAAATCTCCATGGAGCCATCAGCACGCACCAGAGACAGGACTTGGCGTTCCCAGTTTTGGTTTACCTGGTAGACAAGAAAACCAGGGCCCCCAGAAGCCCTAAAGAGCAGCCCCCACATGCACCCACTGATGTGCAGGAGGGATCCCTACAGTACATCTCCCCCTGGACTGTGTTCAGGAATGCGTTTTACTTGCTTTTTTAAAAAAAACAAAAGCAACATGCTCTGCAGATCATGGAGCGCCTAGTGCAATTTTCTCCTTGATCCGACTCCAGACTGCAAAAGGGTGAAACCATTATATGTTCTGCTAATGCTGGCCTGTGGACAAGGCCCTTGGCCTGCCATGCTTTGTAAGCTCAGGAGCCCACAGGAGTCAGAAGGTCCTAGAGCGGGACCCATAGTCATCGCCAGATCTCCCCAGCAATTGGTGGCCCATCAGGGCAACTGCTGATTCCTCTTGCTTCTCCTTGCCTCAGCCTTTAGTTGAAATTACAACAAGTCAAATAGCTGATACTTTTCCCTTCTCCAGGTAAAGGTGAGGATACATTGTTCACAAGTGTGTTCTGCCTGGCTTCACTGATGAGGCGGCACGCCAAGTCAAGGAAGAGTTTCTCCACGTTATCGGATTCCTTGGCTGAGGTCTCCAGATAATACATGTCCTGAGCTTCTGAGAATTCTTCAGCTCTCTGCTGGGAGACCTCTCTCCTTTCAGCCAGATCAATCTTGTTGCCTAAAATAGCGGTAAAATCAAAGAGGGAATCGTCATTTGACTTTTTTGCAAGTTTGGAAACATCAAAATTCAACTCCGTATCTGAAGTCAAACCAGAGAGATGGGCAAGTAAAGCAAAACCAATGTGACTGTGATTCCTGGATTATTTATTTTAAAATACCAATGCCATTTGTAATGGCAAAGAACTGGAAACAACCCAAAAGCCCATCAGTTGGGCACTGGCTGAATAAACTATGTCACATCCATAGTTATTTGGAGCTACTTAGCACCGTAAAAAGCAATAAGGAATATCTCTGTAGGCTGCCATGGAATGAGACATTAGGATATATTGTTAAGCAAATAAAGCAAAGTTGAAAAAAGTGTATATAATATACAATTCTCTAAGAAAAAGGGATGAAAAAATACACTTTATTCTTATTTTTTTAATGGAAGACTAAAACAAAATTTTAATTTTAAAGATAATGGTTACCTACGAAAGGAACAAGTTTGAGGGATGAAAACCAGACCTTTCTAAATATACTTCATTTTATAGATTTGACTTCAGAATCTTATCAATGTTTTACACGATTACACAATTAATATGAAATTAAATTTAAAAAGCAATTCCTAAAGTTGAAAGCAAAATTAAACAAATGAACCTGTTTATCATGAAGTGGCATAACCACACAAAGAGGAACTATTTCAGGTGAGTTGAAGATAATGTAACCAGTAATTTAACCATGTATCCCCAGTGGCACATACCCTAAGGACAAAAAGAATTGAAGGAAAAAATCTTGAACTGTCGCAGTGATTATCTTGTCGGTGGTAGTGTTGGCATCATTTTTCTGGGGCTGCTATACATGTTTTAGGGGATAAAGCAAATGAGTAATTATGCCAGTGGCATTAGGACAGGGATTTTTAGCATGGGAGAATGGAAATACAGATATAAGATTAATGAGGTTAAGTAAAATTTCTGTAGTCCTGAATTACAAATGGAAGTATCAGTGTGAATAATTCATGGTGTTATTTTATCTTTAAAAAATTTTCTACTTCTGTTTTGGAAATCTGACAAAGGTGATATGTCAACTGTGTTACTTCCCAACATTGCTCATGGTAAATGTGACCCTTGATTGATAAATTCCATCCAGCCTGGGAATTCTATGTATGAATTATAAATACCTAATAGAAAGCCTTAACTTTTGGCTTCCCTGAGTGTGATGATTCTTCATCTGAAGAGACCCTGAAAGTTAGGCCTGTCGGATTGTTACAAGAGAGATGGGCGCCTATGGGGCATTGAGGCTTCTAGCCAGGGCAGATCCTGCACTTGCCTGAAGTGAACCTTTTCCCTTCACATCTGAACTGTCCCGGGAGGTCCTGGACAGCTCTGTGGACTGCTATGAGGGCTGCTTCCACTGAAGAGGAATGCTTGATGCTGGCTTACTACTAAGCTGTGTTTCCTGTCCTGTATCCTTCTAAGTGACTGTGATACCATGTGGCCTATGGTAGTCTTGTCAGTCAAAATGTTTCACAGAGCCTAATGAGACAACCCCCTGTGGATGCTACAGAATTCACCACATACGCACACACACACCAGCTCTGTCCACTGAAAAGCCTAAAAGCCATCACCTAGTAAAGACGATTCCTATCACCTTGGTTGTAGCCTCTAAATACAACTTCCCATTGAAAAGAAACACTGCTTCCTGAAGAAATGGCTAATTCCAGGTCTGGGGCAGGAAATGCACTGGATGTGCCTCGAACACTTGTCATCCCAGAAATCAAGAAAATTATCAAAGATTCCTGGGTCATGTCAAAAGGACTCAGGAGCCCACTTGAAGAAGCTCCCACTGTCAAAGTTGGAACAACTGAAGCATCAATAATAATAATTACAAGGGGCTAGAATACATCAAATATATTTAAATCTATAGCAATATTCAAAATATAAACAAACTTCAATAGTTGCTTTTGGAAATCTAGGGAACCAACTCATTACTTTGGAAAGTAATAAATGGAAAAGAAAGAATCAAGCATTTTTCTTGACTGTCCTATGAGAACAGTACCTTGTAATACCAACTATAAAGTATATCTGCTAAAATGAAAAACAAAACCTAAATCTGACTAGGCTCTAGATTTACCTACATATCTGCCAGAAATTTAGGTGATAGAGGAACATATCAAATGACACCACCAGGGTGAAATAACAAAATTCAGACTTGAAAACTCCACAGGACAAACAAATGCTTTAACAAATAAATTCCCAGGGAGCAAAAATGGAGGGATAAGCTACAGCTAAAAGGAGAATCAAAAGACATAAAAATTAATTACAACATACAGACCTTATTTGGATCTTGATTTGAATAAATTTCTGATGGATGAGTCAATCAAGGAAATTTGAACATTGCCTAAATTTTTGATGCTATTAAGGAACTGTTAATATTTTTTAGGTGTGAAAATGGCATTGCAATTAGGTTCTCTTTTTAAAAAATTTTTATAGAGATACACACTGAAATAATGTAAATTGAATTAATATGACATCTGGGATTTGCTTCAAAATAATCTGAAGGGGAAGGCAGACAGAAGAGATGGGGAAAAGATAAAATAAGATGGGCTATGAGTTGTTAATTGTCAAATCTGAGAGATGGGTATATGGGTGTTCATTATACTGTTTTCTCTATTTTGCTTATGTTTAAAATTTTCCATAATAAAAAAATTTTTAAAGCCAGTGCTGGAGCCGCATAGCACAGGGAGAGCACCCCTCTTTGTGACCACCTAGAGGGGTGGGATAGGGAGGGTGGGAGGGAGACACAAGAGCGAGGAGATATGGGGATATATGTATATGTATAGCTGATTCATTTTGTTATAAAACAGAAACTAACACCATTGTAAACCAATTGTACTCCAATAAAGATGTTAAAAAAAAAAAAAAAAAAGGCCAGTGCTGGGACCTTCCTGGTGGTCCAGTGGTTAAGAATCCACCTTCCAATGCAGGGGAAGCAGGTTCAATCCCTGGTCGGGGAACTAAGATCCCACATGCCACGAGGCAACTAAGCCCTTGTGCTGCAACTACTGAGCCTGTGTACCATAACTACAGAGCCCACGTGCTCTGGAGTCCGCACACAACTAGAGAGAAGCCCATGCACTGAAACGAAAGATCCTGCATGCCACAACTAAGATCCGATGCAGCCATAAATAAATAAATAAACTTCTTTTAAAAAAAAAAATAAATAAAAAGGTAGTGCCGGGCTTCCCTGGTGGCGCAGTGGTTGAGAGTTCACCTGCCGATGTGGGGGACACGGGATCGTGCCCCAGTCCGGGAAGATCCCACATGCCGCAGAGCGGCTGGGCCCGTGAGCCATGGCCGCTGAGCCTGCACGTCCAGAGCCTGTGCTCCGCAACGGGAGAGGCCACAGCAGTGAGAGGCCAGCGTACCGCAAAAAAAAAAAAAAAAAAAAGGTAGTGCCTCTTTCATACTGAGCTGACTGATCATGTCCCCTCATATCTTCATTTAACTTCCTTAGATAGAATCCCAAGTAGTAATGCTTTGACTCATGTTCTCAAGGGCTTTATGTCCAAAGTGGAGGTCTTTCAAGCTCTTCACAGCAAAGGTTCTCCAGTGTGCAGGAGGGTTTTCAGGACCGAGCTAATACTCATAGAGAGGCAGATACTTAACCCAGCAGCCTGAAGGAAAAGTCCAGCAATCTGTTACAAGGCAGCACATTACAGTTGGATAAACACAGGCTTTGAAGTCAGTCTTACATGCTGAGTGACCTTGGGGAAAGAACTTCACCTGTCTGAGCCTTGCTTTCCTCATCTGTAAATTTGGGATCATGACACATAATATTCCTAATATGATTCCTGGCACATATACACTAGCTATAACGCTTTCTATAAAGTGTTTAACTTACTGTTAACCATGATTTTTAACTTAATGTTTCTGAGGTTCTCTCCTGGATTTCCAAAATTCAGGTCTTTCTAGAATATACAACAATGCTCCTTCTTAGGAAGAAAACTTTGTTTTTCTTTTTTTTTGGCCACACAGCACAGCATGCAGGATCTTAGTTCCCTGACCAGGGATCAAAACTGTGCCCCCTGCAGTGGAAGCTCAGAGTCCCAACCACTGGACTGACAGGGAATTCTCGGGAAGAAAACATTTTAACAATCAAATATTATTAACATTTTTCCATCACCAATAGAGGATTTTTAACAATCTAATCTGTTTTGCCGCAATTTCATTTTTAATGGGTGCATTTGTCACCACAAAAAAAAATGGTTATTTTCTGCTTTCCCCCCATACTAAATAGATGTTCTACCCTCCTACAAGAGGAAACAAACTGTAGAATTTCCCTTATTCTTTCTGAAAATTAGAATTTTTCAAATCAGTATAAATGTAAGAAGGGAAAAAATTAACCAAAGTCCATTTTTTAGGCAAAAAATAATTGCTTCAATAATGAATTCCTTATCAACGTAGATATATTTTACTTCTAGACCAGCAGTTTCCATGGCCTAGATTTTTTTGTAATGTTTAGCAGCCCACATAACTTTGATGGCAATCCACCTTCTTCCCTAGAGACTGCACTGATAGGAAAATCAATCAGCAACATTTTCTACTTTACTTTTCTAAACCATCACCATGGGATAGGATCTATTTCATTTTCTCTTCAATTTAATTTAGAAGAACTGAATGTTGACCACATGAATTATACAGGAAGATACCAAGGCATGTGGCCTTATGTGGTTATAAATTCTCTGATGCTCACAAATCAATGTCCCTCCTCATCAGTCCTTACTTACCCACTAGCACAGTGATGACCTTGTTGCTAGCATATTGTTCTATCTCCCGCAGCCACTCAGGAAGGCAACGGAAGGATTCCTCACAGGTTATGTCATAGGTGAGGATCAAGGCATTGGCGCTTCGGTAATAACTCTGGGTGATGGACCGAAATCTCTCTTGACCTGCTGTGTCCCAGATCTGGAGCTGTAAAGGCATAAGAGAAGGATCAGGTTGGTGAAGCAAAAAAGAAAGACAGCATTGCCTTGCTTTAGTTTAGAAACAGAAGCACCTTCACCCAAATAATTTCATGGTTATTTTTTGCCCTAAGAAAAAGGCACCTACAATTTTTTTAAAGATTTGTTGGGTGAGCCTGGTTAAAGATAGGGATTCACTTTGATTTTTTTTTCTTTGTTAAATTATTTTGAGTTTCCCCTTTATTCTTTTTTTTAAAGGCATTTAGATTATTTTTGTATAGCTTCATTTAAAAAGTGAAATTAGGGTATTTATAATCTACTTAATTTTTATTATAAGCCTATTTCCCATAAGAATTGCTTTTTTTATCTGTAGACTCTTCATTGCTCATATCTTTAATTTTCCATTTTGTTTATTTTCTAAATCAGAAAGTATATTCCTATGTCTTTTTTTTTTTTTTTTTTTTTTTTTGCGGTATGCGGGCCTCTCACTGTTGTGGCCTCTCCCACTGCGGAGCGCAGGCTCTGGACGCGCAGGCTCAGTGGCCATGGCTCACGGGCCCAGCTGCTCCACGGTATGTGGGATCTTCCCGGACCGGGGCATGAACCCGTGTCCCCTGCATCGGCAGGCGGACTCTCAACCTCTGCGCCACCAGGGAAGCCCTCCTATGTCTTATTAAAGCTTTACATTCATATAACATATTTCAAATGTTCTCCTTTTGGTCATAAGCAATCCCCTCTATTCTTTATAAAAAAAAAAAAAAAGACAACCAAACTCTTGAGCACTTACATGCCAAGCTCTATTCTAAACACTTTACATAGAATAACTCACTTAGCCCTCACAACAACTCTATGAGGTAAGTACTATTCCTATATCCATTTCTTACATGAGGAAACTGAGGCACAGAGAGATTAATTAACTTGCTCAATGTCTCACAGCCAATATGTCCTAGAGCTGATTCAACCAGGCAGTGTGGTCCCAGAGTCCCTGCTCTTAATCATAATGCCCTATTACAAAAGTCAGGATCCAGGGCAAGCTGTCACTGTGACTGTTGGCATTTCAGTCAGCAACTGGAGAGGGAAAAAAAAATCCATTCAAATGAATATATTAAGGTATTATCTTTGTTAATGAAAACAGGAACAATGCCATGGCAGGCAAAGAAAATACTTTCCCTCCACCACTTGTAAGCTCTGTGACCTTGGGCAAGTCACTTAATCTCTTTGGGCTTCGGTGGCTTCTTTATAAAAAGAGGTTAATAATATGCAAACCTGCTGAAGTCATTTACCTGGTGGTTCTAATAACAAAGAAGGCAAAACACTTCTCACTTCAACCTGAATTTCCCTGCACAGAGCAGACCTCTGAAAGAGAACTCTTCCCCAGAGCGACTGCTGAGTGCAGAACAAATCCGAGGCCTTGAAAAATCACACCAACAACAATCTTCCCTTCTAACTGCATCAATTTCACATGTCACAAAATGCCTTCACCCCCATTAACAGAACATCATTTCCTCAGGGGAGACCTTCTGGAACCTTCAGATTAGGCCAGATTCCCCATCCCCACCCCCAAATAATCTCTCCTGCAACCTACCCTGCAATTCTCCCTCACAGCACCTGACACACTTGAATCACTTAGTTACTTGTAATAACTTGTTTCAGAACCGTCTTCCTCACTAGACTGAAAGCTTCATGAGGGGGAAGTTGGGGTCCATTTTACTCTCCGTTATCCCCTATACCAAATCCAGTGTTTGGCAAAGAGTAAATGTTCAAATATTTATTCACAGTCTCATTTCATCCTTACAACAACCCAGTGAGGTAGGCAAGTTTATGCCTCTCTTTCATTAACAGGTTACTCGCAAGGCTGGGACGCAGACTCCAGGCCTTCTGACTCCCAGGAGAGGACTCAGTCCATACACCGTGCTGCTTTGCTGCCAGAGACTGATTTAAATGTACATCTGCATCCAAAGAGGATGAGGCAGTTGGTATCACCCTCTGCTCAGACCAGTTTAGCTGATGAGTGACCAGTGGTCCCTGCCACCAATCAGCGGCACACAGGCTCTCCTTTGATTTGGAGTCACAGCTGCCCTTTGATGATGTACATGAAAGCCTGTGTATGCTGAAGGCGACCATACAGATGTTACAGCTTTTGTCAGGACAAAAGCTACTTCTCTTCTCTGCCTCAAACCTAGGGACATGGTTCCCCCCGCCAGGCTGTGTCTTAGAACAAGAAACTATTATTTTAATGCTGCACGGAGCCTCGAAAAACACTTGTGATTGGATTTAATACTGCCAATCATTAGAAATCAGTATGTTCTCATGACTGGCACATCTTGAGAACAGCTCTGAGAATGAAAACCACTGAGATATTTTCTAGAATAGTGATTGTATGTCTTGGCTGAGATGTAGGCTGTTTTCCCAAAGGGGCTGCCTGTTTCTAGCCTTATGGTTAATTCCTGAGGAGATCCATATTCCACTGCCTTCATTATTCAGTGGTTTCACTATTATTATTCAATGGTTTCACTATTCTCTCTGCAATTCATTTGCTCTTTTTCAGCATTTATAGATCATTAACAGATGCAGAACACTGTGCTAAGCACAGAGAGGATGCAAAGATAAAACACGGTCCCTGATCTCAAAAAGCTCCTAGTACAGGGAGGATGAATACATAGTTGACTAACCATGGTAAGATATGAGATGTTTTATTAAAGAGGGGCCAGCAGGAGAGTGTCTCCTGGTGTTAGTCTTATGTCCATGAATATGTTCTCAATACCACTGCCCTGGGCTTTCTAACCACTCTCACCTCCAGTATGGGGCTGCACCATTGTCTACTCTCTTCTTTGTACCACCACTTACACCTCTATTGCCTCACTGCTACAAGAACATACTGCAATCATTGGTTTACTACTATGTCCCCTTGTTAGACTAGGTTCTCTAAGGGTAAGGGTTGCCTTATATTTAACCTTATACCCCTACTGCCTTCCTAAAACAGGCCATGGTACGTGGTGGACACATTGGAATGATGCCTCACTGAATGAACAAAGGATGGTGGAATCACAAAGGAAGGATGGATTCATTCTGCTTTAATGATTAGCAGAGTATTAAAGAAGATTTCACAGATGAAACGTTTCAGCAAGATGACAGTAAGTTACTAGGGAACAAAGATACTTTACCTAACACAGTGCCTGGCACAAAGCATCCACCCTAACACAGGATGGCTGGATAAACGAAAGGATGGACAGATGGCTGAAAGAGGAAATACACATGCATACTTTCAAGACTTTCCTATCTATGCAATATATACCTGATGACAGAAAAATCCAGCAAATCTTCTACTTCTATTATAATTAATCTCCTAAGGTTAAAATGTCATAGACTGAGCTTAGAGTTTTGCTTATTACTCATTAATTTATGATAGGCTAAAAAAAAATCAGTGGTTAGGAGAAAATTCTATATAAGTTTTAATTATATTTTCTACCCAAGGTCACCTTCATAATACAGACCACTTTAAGAGAAGGGCCTCTTCCTCAACTTTGCCTCTACTGATTGGGCACTAAGACTTAACAGCTATGAGAATCTTTCTAACACCTTTGCTTAGCTGCCTGTGATGTTGGGAGTCATCCTAGAAAGAATGGGACTTGTAGGAGAGGCTGAGGGTGGATGATGAGCAGTCAGGAGAGAAACCAGGGTTCTGGTCCTGCCCTGCCACTTGCCAGGTGGGTGATCCTGTACAAACCACGGGTAGATTCTCTTTCCATTGGCTCTATGGGGCCCTGAGAAAGCCTGCAAACTACTAGCAAAAAGACACTTAACTCTCACCAAGAAGAGGTATTCAGTAAATGTTAAAGAACACCAACAATAATAAGACAACAACTGCTTCCTTAGTGAAGCCTGGGCTGCTCTCCTCACGTGTCCAAGTGTTAATGAGACCCTTGGACTAATGTGGTTGAAGAGGGTCATTTTTTATCTTGATTCTACATATACGGCTAGAAAAAATCCCAGGCAAATTAATTAGGACTGGATTTCGGAGATGACCCAACTCTCACTTCTCATAGACGAAAGTCCAGAGGCCTAAAGTGATGATGGGAACGGGCACTGTGCTGTGATACAAAGATGAGTAAGATATAAACCTTGTTCTTGGGGAGCCTGTGGTCTCGTGGTAGAGTTAGATGCTATAAAAAGATGGATTTTAGCTGAGTATAATAAGTACTTAAAAATGAGGTTATGGTTCACGGAAAGTGGCATAAATGTAATACCTAAATCTGGGGATTCAGGAAGGAAAAATAAGCCTGTTCTTTAACAATGGGGACCATTTCTTATTCACTGCTATCTATTCCCAGGGCCTGGCATATGGCAGGCATGAACCTTTCTGGTCAAAGGAATGAACTCATACATATATATGTATATAAGTGGGAAACCCAAATATCTGGAAATACAATGCCTAAAACAGAAGTTATCTTAACCCAGCTCCTTGGGATGGCACCACCTGCCTCTGCTGGAACAAGAGAGAACTACAAGTGGCTCTTCCTGCCGCCGCCTCTTGAGTACACACTCCTGGCTC
Source organism: Hyperoodon ampullatus (assembly GCF_949752795.1). Classification (NCBI taxonomy): domain Eukaryota; kingdom Metazoa; phylum Chordata; class Mammalia; order Artiodactyla; family Ziphiidae; genus Hyperoodon; species Hyperoodon ampullatus. The sequence goes on along the minus strand of NC_136920.1, from coordinate 50,416,645 downwards.
CCTTCTCTCCCCACCCAGCTCCTTCTCACCACCCCAACGCACAGTTTTTCTGACCTTTCCAGTTGGCATTTATGTGGATTCCACACCCTGCTTTTATTTTCCAGAGCCCCCAGATCTCCATCACTATTGTATTTGGTGTAGATGTCTTTGCAGTAAAAAAAAAAAAACCCCTTTGAAGAGTCAGGGCTGGAAGAGACACTAGAAAAGATACTGTCCCCCACTCAGAAGCCTCATCCTAAACACATCTCTGTATGTCTGTGACATGCTGTAAGAGCACCCCAGAGCTTCTCTGCCCTTCCTGAGGCATCTGAAGGTGGGAGTGCAGGTACCTATGGGAGAAGGATGCAAGTGACATGGACTCAAACTTGGGATGCTGGGGTTGGGATCTGGCTGGCACTCTGATGCCATGGTTCTCACTGTGCTGCTGATGCCAAGGTCATCCCTTCTTTCCATGGGACTCAGCTCTGAAAGATCTGACCGTGGAATTTCACTAACTCTGAGGGGCACAGTGCCAAAGATCAGTATCTCTACCTTCCTTCCAAGTAATTTAGTCTTTTTTTTTTCTTCTTTTTTGGCCACACCATGCGGCGTGTGAGATCTTAGTTCCCTGGCCAGGGATCGAACCCATGCCCCCTGCAGTGGAAGCACAGAGACTTAACCACTGGACCGCCAGAGAAGTCCCCCAAGTAATTTAGTCTTACTGCACACTTCTTTCCATCACCTCCCTCTTTCCTTGCTCCGAGATAATGGGCTTATTACTATGCCTTCATTCTCCCTTGCTCTCAGAGCAGTAGAGACTCCTGCCAGGGAGGCAGTGGGGTGCACTGGCCCACCCAAAACCGGTTCAGATCCTGCCTACCTCCCTTGCTAAACTGTGTAGCCGTGGATAAATAAGTCACTCAACCTCTCTGAAAACTATAAAATGAAGACAATTTACCACCTACCTCACAGAGTTTACAATAAGGATTAAGTTAAATGTAAAAATAGGTAGCAGGGGGATTGATGCATATTAGGCACTCGAAAAATACTACCTCCCTTCTCCTGTTACTGAACTCAGACACCATAGCTCATACAGGTACCAAACCATCCAGAGGCCACAAAGGGGACGGGGCAGATCATGGACCCTTCCTGGACCCCTCATTTAGTATTTCTCCCTTACTAGGGATAGGGGTAGGGTGGTAGACAGAATAATTCTAATAAATGATTCATACAACAGAATGACCCATAGTGAATATAGGAATCGGGGGGCTCTTTCTTGAAGCTGCTATTAAGAAGAAACAGGGAGCTCAGGTCCGTGCTCTGTGATGACCTAGATGGGTGGGATGGGGGTGGGGGAAGGGAGGTCCAAGAGGGAAAGGATATATGTATACACATAGCTGATTCACTTTATTGTACAGCAGAAACTAACACAACATTGTAAAGCAATCGTACTCCAATTAAAAAAAAAAAACAAGAAGAAATAGCTCTGCATAATGGCCCTCAAGAGATCCCCAAAAGAAATTTCTTCCTTGTTTTTTTTTTTCTGGCCATGCCACACAGCATACGGGATCTTAGTCCCCTGACCAGGGATCGAACCCATGCCCCCTGCAGTGGCAGCATGGAGTCTTAACCACTGAACCACCAGGGAAGTCTGACATGACAAGAGACAGGACAAACTTGCCTTAGCTCTTCTCTCGCTGTCTTCCCATTTGTAAACACATCACCCATAACCCCTTCCTGCCCCTATAAACGGAAGAGAGGAACTCTGTTTGGAAATAAGCTGCCATGGCTGAGTATGTTATTTTCAGTGTGGGTTTCCATTAGGTGATTTAATAAATGTTATGAAAACACTACTTCCTCTCACAAAACACAATGAAACCCTTATTGAACACTTAGTATCTTACCTTTACTTTTTCACCATTAATCTCCACTGTCTTAATCATAAAATCAACTCCAATTGTGGCTCCTTGTCCTGGGGGGAAAAGACCCTAAAGCAGAAATAACAGAAAATAACAATAAGCAAATCTTTCAATTAAATGAGATTCTCCCCCCACCCCACCCCATTACTACCCATCACCAGCTCCTTCCTTTGGCTGAGTTAACTGGTAGAAGAGAGAACTCTGGTTAGTGTCATGGGAACCCTGTTTAATTTAACTTTGTATATATGTTTTGAGGGGAGGAGAAAGGAGGGTGCATGGGGGAGAGAGAAATGCTGAAAGAAGAAGGAAGGGGAAAGGGGGACAGAGAAGGAGGAAGCAGACAGAGAGGGTAAAGGAAGAGAACTGGGAAAGGAGGGGGGACCTGACTTCAAAGAATGAAACAGAAAAATCAGACACAAGGATAAGACACGGAGCTGCAGGGATGAGACTGGGATGGTCTGGGTGGGGGCAAAATGGACAGGTGCTCTAAAAGGTAAGATCAAGGAAGATTAAAACTGGCTATTAGCCTAGGGCATGGACAGCCATGGGGGTGAACAACCAAGATGAAAAAACAAACAAGAACTCAACACAAGAAACATGAATGAGACAGTGATCCTTTGAATTTCCGTCTGCCCTGAGAGTGATAACTATCTCTGTACCATACAGATATAACTATATGAGATCAGGGCCAATGACCCTGGGAAGATAACTGAAGAAAAGCAGTCATCCAGGGAGACAGTATAGTAGAAATAGCAGCAAACCAGGAGGCAGCAGCCTAAGGATCTCTGAGTGACCGTAGGCAAACCAGTCCTTCTCTCTGGTCTGATGTAAGTATTTCAAAACAAAGCTTTACATCAAACTGGAAGCTGAACTAGAAAGGTATGATTTTAGTAAAATTACATGTATAATGTAATTTACTGTCACATAATATTTCCCATAAGCTTAGGGAGGGAGTTGAAGTGGGAAGGAATTCTATCAAGAAAGAACCCTTCACCTAGTTTCTCTTCCCTCTTCACATTCATACTCCAGAATTTCCAGAAATTAAAGTAAAATGGACTTCATTAGCTCTGGGAGCTAAGACTGGGGCATCTTTAATTAAGTCCATTCCCTAACAAGAGAGTTCTTTAATTAAAGTTTGATCTTAAAAGACTGAGCATCAGACCAACAGAAACTGTTCCACTGAATGTCTGCAAAAGATGTAAATATAAACATTCATAACTTTGCTTACAAATATTGAATCAATTTTCTTCTATTTTGGTTTGGCTCAAACACAAGGCTGCCAAGCTTCAAGTTTACAGCTCCAGCTGTTTTGCAGTATAACAAATGCCAAAAAAAACCACAAATCCTTCCCAGTGTCTCCCTCATCATTTTGTTCCCCAATTCCTCATGCCTCAAAAACAGGTGAATCCAATTCATTTTAACTGTCGACTAAATAACAAAACTAAACATAATCCTGTCTATGAAATATGAACTTTGGGAGGAGTTGAGGGATTGGGAGTTGTAAAAAGTAAACAGAAAAGAAAAATAAGGGGTGGCGTGCTTATTGGTAAAAATTACTGTTTAAAAATCAAAGTATTTTTACCCCTAATGACATGAATTATGCTTTTAAAAAGAAAAGCCAGGGCTTCCCTGGTGGCGCAGTGGTTGAGAGTCCGCCTGCCGATGCAGGGGACACGGGTTCATGCCCCGGTCTGGGAAGATCCCACATGCTGCGGAGCGGCTGGGCCCGTGAGCCATGGCCGCTGAGCCTGCGCGACTGGAGCCTGTGCTCCACAACGGGAGAGGCCACAGCAGTGAGAGGCCCGCAAACCCAAGAAAAAAAAAAAAGCCAGACTCCTATGGTCTCAGAGGTTAGAACATGCAAAAGATAAAAAATATCACGCTGTGAACCGGAAGATCTAGATTCTAATCCTAGCCTTGCCACTAACATGATATGAGATGCTAATAAGTCATTTCATCCCTCTAAGACCTGAGTTTTTTACCTATAAAATGAGAAGAGTGGGCTTAAAAGTCTCTAAGGGAACTTTCAGTAATTAGACAAGGTCAAGGGAACTTCTGACAAAGGGACTGAAAACTTTACATCTCTGCAGTCTTGTCCTCCTGCCAAAAGCAGAAAGGTTACTAATGGTAGGGGGAAGTAAAACCAGTTGGAGTTTCCAATATTACGCCATGGCGGTTGACTGAGCCCAGATGCCTGTCAGCTTGTTACTTTTGATTTCACCAGGCCATGGCTTGGTGAAAAGTCCTATTCTGCGTTCATTATCATGGGAAAAACCTTGACATTTCCAAAGGTGACTCTCTGCCCTCAAGCTGTTTGTGTTATCCAATCTGTCTCCAGTTTTCCAGAGAACCACAGACTGTCAGAGCTAGAAGGGGCCTTGGAGATCACAGGGAGGCAGGAAGGCTCAGCAAGGGGGCGGAATTTCCCCAGGCTCACGGGGCAAGAGCTGGGACGAGGGCCCGTGTCTCCACTCTCGAGCCAGTGTTCTCTCCTGGGCACCAGGTTGCCCTGTGCCTTAGACAGAAGAGCTATTCTCAACCTTCCCCATAAGCACTTTATGAAAATGCAAGATGCATGCATGATAAATCCTGAAAAGGATGCCATTCATAATTTTCCAGGAAAACACAGAAGAAGGTCAACCTCAGAATGACTTCCCACCCATTTCTGTGTGAAATCAGGTATATAATCTCTGGCAGTAACTCTCAAAAGGGCAGCCCCAAAGGGAACTTGTACTTAGAACAAACGATAAGGACTCAACCCAGAGGGAACATTTAATTTAGTTCAAATAGTCCTTCACTGTTCTCATTTCATTCCCGAGGAATAGATTAGAAAAATCAGCATATTTGGTTCTAAACCAAAACGATTTGATCAGTTTTCTGGGAGGAACTGAGAGAGCATCAGCAGGGAGCTTGAGGGGTTTAATTTGAATTTGAGTTTTTAAAAAGTTAACATTTAGGTTTAACTTGACATCCAGAATCATTTGTTTCCACCTTTGGATTATTATTAATGAGTAATCTATTTTTTTATCTGATAAGCTATTTTTGATACTGCGGACTGAAAGCAAAACCACTCACCCCTTTTACTAAAAGAAGCCACGAGAGAGGCGTGGGAGGGCTGGTGGAGACCCATTGAGCCGTGCTCCCTGGAAATGGTTCAGAAACTCTAGTCTATACGAACTCTTACGTATAAAATAAATAAGCTGTGAGGATATATTATACAACACTGGGAATCCAGCCAACATCTTATAATAACTATAAATGGAGTCTAACCTTTAAAAATGGTGAATCACTATGTTGTGCACCTGTAATATAATACTGTACATCAACTATACTTCAATTTTTTAAAAAGTTAAAAGAAAAGAGCAAAGGATATTTCACAGAGAAAATAGTGGTCATGTTCACCGTTGCTGAGACTTCAAATAAGATGAAAATTTTTAAATGTTGAAAAAAAACCCTCTAGACTAGGCTATGGAGCTGGTACACTTGCAAAGGGCTCGTTAAGCACTGGCAGACAAGAGGCTGGCGTGGGTACCACTCACCCATCCTGTCAGGATCCCCTAACCCCGAAGGCCAGATGGAAAAACCCGACCCCAGACTTCAGACTTCTTACCTGAGTGAACCGTCGGACTAGGCACGTCTTCCCCACACCAGCATTGCCGATTAAAACAATTTTAAACAGGAAATCATAATCTTCCATACTCATTTACACAGCTGCAAGGCAAACACAGGCATGAGTGAGATGGGCCTGGTCAGACTTGCCCACAGAGCTCAAGCTGCGCCAGCCCGTCTCCTCGGGAACAGCAGGGCTGACTCATTTGAGGAGCAATTTAACGCTCCCCTCTGGTGACCCTGCCAGCGAGAGAGGAACACAGGTGTTTGGTCACAGACGGACTTTATTCCTTCCCAGTCACCTCACGCCACAAAGAGCAAATGACACAGATGTCATTTCACCTGGTAAACTTTATTCTTCCAAGCAGTCAGGTCGCAGGTCTCTCATGTGATAAGATGTTTTCTTTTAGCATTAAAAGGAGATTGCAAATCTCTGTGCAGACAAGCTGGGGGTGCAAGGAAGCAGAGCGAAGGGGAGCCCATCCAAAGCTGAAAGGTGGTTTATGTACATGCTGTGAGTGCCTCTGGGAGGAAGGGCTAGAAACTGGGAGACTGAACAAAGGGAGGAAGCTTCCAGTCTCCTGCAAGTCCTGGGGGTCTTGGGGTCTTACCAGTGGGAGTTACCGCCATCTTCCCTTCTATCACCACCCCTTTGCTATACACCTCCTGCCAGCCTTGCTGATGCTGCAGTACCTCCCAAGGTGCTGGTCTTTTCATTCCCATAGGCTGTGTACATGGTATTTCCTCTACCTGGGATGCCCTACCGCCCACTCTTTCTGTGTTGTGAAGTCAACCCTTTTAAGGACCAATGCAAGCATCTCTTTCTCTCTCAATTTTTCGCTGATCTTCCCCCAATAAACACGTTCATTATTCCTCTGTCCTGAAACTTCATACAATTATTTGTTCAAATGTCTGCCTCATCCTTGAGGGAAGGGATGATGTCTTTCAGCTCTATTTTCCTAGCCCATGGGACAGAGTTACACTCAGTAAATATCCTCTCTGTAGAATTAAATAATTAATTAATGGACCTATGGCTGAAGTGTAGGCCTTAGTTTCTTAATTGTACTAAAAAGAATACTACCTGCTCTGTCTACTTCAGAGGACTGTGGTGCAGATTTGAAAGAAAAAAAAAAAACGATACAAAAGAGCCTTGGTTACCCATAAAGCCCTATCCTGGTAAAAACAATTATTGTCTATTGAGTACCTACTACAGCACTGTGCTAGTCACCATAGGAAGTACAGAGATGAGACAGTCTCTGCCCTTGAAACCAACATGAGAAAAGTTAAAAAACAATAACAGGGCTTCCCTGGTGGCACAGTGGTTAAGAATCCGCCTGCCAATGCAGGGGACATGGGTTCCAGCCCTGGTTTGGGAATATCCCACATGCCGCGAAGCAACTAAGCCCGTGCACCACACCTACTGAGCCTGCGCTCTAAAGCCTGCAAGCCACAACTACTGAGCCCATGTGCCACAACTACTGAAACCCGCATGCCTGGAGCCCGTGCTCTGCAACAAGAGAAGCCACCGCAATGAGAAGCCCACGCACCACAACGAAGAGTAGCCCCCACTCGCCGCAACTAGAAAGAAAGCCCACGCACAGCAACGAAGACTCAACATAGCCAAAAATAAATAAATAAATTTTTAAAAAACCAATAACAAAGTTAAATAAAATTGAGAAAACCAGAAAAAAACCTCATTTCATAAGGTGAAGGCAGAACAAGCCCGAGGGACTCTGGAGGAAGAGGAAAAGGATGACCGGCGAGCCCAAGACGGTAAGGGTGCCTGGGAGGCTAAAGCAGCCCGGAGTCACCCCTACCAGCCAGCTGAAGCTCAAAGGGCTGAGGGTTGCAGGGTGGAAGGATGGAAGGAGAGTCCACTGCACTGAGACTCGTGAAGGAGCCAGGGGAGTAGATTCCCTGTGTGCAAAGGTGGTTTCTATGCGGATTCCAATGATCCTTGGAAAGATGACTGACGGCCAAGCCAACATGCAGGTGGCAGCCCAGGGGGTTCTGTCTCTGTTCACCGGGACTGTGAAGGAAAAATATCTCTCTGTCAAGAATCTGGGTCCATAAACGGTCACTGAACTCACTATATGCCAGGCACTATACTTGGCACTATATGTCTATTTCCATTTGTTTTTACAAGTTTACGAGGCTGGTATTTTATGTTACCTGTTTCGCAGGTGAGTAAATTGAGGGTCACCCAAAGTCATAAAGCTAACAGCCAGACTTCAAGTTCAGAAGGTATACATACCATCAAAATAAGCCTCACTGCCATATGCTCCCACAGTCCCCTCCCCTGCCCTATAGTAACTCACCAAGTTTTACTGTACTTAATTATTTATATCTGTCTCACACTCCAAGTTCATCCCTCAGCATGCACGTGCATGCGCACACACAGCTGTGAACAGCATGAGAGCAGTGAAGTCTCTGTCTGACTGAGCCCTGACCCCAGCCCCTCCCTATCATCATCATTGTCACCGTCATCAACATCATCACCTCATTTTTTATTATTAACTCATTGATCCTCACAACACTCCTATCAGGTAGACACTATTAGCATTCTAACTTGACAGATGGGGAGACTGAGGCACAGGAGAAGTTAAATAAGTCATTAAGGTCCTACTTAATGGTGGGTCCCACTTCACTGATGGAAGTGAAATTCAAACTGAGATAGCCTGGGTCCACCTCCCACATTCCTGAAGCACTGCCCTACGGTGCCTTTCACAATGCCTGGCTTATAATAGCATCTTAAGAAAGATCTGAAGAAATGGAATGATGAAGGGTAAGACTCAATAAATGTGATTTCCTTTTTCTCTTCCCCTCTGGCTTCAAATCCAGAACTCTTTCTACCACACTTTTAAATAAGAATCAAGGTCAGACTCTGGCTAAAAACGCAGGGATTAAAACTCAATAAAGCTGTTAAAAGTGAAAAGGAAATAAATCTCAGGGCTAGGTGCAAGGAGAGCAGGAAGATGTGAGGCTCTGTGGCTCATACACGGACCACAACTCACTGCTTCCTAAGTCAACAAAAAGAGAACACAGTACTGGGCCACATTCTTTTTCTGTGCTTAGATCGTTTGCAACACATTTACTTCTCCATCTTTGGCAGAGGTCAAAGAAACAAAGCAGAGAATCGAGAGAAGAATGTCCAAAAATAAAGATCTGAAAAACAGGGCTCCTAAGAGAAGGTCAGCAGTGCCCAAATTATGCACGTTCAGGGAAGGAAGGCAAAGAGTTACGTGGCCAGAGTCACGTTCATAGTCAAGTCTCGGGTAGAGACCACCTGGAGCAAGCCACAGACTAAAACTGAAGGCCCTGGGTTCCCTGGTGGCGCAGTGGTTGAGAGTCCGCCTGCCAATGCAGGGGACACGGGTTCGTGCCCCGGTCCGGGAAGATCGCACATGCCGCGGAGCGGCTGGGCCCGTGAGCCATGGCCGCTGAGCCTGCGCGTCCGGAGCCTGTGCTCCGCAACCGGAGAGGTCACAACAGTGAGAGGCCCACAAACCGCAAAGAAAAAAAAGTGAAGGCCCTTCTCCTTTCTATAAGGAATTACTTCAATGCTCCGTTGAATGTTTTTTTAAATAAACTTCTGGGGGAAAAGTGTCTGGTCTCTTTAGAAATGCAGGCTGCCTGTGGCTAAGGCTGGACTGTAAATTTCAGGTTACTGGCTTTGGTTACTGCTCTGTTTCTAATAGAAAACACATTGCTGGATGAAAAGCTCACAAGAATCTCTGGAAACTACGCTCTGAGGAAGCCTTTCTGTTTGGGAAATAATGTAACAGCTCAGGCATCACCAATCACCAAGTGATGAGACAGCATCCCAGGAGGGGGATCCCACTCAGTAGCAGTTAGTTACACGCAGCCCTAAAGCTGACAACAAAAGTTGCACCTTGTCTGGGGAGCAAACATGTCAAAAGATATGCTACTGGCCAGGCACAAATCTAAGAACTGTATATTCTATTATTGTTAATAATAGCTAACACTTAATTCAATGTTTATTATGTGCCAGGTATTCTTCTACATGCATTCACTCATTTAATCCTCACAACAACCGTATGAGGTAGGGTACCATGATTACCATCCCTAATCATAGCAGAGGAAACAGGCACAAAGAGTTTATCCTAAACAAAGAGTTTATCCTAAAGTCATGCAGCTAGTTAGTCTTAGGACCAGGACCCAAAGACAGATCCATCTGACTCCAGAGCCCGGCTCCTACTGAAATAGGATGCTGCTGCCCCCTGCCTCGTGGTTGACAGTGTTTCTGTAACTGTCACGAGGGCTGCAGGGTCAGTTGAATGTGCCCCGAGGTCCCTTGGAGCTGCAGTGTTCTGGAACCTCCCTGGTCTAGGAGCAACTCACCCACATTGAAAGGACCACACACTGATTCTAGGTCATACAAGCACAGCTTCTCATGATGCCCTCAAAGCCCAGGTCTCTTTTAGGAGCTGGACCCAGACTTTTCCTTGAAAACCACACCCACAATTTAGTCACCATATGTCACTGTAACCAAGTATCGGCACAGGGAATATAAACAGGAACACTACTCAGATAAACAAGCCAAACCTCAAATATCATTATCACCACAATGGCTCTAAATAAATGGATATGTACAGAAGATTCAAAAAAGGAAAAATAGATGAAGAAAAGAAAAAAATGAGTTTAAAAAAGATAAGGAAACAAGATGTACTATGAAAAGCTTAAAAGAAAAAAAACATTCTAAGCAATGTGATTTTGGCAACATAAACCATTTATCAAAGTGACCTTTTTAAAAAACAAAACAAACTGTATTCACTGCTGTACATCAGAACATTTTTTTCCCCTTGCCCTTTTGGGCTCAGGGTAACAGATAAAGTCAAGGCTTCTGGTGAACACAGGGCCAGATCCCTGCCCTGCCTTCTGACCCCCAGCCCCTGCCCAAGAAAATGATACTCGGGGGCACTTGTCCTTGTTCAAAAACCGTGTGTCTCACGCAGGTCCTTTTCTCTTTCAAGGTCTCAACCTTGGTCTATAAACGGAGGGGGTGGGTGAACAGGCGCCAGGGTCCCTCCAAGGACAGCCCCTCCCCAGGACAGCCCCTCCCCCAGGACGGCGTGTGCTGCCCCTTTTCTAACCCAAAGAGGCAGTATGAGTGCTGAAGGAAACCAAGAGACCTGGGTCTGCAAGAGAGCCGTGTAAAGTTTCCTCATCCCTAAAATCAGGATAGTATTAGAACCTACACCACTGAGTTGCTTGAGAGGCAAATCAGGTAATATATGGAAAAGTGATTCATAATCAAATGTATAATAATCAAATGTTTTAAAAAATATAATAATCAAAAAAAAAATTTTTCCCCAACCCTCTGACAAGAGTCACATATACTGATTGCAGAGCACATAGCCAAACAAAAAGGAAATAAAATCACCTGGGGAAAATCTTTTTCCCGCCTGGGGGTAAGTACAGTTAATATTTTGGCATACATCCTTCTAATTTTTTTAATATATATATTCTCACATCTATGCATTTTTTAATTTATGGATTTTTAAAACAAAAACAATCATAATATTACAAAACTTTTTTTGTTTTCTACAGAGTGCTCTTTTCCCAAAACCCAGAATCAGAACTCACGGTCTACAAAAAGAATGGACACCCAGAATGCCCATCAGCCTTCACTCAACACTTGCCCCTATGACCCTAAAAACTCAGGAAGGGGGAGGGGGAAGATAGTGACATAACTGAGAAATACTAAATACGATAACCCAATGTTGGAGATTTAAAAGGTTTTGAAAATTTCCACAATGAAGAAAACTGGCTAACTGTTTAATCCAGGATTTACCAAACATGACTTTAGCTGAAAAATCTTTTCTTATATTAATACCTTTTAACATCCCTTGCTACTAAGCCTCCACGAAACATTAGTGTGGTAAATGCTATTTTATAGCATTTGAAATCAGGGCTACCCAGGTAGGGTTGCTAGGAGGAGGGAGGGAAGAAGGAAGGAAGAGGAGACCTAGCTAAATTTCAGTTTCAGATAGCAACAAATAAATTTTAATGTTTGCTCCAAATATTACATGGGACCTATGAATAATTTTTTAGTATATAAGTATGACCCAAATACTTCCTATGAAATACATTTTTTAGGCTGAGCTGGGTCTTCGCTGTGGCACATGGGCTTCTCTAGTTGCGGCCCGTGGGCTCCTGTAGTTGCGGCACGCGGGGTCAGTAGTTGTCGCTTGTGGGCTTAGTCGCAGTATGTGGGATCTTAGTTCCCCAACCAGGGATCGACCCCGGGTCCCCTGCATTGGGAGAGTGGAGTCTTAACCACTGGACTGCCAGGGAAGTCTCTGGGCATTCTATATTTTATCTAGCAACTCCTACCCAGGGAAAATTTGACTCATCAGGTCTAGGAGAAACAGAGGCCCTAAGCACAACCCCAGCTGTGGAGGAAGATGGGCAGGACATGAGAAACATCAAAAACAACCAAACAAGGAATAAAAAAGGGCAGCAAGTAACATTTGAAGAAAGCATTACTGAGCTGGGTTCTTCAGAATCTGGGCCAGACTCCAGGGACTGGGTTCAGACTGGCACACAGGGCTGAGCAAGTAAGTCTCTCCCTCCTGGACAATCCCAGGGCACTGTGGACCTTCCTCCAAGTACATATCCACACGTGCTCTGTCTGGTGGTGGGGGCCATGCCCTACACATCTATTGCTCCTACTGTCTGTCCTTAAAGACAACGACCACGCTTCAACAAGATACTCGTGTCTGCATACTCCACTGGCTGTGTTCAAGAAGTATAGGATGAATTGGAACTGTTTGATCTGTCTTTTCCTCTAACAAGGTTCTGTCTCAGGAAGCTCATTATTGCTTAATTACTAGAAGGCAATTACTAAACATTACTTTAATCAACTGCTGCAGCTCACTTGCTTTACATCAGTGCTAATTTCAAGTTACTGTAAGTTAATTATTCTTCTTGGGCAGGGATGGCAAACACCCACCTGTGCCGTGGCTGCTCCTCATTCATCAGGCCATAATCCCCAGCACTTCCGTATGGCCCTTTACAGTTTACCAAATGCTTTCACAGACATGACCTAATCTGGACCTGCCAACAAGAACTGGTTCTTATCATTCATTAGGCAGGTGAGGAAACCGAGGGTTTAGGTGATGAAGTGATTCATCCTAAGTCACACACTGGTGAGTTGCAAGGTGACCTCTGTATCCTACACACCTAGAACTTCTCCCTCTTGCGTGAACACACTGTTTTCCCAGGTTCCTGGGTATTTGGAACATGATTTGAACACTTACTATGTGCCAGGAACTGTGCTGTTTCCATATATAATCTTATTTAACTTTTTCAACAACCTCATTAGGTAGGCTTATTTTTTTTTTTTTTTTTTTTTTTTTGCGGTACGCGGGCCTCTCACTGTTGTGGCCTATCCCGCCGCGGAGCACAGGCTCCGGACGCGCAGGCCCAGCGGCCACGGCTCACGGGCCCAGCCGCTACGAGGCACGTGGGATCCTCCCGGACCGGGGCACGAACCCGTGTCCCCTGCATCGTCAGGCGGACTCTCAACCACTGCGCCACCAGGGAAGCCCCAGGCTTATTTTTTTTTAACATCTTTATTGGAGTATAATTGTTTTACAATGGTGTGTTAGTTTCTGCTTTACAACAAAGTGAATCAGCTATACATATACATATATCCCCATATCTCTTCCTTCTAGGTAGGCTTATTATTCCTATATATAGATAAGGAAACTGAGGTTCAGAGAAGTTAACCTATTTGTTCAAAATTACACAGCTAATGAGTAAAAGTATCAGGATTCAAAATCCAAGTTTTCCTGTGACAAAATTAAGTTGGAACTCTGTGAGAGTTATACTAAAATAAATTCCAGATGGATTAAAGATTTGGATTTTTAAAAATGAAAACATGAAAGTGCTAGAAGAAAGCAGGATATACATAAATATATAAATCTTAAAGTGGGGCAGGCTTTCTAAGAATTGCTCAAAATCAAAGCCATAAAATAAAGATATTGACCCATTTGACTAATTTTTTTTAAATTCTGCATTGCAAAACAGTAAAAGATAAACTGACTAAAATACCTGAAATGCATATAACTAAGGGCTAATTTCCTTAAATGCATAAAGAGTTCCTACAAATCAATAAGAAAAAATGAATAACCCAATAGAAAAAAAGGGCAAAGGACATGAGCAGATAGTTTACAAGAAGGAAATTAAAATGTTACTTACCTTTAAAAAAAAAAAAAAGGTCAGCCTCACTCATATAGTTTGAGTAAATTCAAACTATAATGATTTATAATTATAAATAATAATTTATAATGAAAACTATAATCAATTTTTAATCAGAGGCCATTTTTCATATCAGATTGGCAACATTCACTCTGTATTGGACAGAGTGTAGAGAAATGGGGCATTGAATACTGCTGGTGGGAGGCAAATCAATGCAACTTCTATGGAGGGCAATACTGAGTTAAAACTAAAAGGGCTATTATTATAACCCCTCTGACCCAGCAATTTCACTCCTAGGAATCTGTCCTACACTTATACTGATACACATGTGCAAAGATACATGAAGTAGGATATTCATTACAACAATGTTTGTAATAGCAAATAAGAAATCAACCTAAATCCATCAGCAGGAAAATAGTTGTACAGATGGTGAAAACTATACATCAATACACCACGCAGCCCACAATGGATATCTGTAAGATACATTAAGTGAAAGAAGCAAGGTGGAGAATGATGTGTATAGTATGAAAAGAGGGGCATACAATTATTTATCTGCATATGCATAAAATATCTCTGAAAAATACAAAAGAAAACTAGCAACAGTGTTTGCTTCTGGAGAGGCTGTAGTATGTAGCTCTTTCTGGGAAAGAAGATAACTTCTAACTCTTTTTTTTTTTTGCGGTACATGGGCCTCTCACTGTTGTGGCCTCTCCCGTTGCGGAGCACAGGCTCCGGATGCGCAGGCTCAACGGCCATGGCTCACGGGCCCAGCCGCTCCGCGGCATGTGGGATCTTCCCGGACCGGGGCACGAACCCGTGTCCCCTGCATCGGCAGGCGGACTCTCAACCATTGCACCACCAGGGAAGCCCCCTCTAACTCTTAATAGACTCTGCCCTTTCATTCAGTCTACAATAGTGCTTAAAAGGCAAGGTAGTTGTCCTAATACAGAGAAAGGAGCCCTTTTAAAACTGTCTGTTTGGGGTGCTCTGTCTCTTTTTGTTTTTCTCTTTGTCTGCCCTGCTGCACCCCTTCCTGTGACAGAGACTCAGGAAGGAATGTCCCACCCAGGTTCTGCAGTTGCTTTTTCTAGTTCATGGTGTATATTAAAACATGTCTCAGAGCAGCGAGACTAGACATGGTAGGCTCATTCTTTCACATCAACTTCCCTTAAAACCAAGTACCAAGTATGACAGCCAAATCCAATGGACAGAAAAATAGTCTATTTTTGTCACTAATAAAAACAAAACTCTCACCCATGTAAATCATGTATTACCACTCAGAAATTACTCTCACTGTACCCTGACACAGAATCTTCCTGAGGAAGCAGGAGAAGCCTGTCCTTTTCTCTCCATTTCACAGAAATGGCATTTGAAAGTAGGAGAGTGATTCGCCTCAGGCCACTCAGCATGCAAGCAACAGAGTCAGAAGAGACACGTGGGTCCCCTGACGCTAAATCAGAGCTGCCGCCAGGACAAATAAAGTCTGCAAATATAAATCCCTACTGGGCGAGGCCACGGGCCTAACCACCAGTGGAAGCTGGCATGGACCCGTGGATACAAGGCAGGTCAAAAGCAGCCCTTGGCTTGCTTGCACTGGGAGGGATATTACGTCCAATGAAAGGAATCTCGAAGAGAGGAAAAAGAAAAAAAAAGCAGCCCTTGGGAATAGTTTTTAAGACATGCAAAAAAATAAATAAATAAATAAAGTAGGCCTGAGATCTCCACAATATTACTTTCAAAACCAAGACAATAAAATATTTCACCTTCTTCTTTTTTTTTTTTTTTTTTTTTTTTGCTGTACGTGGGCCTCTCACTGTTGTGGCCTCTCCCATTGCGGAGCACAGGCTCCGGACGCGCAGGCTCAACGGCCATGGCTCACGGGCCCAACCGCTCCGCGGCATGTGGGATCCTCCCAGACCGGGGCACGAACCCGTGTCCCCTGCATCGGCAGGCGGACTCTCAACCACTGCGCCACCAGGGAAGCCCTCACCTTCTTCTTTGTACATACTGTCTTTTATATTTTCCTATTTCCTCGAAATACAAAATGTATTTGGGATACCAGACAAAGAAGAAAAATGAAAAGTAATCCAAGAAACAGCATTTCATCAGAACATTAACCAAAGCACACGTCCAAATGATCTTGTTAAAGTAAACAATGCTCTTTCACCTTCCACAGTGAGAAGGTGTCACTGCCCTGAACCCAAATGTGTTTTCCCACATATAAGTGAGAGGAGGAGGGAGGGCCACTGCTGAGGACCTACTTGGGCCCCCATTCAGTTCATTCCCCAGGCAGAGCTAATTTATTTTGTACCACAGCACCTGGGGGCAGGTGCTTGACCAAGAGCCTTGGATGCACTTGGTAGTATTGGCACCTTGATTTCCAGGGGAAAAGGATGATACCCTTCCCACTCATTAATCCCTTTCCAAGATTGGGAGCCTCAGTCTGCAAAACATGTTTGTTGCACTGATCTAAAAAAGGCCTTCCCCAGACCCAACTTGCTGTTTACAGCTTCTGCACAAGCCCAGGCCAGGCTCCCTCTATTGTTCTCCTCCAACAATAAACAATACCACCCACAAAGAGCTCCGGGGAGGGGGAGGAGGTTTGTTCCCCCCATCGTGTTCTCTAAATCGGGGATTGTGTCTAATCTTTCCTCTGCAGAAGCTTTCCTGCGCCTGTTTGGCTGCACCGGAAGGGCCTCATTATCAGCATCTTTAGGCTCCTCCCCCAGGGTGAGCGCACAATGTGGCCCAGCCAGGAGGCCAGAGGTCACGGCTGCAGCCCCAAGCACTTCCCTCTGCCTTAGGGACCCAAGGCAGACCAAGGATGGAGGTATCTCCTTCCCTGTCACTCCAGGCTGGACCCTACCCTCAGCTGTTTAAGCTGATTCCCTCCTCACTGGAAGCAGGAGACAAAGGAAAAGGAAAGCAAGTGTCCACGTGCTCTATGACTCAAACGGATGAGGATAAAATGTAGCAATTCTCCCAAGTTTATCTCCCAAGATTGTGCCAGGTCACAGGAGAATGACTATTCGCCTAGAGCTTAGAGGCTTCATACACACCAGCCCATTTCATCCTTGAAACAGCCTTTTGGGTGGGATTTCGTAGTTACTATCAATAAGCTTTTACATCTATAGAGCACCTCAAGTTTGCTAGGTGCTGTCCTGTAAATTATCTTATCTGCATCCTAGCAAATTCCTATCTGGAAGATGGGGTAGAAATTCTCCTCTAGCCTGGTCCCCCAACACACACACGCACAAGCATACAGCCTGCCATAAGCCATTTGTCGCCAAGGCCTGCAGATGTGCTGTCAGAAATGTATCTTGAATACCCCCCTCTGCACTACCTTTGTCTCTACCACACCAACCTGGCTCAGGCCCTTGTCACCTCTCACCCAGCCAGTGACGTCTAAGCAGGTGAAGTATAAAGTGGCACGACTTTCCTCACTAGCAAATTTTCAATATTATCAAAAGCCTTAACAACATCCACACTCTTTGATCTAGCAATTTTGCTTCTGGGAATTTTCCTAAGGAATGATTCCAAGATGTGCACAACGGTTTATTCACAGTAGCACACATAGAAAGTTCATTCCAGTATTACTTAGAATAGATCCCCAAAATGGAGCAAGTAAAGCCTCTATCCAACAATGGAGAAATGGTTACACTTTTACTGAGCAACATGATATAACACTATGAAATATATACTTGGAAGAAAATACAGTTTTTAATAGATCTTTATTGGAGTATAATTGCTTCACAATACTGTGTTAGGTTCTGTTGTACAACAAAGTGAACCAACCATATGCATACATATACCCTCATATACCCTCCCTCTTGAGCCTCCCTCCCACCCTTCCTATCCCACCCCTCTAGGTGGTCACAAAGCACCGAGATGATCTCCCTGTGCTATGCAGCTGCTTCCCACTAGCTATCGGTTTTACATTTGGTAGTGTATATATGTACATACCACACTCTCACTTCTTCCCAGCTTACCCTTCCCCCTCCCCATGTCCTCAAGTCCATTCTCTAGTAGGTCTGCGTCTTTATTCCCGTCCTGCCCCTAGGTTCATCAGAACCTTTTTTTTTTTTTTAGATTCCATATATATGTGTTAGCATACAGTATTTGTTTTTCTCTTTCTGACTTACTTCACTCTGTATGACAGACTCTAGGTCCATCCACCTCACTACAAATAACTCAATTTCGTTTCTTTCTATGGCTGAGTAATTTTCCATTGTATATATGTGCCACATCTTCTTTATCCATTCATCTGTCGATGGACACTTAGGTTGCTTCCATGTCCTGGCTATTGTAAATAGAGCTGCAATGAACATTGTGGTACATGACTCTTTATGAATTATGGTTTTCTCAGGGTATATGCCCAGTAGTGGGATTACTGGGTCATATGGTAGTTCTATTTTTAGTTTTTTAAGGAACCTCCATACTGTTCTCCATAGTGGCTGTATCAATTTACATTCCCACCAACAGTGCAAGAGGGTTCCCTTTTCTCCACACCCTCTCCAGCATTTATTGTTTGTAGATTTTTTGATGATGGCCATTCTGACTGGTGTGAGGTGACACCTCATTGTAGTTTTGACTTGCATTTCTCTAATGATTAGTGATATTGAGCATTCTTTCATGTGTTTGTTGGCAATCTGTATATCTTCTTTGGAGAAATGTCTATTTAGGTCTTCTGCCCATTTTTGGATTGGGTTGTTTTTTTTTTTTTTTGATATTGAGCTGCTTGTAAATTTTGGAAATTAATTCTTTGCCAGTTGCTTCGTTTGAAAATATTTTCTCCCATTCTGAGGGTTGTCTTTTGGTCTTGTTTATGGTTTCCTTTGCTGTGCAAAAGCTTTTAAGTTTCATTAGGTCCCATTTGTTTATTTTTGTTTTTATTTCCATTTCTCTAGGAGGTGGGTCAAAAAGGATCTTGCTGTGATTTATGTCATAGAGTGTTCTGCCTATGTTTTCCTCTAAGAGTTTTATAGTGTCTGGCCTTACACTTAGGTCTTTAACCCATCTTGAGTTTATCTTTGTGTATGGTGTTAGGGAGTGTTCTAATTTCATTCTTTTACACATAGCTGTCCAGTTTTCCCAGCACCACTTATTGAAGAGGCTGTCTTTTCTCCATTGTATGTTCTTACCTCCTTTGTCGTAAATTAGGTGACTATATATGCGTGGTTTATCTCTGGGTTTTCTATCCTGTACCAGTAATGTATATTTCTGGTTCTGTGCCAGTACCATACTGTCTTGATTACTGTAGCTTTGTAGTATAGTTTGAAGTTGGGGAGCCTGATTCCTCCAGCTCCGTTTTTCTTTCTCAAGATTTCTTTGGCTATTTGGGGTCTTTTGTGTTTCCATACAAATTGTAAAATTTTTTGTTTTAATTCTGTGAAGAATTCCATTGGTAGTTTGATAGGGATTGCATTGACTCTGTAGATTGCTTTGGGTAGTACAGTCATTTTCAATATTAATTCTTCCAATCCAAGAACATGGTATATTTCTCCATCTGTTTATGTCATCTTTAATTTCTTTAATCAGTGTTTTATAGTTTTCTGAGTACAAGTCTTTCACCTCCTTAGGCAGGTTTATTCCTAGGTATTTTATTCTTTTTGTTGCGATGGTAAATGGGATTGTTTCCTTAATTTCTCTTTCTGATTTTTTGTTGTTAGTGTATAGGAATGCCAGAGATTTCTGTGCATTTTGTATCCTGCAACCTTACCAAATTCATTGATTAGTTCTAGTAGTTTTCTGATGGCATCTTTGGGATTTTCTGTGTACAGTATCATACCATCTGCAAACAGTGACCGTGTTATTTATTCTTTTCCAATTTGTATTCTTTTTATTTCTTTTTCTTCTCTGATTGCTGTGGCTAGGACTTCCGAAACAATGTTGAATAAGAGTGGCGAGAGTGGACATCCTTGTCTTGTTCCTGATCTTAGTGGAAATGCTTTCAGTTAGAAAATACATTTTAAAAATGCTTAGTCTGGGTGGTGGGGTTATAGATGTTCTTCTTTATATATTTATATCTTTTCTAAATTTTCATCAATAAACATGACATTTAGAAACAATACGCTTTATTAAAATACATGGACTCAATACTGGTTAGTGAAACAGGAGACAGGTACACACAAACCCAGCTAGTGATCATCCACATTTTCAACTGACTCTTCTAGAAAGCAGCATCTTCCTTGGTACAGACCAAAAGCCATAAAAGAGTTCAAACCTTCCATGCCAAGGGCTCACTACTGGGAATTCGCTTTAAGAAAAGAACTGAACAAACTCAAAAAGCAACATGATCAAAAATTCTCATTACATCTTATCTAAAAGAACTGGAAACAATCCAAATGTCCAACTCGGGATAGTTCTGTATGGAACATCAACACCATGGAATGCAGGGCGGCCATTAGACATGCCAGTTATGAAAACTATGTAGAAATATGAAATAATGTTGAAAATAGGCTATAAAACTAAAAGAATATACAAAGCTGCATTTGTCAGAACTGCAGCTATAAAAAATAAGCATGTATGTGAACAAGGGCATTTCAAAAGCAAGAACATATACTGTGTTTGGATTATGAGATCACAGGGAGCTTTTTGTTTTTTAAGTTTCATTCCCCCCCACACCAGCTTTCTAAACAAGCTTTTAACATTTTGCATGTACCACAGAAACATTTTTTTAAAACGTAGAAGAAGGGAAAATGAATTACCGAAAGGAACACAATCACTGCCAGCATTTTGATGTGTTCTTCCCTGTCTCTTTTTCCTGTGCACTAGATGGCTTGGTTTGGTTTTGATCACAATGTAATCATGACAACATTTTCTTTAAAGTAGTCACAAAATCATTTCAATTTTTAAAAACAGGAGAACGTAACATAAGACCGTAGGAACATACAGCGATGGGTTTTTTGAAATACTATCAAGAGAAATGACCTCATACAATGTCTGACTGTAAGCAAAAAACAGCAATATTGCACCATTGTGACAGAATACATGGAATGATCAAAGTTCCTAACACCTGCGGAAGACTCGCAGGCCAGTATCAGTAACCATAAGTGGGGAGCATGGAGAGTGCTGTGCTACTAAAGCTGACATCGTTGGAAATTAGAAGGAATTTTCTCAGACTTGGAAAAGATAATAGATATAACAATGGACTAAGTTTTCAGATCAGAAAAAGCTTGAAGGGATCAAATCCAATTGGTCAGCTGATCCAGAATAGTTAACCTCCTTGATATCTACTGATATCCAAGCCAGCATGGACCCCTCCAGGGAGAGAAACAGCAACAGGGAAAATCACTATGTAAGCAATGCCTGGGCTTTGCTGCCCATTGAATGTGGTCCCTGGAGAGAGTGAGGGGAGGCTGAGGATGCTGTCGTCATGGAGGGGCTCGGTTTCTGCAGGAGTGTGACATTTTGGGGCTTTCAAACAACTGACAAAGGATTAATCTCCAAAATATACAAGCCACTTATGCAGCTCCATATCAAAAAAATGAACAACCCAATCCAAAAATGGGTGGAAGACCTAAATAGACATTTCTCCAAAGAAGAGATACAGATTGCCAACAAACAGATGAAAGGATGCTCAGCATCACTAATCATTAACAGAAATGCAAATCAAAACCACAATGACATATCACCTCACACCAGTCAGAATGGCCATCATCAAAAAAACTACAAACAATAAATGTTGGAGAGGGTGTGGAGAAAAGGGAACCTCTTGCATTGTTGGTGGGAATGTAAATTGATACAGGCACTATGGAGAACAGTATGGAGGTTCCTTAAAAAACTAAAAATAGAACTACCATATGACCCAGTAATCCCACTACTGGGCATATACCATGAGAAAACCATCATTCAAAAAGATACATGCACCCCAATGTTCATCGTAGCACTATTTACAACAGCCAGGTCATAGAAGCAACCTAAATGCTCATCGACAGACAAATGGATAAAGAAGATGTGGTACCTATACACAATGGAATATTACTCAGCCATAAAAAGGAACAAAATTGGGTCATTTGTAGAGATGTGGATGGACCTACAGACCGTTATACAGAGTGAAGTAAGTCAGAAAGAGAAAAACAAATATCATATATTAACACATATATATGGAATCTACAAAAATGGTATGGATGAACTGATTTGCAAGGCAGGAAAAAGAGACACAGATGTAGAAAACAAACGTATGGACACCGGGGGGAAAGCGGGGTTGCGGTGGGGGGGGTGGTATGAATTGGGAGATTGGGATTCATGTATATACACTACTATGTATAAAAGATAAGTAATAAGAACTTGCTGTATAAAATAAATAAATAAAATTCAAAATTCTAGAAATGGCTCAATCTATACATACTCAGTAAAATTTGATCCATAGTTCAACCAAATTCATGGTAAAATAGAGTTTTTAATTGTAAGATTTTTAAAAAAAGACATGTATCACAATGTTCATTGCAGCACTATTTACAATAGCCAGGACATGGAAGCAACCTACGTGTCCACTGACAGATGAATGGATAAAGAAGATGTGGCACATATATACAATGGAATTATTACTCAGCCATAAAAAGAAATGAAATTGAGTTATTTGTAGTGAGGTAGATGGACCTAGAATCTGTCATACAGAGTGAAGTTAAGTAAGAAAGAGAAAAACAAATACCGTATGCTAACACATATATATGGAATCTAAAAAAAAAAAAAGGTTCTGATGAACCTAGGGGCAGGACAGGAATAAAGACGCAGACGTAGACAATGGACTTGAGGATATGGGGAGGGGGAAGGGTAAGCTGGGACGAAGTGAGAGAGTGGCATGGACATATATACACTACCAAACATAAAATAGATAGCTAGTGGGAAGCAACCGCATAGCACAGGGAGATCATCTCGGTGCTCTGTGACCACCTAGAGGGGTGGGATAGGGAGGGTGGGAGGGAGGCTCAAGAGGGAGGCTATATGGGGATATATGTATATGTATAGCTGATTCACTTTGTTATAAAGCAGAAACTAACACACCATTGTAAAGCAATTATACTCCAATAAAGATGTTTAAAAAAAAAAAAAACAGGGCCCCTCAATACAAACTGACTATTCATCTCTTACATGCATATCTAGTAAGGCCTCTGCCTTCTGTTGCAAGGTTGGGGGAAAGCTGCTGGGCTGATTGAGACAATGAGATGCCACCGCTAACATAGCAAACCTCACTCAGATACTCCCCACTTCAAGGAAAAATGTCACGCTGCATTCTTTGCTTTAGAGGCTTTTAGACACTAACCCCTGGACAAGATGCAATGCGACTCCACTACATTTCCAAAGAACTAATCTGATCATGTCATTCCCACACTTCAGTCTCCTCAGGGCTCCCGGCTGCCTACACAAGCCCTCTGTGAGAGGAAGGACAGGACCCTGGTGAAGGGGGCGAACGTAGGAGCCAAACTGCCTGAGTCTGAGTCCTGTCTCTGCCCTTCATGAGTTGGGTGACCTTGGGCAAGTTCCCTATCCTCTTGGTGCCTACATTTCTTTATTTGTAAATAGGGATAATAACTGTGCCTACCTCATAGGGTTACTGTATGGCTGAAAAGAATTAATACAACAAAGCACGAAGAAGAGAGCCTGGCATACAGGAAGGACCCAATAAATCTTAGGTGTTGCTCTTATTATTGTCATTGTTGGAGAAAGTTCAAATTCCCTAGCAGGGCATATAGAGCCACCCATGACCCAGCCCCTGCTCATATCTCTGGCTTCATTTCTCGTGACCTTTGAGTTACCATCACCACGATGATCACATAGCCATGCCCAGCTCCCAGAGTGTGGCCCCCAAGGCAGGTTCATCCACAACTTTACTCACATGGGGCCATTCTCTCCTTGTTGCTGGCAAGCAACCACATAGCTCCGGAACCTTCCTCCCCTCTCCCCATGTGAATTAGCCGCTCTCTCCTTTACGCCTCCACTGTGTTCTATGGAGACTCTCCTCATAGATACTTTTAGGTATCCTGCTTCCCCCACTAGACCTTAAGGACAGAGGCCCTTATGAATTCCTATCTGTATCCCCATTGCCTGGCACTCAGTAGATCCTGAATAAATATTTATTAAATAAATGCAAAAGAAATATTGATCAGAACATGCAAAAGCTAGGAATACTTTTCAGAGAACCTAAACTCAAGGATGAGGAAAGCAAACCCCAAAACACTTTGATCCTAAGGAGAGTTAATTGGCAAAGATCATATAACCAAAGAAAAGAAAATGATAATTTCCCAGGGGAAAGCCAAACCTTGTTATAATGAAGTGTCTCTGTGTGTACTGGAGGAGGGGGAGGGAGAAGTGACATTAATAATGGTTCTAAACTAACTGATGTTGACTAGTCACTGAACAGCACTTTTTAAACCTTTTCTTTAGGGAAAAATAAAAAGCTGATTGGGAACTATTTTTTACCTTGTTCAGAGTGCAGGTTATTTCAATATAAAATATTGCAGGGGACCCAGACTGCAAGAAAAAGAGAGAATTAATCTTTGCTCAATGTCTATAATGAGCTAGATCCTTTAAAAATAATATAGTTTCTATTTATTAAGCAGAAAGTGCCAGACACAGAACCGTTCACTTTAGACGCATTATCAAATTTGATAACGCAAGCCCTCAACAACTCTGAGACATAAGTATTAGCCTCCGCATTCTACAGATGAGATAAACATATTCACTCATTCCATACACTTGTAGTGAGCACGTACTATGTGCAAGTCACTGACCCACGAGAAGAGGATACAGTGATGAACAGGCAGACAAGTTCCCCCGCCACACACCTTCATAGAGTATACATTCTAGCTAGGCAGAAAAGAGAGCAATGAATGAATGTGGAAATGAGCACATACATAAATAAACAAGAAAAATACCTGACAGTAGCAAGCGCTAATAGAAAATAAAAGTAAAGGGAGGGACAGAGTGTACCCAGACAGCAATTTTAGAGTGAGTTGTCAGAGAAAGCCTCTCTGAGGCGGCTCTATTTAAGATGAGATTTGAATAAGAAAAAGACAAGCACATGAAGACTGGAAGAGCATTTTAGGCTGGAGGAATAACTATGCAAAGTGCGCTAAAACAAGAATGGACTTGGCATGTGCAAGGAGGCAAAAATGGAACAATGAGGCTGGATGCATGGTCAAGGAGAAGAGGGCTGAGACTGACATGGGGCAGGTCACATAGAGCTTGGTCAGCCAGGACAAGGAGTTTAGACTTCATTCTGGGTGCAACAGGAGGCCACCTGGAGGGAGAAGGGTGGTTAGGAATGTGACATAAACCAATTAACATTTTTGAAAGATTTCTCTGGTCCCTGCAATGGAGGGTATTGCGGTATAGATACCAGTTGAAGCAGGGCAACTAGTTAGGAGGTTACTGCAAGTAGTCTAGGTGAGAGATGATGTGGCTTGGACTAGGGTGCTGGTAATGAAGATGGAGGGAAGGAGATAAATTTGGGAATGTTTCTGAAGATAGAGAAGACAGAACTTGCTGAAGGATTGGATGATGATGGTGAAGAAAGAAAGAAATCAAAAGTAATGTCTAGATATTTTGGCTTGAGCACTTGGGGGGAATACTAGCACCACTTACTGAGGTGGGGAAGATTGAAAAAAGAACAAGTTTAGGGTAGAGACTAAATCAAGAGTTCTCTTCCAGCCACATTAAATTTGCAATGTCTCTTAGAGATCTACCTGGACATGAATCTGGAGTTCCAGAAAAAAGTTTGAGGATGAAGCTACAGATTTGAGGGTCATTAGCAAATGGATGTTAGGGAAAGCCATTGGATTAGAAGAGGACATCTGTGGAGGGTGAATAAATAGAGAAGAGAAGGGGGCCATTTCAGAACATGGGGCGCATCTCCATTTAGAGGCTGAGGAGAGAAGGAGACTTAAGGAGAGTCCGGAGTGGTAGGAAGAGACCCAGGAAAGTAGAGTGTCAAAGAAAACAGAGATCTGCTTTGTCACATGCTGCTGAGAGAATAAGTAAGACTAAAACAAAGCAGTGACCTTCGACTTGGCAACATCAAGGTCACTGGCAGACACAGACCGGAATAGTCCCTGTGGAATGATGAGAAGAGATTAGAGTCAGGGGAAGCAGTCAACGCCAAAACAATGGACAACTTTTAAGTTTTACTGAGAAAGGGAACAAAGAAACTAGAAGACAGCTAGGGGGGAGTATAAGGTCAACAGAGTTTTAAATTAAATAACGAATTTATTTTGTAATATTTGAGAGACAAAATTAGAAAACATTTTGGATTTTTTGGGGGGAGGATTGTTTTCAGGTAAGAAATACTAGAGAATGCTTATTTGCTACTGAGAATTATCCTGTGATGAGGGTAAATTTCATGATGGCAGAGAGAGGGGGCATAATTAGAAGATCAAGAATCTACAAGACTTGGTCTTAACATAGTTAGTAATGTGCCCAAGGCAAAAGAAATGGTAGGCAGGGAGATGGGATACTAATCCAGGTCTGTTTTGACTCATACATGCATCCTTTTTCCACCACACCAATGACTGTAATCTAATAGAGTAGCATTTGCAAAAGATCACGACTCCAGGCTCTGAAGATAATCAGAACAGAGTTAGAAGGGATCTTAAGAGAACCTGGGAAAGCTAACACAAACACACCGCTTCTTGTATGTAACCAAGCTCTGTTCATCATACAGAATTCTATCATTGCATTTTCACTCAAATGTCATTCATGAGTGCACATCTAGCTGTAGTCCTACTAGTGGCAGAACTCTCCAACACTGCCCTTTAATGTAAAGAGTGGGTTTGAGGAGGGGAAGGGGACACTGAGATAAATCACAGAGCAGAGTAAGGGGGAACACTGCAGGGAATAAACTCTCTAGTGACTGTAATAAGGTAGTTAAAAATACTTTTAGAAGGTTAGTTGTGTATTTATATTCAGCAAAGTGAAGATGGAAATCATTATATGATCGTTTTGTTTCTTTCCTATTTACATAGCGACCTCAGGAAGCAAGTGACTATGGCTGTGCCAGGAAGTGGCCTCTTGTCATCTGTTTCCCATGCCTACTCCTGCTTTACCACATGGGCACAGCACCACCCCTTCAGCCCCATCTTTCTCTCACCTGGTTTCTCACTATCTGTTCTAGTTTACTTCTTCCTTCAGGGCAACATACATGCCATCTCCCCCATGACGTCCTCCCTGATTTCTCCCTCTCTGAAACTTTATAGCACTAAGTACTAGTACCATGCAAATTTAGCTCTTGCTCACATTAAGCCTTTTGTTTTTGTTTTTGTTTTTTGTGGGGAGGGAAACAGAAAAAGGTTTACTGCAAGGTCCAAGCAAGGAGAACGGGTGGCTCATGCTCAAAAGACTCGAACTCCTTGATCACATTAAGTCTTAAAACTATTCTCTGAGTCAAATATCAGAATGAGAGTACTTTTCAGTAGGAAATTCAATGCAATTGTTGGCCACTGTTACTTTGAGAGGAAAGATCCAGATTGAGTTGAAATTGTGGCTCTGTTCCACCTCTGATACACTGAGTGATCTTGAGCAAGTCACTTTCTGAGCCTCAGTTCCCCCACCTAGAAAACAGGAATACTACTACCTACCACCCACCACCTGGGTAGGTATCCAAAATGTGCTGGACAGCCCACTCTTCTGCTATAAAGCCTATGATGGCTTCCCATGGTTTTCAAAATCAAGTCCTAAACTCTTCAACCTGTTTATTCCATCCTATCAACTTCTCCAGCCTTATTTCTCACCTACCTCACATCCCGTACTGTAGTAACAATGAATTCCTCATAATATTTCTCACGCCCATGCTTTTGTTTTTTTGGTCCCTGCTGTCCCTGCACTCTTAACCCACCTTGCTCAGGCGTTGCTCTCCTCCTGGGAGCCTTCCTGGATTTGTCAGCTTCTACCCTTTCCCCACATACACAGGTTAGGTTCTCCCATTTGGTTCTCCCATATGACCCTGACCACAGCTTAATCTCTGTAGTTACCCCACTGTTTATAATTATTTATTTACAGGCCCACCTACTCCATAAAACAAGGGTTCCTTGGGGAAAAGGACTGGGCTTTATTCATCTTTGTATCCCCAGCACAGGCACTGACTTCTGCTTCACCTTTTTGATGCTCCATTTCTGCATCTAGGAAACAGAAAGAATTTCACCTACTTGAAAGGTCAGGATTAAGTTTAAATATTCGAAGGTTACCGCACGGTGTCAGGCACACAACTGACCTTCAGTACATTTGATTTATATTCTCAGCATCTCCAGATTTTTCTCTTTTTCTGTCCTTCATGCCCAGGCTCTTACACTGGCCCTGTGCCTTCACTGTGAGCCCTCTCCTTGGTCCATAGCCCTGGTTCCTACCCCTGACAGTGCCCTTTGAACTCTGAGGATGACTCAGTTAAGGCACTAAAGCAGTACTGCAACCATCTCTTGAGTACCTCTGTGAAAGACAATGTCCCAGATGCAGTGAAACTGATGCAACATGTACAAGGAATTTATGACCTACTAGGGGGTAGAGAAGAGGTAGGGAGACAATTAAACAAATGAAGCCTGGGCAATTCAAAGAAGGAAAAGTTTAGATATCTCTAGGGGAAGATGGGAAGGCTTTAGAGGAAGTGGCATTTCAAGTGGACCTCAAAGGATAAACTTAAGTTGAGGGGCTGTTTCTAGAGTTATATGTGTTCCACAAAACACGTTATTAAAATGCTCTTGGCCCCTCAGATGAAAAGTAAACTAAACTTAGGAAATGCTGCCTACTGCATACCCCTCTAGGAGATTCACAATACACAGCAGCAAGGCTCTGGGAGGTCTGGAAGGGACCCTATTTAACTTTGCTTAATGTAGCATCCCATATTTGTTCGGCCGCTAGTTCTCCATTTCTTTCCCCCCTGGAAGATATCTATAGCATCTTGAGGATCATATGTTAAGAAACAAGTTCAATGGTACCCTTTCAAAGTTATATATTTGCATTTTAACAGGACCTCTCCAAAATAATATCTTAACACCATATTTCTTTAACAACATCATCAGCAATTTAAAAAATTCTCCTGGCATCATGTCCAAAAGGAAGAAGACCCTGCAGGGCTGAGTGAGTAGCTGAGACAGAATGAATTCCCTGCCTTCTCTAGTGAGAGGCAGAGTGTAGACTACAAGTCTTTCAATCAAGGGAGGGAAAATGACCCTCTTCTGAGTGAGTCCATTCCTTCTTTGGTAGGATGTTTATACCCTTACAGCAGCCCTCCCACCCTCTCCAACCTGCTGACTGGGTAAAAAAACACCAGACTTGAAAGCAAAGGGAACAATGTTGCATAACAACAAGCCAACAAGGTATGTTTTGCTCCTTAATGTTTATCAAACAGTCATGACCTGTGAGAGGCAAGAAGAAAAGGGGCATTGTCTGCTTGCCTGTCCCCACCCTGGAAGCATGGTGCTCAATTACCCAGTCTGGGGGTTAACAAATGTTTACTGGGAGCAAGGCACTGTGCTCATGGTACAGAGAAAAACAAGATATAGTCCTAGGCACAAGTCCTGCTTCCCAGGCCAACAGGGAAGACAGGTAAAAACCAACTGCAATGCAGCACGCGGAGCTCAGGCAAACACTGCTAGAATCAGACGTGAGGACAAAATGCCAGCAAGGCATAAATGCAGGGACTCCTTAACTTTGCCTGGCCATAAGGTCAGAAGAGAGGCGTGTTAAAACAAGGACATTCCTCTTACTTCTCAGAAGATCGGAAAGGAGTTTTCCAGGCAAATAAATCAATCATCTGTAAATAAATAAAAGAGGGGTCTAGGTTTGAGTAGAATAGGGATGGACATAGCAACACTGAAAAAAAAAAAAAAGCAGCCAATCTTCCTGAGAAGGGGGCACACTGAACAGATGCATCTAATTTCACTGACCCCTGCTTTTTTTCTTAATAACAAAACCGTTCAGGCCATGGAGGCAGGAGAGATTATGGTGTCAAATTTGGGAAGCCTGGGAAACAGATGAATAAGTAGTTAACAGACTTTGCAGACTCAAGAAATCTGAATCCTAAACCAGATGCAAGGAAAGCTGAGAATTTGGCTGATTTAAACCACAGAATCTTTACCAGGCCCAGGACTGGCGGTACCCGGTATCCCTAGAGCAGGCGTATAGGATGCTTAAATAGAGACCACAGTGAAAGCTGCCTGAAAAGAAGTTAGAGCCCCAGACACCACCTCCACCTCCCACCCCCGCTGACTGACGAAATTCTGGAGGCTCAGTCTCTAGAAAGTATAAAACAGAAATGTCTAGTATGTGCTTTAAAATAATCTGAGGAAGGGGATGGGGGATACAGATGAAAGGAAAATGTTCATGAAGCGATGATTTGTGAACCTGGGTAATAGGAACATAGAGGATTATTGCACTATCCTCTAAACTTTTTGTAAATCTTTGAAATTTCCCATAATAAAAAGTAAGAGTGTCTCTGGCCCAGGAATACCCAGCACAGTTGAAGGTGAACAGAAAAAGACAGGGCGCTGTGTCTACTGAAGGTGAAATGTAACAGGTTTTCATATGCCCTCTCCTCTTGACTTCCAGGACGTTGTCAAGTGGACCACACTCTGCTAGGAGGATGAAAGAGTCCTCCTGGGTGAACAGAACCAAGGGAAAACCTGAAGATGCTGTCCCAGGGGCTCCCAGCAAACAGCCCACCCAGATCAAGCTACAGGGAGGCCCAGAGATAATGATCTCCATCCTATATTTGGTTTCTTGAAAGCTTTTTTTTTTTTAATACAGCAGGTTCTTATTAGTTATCCATTTTATACATATTAATGTATAAATGTCAATCCCAATCTCCAAATTCATCACACCACCGAAAGCTTTTTTTTTTTTGAGAGTTTTATTAGGATATAACTCACAACTCATTTCACCCTTTTAAAAAGTGTACAATTTAATGGTGTTTAGTATATTCACAGTTGTATAACCATCACCACTGGGGTGGTTTATTAAGCTATGATATTAAGCTTTATTAACATGTAACTTACTCGATTCAGTTTTTTTTGTTTGTTTGTTTGTTTGTTTTTGCGGTACGCGGGCCTCTCACTGTTGTGGCCTCTCCCATTGCGGGGCACAGGCTCCAGACGCGCATGCTCAGTGGCCATGGCGCAGGCTCAGCGGCCATGGCTCACGGGCCCAGCCGCTCCGTGGCATGTGGGATCCTCCCGGACCGGGGCACGAACCCGTGTTCCCTGCATCGGCAGGCGGACTCCCAACCACTGCGCCACCAGGGAAGCCCTCGATTCAGTTTTTTAAAGTGTACAATTCAGCGGTGTTTAGTATATTCAGAGTTGTACAACCATCACCACAATTGATTTTAGAAACATTTTCATCACCGCAAAGAAAACCCTATAACATTAGCAGTCACCCTACTCTCCAGCCTCAGGCAACTACTAATCTATTTTCTGTCTCTATGGATTTGCCTATTCTGGACATTTCGTATAAATGAAATCATACACTACGTGGTATTTTGTGAGTGGCTTCTTTCACTTACCAAAATGTCAAGGTCTCAACAGCTTTTTTTATCCAACCGCCCTGCCCTTAATTAGAAGCAACACAACCAAGGATTACATTCAGAGTGACATACTGGGGAAGTCTCTAATGAAGATACAGACCACAGCAAACACATAAAAGCAACTTGAAGGAAACAGCTACTATGTGGAGAGGAGTGGGGTTTGCGGCAGGGAATACCATTAATATTCTCACAAAAATGAAATAAAACTGTACCCATGAAACAAAAATAGGACACTATAAAAAAAGACACACTAAGAGAACAACACCAACAAAAAAAAATTTTTTTTTTTTTAGAAATTGACAACTTAATAGCAGAAATTTTTAAAATTCAACAAAAGGATTGAAAGACAAAACTGAGGAAATCTCCTTGAGAGTAAAATCAAAAAGATAAAGACATGGAAAACAGGAAAGAGAAGTTAGGAATATTCTAGAGGACCAGTACAAGGGGCCCAATATCTGAATAGGAGAACTTTCCAAGAAAGAGAAAACAGAAAAAAGAAAAATTATAACAAGATAGTAATTCTCAACAGCATCAATAAAAACAAGAAGATGATGAGCAATGCCTTTAAAATTCTGAAGAAAAATGATTTCCAACTTAGAATGAAATCTAAGAACCCAGTCAAACTATCGATCAAGTATGAGAATAGAACAAAGACATTTTCAGGTATATAAGATCTCAGAAATTCACATTCCATGAACCTTTTCTTAAGAAGCTTGTGTAGGAGGTCCTTCACCAAGCTGTATAAAAGAAACAGTGGATCTAGTAGAGACAGGCAACAGAGGACCCCAAGAGGACCACATAAAGAAGTCAACCAGACTGGAGAAGTACAACTCAAAGGGCAGACATGTTGAAGATGGTCATCACCAACAACCCCACTGCCATTAAACCCTCTTGGCTATTGTTGACCTAAATATTTAAAATATATGATTATAAAATTTTCAAGTATACTCAAAAGTAGGCTCCTGATACCCATCGCCCAGATTCAACAATTATGAACGTTTTGGCCTATTAATTAATCTATCCTCTTTTTTCTATTTTTTTCTTTGTTTAAATATTTTAAAACAAATTCCACATCATAGCATTTCACCTCGGCATACTTCAGAATCCATCTCTACATTACCATTTTCTAACACCACATTACTATTATCGTGCCTAGAAAAATTAATGATAATTCCTTTTTATCAGTCCATAACAAAATTTCCCCACCATCTCAAAAATGCCTTTTTATACTTAGGCTGTTGTGGGCTGAACTGTATCTGCCCTCCCCCCCAAAAAATTTATATGTTGAATCCCTATGTGCTGGTATACTTCAGAATGTGACTATAATTGGAGATAGGGGTTTTAAAAAGGTAACTAAGTTAAAATAAGGCCTTTAGGGTAGGTCCTAATCTAACCTGACTGATGTCCTTATAAGAAGAAAGGAGATCAATGGAAAAGAATATGAAAAAGCGCATATATATGTATAACTGACTCACTTAGCTATACTGCAGAAATTAACAACATTGTAAAACAACTATACCTCAATAAAATAAATTTTTAAAAAAAGAAGAAGAAGGGGCTTCCCTGGTGGCGCAGTGGTTGAGAGTCCGCCTGCCGATGCAGGGGACATGGGTTCGTGCCCCGGTCCAGGAAGATCCCACATGTCACGGAGCGGCTAGGCCCGTGAGCCATGGCCTCTGAGCCTGCGCGTCTGGAGCCTGTGCTCCGCAATGGGAGAGGCCACAACAGTGAGAGGCCCGCGTACCGCAAAAAAAAAAAAAAAAAAAAAAAAAAAAGACAC
The DNA here is from genome assembly GCF_949752795.1 of Hyperoodon ampullatus. Classification (NCBI taxonomy): domain Eukaryota; kingdom Metazoa; phylum Chordata; class Mammalia; order Artiodactyla; family Ziphiidae; genus Hyperoodon; species Hyperoodon ampullatus. The sequence continues at coordinate 50,383,623 of NC_136920.1, read as the reverse complement.
AAAGCTGAGAGGGACACGGAACAAATGTTTTAGGTGACAGAATTGGGATATATCTTGGTGAGCTGGAGTGACAGGTCAAATCTAGCCCAATTTATCTCAACATCTACCATCTACTGTGAATATATGATATGCCAAGAGTTTAACAGAGTTTATCTCATTTAATCCTTACAACCCCACTGGGAAGCTGAGACCCAGGCAAGTCACTTGCCCAGGGTCACAGAGCAAGTCAACAGCAAAGTCATGATTTTGAACCTAGATTTTCAGATTCAAGTTTCAATCTCAAGTGAGATTTCTTCAGCTACCACAGATTAACATTTAAAAACAGAATCTTCTTTACTCTAACACCGTCTGTCACCCTCAGAGAAGTGACATCCAACCCCAATCCCTTGGGCATATGAGGGTATCAGCACCTTAGAAAAATGATTCGACCAGAATGATTTCATTCATTAAACATTTGGGGATCCTCTGACAGCTGCCAAGAAACCTTTATCTGCTCTCAAGAGCAAGTCTGTCATTAGGAGTAAGCTCTAAGGGGATTCTCTCTGCTACCAATTTCCAGCTCAGCTTTGTCCATCTCCACATCGGTACTTAAGAATCTGCAAAACTCAAGTTCTGCAGTTGTAGATGGGGGTCCCTTATCACAAAGACTGCTGGGCAAGACCCCTTAGCCAGCCTGTTCCCCACCTTCAATTTTCTCTCATCCTCAGGGCCACTGTGATTTGATGGGCCTGTGTAGCTGAGAGAACAGCACAACTGGCTCTATTGCAGAGTCATAGCCAATGACTATGGAGCAATCCCAAAAGACAGCCAGAGAATTTTAATGAAAACCAGAAAACTCCTGGCCACTAAGTCCAACTGCAGTCCAGGCCCACCAGCCCCTCCCCCTGCTGCTAGGAATCCCTGAGCCAGCTTCGCCCCAAGGAGCAGGGAGGAAGATCTATTTTGTATTCAGCAATGCTTTCCATAGCAGCCACCTTCCGGGGTAATTTAGGTGAGAGGCAAGGCACACGCTAATTGCAACAGGACCAAGGGACCCTGAGAAGCACAGGGTGTGGCGACAGTAGGTCTGAGCCAACAGATTATGAAACAGTCATTAAAAAAAAAAAAAAAAAAAAAGGGCCTCTTTCCTTCTGCCAAAGCTGTCTGAACACAGCTGCATACGAGGCTAGTGAGGAATCTTAACAAGCTTAAAGGGACCGTATTTCAGATACTCAAGAACCAAAAGGGAGGAAATGAATATTTTGATCACTTACTACGTGTCAGGCGCTCTGGTCTCATTCCACCTTGACTATGAGGTGGGAATTATAAACTGCATTGAACAGATAAAGACCCTAACTCAGAGAAGTTAGATAGCTTGTCCAAGGCACACAGTTGGCAAGTGGGGAACCAAGACTCAAAGTTCAATATGGGTGAGGCTCATCATAAATAAACTCAAAATCCTGACCTGTCCTGTTTAATAAAAAAAATTATGTGCCTGGAAGTAAGCTAAGATTTCTGTACACACTATATCATCTACTCCTCACAGCAACCAGACAAGATAGGGGTCATTATTATCCCCATTTTCGATGAGGAAACTAAGGCTAGATGCTAAGTAACTTGGCCAAGGTCATGACACCACCAGGATTTGAACCCAGGTCTATCTAGTTCTAGAGCCCACCCCCATGTGAAACCATTCACCCTAGAGCCTACAGATGGGAATCACAGAGGCCAATCATGCCCAGCAAGCAAGTTGCATAGAGACTTCTGCCAGCTTCGCAGCAGGTAATTCACATTCTGGGGTTACCTTTCAATTCCTCCAAGCAATCCACAGAATCGTGGCTCTGGGAAGGCTGATAGGGTTGTTTCCCGTGGGCTCTGTTGACACTGCAAGTATGAAGGAGGAGGCCACCACCGTGACGGTGTAGCCTGTGATACCTGTGCATGTAGAAGCCGACAGCTCCTTTCTGCAGGCTCTGCTCCATAAGCCCACACACCTCACAGCACTCCCCCTCCCTCTCCCATCAATAGCTCACAGGCCTATTTCGTATTCCTAACAGGAGACCATGTGCCTTCTCTTAGAGCAACTGTGATTTCCCAAGGGAGACTACTGTCTAGACAGAGCATCGCAATCCATCCTGGCAAGAGATGGGCCACACAATGTCATGTTTGCTCATTGAGTTTTTTGGGAGTCTGTGTTCAGCAGCCCAGTGAAGGCCCTGGGCTTGGCACCTCTGAGTTATCGGACTGAGCAACACTCTGTACCACAGCCAATATGCAGGGTTGGAACTGTCTTCCCAGGCAGGCGAGTGTTACCTGAGGGGAGTCACCGGCATCTTACACCCAGGCTACGGGGTCACGCACACACAGGCACACCATACAAACAGTTCCATTAATCAGGCTGAAACTTGATAGAACTCTCCTCCACATGTTTAGAATCAAGCACCAGGCTTGGAGGAGGACTGAACCCTTAATACTGCCAGGTGCTGTGGCAGGTACCTTCACAGCCACTATCTTAATTAATCTTCATAACATGCTGTGAGGTAGGTAAGACGGCTATTGTACAGATGAGGCACCTGAAACCCAGAGAGGTAACATAATTTGCCAAGAGTCACACAGAAAGTGGCAAAGAGATTCAAATGCGTTTTTAATAGGACTCCAACATTCAGTCATGAGGCCATGCATTTATTCCTCCAATATCTACTGAGCACCTTCTCTGGGAAGCTATTGTGCCACTTGTAGAAGATCCGACTGCTAACGTGTAATATAGGTCCAGTTACCCAAGAACTTAACGTTCTCATGAGGAGATAAGACAAGGCGATCTGAAAGAGAGGTGCCGATGATGAGATTAGGACCTCAACTGGGTGATCAGGGCAGGCCGCTCTGAAGAAGTGGCATTTTAGCTGAGATCTGAAAGATGAGAAGGAGCCGGGCATTTGCAAAACTAGAAGAGTGCGGGCAGAAGGAATATGTTAGAAGGTCAAGTACCGCCTGCAGAAGAAGGCTTGGGACAGCTGAAGAACATAAAGGACACCAGGGACCAAGGCTGAGTGAGCAACAGGGAAGAAAGAACATTTGAGATAAGGCAGGGCCTTGCTGACCACAGAAGAGAGTTTGGATTTTGTCGGGAGGTCCATGGGAAATCAAAGAAGAGTTTTAATTAAAGCAGTGACACGATCTGATCTGTGCTTTAAAGAGATGATTCTGGCTGCTGTGTGGAGGACAGAGAGCAGGGAGGGGGCAAGAGTTAGGAATCAGGGGAGAGATGATGGTGGCTTGGCCCAGGATGATGGCAGTAGAGGTGGGTTTTATATTTGGAGATAGGTCTGAACAGACTCGATGATGAACTGTATGTGAATGGGGAAGGAAACAAACTCCTGGGTTTCTAGGTTGAACAACTGGGTAAATGGAAGTACCATGTATTATGAGAAAGACTAGAGAAAAAGCAAAATGCTCATGAGATAGCATGCTTTTTATTCTCATCACATCAAGAAGAAAAAAAAAAAGTAGACCCAGTTGTTTGCTCAGGGAAAGCTGTGAATTAAAGGCTTGAAGCTACTTAACGGTGAAGAAAAGGTGTTGGGGGTGAAAATGGAGAATAAATGCCTTAGGAAACAGGGGTTCCACTTACTTCATGGGCCATCCATCACTGCCACACCGGGACCAACGAATGGAAGGGAGATTTAGGAACAGAATTCAGTTATATGTAAGGAAGGGCTGTCTCGTGGTCAGAGCTGTGGGAAGTGGAATGAGGTGTCCTGGGGTGATGATGACTTCCCTGTCACTGGAAGAGTTAAAGAATAAACCAGATGACCCCTTGGCTAGATGGTTAGAGAATTCAATAATTGGGTGGGCAAATCCTTCGAAACCTAAAATCCTTCTAAACCCTAGAATTCTATGGTTTTACGATAAAATGTTATTAATCTGACCTTCAGGACTGGAGTTTGCCCAACAGGGCAGAGCCCTCCTACCCTCTAGAAGGTAAATGAGAACAATATTAGCTTATTTCATTCACTGTAAAGTGACTCCTAGTTTACTTCTAAGTGTCATGTAAGGTGATGAAAGGTTTTTTGTATAAGCAAAAGGTACAAGCTATGGAATCAGATATCCTAGATCTGCAATTTATGAATTCTGTGACATCTGGCAACATATTTAAATCCTCTAAGTTTCAGTTTCTCTCTCTGAACAATGAGAAAAACAATACCTAATTTAGGATGTTTGTTGTGTGGACCCAAGTCCAGCATCTGACACATTATAGTGAGAATAATAATGATAATCAATATTTATTGAGCTATTACTACATGCTAGGCATATGCTGTGTGTTCTCAGTGCACTTTTTCCATCTAATCCTTACAACAACCCAGAAGGTAGGCACTTATTATCCCTGTATTAAAAATTAGAAAACAGACTCTAGAGCTTAAATAACTTATCCAAGAGTCATATAGATAGTAATTATTCAAATTAGGAAAAAAACAAGCAAATAAACTTCAATAAAGGTTGAAAGAAAAAGACAAAGAAGCCATATTTCAATAATTTGAAAAAAAGTAACTTACTGTTAAATTTCACAAACAATTCAATCCATTTAGTAAATATTTTTGAACATATAAATGAATAATTGAATGAATAAATGATTCCAACAAACATTTATTGATTTCCTACCAGGCACAGCATTAAGAAACTAAGGTTATAGAGAATTTACACCGATTTAATTGAGAATTTGCCTTTAGAACCACAATCTTCAAACTGCAGATAACTATGACCCATAGTCCATGAAAAAAGGTACTAAGAAATGTCATTCTCATACGGACCAAAAGAAGCTGGAATTACTGTTGTTCTTAAGTCAAAACTGTTAGAGGGACACTCAGAGCAGTAGGCAGATGACCAAGAGCATACAATAAATGGAAGCTGAGGAGAGAGAGAGTCTCAAAGAAAAGATGAGTAAGACTTCCAAAGGAAGCAGAAATCTAAGAGAACAAAAGGCTAACTTAGTAAGTCGGAGTCTGCTGATGAACTTCACTAGAATGGTGAGGAAAGAAACCAAGTCGCATAAGGCGTTTGGATGAATGGGTTAAAGAGGAAGAGGAGGCAGTCTTTTAAGAAGTTTGGGGGGCTTCCCTGGTGGCGCAGTGAGTGGTTGAGAGTCTGCCTGCCGATGCAGGGGATGCAGGTTCGTGCCCTGGTCCGGGAAGATCCCACATGCCGCGGAGCGGCTGGGCCCGTGAGCCATGGCCACTGAGCCTGCGCGTCCGGAGCCTGTGCTCCGCAATGGGAGAGGCCACAACAGAGGGAGGCCCGCGTACCGCAAAAAAAAAAAAAAAAAAAAAAAAAGATAACCATCATTTTGATATAAGTTCTCTATGGTTAAAAATCAGACTTCCTGAGATATGCTTATATTCTGTTTCTTAACCTGGGTACTGTAACTCTGGTATGTTCAGTTTGAAAACTCCATCAAGCTATATGCTTATACATGCACTTTTCTGTATGTACATTATACTTCAATAAAGTTTTTATAAACCAATCATTAACTTAGAATCACCACTCCTGTATTCTGTTCAGTTTTTAAAAGAGTAACTCAAACTCAAACTATATATTCCTTCTGACAGTCAACATTCCTTACCATTCTTTTAGATCTGCCATAGCACTAAATTCAAGACTAGATACACAGTAGGTATCTAATAAATACATGTTGATGTGATTGAAAAAACTTTAGCACCCAATGTTCAGATTTAATACAAATCTATCTATAGGAAATGGCACCTTTAGGATTACAAAATCTTGCAGACCCTACCTTAGCCAAGTGATTACACTGAATATCACCAATAATGGGGTAAACTAACATTATGTGCCTCCCCTTGTGAAAGCAGTGGGAAGTAAACAACATCAGCTATTTAGAATTCTTGCCAAAAATGGCTAACCTGAATATAATCATGGAGAAATAATTAGACAAATTCAGATTGTGAGATATTCTTAAGAAAACAGGCCTGGGATGTTAAAAATATCAGTGTCATGAAACACAAAAAAGAGGAAGGGAGAATCACAGATTAAAAGAGACTTAAAGGGGACTCTACTGGTGGTGCAATGGTTAAGAATCCGCCTGCCAATGCAGGGCACACGGGTTCAAGCCCTGGTCCGGGAAGATCCCACATGCCGCCGAGCAACTAAGTCTGAGCACCACAACTACTGAGCCCATGTGCCACAACTACTGAAGCCCACGCGCCTAGAGCCCGTGCACCACAACGAAGAGTAGCCCCCGATCACCGCAACTAGAGAAAGCCCGTGCACAGCAACAAAGACCCAATGCAGCCAAAAAATAAATAAATACATTTTAAAAATAAAAATAAAAAAATAAGAGAGTTAACAGAGAGAGACAGAGAGAGAAAGACTAAAGGTACATACCTAAATTTAATGCATAGTCCTTGACTAGCTCTTGGATTAAAGACAATTAACTGTTATCAGCATTATAAAGTTAACAATATTATTCCTATTATTTGGACAATAGGGGTGTGACAGATTGCTTGCAAAAATGCCTGCACTTGTTCTTTCCCCTGTATCCATGCCCTTGAGCAATATGACTTTGCAGCACCTCCCTTCAAAAGGAGCTTGTGCCTTGCTTTGGCAAAAAGACTGCAACAGAAGTTATGCTGTGCCAGCTCCAAGCCTAAGCCTCAAAAGGCTTTGCACACTTCCACTCTCTCTCAGAATCTGCCTGTGTGCCGTGGATAAGTCTGGGCTGTACTGCTGGAGGCTGAGAGACCCTCTAGAGTAGAGACCAGCCATCCAAACTGAGGCAACACAGACCAGCCAGCCCCTAGTGGATCCAGCACAGACTGCAGATTTTGAGGGGGCCCAGCCAAAGTCAGCTGAGCCTGATCCACATTAGAAGAACCACCCAGTTGACCCACAGAATTATGAGCATTAATAAATAGTAGTTGTTTTAAGCCACAAAGTTTTGGCAGGATTTATTATGCAGTGAAAGGTAACTGATCAAAAGTGAGATTTAAATATAGACTGTATATTAGACAATATTAGGGAATCAATGTAAGTTTCTAGGGCATGATAATGGTATTGTGGTTACGCAGAAGGATGTCCTTATACTTAGGTGATAAATACTGACAATATTTAGAGACCAAGTATGACGATGTCTGCCCCCAAAAAACATAAATCTGCATATAGAGAGAAAGCAAATGTGGCAAAATGTTAACAATCAGTAAATCTAAGAGTTTTTGAATGTTCTTTGCACTAATCTGTTCATTTGAAATTTTTCAAAATAAAAAGTTAGAAAGAAAAATTATCCACCTATCTCCAGAACATGGTGACATTAAATATTTATCTGGTAACCCAGCACACCACTATGTAGTGAACAGATCCTTCTCATCCTTTTTTTTGCCATCCTCCGCCTCCCATCCCTTTAAACAGATAGAGACTACTGTTGTTGAAGGGGGAGACAGAACAGATAGAAACTGCAGTAAACCAGGGGTACTGCAGTTTAAAAGTAGCAAGCAATCCCTAAGTGAGGTTTTCTCCCTGATATAATCAGAAAAAAATTGTGGCAAGGGCTTCCCTGGTGGCCCAGTGGTTGAGAGTCGCCTGCCGATGCAGGGGACACGGGTTCGTGCCCCGGTCTGGGAAGATCCCACATGCCGCGGAGCGGCTAGGCCCGTGAGCTATGGCCACTGAGCCTGCGCGTCCGGAGCCTGTGCTCCGCAACCAGAGAGGCCACAGCAGTGAGAGGCCTGCATACCGAAAAAAAAAAAAAAAAAAAATTGTGGCAATTTGGCTAAAGCATGAAAAGAAAAAAAGCTTTGGCAAAAACCAAGGGCAGGTCTTTGAATTATTTTGTGTTAGAAACAAATATCATATGTTTCTCTATTTTAAGGGATTTCTCAAATGCCTACAAATGAGAAAAGTATCTTGTATTACATCTCTTCCCCCTGAAAATCCCTCAAGATTCTTATCAATAGAGTGGAAATCTGTTTTTTCACAACCAGATGAAAGCCTCCTTTATTTAATTTGAATTTTCCCCCAAGTGATATGCAGCAATTATTAATGCTGTGTATTGACTCATATGAACCAACCAAGGGGCCTAGGTTCAAAGGATATGGGTTTCTGAGATGAAGTCCAAGGACCTCGGCTTTCCTGTGCCATATAGAGGACGTCTGCCTACAATGAACAGCAAACAAAGCCCACACTGTTCTTTACATAAAAACAGTAATCTAGGTAGAGTGATTAATTTTTTAGAACAACCTCTACAAATCTATTAAAATGTCTTCGACTTCAAAAAACTCCATTCAAGCATTCCCATGTGTTACCATTGTCAGGTAAGAAAAACATTCAATTTATATAAGAAAAGAAAGAAAATGTCTCAAGGTACTGTACTTTTAATGAGTTGTTGTTCTCATCCATCAAAACTGAAAGTTTAATGCAGCAAAAATATTTGTTTTAGGCATTATTTGACTCAAAGCCAAATCCATACCCACTTTTTCTTACAGAATCCCTCAGTTCTCTAACCCACAAATCCCAGGATGTCTCAGACTATAGTTTGAAACTAGAACTTTAAATTAAAATGGTTGTGCAAAAGGAAGAAGGTACCACATACAGACAGCATCTTCCAGTGGCTCCACAAACTTCATCCGAATTAGAGAAAACAACCAGGCTGTCATGTCTTCAAGAGACCTCTGATGTTCAAAGAGAATTTTGTGCACATTAATTCTCAAAATTGTTCACTGACACTGTAAAGACAGCTGCAAAATGATGGGCTTTCCTGGCCCACATTTGCATATTAGCATATGTGTCTGGTAGAAGGACTAGACATCAGCAGACCTGGGCATGGGTATGGCTCAGCCAGAGTCCCCATTTACTTGTTACTGGAAGTGTTAACTGCTTAAAGCATGGGTTGATTGATAGACTCATTGATTCATTCATTGAGAAAACATCTGCTGAGGAAATTTTACATGCCAAACCCAGAATGGGGAAACAGAGATGAAGGGGATATGGCCCCTGCCCACAAGGAGCTCATAAGCTAATGGAGAAGCACAGTCCAAACATTTAGACAAGCTGCAATAAAGGGCTCTGAGCAGGTTAAGCACTTGAGCCTGGACTTGAATCCTGGCTCTACCACTTGGCTGGGTGAATTTGGGAAAATTTATTTAATCTCTTCAAGCTTAGTTCCTTAAGCTGTAAAGTGGGGACAGTAATCATATCTCTTACATTGAGTTACTGTCAGAATTAAGTGAGATAATATATATTACTATACATGTCAGTAAACTTTCAGTAAACGTTGGCTATGATTATTATTATTTATTATTATCTGGGTGGTTATACTAGATATCTTTTTAGGTCCTTTATAACCCTGAGATTCTACTAATTAGCTGTGACCCAGAGTAAGCAATTTAACATCTCTGGGCCTCACATTCTTTATCTGTTAAATGAAAGGGTATAGCTAAGGGACCTCTAAAATCCCTTCCAGCACTAGAATATTAAAAGGCTCTATGACTGATCTTATATGATTTCATATGTGTCTCAGTAACACTGCTTAGATAAACTGGTACAACAAATAAACCATCTTTCTCTGAGTCGTTTTTCACTTTTGTTCCTTTAATCTCATAACCTACCTATGCATATATAGGATGTGCACAAGGTATCAGTCCCCAGAGAGAAAAATAGGCAAGTGCAGGGGAAGCCAGGTCCCTGTCCCCTTCCTTTAGGCTGGGTAGTGGTTTCCAAAATACAAGTGTGGGAGGAGCATTGAATGGATTCATTCATTCATCCACACAAGCATCCCACATACTGAGGGAAGAGAGCCTTCCTGTGCTCCCGTGGCACCCACAACTTGTCCCCATATGCTACTCTCCACACTGCCATCTTATCTGCCTGCACCAGCAACTAAATTGATTGAGGGCTGGGACTTTGTCATGCTAACTTCGCATTCTTAGTCCCAAACACAGTGCCTGGAATGTGGCAGACACCTAATGACTTAATTAACTAAAATTCAAACTTCCCTCAAAACCAAAACTATACATTTGCAAAGTTACTAGGCATTTTGAGGTATGGGCCTGAACCTCTGGGGATTCTTTACAAAGGGTCACCAATTTAGTTGTGTCAAGAAATAGCTGTGTGACCCTGGGTGGGAGGGGGAGGGGGGAGACACGCAGCGGGAGGATCATTTCAGTTTCCTCTTTGATAAAATGAGGGAAGTGGATTAGATCAGAGGACGGCAAACTATGACTCCTGGGCCATATCCAGCCTATGGTCCCCCCAGTTTAGAGTGATTTTTACATTTTTATTTTTATTTTTTTTTATTTTTTTATTTTTTTTTGCGGTACACGGGCCTCTCACTGTTGTGGCCTCTCCCATTGCGGAGCACAGGCTCCGGACACGCAGGCTCAGTGGCCATGGCTCACGGGCCCAGCCTCTCCGCGGCATGTGGGATCTTCCCGGACCGGGGCACGAACCCATGTCCCCTGCATCGGCAGGTGGACTCTCAACCACTGCGCCACCAGGGAAGCCCCGATTTTTACATTTTTAAAGGGTTATGAAGCAAATAAAGAATAATATGCATCAGAGACCCCCCTAAGCCAATGCGGTTCTCTAAACAAAACATATTTACTTTCTGGCCCTTTAAAGCTTGCTGACCCTGGATTACATGAGCTCTAAGGTCCCTTTAAACCCAGAAGTGTTAGCATTCTGATTCTGCTTAATCAATCCCATTCTGGCTCTGCACACAGAGCATTCCCAAGTCTGAATCAGTACGCACAGCAGGAGCTCAATTGTTATTTGTCTAATTGAATAAATGGATTCTGCAACAGTAACCCTAAGAACTAAATCCCCCACCACGAGAGTACACTGGGTCAATGTGTATCAAATGATACAACACGGGGACCATGCAGCAGTTCTACTGGCCCTTTGGATGACAGTGGCACCAAAAATGGCCCAGAGCTCAGATAACCAGGATTAAGATTCACCTTGTTCCACCAAATAAAAAATACACTTAGCCGTCCCCTGAACAGACGCCTTGGGCAAATTGTAAAGCTGTCTAGAAGTAGCTATCAGAAACACAGATCATCTAAACAGATAATCTTAATAGCCATGGGCCCAAGAGAATAAATCCTATCCAAAATAAGGCATATAGGATAATTTAGATCCCAACATTCTGTTTCTCTTTTCCTCTCTTCTCTTTTCCTCTCTTGTTAAGTGGGTAGGACTCCACGCTCCCACTGCAGGGGGACGGGGTTCGATCCCTGGTCAGGGAACTAGATCCCGCATGCCGCAACTAAGAGTTTGCATGCCACAACTAAGAAGTCTGCATGCCACAACAAAGATTCCGCATGCTGCAACTAAGACCCGGCATAGCGGAAAATAAATAAATAATAAATTAATACATTTTTAAAAAGAAAAAGAATACACAATACCAAAACAAGGAATTCAAACATTTATGTCAGGGCAGCCAGCCAAGGAGAGTCTAGAATATATGATCCTATTATCACTAATGGAAGTTGGAGCAAGGTAACAGAGACAATAAGGCCTACCTCCACTCTCACTACACATACTTTTCCAAAATAAACAGCTAGCAGTTATTCTTTTAATGTTCCTTCTCTGTACACCCATAAATCACTCCTGGGCATATATCTTTTGCTGGTTTCAAAGAGGGGGTTTCTGGTTTTTCTTTTTTTTTTTTTCTTCCTTACCTTCACTCTTCATCTTTCTGGATGCTACCAAGGAGTCCTGAATGGACCTGGGGGTGCTTGTCTACAATCCCTCAGTTGAGCATCTCCAGTCCACGTGCAACACACACAACCCCAACCTCCCTTGTCAGACTGTCCCTTAGGAAAACCAAGTTGATCTGGAGATTCTGCCCTCTACAGTCTCTGCTAAAGAAGCTACTTGGAGCTCTCTCTCCTCCCAGATGACCAGAGAAGTCTGAAGGCACCCACACCCAATGACGAGGTGGATTCATACATCTCACTCCCATCCCCACCCCCAGACACCATGCTCCAAATATACTGGCCCAGAAGGTTAAAACAACAACAACCTGTATATCTCAATCCTTAATTCCAGGCTTTTCAGAAACCTGAGGAGAGAAGAACAGTTTATTTGGATTCTCTTCCTGACTCATTAGGTAAGCTTTTTCCAATAGCCAGAACAGACAGACAGACCTGACCCTCTGCTGACCTCTGCATGAGCTTCAAAAAAAAAATTTTTTTTAAATCCCATTCCTTCTCAGTCTTGTTGTTTTCATGGGTTTTTCAACCAATAAAAAGGGTTTAATCCCAGTTGGCATTTTGCTTTGAAGATAAGAAGCCAACACTTGGGGACTTCCCTGGTAGCGCAGTGGTTAAGCATCCACCTGCCCATGCAGGGAACATGGTTCGATCTCTGGTCCAGGAAGATCCCACATGCCGCAGAGCAACTAAGCCCATGCACCACAACTACTGAGCCTGCACTCTAGAGCCCGCGAGCCACAACTACTGAGCCCGCGCGCCACAACTACTGAAGCCCGCTTACCTAGAGCCTGTGCTCTGCAACAGTAGAAGACACCAAAATGAGAAGCCCATGCACCGCAACAAAGAGTAGCCCCCACTCACCACAACTAGAGAAAGCCTGTGCACAGCAGTGAAGACCCAATGCAGACAAAATAAATAAATAAAATAAATTAATTTTTAAAAAAAAGAATCCAACACTTGGATTATATTATCGGAGCTCTAAGACCCTCCGCCCCCGCAATGATCCCAGGGCCAAATAGCCTCACCCACATTTTCTCCAAATTCCATCACTGTAACCCCTGCTGCGGGACCCAGCACAGCCCTGAGCACCTGTTCCTGCCTCTTCTCCCTGCTGGAGCATGTGATTCAGAACCACTAGGGCCAAAAAACAAAAAATCATCACGTGGTTTTTAAAAAATCCCTGGAAGGAGTCTAGGTAATTAACGTACAGAAACGCAGACTGACTGCCTCCACCATAAGATAAATCTGATATCTACTCACTCTGTCTCTATAAAAGGTTTCACAGACTATTCATTATCACTTGAACAAAGAAAAGAGACCCACACGTGCCTTTTGAATGTAAAGTTTCATAGGAAGCTTGAGGTGATTCAAATAGGTGTTGGAAGACACATTGGACTACTCAGATATTATCATCAAGTATATATGAGAAAACTGCATATTAATACTCAAAATACACTACTGCTTATTCTTTTAACAGTGCACAATCATCTTAGTAAACATGGTACAACCATTCTCACTCCTCAAAGCAGAAATGACCATTTCCTCTACTTTGTGGGCCCACTGGACCCTGTAAGGATGTTAATAACAGGAACTGTGACCCTTTATTTACTCGTTTGTTTGTATGATCATCTCCCCACACCCCACTGCTTCCACTACTCCAGGCTGTAAGTCCCTTGAGGACAAGGATCCCAACATATTCTTTGTTTTTTAATATTTATTTATTTATTTGGCTGCATCAGGTCTTAGTTGCGGCAAGGGGTACCTTTCGTTGCGGTGCACGAGGTACCTTTCGTTGCGGTGCACGGGCTTCTCTCTAATTGTGGTGCATGGGATCTAGAGTGTGTGGGCTTAGAGCATGTGGGCTCTTAGTTCCCCAACCAGGGATCGAACCCGTGTCCCCTGCACTGGAAGGTGGATTCTTAACCACTGGACCACCAGAGAAGTCCCCCATATTCTTTCTTGAGTCCTCAGTGTCCAATAGACTGTCTAGCACCCAGCAGGTACTTCATAACACCAGGATGAAAAGCAGGAGATGCAGCAGGTACTAAGAGAGCAGAAACTGAATCTGTCTTATTCATTGTTACCTGGCCTATACATATTTTTTGAATGAATGGATGTACCGAAGAAATAAAAGACCAGTGGTACTAGGGCATGAAAGTATAGAGCTTGGTTGTGGAGTAATAAATATCATCTTTCGTCAATTCTAAAAACATGTTTTCTTACATTTTGACAGCTTAGAAATTAGGATATATTTTACAATGGATGGCATCTTGGCATTGTGTCACAGTTTATTTGGAACCTTCTGTTTCTTTCTCAGTGGTACATAGAATAGTCTTACATGTTCAAAAATAATAGTCATAGATTCAGTGAAATACAATCATTTGATGTGGCTGCAGTAAGAAGGGTTGGAAAGGTGAGTGTAAAGTTGCACTGAATTTTCCACAAGAGTAGAAACGAAAAGAGAGCTTGGGACTTCTTAGTGGCTGGCAAGTGGAGTGCCTATGTCCTTCAGAATGACTGCCCCTTCTCTAAAAGCAGCCCAATGGCCAGTCTACGCTAAATAACCCTGTCCTTCCGCCTACCACTGATTGGTCCAGGGGTGGTCACATGATCCAAAGTGAGCCAATCATTATTACTCTGAGTTTTTGTTTTTGGGTTTTTTTTGCGGTACGCGGGCCTCTCACTGTTGTGGCCTCTCCCGCTGTGGAGCACAGGCTCCGGATGTGCAGGCTCAGCGGCCATGGCTCATGGGCCTAGCCGCTGCGCAGCATGTGGGATCTTCCCGGACCGGGGCACGAACCTGTGTCCCCTGGCATCGGCAAGCGGACTCTCAACCACTGCGCCACCAGGGAAGCCCTGAGTTTTTTTTACTTGAAGCCAATGAGAGTGTAGGTCAGTTTGTCTCTGATGTTAGCAACAGTGAGATTTAGCGTTCAGCAGCAATCCCTGGCCATGCTCCCTGCCAGGTAGGAGAGAAGCAAAGGCAAGAGACAGAGTCTTGATATCATTTGAGTGCCTGTGTGGCTCAAACTAGCTACATGCTCACCAAACCCATTTCTTTTTCTTCTTAGGCCATATTTCTCAGCCTCCTTTACCATTAGGTGGGGTCATGTACTGAGTAATAACTGATGGAATGAGGACAGAACTAATATAAGCCACTTCCAGACCTGGCCCATGAAAACCTCACACGTGAGATCCTTCAATCTTCTTCTCCATCTTCAGGTTAAAAGGAGAGAACTCTGAGATACCTAAAAGAGATGGGAGCCACAAGATGGCAGGAGCCTGGGTCCCTAAACATAGAAGGTAGCCTAACCAGAAAAAAAACTATGTTGAACTGTTGTATGAATGAGAAATAAACTTCATTTGTGTTAAGCACTGAAATTTGGGGGGATTATTAAGGTAATTGCCTACTGTAATATTTCCTGGTTCCAGCTGCACCCAACGTTCCTATGGTTACATGAAGCATGCCAGGATTCTTCCCATAAATTCCCTCTTTGCCCAAGCTAGTTTGAGTTGGGTGTCTTTCATTTACAACTCGAAGAATTCTGAAGAACACAGCCAAGAAAAATGAACTGCCGTCATTTGAAGTGGCAAGAAGATAAAAGTAAGCAACAATCCCTAAGTGTCAAGGGAACACCTAGAATATTTCTCAGAACAGAGTAATAATTCCAACAAACTGATGACAAATCACAAAAGATTCTTTTCAGTTTCTAAGGGCTTCTAGCTCTGAACTCATAAGCCACTTACAGTAAGATACTCTCTCCATTCTCATTTTATTAACAGAAACATGTATGAAGTTGTAATAACCCTGCCTTAGGGTATACCCTCATGAGTTCTCACCCATCTAGAATCCTAGCAAGATAAACGTCACTTACCATACATAGTCAGCCCTGCTGTCCCAGGATTTATTGGGAAATGGATCCACATGTAACTCCAGAAAGTCAGATAATTACTCTGGGGCACAGAGCCCTGGGTATGAGTATACAAGCCTGACCAGAATTTTCAAAAATAAATATTCAGGAACCACCAAAGCTTAAGGGAGCATTTATAAGACTATAAATTAAAAGATTACAAAAATAAACAGAAGAGTAACGCCATGAATGCCTACGTGAGCAATGAAAAGTTTTGCCTGAACTGGGAGCCAGAGATGACAGAGCATGCATCCTGCTCAGTTTCCAGAAATGTCTCTCAATGAGCCCAAGTTTCTTTTATAACAAGCACCGATATCTATAATACTTTCTAGGGGCTCGTTACAGAGCACTTCTACACTATACATTGAGTAATCTGACTCTCACAATGACAGTAGGAAGCTGGGATTGTCATCAGTTCTCCATTTACAGCTAAAAACACAGGCTCAGACAGGTCAAGTGCTCACAGCCCCAGGATTTGTGGTTTGAGCCAAGACTTGAGCTCCAATTTCCTGACCCCATATCCTCTGTCCATTTCGTTGTCACCCAAACTATGGAATGCCAGGGCCGAGAAAGCTGGAGAAGACTTTTCCCCACTGCCATAATTCATCAACCCATTTGGAGGGTAGTTTTCTATGTTTCATGCAGTCATATGTGGGAACTTTCCCGGGGGGGTGTGGCAGAGCATTAAAGGGCCTGGGATAAATGCCTGGTCTGCCTGCAAACCCAGCTGGGAAAACACTCCCTGACAAGACACCACAGCTTGTACCCACAAGGAGGCCTTGACAGAGGAGAAAGGAGCCTGAAGCAGGGGGTTAGGAGTGCTGAGACCCTCATGTAATCCTGGCAGAAACTCATGGTTGGAAGCCTCTGAGAATCAGGCAGCAAGCTCTCTCAGGACCCCAAAGATAGAATCTGGAGCAAATGAACTGAAGTTACTCTTTGCTTTGGAGGGAGAGGGGATCAAATGCATAAACTTAGCTGGCCTCAGAAAGCATTCTCTCAGACGATTTTCATGAGCCGCTTCTGAGAGACAAATTGCCAAGATCAAACACATACATATTACCTGGGAAAGACGAAAAAGGAAAAAAAAACAAAAGTGCTTTAGTAAAAGCCATTCATCCCTGGCAGCTGGTGATCCACCACCTCAGAAAGAAGACATGGGAAATTGGGGGAGCTGCCCTTTGGGGTGTTGGGAAAACCGAGGAGTGGGCCTCTCCTGAATATCACTATTTCCCAGACTCCAAGGATGAGAGGGAGGTCCTGTACCCTGGTACAGTTCCCCCAGAAATAGAAAAATCCAGGATCCTGAAGAGACATGGGATAGTGGAAGGAGCAAAGGCCTTGATTTGAACAACTTGGGCTTGAGCCACTGCTCAGTCTCTTGGTAGCTGCGACTTTAAGCAAGTCACAACCTCTTTGAGCCTCAGCTTCAATATCTGTAAAGGATACAACACTGACCTTACAGGACTGTGGGGAGGATAAAACAAAATTATTAATGTAAAGGGCATAGCACAGTGTCTGATATATAAGAGCTGCTCAATAAATATTAGTTCTTTTCCCCCTCAACCCTCACTTCAATTCCTTAGTATTAGAATTCTAATACTTGGTCATTCTAATTCTTAGTAATTCACCAGTCCTTAGTAGTCTTGACAGGATCATGTATATTATCCAATATCTTGGCCATTTCACTTTGCCTCTTTGAAATATAAGCATCTGCGACTTTAGCTGTGAACATCTCAAATAACTCCAGGCCCTTGGGCCTCTTATTAGTCTACTTCATGCTTACTAAATTCCCTTAGACAAACAAACAAACAACTGCAACCTTATAACCTTTCTCCAGTCTGAAAGAGAATCCAAACCTTATGGATATTTAGCACATAGCTGCACTTTAACAACTGGCAAATTCGACTAAACTTTCCACAAGGCTTAAAATAAAAGAGTTTTGAGCTCACCAAAGCTCTACTGAATTTAATCAGTATGTAGTGTGCCTGTGAACACAGGGACAACAGGAAGGATGAGGATCTTGTGGTCTTCTTCTTCATTACCTTCCTGGTCTTTGGGACCATTTCCTCTTGACATCCACCTATCCAAGACAGGGCCATGCCCCTCCTCTAGGTCTTCTGTATATACCACTACCAGTGCTTTGACTGTACTACACAATAGTCATCTATTTTATGCCTCCTTCACTAGTCTACGATCTCCTTTCAGGCAAGGACAGTGTTCTACCAAATCTCGATTACCAGAAACTACCGACACAGTACCTGGTGCATAACAGATACTGAATTAACATTGGATCGATGGATGGATAGATGGATGAATAAACAAAAAGTGTTTTTAGATCTGCGAGAAACCTTAGAAATAATCTAGTCGAATACAAGGGCTTCATTTCACAGATAAGGAAGCTGAGGCTCAGAGCTGTAAGATGACTCAGCCAAGGTAGCCTCAAAGGCAGTAAGAAGATGACAAGTGGTGGCAGTCACATGCCATTTTGACTGTGAGTTCAAAGGCAGACATCACTTCACACTCACCCCCAAGGGGAGGCAGTGTAGCTTGGTGGACACAGCATGGGCTCCCCGGAGACGTCTTCTGCTACCTATCAGTCATGTGATTTTGGATAAATTGTTACATCTCTCTGAGTCACAGTGGCTGCATCTGCTAATTGGGGCTATTAACAACTCCAGGGTTGTTGGGAGTATTAAATCTGCCAACATACATAAAGTGCCTTGCATAGCATCAGCACTATGTGCTAAA
This sequence comes from Hyperoodon ampullatus, assembly GCF_949752795.1. Classification (NCBI taxonomy): domain Eukaryota; kingdom Metazoa; phylum Chordata; class Mammalia; order Artiodactyla; family Ziphiidae; genus Hyperoodon; species Hyperoodon ampullatus. The sequence continues at coordinate 50,365,265 of NC_136920.1, read as the reverse complement.
CAAATGTTTACTGAATGAATCATGAATGAGTCCCTGTCTAGCATACCACGACTTCATGATCCTGGCTTAGACTTTATACTTAAATCTCTGCCCACGTGGAAGGTGGCTGGGACACCCATAATTATAGAGCCATGTACTTGGAGTTTGTTTCTTGCTGGAATTGGATTTTAAAGCCAAGTAGCCTCTGTAATGTTGCTCACTGTTCCTTTCACCTGGGTTGCCCTTGCTACCTTCCTTATTGCCACACAATTGTTACCCATCTTCCATTACCCAGCTATATATGCCCTGTCTAGAAAGCCCTCTCTCGTTCCTATGATGTCTTCAGTCCTTCCTGCCTCACTAATTACTTTCCACCCTAGAGTAGAGGGGTGTATCTGTTTGGTTTTTTAAATTGTGGCAAAATACATATAATGTAAAATTTACCATCTTAACCATTTTTAAGTGTACAGTTCAGTACTGTTAAGTATATTCACATTGTTGTGCAGCCTATCTCCAGAACTTTTTCACTTTGCAAAACCAAAACTCTATACCCTTTAAACAACGACTCCCCTATTGTTTCCTCCTCCCATACCCTGGCAAACACCATTCTACTTTTTGTCTCTAGGAGTTTAATTACTCTAGGTACTTCATATAAGTAGAATCATACAATATTTGTCCACTTGTGTCTGGTTTATATCACATAGCGTAATGTCCTCAAGGTTCATCCATGTTGTAGCATGTGTCATAATTTCCTTCCTTTTCGAGGCTATTCAGCTTTGAACTACATTCAAGGCTGAATACATTGAATGATTATTCAATATTCCATTGCATGTACATTCTACATTTGCTTATCCATATATCTGTTGATAGACACTTGGGTTGCTTCCACTTTTTGGCTATTGTGAATAATGCTACTATGAACATGGGTGTATAGAGGTATATCTGTTTTATCTCCTCTACTTAAGTATGAATTTTTCAATGACAAAGGGTGGGTCTCAGTCACCTCTATAGTTCTCAAGATATCTGACACATGATGAGCACTCAATAAATACCTATCAAATAAATAAGACAGTAATCTGCTCCAAAGATGAAAAAAGTAATGATCTTCCACACACAAATTTGCAAAATGGCAGTATTACACAGCAGAAAAGCACAGTCTTTGCAGTAAGACAGTCTTGATTTCTGGTCTTGGATCTGCTTCTTCTTAGTCATGTGATCTTAGACATGTTGCTTAAGCTCTCAGAGCTTCAGTTTCTTTATGTGTTTTTTGCCACAATTAAATACTATAACTTATGTAAAGCAGTTAGCACAGCACTTGGCACACCATAAACTCAAAAAATGTTTGCCAATATTATTATTATAAAGTTATATAATAAAAGTAACTTATTGCACATACAAACATGCCATTTAGCTTCCTGGCCAAGATGACTTTAAAAGCAAAGAACGTACAGAATTCTGAAACCAAACAATTTATGACAGGTCATAGTCAAAACAGAAAGACACTATACAGCAGCTACAATGAATCCAGATTGGTATCACTAAACATGGAATCTTGAGCTATACAGTTGCAGTTCTGGGAGCTGGAAACTTTGTCACATCAAAGGGACAGACTTAAATGTTGTACTAAGAATCATCTCACTCAGCAAAGCAGCCTAAGATCTCATAAACGTTTTTTGTGTTTGTTTGTTTGTTTGTAATTTTCTTTTTTAAAAAATAAATTTATGTATTTATTTATTTTTGGCTGTGTTGGGTCTTCGTTGCTGCGCATGGGTTTTCTTTAGTTGCGGAGAGCGGGGGCTACTCTTCATTGCGGTGCGTGGGCTTCTCATTGCAGTGGCTTCTCTTGTTGCGGAGCACGAGCTCTAGGTACGTGGGCTTCAGTAGCTGTGGCATGCAGGCTCAGTAGTTGTGGCTCGCGGGCTTAGTTGCTCTGTAGCATGTGGGGTCTTCCCAGACCAGGGCTCGAACCCGTGTCCCCTGCATTGGCAGGCGGATTCTTAACCACTGTGCCACCAGGGAAGTCCCTCATAAACGTTTTTTTAATCAGGATGACTTGAGGGGTTTTTTTGGTGCCTGGGCTAAATCTATTTTGAATTTGATCATTCATGTTTTGAACATTTTAACAAAACGATGAAAGAAATAAATAGATCTTTATTACTATTTCAGACAGAAGTATTTATTTCGATCTGTCTCAAAGGAAATTGAGTGTCCCCACGCCACTCCCAGATCTTCTTGGACATGAATTCCTTTTGAGGTTGCTATCCAAATTTTCCAGTCCAGAAACATTCCTTCCAAAGTTAGCTCTTAGAAAGTAGAGTTCTTAAATCTTAGAAGGAAAAGCTTAGTCAAGTTTCTTTTTGTCTGCCAAAACAATTAACATTTGCCATGGCTAATTTAAATGGCTCTCTGAGACAAAATCAGAAACTCAGTTGTGTGGTGGAGGAGAGGGAAGGGAAGAAAAAGAGAAGGTAAGACAGAGTTGCCCGAATGCTAATATTGGCCCAAATGTGACCCCAAGGGACCATAACTCCTAACTTTCCTAGGACAATCATGACTTCATGTAAATTTAACTCTATGCTGAGATGATCTGTTAAATGGATGACTAAATGTGATGATATACATATATTTTGTAAGACCTTGCAATTAATTTATAAATAAGGGTAAAAATTCTTTGTCAGACCATACCTTCCACTTTTGAATTCAGAACAATACTTTCCCCATATGCTACGTGTCAATTTTAATTTGGCTCCCAAACAACAGCTAAGGGCTACTGCTGCCTTACCCACCCAGGATACCCAAATGACGTCGAGGTCCATTAGGTGAAGGGCACCAGGGTGAGACTTGAAACACAGGGCCTTGTTTAAGCTTCAGGACAACACTATGCTCTAAGTATTGATTTTGGTGATGACTGCACAACTCTGTGAATATACTAAAAAACTACTGAATTGTATGTACAGTTTAAATGGGTGAATTGTGTGATGTGTGAATTATATCTCAATAAAGCTATTTTAAAAGTCAGCATTATAGGGCTTCCCTGGTGGCGCAGTGGTTAAGAATCCGCCTGTCAATGCAGGGGACAGGGGTTCCAGCCCGGGTCTGGGAAGATCCCACATGCGGCGAAGCAACTAAGCCCGTGCACCACAACTACTGAGCCTGCGTTCTAGAGCCTGCGAGCCACAACCACTAAATCCCGTGCGCTTAGAGCCTGTGCTCTGCAACAAGAGAAGCCTCTGCAATGAGAAGCCCACACATCGCAATGAAGAGTAGCCCCAGCTCACCACAACTAGAGAAAGCCCGCGTGCAGCAACAAAGACCCAATGCAGCCAAAAATAAATAAAATAAATAATTTTTAAAAAAAATTTTAAAGGCAGCGTTATATAAAATAGTAAATCTTAAGAAAGCTCACTATGTACACACACACCCCATTCACTCCTACTGCCCTGTACCTGTAACCATTCTGTTACCTTATATCCTTCCAAATTCAAATGATTTTTTTTTTTTTGCGGTATGCGGGCCTCTCACTGTTGAGGCCTCTCCCGTTGCGGAGCACAGGCTCCAGACACGCAGGCTCAGCGGCCATGGCTCATGGGCCTAGCCGCTCCGCGGCATGTGGGATCTTCCCAGACTGGGGCACAAACCCGTGTCCCCTGCATCGGCAGGCGGACTCTCAACCAGTGAGCCACCAGGGAAGCCCTCAAACGTATTTTCTTATCCCCACTTCTTTCACAAAGTATGCACTCTTCTACACCAGCGTTCTTCTTTTCTTCTTCTTTTTGGATCATCCTTCTTTCACTTAAAATATGCTTGGAGATCTTCGCATATCAATACTTAGAGAAACCCTCATTTATGTTTGTAGTTTAATAGCTTTCCCTTTTGTGAACATACCCATTTAATTAACCAGTTTCCCACTGATGCACACTTAAGGTTGTTTCCAATCATTTGCTATTAGCAACAATGATACAATGTTTGTGCTTTCTTTTTTTAAAAAATTTATTTATTTATTTATTTTTGGTTGTGTTGGGCCTTCGTTTCTGTGCGAGGGCTTTCTCTAGTTGTGGCAAGCAGGGGCCACTCTTCATCGCAGTGAGCGGGCCTCTCACTATCGCGGCCTCTCTTGTTGCGGAGCACAGGCTCCAGACGCGCAGGCTCAGTAGTTGTGGCTCACGGGCCTAGTTGCTCTGCAGCATGTGGGATTCTCCCAGGTGATCTTCCCGGACCAGGGCTCGAACCCGTGTCCCCTGCATTAGCAGGCAGATTCTCAACCACTGCACCACCAGGGTGTTCCTTCTTTTTAACTTGGTTTTATCAGGTAACATTCTGCTCCTGGACTGTCAGGAGACAGCACCAATAGCAGGAACCACTTCAGAGTTAGTTGGAACCGGGTCTGCATCTAACCTCCTCTGCTAACTAGCTACTAGCTACATGCCTCTAGGAAAGTTACTTGTATTTTCCAAGCCTTAATTTCCTCACTTCATAAAGTGGGCAAAATTCCACCTACTTTATCAGTTTGCTTTTAGGGCTCAATAAGATAAGACTGGCTCCCACTGGCCAAACTTGGGACAATTTTTGTATCAAAAAGCATAAATATTGGGGGAGGGGAGGCAGAAGGTTGGTAATGGATTATAACACATTGGGGGGAAAAGAATCCAGGAATCCAAGTGATACTAAAAAATAAAATAAAAATACAAAAATAAAAGAGAAGGGGGGCTTCCCTGGTGGCGCAGTGGTTGAGAGTCCGCCTGCCGATGCAGGGGACACGGGTTTGTGCCCCGGTCCGGGAAGATCCCACATGCCGCGCAGTGGCTAGGCCCGTGAGCCATGGCCGCTGAGCCTGCGCATCTGGAGCCTGTGCTCCGCAACGGGAGAGGCCACAACAGTGAGAGGCCCACGTACCGCAAAAAAAAAAAAAAAAAAAAAAAGAGGAGGGGAGCTGAAAGCTAATCTATCAGAAAAATGCCAGGAAAGAAATACAGAAAAAATTTGCTGCCTAAATTTTTTTAATAAAATAAATAAAATTTATTTATTTTATTAAAAAAAAAAGAAAAATGTCAGACTCTGACAAGTACAGGTTTCTGGTAACTGACTATACTGCTGAACTGAATGAATAAGCATTTTCAGAACTCTAATGGAAAACTGATGAATTCATAAAAGTTCTAACAAAAGATCAAGATGAAAAAAAATTAATTACATGGGACTGAGTGAACTGATGAGGATGATTATAATTTTTGTGACTTTCTGTTTGAATAAAAAAAAAAATCCCACAAGGACTCAGAGGCAAAAAATATACAAACCAATTTTCACTGCAAAGTATAGGAGCTGTTACAGTGGAGGATTACTGGACTGAATGTCAATATTATGACATAGTATGAGTGTGTTTCGTGTTTGGCAATTGCAATCATTGTTGCTTTTGTTTTGGTCATCCATTTACAATGCTTGGTGTCAGTTTATTTATCTCTTGTAAAAATAAAATACAGTATGTGTGTGTGTGTGTGTGTGAAAAAATAAAAGAAAAATGTCAGGAAGCAAATACAGAACGGAAGAGCGAATTAGAAAATCATCCTTTAATAGATGTTAATTAACCTAGGCCAGGATTATCAATAGATGTTTAAACCACTGAATGAAAGTTTTTGAGGAACAGGATATCCAAACAATCTCAAAGTATCACCCCACAGACAATTTTATTAATTACAAAGAGAAAAGTGTTCCTTTACAGTGCAGATATCAGGCAATGTCACCTCATCCAAAATACAAACCTCATGTCGCCAGTGACATGACAAACTGACAGAATGTGTCACCTAATGTGATGCAAGGGGAGGGATGCAGCATCGCCTCCAGGGAATTCTTACCACGAATGTTTAATCTGAGTCTAAGAATGAGAAAACAATCAGACAAATCCAATCTACAGTCTACAAAGCAGCTTAGATCAAAATGTCAATATTATGAAAGACAAAAAAGGCAGGGAAACTTTGCTACATTAAAAGAAACTAAAGAGACACGACTACATTGTGTAAGTAATCCTTATTAGATCCTGGGTCCCCCTCCCCCCAAAAGGTTATAAACGACATTGGAACAACTGGGGAAATCTGAAAAATATTACTGTTTCAATATAATGATATTGTGGTTACAGGGGAGAATGTCCTTGTTCTTTAGACATACATGCTCCTATGCTTAGAGGTAAAGTGTTGTGGTGTCTGCAACTCACTTTCAAATGGGTTAGAAAAAAAAAAGTGTGTGTGTGAGTATGTGCACATGTGTGTGTGTGAGTATGTGTGCGTGTGTGTGCACATGCGCAGAATGGTAAAGCAAACAAATCTAGATGAAGGGTGTAAGAGTGTTCACTGTAATACTTTTGCAATTTTTCTATATGTTTGAAAATTTTCAAAATAAGTTGGGGGAAAAAAATCAAACCAAACATGTAAGCCACCTGACACCTAGTAGGTGCTATGATTGTTCCCATCATGGCTTCAACTAACTCAATACAACTACAAAAAGCTCCTCCCCTGTGCCCATGGGTAAAATAAACCAAATCAAAGTAAACACCACCAGCCAGCCAGTCCTGCCTTCAGAATGCTTACACTTTTGATCAGATGGCAAGGCAAAAACAGGAAGCAGCTGGAGATGAAGTAAGGTTTCGGTTCCAGAAAATCTACCTGGGGCCTACAACTGCAAAATTTTTTTAAGTTAGGTAACTTTAAAAAACAAAACAGAACCAGTTACCTAACGTCACTAAGAATTTGTTTCCTCATTTACATGGAAAAGTAGAGCTAAAATCTACCACCCAGGTTGACAGAATAAGACAGCATACATAATACACCTTTGTAAAGTATATATTATTGAAGACTCTCATTAAAAGATATTAGTCTCAAAAAAAAAATGATATTAGTCTCCTAGAATAAAAGCAGAGAAGGAAAGCTCCTGGATGGTTCCACCTTTGCTTCCCTATCAGAACACCCAGCAGAAGAATTTGCATTTAGCTTATGCTCACAAATATTGGATGAAGACATAATAATAAGACATTATGAGACAGAATGCTTAAAGAAAGTCTTTTGGGTAACAGATGCCACTGGAATTAGAGGAAAGATTAATATGAGCTGGCCCAGCCAGAGACAGCAACACCTTAACAAAAACACATATTTATGTGCACATAAATTTGCCAAAGCCCTATTACACACATTATCTCATCTGAGCCTCACAATAATCCCCATTTTGGAGATGAATAAACTGAGGCTTGAAAAGACAAATTACCCACCTAGCACACAACTCAAATTTGTGTTTGCTCAACCCAGCCACAGAAGAACGAAAATAACTGGCTAAAAGAATGGAAATAATTCACAGCTCAGCGATCCCAGGGTCTCTGTTGGGACAGTGAGTCACTGATGGCCACTCCTAAACTCAGACCTTTTCTACAAAAAAAATGCCAAAAATCTGCCTTGGGATTGCTTCTGTGGATATTCAGAAAGATGAAAAATCAGGCCTTTTTACCACGTGCTTCAGATATTAAAACAGTGGAGCTTAAATTCCCCTTTCTTGTGTGGTTATGTGACGGAGATGGAGAGGAAGTGAGCAGAAGAGGTTATTTTCACTTCAAGGTTGATGGTGTCCGCATTTTAGTGAAGTTAACCTTAACTCAAAAATAAAATTTTTCTGCAGAATTTTCTGGGGGAAAACTCTTGGCTGCTTTACTATTTCAGATCACTTTTTAAACATCCTGCTGTGTTGCAGACTGGGAAATATATTTTATTTCTCTCTTCCAGAGGTTTCCATGCTATTTACATATCAACCTTTACTACAGCCATCACAAAAACCAGCAGGAACTCTTAATTCCATTTTTCCCCACTTTCTGTCCATCCATCACAAATTCCTTCCCTTAGTAAGAGAGGGTAGCCCAAGTGGCTAATGGACTTGACAAATGGCAGTGTCAAAGACTGCGATAAGAATTTTTTTTAATACTTATTTTATTTATTTTGGCTGCACCAGTCTTCGTTAAGGCATGCGGGATCTAGTTCCCCGACTAGGGATCGAACCTGGGCCCCCTGCATTGGGATCTCGGAGTCCTACCCACTGGACCACCAAGGAAGTCCCTGCGATAAGAATTTAAATCAGGGGGCAATTAAAGGGAAACTGTCCGTGCCCTTTGACCCAGCATTTCTACCCCAGAAATGAATCCTACAGAAATATTCCCACAAGTTCATTACAAAAGGATGCATGCTCAAATGCTCACTGCAGCAGTGTCCAACAGCCACTGAAAAGGGCAAGTTAGAGGAACATGCAAATACACGGGGCAAATGCCTGAAATATATTAAGTAAAAGAGCAAGCAGAATACGTATTATAATAATATCATTAGCATATGTGTGGGACAAAATGACCACCATACACATCAAAATCGCAACAGTTGACTATGGGGGGTGGAATTAAGGGAATTTTCCCTTTGTACAGTAGTTCGTTGTACATTTCTGTAATGAATTTTGCTTAATCTTATGTTATGTCTAGAATCAAAAAACTAATTTAAGATATATATTTATGTGCTCTTTCATGGCCTTTCCTCTTTGCAGTCAAATGCTCTACTCCTGAGTTATAGCCCCGCTTATCTTTGCTCTTCACTTTGGAAACCGCTAGCGCTCTACCTGCATTACTACCTCTAGAAATAAAGAGTGCTGGCTGTAGAAGTTTGCAGTCTTAGGGAATGACAGAATCATGGTTAGAAAGGACAGAAAAGGTCACCTACAATATCTGCCAACAAATGGTATTCCAGCCCATAGGCTAATTAAATATGTGCAGTTATCAAGAAAATCACTATCTTCTGAAGCAGGCCTTGATGTCTTCTAGCTTTGCTGTGACATTCCTAAACATGACATTCAGGAATGGGCAACTGACCTAGACACCAATATCCACAATGCGGCAGGCTAAGCAGACAGAATCATTATCACATCCAAGAAAACTAATATTGTTACACTGTCATCTCCTATGCAGCTCCCATTCAAATTTCCCCAACTGTCCCCACAATGTCCTTTATAGCTTTTTTTTTTAAGTCCAGGATCTGATCAAAGGTTGCATGTGGCATTTGGTTGTCACAGCACTTTAGTCTCTTTTAATCTAGATTAGTCCCCCATTCATTTTGTTTTCTTTTGTTTTGTTTCTCTTTCATGACATTGACATTTTCGAAGATCGCAGGCCAGCTGTTTTGCAGTATGTCCCACAATCTGGACTTGCCTATTTCCTCATGATTAGATTTAGGTTAAACATTTCTGGCAAAAATTCTACCTTGGCGATGTTGTGTACTTCCCATTGCATCAAGTTGTCTAGTTACACTGAGTTATCTTTTTCTTCATTGTGTCACTGTGGGTACGAAGAAAGCATCAGCCAATAAATAAAATATGTAAAGTAATAAATAATGTCAAAAACAGCTTCAATGAGCACCAGCTATTCCAGGCACAGTGCCAGACATTTCAAAATGTATTATCTCATTTAAACCTCAGGACAATCATGCAAAGAAAGAGGTTCAAAGAGGTTAAGTCACTTGCCCAAGGACACACATGTAGTGATAGGAAAGTGCACACATGCACATGTGAACTCACACACACACACACACACACACACACACACAAACAAATGATCTCTGGGGTTCATGGTCTCCCTGAGGATCTTCCAGCGACAGGTTAAGAAGCCCTACCTTAGGGCTTCCCTGGTGGCGCAGTGGTTGAGAGTCCGCCTGTCGATGCAGGGGACGCAGGTTCGGGCCCCAGTGCGGGAAGATCCCACATGCCGCAGAGCGGCTGGGCCCGTGAGCCATGGCCGCTGAGCCTGCATGTCCGGAGCCTGTGCTCCACAACGGGAGAGGCCACAACAGTGAGAGGCCCGTGTACAGCAAAAAAAAGCCCTACCTTAAACTAATCTTGAGGAGTCCTACCTAGCTTTCAAGGGTTGAATTCCTGTGAAGAATAAACTGAAAATAAATTATCTGTGGTCCATACAAAATTATTCCACACTTGGAAATATTTGGAGATGGGCCACCTTTCCACCATAGCCAAGAAAATAGGGCAATGGTTCCATAAATTATTTTAACATTCTGGTATTTGTTTGTCTTGTTTTTTACTATTCTGCAACAAAATGAAAAAAATAGAGAATTTTTCACAAAGCTAAATATATTTTTAATTTTAAAATTAAGTTCTTTCTACAATTTTTGATATAAAATGTCCTTTATTTCATGAGATAAAGTGAAGGAGGACATATTTTTAAATATCTTTACTACAGAAAAATAACCCTTGGCAACAACTCACCCAATTTTATCTTATTTTTTGTATTTTTACTTATCTATAAAATTCAAAACTCTGAAACCCATTGATCTAGGGAATTCTATACAATCAAAATTATTTTTGAGAAACTAACTGGAATAAATGAAGTTCAGCCCCAAAAGAAACCAGATCTGAAATATTTCTGAAATTTCCCTTTAAGTCATCCAAAAAACATTTCAGAAGCTTGGGTGTCCTCATTTTAATGCATTTGTTAAAACCATTTTACGTTTTATTTATTTTTTTATTTTTTATTTTTTATTTTTTTTGCGGTACGCGGGCCTCTCACTGTTGGGCCTCTCCGGTTGCAGAGCACAGCCTCCGGAAGCGCAGGCTCAGCGGCCATGGCTCACGGGCCTAGCCGCTCCGCGGCGTGTGGGATCTTCCCGGACCGGGGCATGAACCCGTGTCCCCTGCATCGGCAGGCGGACTCTCAGCCACTGCGCCACCAGGGAAGCCCCCATTTTACATTTTATATTTGCATTACTCGTTGCCATCTTCCGATATGTTGATATTTCCCGCTTTTGAATGGGTCCTTATGACTTAGATTAGTTTATTCAATCTACAAACATTCACAGAGTCCCCAGTTTGTGCAAGGCACTCTATTAGGTGCCTGAGAACCCAGCCTGGTGAGTTTTTTCTTGCCTCCATGTCTCAGGTCAAAGGTCACCATCAACTTTGTGAACACTGCTCCTCCCCCGCCAAGGAAGCATGAAAGTCCGTCCTCCTTGGGGCTGTGCTCTCCTAGCACTGCCTACAAACCTCTCTGTGTGTGATTATATGTTTATGTTCCGCTCCCTCACCTGAGCAATTTTTCCAAAGCAAATACTATCTTATTCAATGCTGTATTCCTAGCACAGTGCACGTATACCTGGTGATCAGTATAAATTAGTGGAATAAATATATCTTATGATGAGGAAACTAAAGCTCACCAAAAAAATATGACGTGTCCAAAATCATACAGCTAATAAATAAGTAGTACTCAGTCTTAGAAAGCCTCACCAGAGCTCTCTTCCATTCCACCATGCTGCATCCTACACACAGACAGGGTGAGTGAGAGATCTTAGATGTCTTCCTGGAAGCTCAAACTCAATATGACCAAAAGTTCCTCCTCCTTGAAAAAACAAACAAAAATCTGGTCCCCAGCGAATGTTACCTTTCTCTTGTAAGCAGCATCTCCAGTGGCTCAAGGAAAAACTCAAGTCATCTCGACTCCTTCTTTTCCCTATACCCACATCCAATCAGTCTACAGTCTTATCACTTATAATCTTCAAACTTAGTGTCTCTCCAATCTCTTCCCTTCTCTCCTAGCCCCTGCCACCACCCTAGATCCAAGCCACCACCATGCCACATGGAGACTACAAAAATGACGTGCTACCTCATCTCACGTTCACTTTGGCTAATTCTCTCCAGTCTCTTTCCCACTTAACAGCCACCGTGATGGTTTTAACATCATTCTACCTGCATATGTAATTCATCTAGCTAATTAAAGCCGTTCACTTAAGATAAAGACCAAATTCACCTGTGGCTCAGAAAACTGCCCACTCTCTAGACTCTGTCCACCTCTCCAGCCTCATTTGTCTTCATTCCGGTCTCTCTCCCTTGCTCTGCCTCCATATACTAACCTTTTAAATCCTCATATTTATCGCTTTCCTTTGTATTTTGAACATGCAGTTGCCCTTTGTTCCCATTCTCAGCACCTCCCATTGCAGTCCTAAATTACTTACACTCACTCTTCAAGTCTCTTGAAATGTCACTTCCTACAGGAAGCCTTCCCTGATTCTCCCAAACAAGGGAAGCACACCACATTAGACACTTCTATCCCACCTTGTAGTACATCCCCCTTTGGCAGGAGCATTCATCACACCTGCAATTACTTCTCCAATGATTATCTCCCCTATTTAGAACATAAGCTCCATGATGGCAGTGGAAGCGTCTCTTTTCACTGAGGTATCCAGTCCTTAGAATATAGTAGCTGCTCACCATATCTGCTGACAGAAGGACAGCCTGAGGCCATAACATCAGGCCAAGTAAACCAAGGGGAAAGGATTCTTATCCCTTTGCAAAGGATTTAAACTAAGGGAGAGGACTTCCCTGGTGGAGCAGTGGTTGAGAATCCGCCTGCCAATGCAGGGGACACAGGTTCAAGCCCTAGTCCGGGAAGATCCCACATACCGCAGAGCAACTAAGCCCATGCGCCACAACTATTGAGCCTGCACTCTAGAGCCTGCATGCTACAACTACTGAAGCCTGCGTGCCTAGAGCTTGTGCTCCACAACAAGAGAAGCCACTGCAATGAGAACACGTGCACCGCCACAAAGAGTAGCCCCCGCTCACCGCAACTAGAGAAAGCCCGCGTGCAGCAATGAAGACCCAATGCAGCCAAAAATAAATAAATAAATAAATAAATGTTTAAATAAAATAAGGGAGAAAGAAATGCATAGTTTTTCAAGGTCACAGAGATAGCAGTGATAGGGCCAAAACTAACCTTCCATTCTGCTCATTTCTCCTCCCTAAAACACTAAAAACCCTGGGTAGGAGAGGGCACAGCTTAGAAGAGGGATGAAAAGATGATGAGTGAGAGGTCCAAGATGACAGCTTCTGAATCTGCCTGTCATACTAGTTGCCTCCAGATGGGCAGCAGTTAGACTTTTCATGCCTAGAGAAGCACTGTCTTACACAAACATAACCACTACCACATCCTTTTCCTTAATAGGAAGTTTATAAAATAACAAACTTCTTTCATCCACAAAGGAGAAGAAATAACAGGAGGAAAAGCTGTTGCTGCTCCAAGCACCTTAAGAAAAAAAAAAACCCAAATGGCTAGTTTGGCCACCTGGACCTGCTCCTCAGCAATCAACAGGGAAGGGAGGGGAAAAGACAGCCTTCCCACCACATACTAAAGCAGGAAAAAGAAAAAAAAAAGTATTAAATGAGGCAGAAGCCATTCGAAGTCTACTTATTCTTTGGGAATTATGAGAACATTTTGCGTAGAGCATTTAAAAACCTCGCTAATGCATTGGCAGCTCTTAATACAGGTACCAAGGAAAGGAAAAGTGGCATGGGCTCAACCGCAACAGTTCACTGTCCACGTGCTGCTGAGGCCAAACTATGTCTGTCACAGAAGCCACAAACCAGGCCAAGGGGTCAGGTTCGTTGCTGTTCATCCTGCCAAGCACCAACTGCAAGAAAAAGAAAAGGCAAAGCCTCTTCAATGAGGACTCTGTAGAATAACTATTAGCACATTCTCATTCACCCTGGAGTTTCTGGGTGAAGAAGAGAATGGATGAGAGGGTATTCAGAGAAAAGTGAAAGTGACTTAGAGAAAGAGATGTCATCTACTGGCGATAAGAGGGAGATTTTGAAACACAGAGGAAAAATGAGAATGGCAAATGGAGAGGCAGGGAAAGAAACTGGAAGAACTTCAAGAGACACAGAGGGGTGGGGAAAGGAAGGTACAGCGGGAGAGATGCTCAGCAAAGCAGACAGTAAGCAACAGAAAAACAGAGAGAGAAGCAAAGCCAGGCAGTCCATCTTTTCCCAAATCCCAAAGCTGCTCATTGCATCCCAATAAATCACTCTACCACAAAGCCCATACAATGGACTGTCCTTTGCATTCAGTAACAAGCAGCATTTAACGAAGCATCGCCCAGCTGCAACTTTGGAGACCTAAGGGTCTGAATTAAAAATGAACATAATTGGTTCAGCAACAGAAGACAACCAGTGATGACTTTCCCCCAATGCCTGCCTTGGCTATGAAAGGTTTAGCGTTTTGAAGTTAAGCATAAAACACTCTGGCATTTCTCCTTTTGACATTCCAAGAGGGGGTGTGGTTGACCCCAGGTCCATTCATTTCCAAGGTTGTAGATCTCTCAGCTAAGACTGGCCCCATCTGTTCTGGAGTCAGCCAGCTGTTTATTTCAAAATAACATATTTATTGTACTAATCATCCTACTAACTCTTACAAGAAGACAGCCAATATCATACGGGTCAAAATGCTCTCTGTCTTGTTAAACGTGACAGTTTGTTTAAAAACCAAAACCAAAAAGCAAAAAAAACTCTACTATCCTCCTCGGTTTCAACCTCCAGGATCACTCTTCCATGCGTACCTTTCAGTAATGGCAAATGAAGGTTAATGGCGCTTCTAACTTTTCCTTTCCCTAATGCTTTAAAATGAACCGGAGTGTCCCTAATGATCTCTTCTCCAAACCGTTACTGGTGACTGTGCCTCAGGAAACGGCAGCTCATTATGGTACCATTGTCAGTGGCAAGGAGCCTATTGCAATGTAATTTAAAACACTCACACAAGCACAAATCTGTCGGCTCCACTTCCAAACAATCCTGAAATCCTGCAGTTGGGAGAAGAAAAACACTTAACAAAAATGCTGCATCTAGAAGCCCAAGAGAACCTTCATGAGACACGTGAAATGTTTCTGACAGGCACGGAGTGCACCATTAAAGGACACTGTCACCTCAAATCAGCAGAAAAGGCGAGACAAACGACGTAGACACACACACATACATAAAATAAAGCCCCACAAAACTTAACCTACTCAGAAGCACGCTCATCTTAAAAATGAATAGTGTGTGCTCGCCCAAGTGACATGAAATGTTCCAAAGTAGTGCGACCACATTAAATCACTGTCTCCATTTCTCCCCACGCATCACCCCTTCCCACTCAAATCTCAGCACTAGGGCCGTGTGTGACAGGACTGCAGTCCCCCAACCTCTGCCTTCCTCTGATTTTCCAAGAGCACTTCCCAACGTCCTCCCCAGCCCAGCCCCCTCTCCCAGCCTCCAAAAAGGTTGAGGGGAGTTGCGACTAGGGAACTGGCAGGCATAGGTCCTCCGGCGGGGGAAGGTTGCTGGAGTTGTTCTTTGCAGTGACCCAAATTGCACAGAGCTTTTCGCTTAGCAGCGTTTGCGAGCACCTCCCCAGTCCTCCCGCCCCCATCTTCCCAAAAGAAAGCCTTGAGAACTAAGCGGGAGGAATAACTTGGTAAGAACCATTTGAATAAATCACTTCAACTCACCTGGTTTGGGATTTTTCTCCCCACCCCAGGCATAAACAGAAAGGATGTGCGAATGAGTCACGCACGCAAGGGAAGGTGTTGCGATGTCCTAAGTCCAAGGGCTGGAGTCAGTCCCTGCCCTGGTGCTGCTGCCACTCTTAGCTCAGCTGGAGCGAGCGGCAATCGCAAGCCCAGCAGCAGCAGGGGGGTGGATAGACCTTAGCACAATGAATGCAGTGGGGTTTTTGCAATGACATCATCCCTCTGTCCAAAAGGCCCCAATAGCCATGCTCAGGTGCGATGCATTCTGGGAATTGTAGTCTCCTCAAGGCCTGGCGGGGACACAGAGGCTATTGCCGGAACTACAATGCCCAAAATGCGCCAAGGTTGGACCCGCCCAGAGCGGGCAAAGGGAGAGAAGGGGACTTGGCCGCCATGTTAGGAGTGCTAGGACGTTTCTGCGGAGCCGTCTGAGGTTTTAGGGAACGCGGGAGCCGAGTGGTGGTGCAGAGGGGACGGTGAGGAGGAGCACAAGCCAGTCGGAGAGCCTGGGTTCCAAACCTGGGCACCGGGGGATGGAGGCAGCATCTGGGGACTGAGTAGGACGCGTCCGTCTGGTGGCGGCATGAGAGACCGAGTGGGCCTTGACCTCACGGTCTTGCAGGGGCTGCGGAGGCCCTCTACTCCTCTTGCTCCATTTTATAACTAAGGGATTGAGGGAGTCAGTTTACTCCTGGGCTCAGAGCATCATTGAGACCCGCTAATAGGATAGTCGGGGCGGTTGTGATTTTTGGGGGGTGCGGAGACCCCGGGTGGCGATTCTGCCGCCTTTGGTCGGAGAAGCTTCCACCTACGGAGTTGGGCTCTCCCTCCCAAATTTATTTTTATCTTCTTGTCATTCATTTTTCAACCATCCTTACCCTTTTCCAGGGTGTCGTACCCTCATTGGTTTTTCATACAGGAATGATTTGTAAAAGGTTCCAAAGAAATCGATGTTGGAAGGTAGCTAAGGTGGAAAGGGACGGTGCTTTGGCCCCGAAATAAAGACAAGACAGGAAGCGTCCTACAGGAGTAACACACCCGGCTTAAAACGTCATCTTCATACCTGCCAACGAAAGCAGGGAGGTGTTGAAAGGGAATATTGATGATAGACCTATTGGCGGCTGGCGATTGGTTCCGGAGTAACTGGGATTCTTGAATAAACCTAGAGTGTTATGCTAAAAATACTGCGGAGACGGGATCTTCAGTAGCATGGATCACGGACTTATTTTAAAAATACATTTAGTGTTTAATTTGTGGAACTCCATATATACGACCACTTTAGGAACTAATTTTCTCTTAAACTCGGTAGCTGAAACCGAAGTCATTGGTCTTTAAGTTGTTTTGCCCAGTATTTCAAATGGACTGTGTTTTTTTTTCTCAATTGTGTTACTAAAACAATGCTGTGTGTTTGTTCTTTTTCAGAGTCTGTCTACACTATGAAAAGATGGGAAATTTCTTTCTTCCTGAGGGTGTCCGAAGGGCTAAAAATGCCGATATATATGTGCTGTTTTTCTCCTTTCCTTTTGTGCATTATCCTGAAAAACAAAATTAACTGACACTTTGGGTCATTAGGGGTATGCACTTCACTTGTTAGTTAAAATTATAGCTGATAAATGGATTATCGTATCAAGGAAAGACTAGGCAGAGTGATTATAAACGACAAAAGCATGGTCGAAACATGTCTCAAATGTATGCAGATGATAACTACAAAAACAGTTTTATAAAGAATGATCTTATATATGTCATGTTTCTGGGAACAAGGCAGATGAGTGGCTTTGTTTCATTTTTAAACAAAGGTAATATGTATTGGCCTCACTTATCCATGGATACAACAATGGGAAGAGCTTATGAAATTATTTGTTATTCAGAAATACCTTCTTTGCAAGTAATGTTGGTAAGTATAGGAAAAGGTACAAAATGTTTACTATTTTCTTTCTGATCATCAGTATAACTATAGACGTGTTTTAAGCTTAATAGAGATGAAATAGACTGAACAGGTTTACATTTAGGCTTAGTTTCAAACTCTTACAAATTATTTTTAGGGCTTGGTGATTCAGGGGTGGTGTTGTGTCTTATATGAGCTTATCTTGTTCATTTTATGATACTTCTTTATGTAAGCAATAACCTCAATTTGAGTTACTATGGAAGACAAATGGTGGGTGGGGGGGGAGGGACCCAGCAGACACAGAAATACTGTATGTGAGAAATGAGACCTGTATAATGTAGCGATTTCTATAATTTGTCATGTGATTGGGTAGTTAGAAATTTTTCCAGCCTTATATTCAATGGACATCTAACCATAAAGAAATGAAACAAGTCTAGTTACTATCTCAAAAAACAACTCCATGACCCTTAACTTTTAGGGAAAAAAATTATGTACTCTGTATAGAAATTTCATTTAAAAAATTAGTATTAGAGGAATTGATGATGCCAGCTTCTGAAAGAATAACCTCAGTGTCCCAGAGGAAAAACTGGGTTAGAAAGCTGAAAAGTGGAATTAGGAATGTCTTAAGTATATAAAGAAATCTACCTTCTTTTTCTCTGTCAAAAGGAAGTTAGGACATTGATTTGTATTATAATTATAGGTAGTTCATTAAAGAGTATTGAGTTAGTTGCTATTATATCAAGGGTTTTTTCAACAGGGTCAAGTGTCTGGATCACCTGTAGAATTCTAGAAATGTGTAGCTGTTGCCCACCATTCATCCAGCTGAATTATTGTCCAGGGTTGTAACCAGCTGTTTTGTATTTTTAAACCACTAGAGGTGAGTGCACAGGGGTGGGGTAGAGCAGCCTTCCACATCCCATATTTGTGGTTTTTTGTGGTGTGTCACACAAGTAATAATTAAGTTTTGGCAAGGATTTTAGGTTTATTACTAAATACATTCATAAATGAATTTTGAAGATGTGTAGATGACCTAGGGATCAATTTATGCATGGTGTGGAGGAGGGGACATCAATTTTAGCCTTAAGAATACCACAATATCCTGACTCCCTGGATATTTCTTAGAGTGAGGGTTTAGTCTAATACGAAGAAGGTCTGATCATAAGAGACACTTAGCCAGTAAGAGCTCAAAGCTATGACAATTATGGTAATTATGGTAAAGTTACTAAGATATTTAAAAGAAACTGAAGTATCTAGACAGAGGCAAAAAGATATTAGAATTTTCTGAAAATAATTTTTCTTTCACTCCTTGCCCTAAATCCTAATTTTTTTAAATTATTGATGTTATTGTAGTATTCTTGGTATTTGGGTACATGATATATAAGAGAGTATCTTTTTTTTTTAGCTCAAAATTCTTTGACTCATTACTACATTTGTGATCTTTACATTCAAAATCATGTAACATTCTTTCATTCATATCTGCTAAAGGATAAAAACAAGACAAAGAGAACAAGCATATGAAAATTTTAAAGCAGCCCCAAGAGTCAAACACTCAATAAGTCTTCCTTCAGAGGAGGGAGGTCCTCTTGGAGATGGTATATGAAGACTGACTTTAGTGTGTTGGACAGTAATATTAGTGGCCTTTCTGGACTCCTGTTGCTTCAGTTTTAAATCTATCTTGAATGGCTTGCTAATTTTTTTTTTACAGAAATTCGTAACATTCTAAGCCTCAGTGGTAATAGCAGCCTCGTGGGGGTGATGGTGAGGATTAAACAGAGTTATGTAAAGCATTTAGCAGAGGACTTTGGAACATGTAAGTTTCTTGTGGATTTTTTTTTTTTAAGTTTTTAAAAAGTAGTCTCAAAGTACTTAGGACCCAAGGACAGGGATTACCTCAGCTGAACTCTTAACAATTTGTTGATAAGTCAAACTTGTATGACCAAATTCTTAGGAAAATACAGTTCCAGTTTTTCCTTTGATAAAGTGGTGATATAGGGCAACAGTTTTTTTCAGCCCATACCACGTAAGGAATGTAAAATTCTTGTTATTGAGATCGTGGTAGTGCCTGGGGTGGCTGAAGTCAAAAAAATTACATTAAAATAAAATTTTGTTTGTGTTCTTGTATAGTTTGAAAAATCCCGACAGTTGATTATGAAAATTAGGCCCTGTCTTTACTGAGAATCAGTGTAGTTAATTAATTCTGTAAAAGATGATGTCCTAAATTATGAAAAATGTTAGAATTGTTTTATGCCTTCAAAGTTCTAAAATGCTTTTATATTTTAAGCTATGAAATTTGAGAGAACAGCCGTCAGTTATGTTGTCCACCTGTCTGTGTCTCTTCCAAAATATAATCAATTTTCTTAGCATTCTCAGAAATGAAATGCCGGCAACCCAAAGGTGATGTAAACCCAGCAGTTACAGTAAGAATTATTTTAAGCTGATCACAGAATTGAGACAAGCAAACTTAAGGGGGAAAATGAAAAACATTTTACCAAAAGTTACCTTTATATTATATATTATAATTATTATAATTATATTATAGCTTTATATTGAGTTAAATGTTTTTGACAGCATGTATTTTTAAAGTAGACACAGATGAGCCTGTCATACAGGGTTCAGCAGTTGGAGTTTCTCCAGGGAAGATCTTTAACTCATTCAGCAAACTTTAATGTTTCATATTTTAAGCATTTTACTTTAACAACATTCAGAAAACTAAAACGTATGTTTTCTAGTCTTGTTTAGTTGACCCACTGTTGTGTTTGTAACAAGTTGGCATAATTTTACCTGCTGGGTTTAATATGCCACAAAAGGTATATGTAGTAAATATAAATATCCCGATGTCAAGATGCAAAATCAAGATGCTCATAGCTAATGATTAACCAGAAAAGTGAGCCCTCTATCCTATGATTTTTATTTTTCAGTTTTTAATAGGTTTGGATAATTAAAGTGGCACTAGAAAAACATTTCTTCACAAGAATATGAAGATGAACTGAATCCAATATAAATATGTTAATGAATATAGCCACTTAAGGAAAGTGCAGAGATATACAATTGTAAGCAATTAATGTACAGTAAGTTGGTACATATTCATAATTCCTAATTTGATATGGACTATTTGATGGTGCTGTATGTTTTTGAACTTGCTGTAAAGATTAGTCCTCAGTGAGTTCTGTCTTAAAACATTTAGGAAATGTTTGTCAGAGTCACCCTCTTTACACCCAAGTCATGATTTGATGAATTTGGCACATAGGTGCTTGTAAATGGAACAGCTTGGAGACTTTTTGAGCTACTCCACCACCATAAGATAAAGTTCAGTAACCATAACGCTTGGCATAACCTAAATGATAATTTTTTTCACTTTTGAGCCAAAATAAAACTCAGCTTTCCTCCTTCCTTACCCTGCACCACCAGACTTTTAGTCATTAATGTAGTATTAAGTGGGATCTTTCATAGTTTCTTGGCAGTTGTCCCCATTGAACTGGACAGCATTTATGCTGTTGGCTCAGTGTTAGCATATGTAGAGCCATTTTCTGGTGAACGTTTCATAATATTTTATATACAAGACAAAAAAATTATAGAAAAGCTTATTTTTTAAACATGCTGAAATAAAGCAATTGCCTAAGTGGTGATGTACAAAAGTATACAATTGCAAATAACGTTAACAGAGTACTTCATTACAATTGCTAAGCTGCAACTAAATAACGTCTTATATAAGTGTGATATAAATGACCTTTACCAGTCCTATGCTATTTCAGTGAAATACTTTCCTAATAATAGGATGGTACAGCGTTTACTCTGTCCCAAAAATTGAGAATGTAGTGAAAATTAAGTGCTTTTTTTGTTTGTTTTTTGTATTTCAAGTCGGCAGATGTTTATTGAGCATCTACTATGTACAAGAAAGATAACTTTTCTAATACTGCAATGGATTAAAACAAACATCTGAAATACAGTTCCTTCCACCAAAAACTCCATCAAAAAACATAAGATACCTCTGAAGTAATCAACACAGTTCTATATGTGTTTGTGTAATACCCTTTGGGGAATTTAGCAACATTTACTAAACACCTAAGCATATCTATCAGAGTGATCTGTTAGCAAGCATTCTAAACAGAACGATCTGAAATATTAAAGTAACAATGCAGAACTGACAAATATTAGTCTATTAACAAAGACTTGATGAGTGAATAAAGAAATCCATACGAACCACTAAAAGGAAGGCTTCAGAGGTGCTTCAGAGGAGATGGATTTTCTTCTTGGCTAGATAAAACATGATAGAAATGCTGGTCCTTTTCTGGGGATAGGCTTACTAAAAAGCCTATACTTGGAATTTATGACATTTTTCTTTGAGCTTGGGATATTAAAGTTGCAAAGGTTGGAGAGTTATGATGCAAAGCCTGAGGACAGATAGGTGGATTGGTTGAAATCTGGTCCCTGAGATGAAGGGACAGAAATGTCCTCTTCTGTGCCCAGCGTGGGTAACACATCTGTACGAAGAGAATTGGCCTGGAAGGCGAGAAACCTTGGTTGAAAAGTTGATTTTGATACTAACCTGCAGTCTCAGTTTTTTAAAGGTCATGTGAAATCTAAATACATGAAGTACTGTTTTTGATGATGAACTTTACATTTATTTATTTTACATTTGGCAAGCTCAATGGAAGAATCCCCATTTCAACTCTGCTTTGTTCACTCTTTGTATCTTTAATATCGGGTATTATGCCTCTTGAGTTTCAGTCCCATGACTATTCTGTTTTCAGTATTCATGTTTTTGTCTTTCTAAAATTGTTTGCTTCTTTGTTTCTTACTAGTCCTGAGATAATTTATGAGCAATTATTGTAGCATTTCGTCTGGCAGTCTATTTGCCTAAGATGGGTTGCTGGATTTTCTTATTTTCCGGATAAACTCTGCACTCTCGTCTTTCTCATTCTTGGAATCCGTTTTGCATTTGTTGCAGTTCTGGGTTCTTATATGGAAATTCTAATATTTATGGAGTACTGAGAGGAAGCCAGATTTCAGGAGTTTAAGGAGTGAGTGAAAGGAATGGGGAAAGAAGTAGGCACTGCATGTAGATAATTTTTAAGAAGTTTGGCTCCAGGGCTTCCCTGGTGGCGCAGTGGTTGAGAGTCCGCCTGCCGATGCAGGGGACACGTGTTCGTGCCCCGGTCCAGGAGGATCCCACATGCCGCGGAGCGTCTGGGCCCGTGAGCCATGACCGCTGAGCCTGCGCGTCCAGAGCCTGTGCTCCGCAACGGGAGAGGCCACAACGGTGAGAGGCCCGCGTATCGCAAAAAAAAAAAAAAAAAAGTTTGGCTTCAAAAGAGGTAAAGAAGAGTTTACAGAGGGCATGTGGGATTGAAAGAGGGTTTATATTTAAATCTTCCTACTTTGGGGTCAAAATCACATTCTACTTCATGCAGTCTGATCAGTTCCCAAAGGAATCAGGACTTAAAATTCTACCTTGCCCTGAAATCAGGCCAGGAGGAGAGGAGGAAGAGCTCTGAAGTATTTTTGTGATTTTTTTTTTCTTTGTACATAATACTCAGTGCTTTTCATTTGATTTGATTATTTTTTCAGGTCTTTTCATTTAACCTAACTTGTACTCCAAGAATAGTGGGTTTTATGACAGTTCCAAAAAAAGCATAGCAATGACCATGAGCCTCAGCTTCTTTTGAAAAATGCCTTGTTCTAAAAGGTGGTGTCTGCCCTTTATACCTATATCATTAATTCTTCCTAGCCAGACTGACTGGGATGATCTTCACAACCACTTTTAGAAAAAATGGTGCTCAGTTGAACCAGGAGGTTAGACTTCAACAAGACGTGCCTGTTTCTTGCCCAGCTAAGATTTTATCAATGTACATTTACCTAAAGGAGTAGAAATCTGAGATAGTCAAATTCTTTAGATTACTTAAATGAGGAGGGTATAATTGTCACAAGGAGAGAAAAGCAACTAACACCTTAGGACAACCAGGCCCTCCACAAAAGTGGAAAATACAATTCTGACTGATATGAACTAAATTTTCCATAACCTGTACTCACTCTCATCCCATTACCCAGTAATGTAAATGAGCTGCTGTTTCTCTCTGGGAGTTTAACTGGCAGAATAAATGGAAAGATGTCAGCTAAAGAAGGAAGCAGGTAAGACAGATAAGATTTTGTATAATCAAAAAATATATCAAAGGTGTTGGTTATTACTAGATCTTGGCACAGTAACCCAGGTTTCATTGCTTTTCATGAGATGTACCAGAAGAAATAACCTGAGGTATTTCCATGAAAAGACAAACTTAGGGCTACCCATGAATTGCTCTCTGCTATAAGTTACATTTTGGATTGCAGTGCATAGTACAAGCCTCCATACATCCAGCAAGATGCCCCATTTTAGGCTAAAACTTGACTGTCCAGACTAATAAGCTATATTTATTTATTTATTTTTGCGATATGCGGGCCTCTCACTGTTGTGGCCTCTCCCATTGCGGAGCACAGGCTCCGGACGCGCAGGCTCAGCGGCCATGGCTCACGGGCCCAGCCGCTCCGCGGCATGTGGGATCTTCCCAGACCGGGGCGTGAACCCGTGTCCCCCGAATCGGCAGGCGGACTCTCAACCACTGCACCACCAGGGAAGCCCTAATAACCTATTTCTAACAAATTTAAGACTATCTCACAGTCTCCCACCTCTTCAACCATCTGGAGAGAGGAAAAGATAAAACAACGTTACTAGAGTAATTGTCATGGGCCCAAAGTTATACGCAGATTCAGAAAGTTATTGGACACCCCTGTTTATTGCTGAGTTAATTATTTAAGGTGTTATTTAATTGTTAATTATTAATACCTGCTCAGTGGTCAGATAAAGATAAACTTCATATAGGCTGTTAATTTACATACCTGAACCCATTCTGCTTTTCAGTAATCTGAGTAGAAACTTAAAAGTTATGTGTAACCCATCATAGCTTGAGAGAACCCTAAATTTCTAGAATATATCTTAATACTGTGTAAAGTTCACTTAAAATGCACTTAACAGGGCTTCCCTGGTGGCACAGTGGTTGAGAGTCTGCCTGCCAGTGCAGGGGACATGGGTTTGAGCCCTGGTCTGGGAAGATCCCACATGCCGTGGAGCAACTAGGCCTGTGATCCACAATTACTGAGCCTGCGTGTCTGGAGCCTATGCTCCGCAACAAGAGAGGCCCGCGCACCGCGATGAGGAGTGGCCCCCACCTGCTGCAACTAGAGAAAGCCCTCGCACAGAAACGAAGACCCAACACAGCCATAAGTAAATAAATAAATAAAAATTAAAAAAAAAAAAAAATGCACTTAACAGTTCAAATAACTGGAAAGTAATTCCTCTGATAACACTGGCAAGGACATGCTGTTAAAATATTTTTGTGCTAGTTGAAGTCAAAATAGACCTACAGCCTATCTGTCACATTGTATTTGTTTATATTATGCATTATGATGGTTAAATCCACTTAAGATCATCACCATAGGATCATGAGAAGTTGATTTAGTAGTTGAGAGTATGAGCATTAGCAATGGAAAGACCTGGGTTTGAATCTCAGTACTTACGTGATTTGGGGTATATTCATCAGTCTGAGACTTTGAATCCTATAAAAATAGTATTTGTCAGCTTCATTGAGTTTTCTGAAGAATTAAGAAAATAATATGAAATTTAATAAGCTCTCAAAAGGCAGTATAGTGTAGTGGCTTAGAGCATAGTCTCAGAGCCAGTCAGCCTGGGTTGAAGTCACACTTCTGCCGATTGTGTTGACTTTGAGCAAGTTATTTAACTGCCTCAGCTTCATCTGTGCAGTGGGAATAGTACCTCCCTCATTGGCTTGCTGTGAGAATTGAATGCATATATAAAGCAGTATCGCCTGTGAGATCACTTGAGGCAAAAACTAGTTTTTTGAAAATCTACTCACCATGTATTAGGATTCACTGAAAGTACATACATCCTTCAAAATTAAACCATTTTTAATCATGAAGAGTATGGTTCTCTGTGCTTTAGATGTTATAAGTTAATGCCTCATCAGTTTTAACAGTTTACCAAATACCTAGCTTAGTAAATGATACTTTATACTCTATTTTATGCATAACATATATATGTGTGATATTCATACCATAATTTACAATTAACTGAGGGATTCTATCACAGTTTAAAGATTGAGAAGATAAGGAAAGTATTGTCTAAAATAAAACCATTTTCAGGGTTTGGTCTGCAAATACCTGAAGTGAGTTCAGTCTTTATGGTTCACTTTAAGAATGTTAGGTCTGTAAGACATTCCAAAGGCATAGCTTGAAAGAACTGCCTTTGAGTCAGGCCTGGGTTCTGGATTTC
Source organism: Hyperoodon ampullatus (assembly GCF_949752795.1). Lineage (NCBI taxonomy): Eukaryota > Metazoa > Chordata > Mammalia > Artiodactyla > Ziphiidae > Hyperoodon > Hyperoodon ampullatus. The sequence goes on along the minus strand of NC_136920.1, from coordinate 50,339,734 downwards.
TGGTCTAATAAACTAGGAAGTAAGGTATCAGCTTAGGCAAATTAACTTTTGAATCTGTTTCCTTATCTTTAAAAATACAGTAACATTTAACATAGAACACCAGATCCATAGGTTTTTTTTGTTTTTTTGGCCACGTACCACATGGCATGTAGGATCTTAGTTCCCTGACCAGGGTTCAAACCCACACCCCCTGCAGTGGAAGCACAGAGTCTTAATCACTACACCACTAGGAAGTCCCTGGGGACCTGTATTTTTAAGGCACTCACCATGTGATTTCCTCTTCACCTAGTTTTACTTGAAAGCACCGTGGTAAATTAACTTGCCAAAGTCAGGCCTCAATACATAGGCCTCTTCTCATTTTTGTGTTCCCAACTCTACTTTCCATTGTGCTCACTATTTCTTATTGCTGCAATTCCAAGACACAGTTGCCAAAACTTTTTAAATGTTTAACACATCAATAATACTGAATGTGTGTTAATACTTAACACACATCAAGTATTGCTTAATTCAGGTGTATAAAGTTTATTTTAGGGAAATGAACAAATTATATGATCCATGTCTTCATCTAAAGCATTTGATTAAAAAATTTTGAATAAGAAGCAGCCCTACTTCTTATAGACACCCAGAGTGTCAGTATTTGGGGATAGGGGGCACTGTTTCAACCAGTTCTAAATCCATTTCTTTCGTTCTGTACATACGTATTGATTAGTTACCAAGTGAGAGGCTGTGGAGGTACAAAGATTACTATGACCCTTTAGACCATTAGACTCAACCTTTTTACTGTCATATACCCCTTGGTCAATCTAGTGAAGTCTATGTATCACTTTTCAAAAAAGTTTTTAAAAAGCGTAAAATACAGAGCTTCCCTGGTGGCGCAGTGGTTGAGAGTCCACCTGCTGATTCGGGGGACACGGGTTCATGCCCCAGTCCAGGAAGATCCCACATGCCGCGGAGCGGCTTGGCCCGTGAGCCATGGCCGCTGAGCCTGCGCGTCCGGAGCCTGTGCTCCGCCACGGGAGAGGCCACAACGGTGAGAGGCCCACATACCGCAAAAAAAAAAAAAAAAAAAAACATAAAATACAGTATATTGGATAATAAAGGGAGACAATAATATTGAAATAATTATCAAAATTTTAAACAAATTTTGAACATAGAATTATATATATGCTTTATAATTCGTTAACGAGCAAGTTGTCTGCAACATTCGTAATAGGAAAACATCAGAGTTCAGCTGTGACACTTTTATGCCTGACACTACTGTGATCTGTTGCCTGCATTCAAATTTTATTAGAAGTTATTGAAAATAGAGATGTAATTTTTCCCCATCCAATTTCATGAACCCCTGAATTCTGACTATGAACCCCTGATTAAGAACCCTGGCTAAATTGTTTAATGATAGGAACTTTCTCTTTTTCACTGTTGTATCTAAGACCCAATTAAGATCTTTAGAGACCCAAGCCCTGAAAAACTTATGACGCTCTACCTCATATATTCAAAATCAAAATAGTTGCACCATAAAGTGGACTTAAGGACGTTCTCAAATTTCTCATGTTGAGGACATAGATACTTTTAGAAAGTACTAAATTATCTCCATTTGTTTCGTGGGGGCAGGCAGGGAAAGAGGCTCCTTTGCTGTTTTCTGAAAGTATCCAAGCTTGTCTATATCTGCTATACTTGGTTCGTGGTTAAGAGCTTGATAACAGAATAAATGAATGAACCTTTACCATAAGGGGTTCACAATTTTAGAGAATATTAAATTCATCAAGGTGTAACATGAAAAATGGAATACCATGCTAGGGAGTACATGCTCTGCTCCATAAATGAACAGATTAGAGGTGTTTGTAACTAGTATCGCCTATAGATAGAATGAAAGAAGAGGGCTAGTATCTTCAAGTGGTCGTACTGGAGTGTAAGCTCCCTGAGGGAAGGATTTCTGTCTGTTTTTTCACTGTATCTGATATATTCCAAAAACCTAGGAAAGTTCCTGGCACGCTCAACTAGTTTATCCTTACCTAATCAGCCTCAAATCTGTGGTACCTCTATTTCTCTAGACACTGCTCAAACATTTCAACATTAACCTACCTGCAACTATGGAAATTAAAAAGAATACCTCTTCCTTAGACATTCAATAAGTGAATCGAGGGATATTGTTTTTCTCAGTAGCAAGCTAGTAAGTACTGCCATAAATATATGTTTAGCTACCATTTTCATTCAACAGTATTTCAGGATAGAAAATCACCTGCATTTTAAAATTAAGGGACAAATCAGCTGAGGGTCACCTGTTAACAAGTAGAGAGGAATTGAAAATAGAACCCAGGTTTGTTTGACATTTTTTAAGTCTACACAAGAACTGCTGCTAGTATCTTTTGCTTTTAGGTGAAACAAAAAAGGAAAAAGTAAATGTCCCAGACCTAAGTAGGCTTCCATTTGGCCAAGACTACAAATGTAGTTTTTTCCCTTCGTTTCTCAAAGAGGTGCAACAACCATGTGACACCAAGGCCTTTTGATGACAAAACGGAGGTTCAGTAAGTTTTTAAATCACTTTTTTTTTTTTTGCGGTACGCGGGCCACTCACTGTTGTGGCCTCTTCCGTTGTGGAGCACAGGCTCCAGACGTGCAGGCTCAGCGGACATGGCTCACAGGCCTAGCCGCTCCGCAGCATGTGGGATCCTCCCGGACCGGGGCACAAACCCGTGTCCCCTGCATCGGCAGGCGGACTCTCAACCACTGCGCCACCAAGGGAGCCCCTAAATCACATTTTTTAAAGTCTCATTTGAAAATACACATTTTTTAAACTTTAAATATAGGTAAGCTGTAGTTTATGCTGCAATAATCTCTGCTTTATTTTCACAATGTATTAGTACTTGATATTCTTTTCATATTTTCTATTCTGCCCTCCAAGAAAAACATTTCAGGGTTTCTGGGGTTTCTGTTGGTAATTTACAGCTAAAAGGATTTTTTAATGCCCATTCTCCTACTCATACCCACCAGTATCAATGGGTATATTTTCATATAGCTTGTTTAGAAGGCAGTAAAGCAGCTTAGACAAAAACATCATTGTTTAGACTAAGGAAATGTTTATGAAAGTGGAGTGATTTTCAAGCCCTTTAGATCCACATGGGGAGCACTAGACCAGTATCTAAATTAATGCATGATACAGATACATATTTCAATTCTGACTCAGCATTCATGTTGGTCAATCCATAACTTGGAGAAGTTCAATAGAACTTCATTTTACATATGAAGAAATTGGCTACCTGGGAAGTAAAACCTGGCTTGGCCTGATGCTGCTTAGTGTGAGCATTCATTCACTTCACTGCAGAAATACTGTTTGAACACAGCGTGCTGCCCCAGTCCCTGCTGGAGATATTCCATAATATGTGGTATATGGACCTTATTGCCATTGTAAACTATAAGGAATTCTGAATTCTGAATCACACCTGGTCCCAAGGGCTTACAATAAGGGATTGTTGACCTGTAGTTACTTTCTTTCCAGAATAGTCATCTAGGTGATTTGGTACTTAGAAGCATAGCATAAATACAGTGACAATATTCTACCTTCTAACCTCTCCCCTTTCAGTGCAAAGCTGCAACGTGACTGGGTCATAAACCAGTAAACTGCCTTTGGCCACCAGATGTTATTGTTAACAGTAGGTAATACGCTCTTTTCTTCTGCCTGGCACATACGCAGTTAGGCATGCAGCAATGGTTTAATGGATAAATAAGTTGTTAAATTATAACACTTTGATGGATTGCTTAATCCTTTAAGTAATAATTGACTTACATCACCTCTTATAACCTGATTCTTTTATGACAGATTTTAGCTAGTGAAGTGTACTGTTACAGACAATGAAGGAAATAGAACATTGTTTATGAAACCCTAGATGGCCTGGACAGGAGACTAAATTGGAATCCTTAATTCCCAGTGCAGAGAGGGCCTTGATATTTAAGAATAAAAATATTAATAGCTGAGCTTTATATCATATGTTTAATGTCATGACCATAAAGCCATTACTGTAACACTTAAGTTTATCTTCTAAAGGAAGCCTGTGAAATGTTTCCAGAATGACTTGGTTTTTAGTGATATTAGTTATTGTTTTCCTTTGGGACCTGATTCTTTGTAGATTCCAAGATGATGCAGTTTCGTCAAAGACTGTTCCATCCTCAGTTTCTTTAAAAATAAAAAAATACTCTGCAATTAGGTAAAACATTTTTAGATAGACTACCTCCATCTGGTCTCTTTTCCTGTCACCCAGGTTTTTCATCAACCACAACTCTATGAAAGGACATTGAAGGGTCTCCTGTTACAATATACTAATGCTCATTATAGAACATTAAAATAAGATGACAGCTTCCATTATCAGCCTACACAAAAATCTTTCCCTACCTTTTGTCCTCTTATTTCCCACTTAGTTTGTGTACTACTAACTATATTGAGGTAACATGACCACTAAGTTTGAAGATTCTTTGAGACCAGGAGCTATACCGTATTTATTTTCACATTTCCTTCTGTGCTTAAAACAGGACTTCTGTTTCTTCAATGAATATTCATTGAGTATCCACTAGGTGTCAGATATTATTCTAGGTAGATCTGGGGACACCAAGGTAACTAAACAGGGAACATGCTATTCGGAGTCTAACAGTCTTGTGGAGGAGAAGTGGAAAAATAGATCTGTAAGTCAAAAAAGCTGCAGTGTAATATTATAGTGGAATAGATGATTTCCTGGTTTAAGAGTTCTAAAAAAATCATTTCCAAAAACATCTCCCCAGTAAATCTGACTCAGTGACTAAATTTCCACCACTAGAATGTCATTATAAGACATTGCACTGTGGTTGCTTCTGGGCAGGAAAACTAAAGGATATTAATGGGCTGTGAAATCACTTTTTTATTCCCCCTTTTTAATTTTTTTTTAATTTTTAGATTTATATAGTACAATTCACTCTTTTTGATGTATAATTCTACAGGTTTTGGCAAATGCACAGTCATGTAATCACCACAATCAAGATATAGAACAGTTCGATCACCCCCCAAAATTCTCTTTTTATAATTTGTTGTGATAAAAATTAATTTTATTTTTTTTAAATTAATGCTGGAATGTTCTATGTATATCTACTCTTAATTCAAAAAAGTATGTCTTTTGGGACAGCACTTTTTATCTTAAGCCTCTTTAGAGATACGGATATCCAGGGAGGGGCTGAATCATTATACCATTGTTAGTCATCCACACCTTGGTTTGTAGATGAAGCTGTTGAAAGGAATTAGGACTCAGAAAAGGTAAAGGGTGCATGGTGTATGTAGTGTGTGTGTCTTAGGTTAGAAAGAGGATAGGGGTCAGTGGGCAGAATTGGAGATTAGAGCCTGACAGTGGAACAGTGTACATGGAAGGGTAGATATAGGTAGTGTGTTTTGTGTTTAGTATAAGGTCACTGGGTTCTCAGAGATAAGGAACACCAAATAAAGAGATGAGCCCTGAAGAGGAGGCCTTCATGTGAAGATGATTTTTTATCTGGAGCTACAGAACTGGGATTCTAGTACTGATTCTGCCAGTAACCTGTTCTCAAAAAATCACATCCCCTTTCTGGGCCTCAGTTTCATCATCTATAAAAAAGTTTGGATTAAGTATATTCTAAAGCCCATTTCAATTTTCTTCAACTAGAAACAAACGTGTGTGTGTGTGTGTTTCTGAATTTCTGTCCTCCAGTTTCAACTAAAGAGACCCATCTGTAGATAACAATAACCAAACTCTAGCAAGCATTATGATCCCCTAAAATTTTATGTAGTTTGATGTCAGAAGCTGCAGAGCACAGTTAAGGCTGATCTGAATTGGGCTTCAGTGACACAGCTCTCTGACCCTCAGTCTTCTCATTTATAGAATGACTGTATATACTCTATGGTTCCCTGTAGTTCTCACATTTTATGACTATGAAACCTATTAAAACTACCAGTGTTACTTCTATTTTCTCTTCCTCTGGGTTTTCACCTGTTCTGACATTGATTTTTTTTTAATTTTAATGAGCCACTATTCATTCAGTACCTACTATGTGCCAGAACTTTTAATGTAGGGTATTTTACCTACATTATTTAAGGATTTTTATAGTGCTGCTGAGCTTTATATGTGTACAGGTATAGGAAACTCACACCATGCCTCCTCCTCCTCATCCTAGAAAACATTCCTCCATATGCAAGATCCCATTTCAGTGAATATTAGAAGTAGCACTAGAGAGGGGAAGATGTATATGGCTTTAAGTTGATATGTGAAGGGAAAGGAACTAACAGTTGATGGCCTACTATGTGCTAGGCACTTTATATACACCTATCTTTAGGTCACTGAGATAAGCATATAGGTAGACATCACAAAGGGGAGCCTATTTGTCTTGATAACAAGACAAATAGGAATTCATGGGAATTGTTCAGAATATTTGTTTTTCATGTCATTCTCCACTATGAGGGCACAGAAAGCACAGAAAGCCTCTACACAGTAAGTGTTAGACAGATGTTTGCTGAATGAATAGGGATTTTACTCATGCCCTAGAAGGATTTTCTGGATCCATGGACCTCTTAAGGATTTTAGAAAAATCTGTGGACCCATCTAGGATGTCACCTCTCCTATTACACACAAAAAGAAACAGCTAAGTCCCTCTCCTTGCCCTAATTCCACATCTGCATTTGTGCAAAACCCATAATTTTGGCATGTTTTCAGCCCCTCTGTAACTCGTTCATGTACCTGAGTAAGAACACAGCCCTGGAAACATCTCTGGGTATTTAGGCAGCTTAGATACATATCCCATTAATTTGTTGTGCTTCTAGTACTGTATAGTGCTGCCGTCCTTTATCCATCCTTTATAGATTTGAGAAAATTACTCCATGCCTCCTGATCATTAACTGACAGTCATGTTCAATTTGCCTTTTTTGAGCAGAAATTATATCCAACTTGCTTTTAAGTTCGTTAATTTGTGTGCAAACCAAAAGATCAGCATTACATTCTTTATCTTTTTAAGGTTTTTGAAGTAGAGGTTATGTAATTTTACAAATTAAGGTTTGTACCAAAGCTTGTTTTATGTTGGTAACATATCTCTGGCTTTCTAGATGGAATGATTTCTATTTCTTTTTTTTAACCTCTCCCCATTCAGAAACCCACTTAAAACACTTAGGCCTGTGTTTTTATCTGAATTTTCATCTGGGTAGAGAAATATGATGAAAAAATTGTCCTTGTCTTATAGTTGGAGAAGAATGTTGTGTAAAACAAACATTCCAAGTAATTCCAAATATGGAATGATAACTACCCCATAAAGTTGTGAGGGCCAAATTGGTTAAGGGAAAACTGAATGCCTTGTAAAGTATAAAGTTTTCTAAACACATCTAGCCCCTAACTTTTTTTTTTTTTTTTTTTTTTTTTTTGCTGTACGCGGGCCTCCCACCGCTGTGGCCTCTCCCGCTGCAGAGCACAGGCTCCGGACACGCAGGCCCAGCGGCCATGGCTCACGGGCGTAGCTGCTCTGCAGCATGTGAGATCTTCCCGGACCGGGGCACGAACCCGTGTCCCCTGCATCGGCAGGCAGACTCTCAACCACTGCACCACCAGGGAAGCCCTAGCCCCTAACTTTTTATAAAATCCTCAGAGCCTAGTACAGTCTAACTAGAGAAGCTATTTGGATGTTTACCTAATCTCCAATAGTGTTGTCCCTTTTATACATGACAGCAAGACTACATCTAACCCAGGCTTGTGATGGAACTAGTATTATTAAGCTGGAAAACAAAAAGTTTGTTGATCAAATGGATCAATATTTTGATCACTTACTGTGTGCCAGTGGCTTTTTAATTTACACAAGAACTTTCTGGATGAAGAGTAATCGGGTTTCCACTGTTCACTCACCCCAGGCTACAGTTATAGCTAACAGTTGAGTGCTTACAGTAAGCGAAGGTGCTGCTCCAAGGGCATTACATTCATTCCATTCACGTGTTTCTCAATCTTTATAACAACTCACTAAAATACTGTTAATATTGTAATCATTAAATTATCAATAAGAAAACTGAAATTTAAAGAGATTAGGCTATTTGCTCAGCAATATCGCCAAGCCGGGGCTTTGTATCCTGGCTTATTTGACACCAAAGTCTGTTACTCCATTCCAATCCACTACCAAAGCTTCCATTGTTAATTACCTCTAATCACTATTGTCATTTATGGAGTAAGTGTGGCTGTCCATGGCAGGGAGTCAGTAAGGGGAGGATTAAGGGGGTGCTATTGGGCAATTTCTGAAAGAAGTGCATTTCACTACAAGTTTCTTGCAGTGAAATCAGGTGGGAAGGATAAGAAAGATTGAGGAAGGTGTAGGTGGCATGGTTGAGCCTGTCCAGGAACTGATTACATCTGAGCCTCTGGGCCTTTTGCCTGTCAGCTGACTCAGAGCTGAGGGATTGACCAAAGCCCAGACAGGTTTATTTCATGGGCTGTATACTTCAAAGGATCTGATTCCTGACACTGTGATGCACATTGCTTTTCAGAGGGCACAGCCTTGTTGGGGAGAGAACAGGATAGTCTCCATGAGGTGTTTGTGAAAGGCCTGTGCAGTGTTTGCTCTAAATCCAGATATATACAGCTCGTTCTGGGTTTGGCAATAAAAACCCCAGGGCCGGCCCTAAGCATGGCTGAAAATTGGGTTTAAACCTTAAGTATTCCTCTGTAGTAAATAAGCAGTTAAGAATATGGGCGCTAGGGACTTCCCTGGTGTTCCAGTGGCTAAGACTCCAAGTTCCCAATGCAGGGGGCCTGGGTTCAATTCCTGGTTGGGGAACTAGATCACACATGCTGCAACTAAAAGATCCCACCTGCGGCAAGGAAGATCCCATGTGCTGCAACTAAGACCCGACACAGCCAAATAAATACATATTTTTTAAAGTATATGGGCCCTAGAGTTAGATGGACCTGGATTCCAGTCTTGACTCCTCCACTCAACTGTGGATAAATTACTAAACCTCAGTATTCTCACATGTGAAGTGGGGATTAAGGCAGTATCTACTTTATATAGTTATTGTGAAGATTAAATGAGTATAAAGCATATATCACAGTACCTAAGATGTAGTAATAAACACTCTTGAAACAGTCACTATTCAGAGAAGTCATATTTTATGAGAATCTCAAGGCTTAAACAAAATTAATTAATTTCACTTTCTTTCACTTAACATACATCCAAAAGGCATTTATTAGTGTGTTCGGTGGGAGGGATATAGAACTTTCTTTGAACACCTAAAATGAGCCAGATATTTTTAAAAATGTGTTGTCTCAATGTTCACAGCAGCCCTATGAAGTATTTTCCCACTTTATAAATGAGACCCTAGTCTTGAGAGAGGTTTAGTAACATGCCTAAGATTTTTCTAGTCAGCACTAACTCCAAAGTTTGTGAATAAGATAACCTTTATGCCCCCTGGAGCATGTTATTCTGCAGGCAGGCAGACACATCAACAACTATCTATATTCAAAGTGCTGTTATTGAGGTTTATACAGTAGACCATTTTATATAAGGGACTTGAGCATCCACAGAGTGTCCTGGAACCAGTTCCCTACAGATACCGAGAGACAACTGTACTTGGTGCTTGGAAGCCCAGAGCAGGGAAGGTGAACTTGGGGGGCTGGGGGAAATGAAGTGAGTCCCCTTCACAGGAATAAATACCAACAGTGGGGCTTTGGGTAGGAATGAGGTAGGAGGCTTTTGCTGATGGAGGAAGAGTTAAGAGAGGTCTTTTTTTTTTTTTTTTTTTTTTTGCAAGAGAGGTCTTATTGGGTTTCCTCAAGTCACATTAAAGGAGAGTGGTTAGAAGGAGGCCTTTCTGGAATTCCTCAAGTCAATATGACTGCCTTTTAGATCCAGCATTGTAATTGCAGCAAATGGATAGTTGCAGGCAAAGAAACTATCTCCAGAGAGACCAGATTATGTTATTTACTTGAAGTAAAATGGTGGGGGTTATATATGAATGATGTGTGTATCAGAAGCATCTATATAACCTTGGGCTTTGTAACTGAATTAATATAAGTAATAACAACTAACATTTATTGTAGGATCATTAGGTACTATAGTCACTGCTGTGTTCACAGGCCAGAACTCTTAACTGCAGAAAGGTGGAAAGGCTTTAAGTCAGTAATCTCAAATTAAGTACAACTAATTTAGGCATACAATATATGTATATTACTCTACTAGTATAAGATGTCCATTATGAAATGTAGATACAATAAAAGATTTTAAGGGATAAAATGAAGTTGAATTAAATAATTTTATCACAGGGAAAAATGTATACTTAGAATTCTATACCTTGTTATTAATAGTGGATATAAATTGATATTTCAAATACACTAATAGTTTTGGATTTTTTTTTTGGTCAAATTGTCAGATTTGATTAGATCACCATTGTATTTAACCTCATAATGTGACTGACACTAAGTAGAAGTATAAATTCTGCCATATTTTTTGTCCTTCTATGTGTCATCTTCAGAGTTTTTTAAAGCAATCTTTTTAAACCAATTCATTTTGTGAAATTTAGTGAAAATTAGATTTTTTAAAAATCCATAAATCCTTTTTTGAACTGCAATATGTCGCTAAATGCTGAAAGTGAAAGAACCCCCATTCATACGTCATGTGACATGTGAACATCAAATATAGGGACAGTGTGGGAATGCCAAGCTCAATTCATATTAATAGAGGTTAATTTTTATTTCTGATGAATAACAAACATGCGTAGAAGCTACAGAAATTGTTACCAAACCTCAGTGGGTTGTCTTGCATACCTCTAGAGTGAGCGCACTCCACTTTGGAGATCAGTGGTTTAAGCAACAGGACCCGGGGCAATGAAGTGGGAATACCCAATCTCATCTTTAGCAATGATTGGTCCAGATTCATTTATGAATGACAAATGGGAAGGCTATGACATGACTTTGCCAGAAATCAGAAATGCGGAGCATAGCTGAACCTTTGAGAGTGTGGTCTGTCTGTACAAAGGCAGAACATACATTCATTGAGTGGCTCAAAAGCATACATTCTGTTTTTTAAGAAAACGGACTTTGTCAGAGCTATTTAGATTTAATCCCAGCTCCACTATTTACTAGTCATGCAATTTGGGGAAAGCAACCTCTTGTAGTCTTTTTCTCATCTCTGAAATGAGGATAATTAACACCAGTACCTACCTCACTGAGAAGAATTTAACATGATGCTATTGAACTGTCACTGTGTGCTCAGAGATGCTGAGCTAAACTCTTTACAAGAATTCATTTAATCTTCCTGATTTACTAGTGTGGTAGAGACTAACCAGTTGTTCATCAAAACATGGGCAAGTAAAAGGACTACATTTCCTGGCCTCCTTTGCAACCACATTACTGTGTTCTGGCCAATGAAATACGGGCAGAAGTGATCAACACCACCTCCAAACCTGAGCCATGAAGCTTTCGCATGCAATTCTCCATGCTCTCTTCCCTCATCTATCAGAGGATCCAGCAGAATCATTATGCAAGGGTCTCTTTCTTTCTCCCCCTCCCACCTGCAACCTCCATTGGATTGTGATTTGAGGCAGAAATAAACTCGTTGTGTTAAGTCACTGAGATGTGACTGTTTGTTACAGCAGTTAGTGTACCCTGACTAAAACAAGGTTTGACAAGAACCCAGAGAAGGAAGAGAGAAATTGTTCACAGTGTCTGGCTCATTATGTACAATAAAAAGGGTGATTAACCTCATTAACTTAAAAGATGACGATTACTTTTATGGGAGATATTATGAGCAAATAGCTGTTAAAGTACTTCAGGTAAAGTGTGAAAAATGTGAGGATTTACACTCTTGTTTCCAAAGATTTTCATAGCCACCCTGGGGACACCTCAAGGAATGAAGATACCATCCCTACAGTGTCTTGTATGCTGTGCTGCTAAATCAAGTGAACACATTTCACTAAGTTTTATAAAGATATAATAACAAGTATGAATACATTTTTTATGCTGCATTGGGAATCCTTCCTCCATCTTGATGTTCTTCTCTTGTTTATTCAAATCCAAGAGCTGAAATGTGGGTTTTCAATTTCTCCCTCGAGTTAGCCTATATATATAATCAATAGCTTCCTTCACTCTAACACATTTTCTGAACATTGCGGTATTTAGCTGGAGCCATATTTTTATCTCGAGGAATTGAATTTCTATAATTTGGTTTACCCTTGGCTTTTGAATGATCTAATGTCATATATATATATATATATATATATATATATATATATATTTTTTTTTTTTTTTTTTTTTTTTTTTTTTTTGCGGTATGTGGGCCTCTCACTGTTGTGGCCTCTCTCGTTGTGAAGCACAGGCTCCGGATGCACAGGCTCAGCGGCCATGGCTCACGGGCCCAGCCGCTCCACGGCATGTGGGATCCTCCCGGACCGGGGCACGAACCCGTGTCCCCAGCATTGGCAGGCGGACTGTCAACCACTGCGCCACCAGAGAAGCCCCTAATGTCATATATTTTAAATTTTATTTATTTATTTTTGGCTGAGTTGGGTCTTTGTTGCTGCGCGGGGGCTTTCTTTATTTTGCGGCGAGCGGGGGCTACTCTTCGTTGCGGTGCGTGGGCTTCTCATTGTGGTGGCTTCTCTTGTGGCGGAGCACGGGCTCTAGGCATGGGGGCTTCAGTAGTTGTGGCTCGCAGGCTCTAGAGCGCAGGCTCAGTAGTTGTGGCACACGGGCTTAGTTGCTCCGCAGCATGTGGGATCTTCCCAGACCAGGGCTCAAACCCCTGTCTCCTGCATTGGCAGGTGGATTCTTAACCACTGCACCACCAGGGAAGCCCTCGTGTCGTATTTGTGATCTAGCAACTTTTTGCTGTGTTTTCTCTCTTTTTTATGCTTATTTGCAAAGTTGATTCCTATGGAATTGCACGGATAGCTACTTAGGCTTTTAGCTTCACGTTTTCTCCTCAAATGCAGATGAATTATTTCTTCTTGACTTTGGTGAATCAGAATATTAGCACAGCCTCCCAAGACTATTTGCTGCTATTACCCTTATCATGCTCCTTCTCTGAATCTTATGTTTTCAAAACATTTAGGAGCTGGGCAGTTGGTTTTGAAGCCTTGATAAGTGTTCACGGAAGCTATGTGGCTTAGAGGAGACAAATAGGCTTTGTATTCAGAGGGACCTGATTTCCAGTACTGGCATAGCCACCAACTATCTACATATGACACTGGTCAGTTATTCACTTCTTAGGAGTCACAACTAAAATTAAGATGGTAAAACCCACTTTGCAAAGATAAATGGGATATGTAAGCTGATTTCTGTTTTTTCTTTTTTTTTTTTTTGGCCATGTGGCATGGCATGCTGGATCTTAGTTTCCCCACCAGGTATTGAACCCACGCCCCCTGTGGTGGAAGGGCAGATTCTTAACCACTGGACCACCAGGGAAGTCCCTGATTTCATTTTTTTAATATGGATACAAAATCTTAAAATACTAGCAAACCAAATCCAGAATGTACATTATAACCATGTATTTATATCAGGAATATGTTTGGTTTAATATTTTAAAAAATCAAAATGTAATTTATACCTTAACTGATTGATGGGATAAACACATTTCATCATTTCAATAGAAGCAGAAAAAATTTTAATAAAATTCAACATCCATTCATAAAACCGAAAACCTTACCAAACTGGGACTAGAATTTATTTTTTTCTGTTTTTTGGCTGCATCAGGTCTTCATTGTGGCTTCTCTCCAGTTGTGGCGTGCGGATTTTCTCTCTCTAATTGTGGCACGCAGGCTTCAGAATGCGTGGGCTCTGTAGTTTGCAGCACGTGGGCTCTCTTGTTGAGGCGTGTGAGCTCAGTAGTTGTGGCTCACAAGCTTAGTTGCCCCTCGGCATGAGGGATCTTAGTTCCCTGACCAGGGATTGAACCCACACACCCTGCATTGGAAAGCGGATTCTTAACCACAGCAGGGAAGTTCCTAGAAGAGAAGCTCTTAAGCTGATAAAGGATATCTATTTTTTAAAAACTTATGCTTTAGGAAGCAAAAGCTGTATTAAATTGATAAAGGATAACTTTTAAAAGTATATAATACTTAATGTTTAAAAGATGAAAAATTTTCCTTTGAGATCAAGAATAAAAGACTTATTTTATTCACCATTGTCCTGGAGATCCTAGCCAGCACAGTAAAGCAAGAAAGAAATATAAATAAAGGTGTTAAGGATTGGAAAGGGAGAAAGGAAATCCAAAAACAACTACATTTAAATTATTAGACTTAATAAGAGCTTAGAAAGTTTATTGCATACAAGACTAATTATAAAAATCAATTGCATTTTTATATACCAGCTACAAATAGTTTTTTGGTTTTTTTTTTTTTCGGTATGCGGGCCTCTCCTGTTGCAGAGCACAGGCACCGGACGTGCAGGCTCAGTGGCCATGGCTCACGGGCCTAGCCGCTCCACGGCATGTGGGATCTTCCCGGACCGGGGCACAAACCTGTGTCCCCTGCATCAGCAGGCGGACTCTCAACCACTGCACCACCAGGGAAGCCCCACAAATAGTTTTTTAAAGTATCTGAAATGGATAACTTATAATAGCATTAAACATAACAAGTACCTAGGAATAATCTAACAAAAGATGTGTCTATCTCTAGAGAGAAGACCAAAACTTTATTCAGAGACATTAAAGAAGACACAATAGAGAAATATTCCATGTTCAGACTAACTGTCTTTCACCCCACTTCTTAATGCTCTGAATATAATACCATTTCTGAAACCCAAGTCCTGGTGCTTCAGAAACCTTCCTGTCTCCAGCTCTTTGTTGCTGTAAACAAATGTCTGGATAAGAAGGAAGAACTAAAACTCTGCACAGAAATAGCTCCTAATAGTCTTAGCACTGTTGTGTCCAATCCTGGACACAAACTTAACTGTCACCAGCTCTGATGTCAAGGGACACTCTACTGGGACTACATGGTACACCCTGACCTTTGAGAGTTCAGGGGAAGCCCAGCACATCTCCAAACAGAAGAAAAGTCAGCATTTATAGATGGATTCACTCTATCCAAATCACATTCCTTCTTTTGATCCTTAGTACAAGCCTATGGGGAACAGTTTTGTATACCCCCATTTCATATGTGAGAAAGCTGAGGTTCCTCAAGGTTAATGACAACCAAAAATAGTCAACTATAAAGCTGGGACTCAAATCCAGGGCTTTTGACATCAAATTTGATGCATTCTCTTCTATAAACAGCATATTTTTGAGAGCAACCCTGTCCTACCACTTTTTCAGGGCAAATACAATGTCTTACAGATTCTTGAGTCTTTTGACTGGGCAAATCTTTTCCTGATGCCTCTCTGCTCAAACAATTGTTTCTAAAGGCATTATATTTTTACATCTTAGAAGGAAAGCAAAGGAGAGGAAGGAGAAAGAAAAGTAGGGGCTTTAAAATACTTGCTTCACAAATTGGCCATTGATTTTTTTTTAATTGAAGTATAGTTGATTTACAATGTTGTGTTAGTTCCCTGACCAGGGATTGAACCCATGATATATATATATTCTTTTCCCTTATAGGTTACTATAAAATATTCAATATAGTTCCTTGTGCTGTACAATAGGTCCTTGTTGGTTATATATTTTATGTATAGTAGTGTGTATCTGATAATTCCAACCTCCTAATTTATCCCCCCCTCTCTGGCAGTTAAATTTTATAGTCAAGCCAAAACTTTCTTTCCCTTACCTGTGACATGAGATAATAGATTTATGTCTCTTTCTCAGACCTTTTAGATTAAATAAAGTAAAAAATGGAAAGGGCTTAGCAGAGTGCCTAGCACATAGTATGTGCTTAGTAAATGTTGTTGGCATTTATTGTTATTGGCAGCTACTATACCACCAGAAGATAATCCCACAGGCTTTACAACCCGAGTATTGCCCAGATCAAGGCAGAGGAAGCACAACCCCAGAC
Organism: Hyperoodon ampullatus; assembly: GCF_949752795.1. NCBI lineage: Eukaryota > Metazoa > Chordata > Mammalia > Artiodactyla > Ziphiidae > Hyperoodon > Hyperoodon ampullatus. The sequence goes on along the minus strand of NC_136920.1, from coordinate 50,323,800 downwards.
TAACTGCAGCCTCTTTTTGCCAGGTCTTTTGTGCTATTCTTAAAGAGACATCCTTTCCCTAGAGAGCTGCAGAGGGGAGGAAGACCCCTGGAAACTAAGTGTTTTTGGTTCTCAACATGTGATTCACAGGGAAGCTATCTTGTTTAAGATACCTCCTTTGTTCATTTGTTCATTCTTTTATTTTTTACTCAATGGACCTTTATTGAAGAGCCAGCTATGTACCAGGTGCTATGCTAGTCACTGAGAATGGAGAGAAATACATCATAAAATAGCATTGTAGAGGGAACTCTGGGGCGATCATCTCAGGTACAAAGCTCTGGGGGTCCAGGACTGTTCGTTTGGAGGAAGAGGAGGCAGACTACCAGTTATGGTGGGAAATGTATGAGCTTGACATCAGAGGGATCAAGGTTTGAATCAAGGTGCTGCTTACTTTCTGTGTGAACTAGAACAAATTCTTCATATCTCTAACCCCCCATTTCCTCATCTGTTAAATGGGAACTAAATACTTACCATGAAAGGGTATTATAAAGATTCAGTGGTGTCATGTAAATGATATGCTTGGCCTTTAGTGGCTCCCCCTCATCATGAAATTGACCGGCCCTCTGCCCCTCCAACCTCTCCCCTCCAAATTGCATTTTTCTTTGTTGTGGTTTCTTTTTCCCTTTAAACCTGACTTTAATTTGCTGTAAAACTGCTCTCCAACAAATAATAATAATAAAATAAATGGAGAAGTGAGTGGGACACACAGTGTACTTTGCCCCCAACCAGGAAGCCACCCTCCCACTTCTCTTCCCACGCAACCATCATTGTTTCAAGAACAAACTACTGGGTCTCAAAGGCCAGTCATCCTTAATTGCCCATAACCAAGCATTTCAGGCCATCTCTGATTAGTACATCAAAAGGAGCCCATTGCGTGTAGGTGGGCTATTTCCACATTTGCTCTTTATCCCTCAGTAACTGGTCAGACTATACAGAAGGGAAAAGGATCTTGAAAGGTTGTTGACTGTAGAAGAATGCTGAGTATGTCATCCTGGGCTCTTGATGCATCAGGACAAATAGCCTTTGTTCTCTCCTGGATAGTGACGCCATAGCTTCTTGGTTTCTATTTGAACCCTGCTCTAAACACTGAAAAGTTGTTTTTTTCATTTATTTACTTCATCATTTATTCATTCATTCACTCACTAGACGTTTATTTATTTGTTTGTTTATTTATTTATTTTTTGCGGTACGTGGGCCTCTCACTGTTGTGGCCTCTCCCGCTGCGGAGCACAGGCTCCGGGTGCGCAGGCTTAGTGGCCATGGCTCACGGGCCCAGCTACTCTGCGGCATGTAGGATCTTCCCGGACCGGGGCATGAACCCGTGTCCCCTGCATCAGCAGGCGGACTCTCAACCACTGCGCCACCAGGGAAGCCCCACTAGACATTTATTGACCACCAACTATGTACCAGGCCTGTGCTAGATCTTGGGGATATATCAATGAAAAAGTCGGACAGACTAGACCAGAGTAGACAGACCAAAAAACCAAAAATCATGTCATCAAATAAATTAACAAGAAAATTGTGATAGATAATTACTGTGAAAGAACTAAACAGGTAATGTATAAAAGAGTAAGTAAGTAGAGAGGGGAAACAGAGTGGTCGGAATGGGCCTATTTAAATTGAGCCCTGGGACTTCCCTGGTGGTCCAGTGGTTAAGAATCCGCCTTCCAATGCAGGATCGAACTAGGGTTCGATCCCTAGTTGGGCAACTAAGATCTCACATGTCACAGGGCAACTAAGCCCATGAGCTCTAGAGCTCGCATGCCATGACTAGAGAGAAGCCCGCAAGCTTCAACAAAGAGCCCGCGCACCAAAACGGAGGATCCCGCGTGCTGCAATTAAGACCCGATGCAGCCAAATAAATAAATATTTTAAAATAAAAATAAATAAATTGAGCCCTGAGGTGCCAATATGAGAAAAGCCAGGAAGAAGCTTTCTCAGCAGAGGGAACAGTAAGTGGAAAGGTCCCTGAGAGGGGGGAGAGCTTGGTATGTTTAGAGAAATTAAAGGAGTATGAAATGAAATGAAGACTAAATAGGGTTTTATAAGCTAGGACTATGGATTTTACTTTAAGTGTAATTTACTAACTATTCAACAAACACTGAGTGCCTAACCTGTGCCAGGCATCGTTTCATGCAACATTGAAAGTAACTCTTGAAAGTTACATTCTAGTGCAGGAGACAAGGAGTAAACAAAATAAATAAGTAAAATAGATAGCATTTTTAGATAGTGCTGAGGAGAATATTTTAATAAACTAAGAAAAGGAGTTACGTGTAGGGTCGCAATTTTAGATAAGGGTGGCCAGATAAGGCCACACTGAAAAAATTACATTTATGTAAAGATTTGAAGTGTCCATGTGCTATCCAGGGGCAGAGCCCAATATTTAGAGGTCAAGGAAGATGAAGAACACCAGGAAAGGAGAATGACAAAAGTATCTGGAATAGTAAGAGAAAAATCAGGCAATTGTCCTGGAAGCTAGAAGACGTTTCAGGGAGGAGAGAGATCAACAGTGTAAAATGCTGCAGATAGTAAATAAAGATAAGAACTGAGACACAATCATTGGATTTAGCAATGTGGAGGTGGAGGTCATTGGTGACTTGAAAGATCAGTTTCACTGCTATAGTGGAAGCAAAAGCCCAGTAGGAGTATGTTCAGAGAGCATTGGAGTAAGGGAACTGGAGACCTTGAAAATAAAGACACTTTCAAGGAGTTTTGCCATAAGGGATGAAATTAGGTAGTAGCCACAGAAGTTAGGTCAAAATAGAGTTTTTCCTCCAACTTTTAAAAATGTTCATTTACATTTTTGTAAATGTAAAACGTTGAAAGAATAACACCATACCCATATATTCTTCACCTAGTTGTAGCAATTGTTGGACATTTTGCCATATTTGCTTTCTCTCTAGAGAGAAGGGTTTTTTTAACGCTTTTTTCAAACTGTGAAATATAATGCACATACAGAAAAGTCCACAAAACAAAATGTATAACTCAATGAATGATCACAAAGCTAACACCCATATAACCAACACCAATATCAAGAACTAGTACACTGCCTACATCCCCACAGCCCCCTTGTGCCCACTCCCTCCCATTTAAAGGTAACCACCATCCTGAATTTTCATAGTAATAACTTCTTGCCTTTCCTTCTAGTTTTACTGCATAATAGTGAATTTCTAAACACTGTAGTTTCAGTTTTTGCTTGTTTTTGAGCTTTAAGAATGGAATAATACATACAGCAATATTTTGTATATCTAACTTCTTTAGCTCATATGTTGTGGGTTTATTTCTCCATTGTATAGTATTCTGTTATAAAAATATGCCACCATTTATTATTTATTGTACTGTTTAGGTCATGTTGATTGTCTCCAGTTTTTCACTCGTACGAATAATGCTGAATGCTGCTGTGAATGTGCTTGTATATGTATCTTGGTGCACATGTAAATGCATTTCTATTGGGTATATTCCTAGGAGTAGAATTGCTGGGTCATAGGTATGTATAAATGCAACTTCCACAGCAAATACCAAAGAGTTTCCCCATTGGTTGTACCAATTTACATTCTCATCAGCAATGTTTGAAAAGATGTTGCTCCACATCCTTTTCCTTCTTTTTCTTTTTAATGCTTGCCATCTTAGTGAATATGTTGTGGTATATCATTGTGTAATTAACATTCCCCTGAGTACTGATGTTCTTTGACCATTTGGATATCATCTTTTGTGACATGCCTTTGAAGGTTTTTGCCCATCTATAAATTTGAGTTGTTTGACTTCTATTGATTTGTAGGTGTTTTTCCTATATACTGGATATAAGTCCTTGTAGATTACATGTGTTGCACATCTTCTCTCAGTCTGTGCTTTGCCTTTTCATTTTCTTAATGCTGTCTCTATATGAATAGAAGTTCTTCATTTAGTGTAGTTAACTGATCAGTCTTTCTGTATTGTGCTTTTTTGGGTTCTGTTTAGGAACTTTTCATCTATCTCAAGGTAGATATTCCCTGATGCAATCTCCTAGAAGTTGTATTGTTCCACTTTCCACATGTAGGGCTATAATCTACCTGGTGTTGAGTTTTGTATATTGTCTTTCCTTTTTTTAGTATATGGCTATCTAATGACTCAGTACCATTTATTGAAAGACCATCCTTTCCTCACTGTTTTGAAGTTCCACCTCTATGATAAATCAGATGTTAATGCGGCAGTTCATTCCTAAGCTTCGTGTTTTATTCCATTGGTCTATCTTCTTGCCTTGCCATTACCATACTGACTTAATTACTATACCTTTATAATAAATCTTGATATCTGATGAAGCAGTTAGTCCTACCTTGTTCTTTTTCAAAAGTGTCTTAGCTACTATTGGACCTTCCATGTCCCTATACATTTTAGAATCACCTTATGGAGTTTCATAAACAAAACAAAAGTCTTCTTGGGATCTGGATTGGAATTGCAATGCATCTATAGATAATAGAATTGTTATCTATAAAATAATCGAGTCTTTCAACCCATGAACATAGTATATCCTTCCTTTCTTTTTTTTAGTTCTTCTTTAATTTTTCTCAATAAAATTCATAGTTTTCTATGCAAATATCTTGCACATTTTTTGGTGTGAATTTATTTCTAAGTATTATTTGAAACTTTAAAGATTTTAATTCCTGTTTGTTGGTGGTGCATAGAAATACAATTGATTTGTATTTTGGCCTTTATACTGCAACCTTCTTAAACTCGCTTTTTAATTCTAGTAATTTATCTGTAGGTTCCTTTGGATTTTCTGTGTTTATAACCATGTCATGTGTGAATAATGACAGTTTGTTTATTCCTTTTCTTCACTCTGAAATTACAAAATACCTCCTTATTTCTGTTAGTAATTTTAAAATGATACTGAAATCTTTGATTTATCTGGAATTTATTTTTGGTATACGGTATGAGGTATGGCTCCAAGCTAATTTTTTTTCCCAGATGGATATCCTGATTTTTTATTTAACAGTTATTGAATAAGCCATCTTTCCCCAATAATTTGAAATGAGACCTTTATAATATATTAAATTCCTATGTGTATTTGACTGTATTTTTTATGGTTTTTCCTCTGTTGACTGATCTCTTTCTGTCTTAGTTATTTTAACTTTAAAATATTTTAATATATGGTGGGACTTTTTTTTAGAGTATTTATTGCTATTCTTTTAAATTTTATTTATATGAATTTGAGAATCAGCTTATCTACTTCCAAAAGAAAATTCTGTTAGGATTTTTATTAGGAGAGCTTGAAATTATACATTCTGTTTCTGATGTTGAGTCTTCCTACCCATGAAGAGGAGCTGCCTTTCTAATTGTTCTGTGTTCCTTAGTATTATAATATAGACCTTGTGGGGCTTCCCTGGTGGCGCAGTGGTGGAGAGTCCGCCTGCCGATGCAGGGGACACGGGTTCGTGCCCCGGTCCGGAAGGATCCCGCATGCCGCGGAGCGGCTGGGCCCGTGGGCCACGGCCGCTGGGCCTGCGCGTCCGGGGCCTGTGCTCCGCGATGGGAGAGGCCACAACAGTGAGAGGCCCGCGTACCGCAAAAAACAAAAAAAAAAAACAAAAAAAAAAATAATATAGACCTTGTGCCTTTCTCATAATTTATTCCTAGACATTTGTCTTTTTTGTTGATATTGTTAATGAAGATATTTACTGCATTATATTTTCAAACTGGGCATTGTTTGCTTGAAGTTTGCATAGCAGTTTTTCTGTGAGTTAATTTTGTAATCCACCACTGAACTAAATTCTCTTCTTGTCTGTAATAGTTATTCAGTTGATTCTCTTGTTTTTCCCCAAGTAAGCAATTATATCATCTCTAAACAATATACAATTTATTTCCTTCTTTCTACTGTTTATTTCTCTTCTTTTTTTTTCCATTAAGGGGTTATAAGCAGGAGGGCTATCTAATCTGATTACAATATTAAAGATTACATTGTCTGCAAAAGCAGAACCAAGGAAACTTTTTTGGAGTCCAGTACAGTAATTCAGGTATGAAAAGATTGTGGTTTGGGCTAAGAGACTGACAGCAGAGATGGATGGAAGTCAATAGACTGGAAATATATTTCGAAGGTAAAATATGTGGCAGAGAACAGGCTGATCATATTATGTTAAAGATTTGCAAACATCTTGGAAATCTTCAGAATATAAGAATCATAGTTAGTTAGAAAGGACCATAAATATAATCAAGTGTGTACTCTAATCCTATCTTTTCTTGGATTCACTCCAACTTCCCAGCCACCTCCAGTGATAGAGAGCCCCCTACCTCCCATGTAGTCCATTCCATTTACTCAATTTACTCCGCAAACCCTTCTCTTCGTCAGGTACTGGGTGGGGCCCTAAGAAACATGGGTAATCAAGATTCACTCCCCTCTCTGGGGGAACTCAGAGAAAAGGACAACTCTCTTAGAAAGTTTCTTTCCTGGCAGATTCTGTCTTCTAGTTTCCTGTCTAAATTCTCTTATAGAACAAGGCTGATCTCTCTTCCTATGCTGCTCACACCCCAGATGTTTGTAAAGCTAATCATAGCCTTTTGGGGTTTCTTATCCCTTTTTCTTTTTTTCTTTTTTTTTTTTTTAACCTGATCTCACTCCAAGTTCCCTCTTTATCCTGGTCCAAATTTAAGAAACTTGAAACTTGTACTTTTGTGTTATTTTTCTGAAGAGTTATTATGTCATGTCTTTACCTTTACTCCATAATTCAATACCTGGGGAATTAGTGTTCATTATATATAGTTAGATATTCTTGTTCATATTTTTTTGTTTTGACTTAGTGTTTCCTTTTTTTAAACTGTCTTCATTAAGGAGTTAGTATGTGAAGTGTATTAGCTTTGGAAACAATAGACTAAAGAACCATGTAATCAGTTACCTTGCCAGGCTCAGCAAACACTAGCTGGTTACAACGATAAAAGCATTTACCCAATGAAAAGACAGAATAAAATAATAATGCATATGGAAGGAAGCTAGCAAGTTGATTTGTGCTAAGTGAAATATATGATTTCTCCAAGATAAGCAACGGTATAGAATCTGCTTTTATGGATACTATCTAACATCCAGTCAAAATAATAAGATTTTTTTCCCCAGTAGCCCATTATTCTTCCAAAGTAGTTACATTAATTATGTGTTCACAATCCCCATCCAATTTAACAGTCAATATATTTAATGAACATGTTATCTTCTTGGCCAGGCATTTTTGTGTAACATTTGAATATAACTGTATTTACAGTATCAAAAATCTTAATGCAATTTGACATGTTTTCCCAAATGAGTTGCAAAGAAGTGACAGGGGGGAAGGCAAGAGGTTGTTTTCTGTGAAGAGGGTGACTGACCTTGGTCAATTTAGAATGGACACAGCTGTGAATTATAATGGGTTCCTCTGATAATTGTCATATTTAAACTAAACTGATGATATGGTAGCTCAGGGAATAATTCCTGGTGCTTTGCAAGTGTTGTGGGCAGTTTGCTTCCCTGCATGATGTAAGATAATTTTTTCTCCTTAAATCTTTTCTTTAAGCGTGGGTAACTTGAAATAGTGTAAATGGTTTTACAGTCAGATATGTCCGACTTTGAATTCTGATATGAATCAGGACAATTCAATAGTTTTTTATTTTGCACGTTACTTAACTTTTCTAATTTGGTTTTTAAATTTTTAAATGGATTATAATATCTCCCTAATAAGGTTATTGTGAATTGGATTAATACAATGTGTGTGTATTATTGTCATTGTTCAATGTTCATATATATGTATATATATATATATATATAAAACCAACTAACAAAAACCCTTACTTAGTAGGTATTTAGTAATGTTAGAGGCCAAATTCCCCACCATGTGTTCCCTTTCTTTGCAGTCCATTCATTTGCCTAAATTACTTCTCTCTTCTTTCATATCTGACATTTATTGGGTTAATTTTTTTTGATTCTGCTTCTGAAATGCTTTTCAAATTGGTTTCACCACCTCCATTCTTTTTGACAATGTCTTAGTTCAAGATACTATTGTCTTTAGCCTAGATTATTGTGGCAAGTTTTTAACTAAGGTTTTTCCCTCCCTCCAGTTCCCTTGGCACTTCCAATACATCATCCACACTGTCCAAAGATTCTCAAAACACAGTTTTAACTATGGCAACTTCTCTTGCCTAAGTACTTTTTTTTTTTAAATTTTATTACTCCATGGAACCCCCAATGTCCTCAGTTATGTTTATTTATTTATTTATTTATTTTACGGTACACGGGCCTCTCACTGTTGTGGCCGCTCCCGTTGCAGAGCACAGGCTCCGGACGTGCAGGCTCAGCAGCCATGGCTCACGGGCCCAGCCACTCCGCGGCATGTGGGATTCTCCCGGACCAGGGCACGAGCCCATGTCCCCTACATCGGCAGGCGGACTCTCAACCACTGCGCCATCAGGGAAGCCCCGCCTAAGTACTTTCAATGGCCAGTCTTTACTGCACAGATCTTGTCTTCTTCATCTTTCATCTCCGATATCAAACAGGGTGTTCTATGTTATCCACCCTCTTCCATTAGCTTCTTTAACTTTCTGTTATTGCATTAGGTTATAGCAAACTTTCTGAACAAAAAATGCCTTTTGAACATATAATATTTTATTTTTTTAATATTTATTATTTATTTATTTATTTATTTATTTATTTCTTTCTTTCTTTCTTTATTTATTTATTTTTGGCTGCACCGGGTCTTAGTTGTGGCATGTGTGCGGGATCTTAGTTCCCCGACCAGGGATTGAACTTGGGCCCCCTGCATTGGGAGCATGGAGTCTTACCCACTGGGCCACCGGGGAAGTACCTGAACATATAATAAAGATGTTCAGCTTCACTTAGAATGAGAGATCTGAACATTAAAACTAAGTAAGATATTATTATTATTATTATTTTTTTTTTTTTTTTTTTTTTTGCGGTACGCGGGCCTCTCACTGTTGTGGCCTCTCCCGTTGTGGGGCACAGGCTCTGGACGACGCACAGGCTCAGCGGCCATGGCTCACGGGCCTGGCCGCTCAGCGGCATGTGGGGTCTTCCCGCAGCGGGGCACGAACCCGTGTCCCCTGCATCGGCAGGCGGACTCTCAACCACTGCGCCACCAGGGAAGCCCTAAGATATTATTTTTCATCAGTTTGACAAAGATAAAAAAGTTTGACAATACATTATTTTGGCTAGGGTATGGGGAACTATTCTCATACATTGTTGATGGGAGCGTAAATTAGTACAATCTTTTTGGAGAATAATTTGACAATATGTATCAAAAATGACCATAACTTTGACCCAGCATCCCATTTATCCTACAGAAATATACATACAAGATATATATGGAGAATATTCACTGCAGCATTGGAACAGTAACAGGTGGAGAATAACCAAAACGTCTATCAACAGGGCGATGGTTATGTAAATTGCAGTATATCCACAAAATGTAATTCTAAAGAGTCAAAAAGAATGATGCAATCTCTGTGCAATGATTTTTTTTTTTTTTTTTTTTTTTTTTTTTTTTTTGCTGTACGCGGGCCTCTCACTGTTGTGGCCTTTCCTGTTGCGGAGCACAGGTTCCAGACGCACAGGCTCAGCGGCCATGGCTCATGGGCCCAGCTGCTCCGCGGCATGTGGGATCTTCCCTGACCGGGGCATGAACCCGTGTCCCCTGCATCGGCAGGCGGACTCTCAACCACTGTGCCACCAGGGAAGCCCATGTGCAATGATATTTTTTAAATATCTAAAATAAAATAAAACCCAAAATGCAGAGTAGCATATGTAGGGTGCTATCATTTGTATAAAATTTTAAAAGATACATATGCATGTATATTAAGTATTAAAACATCTCTGGAGTAACATACAAAGGATTGAAAAGAGTGATAGCCTCCAAGGAGGTGAACTAGGAGAGACTTACGCTTTATGTTCTTCACTACTGTTTGAATTTTTTTTTCACCAGGAACATATATTATTTTTCAAAAAAAACCCCCAGAGCAATGGCTAAACAAATTATGGCAGATCACCTTGATGATATATGAGTCTGGTACTGTGCTGAATTCAAAACAGTCCTATGAGATGGCATTGTTCATCTCTAACAAAAAGCTAAACTGATGATGGATGAGATGGAATGTCTGGACAAGGTCCCCGTGTCATTAAGAAGCAGAAGCGATATGAGCCTGGCCCTACCTGGCACCAACTCCCTGCAGCCTGCCTCAGAAGTACCTAAATTGTGAAAAATACCCCATTTTATTCTAAGTATGACTCTGCATGTCTGTGCTGTTTTTTCACTAGATTGGAAGCTTCTTGAAAGCAAGAGCCATTCATCAGTTTATCATCAACTACTATCACAATGGCTGGGGTGCGGTAAGTGCTCAGTAAAAGTTTGTTGACATCAACACATGATTTTCTTTTAGCAACCAGATATTTGTGAGATGTAAATGCTAGAACCTGCCATCTTTTCTAAAAAGTAGAATATTTTGTTTTTATTTTTTAATTTTTTTTGGCTGCACCACACAACTTGAGGGATCTTGGATCCCTGACCAGTTATTGAACCTGGGCCATGGCACTGAAAGCATCAAGTCCTAACCACTGGACCACCAGGGAACTCCCAAGGTAGACTATTTTAATTTCTGTCTTCATTGTACCAAGCAATTTAAAATGGAAAAAATTGGGCTTCCCTTGTGGCACAGTGCTTAAGAATCCACCTGCCAATGCAGGGGACACGGGTTTGAGCCCTGGTCCGGGAAGATTCCACATGCCGTGGAGCAACTAAGCCCGTGTGCCATAACTACTGAGCCTGCGCTCTAGAGCCTGCGAACCACAACTACTGAGCCCACGTGCCACAACTACTGAAGCCCACGTGCCTAGAGCCCGTGCTCCGAAACAAGAGAATCCACCACAATGAGAAGCCCGTGCAGTGCAAGGAAGAGTAACCCCCACTTGCCACAATTAGAGGAGGACGCGCACAGCAACGAAGAATTAAAGCAGCCAAAATTAAATAAATAAAATAAATAAATTTATTTTAAAAATAAAAGGGAAAAAGTGGAACCTTGATGGTAAACACTGTAGCCACAGAATTGAGGACCAGCTATTCTCTTTGATGTTTGGTTTTCTAATGCATAAGAGAATAGTACAAAACATTCTAAAAACACGTGCCTCTCCACATAGCTGACAGGGGCAAGTGTGAGACTGACCTTGTGGATTATCCTGTGAAACATTTCACTCGATGCCTTTTGTTTCTAGCTCCGTTTGGACTGCTCAGAGCAGGAGTCGTTGGCCCCAAGCCTGTTTATGCCTGGAGGAGCTCTGCCTCATGTCAGAGGATTTCTGGGCCCACCAGCTCTAGTGACCTGCCTCTGAGATGTACAAACACTACACTCATTGCAGAGCTTCCAGACTTCGGAAAACCGTGGTATTTAGACTCTCCAGAGCAATCAACAACTCCTAAAAGGCATTTGTTCAAAGCCAAACTGAAAATTACTAGACATTTTCCAAAATAGTGCTTAAAACAATGCTTAGTTCACTGAATCTGAATTTATTGGTCTCCTCTAATTTCCCATGTTTTCTGGAAGTGGGAGTCAACCAATGGTGAACAAGGGTGAGGGGCTGGGATGTGGTTTGGGTCTATCAACTGGGACTTAAAACTTGGGCTTATCAACTTAGAATCTCAGAGAATTCCTTTTCCAGCATCACCTGGGCAAAGCAGAAAGGTAATAAAAATAACACGGACTGAAAGCAGGCTGACCAGAGTTTGAAACTTGCTTCTGTCAACAACCGGTCATGTGACCTTGGGCAAATTACTTAACTTCTTTGAGGTTTTGTGTCCTCATTTTGCAATGTTGTGGTAAGAATTTGATAGATCATCATCAGCACACTTCCAGGTGTGTTTTAGGTGCTCAATAAGTCTTGTTGAGCAACATGAGTTGAATAACATACTTAAGATGACTGGCATATGGAGGAGTTTAATACATATTAATTCCCTCCCTACTCTCTACCCTCTCATTTTCAGTTCAGGCTATATGTTGCCCTTTGGTGAATTTTTCTCCTTCAAGATTGCTCCCAAAGGTCATCAAAGACTATTTTTAACCAAAGAAAAAAAAGGCAAAAAGGGAGCATGCAGTGGAAATGTATTCACTTTAGCTTCCAAGCCCCAAAGGGATGGCCTTGTTTTTCTATTTGTTTGATCAAGAATAAACCTGTGCAATGCTGTTGAGCAGAGAAAATTTTTAATTTTAGTTTATAAAACTGTTTATAGTGTTGCAAAATAGATTAGAAACTACAAATGGAGAGCGGCCATCGCCAAACCATGCATTAGAATCTTCTTACACTTTTATTACAAAGGCACCATGGATCAGTAGCTGAGCACATAGCTTTAATCTCTGACCAACCTAGATTAGAGTCCAAACTCTGTCCCTTATTTTCCTTGTGAGCTTGGGCAATTTACTTAATCAGTCTGAGCCTCAATGTGCTTATCTGTAAAATGTGGCTAATAAGAATATCCACCTCATAACAGCACTATTTACAATAGCCAAGACATGGAAGCAACCAAAATGTCCATCGACAGATGAGTGGATAAAGAGGATGTGGTGTATATATATATATATATATATACACACAATGGAATATTATAGAATATTACTCAGCCATAAAAAAGAATGAAATAATGCCATTTGCAGCAACATGGATGGACCTAGAGATTATCATACTAAGTGAAGTAAATCAAAGACAAATACCATATGATATCACTTATATGTGGAATCTAAAAAAATGATACAAATGAACTTATTTACAAAACAGAAATAGACTCACAGACATAGAAAACAAATTTATGGTTACCAAAGGGGAAAGGAGGGGGGTGGGGGAGAAAGGGATAAATTAGGAATTTGAGATTAACATATACACACTACTTTATATAAAATATATAAACAACAAGGTCCTACTGTATAGCATAGGGACCTACTGTATAGTTATTCAATATCTTGTAATAACCTAAAACGATAAAGAATCTGAAAAAGAATATATATATGTATTATATATGTATATACATATAACTGAATCATTTTGCTGTACACCTGAAACTAACACAGCATCATAAATCAACTATACTTCAATTTATAAAAGAAAAGGGTATCCACCTCATGAGTTTTGTAAGGATTGAATTAAATAATTACTATGCTTACAATGGTGCCTGGCATAAGGCTCACTCTCAACAAATTGTAGCTATTATTTTCATCATCTCATTTAATATAACCCCACAAGCCAGCTACCATTATTGCCTCTATTTTACGAATAAGGAAACAAGAGTCTGAGATGATGAATATAAAAGTATTTAGCATATCACCAGGCAAATAGTAAAAGCTCAAAATATGTGAGCTTAAAAAAAAGAATAAAAGCAATGTTCCCCAACCTGCAGATCAATATCTGTGATTAGAACTTAAAATCGAGTACTGATCCTTTAATCTCTGCAGGCATTTTGAGTAGAAAGAGGAAACTAAAATGACCTATTAACTTGTCTATCTACTCCCATGTGCTAGGAGGATATGGCCAGAGGCCCCATACAGCTAGCATGTAGGTGTTGCATGTGCTCAGTAAATATTTGCTAATCAACTAAGTGAAGCAGTGAGCACACAGGGGCCCTGTTCTGAATCTTTCCCATCAGGAGATGTCGTGCAGTTCCCGTTCCTGACCTACCCCCCTCTCTTCATTGTGACTTCCTTCCTCATCTTAAACCTTCAGGAAAATTAACACAGGACCCTCCTCGCTGAAAGATAAGAGAATGTGTACCTTCAACAAAACACTTGAGCATTCCTAGAGATGTCAACCCTGCAAATTTCACCCAAAGTCCAAAAACTGGGCTGACCACATCTAGTTGAGAAACCATAGTAGAGTCTTTATTAAAAGTAGGCACCTGATGGACTTCCCTGGTGGTCCAGTGGCTAAGAGTCCATGCTCCCAATGCAGGGGGCCTGGGTTCGATCCTCAGTCAGGGAAGTAGATTCCGCATCTGCAACTAAGACCCGGCACAGCCAGATAAATAAATATTAAGAAAAATAAAAGTAGGCACTTGAAAGATTGTAACATTTTGAGGGGATGAGCAGGACTCATGTTGTTTTGGAAAGGAGCGTGTTTAAAGCCTGAATAATCAATAGTTAAGCTTTGAAAAACTTACTTGCTTCAGTGATGCATAGTACAGGGAATGTGCCCAGTAAATGGTAGTTTTTATTACCAGAAAGAAGGGCAAGAGTTGAGGCCAAATCCCTTAATAATAAGTTCTCATATCCAAAAGCTCAAGTCCTCAGAAGATGGTCCTCAGAAACAGGATTTTATTGGTATGTTTACACATTGCCTAGAAGACAGGCAGCAGTGATGGGAGTAATTGTGAGATTTAAGGTTAGAAGAATTTAGGTCCCAAATCCCAACACTAACATTTTTAGGCAGTGTGAATTGGATTAATCACCTGTCATCTCTGAGATTTGGGTTCCCCATATGAAAGTAATTCCCAGGATTTTTCTGAGTAACAAGAGAAACATGGATTATAGCCCTTTATAAATTGTGAAGTACTCTTAAAAACACTAGCAAGTCCTTTTGTCTCTGGCCCTGTACCAGCGATGCCCTAAGAAAGGAAATATGGTGCTGTGCCTGAGGCGCCAGTTTTCCCATCAGATGGGCTGCAGAGATCTCATGAACTCACAGCCACTCTTGTATCAGATGCTGAGTTACTGACAGGGTAGAGGGGGACATGAAGGGGATCTGGGACACAGGAAATTCCACATCAGCTTTCGCAGATCTATCTAGCAAGGAACTCTTCGCCATCATTCACCCTCATCAGGAAAACTCGTCTGTACTCTCAACTTTCTTACAGAAGAAATGCCTCTTACAAAGGATCCAGGAACTTGGAGGAGAAAGGGAAGCTGGAGGAAGAATGTTATTGCTCAGCACTTTGTTTTCAGAATATTCCTGCAGTGACTTTTCATCTTCAGACTTTTTCATCTTCATGTCAGTGTGAACAGCTGGCATGTTTCATGAGCTCTTTCTTACAGCAGCAGTGTGGTGTCACACACAGAGCTTTAGAGTGACTCAAGGCTTGGCTCCAAGGCCCTATCCTTTCACTAATGTGTGACCTTCAGCTGATTTCTACTTCCTTTGAACTATGGCTGCTTCTGGAAACTAAGCAAAGCCATGGAGATAGAAGAAACATCACTTCTTAGCTCAAGTTTTTGCTCTCAGAAGCCACACTTTTAGTTCCCAATTAGATTTCTTCTTGAATTGGTCTCCAAATGATATTTCCTGAGTTATTCTAGACTCCTCTATGGTTGTGACCTCCAACACGATCTTTTTGTTTGTTTGTTTGTTTTTTGTTTTTTGTGGTACGCAGGCTTAGATGCTCTGTAGCACGTGGGATCTTCCAGGACCAGGGCCCGAGCCCATGTCCCCTGTACTGGCAGGTGGACTCCCAACCACTGCGCCACCAGGGAAGCACTAACACGATCTTCTTAATCTGCGTACTTAGTGCCCAGACCTGAACCCAGCACACAATATGTTCTCAGTACATGCTTGTTAAATAACCGATTATAGGTATTAACTTAAAACTCATTGTAATCTCTTTGAGTGAAGCTCCCAAATTACCCACACAGTGCAAAGCAGGTGCTCAAGAAACACAAATGGATTAATTCATCCGTTCTGCATTTATCATCTCTTCCTCCTGCTTCATTTGCATCTTCTCATCTTTGGGAAGTTGAGATTTCCTACTGTGTTTTCTGTTTCCCAGCTGTCACCAACCACTAGTACAAACTGCTGTCTTCTTGGAAAATCTCCCCTTAAAGGTAGGGTTTCCAGGTTTAGCAAATAAAAATACATGACACCAAGTTAAATGTGAATTTCAGATATACAGTGAACAATTTTTTTAGTATAAAGGTGTCCCATACAACATTTGGGTCATACTTATACTAAATTTTTAAACTGTTTTTCTTAAATTCAAATGTAACTGAAATCTATACTTTATCTGGCAACCCTACTTAGAGGGTCTTACCCCAAGTATAGACACCAATATGAAAGCTGTCATTTCTCGAAATTACACCTTTTAGGCTCCATGCTCATTAATTAGTCAGTCCCCAAACATGCCTAAGGAGACAGCAAGCTGTTTCATTTTCCTTCAAGCACAGGCCCTGCTCAGAGTGATATGTTGGAGAAGAGAGAATCAAGTCTCTCAGTTTCCTTGCTGATCTCAAGTTTCCTTCCTTCCACCAATGAGCTTCTCTCTCTCTCTCCTCACCCATGGGATAGGTGCTTATAGAAATATTCCATCAGCACCTAGAAATCAGAGCATCCAAACACTAAGGTTTGCCGCTCCCAAAACCAGTTTATCCTTCCAAATCTCCCTGCTGCTGTCATTGAAACAGAAACCTCACCTCCTTCTCCAAACACAGGAGATGTTTTAACTTCTTTTAACGTCTTTTGTATGTCTTTTTGTTTAATGTCTTTTGTATGTCTCCTCCTTTTGTATGTATTAAGTCACAAAGTCCTGGATTTGTCCTTTTTTTAAAATTCATTTATTTTATTTTATTTATTTTTGGCTGCATTGGGTTTTGTTGCTGTGCGTGGGTTCTCTCTAGTTGCAGCGAGCCGGGGCTTCTCTTCGTTGCGGTGCGCGGGCTTCTCATTGCGGTGGCTTCTCTTGTTGTAGAGCATGGGCTGTAGGCACAAGGGCTTCAGTAGTTGTGGCACGCAGGCTCAGTAGTTGTGGTGCGCGGGCTCAGTAGTTGTGGCGCATGGGCTTAGTTGCTCCGCGGCATGTGGGATCTTCCGGGACCAGGGCTCGAACCTGTGTCCCCTGCATTGGCAGGCAGATTCTTAACCACTGCACCACTAGAGAAGCCCCTGGGTTTGTTCTTGCTGCTGTTTTTTATTTTTTGTTGTTTACCCTGCAGAAACATCTCTTGGACCTGCCTCTTCCATTCCACTTCTCCAGCCAGCCCTGCCGATTTGGTGTCATCACCTGGGGCCTGGATTGCAGCAACAGCATCCCAGCTCTTCTGGCTCCCTGCATCTGTGCAACTTCTAATAAATTCATTGTTATATAGTGCCCTTTTCCCATCTGTGATTCCCTTTTGGGAGAGGCTGGCATGAGTCTCTATTTCCTGTTTAACAAATAAATACCAGGCTTCACAGCCCAGTCTTCAAGGCCCCAAACCTATATAGTTTCTTCTCCATGTCTGCTTTCCATAGACTGATGAAATCTAATTTCTATTTGCCAGTCCCTGCTTCTGGCAGCACCAACCCCATCACTGCATTAGCTTTGAGTCCCTAAATCCCTTCCTTCTCCTCCTCTGGGTCAATCCCCATCCCTTGCCTCCTTCAAAACCGAGCCCATTAGAAGATAACAAAGCCAATCTTGGGGTGAAGCAGGTCTTTCCAAACGAAAGAAAGCAAAAGATGAAAACATAAAGGGATTGTACAGTAAATTTGATTACACAAGAATGAAAATTTTCTTTATGTCAAAATGTCCTATAATCAAAACAAGAGAAACTAGGGAAAATGTTTACCATGTATAACAAAGTTAATATTCTTGAAATAATTTTACAAACCAATTAGAAACAGACATTCCAAAAGAAAATGAAGAAAAGATACTAGTGTGTGACACACACACAACGTAGAAGAGGCCAAGGCCGAAAACATGAAAAACCACAATACTTCAGTAGTAATAGAGAAATGCAATTAAAATAAAGATGAGCTTCCCTTTTCCTTTGTCAAATGGGCATTTTTAAAAAGGATGATGGGACTTCCCTGGTGGTCTGGTGGTTAAGAATCCGCCTGCCAGTGCAGGGGACATGGGTTTGAGCCCTGGTCTGGGAAGATCCCACATGCCATGGAGCAACTAGCCCGTGTGCCACAACTACTGAAGCCCACACACCTAGAGCCTGTGCTCGGCAACAAGAGAAGCCACCGCAATGAGAAGCCTGCGCACCGCACGAAGAGTAGCCCCCGCTCGCCGTGATTAGACAAAGCCAGCGCGCAGCAATGAAGACCCGACACAGCCAAAAATAAATAAATTAATTTAAAAAATTAATTAATTATTTTAAAAAATTTTTTTAAAAGGATGATGGTGTCGATATGAGTGCAAGAACAGGATTTTTCACACATGCTTTAGCAATCAATTTCAGGCTGTTCTTTCTTGTACTTCTTTAAAATTGCATAGATTTGAAAAAATATTACTTTTTTACCTTATTAACAGTGTTTCCCAATTTTTCTACAGTAAATATGTATCCTTTTTATGGTTAACGATATACACAAATGCATTTTTTAAAATCCTATAAAAATTAAAAGGAAGATGAGGAGAGAGAAGAAGGAAAGTACATTATCTTAACTCTGAAAGACATGGTTTGGGAATCCCTGATGGCCAGTAACTAGCTGTGATTAACCTCTCAAGTCTAGAATCCTCACCTCAGAGAGCTGTTTTTAAGATGAAACCAAAAAATGGTGTGTAACCTGTTGCCACAGTACCTGGCATTTTGTAAACATTCAAAAAATGGTGGCATCTATTATTATTCTGTTGTATCCTCAGCATAGAGTTTCAGTGTTCTGCGTATAGTGGGTGCTAAATTAAAATATCTGACTGATGATGTGATTTTATCTGGACCTTTAATATTTTTCTCTACTGACCCCAGACTCTCTTTCCCCTTTTCCTTTCCTCCCGCCTCTTCCACATCTGTCTAGCCATCCCCTTTCTCCTTCTCATTACACTCCATGTCTTATGGAACAATATTTCCCAAGTACTCTGAACAGCATTTTTCAAAATGCAACTCCAAAAGCCACTGACTTGTCAGCCTTACCTGAAGGTCAGCAGCAATGACAAAGGTTGCCAGTCTTCTCTTCACTCTTTTACTAATACCTGACCTGAAACTCACCTGTCCTCGGGATGCCTCCTTTGCTTGACTGTACCTGAGTCTGATCACATGAGTGCTTCCTGGTGGCTTGTGAAATGTCTGTCTGCTGGCCTTTTCTTTCCTCCAGGCTGAAGCTAATTCTATGTTTCTTATGATGCTTCCTGCATGTTCGTGTTCATCAGTCTTGTAAATTGTTTACAGCATTTACTAGTCAGCAAAATATCCCCCTTCCCTTTCTTGTCTTCCCCCCTTCATCCCTTCCACTCCTTCACCCTCTCCTCCGGAAAATATAATTATTAATTATTTTTTTTCTCTAACATAAATTTGTATTTGCTTTGGTAAAGTAGGATGAATGCTTTTGTGCCTATGACCCATAGGCACAATATTGACTATATGTCCTTGTGTTATATTGATATTTCAGAAACATACACTAAATACTTTAGGGCAACTGATAAGAGATAATAACAACAGCAGGATGTGATGCTGCAACAAGCTCTGGATTCTTTTCTTCATAACCTCATAGCTGTTAAAGTATGAGATTATGGGATGTGTCATTAGACCAGATTTGAATTCTGTCTCCAATACTGTACAACCACAGGCAATTCACCCATCCTCTCTGAGCTTTAGCTTCTTCATCTATAAAAAGAAAATGATAACATCTATCTCAAAAGGTGAGAATTAAATGTATGTAAAGCATGTAAGAGACAATCTAACACAGAGTAGGAGTAGGGACACTCTAACATAAAGAGAAATGTGAATTTCCTCCTCCCTTTCCAAATTCATTCATTCCATGGGGATTTATAATCCAATAGAAAAAACCAAGACCTGCATAGATGAAGTAAACACTAAACACAGTCAAACTGAATTTATCAAACACATAGCATATACCATGTGCCAAGCACTCTACTAAAAGCACTTTGCAAACATTACCTAATTTAATCTTCACAACAGCTACTATTATATCTCTGTTTTAAGATGAGGAAACTAACATCCCACAGGTCCCACAGTTAGTAAGAGGTGGAGCCCAAGCAATCTGGTACCAGTGTTCATGTTCATAACCACTGCGTCGTACTTTTCTCACTCATGCCTTGTACATAGTAGGAACCGAAGAATTATCTTCAAGTCTCTCCTAACCTTTTTGAACAAATCAAAGAGTGATGACCACACATTCCTGGGAAAGCATGCCTTACCTAGTCTTTGATCAAAACAATTGACTACTTTGCAGACAGGCTAAAACTCCAACCCAGTCTGGTGCAAAGGAACCAAACTGGGGTATTTTTTTTACTGTCAATAGGCTAGTTCCCCTAGGGCCAGTGACTCTGTAATAATAAATACCCTAGGTTGTGAAGAGGTTGACATTTTTTAAAGGTCCCTTTGGACTCCACAGATTCTTTCAGAGAGATATCATTTGGTAAGCCCCTTTAATATTTGTTTTCTCATTTAATTCTCACAGCTACCTTATAAAGTATCATTTATAGACCTAATTTATACTGACAGAGAAACTGGGGCTCATAAATGTTTAGTTCCCCAAGTTCACCCTAGCCAAGAAGTATTTAGGATTTGAACTTTGGACTGTCCAAAGCCACTGAAGTTTCCATTATCCTACTCTTAGAAATGGCAATATCTATAAGGCTGCCCTTTTCATTACTGGGCCCAGATGCCTCACCTGTGGACTCAGAGTTCTGACTACTTGTGTGAACCCAGTGTGCACATTTGGAGGCACTCTCTGTTCTCAATCAACCATGAAGGAGTAACTCTGGCAATAACATTTTCTCTTAAAACAGAGCATTTAGAGTAAGTCTTCAGGACACCAAAGTAGCAGCTGCAATTTAAAGCCATGATAAGGGGCAGAGAACATTTTGTTCTAGCCAGTCTGTGACTCTATCCGTCAAATTAACGATTCCAAAAGACTTTGAAGGTTCAGACTGCTATAGAAAGACTAATTGGAAAAGCCCTGGACCTTGATTGTATTTAACCCTGATTCAATAATATTAACGGCTTGACTTGCTGGGTAAGTTTTGTTGTGAGTGACTCTTTAAGACATTTGAGGATGTGGCTAGGAATATGGTTGACACCTCCAGTGTTGATATTTCCTATTAAAATCATTATGGACACCAACTTAAATTTTTTTTTATTGAGTATAATTTATGCACAATATTATATGAGTTTCAGGTATACAACATAGTGACTCACAATTTTTAAGATATACTCCATTTATAGTTAGTATAAAATATTGGCTATATTCCCTGTGTTGTACAATATATCCTCGTAGCTTATTTGTTTTATGCATAGTAGTTTGTACCTCCTAAAACCATATCCCTAACTTGCCCCTCCTCCATCCCTCTCCCCACTGGTAACCACTAGCTTGTTCTCTATATCTGTGAATCTCTTTCTTTTTTGTTATATTCACTAGTTTATTTATTTATTTATTTATTGGCTGCATTGGGTATTCATTGCTGCACGTGGGCTTTCTCTAGTTGCGGCAAGCGGGGGCCACTCTTCGTTGAGGTTCATGGGCTTCTCATTGCAGTGGCTTCCCTTGTTGCGGAGCATGGGATCTAGGCGTGCAGGCTTCAGTAGTTGTGGTGCGCAGGCTCAGTAGTTGTGGTGCGCAGGCTCAGTAGTTGTGGCTTGTGGGCTTAGTTGCTCCGCAGCATGTGGGATCTTCCTGGACCAAGGATCGAACCCGTGTCTCCTGCATTGGCAGGTGGATTCTTAACCACTGCACCACCAGGGAAGTCCCTACTTTACATTTTACATTCCACATATAAGTGATATCATACAGCATTTGTCCTTCTCTGACTGACTTGTTTCACTTAGCATAATGCCCTCCAAGTCCATCCAGGTTGCTGCAAATGGCATAATTTCATTCTTTTTAATGGCTGAGTAGTATTCCATTGTATATGTCTACCACATCTTCTTTATCCATTCATCTGTTGACACTGACTTTTCTTGAAGTAAACAATGCAACCACTAGAAGTTCCACAAATTTATGTTTTTAAGCAGAACCTCAGCTCTATTCAAAAAGAAATTCCGAAATTATTCCCATCTCAAGGCATGCTTTTTTAAGTTAACTGTATTGAAGTATAGTTGATTTATAATATATTAATTTCTACTGTGCAGCAAAGTGATTCAGTTATACATATATACACATTCTTTTTTGTATTCTTTTCCATTATGATTTATCACAGGATATTGTATATAGTTCCCTGTGCTATACAGAGGACCTTGTTGTTTATCCATTCTATATATATTCAATAATAATTTGCATCTGCTAATCCCAAACTCCCAATCCATCCCTCGCCCACCCCCCTTCCCCTTGGCAACCACTAGTCTGTTCTCTATGTCTGTTTCTGTTTTGTAGATAAGTTCATTTGTGTCATATAAGTAATATCATATGGTATTTGTCTTCTCTGTCTGACTTACTTCACTTAGTATGATAATCTCTAGGTCCAACCGTATTGCTGCAAATGGCACTATTTCATTCTTTTTTATGGCTGAGTGGTATTCCATTGTATATAGGTACCACATCTTTATCCATTCATCTGTCGATGGACATTTAGGTTGTTTCCATGTCTTTGCTATTGTGCCACAATGAACACTGGGGTGCATGTATCTTTTCTAATTATTGTTTTCTCCGGATATATGTCAAGACATGTTTTTAATGAGAAAATTATCTAGTTCTAAGGTGAAGATCAAGCTAAGCATAAGAACAAATGGATTCTGAACCCTCATTAACCTAGATACCACCTATTTAGACTTGGTGATAATTTTGACTGCGTTTAGGGTAAATTAATCTTAGCTTAGCAAACCCTTTCTTCTTAAGACTAACTCACAATGTGGGGTTCCTGGATACTTAATGGATCTGTGAAAGTGGTTATGGAGGTTTCAGAACAATTTCCAACCTCAAGTGGGACCTATCAGGCTAACTCACATGTTAAATTTGGTGTTGTAATGATCTACTCAGTGTGACAGATCAGCTCCAATGGGCAGTCACAGATGATCTTAACTATTTAAATAAATAATGAAACAAATAATTATCATGAATTATTGTAGTTTGGTTAACAACATTTTTCAAAATTTGGGATACATGATGTTAGGGGGTGGGGTCTATGTGTACAAAAAAGAAGTCCTTGATGGTGAAAAGTTTGGGAATTACTGTCCTGGAGTATAAATTAATAAAATCAGCAAGACCACAGAGGGATGTGTAAAATGTAGTATACTTTTATGTATATTAGCCCAAAAATTGAATGGGAATAACTGAAATGTAACAGTGGTTGTTTTTGGTTTATGGTCTGTAGGCAATTAATCATTTTCTTGTTTTCTGTATTTTTTGGATTGTATTTAATGAGTGTGCATTAATTTTTAATTGTAACTACATATAGGTTTTGTAATTTAAAAATCAGATCATGATTTCTAAGCAAGTATTTTAGAGAACACTAATCTATACACATTTATGTATTATTCTTTAAAATTTTTTATTTTGTATTGGAATATAGTTGATTTACAATGTTGTGTTAGTTTCAGGTGTACAGCAAAATGATTCAGTTATACATAAACATATATCTATTCTTTTTCAGATACATTTCCCATATAGGTTTTTAAAGAATATTGAGTAGAGTTCCCTGTGCTATACAGTAGGTCCTTGCTGGTTTTCTGTTTTATACATAGTAGTGAGTATCTGTTAATCCCATACTCCTAATTTATCCCTCCCTTTCCCCTTTAGTAACCATAAGTTTGTTTTCTATGTCTGTGAGTCTGTTTCTGTTTTGTAAAAAAGTTCATTTGTATCATTTTTTTTAGATTCCACATATAAGTGATATCATATGTTATTTGTCTTTCTGTATTATTAACATGTTTCATTTAATCAGGTCCTTAACACCACTACATTTCCCCCTATTTTATCCAACTCAGACCCAAAAAGTATACCTAAAAGTATTTAATACTTTTAGATTGATGGTGAATGACCTCTTGGGGGTCTGAATCTTGATGTTGGCTTGCAACATCCAGAAAATAACATCAAACCTGTCAATTGATTGGTAATAATCTAAAATGGGATAGGCTGGGGACTTCTCTGGTGGCACATTTCTTAAGAATCGCCTGCCAATGCAGGGGACACGGGTTCAATCGCTGGTCCGGGAAGATCCCACATGACGTGTAGCCATGTGCCACAAGTACTGAGCCTGTGTGCTGCAAGTACTGAAGCCTGCGCGCCTAGAGCCCCTGCTCCGCAACAAGAGACCTTGAGGGTAAAGTCTGTGACTGTTTATCTCTGTATTCCCAGCATTTAGCCTAATTCCTGGTTCATGGCCAGGCTCAGTACATGTTTGCTGAGTTATTAGCAAGATGGAAGGTCTGATGCTGTGATTTGCTTCCATTAGTAGCAATAAAAACCATAAAGATACTCTGGATTACTTGTTTTATGGGAAATAAAAATAGTGTATTGGACCAGGTGAAGGACAACCTGGATGCTAGTGCCAATCCCAGAACTTCCTACCCAGTGAAGTATATTCTTTGAATATTTTTCACCTCTTTGAACATCTATACCCTCATCTATAAACTGGGTTATGATGATCTCACAGGGCTGTAATGAGTATCAAGTCAGCAATTGTGGGTAAAAGCTTTTTGTAAATGAACTAGTAAGCTTCAGGCAAGAACAAATTTAAAACTGCTCAAGTTCTGAGTTTGTCCTTTTTAAGGCAGCAATAATCCCCAGAAAATTCTCTTCCCAGTCCTCTGGGCACAAAGATAACTATGCTATAGTTCAGGTCTCTTCTTATTCCTAGAGCCTCCATGAGCTGAGGCAGCTTTCAAATTTTGAGGCCCCTCATCTTGAATCAGTCTTCTCCCTCTAATGTAGCTAGTATTAGGGATATCTAAATTTAATTTAGGATTAACATTTGTGAGAAGGCCTTTCTTTGCTCCCTGCAGATTCAATACTAAAGAGTGGCCAAAAGCTGAGGCCGCCTTGTGCTTGAAACCTGGGCTAAATGGCTCCAGCACATGGAATACCCCTCCCCTCAGCCTCTGAGAACTGGGCCTCTTAGTACCGTGAGAAATAATGTAACACTCATGTCATTTTTCTCCTCTTCTTTGAGTCTCACCTTGATTTGCTCTAGCAGGCTAAAGAATTTAGCCACTAAGTCAATGAGAGGGAGTCCTTAGGATTTAAAGACTTTTGGGAAGGGTAGAAGAGGGGGCACGGGGAAGATTACAAATGAAAGAAGTGCCTTCTAATTGGTTACCCTTAGGGATGTTTTCATGGGCCTCACCTAGGGCTATACTTAGGATCAAATGGAAAGATGGGATCATTAACTCTGCCCTGGAATGCAGTCTAGCAGCACTGATGAGATGATTGCTACCGTCTGATTCCTCCGGGCTGGCTGCTCACAGAGGCTCTGGTTGTTGTTGGGAGCTGTGAGCATTTTGCAAATTTCTCCAGTGTTCCTACTGCTTCTGTTTTTATGATAGTTGTAACTACCTTTTCCCCTTTATGGGAGAAAGGACCTTTTTCCTTTATGGTGCCTCTAATCTCAGATTAGGTTTTTGGACTTTAAAGATTTCCTTTCCAGGCCATATGTGTCCCCACGAACACAGGAACAACTATAAGATTCAGTTTTTCAAACCTGCTCCATTCAGACAATTTCTACCACATTGGCCATATTCAATCTTATATATTAATTCCTCACCTTTGCCCCCATTATTGCCCCCACCCAGAATGCTCCTCCCTTGTTAATCTTAAATCATCCTAGGAACTTCTCTGGCGATCCAGTGGTTAAGACTCTGTGCTCCCACTGCAGGGGGCATGGGTTCGATCCCTGGTCAGAGAACTAAGATCCTGCATGCTGTGATGCCAAAAAAAAAAAAAAAAAAAATCCTTCTATACCCAGTTCTCAAAAGCTGTCTCAATTTAATCCAGCTTTACTCAAACTACTATGTATTGTGTAGTAAGCAGTGTATTAGATTGTGGAGACACAAAGTTTAAGGAAATGAGAATGTGGTTCCTGACCTCATGGCACTCACATTCTTGGAGGGAAGGAAAGCAGGAAAACTCATTGAATAAAATGTGATCAGAGATATCACTTTTTTTTTTTTCTTTTGTGGTACGCGGGCTTCTCACTGTTGTGGCCTCTCCCATTGCAGAGCACAGGCTCCAGACGCGCAGGCTCAGCGGCCATGGCTCACGGGCCCAGCCGCTCCACGGCATGTGGGATCTTCCCGGACCGGGGCATGAACCCGCGTCCCCTGCATCGGCAGGCAGACTCCCAACCGCTGCGCCACCTGGGAAGCCCCAGAGATATCACTTTTAGCCGCATGGGAAATACACATGCCTGAAAGGGTTTGGGGCAACTCATATATCTTCTATGAAACTGTTTTGAACCATTCAAACTCACACTTAGGTATATTTACTGGAAATTCATTATACTCAGAGTCAGTTTAGTTGATGTTATTTTTGTGTCACAATCAGATTTAAGCCCCTTGAGTTTAAGAACCATATTTTTTTTGTATCCCATCAATGGCACATAACACTCAATAATAATTATTTGACTTAATAGTTGGTTGCTTGATTTGGAGAAGAATGGAGTTGAAGAAAGAGCTTGGATTGGCGAATCCGGCAGCGCTGAGTTCTAATTTTAGCAGTAGCATTTGTTAGTGGTAGACTTTGGCAAGGCATTTAGCCTCTCTGAGTCTCAGTTCTTCTTCTTAAAATGGAGATGAGAACACCTTCCTCTCAAGTTGTTATGATTTTATTAGATAAGTGAAATGTTTGGATTTAAAGTCAAATTCTTTCTTCTTCCTCCTCCTCTTTTTGACAGGACTATCGGAAAAGGGATGATCCTTTGCACCTACCTCTTCACAGCCAACGTAACCATATTTTTAAAAATGAAAAATCGGGCATAGGCTTTAAAAACTTTTTTCCAGCTTATGAAAAGTCTTGCAAAAGCATAAAAATTAAACCATATCTAGTGACTCATGTAATTACAAGATGTAAGCTTCACAACGGCAAGGATCATGTCTGTCTTGTTCAATATTGTGACTTGCTTATCTCATACTGGGTGTTCAATAAAAATCAAAGGAAAGGATGAATAAATTGATAATAATAAATTTATATAAAAGAAATATAGCAATTCACAAAAATTAGTTTAGAATATCTGGAATATTTGAAATTTGGACTGTCTCAGAAAATCCAGGTCAAATCTTTATACTTCTGACCCCAATATGACTGCCTGTGGCACAAACCCATGGGTCTATAGAGTCTGATTCAGGACAATTGGCAATAGGATTTCATAGTGAAGAAGTTGTTCCTGACAGCTCTGTAGCTGCAGGCAGAATAGGCACAGAAGGGCAGTTTCTCACACAGTACAGTCTGAAAATGCCTCAAAATATCAATTTTGAAATGAACAGGAAGAATATCATCTGGTGAAGCTTTCGACCAGTTAAGGGGATAGCACCAGGTTTCTATGATATTTTCTAGTTTTCAAAACACTTTATACACATACTGTCATTTGATCTCTACAACAACTGTGTGAATTAGGCAATTCAATAAACATTTGAGCATTTTCTAGGTCCCAGGTACCGTGCTTATTACCATAAGACATAACTTTGGATAAGTCATTGTTTTTTCTTTCCAGTAATAATAATAATTATCATTTTATGGGTTCTTATTACTTGCCATGCACTATCCTAAGTTATTTTTTGAAATGTGTCATCTCATTTAATCCTCAAATAATCTGTGAAATTGGTATTATTATTATTATTTGTTTTAGACATAAAGAAAATGATGCTTAGAGATGTTAATAACTTGTCACGGTCACACAGTTAACACGAAAGACTGACAAGTAAATTAATAAGTAAGATATGGCATTCTAACCTGAGCTTACCTGACTCCAAAGATCCTGTTCTCTGAACAAGCTACCAAAAAGTCCTAGTAAATAATTTGACTAATAGTTGCTCACTGCTAGAAATGGGTCTCAAGTCCTGTGTGAAATAAAATAGGATATAGTAACTTAAAAATTAAATATGTTAAATGGTTCTTGTTAAATAGGTATTCCTTATGCCAACTTTTTTTTTTTCAATTCAGTTTTTGTTGCGTTAGGTCTTAGTCGCTGCACGCAGGCTTTCTCTAGTTGCGTCGAGCGGGGGCTACTCTTCACTGCGGTGCACAGGCCTCCCATTGCAGTGGCCTCTCTCATTGCGGAGCACAGGCTTTTAGGCACGCGGGCTTCAGTAGTTGTGGCACACAGGCTCAGTAGTTGTGGCTTGCGGGCTCTAGAGCACAGGCTCAGTAGCTGTGGCACATGGGCTTAGTTGCTCTGCGGCATGTGGGATCTTCCCAGACCAGAGCTTGAACCTGTGTCCCCTGAATTGGCAGGCTGATTCTTAACCACTGAGCCACCAGGGAAGTCCCCTCTCAGGTTTTTTGACTGAGGTTACACAGCTAGTAAGAGCAAAGCTGAGATTTCATTCATTTTTTCATTCATTTATTCATCACTTCCAGGGAAGTCCCTATGCCAACTTTTTTGGAGAGTATTGATCAAAATTGGAAATACTTAACACTTGTGCCAGGAATTCTACTTTAGTAATTATCAAGTGAATCCAAGTAAGCAAATATATGATAACATTTTAGGCTGAGTTCTTCCTGAAACAGTCCTTGAGACAAGGATTTGAGTGTAAGTGATTTATTTGGATAGCGGCCCCAGAATCACCTGTGAGGGAGCAGGGAAATGAGAGAGGGAAGGGTAGGTGCAAGATTAATTAATAGATCATTACTGTGGGCAACTGGGGTTCAGTCCTACTCAGGGGAGCTATACAGAATTTGCCTCAGAGGTGTCTTACCCAAGAAAGTTGAGGTAGTTATCCACAAATTCCCATCCATCATTGGATGGTGAGCCACTGGTTGTTAATGTCCAACCCATGCATGATGCAGGCTCTCTCCTCCCACTCAGAAAGTCTAAGGCCAAGTCACAGGTGCCTGAAGCAGAAAGAGATCCCCTAGTGTAAAAACAGCATTGAGGGCCTAGGGAATATCTGTGGGGCACTGACAGCTCTGTTGCAGTATATTAATACTCTACAATGGTGTAGTATATTTAGTGTACAACTATTTTTAGTGTAGTATATTTAGTGTATATTTAGTATACAACCTAAATATACTATTTAAAAAAATAAATTTATTTATTTATTTTTGACTGGGCTGGGTCTTCGTTGCTGCATGTGGGCTTTCTGTAGTTGTGGCGAGTGGGGGTTACTCTTTGTTGTGGTGCACGGGGTTCTCATTGTGGTGAGCACAGGCTCTGGGCATGCGGGCTTCAGTGGTTATAGCACACGGGCTCAGTAGTTGTGGCTCGCGGGTTCTAGAGAGCAGGCTCAATAGTTGTGGCGCACGGGCTTTGTTGCTCCGCCGCATGGGGGATCTTCCTGGACCAGGGCTCAAACCCGTGTCCCCTGCATTGGCAGGCAGATTCTTAACCACTGCGCCACCAGGGAAGCCCCCTACATATACTTTAGAGGGAATTGGCTAAAGTTTTCTGAATAACCTTATGACAAAGAGATATACTTTCTGTTAAGCTTTTTCCAAGACTTAAAACTGGGAGTCCTTAAACTAGTCTGGAGGGTCAGAGAAGGCCTCTTTAGGAAAGTGACAGTAACCATGTGTATGTTGTAGGGAGGGAACGCTGAGGGGAACAATTCAAGCAGAGGAAACGACTTTTTTAAAAAAATATTTATTTATTTATTTTTGGCTGCACTGGGTCTTTGTTGCTGCGCACAGGCTTTCTCTAGTTGTGGGAATAGGGGGCTACTCTTCACTGTGGTGCGCAGGCCTCTCATTGCAGTGGCCTCTCCTGTTGTGGAGCATGGGCTCCAGGTGCACAGGCCTGAGCAGTTGTGGCACTCAGGCTAGGTATTTGTGGCTCACAGGCTCTAGAGTGCAGGCTCAGCAGTCGTGGCGCACGGGCTTAGCCGCTCCGCGGCACGTGGGATCCTCCCGGACCAGGGCTCAAACCTGTGTCCCCTGCATTGGCAGGCGGATTCCCAACCACTGTGCCACCAGGGAAGCCCAATGACATTGTTAAAGCCCTGAGAAAAGAAGATCCTTGGAGCTCTGCTTAAGTGGGGGGCAAATTAGAGAACCAAGGCCGACTGGCTTTCTGAGGCTCAGGGGGAGGCAAGGGCCAGAGTCCGTGAGACCTTGTAGGATTAGGGACTTGATGCTGGGGCACTGGGGAGCCATGGAAGGGTTTAAGTTTTTGCAGCAGATGTTTAGCATGATGGCTCTGCCGCATAATAGAGAAAGTGGGGAACTACACTACACTGCTTGGCCTATAAGTTCTTTGGCTAAATGAAGAATGTGAGGTTGTCAAGAATATATTCCAAGGTCTCTAACAGGCTGATTATTGTTGTATTTAAACAAAAGAATGATATATTCATTTCAGGTAATCGGAGATACTTTCCATTTTTACTACCTAACTTGATTTAACAAAGGACCTTGTTAATGTAAATTTTTAACTGTCCAAGAGCTTTGCACATAGAAAAGACTTCATAGGTATTGGAGTTATTAAAAATTAATATTCAATATATTAAGATGACAATTGAAAAAACTTAGTTTTTACACACTACTATATATAAAATAGATAGCCAACAAGGACCTACTGTATAGCACAGGGAACTCTCCTCAATATTCTGTAATAACCTAAATGAGAAAAGAATCTGAAAAAGAATGGATAAATGTGTATGTATAACTGAATCACTTTGCTGTACACCTGAAATTAACACAACATTGTAAATCAACTATACCCCAATATAAAATAAAAATTAAATTTAAAAAAAAAAAGAAAAAACTTAGTTTTCATCGTCTTTGAACTTAATATATTCAATTATTTTATTTATATATCTAGAAAATGTCAAAAATTGCCTGATGAATGTTCAATCAACTTCACTTGAGTAAACAAATCTTCATCAAACAATTATACTTAATCACGTTTCTTTAAACATTTAAACTGAGTTTATAAATTTAGTACATTCTATTTCTTTTAAACACTTTAAATGCTTGCCCTCATAAGCAAAACTTTCCGAGTTCTTAGTTCTCTTAAATATTGCAATAATATTTATGAACAGTAAAATTATTTTATAAGTCAAAAATCAGTTACTCAATTACACATTTTTGTTTGAAAATTGTAAGGTTATGTATCAGATTCCCTAAAATGTTAAATTCTCTAAAATTGCAAATACTCCTTTTTAAAAGTGAATTACCTAAACTGATATAATAGTCAATTTATTTAAATAAAACCACTCATTTCAAAACAATGAGAGTTCTTTGAGCATATGATAAAAGGTGTAAGTCTATTATCTGAGGCATAGTGTTACAATTCTTGTTCAGAGGCAGAGGTTTTTAGAGAAGGCTGAGGTTGTTAAGTCCTTTGATTTGTATCAGGGAGAGTAAGACATTTCAAGAATGGTAAGAATAAGACCATGTAAAATGTCTTACAATCAGAATTTTTCTTTGATTTAAAATGAAATGAATAAATAGAAGCATATGAAAACACTGGCTCCTCCAAGATCATAGGGCAGTTGGTTTTTCTGGATTAATCTGTCAATGTCAAAACAATTTAAAAAATAAACACAGTTATTTGTTTATTTGTAATAGAACCTTCTCTGAAATGTTCTAGATGATGAAGGTATATAGGAGGTCATGAGTCCAAAATAGAATGCATTCACAGACTTTTTGCAAAAGGTTAATATTCTTCAACAGAAAGAAAATGAAACAAATCCTCTGAGGAAATGATTTACTTTAGAGCTAGAATATTAATATGTTGCTGATGATATCAAGGTGTTTCACAAGTCTCTTATCAGCTATATCAAAATATTTCACATATCAAATCAAAGTGATTGGGAAATAATGGCCATATATTTACTGAGCTACATTTATAACTTCATGTTTTCTTTTATTTCTGTAATTTCCATTTGGTTATTTCTTTTTAGAGATTCATTTCTTTGTTTAAATTATATTTCATTCATTTTGTTCATCTTTTCCTCAAATTCTTTTAATATATTTATAGTAACTATATTAAAGTTCTTCCATCTTAATTCAACATCTGGGTCATCTGTAGATCTGCTTCTATTTACTATTGACTTTTTTCCTCTTGATTTTGGGTCACATTGCCTAGTTTCTTCTCAAGTCTTTTAATTTTTAATTGATGTCAACCAGACAATGTTTTAAAAGACCATAGATACTAGAGTACATATTACCTCCTCTCCCCTCAGAGGACATGCCCTTTCTTCTGTTAGGCATCTAGGATAAGGAGCTGTTCACTTTGGTCCAATCAATAGTTGAGGTGGTCAAGGATGGGTTGCATCTTTAATTAGTTTTGTTTCATTTCTGTTTGCAAATGTCTTGAGGGAAAGATAGATTCTATGTATATTAGATGCCTCTTTTCTAGTAGTATGTTTTGACCTATGTACCACAAGACCCTGTCTTTGTCATCTAGTGCAGTCTTCAGTTTCATACTTTGGCACACACTCGGCAAAAGTCCTGCTGCTGGGTCTTCCTATCTTTCATGATCCAGTGTGTGGTAGCAAAGGCACCTTGAGCTGCTGTACTCAGCAAGGTTGAAAGCTGAGGAGGCAGCCCGGGGCCAGAGGAAGGTTGTGGTTCATACTGCCTGCAAACTCATACTACTGCTGCTATCTAGCTCCCTTCTCCTTCAAATAAATACCAAATATATACAGATTATTCCAATATTGGTTTGATTTACTTCATTGTCTCTATGTTTACCAACCCAAGGAAACTGGGGTTACCAGTTCAGCAGGATGAGGTTGTTTATGAAGCAGAGATTTTGTATCTTGGGCTGCATATACCCAGAGTCATTATTCTTAAGCCATTAAGGAGCACACTGAGCTCTTTTAAAATGATATGATAGATTGAATCATTGCTCCCAATGCTTCATGAGCTTCCTGTATGCAATTCTACATCCACATACTTATCATATAATTTTTTAGTGTCTTCTACTAGAGGAGGCAGAGGACATCTCCCCTCACCCCAACCGATGATGTACTTGGCCTTGTAACTTGTTTTGGTCAATGAGATGTGGGCCAAAATGACAAGTGTGCTAGTTCCAGGCCAAGACCTCAAGAGGCATCTTATGTTTCTGCTTACTCTCTTGGACTCCAGTGACCCTCCATGAGAAGAACATGTCCCAGGTAGCCACTGGTCCAAGGAGAATGAGGAAATATGTGGCACAGGCTTGAATCCAACCAGCAGCCTGGAGTCAAGCCTAACTGATTCCAGTCAAGCCTGGCAGAGCCACCTCCAACCTACAGACCAGTGAGAGAGGAAATAAATATTTGCAGCTAAAAGCCCCTGAAAGTTTAAAGTTGACTGA
Source organism: Hyperoodon ampullatus (assembly GCF_949752795.1). Classification (NCBI taxonomy): domain Eukaryota; kingdom Metazoa; phylum Chordata; class Mammalia; order Artiodactyla; family Ziphiidae; genus Hyperoodon; species Hyperoodon ampullatus. The sequence continues at coordinate 50,290,531 of NC_136920.1, read as the reverse complement.
TATGCAGCAAAAACTATTTCAAACCAATGGTTAGTATTAAACATTTTTTTTTAAGTTTATGCTGTTTTGGCTCTGTGAAATTTTCTAATTTGTCTTAGGGTTCTTTATTTATTTTTTTTAAATTAATTTTGGCTGCATTGGGTCTTTGTTGCTGTGCACAGGCTTTCTCTAGTTGTGGTGAGCGGGGGCTACTCTTTGTTGTGGTGTGTGGGCTTCTCATTGCTGTGGCTTCTCTTGTTGTGGAGCATGGGCTCTAGGCACGTGGGCTTCAGTAGTTGTGGTGCAGAGGCTCAGTAGTTGTGGTGCATGGGCTTAGTTGCTCCACGGCACGTGGGATCTTCCTGGACCAGGGATCGAACCCGTGTCCCCTGCATTGGTAGTCAGATTCTTAACCACTGCGCCACCAGGGAAGTCCAGGTTTCCTCATTTGATTAGCCAGGTAGCTCATTTATTTGCTATCTGATTGAATTGATGTTATTTTCAGATTTTTGCTTGTCTATCTCTATGATTGTTATGATCATTCTAATAATAGAGGTAAAGTAACTGCAATTATCAGGATGCTTAGATTTTGTGTATTTAATTGTAAGGAAGTTTAATAAGAGTGTGTGCATTTGAATAAAAGATTTTTAATTGCTTTACATTTTTCCTAGTGTTAAAAAAAACATTTAGGAGCTTCCCTGGTGGTCCAGTGGTTAAGGCTCCACACTTCTACTGCAGGGGGTGCAGGTTCGATCCCTGGTTGGGGAACTAACATCCCACATGACACAGCCAAAAAAAAAAAAATTGCAGAAGAAAAAAAAGGCTTTTAAAATAATGGCTTTATCTCAGAATAAAAAGGCACTATATATAATTCATTGAGCATCTGCCAGGCACTGTGGAAAGTATGTATATCATCTTTTTCCTTAAAAACAAATTTAATTTTTTTCATTAGTTAATACTTTCATAAGGTAGAAAGTTCAAAAGGCAAAAAAGAGAATGAAGGGAAAAGATTTCTTCTTACCCTGCTTCCCAGGCTTCCCTGTCCAAGGGCAATTAATGTTACCAGTTTTTTGTTTTGTATATTCTTCCAGTGATATTATCTGCACATACAAACATATACATAATATGTGTATATTGTGTTACCCTGATTTTTTAAAATCAATGTAGTGTTAACATACTATTACAGCGCTCTGTATCTTGCTTTTACTTATTTATTTTTTCACTTAACAATGTATCTTAGAGAATATTCTATAGCAACACATGAAGAGCTTTCTCATTCTTTTAAAAAAGCCACGTAGTATTCCAATGCACTGGTTCTCAAACTGACAGGAGTCTTGTGGTCAAAATTATTTTCCTAAAACTACAATGTTATTTTCCTTTTTCAGTATCTTTCACTAGAGTACAGTGGAGTCTTCCAGTGTCTACATGTCCTGTGCTATTGTAACAGAATGAATGCAGAAGCAAACCTAAAAATCCAGCTGTCTTGTATTAAGCCAGACATTAAAGAGATTTGCAAAAATATAAACCATGCTACCATTCTTTCTGATTTTTTTGTGTGTTTGGAAAATGTAATATTTTTTTAAAGAAAATATGTTTTTAGCAGTCTCACAGACTTAGAGAATGAACTTATGGTTACCGGGGAGGGGGTGGGGGGAAGGGATAGTTAGGGTGTTTGGGACTGAAGTGTACACACTGCTATATTTAAAATGGATAACCAACAAGGACCTACTGTATAGCACAGGGAAATTTGCTCAATATTATGTGACAACCTAAATGGGAAAATAATTTGAAAAGGAGTGGATATACGTATATGTATAACTGAATCACTTTGCTGTCACCTGAAACTAACACATCATTGTAAATCAACTATACTTCAATATAAATAATTTTTTTTTTTTTTTTGGCACGCGGACCTCCCACCGCCGCGGCCTCTCCCGCTGTGGAGCACAGGCTCCGGATGCACAGGCTCAGCGGCCATGGCTCACGGGCCCAGCCGCTCCGCGGCATGTGGGATCCTCGCGGACCGGGGCACGAACCCGTGTCCCCTGCATCGGCAGGCAGACCCTCAACCACTGCGCCACCAGGGAAGCCCTAAAAATAAATTTTTTGTAAAAGAAAAAAATATGTTTCTAGGGAATTCCCTGGTAGTCCAGTGCTTGAAACTCCGCGCTTCTACTGCGGGGAGAACCCCTGGGTTCGATCCCTGGTGGGGGAACTGAGATCCTGCTAGCCATGCGGTGCGGCCAAAAAATAAAAAATAATGTTTTTATATTAACATGTAAAGCGTTTATTATTGTTATTTTAAATGAATAAATATTTTTATGTCTAAGTTCTAATTTTTAAAATGATAAACATTAATAGATGTAATCCATATAAACTAAAGCTATTGGGGGTTCTCAATAATTTTTAAGAGTGTAACATGGTCTTGAGACTAAAAAGTTTGAGAACTGCTCTTCTATTGCACAGGTGTACCATAATTTAGTCTGTCCCCTGCCAATGGACATTTCAATTGTTTTCAGTGTGTTGCTACTTCAAGCCATGCTAAGATGAATAACCTTTTACACACTTTATTTCCCACACGTGAGTAAATCTGTCTTGTGTTCTTAGAAGTAGAACTGCTGGGTCAATGTACCAGGACAAAGCCCACAATAATATCTATCACCTCATTCCATCCTTGTAATTACCTTATGAGGTGAAACGTCATTAATTCCTTTTTACATATGAGAAAACAGAAGCTTAAAGACGGAGATAACTTTCTTAGAGACATTGGGCTAAGAAGCTGCTACAGGGAAAGGAGTGAAACCATTTTATCATCCTCCATGCTTTGAACCACTATTCTGACTTATGGTTTCTCCATGTAGTATATGTATACACTCTTTCAGTTTAATTCACTTACCTGATAACAGGCTCTATTCTTGCCTTGGCCCAGTTTATTTCCTGGCACAGAACAGTTCTGGAATTAGATGAACTGGGCCTCTCAGAGCAAAAGTCAGTACCAGAAAATGACTTAAGTGATAAGAAGAACAGGGATTTTTATTTTGAATCACAAGAATTTCAACCACCAAATAATCTGGGAAATGAATTTTAGAATGTGATGCAGTTAAATCTAATCCACATAATTCTTAGGGTAAACTTTATAATCAAACCTATACATCAAATAACATTATGTATAACCACTTTTCCCCCCATGAAACTTACACTGTAGTTCCCTTTAAGCAACATTTATTTACTTAAATACAAAAAAAGACAACCCTAAGTGTTTAAAAGAAATGTAATAATTTTTAAACCAAACCTGGCACTGACAGAATTATCTTTTTGATACAAAAATCTAGCCCACTCCCTCATAAAAATCCTTCAGTGGACTCCCATTTCTTGTACTACAAAGCTCATAAGAGATCATTTGTGATTGGCTCTTATCTCATAAATTCTCCTACACACATTTTTGATCTGTTTTGAAATACTTGCACATCTCAGAGATCTATTTCCTTCTTTGAACAGGTCTCTTCAAATAGGTGGACATATAGTGAAACCAGCAAAAACTCACTTAACATGGGCCATAAAATTTTATATGTGTAATATTGTGTTCTTTTTCTCCAAGAAGGCCTTCCAAGTTGTGTATGCTTTGGGACCCACAAAACCTGGATCTACCTGTCTTTTTACCAGGAATGCCCTTTTCTCCCTTTATCTAGTTACTCCAATTCACTCCTTTGAAATCTGACAACTGTTAACAATTCAGGGAGTGCTTACCTGACCACTCCAGTCTGATTTAGATGCTTCTTTCATACTCATGGTCTATCCTTCTATCTTGTCACACTGTATGGTAATTGTTTAATTGTTGGTTTAATTGCTTATCTCACCCAGCAGACTATGACTCTCTCTCTCTCTCTCTCTCTGTCTCCATACATATATAGAATAAAGACTACATATATACAGTGTAACTATCTCCACAAAAGCAGGGGCCATGTTGAATAGGCTAATGAAAAACTGAACAACTTTTTAGCAAGAAAATCTATCTACCTATAATTTGTTATGAAATAATATTTCAGAGTTTTTCTATGAGTATACATTTGCTGCATATTCTTTTGCTTTTTTCATGCACAATTGGAAGGAAATGCCGAATGCTTAAGATAAATATATGGGAGCAAAACAAATTGAGAAATTGTATCGTCATATTTTTCTGCAAATGAGTGAAAAGATTGCTAAAAGTAGGGTTGCTGGCAAAATTTCTAAGGCCCGAAAAACTATGAACTGGTTTTTTGAACATGGTAATCACATCATTTGAATTGTCAGTCAGCCTCTCCCCACTGATAATCTCTATCTCTAAACTCCATAACTCAACTGACCCTGTATTTGCCTATTTGAGCTAGTGGAATACAACAGTGGACAAGTTAGGTGAAACTGAAATCAGAAGTTCTGGATCAGTCAACAAGTAATCAACAAGTATTCATTGAATATATACTACATGCCAATTTTAGAACTTCCTTTAGAGCTAACACTAGAACTGCTTTATTCTTGATAGCTATTTTTTCTAAGCAAAAAACTTTAAAAACAAATGCTTTGAATTATACAGTTTTAGGTCTGCTCATGAAAGGATGTCCATTATATTTCCAGTTTAAAAAGCAAGTAATGAACCCATTTTTGTAAAGATCAAAAATAAAAAGCTGTACACGTCATGTTTATGTGTATGTTTATTGAAAAAGGCATGGAAGAATACACAGTAAACTGTGAACAGTGGTTACCTTGTGGCCAAGGGCACAGAGTGGGAGCTTTAATTTTTTATTTAGATACTTGTATTTGAATTCTTAACAATAAGCATGCATTACTTTTGTAATTTTAAAATGTGCAAATAACAAAGAATGTGTAAATGGATACAAGTTTTGTTCATGTTTTGAGCAAGAATATATATGCTATATATAATGTGTAAATATTTTACATGTATACGTATAATATGTACACTGTAAATATTATTCCTGCATATTATTAATACACACTGGATTCACATGTTAAAGGCAGTATTCCACCTCCTGGCAGTGTTAGTTAACTATATGTTTTTAAAGGGATTGCTTTTTAATTCTTATTCCCTTATTTCCTTTTTACTTTCTATAGATTTGCTGATTTATATGCTCAATGTGTTTAGTATACACATTTTAGTCTTTCTGATGGCATCAAACATTTACATCAAAAAGGTACTTGAGGACTTCCTTGGCGGCGCAGTGGTTGAGAATCCGCTTGCCGATGCAGGGGACACGGTTGGATCCCTGGTCTGGGAAGATCCCACATGCCGCGGAGCAACTAAGCCCGTGCGCCACAACAACTGAACCTGCTCTCTAGAGCCCGCAAGCCACAACTACTGAGCCCGTGTGCCGCAATTACTGAAGCCCCTGCGCCTAGAATCTGTGCTCCGCAACAAGAGAAGCCACTGCAATGAGAAGCCCATGCACCACAACGAAGAGTAGCCCCTGCTCGCGGCAACTAGAGAAAGCCCCCGTGCAGCAACAAAGACTCAACACAGCCAAAAAAAAAAAAAAAAAAGGACTTGATTTCCTAGAACAGAGGGTTTTTTTTTTGGGGGGGGGGGTTGGGGCGTTAAGTCCTCTTGTAAGCACTCTGTGAACCAAGGGAGGAGTGTAGTTATTTTCCTCAAAAAAAAAGGAAATATAACCAGAGGGTTTGATTTTTTGAAATAGCTCTGGGATGACCACTGTTTCCTGGTCAGGTGTAGTACTTTTTCATATTATCCCATGAGATTATAATTGGGCTATAAATTTCGTGAAGGCCAGGCCAAGGACCTATTATGGTCACCACTGCACCTAGCATAGAGATGGGCTTAATGTTGGTGCAGAGTGCATTAGCTGCATATTTTGATGAAAGAACCGGCATTGAAACTATCACGGGAGAAGTTTCATGCATTCATTTGTGTGTTTAAAAATACTGATTATCTAGTTCGTGGTCTGTCCAGAGGATATAAAGTAAAAGTATTCCTGTAGTATAGCACATGACTCAAATACAGTTGCTACATCGCTCTTGAGTTTTCCACGTCTTTTGTGGGTACATAGATTTGCTGATTTATATGCTAAGCATATATTGTTTACTCTCTGTGTAGCTTCGGAGGGATACAATAGAAGCCAAATCAGATCTTCGAAAACTTATTTTTTAAAAGTTCACTTGGTTGTTAAGATGATATAAAAGAATAAGGAAAGGCAGATATTTTCTGTAACTCAAAGTTTAGTAACTAAATTGAGCTTTAAAATTACAAGGAAAACTATTAGAAGGACTATTTTACTGCCGACATGTCCGTCCAGAAAACAGGAACGTTGACAGTTCTTAATTTTAACTGTTATATCTAAGTATCATCACTAACAATGGTATGCAGTTGAGATCCATAAATACCTATTCAACAATATTTCTTAGTTTCAAAAGATAAGCTCTCCTCCCCAGCCTTCTCATTTATATGCGATATCACGTTAGGAAGAAATGAAAAACACATGTCAAACCAATCCTGTACACTTTAAATATGTGCAGTTTATTATATATCAATAACACCTCAATAAAGCTGCTGAAAAACCCCAAAACAAAAAGTAATGAAAATGTTACTTTATATGGGACAAATAAAGGAATTACTTCATTTATTTCTTAAGAACGGTTTCTTCTGGGGAACAACAAAGTACCTCTGCAGAGCCTAGTAGCCTGAGGACAATGGTGAAGCACATTTTATGTAATTAATACCTAATTTTTTTATTTTAGCCTACACCTTACTGTCTCTACTCAACGAAAAAAATACCCTTTTAGTTTATTGTGTTATGCTGCAGCTCCACGGCAGAACTACTTGAATGGTTTGTGTTTTGCATCATTTCCAGCCTCCAAACAGGATTTTAGAATCCTTACAAGTAAAATATATATTATCTACGTGACCCAAATTGCGTATCCTAGGTGTGTTTCGAAGTGCAGAAGATCGAGGAGCTATCGGCTCGGGGCTGGGTGTGGCCGGCTGTTGTGAGAAACCTTTCCTAGAGCTCGGAGTAGGCTTCCCAAAGATCTCCTCCAAATCCCTTATGGAAAGGCCTCTCTCTCTCTCTCTCTCACTCTGTCTCTCACTCTCACACACACACACACACACAACCTCTAAATAAAGGCATTGTCCTCGGGGTTCAACACCAGAGCGCCAGCCTAGGTGTTTTTGTCTGTGGAAGTGGGAAGCAGTGTGCTGAAGCCAACTCTAGGGGTCCTTCCCGAGGTTCCGGGTGAGCCCGGCGCCTGCCTTCGGGCCTCAGTTCCGGGAAGGACAGTCGGCCGCAGCAGCTGGACCCGCCCAGGCTCTCGAGAGCACCTGAGTCGCGAGTGGCGACGTGGGGGGCGGGTCGGGTCGAAAGCCTCCGCTCGGCTCAGCCCCCACCTCACGTGGCGGCGGCCCAGCAGGCTGAAGGGATGATGATTGACGGAGAGGCTCGGCGGCTAGGGCGTCACCGAGAGAGGGTAGAAGAGAGGACGACTGAGCTTTCCCCTTAAACTGGTTGGGTTGGGCCTCGGGAACAGCCTTCCCCAGGCCTATTGGCCTCCCTGAACGGGTTGTTATGGTAACAAATGACAGACCGCTGCCTTATGAATCGGCCAATGAGAGGGGCCGACTTTTCCTCCCCACTTCTGAGCAGTGTTGCGAAAGCCCGGGTAGAATCCCGAGAAGAAGGTGGTTCCAGGACTTTCAGCGGAAGGGCCGGGGGCGGGGCTGGCGACCGGGCAGGGCGAGCCAATCACGCTTTGTTTCGTCACAGGCCCCGCCCCTTTACCGCACATTTCCCCTCCCCTAGCTCATTTCGCACGACGCAGCGGTTGGAAGCACAGACATTTTCGGAGCTGGAGCCGCCGCCATTTTGTGTCTGTGGAGAAAGAAGATTCTGTGGCGGCTGGAAGTGGACGGAGATCACCCGTGAGACGGCGGCGTTTCATACCCGAGGTTCCCCCCGTGTCGTCCCCCAACCCCCCTCCGCGGTCAGCATGTGGTGAAGCCGGAGCCGCGAGACCCGGGGAGAGGAAGAGGAGTCGGAAGGGAGGCGGGGTATCGAAAGCGGCTTCAGCTTCAGCTGCGGCGGACCTCGGAGGGGGGCCGCGGCGCAATGTCAGAGCAGACGCCGGCCGAGGCCGGTACTGCGGGGGCCCGGGAGGACGCCTGTCGGGATTATCAGTCATCACTCGAAGACCTGACCTTCAATAGCAAACCGCACATCAATATGCTGACCATTCTAGCCGAGGAGAACCTGCCCTTCGCCAAGGAGATCGTCTCTCTCATCGAGGCCCAAACCGCCAAGGTTTTTATACACCCCGCAGCCTCCTATTCTTCTAATACTCCCTGATTTTAGTGTCAGCCTCATCCCAGGTCTCGCTTCTATCCAAACGGGGACGGTGTTCCTCCTCTCCAACCCTCCCCCTCCAACTCAGGCTCGGTCTCTGGCCCAGGCTTCGAGCGTGGGCCTCTCGGGGGGAGGGAGTGGGGAGGATAAAGGGTGGAGTCCCACTTCCGCTTACCAGCTCCCTATTTAGGCCACCGCATCGTGTATCCCGACGCACACGCTTTGAATAGAGCCCTTCGGGGAGGGGGAGAATTAAAGGCAGTTCGTGGTGTGGGGAAGTAAGAGTTAAAACCATTTGAACCCCCTGGGATGGTGGGGAGTGGTTCTCTCCCCGTCCCCCCATCCCCCGCCCCGAGCTCTTTTGGGTAACTGTGCTCTGTGGGTTGGAAGGAGGTGAAGGGGGACCTGGGAGCGAGCTGTTGGGGGGTGGGAATAGGGCCTTGGCCCCGAGTGGAGCAGCCGCCTGTTAGGAGCCCAACATGGCGCCTGAAAAGCACATGATGCGAAAGGGAAGAGAGGAGAATCCATTCCCTGCCAGCCAGGCAGCTGCTCACACCCGTCAGCCCCATTTTGGGGTGGGGGCGGCTAGATATAATTTGTATTCTCCTATCGGAGGGTCTCATTTGCCCCCAGATACGGGAAATTGGGGTTGAGGGTGGGGTTGGAGGGGGTGGGGAGGAGATCTTATCCAACCTGTAGGTGGAGAACTGGCCCACTGGGTAACAAGTACTTGGAGTTTTTTTTTGAAAAGTTCAGTTCCTCCTCCTCTTCCTTTTCTCTTTTTTTCCTCCCTTCCTTCCCTGAAAGTGAAGACGTGCTTTGCTTCACCCCTTGACAGCAGTGGTCCTCTGCCACCCTATATTTCCCTGTAGTCCTCCTCTTCTGTGGATTCATGTGGGAGCGATTTGTCATTTAAGTAAAGTTACTGTTAAACTTAGTTATCGTAATGAGTTTTAATAGCTTCCCAGTACTACGTTTTAAGTTATTTTTGAAGCTTGTACTTATGGTTTAGTTTTTTTCTAGTTGTTAGTGATTGAAATGATCAGGATGAGCCTCCTTTTAGCAGAGTGAACCCCTTTTAAAAGGCCACTTTAACAACAACCACCAATATATTGTTTAGAGGCGCTTTCTGTCTAGTGTAAAACTGAGTGGTCTGACTTTAATAAATGGTTTTGAAATGTGTGACTGGTATTATAAAATTTGTGAATAAAACATATAAAATATGTATTTGTCTTTTTTATTTACCTTTGTGAGGTGTAGAATTTGTTTCCAAGACTTATTTTTATCTACGTGGTTGTGTGTTTTAAACAAAAGTCTTTAAGTGACTTGGGTTCATTCTTCTTTAGGTTCCTTCCACTCTTTGGGTAAATCTGTTCACAAGATACACGGTTTCAGGTGGTCCTTTCATACCTTAAAGAGGACAAAAAGTAAGGTTTTTTTTTTTTCTCTTTAGGGCCCAACAAGTTTGTCATGCTCAGTCTGACAGCTAAAATACAAGTCCTTATTCACCTTTTCCTGTGAATGTCTGTGTGAAACAGCTATTGTTCTTTTTTTAAAGTATGAGATTTTAAAAGGAAGCACTCCTCATACTCAACATCCTTTTTATTGATACAACAAACATGTTGGACATGAAAACTTAGTTTTGCCTTGTTGAAGGCTTAACATTAAATGCCTTTTTAAAAAAAAAAAACAAAAATGCACTTGCGTTTTTTTTAAAAATAACATTGATTTTTAAAAATTCTACCTAGTATTTTTAGGGTTACTAATATTCCACAGAGCCTAATATTTAGCAGCTCAGGTTGTCACTCAAAGAACCATTTTCTTGCTGTTTTTTAATGGATCCACAAGACTTTCAGAAGTGAAAACTAAATGCTGAATATAGTGACCACATTAAAATTTGTATTTGTGTGTGGCTACACAGAGTGGTGAAAATAGATGGACTATTTGCTGATGAAAGACAGCTGAAATTTTTTTGGCACACGTTTCCTGGTTATTTTTGTAAAGCCAGATTGAGGAAAAGATGTTAACAGTCACTTTGGGGAAATAATTTAATGGGGTTGGGGTTGAGGGTGAGGGGAGGGATTTTCTGTCATTTGGTAGCAAACTGGCTTGGTTTTGTGTTTCTGGAGGTGAATGTTTGTGTCCTTATCCTCTAGCGTTTGATCAGCATTACTAAACTTAAGGATTCACACTTACTTGACTCCTTCCATGAGGCAGTAGTAGCAAAAAAATATTACATATAAGAATTCACTTGTACAATAAAAAGTTAGCCTACTGAACAGATTGTGGTTTTAAAGAGAGCCTGTTTGTCTTCATAAGTGCAACAATGACTAAAATGGTATAAAACATGACATGGTAAGATAAAGACACAGCAATAAAGCAGTTGACGTGTTGGTACTTAATAGTTTACCCACATGCAATAGCCTTGTGAAACCCTTTTATTAGTACTGTAAAAGAAAACTTTCATACAAAGTTATTCAAAGGCTTCCTTAGTCAACTTTGGTTGTTATCAGAAGCAAGAGCACTTCCACACACTTGTATGGGCAATTGGTTTTGTGAAATAATGGTGGCATTGTGTACTGCAGAACTGTGAGCTTACCCTGGCTACAGGTAGCTGTGGGTAAGTGTTGTTCAGGGTTAAGATTCCTATACACGTGGGAAGGGTAAATGGGGATAATTTTTGGTTTTGTTTTTAAATCGTGGGTACTCCTGTGGAGTGGGAGTTAACACTTAGTTTATGTGGTGTGTCTTAATGCTCCTCAACAAGTCTGTGAACCTGCTGATGCTTTCTGGAAACTTGCTGTGCCTTCTAAAAGCCAGTGATGGGTAGGCGTTACAGTTGAGCTGGGGCAACATTTCTTTGCTTTGGAAAGGGCCACCTGTATCGGCATCATCACACTGGCCCTGCACAAATTTAGAACTCCTCGTTTGTGCGTGTCAGAGGAAAAATATTTCGACGGAGAGTCTGTGCTGTGAAGAAAATCTTCAGGACAAATCCTGGTTTCCAGAGTCAAGTTCAACCTGATTTACATGACTCAGCGGCTGCTCCATCCAGTTTTCCTTGTATCAGTAACAACTTGCACTTTCCTGCATGTTCATGTGCAAGTTTAAAAGTTTTTTTGCCATTAACTTCATATGTGAAGTGTACTTGATTTCTTTTGTTCATTGGATTATAAAGAAGTAATCCTAATGATTTTACAAGTAACAAAAGGTTCATAGACCTTGACATATAAAATATGCCTATGGAAATTAGGGTTTCTGCCAGAAGTCTGAAAACTTTGTTTCATTGAGTCTAGGTACATCATAAGTTAATGTGGGTCACAAAGCTTACACTTGGATTACAGAAAATATCCTCCCCCTTTTTTTGTCACTTAAAACACAGTTTTGTTTTTTTAACTATACGAACCTGAAATTCTATTGAGTGTTAAATGAGGGTACTAGAGACTTTTTTCTTCCCAGTAATTCTGAGCTTATTTTGTATGCTCAACTAAAGATCATTGTAAGAGGTGAGACCTTGAACACTTAAATTTCATAGAGGTTAATATTGATTCAAAAGTATTTAATATCAACAAGATATTGAGGTCTGTATTGTACGTTAAACGCTCACTTTTAAAAGTAGTTCTTTGTTGGCAATTCATTGTACTAAACTTTTCAGTTTCTTTTTATTACTTCAGGCTCCCTCCTCAGAGAAGCTTCCTGTTATGTACCTTATGGATTCTATCGTGAAAAATGTTGGAAGAGAGTATCTCACTGCCTTTACTAAAAATCTAGTTGCAACATTTATTTGTGTGTTTGAAAAGGTATATATACATTTAGAAACATTTGAATTTTTAAAACATGTTCCTGATTAAATAAATACTTGCCTTTGTGTTGGGTTTTCTTGGGTGGTGAAATGTTTTATTCTTTTGGGCATTTAACATGCTAAAGTTAGTGTTTCGTATTTAAAGTGGGTTCTAGGTGTTTTACATTATCCACTCAAAAATAGATGTGTTTGCTTTTAGAAGTTCATTTTTTTGATTGACTTTGTTTACTTGAAGATCTGTTTCATCACTAGAATACAGGCAAGATCTGAAGCTATCAAGAGTACTTCAAATTTCATTGTTTAGGTTCCTGGTGTTAGGATATTGACTTTGTCTTAAAGAAAAAGAAAAAGCATAATCCTAGTGTGTGTCAACCTGTGATGGATGCCTGGAACTTGTGGTTTTTTTTGTTTTTTTTTTCTGGAAATGTTTCCTCTTGTTAACTTTGTTCAAGTATATTTTATGTGAATGTTCTAGGTATGTGTGAATGGTGGATCAGTGAATTGCTTTAGGTTATTTTGGAAGTACTTCCCCCCACCTCTGGCCCCTCTTAGTGTTTAGAAGAAAGGCTTGTTAGTTTCTATACCTAGAGATTGTAAATTCCTTTCATAACATTGTATCTGGTAGTTTGGTTAATACAGTATTATGTTGAGGAAGACAAAGGATTTGCTGAAGTAATTCTCTTTCCTGTCAGGCTTCATCTTTCACACTGAGAAAAGGGGCATTTATAAGATATTTGGGGTTAAAGATTGTTTCCTAACAAAAAATTGGTGGTTCTTATATTTTAGTAGATGCACCTGTTGTGTCTCGAGAAATCTTACAGTTGTCAGGCTTGGAGAATTGGGATTATTTTGAGAGAACTCACTATCAGATTTTACTTGTTTGTTAGAACAGAAAATGTGTAGTGGCTACTTGAGTGATTTTTTTCCCTTTAAGTTCTTAGAGAAAATAAATACTGCTAAGTAAGTATATGCAGAAGAAATTTGGAAAGCTGTATTTCAAACTATTATGGAGCTTGTTAATAGTGTACTGTAGACTTTTGCTAAATACTGCTTACCTGAGACTCTAAGGAGAAGTCAACTTTGCATTAGAAATTGGGGCACTAAACCAATTTCTTGGTTTCGGTTTCAGTTTCAGTGTGTTCAACTTCATTTGGGTGTTTGGTAGAAAATGTTTACTGACTCTTACTGGGCCTTAACACTGAAGGTGATGAAAATGACCTTGTTTGTAGTAAATGTTATCTAAAGACTCTAATATAGTCAAGGCTTTATTATTCTAAAGTTAGAACTCTAGCTCAGTTTTCCCAAGTGCTAGGTTTCTCTGATGGCTAATTTAAAAAGTATTATTGTTGTTACTATGCCAGTCACAAGCATGAGCAGATAAGATATAAAACTAAAGCTCATCAGTAGGTAAGATTTTGTGAATTTCAATTATTCAGGTGCCTTCCACACCACAAATAGCTTATTCATAGGTACCAGCCATATTGTATTGCAGGAGATTAGTTAGATAGATTTGTTTTACTTTAACTTTGTACTAAATGTAAATAACTTAAAAAATTTAAGTCATCAGATAAACTATTTTCTAGTTTTATATTTTTGTCCAGAGTGAAAGTAACAGTAGGAATACTGTGTCAAGCCCTAATATTTGGGAACATTTTGTACTTCTAAAAATTCAGACTTGTCTAATTGTTTGCTTTCATGAAGGCTAGGTGATAATGACTTTAATTTTTCTAATTTTTTTTGACAGAAATTTATTAACTTTACATCTGCAAACAAATGTACTTTTAATAAATGTTTACTGTTGTATATATTTTCAAATTAGTAGTATGTGTGCTATATGTGAAGTAGAACAGAGATTTAATGTAGCCTTATGCTTAATATATAAAACATCCTATAGTAACTTAACAAGCCATAGAATTGTTCTGTTGTTCTAGGTGGATGAAAATACTAGAAAAAGTTTATTTAAATTACGTTCCACCTGGGATGAAATATTCCCTTTGAAGAAACTTTATGCCCTGGATGTCAGAGTCAATTCGTTAGATCCTGCTTGGCCTATTAAACCTCTGCCCCCCAATGTGAATACATCTAGCATCCATGTGAATCCTAAATTTTTAAATAAATCGGTAAGTTTTAACATGAATGGTATATAACTAATATTTTTAACTGTCAAATTTTGACTTCTCTAAAATTTCTTGCCAGATAAAAGTAACAAGAATACCCTGTGCTGAATCACTTTAATTAAAAAAAAAAAAAATTTCCACCTTCAGGTGCACAGTACATTTTAAAGTAAATGTTCTCCTTGTTTAGGTTTTACATATTTATTTTGGTTTTTAAATTCCTGAAAATTTTCTGTGTGCTTTTAAACATGATTGGCCATTTAAGATTATGGATAGGGTTTATTAAGAGAGAAGCTGATAATTTTTAGCTCCCTTTTTAGCTGTGATTTTTTTTTTTTGTAAACAAATTATTTTTTCTTATAGCCCGAAGAGTCTTCAACACCTGGCACAGTGGTCAGTTCCCCTAGCATCTCCACTCCTCCAGTTGTTCCGGATATACAAAAGAATCTTACCCAAGAGCAACTAATAAGGCAGCAGTTACTGGCAAAACAAAAGCAGTTGTTAGAACTTCAGCAGAAAAAGCTGGAGCTTGAGCTAGAGCAAGCTAAGGCACAACTGGTAAGTAGAGGAGATTTGGCATTTTGAGTATTTTTAAACCTGTTTTCTGATGGATATGGAATTATTTTGTATTTGAATTGTATTAACATGTTACTTTTATTAATTGTGTAACTTTTCCACTTTTATTTATTTTGCAAATTATGGTGCGTTTATTAGACCAAATTTGTATATCCTTATTGTAAAAGTCACTTTAATATAAACTGCACTATTTTCTTTCAAATACTTTTTATTAGATTGCTGTCTTATAAGATCGCCCCTTAGTTTTGTTAAAAATTATATCATGTGGGGGCTTCCCTGGTGGTGCAGTGGTTGAGAGTCCACCTGCCGATGCAGGGGACACGGGTTCGTGGCCCGGTCCGGGAAGATCCCACATGCCACGGAGCGGCTGGGCCCGTGAGCCGTGGCCGCTGAGCCTGCGCGTCTGGAGCCTGTGCTCCGCAGCAGGAGAGGCCACAACAGTGAGAGGCCCGCGTACCGCAAAAAAAAAAATTATGTGGACGTAGTGTCAATTCCAAGATGGTAGGTGTGTTGTGGCGGATGTTTTTGCCTAGTCTTTAATATTTTATGAGCTTATATTTCATGAGCAGAAATCCTTAGAAGGCTACCAAAAAAAAAAGCCATCACAAAATTAAGGAGGCCAGGAAGATTATGTATTTCTGTGCATGAATAACCTTATATTCAGCTATTTTACTTAATTACTTAGCACTTGACCTTATTTGAGAGTGAGGGAGTACAGGAAGGCAGAATTTTATAAGTGCATTATCAGTGCCACTTTGAGAGGAACTAAATTTTATGACTTAGAATTTACCCGGAAAGACTTGGATGCTTGTGCAGCTGGAGTGCAGTGATTTATTTAGTAGTTTCTTAATATCAGTGTGGCCCAGAATTCTGAATAATTAGGAAGAGGGAGGATTTTTTTTTTCATTCTACCTAGAAGTTATAAAACCCCAAAGTAGAGGATTAGTAAGAAATAACAGGCCACATAAATATTGTATATGACCTTTTTCCTTTCATTTTAATCTCCACTTAAATACTAGAAGTATACACTATAAATACGGAATTGAATAAATGGATTTATTGAATAAAGCATTATATTCCTTAGTTTTCAGTTTCTTGACAAATAATCTGAATGTTTTACAGTTGTAACATGAATGTTTGTCTTGTATTTCAGGCAGTTTCTCTTAGTGTTCAGCAGGAGACATCCAACTTAGGTCCTGGAACTGCACAATCCAAATTACATGTTTCACAAATTCCCCCTATGGCAGTTAAAGCGCCCCATCAGGTTCCTGTGCAACCTGAGAAAAGTCGTCCAGGTCCATCCTTACAAATTCAGGATATGAAAGGAACTAACCGGGATCCCCGTCTTAATAGGTTGAGTCAACATTCGTCTCATGGAAAAGATCAGAGTCACAGGAAGGAATTCCTAATGAACACATTGAACCAGTCTGATATTAAGACAAGTAAAACTGTACCCTCTGAAAAACTAAATTCATCCAAGCAAGAAAAAAGTAAATCAGGTGAAAAAATAACCAAGAAAGAACTTGACCAATTAGATTCTAAATCCAAATCTAAATCTAAATCACCATCACCTTTGAAAAACAAATTATCCCACACAAAAGACTTGAAAAGTCAAGAATCTGAAAGTGCAAGGGTGTCTGATATGAGCAAGAGAGATCCAAGATTAAAAAAACATCTTCAGGATAAGACTGATAGCAAAGATGATGATCTAAAAGAGAAGAGAAAAACTGCAGAAAAAAAGGATAAAGATGAGCACATGAAATCATCTGAACACAGACCGGTGGGAAGTAGAAATAAAATCATAAATGGCATTGTACAAAAACAGGATACAATAACGGAAGAATCGGAAAAACAGGGGACAAAACCAGGGAGATCGAGTAGTAGAAAGCGATCAAGATCACGATCACCCAAGTCTCGGTCACCGATTATACATTCTCCCAAGAGAAGAGATAGGCGGTCACCTAAACGAAGGCAAAGGAGTATGTCTCCAACCTCAACACCCAAAGCTGGGAAGATTCGCCAGTCAGGAGTTAAGCAGTCACATATGGAAGAGTTTACACCACCTTCCAGGGAAGAAAGAAATGCAAAGAGAAGTACTAAACAGGATGTTCGAGATCCAAGGCGAATAAAAAAGACTGAAGAGGAACGACCACAGGAAACTGTAAATCCGCATTCCACCAAGTCAGGCACTGAACCAAAGGAAAATGTAGAAAACTGGCAAAGTTCCAAGTCTACCAAAAGATGGAAATCTGGTTGGGAAGAAAATAAAAGGTAGGTTGTTAACCTTTTTAATTGAGTAGAATAATGTGTACATTTAAAAATACAGTGTTGGGCTTCCCTGGTGGCGCAGTGGTTGAGAGTCCGCCTGCCGATGCAGGGGAAGCGGGTTCGTGCCCCGGTCTGGGAAGATCCCACATGCCGCGGAGCGGCTGGGCCCGTGAGCCATGGCCGCTGAGCCTGCGCGTCCGGAGCCTGTGCTCCGCAATGGGAGAGGCCACAACAGTGAGAGGCCCGCGTACCACAAAAAAAAAAAAAAAAAAAAAAAAAAAAAAAAATACAGTGTTGATTTAAAAATTAGATAATGTTTATTGGGTGCTATAATTAGTGCTTTTTCCCCTGTTTAATTCTTAAAACCCTGTGGGTTAAGTACCGTTATTATTGCTGTTTTACGTATAAGGACACTGAAGTTTAGAAAGGTTAACTAATCTTCCTAAGGTGGCACATCCAGGACATGCAAGAATCAGAATTCATATCTGATTTTCCTGACTTCAAATCTTGTGCTCTTAATCTTTAAATTAACTTTTATGGTTACATATATTCATTTTAGCCAGATCCTATTAAGGATCTTTAAATATGGTCCTGAGTATTTAAAAATTTTTTATGAAGTAACATAATTGCTTTTATGGTTTCAGTTTACAACAGGGTGATGAACATAGTAAAGCTCCTCATCTAAGGCATAGGGAGAGCTGGTCAAGCACTAAAGGAATCTTGTCACCTCGAGCTCCAAAACAGCAGCATCGATTAAGCGTAGATGCCAATCTTCAGATTCCTAAAGAGTTAACTCTTGCAAGCAAAAGAGAATTACTTCAAAAGGTAGCTACTGTGCTCCCATGTAGTCATTATTCTCCTTTTGTCTGTAAGTTTTTTTGTAAGTACTTTTTATATTTAAAATATTGATTTCCTTTTATCACCCCTGTGCAGACGAGTGAACGTTTAGCATCTGGTGAAATTACACAGGATGAGTTCCTTATTGTTGTGCATCAAATTCGACAGCTATTTCAGTATCAAGAAGGTAAACATAGATGCAATGTACGGGATAGTCCTACAGAAGAAAATAAAGGTGGATTAAAAAAGAAACCTCTCTTAACTGATGCTGAATTAACCTACTATGAACATAAAGCAAAACTGAAAAGGACACAGGTTCAGCATTCATTTCCAAGACTTGATCTCTTAGATCCTGATATTTTTGACTACCCTTTGACTGATGCCTTGTTGTCTGGAATAGAATGTGAGCCATCCAAAAGTAAACATGCAAGTAGGAATAGTGGAGCACAGTTTGACAGAAAAGAACAATTTAGTGAAAGAGCAAGACGTCTTTCTCCTATATCTGGGAGTCGTACTTATGCTGAGAATCTTTCACCCCATGAGGGCCGGAGAAGACATGACGAGCAAGTCTCTGCTAAAGGTAGAAAAAGTTAAATCAGATTATGCCTATTGAATCACACAGCAGTGAAGGGAAAATGAGCAAGCTAAGTGGGGATGGATTTTTGTGACTGTTCAGACTTCTGTTTTGTCGTTGTTTGTTTCGGTTTTTCCCTCAAAGGGAAGGGAAGGGAGCTGATATTTATAAGGCCAACCGTGTGTTAGGTACTTTACTAGGTTCTTTATATATGTAATCTGAACTAATCCTCACAGTGACCTAATGAAATATATATTATCCCCATTTTAAAGATAGGAAACAAGACCAGAGAGGTTAAATTGCTCTCAAAGTCAAATAATTAGTAAATTGACTGAATGGGTATTTTTTTTACCCAGGTGTATCTGACTCTAGAGGGCATTCTCTTACCTGCTGCTTGTTGCTGTCTTTTTCCTTCCCCTCTCATAAAGTGAGATAGTTATGGATGTTTTTGAATAAACGTTTACAAGAATATATGAGGAAGATTTTAGGATAATTTGATATAAATTATCAGATTCAGGGAAAATAAATTTTTTTTTCTTTTTAAAAGGTGTACGAGAAGAGCAGAGATCACCATTCAATGATCGTTTTCCAATTAAGCGACCTAGATATGAAGATTCAGATAAACCATTTGTAGATAGCCCAGCATCAAGATTCGCCGGCCTTGATACAAATCAGCGACTTACGGCTTTAGCTGAAGATAGACCATTATACGATGGACCTAGTAGGCCATCAGTAGCGAGAGATGGCCCAACCAAGATGATTTTTGAAGGACCTAATAAGTTAAGCCCTAGAATTGATGGACCTCCTACACCAGGTTCTCTTCGGTTTGATGGGTCACCGGGACAAATGGGGGGAGGTGGCCCTTTGAGATTTGAAGGACCACAAGGCCAGTTAGGAGGTGGGTGTCCTTTGAGATTTGAAGGTCCTCCAGGACCAGTAGGGACACCTCTGCGGTTTGAGGGGCCGATTGGTCAAGCAGGAGGAGGTGGTTTTCGATTTGAAGGTTCCCCGGGTCTGAGGTTTGAGGGATCTGCAGGTGGTTTGCGATTTGAAGGACCAGGGGCCCAGCCTGTGGGTAGTCTCAGGTTTGAGGGACACCGGGGTCAACCTGTGGGTGGTCTGAGGTTTGAGGGACCTCATGGTCAGCCTGTGGGTGCACTTAGATTTGATAATCCCCGAGGTCAGCCTGTAGGTGGACTTAGATTTGAGGGAGGTCATGGTCCATCAGGGGCTGCAATTAGGTTTGATGGACCTCATGGTCAGCCATCAGGTGGGATCAGATTTGAGGGCCCATTGCTACAGCAGGGAGTTGGGATGAGATTTGAGGGCCCCCATGGTCAGTCAGTAGCTGGTATGAGATTTGAAGGACAACATAATCAACTTGGTGGGAACCTTAGGTTTGAGGGTCCACATGGTCAGCCAGGGGTTGGGATCAGGTTTGAAGGACATGTAGTCCAACAAGGAGGTGGAATGAGGTTTGAGGGTCCTTCTGTACCAGGAGGCGGCCTGAGAATCGAAGGACCTCTGGGTCAAGGTGGTCCAAGATTTGAAGGTTGTCATGCTTTAAGGTTTGATGGGCAGCCAGGTCAGCCATCACTCTTGCCAAGATTTGATGGATTACATGGTCAGCCAGGTCCTAGATTTGAAAGAACTGGTCAGCCAGGCCCACAGAGATTTGATGGACCACCTGGACAGCAGGTTCAACCACGATTTGATGGTGTACCTCAAAGATTTGATGGTCCACAACACCAGCAAGCATCAAGGTTTGATATTCCTCTTGGTCTTCAAGGCACACGATTTGACAATCATCCTTCACAAAGGCTTGAATCGGTATCTTTCAATCAGACTGGTCCATATAATGATCCACCTGGCAATGCTTTTAATGCCCCATCCCAAGGACTGCAGTTCCAAAGACATGAACAAATATTTGATTCACCTCAAGGACCAAATTTTAATGGACCACATGGCCCTGGAAACCAGAGTTTCTCGAATCCCCTTAACAGAGCTTCTGGACACTATTTTGATGAGAAGAATCTTCAGAGCTCTCAATTTGGAAACTTTGGCAATTTACCTGCTCCAATAACAGTAGGAAATATTCAGGCATCTCAGCAGGTAAGTCTGTTACAGTTATTCTAAAAGTATATTGTATGCAGATATGAACCATTTTTAATGTTTCTAGTGTTTGAGGAAGGTTTTAAGGATATAGTTTATAGTTGGAAAGGATTTTTTAAAATTTAATTTTTTTAGTAAGTTTTTTTGGGGGGGGGGCAGTTTTTAATGTACTTCAAAACCCCACCTGCTGGGCTTCCCTGGTGGCGCAGTGGTTGAGAGTCCGCCTGCCGATGCAGGGGACACGGGTTCGTGCCCCGGTCCCGGAGGACCCCGCATGCCGCGGAGCGGTTGGGCCCGTGAGCCATGGCCACTGAGCCTGCGCGTCCGGAGCCTGTGCTCCGCAATGGGAGAGGCCACAACAGTGAGAGGCCCGTGTACCGCAAAAAAACAACAACAACAACAACAAAAAACCCACCTGCTAGGAAAGTGAGATGAGTCTTCTGGGGCTGAAATGTGCAGTTTAAATCCAAAATTGATCTTAGTTCTTCCAGGATCTAGAGAACCCTCTCAATCTCAATCCTCCGCCCCCCCGCCCCCCGCCAACAAATCTTTTCTTTTTTAATAGACTTTATTTTTTAGAGTAGTTTAGGCTCACAGCAAAATTGAGCTATGAGGTATAGGGATTTCCCATATACCCCTTGCCTTCACATATGCATAGCCTCCTCATTATGTTTTTTTGTTTTGTGGGTTTTTTTTTTTTTTTTTTTTTTTTCTTTGTGGTACGCGGGCCTCTCACTGTTGTGGCCTCTCCCGTTGCGGAGCACAGGCTCTGGACGCGCAGGCTCAGCGGCCATGGCTCACGGGCCCAGCCTCTCTGCGGCATGTGGGATCCTCCCTGACCGGAGCACGAACCCGCGTCCCCTGCATCGGCAGGCGGACTCTCAACCACTGCGCCACCAGGGAAGCCCTGTGGGTTTTTTTGTTTTGTTTTTGGCTTCAAAGGTATTAAAGTATAATACAGTTGTGTGTGTTTCATAGACCTCTGCTACATTGTACAACTTTTAAGCCTTGATGAGCTTTATAGTAACCATAGAGCTGATTTTATAGACTGTTCTTTGATTAAGAACTTCCTTAGCCTGAGTTAACAAACAAGAAAATCAAATTGCCCATGCTTTTACAGTCTGTAATTCTTTTTCTTCCTCTCTCCCTACTTTTCACCACCTTTCCGTCATTCCAGTCAACTGCAGTTGTTTGATGTTTACTTGTTCTGCATACATTTTAAAAATGCTTATTGAAATAGTGTTAAAGCAATATGCTTATAATTTGTGGTTAATTCAGTTGATATTAATGACTACTTTTGCTTGCCTGCTGAAATTCTCCTGGGCTAAATTTACTTTTTTCCGGGTAGTGACACTTTGTTACTAGGACAGATTTATTTTATGCCAGTAACATTGCATGGAAGAAAGTGTAAAACAAGAAGAAAGGTTTTAAAAGCATGTTAGAAGCATTATGGATAGAAAGCAGCCTTCTGTCCATATCCAGTGGTTTGGGAAAACAATTGGCCTCCTTAGTTAGACTTATACTCTATTGTATGTTTTTAAGAGAAATGATACTCTTAATTGACAAGATACTCTAGAATGGGACTTGAGTTAGTCTTGTTCCTACATTATAAAGAACTGATGGGGTTTTTATTACGCATACATACCACTGAAGGTTCACACAGGATACTGAGCAAGGCTTATAAATGGACATTTGTTTATATAGTAGCAATATGTAGAAGTCCTACCTCATTCTTGACTACAAATACAATAATTGTATGCCTGTACAGTACTTGTTTCATGACTTTTATTTTTTAACATTCCTTTAAAATCTTTTACAGTCTACTTTGTAACTCAGTTTGATGGCTCACAGAATGATCATAAAGGAGTTCAGATTGTTAATTAAAGCAGGCTTTTGACATCTGTGTAAAGGAGTTAGGTCACGAGTTCTGGCCTCAGCTTTGCTGTTTACTGGCCATTATGATTGTGTATAGGTCACATTGCTGGATGTCAGATTACTATTTGTAAAATAAGAGAAAACACTGGCAAGGTAAAGTGATTTGTGTAAGGTCACACAGCTAGTTTTTGGCTACCTTATGTTTGCATGGTATCTTAAACTTTTCAAAGAACCTTCACATCCATTATCAATTTCTTATAATTCTGTGAAAAATATAAGGGAAGGTCTTATTGTTCCTTTTTATAGAAAGCCTAGAAGTGAAGTGACCTAGTCACGTTACACTTGTAAATTTTTATTATCATAAACAGGCCTCATGATATCTGTGAATATATTAACATAATTTGAATGTTAAAGTTTTACTTAAAAATATAGAAAAGATGTTCTTAAAACCAAGATTTCTCTTAAAGGTTCTGACTGGTGTTGCTCAGCCAGTAGCATTTGGCCAAGGACAACAATTTTTGCCAGTTCATCCACAAAATCCTGGAGCATTTGTTCAGAATCCTTCAGGTATGTAATTTCTGAACTTTGTGTTTTTCGAAAGACAATTATTGTTTGATTGAGTAGCTACCTTGTCAGTTTTAGAAAATGACAATTTTGAGAGGGCATATGCAATTTAGAGAAATTTAATCTGACTAGAATGTTTTGTTTTCTTTATGAGTTTGTTTACATTGTTGATGTATATTCACACTAATCCCCTTTACAACTAGAGATGGTTAGCCAGGACTTGTAGACCACAAAAAAGAGGGAAGGAGACCTAGTAGGTGGAAGCTAGAGGGTAGGGTAGGAATGTGACATTTCTGTTTAGGTAAAATGAAGTAAATGACAAACCTCAGAAATATCAATTACTTGATACCTTGAATTTTTGTTTTGTGTGTGTGTGATGATCCAATAAACATTAAGTGAATACTGCAGACATCACATTATAAGCTGATTCATTCATATGTCTTTATGGGCACTCAAGTAATAATTGTACACAACATGTTAAAAGGATTTCCTAGCTAGATGCCCATGATAAGCATCTATGGGGTGAGGCTTAACAATATTGTTATGGATACAATAACAATAGTAGATACGGGGGCTTTAAAAATAAGTTTTAAGGAATTCCCTTGTGGTCCAGTGGTTAGGACTGCATGCTTTCACTGCTGAAGGGCCCGGGTTCAATCCCTGGTTGGGGAACTAAGATCCCTCAAGCCGTGCGGTGCAGGCAAAAAAAAAAAAAAAAAGTTTTAGTTTTAATATGTGAAAAATGAGAAGTATATAAATTAAAATTACTGTAAAGTCAATATATTGAGAGCTAACTCAACCAAATTGTAGTGGTACTTGCTTTATTTCTGAATCATTAAAACAGCCATCTTCAGAAACATGCTGTAGCATGGCTCTATTAAGTTTACAAATTTGGAGAGTTTTCCAAAAGTTCTGAGGTAACTAGGGAAGTCCTAGCCAAGCTCTAGTTTATACATTAAGTATTAAACTGTATCACCTCAGGAAGCTCACTCAATTAATTTGAAAACGTTTTATTTTTAATTGCTAGATTGACAATTAGGATTAGTATTCTTATTTTTTGTTTTCACTATAATGAAAAGGGAAGGAAAGTACTGAATATTTGGGGTCTAAAGTCAGAAGACCAGGGTTAGAATCTCCACTCTGCTACTTTACAGGTAGGTGGAGTATAAGCAAATATCCTTTCTGGGGTTCAGTTTTTTCCTCTGCAGATAGCATATGATAAAAGTCAGGATTTGCCAGGAAATTTTTTTTTCCCCAGATTATCAAATGAGATAGTATATGCAAAAGTACCATGTAACTTGTGAAGTGCTATATTGGTGTATTTCCCTTTAGAACTCAGTTTTTCTTGTAGAGTAGAGGATTTGTTGTATTGGAGTTGGTAGCTTGAGATAGCGTGCAGCAACTGCAAATTTTGCTCTTTTTTGTATGAGATAATATACAAAACCTGCATGTTTTCTTTTGCTTTTATAACCTTGAGGTGCTTATGTGTACAAGGCATAGCAATGTCACAGAGGAAATCACATCTTATTTCCTGGGTTGGAGGTTATTGAATGAGATGTTAGATACGCCTTCCTTCTTCAAGTTTTACTTAAAGAGATATGAAAAGTATTTAGTGTTCAATATTTGGCTTCTGTAAGGTTTTTTCTCAAAACTTAAAGTAAAAACACTCTTTTCCTAGTAGTGAATATACTCATGTTCATTTATTCATCCAAACAAATAGTGATCACTTGCTATATTCTAGGCATTGTGCTAGGATGACTTTAATAAGGTTTATCCTTCTAAGGGCTTTATAGTGTAGCAGGATCTATGGACTTTTTTTTTTTTCTCTAAATAGTTGTTCAGACTTCCCTAGTGGTCCAGTGGTTAAGACTCTGCGCTCCCAATGCAGGGGGCCCGGCTTCGATCTCTGGTCAGGGAAGTAGATCCTGCATGCCGCATTTAAGAGCTGGCACAGCCAAATAAATAAAAAAAATAAAATAAATATTAAACAGCTGTTCACTTGGTTGATAAGCTAGACAGCATCATTGGGTACCTGATTATGAAATTCCAAACCTGTTCTGAGAATCACCTCTTATTCCTGTTTCTAAATGCACAGAAAATCAAATAAAATCTGAAAGTGTCTCAAGCTTTTTTTTGTTTCATGCAGCTCAGAGTATTGTTTTATTTATTTATTTTTTAAATCTTTATTGGAGTATAATTACTTTGCAATGATGTGTTAGTTTCTGCTGTACAACAAAGTCAGCTATATGTATGTTTATATCCCCATATCCCCTCCCTCTTGAGCCTCCCTCCTACCCTCCCTATCTCACCCCTCTAGGTCTTCACAACACATGAAGCTGATCTCCCTGTGCTATGCAGCAGCTTCCCACTAGCCAGCCATTTTACATTTGGTAGTGTATATATGTCACTGCTACTCTCTCACTTTGTCCCAGCTTCCCCTTCCCACCCTGTGTCTTCAAGTCCATTCTCTACATCTGTGTCTTCATTCCTGCCCTGCCACTAGGTTCATCAATACTGTTTTTTTAGATTCCATCTATGTGCGTTAGCATATGGTATTTATTTTTCTCTTTCTGACTTACTTCACTCTGTATGACAGGCTCTAAGTCCATCCATCTCGTTACAAATAACTAAATTTTGTTCCTTTTTATGGCTGAGTAATATTCCATTGTATATATGTGCCACATCTTCTTTACCCATTCATCTGTCGATGGACATTTAGGTTACTTTCATGTCCTGGCTATTGTAAATAGTGCTGCAATGAACATTGTGGTACATGTCTCTCTTTGAATTATGGTTTTCTCAGGGTATGTGCCCAGTAGTGGGATTGCTGGGTCATATGGTAGTTCTATTTTTAGTTTTTTAAGGAACCTCCATACTGTTCTCCATAGTGGGTGGCTGTATCAATTTACATTCCCAACAACAGTGCAGGAAGGTTCCCTTTCCTCCACACCCTCTCCAACATTTATTGTTTGTAGACTTTTTTGGTGATGGCTATTCTGACCAGTGTGAGGTGATACCTCATTGTGATTTTGATTTGCGCTTCTCTAATGATTAGTGATGTTGAGCATCTTTTCATGTGTTTGTTGGCAGTCTGTATGTCTTCTTTGGAGAAATGTCTATTTAGGTCTTCCACCCATTTTTGGATTGGGTTGTTTGTTTTTTGATACTGAGCTGCATGAGCTGCTTCTGTATTTTGGAGATTAATCCTTTGTCAGTTGCTTTGTTTGCAGATATTTTGTCCCATTCTGAGGGTTGTCTTTTCATCTTGTTTATGGTTTCCTTTGCTGTACAAAAGCTTTTAAGTTTCATTAGGTCCCATTTGTTTATTTTTGTTTTTATTTCCATTACTTTAGGGGCTTTTTTTTTTCATTTTTTTCTTCTGTGTGGTTTTTTAAATTATATAAGTTATAGGTGTACAATACAGTGATTCACAATTTTTAAAGCTTTTGCTCTGTTTATAGTTACTATAAAATACTGACTATATTCCCTGTGTTATACAGTATATCGTTGAGTTTATTTTATACCTAATAGTTTGTATCTCTTAATCCCTTACTCCCTATATTTATATTGCTCCTACCTTCTTCCCTCTTCCCACTGGTAACCACTAGTATGTTTTTGTTCTTTGTGTGTCTACCTCTTTTTTGTAATATTCCCTAGTTTGTTGTATTTTTTAGATCCCACGTCTAAGTGATATCGTACAGTATTTGTCTTTGTCTTATTTCACTTTGACTGTTTTTCTTTAAACAAATATTATATATACTGCCAAACACCTCAGTGCTTTACAAATATTAATTCATTTAATCCTCATAACAACCTTAGGTAGGAACAATTATTATTACCCTTTTACAGGTAAAGAGAACAGACACAGACAAGTAACTTGATCATGTCACACAACTAGAAAGTGGAATTTCTAGTTAGAATCCCAGGAGTCTGGTTCCATAGTTCATCCTCTTTTTTTTTTTTTTTTTTTTTCCCATAGTTCATGCTCTTGATCACTAAACTTGGCTGCTGGAAGACATGTGATTAGCTAGTTACGATTCTTAGACATATAAATAGCTAATTCTAGTGAAAAGTAAATGTTAAACTGTTGTGTGAAGTGGCTCTTGTAATTGATTGTTGAGGTTGATTTATTCATTCATGTAGTCAGACATTTCATTTCAACAGACATTAATTAGACTATTGTATACAAGGCACCGTGCTAAGTATAAAGAGTATGCAATGGTTAAGGGCAGAAGATTATGTATTGTATTGTGGATGCAAATTGAATTTCTGCCATTAAGAGGAATTTTTAGTGATTCAGAACTTTTTTCTAGAGGTGTGATAAATAAGATGCATAGTAATGACATACAAATATATTAAAATACTGTTTTTATAGATGAGTTAAAGAATTGTAATTTTTAAATTAGTGCTTAGGAAAATATGGAATTGGATTGATTCCTCACCAGTGAGCTTAAGGAAAAGATTGTTATCCTTGTTTCATTTATTCAGATTTTTGAAGCTTTAGTAAGCCTGACACCTTTTCAGCAATAGCCTGAACTGCTTTGCAAGGGCAGTAATTGAGCAAGGGTCAGCGGGGCAGGTATATTCTGAGCCACATGGCTCATCTCCCTGCATTAGTTCCCCTGGGTAGTTATGGGAAGGTGGGGGAGCTGGGGGGCTGGGCAGGAGTACTTCCATTTAGGTTCTGGGTATTTTTTCCCCTAGAAATCTGTGCTAAGAGATGTTAGCCTACTTCATCTATGCAAAATGACCTTTCCCAATATGGTTAGGTGAAGAATAGAGAATTGGAAGGGTGAAAAGTTGGACCTAGAGGTGTGGTGCTGCATTGCATAGAAGGGAGCACGAAGCTCTCTGCCCTCAGTATTCTGCTTTTCTTTGGCATGGATTTAATTGGGCAACAGTGGGTAATACTGTTTTTTTAAGGTAACACATATGTCTGTATAAAGTATTAGTGGGTTTCAGTATTCGTCTTAGAATATATTTTTAAGAGGTCATGATTTGCTGACATAAATGCAAAGTTCACTTTTGGGGAGCTTTTGGTAATTACACTGATCTTAACAAGATTTCACTAAGTTTAATGTTGATAGGATATCTTGAAGAAAACTTTAAAAATCCTTACTATAATTTGCATCTTTAAGTTCTACTTTTATTTTAAGAGTGTTATTTTTTTAAAGGTGTCCTTTCTAAGGCATATCCTGATAATCATCTCAGTCAGGTGGATGTAAATGAATTGTTTTCAAAACTGCTAAAAACAGGAATTCTCAAATTGTCCCAGCCTGATTCAGCTACAACACGTAAGTATGGTTCTGTAATTCATCTACACAAAGCTTTATTAAGTTATAAAGATGTATGATATGATACAATGATGTGTTCTATGATAAAATTTCTTACAGTGATTGAATTCTTAGGTATACTTATATAACTGGTTTATAATGAAATAAAAATTTTCTTACAAGGAACTGTTACCTTTATAGTGGACATTGTTTCAGTTAACTAACATTCCTGCAAACACCATGTGCAGACTTTTTCTAGTTATTCTGTATTATTTTAGCTTATAAAAAATTAGAATGTTGATGAATTTCATGAAGATAGACTTTTAAGAGACCAGACCTAATATCACTTATCAAAATAAAGAATTGTCTTAGGTTCCTTGGCCAGTAAACCTAAGATCAGGAGGACTGAATAGGCAAGATGGGGCTATACACTATAGTGTTCCCCTATAAAGAGTACATGGAAACTGGTTTTGAGATATTTGTTGTGTTTCTTTTCAATTGAAGAAGTAAATGAAGTTGCTGCTCAGCCCCCTGCTGAGGAGGAAGAAGATCAAAATGAAGATCAAGACGTTCCAGATCTTACCAATTTTACAATTGAAGAATTGAAACAGTATGTAATCTAATTTTCTAAGGTAGAATGGATGGTGACTTTAATAACAGTGGATATTATCACTAGTGCTATTCGTCTTACCCCTCTCACTGTTTTTAAAATTTAGGAAGCCTGTTTTCCCTTTTTTAATGTGGTAAGATATACATAACATAAACTTAAGGAAGCCTGTTATCTTCTTTTCAAGTATGTTTGCTGCACAAGTATTTAGGCCAAAAGTCTACCCCCAAATTTCTATTTTTTATTATCTCTGTTTAGTATAGCAAGTATAGGGAGTTTAAGGATTAGGTATTAGTAATCACTCATGTTTTCCTTTTTATCTCTATTTTCTCTTAATCATCACTGTTTTTTCTGTATTGATATTCTCATGCTTTTGAAGTTAAGAAAATGAGGTTTTTGTAGTCTAGTATTTAAAAAATTAAAAATTTTTTCATTTTATAGAAAATACAAATGAATAAAATGAAGAAAATAAAATTACCTACAATTTCCACTTTACTGATAACCAGTGTTAACATTTGGTGCATATATTTTCATAAATATTTATTGCCTATATTATATAAAAAACATTTACAGTTGCTTTATGGATCCATTATATTGTTATGAGTACTTTTAAAAATAAAAGAACAGCTAATGGGTTTCATCTTTTTTTTTTAATTGAAGCATAATTTATTTACAATGTGTTAGTTTCAGGTGTACAGCAAAGTGATTGTTTTATATATATAATATATATATAAATATATACTTTTTCAGATTCTTTTATTATAAAACATTGAGTGTAGTCCCCTGTGCTATACGGGTTTCACCCTTTTAAAGGCAATGTTTTTCAAAGTGATACTTTTCACATAGTTAAAACTTTATGATGAAAGTCTTACAGTAAAGGCTTATAGTAAAAGATGGCATGCCTTTTTCCTAATACTACTTTTTACCTGAAGGCAACCATTTCTTAACTCTTTTATCTATGGTTCTTGGCATTTACTTCTTTATTTCTTAAAAGATACATAGTTTTCTGATTTATTACATTTCTTGATTTATCCCATTTAGACAATTTATTGACTTCCTGAAAGTGAAGATTTAGGTAGCTCTTCTACAGTCCTCCCAACTCTCCTCCATATAGTTATAAAGCCATTTCTCATTAAATTTTTATTCAGTATTAATATTATGACTCTAAATATTTTGTTTTCTGGTATACAAAGTACTATGTACTGTGCTTTGCTTTATTCTACTATTTTAAAAAAATTTCTGGAGTTAATAACTGCCCTGTTTGTTCACTTAGTTATTCTGCATACCTATTTCTTTCCGGATAGGGAGCCCAGAATTTTAAAAAACTGATTATTGCTGACTTCAGTTTCCCACTAGTCTTCTACTTTTTCTTTTTAGTTACCCATACTATTATTATTTCTTCTGTACCTCTTTCACTATTCTTTACATCAAGGTGGGACAGTTGAGTTATTTAAAACCGCGAAGATCTGGAGAGGTGAAATTTAATTGTTCTGCCATATCCACCCTGATATTGACATTACTCTAAGAACAGGCCAACTATTGCCTTATTAGTTAGCAGATGATCATTCCATTATTAGCTAGAAGGAAATAAGTAACTGGGCTAGGCCTATTGATAAGAGGGTAGACACCATGTTCCAAAATTAACCAAAGTTAAGGTAAAGAGAGTCACTGACACATTACTAGAGAATATTATTGACCTTTGGATATTAATTCTTTTAGCCAGCTGTTGGCTGAAACATTATTTTGTCACATAATAATGGCTTAACCATTATCAAAATATGGAAAACTGAAGTACTTATAACTGCCTTTTTTTTTTAAGGCCATTAAGTCAGCCACAGTATCAAAACTAAAGATTATTTCTGTATTTTTCAAAACAGACGTTATGATAGTGTTATAAATCGACTGTATACTGGTATTCAGTGTTACTCTTGTGGAATGAGGTTCACAACATCACAGACAGATGTATATGCAGATCACTTGGACTGGCATTATCGACAAAATAGAACTGAAAAAGATGTAAGCAGAAAAGTCACTCATAGACGTTGGTACTACAGTTTAACAGTAAGTAATTCATGTGCCTCTGAACTGTCTTTTAGCCTTTAAATTATATCATTCAAAAGTATATTAGTTTAAGTAATTGCTGAGCAGTAACTAGTGAATTTTTTGAATAAAATTTGACCCTTAGAATATAAAAAGTTTTTTTAATTAAAAAAAATTTGAAGAGTATGTATTTGTTTTTTGTTGAAATTAAGAGTAGAACACAGGTTTCTTCTAGTTCTAAAATTCCAAGGTTCTGTGACTGATTTTTTTTGGTAAAAAATTGTGCTTGGGGCTTCCCTGGTGGCGCAGTGGTTGAGAGTCCGCCTGCTGGTGCAGGGGATGCGGGTTCATGCCCCGGTTCGGGAAGATCCCACATGCTGCGGAGCGGCTGGGCCTGTGAGCCATGGCCGCTGGGCCTGTGTGTCCGGAGCCTGTGCTCCACAACGGGAGGGGCCACAACAGTGAGAGGCCCGCGTACCGCAAGAAAAAAAAAAAATTGTGCATGAAATTTATCTTATTTACATTAGTAGTTGTAATTCTAGAGTTAAAGGAATGTTAACGTTAAGATCTTAATTGTTCATTAGTTGCTTTATGTTGTCTATTAGTTATGGGGCTCAAAGAGATGGTGTAATTCTAAATAATATTAAAGCATATTGTAGAAGAAAGTACTCTTATGTTTAAATGGCATTGTATTGAAGGTGTTCAGTAAGAGTCTAGAAACAAATGAATATACTCTTTTTAAATTAACTCTTTTTAAGGACTGGATAGAATTTGAGGAAATAGCTGATCTGGAAGAACGTGCAAAGAGCCAGTTTTTTGAAAAGGTGCACGAAGAAGTTGTGCTCAAAACTCAGGAGGCTGCTAAAGAAAAGGAGTTCCAAAGTGTACCTGCTGGACCAGCAGGAGCAGTTGAGGTAAAAGAACAATGTTCAATTTTCTACCTCTGGTCATGCCTTTCACTTCCTTTAAGTAAATAATCATAAATATAACTTTATTTACATTCCTCTTTTAATGATTTTGAGACTTCTTGTAAGCTTTACTCTTCAATGTTATTCTTGTTATCTGGCTTCGGGTTTCATAACCGCTGTAGTTACTACATATTTATCTGTGACCAGGAGCTGTGTAATGTTAACTATTTTTGCATGGAAGAATGCGAAATCCTTAGATCTTACTTTGTATTATATATTTGAACATTGTTTAAATTTTCAGAAAACTCTTAAATTCTTTTCTCCACTTAACAAAATGTTTCTGTATTTTTACTTAACGGCATTAAGTGTGTTCTCTTATGTAAACTTCATTTTT
Source organism: Hyperoodon ampullatus (assembly GCF_949752795.1). Lineage (NCBI taxonomy): Eukaryota > Metazoa > Chordata > Mammalia > Artiodactyla > Ziphiidae > Hyperoodon > Hyperoodon ampullatus. Next base: position 50,258,263 of record NC_136920.1, on the reverse strand, counting down.
ATATGGTTCTATTTTAGAGTTGTGAAATTTGTCAAGAACAATTTGAACAGTACTGGGATGAAGAAGAGGAGGAGTGGCATTTAAAAAATGCTATTAGAGTAGATGGAAAGGTAATTTTCAGCTCTTTATGAAGTACTTTAAAAGGAAGTATTAAGATTTTTTTAAAAATTTTTATAGGGGTAGCTCACTACTTTGAAAGAAAAGTGTTAATTGTATTTTTATTTTGGTTTTTAATAGAAGTGGTATTTCTAAGGTATTGAACTTTAGAGAGAGTGTGTGAGTTGGAAGGCATTTTAGCAATCATCTGGTCCTGTACTCATTTTATAAAAAAGGTTGCGTAACTAGTTAATGATAAATCCAGGACTAGATCTTCTGAGTCTAGTTAGTCTTCTTTCTGCCTAACCACGCTATTTTGATTCTGAATTTATACTTCATCATCAAAACTGCTTCTGCCTTAACATACCATGTTATCTACTTAAATATATAAAGGAAGTTTTAAGGGAAATCAGGATGAAAATTTTGTTTTTATCTGTTTTTGTGACCAAATGATTTTCGTTGCCTTTCCAAAGATAGTTTATCTCTGGTTTAAATTTAAAAAGAAAATCATACCAGAATAGTCCATTAGAAATGAATATGCATGTGAATACTTACTTACTTTTTTGTTTTTGCTTCAGATTTATCATCCGTCATGTTATGAAGATTATCAAAATGTAAGTTCTTTTTGGTTACTGTTTGTTCTTTACATTGATAAATTTTATTTTCAGTTATTTTTTGCATCTGGGCAACATTTTAATTTTAATCTTGATGTGTTGAGCTGTCTTAGTTTTGATGTAATATTTAGGTTGTTCGCTAAATATTGGTGCTAGATTGATAGGGTCTGATTTAAATTTTGAAATTTTTATATCATTCTTTGCATGCACTTCATTTGAATCTTGATGATGTCTTCTACTAGAGTACTAGACCTAGAGAATGAGAAGGTTCATGATGGGAATAATTTTCTAAAAGTTATGGGTAGCATTTACTGCTTACTCCACTCGGCCATATAATATAGGAATAATTTTTAAATTATCATACATGAAATACAAAAAAAATCAGTCTCTTGACCTTGGAAATTCAAATTTTCATATTTGTAGAGTGACCATTTTTTTTTAAACCAAACAGTGGAACATCTTAACTTTCAAATAATATTTGTTTCACAAGTTCAAGGGGCAGTTTGGAAGATATACTTAGGTCATCAAAAGACTAGAGTTTGTAGGATGTTTTGATGGTTTTGAGGGATTTTTAAAAAATCCTTAGGGTAGGGCTTCCCTGGTGGCGCAGTGGTTGAGAGTCCGCCTGCCGATGCAGGGGACACGGGTTCGTGCCCCAGTCCGGGAAGATCCCACATGCCGTGAAGCGGCTGGGCCCGTGAGCCATGGCCGCTGAGCCTGCGCGTCTGGAGCCTGTGCTCCACAACGGGCGAGGTCACAACAGTGAGAGGCCTGCGTACCGGGAAAAAAAAAAAAAAAGTCCTTAGGGTATTTGAAATTAGGAGCAACAAATCCCAGGATATACGTAGGGGGTTATATTGGGATTAAAATATAGAAACGTGTCTAATCATTGATCAGCTTCTTTTGTCATTATATTTGTTACTGCTTTTCTTACCATAGCTCATTGCTAAGCACATATCAAATGCTCAATATAGATTTTATTTATTTATTTATTTTTATTTATGTTATTTAGTTGGTTGTGCTAGGTCTTAGTTGCAGCAGGCGGTCTCCTTCATTGCAGCATGTGTGCTCCTTCATTATGGCATGTGTGCTCCTTCATTGAACCAGCAGGCTCCTTAGTTGCGGCTTGCTGGCTCCTTAGTTGTGGCATGCAGACTCTTAGTTGTGGCATGCGTGTGGGATCTAGTTCCCTGACCAGGGATCGAACCCGGGCCCCCTGCATTGGGAGTGTGGAGTCTTAACCACTGCGCCACCAGGGAAGTCCCTCAATATACATTTTATTAATTGGCTGCCTTTATGGCATGTTTTGTGGGAAAGCAGAGTTTTCAGTTGCGTTTGGTATATATTTGTTTCTTTGCCCATACAAGGGTCTTATAAAATTAAATGTCATTTAATGTGATATTTGTGAACTTTAATCAGTACTTAAAGGGTTTTTCGTTTTGTAGACATCTTCATTTGATTGTACACCATCTCCCAGCAAGACACCAGTTGAAAATCCCTTGAACATTATGTTGAACATTGTCAAAAACGAATTGCAGGAACCCTGTGAAAGTCCCAAAGTTAAGGAAGAACGTATTGATACTCCACCAGCTTGTACAGAGGAAAGCATAGCAACAGCCACTGAAATTAAAACAGAAAATGACACAGTCGAGTCAGTTTAAGTAAAATGAGAAAGGTATGTTTTCCTTTTTTAAATAAAAAAAATAAAAGCTGCTGTTGAAATCTAGAAGGTGAATTTTTTATGTATATATAGACATATCTATATAAATTGTCTAGCTGAGGCAGGGCCTTCAGCTATCATTTGGTTAATAAATACATTTTAGTATTTGCATTTCCTACTGCCTGCACAGTTTCAGGTGCTTGTTGTGTGAAAGTTCTGTAGATGTGTGCAAATTTAACAAAATGAAATTGTATGTGTAAAAATGTATGATTTTCACTTGTGAAACTGTAAATTATAAATAAAAAATATTTTTGCTATCCATGGAGTGTAATATTTATGCACACCATCAAATAAAGACAGTGTTTCTGTACTTTTTATTGGGTGAAAATGGAATTAAACAGCAATTTCAACATAAGATTTTTTTTTTTCCAGCAGCTTCCCATGATTAAAGAAGCAAAGTCTGAGTTAGTTTGTTTTATCCTTCAAAAGGGGGTTGTGAGAGCACTGCAGGACTTTTCTCAAATTGAAAAGCCAGATTTGAAAAAATTTTTTAAATGAAATAGGACATATTTGCATATATATATATCTCCAGCTATAGAGAACCATCCAGATGTCCATTTTTGAAAAGTATCTAATGAAGCAACTTTTATTCTTGAACTTGGACACTGATGCCATCAAATGATTAACAAATATATTTAAGTACTAAAGGTGATTTTTTTTTAAATGACATTTTTCAAATTTGTCAAATAACTTAAAGCAGATGAACATACTTCTATTTTAAGTTACAGGGGGATCTGTAAGAATGTTAATTTGAAACATGGTTAACATTTTTTCCTTTGTTTTGACTGAATTAGATGGATGCCATGAGATGTTAATATTCATACATGTAATAAATAGAATGATGAAGAAACTCCAGTTTGTATCTCTTTTATTTCTTAAGTGCCTTTAGAAAGTGACTTCTTTTTCCTGTCTTTCATCACTCTGTTCTTGAAAACATGAATGAGGCACCTGCTATGAGCCAGGCACTCTGAGATGCAAGATTAATCTTTCTGCCATCTGTTGGAGGAGATAGGCATGTAAAACAATGAAATGTGTTGAGCACTTACTATATGGTAGGCATTGGCAAACTCTTTACATATATTTCCTCTGTTACTTACAAATAATTCTAAATGGTAGATGGTATCCCCAGTTTACAGATGAAATTGAATCATTCACTTATAAAATTGTAGAACAAGAATGAGAACCTGGCTTTGCTTCATTTCATTCCATAATATTTCTGCAATTTACAAAAATACCCTAAGATAATAGGCACACCAAACTACCTGGAGGTTGGTTAAGGAAGACTTTATAGAGGTGGTGGTATTTGAGTCTTGGAGGATAAATTGAAGTGGAGTCCACATTGGTAGGAGGCAAGGGTATCTATGAAGAATAAGCAGCAAAATTGAAGGCTCGAAAACACTTCATGTGTTTTTATATGGTTAAAACCCAGTAATGTTAAATAGAACGAGTCTTCTTGGTCATGCTAAGGAGTGTGTATTATACTGATGACCACAGCAGCCACTAGAAATTTTAAACAGAGGTGATATCCTTTATGCATCTAAGGTTGGCCTTTGTTTTTAAAGAATCAAGTGAATAAAAATTTAAAGAGATTAGCAAATGCTACAGAGAGGTCGAGTGAGAAAACGTGTCCACTGAAAGAGAAACACATTATGTGATACCCCAACATATGAATATACATGAAAAATATCATGGAAGAAATGCTGGGGTCTGAATCTAAAAATGTAGGCAAAACTTCCTGTTGTGCCTTTTTTGGGGAAGACCATCCATAGCTTTTACCAAATGCTTGAAAGTATGTCACAATCAAGAGGAAGGCAACATTCAAACCTACAAGTGTACCAAGGGTATTTGGGAAACATTTAAAGACTTATAGGTGGAGAGGTGAGAAATAAGCACAATTAAAGAAGTAAAATAGGGCTTCCCTGGTGGCGCAGTGGTTGAGAATCTGCCTGCTAATGCAGGGGACACGGGTTCGAGCCCTGGTCTGGGAGGATCCCACATGCCGCAGAGCAACTAGGCCCATGAGCCACAACTACTGAGCCTGTGCATCTGGAGCCTGAGCTCCGCAACAAGAAAGGCCGCGATAGAGGCCCGCGCACTGCGATGAAGAGTGGCTCCCGCTTGCCACAATTAGAGAAAGCCCTCGCACAGAAACAAGATGCAACACAGCAAAAATAAATAAATTAATTAATAAACTCCTACCCCCAACATATAAAAAAAAAAAAAGTAAAATAAAACCAACAATGGGAAAAAAAATTTTAAATAGGTAGTCAACAAAGTTACGAAATACGGAAAAATTGAAACGTATCCCCAATTGACTGAAGAATAGTTGAGTATGGGTGAGAGGTGACAAAACAATAAAAGCTGCTCATCTCTGAAATTTAACTGGAGAGATTTAATTGTAGTTGGACAAATAGGAGAGATGTTAGTACTTAACGTTTAAAAGGAACTTGTTGAAGAAACAGATTGAAGACAGAGATGACTGATAGGTCAGTCTCAGAGCTAGAAGGAGATACTATCAATAGCACAAAAGAATTTAGTTGGAATGGCGGAGGGACAGTATTTCTCTGAGATGTTCATAGGTATTTGCAGTTGAAATTGAGAATTCCTAGTTTTTGTTTGATGTAGATGTCGGTTATTGATTTAGAAGTGTGCTCCCCAATTTGGCTGTGCATTAGAATCACAGTGAATGCTAAGAAGAGATTGCTTATCTCGAGAGTCTTATTTAGTAGATTCTCATTCAGAGACACCTCTAATATTTAAGAAGCTCCATAGCTTTTTAAACACCAAAGCTAATGTTTTATGTCAATTACATCCCAATTTAAAAAAGCTCCATAGTTAATTCTATTATAATAAACAGCCAGATCTGACAAATGACCTAGAAATCAGCAACACCTAATTTTAGCCCCCTAAAAAAATGGAAAAGTAGTAAACACATACCATTAGGAACCAGAACCATTATTCTACACAAGAGAGTATAGCAAAGAAAGCTAAAGGAGGCCTCAGGGAAGCTGGAATATTGTCTTGTTTTTTTTTTGCTGCACTGTGCAGCATGTGGATGTTAGTTCCCTGACCAGGGATCGAACTCACGCCCCCTTCAGTGGAAACGCGGAGTCTTAACCACTGGATCGCCAGGGAAGTCCCTGGAAAACTGTCTTTTGAAGTAAGAGTTGAAATTTGTGAGAAGAAATAAAAGGAATATTGTATTAAAATCTACAAATTTCATCGTTCATACCCTCTTTACAATGTTCTCTGACTTCAACATAATTTACCTACTTTTAAACATCCAACTTTTAGGTTCCATTAAATACTACAAAGGAATTTTTTATTCAGCTCAAAGTAAAATAAGCTTTGGGGAGAAAAATAAGGACCTCATTATTATATATATTAAAATTTAATAAGTACTGTATATATCACTATATGTGGAATCTAAAAAATAAACTAGTGAATATAACAAAAAAGAAAACGACTCATAAATATAGAGAACAAACTAGCAGTTACCAGAGAGTGAAGGGGGAGGGGCAAGATAGGAGTAGAGGATCAAGAGGTACAAACTACTATGTAGAAAATAAATAAGCTACAAGGATATATTGTACAGCACAGGGAATCTAGCCCATATTTTATAATAACTATAAATGGAATATAGCCCTTAAAAATTGTGACTCACTGTGGTACACCTGAGACTTACATATATTTCACTATATTTCAATATTAAAAAAGAAAAAAAACTTAAAGATTCTCACAGAATAGTTTAACCTAAAATAGACAATTTTAGATTCTAGTTATATTTTCCTGGCTGTCTTTCTTTACAGCCTATTTAACATCTAACGAATGCTTCGAGGGGTTTATACAAAACATTCAGGAAGATATAAGGAGGCATCTAAGCATGTCTACAAATGGAAAGATTTAGCTGACCAAAGAGGTAATCTGGAGGGAGAAATAGAAAATCAGACTAGTGTCAAGAAAGGCCTGAATTTCTACTGTAGGAGTAGGAAGTTTCCTCCTACTCCTACATGGGGTCAGCTCTCTGAAATAATGAACACTTTGTTGGGCAGGTGGAGAAGAGCAAGTTAAAGAATAAGAGCAAGGGCTTCCCTGGTGACGCAGTGGTTGACAGTCCACCTGCCGATGCAGGGGACACGGGTTCGTGCCCTGGTCCGGGAAGATCCCACATGCCGCGGAGAGGCTGGACCCGTGAGCCATGGCCGCTGAGCCTGCGCGTCCGGAGCCTGTGCTCCGCAACGGGAGAGGGCACAACAGTGAGAGGCCCGCATACCGCAAAAAAAAAAAAAAAAAAGAATAAGAGCAAAAATGCACCCATGGGGTGCCCCAGTGAGGGATTAGAGGAGAGCACCAAAGGGAAAGAAAGAATGCTTGGGAAGCAAGAGGGTATATAGGCAGAAAAGAGTAGAGACAGTTACCAAAATCCACTTAATTCTTGTCCTGGAGTTGGTCCTACTCCCTCCTCTAGAACTAGATGGAAAGAGCTGGTTTACAGGGGATTAGAGGAACAACCTGACTTATCACCCCACTTTGGAAAAATTGAGGTAGAGATGGAGTACTAGCCAATTTTACTCATTGTAACCATAAGCTTCCTACTTAAAAGGGTTTTGAGTCTCTGGAATGCTGAGATGCCCACTTTAGTGTGTTCTGAAACCTGTTTCACTTGAGAAACTTCCTTCATAGTCAGTCCCTCACTTATCCTGAAATCCCGTGCAATCTGGTTTTTACATCTTGCCTATTTCATTAAAATTGCTCTCCTGAATATTATCAATGACTCCTTGCCAAAACCAGTGTGCTTTTCTTGGCCTCTTAATCGATCTTGGCCCATATACTTCTTCTTCTTCTTTTCAATGGAATTTTCTTTAAAATTTTATTTATTTATTTTTGGCTGCGTTGGGTCTTTGTTGCTGCTCACGGGCTTTCTCTAGTTGCGGCGAGTGGGGGCTCCTCTTCGTTGCGGTGCACGAGCTTCTCATTGTGCCTTCTCTCATTGCGGAGCACGGGCTCTAGACGTGCGGGCTTCAGTAGTCGTGGCACACGGGCTCAGTAGTTGTGGCTCACGGGCTCTAGAGCACAGGATCAGTAGTTGTGATGCACGGACTTAGTTGCTCCGCGGCATGTGGGATCTTCGCGGACCAGGGCTCAAACCCGTGTCCCCTCCTGCATTGGCACACGGATTCTTAACAACTGCACCACCAGGGAAGCCCTATACTTCGTAAAGTCATCTTTCTTTGCTTTATGTGACAGTGCATGTTTTCCTGTGCTTTTATAGTTTTATTTAGGATTTTTTTAAAAAATTAAAAAATACTAGAAGTATAGAAAATAAAGTCTCCTTTCATATCTTTCTTTTTCTATAAAGTAACCACTGAGTTAACAATTTAGTATAGATCTTTACCAAATTTTGAAAAAAATTTCTTTTAAAAAGTAGTTTTTTGAAATCAGATGACATCACGTATGTATTCTTCTGCCTCTTTTTTCATTTAGTCTATCTACAACCCTTTCCATTTTGATTAACACATGTAGATCTGCATTTCTCCCCGTGTAATATTTCATCATATGAATATAGCATAATTTATTTAGCTATTCTTTCCCTGATGTATATTCAAGTTCCTAATTATTTACAAAGTGTTGCAATGACTATCCTATTACATACAGCTGAGTAAGTTATTTTTGAAGATTTTACAACTGAATAGTTGCTGGTTCAAGGTTAATGTGTACTTAGAATTCTGACAGATACTGCCAAATTGTCCTTCATGGGTCACTCCAATTTAGCCTTTCACCAGCAGGATCTTCAGAGTGCTTTGTTTAGCCAACCTCTTCCAAAACTCATTATCCAGAATCTTTTAGTTTTTATCATTGTGATGCACAAACAGCAGTCTTTCTCTATTGAGTGTGAATATCTTTTCTTTTGTAATATGCTCTTGGTATTTTTATGTTTTTTGCTCGTTAATTTTTCTATCGACTTACCCTTTTTAAAAAAAAATAAATTTATTTATTATTTATTTTTGGCTGCATTGGGTCTTCGTTGTTGCGCATGGGCTTTCTCTAGTTGCGGTGAGTGGGGGCTCCTCTTCGTTGAGGCGCGCAGGCTTCTCATTGTGGTGGCTTCTCTTGCTGCGGAGCATGGGCTCTTAGGTACACGGGCTTCAGTAGTTGTGGCATGCAGGCTCAGTAGTTGTGGCACGTGGGCTTAGTTGCTCCACAGCATGTGGGATCTTACCGGATCAGGGCTCGAACCCATGTCCCCTGCATTTGCAGGCGGATTCTTAACCACTGTGCCACGAGGGAAGCCCCTACTGACTTACTCTTTATCACTGAGTTAAATTGTTAGAAGACAATAAACATTAAGCCTATCTCTGGTCTCAACTTTATGGTAATGTATCTTGTAGCGTAAACACTTAATTTTATATAGTAAACTATTTTTCTGTGGGGCTTGTTTTGCTTAAGAAGGCCTTCCTAAGATTTATAAAACAATTTTTCTCATTTCTTTCTAACACTTTATTTTAATATGTTTAATTCTTCTGATATTTTGTATATGGAAATTCTGAAAAGCCCTCATTTCTCTATTTGAAATGCCACCTCTATAATAAACATAAACAGGGGGTTATTTCAGGATTTTAGTTTGTTCCACTAACCTATTTGTCCAGTCCTGTTCCAATACTATCGTGTTCTAAATACTCTAGCCTTACAGTTCTGATATGTATTTGGGTAAGTCCTCAGTAGTTCTTTTTCAAAAATGTTTTGGTTAATACTGAACATTTATTCTTCCAGATAAATTTTAAAATCATCTTGCCAATCTCCACTAAAAATTACATTAGAATTTTTACTTGAAGTGCAACAAATTTACAGTTTGAAGAGAATCGTTATCTTTACAGTACTGAGCCTACTCATGTAGGGAACACAGGTTATCTTTCCATTTATTCGGATCTTCTGTAACATCCATAAATGAAGTTTTATGTTTTTTCACATAGGTTTTGTTCATTTTAAAAATAGATTTATTTATTTTTAAAATATTTATTTTGCTGCTTCGGGTCTTTAGTTGCAGCACGTGGGATCTTTTGTCATGGTGCGTGGCCTTCTTTCTAGTTGTGGCGTGGGCTACAAAGTGCGCGAGCTCAGTAGTTGTGACACGTGGGCTCTCTAGTTGTGGTGCGCAGGCTCTAGAGTGCACAGGCTTAGTTGCCCCGTGGCACGTGGGATCTTAGTTCCCTGACCAGGGCTCAAACCCTCACCCCCTGCATCAGAAGGCGGATTCTTAACCACTGAACCACCAGGGAAGTCCCCTCATTCACTTCTTGATAGGTTAATTTCTAGGATATTTTGCCATCATTGCTATTGTGAACAAGATCTTCCTTTACATTTAAAATTTAATTATATCTAGTATATAGGTAATCTTAATTCTGTAGGTTGCTCTGATAGCTTATTTTAATAAACTCTTTATTCTAATATTTAATGGTATTTTACAGTTGTCTTAGATTTTCCAGGCATACAATTATCATTTGTCTTAATTTCTTCCTTTCCAATTTCATACTTTATCTTGCTTATTATACTGTGTCCAAAATTCTCAAAACAATGCTGAATTATAGGAATGATAGCAGATAACCTGGACTATGACATTAGCATGTTGTTTATTTCTGGTTGATACCCTTCATCCAGTTAAGCAAACTTCCTTTTATTACTTGCTTAATATGAATTTTATTTTCTTCTTTTTGAATCAGTAATAGATTTTTTTTTTTTTTTTTTTTTTGCGGTACGCGGGCCTCTCATTGTTGTGGCCTCTCCCGTTGCAGAGCACAGGCTCTGGACGTGCAGGCTCAGCAGCCATGGCTCACGGGCCTAGCTGCTCCACGGCATGTTGGATCTTCCCTGACCGGGGCACGAACCTGTGTTCCCTGCATCGGCAGGCGGACTCTCAACCACTGTGCCACCAGGGAAGCCTGATGCTAATTTTTCAAGTGCTTTTTCAGTATCAATTAAGATCATAGTTTTTCTTTTATCTATTAATGTAGGAAAATTTCATTACTATATTGTCTAATGTTGACCCATCCTGTACTAGTAGGATAAACCCAGCTTGTTTATGACATTATTCTCTAAATGCACTGCTGGCTTCATAGTTTCCTTAGGATTTTTGCATGTATATTCATAACTGAGACTGAGGTGTAAGTTTTTCTTCACTATCCTTGTTTAGATTCTGTTAGGGTTATGTTACCTTCAAAGTTAGAAAGTACTCCATTTTCCTCCATGCCTTGTTCCTAGTGACTTTTGTCTGGGATACATAAGGCATTCTTATTTTTTTTACATTTTTAATTTTATTTTTATTTTTGGCTGCGTGTCTTTGTTGCTGTGTGCGGGCTTTCTCTAGTTGCAGTGAGTGGGGGCTACTCTTCGCCGTGGTGCATGAGTTTCTCATTGCGGTGGCTTCTCCTATTGTGGAGCACGGGCTCTAAGGCGTGCAGCCTTCAGTAGTTGTGGCAGGCGGGCTCAGTAGTTGTGGTTCACAGGCTCTAGAGCGCAGGCTCAGTAGTTGTGGCGCATGAGCTTAGTTGCTCCGCAGCATGTGGGATCTTCCCGGACCAGGGCTCGAACCCGTGTCCCCTGCATTGGCAGGCAGATTCTTTTTTTTTTTTTTTTTTTTTTTTTTTTTGCGGTATGCGGGCCTCTCACTGTTGTGGCCTCTTCCGCTGCGGAACACAGGCTCCGGACGTACAGGCTCAGCAGCCATGGCTCACGGGCCCAGCCGCTCCGCGGCATGTGGGACCTTCCCGGACCGGGGCACGAACCTGTGTCCCCTGCATCGGCAGGTGGACTCTCAACCACTGTGCCACCAGGGAAGCCCGGCAGGCAGATTCTTAACCACTGTGCCACCAGGGAAGCCCAGGCATTCTTTTATAATTATCAGTTTATTAACGTTTTCTAACTCTTCAGCCAATTTTTTTAAATTTATATTTTCCTAAAAAATTGTCCAAGTCAGTTTTCAAGACTTGGCACAGTGCTTGAGAGTCTGCCTGCTGATGCAGGGGACACGGGTTCGTGCCCCGGTCTGGGAAGATCCCACATGCCGCGGAGCGGCTAGGCCCGTGAGCCATGGCTGCTGAGCCTGCGCGTCCGGAGCCTGTGCTCCGCCACGGGAGAGGCCACAACAGTGAGAGGTCCGCGTACTGCAAAAAAAAAAAAAAAGATTATAAGGTTACGCTAAATAATTCACTTGTTTTCAACGTCCCTCATATCTGTAATGTGTTCCCTTTACTTCTGATATTTTCTCTCTTCTTCTTCCTCAGATTTGCTGTCTATTTATTGTTCTTTTTGAACACTAGCTACTATTATGATCAATTTTATTTTCTATTTCATTAACTTCTGCTTTTATTTTTAATTCCTTTCAAGTTTATTTTGGGAGATTTTACTTTTTCTGCTTCTCTATGTTTCTGTTTCCTTTTCTGATCCTTTCCACCAAGTGTGTATCCTTTAAGAGTGTGCTGCCTTATTCCCTCAGCCTCAGTGTGTTTATCCATACAACAGAGCAAAAAAGTAATGCCTTTACCATTATTATATAAGTGGCTACAAACACTGTATTAATTTGGAGTTCGGTCATAGTGGGTTCCAACTCCCCACCACCTAGTTATGGGATCTTGGCCAAATCTTGATTTCTTCACCTGTAAAAATAGAAATAATAATACAGATTAAGTTTAAGACTATTTGCAAATCATTTAGCATAAAAACTGGCCCATATTAATAACTCAATAGATGTCTGGTAAGACAATAGGCCTCAGTTGCCCCATTTCCAAAAATGAGGGGATTGGGCTGACTAATCCCAAATTCCTTTCCAACTGAAAAATTTTACTTTTTTTTCTTACTTTTCTTTTGGCCACGCCAAGCAGCATGCAGCATCTCAGTTCCCCGACCAGGGATCAAACCCATGCCCCCTGCAGTGAAAGTGCAGAGTCTTAACCATTGGACCACCAGCAAAGTCCCTGAAAAATTTTACTTTCAATCTATCAGTTCATCCACCAGACAATCAACCAACCATCAACCCACTTACCCACACAACAGTTAGTAAATCCTTCCCTTCAACTAAGTATTCTAGATGTTAGGAATGCCATGATGAATAATGATACAGTTTCTACCTTCCAGAAGGTCAGAGTCCCTGAGGGGTAGGGGTGAGCACCAACTGTTAAATAGGTAATTGTCATACAGTATGATAAGTGGTCTAATAAAGGCTGTGGGAATTCAGAGACTTCGAGGAGTATGCACAGCAAAATCAAAGATCTAGGTTGGAAACCTAATGCGGGGACTTAATACTTACTAGCTGTGTACCCTCAGGCAATTAACTTTGGTGCTATACTTCTCTAACTGTAGAAAGGAACAGTAATACTATCCTGGTAGGTTATGTGAAAGATTAAACAGAAAAACTAATATAAAGCGCTTAGTACAGTGCCAGATTCATCATAAGAACTCAACAAATGGAAGTTATTAATGTTACAAGAGGCCATGGAAGTTAAAGAAAGGCATTTACTGTATTTCAAGAGAGGAAAGGTAGGGTCAGGGGAATTTGCCAGCTGTGTTCACTAAACAAAACCTGTGGCAAAAGGATGGGAAAAAACAGGGTAAAAGGAGAATCAAGGTGGGTGATGCCCTTGGAAGGCAGAGAATTCTAATTTCTGTGTTTTCAGCTGCTAGCACAAGACCTGACCCATATATTTGCTATAAATATGAATGGAAGAATACACGTTATGCAGTAGGGTTGCAGAAAAAGATCTGGGCCAAACTGTTGAAAGTAAACATTTTACAGTGAAAGGAACCTTGGAGTCAGGAGACCTGGTGCAGTCTTTTGACTGATGACCTGTGTTTTTATAATGGCTTCACAACTTACCTGCTGTTGGATCTTAGCAAATTACTGATACCTTGAATCTCCTCACCTGTAAAATGGGGATAACACCTACCTTACAAAATTAGTGTGAGAATTAGTACCAAGCGATTATCAAAGAGCCTGGCAGTAGTAACACGCAACAATGATAGCGCTGCAGCTGCTAACTCCTCCGTTAGGTCTTTTGTCCATACTTATTAAATGATAGGGTAAGAATATATTTTCTCCAGTGCTCCAACCAGCACTGATAAATGACACTCGGTTTGCCGAGGATAAAAGGCCCTGCCCGGCCCGAGGCACACACGCAGGTCACCTACGCCGACTGCAGTCCTGGAGTCTCCACGTGCGTCGCCGAGCCACGGCGGGCGCGACCTATGCCAGGCCGTTATAGAGGCGGGGCCTAGACAGGCTGAATGTGAGACCGAGCGGAATTTCACCGAAAACCGGTCCGTTCCACCATCTCTAGAGGAGAAGCCTTGGGGGAAAAAAAGAAAAAAAGAAAAAAAGAAAAAATTTTGCAGCGAAGCCGGAAGTGACGCATGACCGCGAGGAACCGGAAATTACCGCAGCACGCCGGAAGTATACTCAATTCCAAGGCGACGGCTCCACCACCCCTGCAACCAGGTGGCTGGAGTCCGGACGCTGGAAAGCGACTTAGAGGAAAGGGTACTCGCCGACGGCTGCCGCCGCCACAGCGAATCGCGGGGAGTGGCAACCGAAGACGGCGGCCGCCGCACCAGCCGTCGCGTGTGGAGGATAAACGGCCGGCACGGCCATCGCGGCGAACAATCCAGGGAAAGAGTTAGCGAAGGCCAGGGCTTTAGTCGTAGCGAAGACAGGGAAAGAATCCGTGAAGGCAGCGACCACAGCTGCAGGGTACCGACAGGAAGAGCAAGTGAAGACGTCGGCTTCTCCCGCAATGTCTCAAGAAGGGTCAGTGAAGACCTGGGCCACCGTCGCAGTGTCTCTCAGGAGAGAGTCAGGGGAGACGGTGGCCACCGTCCCAGCACCTCATGGGAGAGAGTAAGGGGAGACCGCAGCAGCGACGTGAGTTTAACTGAAGTCGGAAGCCACCCCACTAGTGACTCCGGGGGAACGGTCAGAGAAGACCGCGGCCTCCGTCTCAGTGGGACTTGGGAGGGAGTCAGGGAGGTCCGGGGTCCCCGAACCAGCGACTCCGGGGAGAGAGGCAGTGACGACCACAGCCTCCGCCTCAGTGGTTCTTGGGAGGGCGGAAGTGTGGATGGCGGCCGCAGCCTCAGCAGTTCCTGGGAGGAGGGGGTGAGTGAAGATCGCGGCTACGTGGCCAGCGACTCCTCCGTGGTGAGCGTCAGCGAAGACGCCAGCCGCCGCCGCCGCTTCTGGGAGAGAGAAAGCGAAGACGAAGGTTCCCGCTGCCGGGGCTCCTGGGAGAGAACGACAGGGGACGGCGTCCCCGGGCCTAGCGACGACGAGGAAGACAGCCGCTGCTGCACTGGCTCGTGGGTGACAGCGAGCGAAGACCGCCGCAGCAGCAGGGGCCTGGACTGGACTCCTCCCCGTAGTCCGAGGGGTCGCACCATGCCCGGGGTGACCGGTTTAGGCCCCTCCATCTTCTCCGTGGAAACTGCGACCCCGTGTGAGTCAGATTATTTCACTGGCCCTCGTCTCTGCCACACTCCTTTTCTCACTTCAGTTCACAGGAGTTTTGCCCCTTCTGGCAGTTCCCTTTCTCACCTGTCACTCCTCATTTCCCTTAATTGACCTGTTTTCAGTAGGTCCCAAAGCTGCTCACCTGGCCCCCATCCTTCCTCATTTCAGCTTTACTTCCTTTTTTTTTTTTTTTTTTTTTTTTTTTTTTTTTTTTTTTGCGGTAGGCGGGCCTCTCACTGTTGTGGCCTCTCCCCTTGCGGAGCACAGGCTCCGGAGCACAGGCTCAGTGGCCATGGCTCACGGGCCTAGCCGCTCTGCGGCATGTGGGATCTTCCCAGACCGGGGCACGAACCCGTGTCCCCTGCATCGGCAGGCGGACTCTCAACCACTGCGCCACCAGGGAAGCCCTTTACTTCCTTTTTTATTTTTCTATCTGCGCGCATTCCTGAGACTTCGTTCCCAGCTGACGTCAACTCTTGTTAAAATGTATGGACCCTTTTAAGTTCTTACCGTCTCTGCAGCATGTGACTCTGGAGATAATATTAGACTTATCTCATTTTCTTCCTTCCACTCTACTGACTCTATCTATCTATCTACCTACCTACTACCTACCAACCTACCTATCTATCTACTTATCTACTCTGAATTTTCTTCTATCCTCTTCTTAAAACGTTGCTTTTTTCCTTGAATAGTGCCATCATTAGTTCTTTTTTCCTTGTCATGTACTATGGCTTCAACCCTAGTGATGACCCCGGAATCTGTTATTCATTCAGTCATCCAGTAAATATTTATTGAGTGCCTATTATGTGCTTTGTCTTAAGGATATGTAAGCAGGGAAGACAGGCACATTCCTTCCTTCTAGTGGGGAAGATGAATACTCAGCAAGTAATTACTGGTGTGATGAATGCTATAAAGAAGAGTAGAGAGCCATTGGCTCCAGTATAGGGTGAGGTTGGGGATCAGAAAAAGCTGCCTGATACTGAGACACAGCTAACACTGAGAACTCAACTCCAGACCTCTCACTGGAGCTGCAGACTCATATGTACAACTCCTTTCTGGAACTCTTCCATGGGCACCTCAAGATCAACACATTCAGAATATAATTTTGTATTCATATGCCCTCTCTGTCCTTTAGTGTTCGCTATCTCAGTGACAGTACACCACTTATGTAACTAAGCCAGACACCTTGGAGTTGTCCCGTTACTTTTCCCGTATTCCACTCACTATATTCATCCAAGTTCAATTCATCCTGCTTCCTTAATACATGTTGAATCTGTCTCCTTTTCTGTTCCTACTGCCATTCACTTGGTTGAGGGTCTCCACCTCTCTGGTGTAGACTACTGTAGATACCTTCCTACATGGTCTCCCTGAGTCTCTTACTCTTGCCCTTTGCTCAATGAATTCGCCTCACTGCAGCCAGCCATATAAACTCAGCATTACAAATCTGATCATTCTTATTCTTCTGCTTAAAATCCCTCAATGACTCCCCACTCTCTGCTCAAGTTCAGCAAGTTCCAGCACAGCCTGCCTCTTGTCTAATTCTAGCCTCTTTTCCTTCCACTTTATGCTTCAACAATAGGGTGGGTATTTTTATAGTTTCTTGATCTGTCCAGGATGCCTTTCCCCGCATCCATTTCACCTGGCAAATTCCTGCTAATCCTTGAAGATTCATCTTAGGTGTTACCTTCTCTAGGAATCTTTTTCTGCTCTCCTTCCCTCCTACCCTAGCTGAGTTAGAAGTCTTCTGTGCTTTCATAACTTCTTATGAATATTTCTGTCATTGCTCTTACTACATTGTTTTGTAATTTGTGTTTGTATATCTCTGTGAGTTCTTTGAGGATAGAGACCATGTCTTCTTTATCTTTTTATCCTTATGGTAGATACCAGATTAATGTTGAGTGGATGGATGGGTGGATGAATGAATAAATTGGAACGGAGTGTGGTGAGAAAAAAGGCTGTCAAATTAGATGGAGCCAAATTATGGGAGGGCATAGACTGTCATACTGAGGGTTTGGATTTGGTTCTCTAGACTAGCAGTGGATTACCAGAAGCAGTTCAGAGTGGAGGAATGAAGTGATCAGAATAGTGTCCTTGTATACGATGGATTAGAGCGTCCTTGTATAAAATGTATTAGAGTGGGTAGAACATCATTTGTAGATCTTGCAGTACTAGTTTAAAGGAGAATAGTGGAAGTCCCTGGAGGTCCAGTGGTTAAGACTCCGTGCTTCCACTGCATGGGGCACGGATTCGATCCCTGGTTGAGGAGCTAATACCCCACATGCCTTATGGCATGGCCAAAATATAAAAAAAAAAACAAAACATAAAGGAGAGTAATGAAGGTCTGACCTAGGGGATTAACATCATTAAACATTTACCAAGTGGTTTGGTTTTCTCGGGGTGCTTCTCTTCCCCATATGCATAGATCTTAATTGTTCTTCAAAGACTTGCTCGAGTGTTTTCTCCTCCTCCTTTATTTACCTGTAATCTCTTAGGATGTTACTGTCAGGTTTTCGATTTCATCAAATTTATCCCAATAGATTTTAAAGTGTCAGTGGAAAGAAAATGTCTTTTTTTTTTTTTTTATTAGTTTCTGCTTTATAACAAAGTGAATCAGTCATACATATACATCTGTTCCCACATCCCCTCCCTCATGCATCTCCCTCCCTCCCACCCTCCCCATCCCACCCCTCCAGGCGGTCACAAAGCACCGAGCTGATCTCCCTGTGCTCTGCGGCTGCTTCCCACTATCTATCTACCTTACGTTTGGTAGTGTATATATGTCCATGCCTCTCTTTCCCTTTGTCACAGCTTACCCTTCCCCTTCCCCATATCCTCAAGTCCATTCTCAAGTAGGTCTGTGTCTTTATTCCCGTTTTACCCCTAGGTTCTTCATGACATTTTTTTTTTTTTTTTTAAATTCCATATATATGTGTTAGCATACGGTATTTGTCTTTCTCTTTCTGACTTACTTCACTCTGTATGACAGACTCTAGGTCTATCCACCTCATTACAAATAGCTCAGTTTCGTTTCTTTTTATGGCTGAGTAATATTCCATTGTATATATGTGCCACATCTTCTTTATCCATTCATCCGATGATGGACACTTAGGTTGTTTCCAGCTCCGGGCTATTGTGAATAGAGCTGCAATGAACATTTTGGTACATGTCTCTTTTTGAATTATGGTTTTCTCAGGGTATATGCCTAGTAGTGGGATTGCTGGGTCATATGGTAGTTCTATTTTTAGTTTTTTAAGGAACCTCCATACTGTTCTCCATAGTGGCTGTACCAATTCACATTCCCACCAGCAGTGCAAGAGTGTTCCCTTTTCTCCACACCCTCTCCAGCATTTATTGTTTCTAGATTTCTTGATGATGGCCATTCTGACTGGTGTGAGATGATATCTCATTGTAGTTTTGATTTGCATTTCTCTAATGATTAATGATGTTGAGCATTCTTTCATGTGTTTGTTGGCAGTCTGTATATCTTCTTTGGAGAAATGCCTATTTAAGTCTTCTGCCCATTTTTGGATTGGGTTGTTTGTTTTTTTGCTATTGAGCTGCATGAGCTGTTTATAAATTTTGGAGATTAATCCTTTGTCAGTTGCTTCATTTGCAAATATTTTCTCCCACTCTGAGGGTTGTCTTTTGGTCTTGTTTATGGTTTCCTTTGCTGTGCAAAAGCTTTGAAGTTTCATTAGGTCCCATGTGTTTATTTTTGTTTTTATTTCCATTTCTCTAGGAGGTGGGTCCAAAAGGATCTTGCTGTGATTTATGTCATAGAGTGTTCTACCTATGTTTTCCTCTAAGAGTTTGATAGTTTCTGGCCTTACATTTAGGTCTTTAATCCATTTTGAGCTTATTTTTGTGTATGGTGTTAGGGAATGATCTAATCTCATACTTTTACATGTCCCTGTCCAGTTTTCCCAGCACCACTTATTGAAAAGGCTGTCCTTTCTCCACTGTACATTCCTGCCTCCTTTATCAAAGATAAGTTGGCCATATGTGCGTGGGTTTATCTCTGGGCTTTCTATCCTGATCCACTGATCTATCTTTCTGTTTTTATGCCAGTACCACACTGTCTTAATTACTGTAGCTTTGTAGTATAAGAAAATGTCTTAAATCCATGTCTATTCATTGTGTTATTGTAGTGCCTGGCATATGGTACATGCTCAAAGGACTTTTGAGTAAAATGCATAGCATTTTGCTAAGGGTTGGTATAAGATACGATTTCAGCCGTCAAGAAATTAATATGCTAATTGTGGAGAGAGGACATATACATAGATAAATAGTAATACAAGGCTGCATAGATTATCTGCCAGAGGTGTTGGTGAGTTCTTTTCAAAACAGTTTGAGTTCAGGAATTGTGCCTGTTTGTTTGGTTTAGGGAATGCTTTGATTGAACTATTTACTTCTTCCTTCAACAACTGTCTGTTCGTGCTTAGATACTTTTATTACTTCTGGTTCACAATGCACATTAAAATATTTCACGGTACAGTAAGGGTGACAGTCCAGTCTTGATGTTTGGAACATTATATTATAAAATATAAGACACTAGAATATATGAAGTAAAAATTGTGACCTGCCATTCCTTTCTTAGTGTAGGACATATGAGAAAGATATGAAAAATATTAGTAAAATATATCTGCCTATGTGAGATAAGGTTCTGGTAAAGTCTTTTTCACTGGAGAGTAGGCCTTTGTTACAGAGAATACCTGGGCAGATTTCAAAATGGTTACCTCTCTCCTCCTTTACCAAAGACATGAGGTGATTTTTCTTGCTTTTTCACAGTGATAACCTGGTGGAGTTTTGAAGGTAAAAAGCTATGAAAATGAGGGGACCTCCTAAGACTATGGCCCTGAGGAGTTTCTCACTGTTAGGCTACTACATACCCAGCCCCCAGCAATTTGTCAAAATTACTATTTAAGTGCTTTTAGAAGCTTATGGTTCTAGTGACTTCTGCTCCAGGTAAGCTGAACATGACCGTGTTTCTCTGTATTTGCCTGTCTCTCCAAATTCAGGGTGGCCGTTTGTCCTGAGACCTCAATTCTTTGATGAGTGCAAGAAAAGTTGTTGACTTTGTTTGTTCTGCTTTTTTCCTGTATGGATGGGGGTGACAACGTCCGTGCTCTTTACATATTAGAGATGAAATTGAAGTCAGATTAAGATGTGAATCACAAGCATCTTTGTAGTAAATTATTTGGAAAGCCAAAGTGATTTTGTACTTTCAGTTCAATCGTCGCTTTAGTCTTTTTTTAGTTTTGTAATGTATTTTAAGCAATTTTGTTTTTCAATAGGTGCCAGGAAGAAAGTGCATTTTGGTAGCATACATGATGCAGTACGCGCTGGAGATGTAAAGCAGCTTTCAGAAATAGTAGAACGTGGTGCCGGCATTAATGAAGTTGATGTTCTCCATAAATTTACCCCTTTACATTGGGCAGCACATTCTGGCAGTTTGGAGGTAAGAAACTATATAAATTATTAAACTGAGGTAAGTTTAGCCCTGTTGACAGTTTTGTAAATTTAGCAAACAGGACTGAGGCCTTATGCTAGGCACTGAAAATATTTTTCTTTTTTTTTTAAATTTATTTTATTGAAGTATAGTTGATTTACAGTGTTGTGTTCTGCTGTACAGCAGAGTGATTCAGTTATACATTTATATACAAATATTTTTCTTTTCAGTTCAGTCTAACATTTGGGTGTTCTGGTTACCTTTGTAATAAGTTATCCTAAAACTTGGTGGTATAAAATAACCATTTATTTATGCTCAGGAGTGAACCAGGAATTTGGATTTCAGGGACAGCTTGTCTCTACTCCATGAGTTTGGGGCTCCACCTAGAAGATTTAAAAGCCAGGGCTGGAATCTTCTGAAGGCTTGTTCACGCAGACATCTGGTAGTAGATGCTGGCTGTAGGCTGGGCCCCTTGATCCCTCTCCACGGGGGTCTTTTTGTGAAGTCCCCACACGTGGGTTAGTCTGTGCTTCCTCACAGGGTGGCAGCTGGGTTCCTAAGGCAAGCATAGAAGGTAACTTGCAGAGGATAACATAATGCATACCTGGCTTTATCAAATCCTAATATTTTTGCTGTAGTTGCTTCAGATTTTTGGAAAAGAAATGGAGTATCACAGATACATTTGAAGTCCCTGAGCACCCCTCCCAGGTGTCATTTCTCTCCTTCCAATTCCAGAGATAACTATTACCCTGAATTTGGTGTTTATTATTACTATATATGTTTTATGCTGTTATTACATATGATTATATCACTGTTTTAAAGGACGTTTTATATAAATGTCATCATATTATTTGTATCATTCTGCAGCTTGCTTTTTTTGTTCAACAATGTGTTTTTGAATTTTAACGACGTGGTTACATATATATACTCTAGTTCATTCCTTTCAGCCATGTTGTAATAGTATATTCTTAGATGAATATCAGAATTTATTGATTTTTTTGATTGATGGATATTTCATTGGTTTCAGTTTTTCACTAGTACAAGCAGTGCTTAGTGAATATTTTTATGCACAACTTCTTTTTTTATTAATTTATTTTATTGAAGTATAGTTGATTTACAGTGTTGTCTTAATTTCCGCTGTATGGCAAAGTGATTCAGTTATACGTATGTATATACATTCTTTTTCATATTCTTTTCCATTATAGTGAATCACAGAATATTGAATATAGTTCCCTGTGCTGTACAGTAGGACCTTGTTGTTTATCCATTCTGTGTATAATAGCTTGCATCTACTAATCCCAAACTCCCAATCCACCCTCTCGCACCCCCCTCCCCCTTGGCAACCACAAGTCTGTTCTCTATGTCTGTGGGTCTGTTTGTGTTTCATAGATAAGTTCATTTGTATGCACAACTTCTTATTCTTGGGCTGTGTGCAAAGCCAACTGGAATTTTTCTCATGATTCATGGTTGTGTGTGGGGAGCTTATTTTAGCTATTACATTCCTCCAGTCTGTAGGCTGCAGTAGGTCTATTCACTATGCAACTCTCTTTTTTCCCTGCCACACAAACAGAGTCTGCTTTCCATGAATATGGCTTCTCTGTGTGATTTCTTTGTTTGGGCTTTTCTGCTTTTTGGAACCAAATCTGGTCCAAAGAACCTCTCTCCACCAGTTTGTGTGCCCCACTTGAACTGTAGGGGTTTTTGCTTTGGCCTTTTAGTGGCTTCCTCTCACCTGGGAGAAACGTGCCTTGATGGGTCTTTCTGTGCTTGCAGCCCTGCATGGGGATTTTCTCTGCTGTTTGCTCCCACATTCCTGTTTGATCTATACTTTGGCAGCTTTCCCATCTGTTTTGTGGTTTCAGATATCTCCTAGCTTCATCAAAGATGGGGTTTTCTTGCTCTTTTTCAAATTTTTAAAATGATTTTGAAGAGAGGAGGAAATACTGATTTCACTCTGCCATATTTCAAATAGGATAGGACTTGTTGCTATACCATTTATTTCATCTCTTTCCTGGGATCTTTTCAGCTTCTCTGATTAACCTACCCTGCCTTCTCTAAAATTAGTGGTTTTCTTTATGCTCTTGCCAATGAGTGTCTCTCTTCAACTTTACACTCTCTCTCCAGGCCATTTTTAGACTTCCTTGGCTTAATCACTTCTACATAATAATTCATTGATTCGCTTTCTCTCCAGAATTTGAATTCTGGTTTCTGCATCCGGCGCTTATCAAACAACTCATGCATATCTGACTGGCATCTTTTTTTTTTTTTTTTTTTTGCGGTATGTGGGCCTCTCACTCTTGTGGCCTCTCCTGTTGCGGGGCACAGGCTCCGGACGCGCAGGCTCAACGGCCATGGCTCACAGGCCCAGCCGCTCCACGGCATGTGGGATCTTCCTGGACCGGGGCATGAACCCGTGTCCCCTGCATCAGCAGGCGGACTCTCAACCACTGCGCCACCAGGGAAGCCCTGACTGGCATCTTAAATTTAGTTGGTCTAAAACTAAACTGTTATTCTTTTCCCTCCCTTTCTTAGCTTTCCAGGCTAATGTCCTTTGCATCATATTGAGTTGTCTCAGGATTTTACAGAAGCAAAACACAGTATCAGCATTTGTCTAGGTCAAGTGCTTCATGACGCACATTGATGTAGTGAGAACTGATCCCTAAGTCAGTTGATTCTGTTCCGTCTTTGTCTCTCAAATTTGTCCTTTCCACCTTCATAGCCACTGCCTTAGAGCTACTTGATTTCCTTCTTTCCTATCTTGTCTACTTCTAGTTCATAACTGGCATACAAAATTATTGCTCTAAAACAAAAATCTACTATTATTTAAAACCTTCCTTAAGTCCCTGTAGTGACTTTCTATACCCTGTAGGATAAAGTTTAAGCTATTTAATATGGTAGACTTACCTCTCCAACCTCATCTCCCATCAGACTTGTTTCATGTTGCAGTACTGGTGACTACTGTCATTTCCCAAGCTAGTCCACTGTTTCATATTATCACAGACTGTGTACATGCTGTTTCATCTGCCTGGTCTCACCTCTTCCCAGTGGTTAGCTTGTTGAAATCCAGGTCAGGTAGCACCCACTTGGCAGGGCCTTCTGTGTTTCCCCCCTCAGTATCCTCCAACTAGCATCTTTTCCCTCAATTTTATATACATTTAAAAAATTGTATTTATCACATTGAATTGCATTCTCTGTTAGATATTTTTTAATATTTAAAAAAAATATTTATTTATTTTTAATTTATTTGGCTGTGCCGGGTCTTAGTTGCAGCATGAGGAATATAGTTCCCTGACCAGGGATCGAACCCAGGCCCCCTGAATTGGGAGCACGGAGTCTTAACCACTGGACCACCAGGGAAGTCCCTCTCTGTTAGATTTTGAGCTCTTTGAAGGTACCATTTGGGTTTTATTTATCTTTTTTTTACACAGCATAGCATAGTGTCTGGCATATTGGAGTCACATTGTAGGTTCCCAATAAGTGTTTGAATTAAATGATGAATTTGTTGAATTAAATTTATATTTTTACTGTCCAGCATAGTGCATAGCAGCTGTTCAAGAAATGTTTGTTAAATTTTAAGAAAAATAAATCTAAATCAAAAGGTTTTGGCGACTTTCTACTTTCCCATTTGAGGATCATCTCCTAATTCTCTACTTGAGTACTGCATTAATACCTTTACATTTTGTTATCCTTTCTGAAATTTCTTAAGACTCATGGTACTTATGTTGGTAGTATAAAATGATCACTAAATTAACAGCTGGTGAAAACTGTGCTTTGTTAGACTTCATTTTTTTTCTCCTGTCAGATGAAATCAGCTTTTGAGCCCCTGTAGTAAACTTTTTTTTTTTTTTTTTTTGTTGCGGTATGTGGGCCTCTCACTGCTGTGGCCTCCCCCACCACGGAGCACAGGCTCTGGACACGCAGGCTCAGCGGCCACGGCTCACAGGCCCAGCCGCTCTGCAGCATGCGGGATCCTCCCAGACCGGGGCACGAACCTGCATCCTCCGCACCGGCAGGCGGACTCCCAACCACTGCACCACCAGGGAAGCCCCCCTGTAGTAAACTTTTATTTCAGATATACTTTGCACCTTCAGAATTTTCTTTTTTTTAAAAAAAATTCTCTCTTTATTTTCTATTTGATGAATCATTGTCATCATATTTTCGTTTAATTCATTAAACATAAATTTTTAAAAATTTATTTATTTGGCTGCGTTGGGTCTTCACTGCTGCGTGCGGGCTTTCTCTAGTTGCAGCGAGCGGGAGCTACTCTTTGTTGCAGTGCGCAGGCTTCTCATTGTGGTGGCTTCTCTTGTTGAGGAGCCCAGGCTCTAGGTGTGCGGGCTTCAGTAGTTGTGGCACGTGGGCTCAGTAGTTGTGGTGCACAGGCTTAGTTGCTCCACGGCATGTGGGATCTTCCTGGACTAGGGCTCCAACCGGTGCCGCCTGCATTGGCAGGGTTTTTTTTAACCACTGTGCTAACAGGGAAGTCCCAACATAAATTCTTTAAAAAATAATTTCTTTTAGTTCTCTAAAGCTATATGTAATAGCTGCTTTGAAGTCTTTCTGAGCGGAGCATCTGGGCCCTCTCAGAGATGGTTTCTTTTTTTTTTCTTTTTTTTCTTTTTGTCCACACCTCATGGCATGTGGGATCTTAGTTCCCTGACCAGGGATGGGTGTGCCCCCTGCATTGGAAGTGTGGAGTCTTAACCACTGGACCACCAGGGAAGCACCTCAGAGATGGTTTCTGTCGATTCCTTTTTTTTCCTGTGTATGTGTTATACATTCTTGTTTTCTTTGTATGTCTCATAATTTTTTAGTTTGGACATTTTGAAAACTGGACATTTTATTTTTATTTTTTGCAGTGCTTAGTATTTATTAGGTGCCTTGAGTTTTGGTATGTATTGACAAAGTATATTGTCTATTCCTCACAATAACTTTGATATTAGAATTCTTTTTTAAAAAATTTTTATTGAAGTATAGTTGATCTACAATGTTGTGTTAATTTCTGCTGTACAGCAAAGTGACTCAGTTATACATATATATCCTTTTTATTTAATATTTATTTATTTATTTATTCTAGGCTGCGTTGGGTCTTTGTTGCTGCGTACGGGCTTTCTCTGGTTGTGGCGAGTGGGGGCTATTCTTCGTTGCGGTGAGCGGGCTTCTCATTGTGGTGGCTTCTCTTTTTGCGGAGCATGGGCTCTAGGCATGGGGGCTTCAGTGGTTGTGGCACAGGGGCTTAGTTGCTCCACGGCATGTGGGATCTTCCCATACCAGGGATCGAACACTTGCCCCCTGCAGTGGGAGAGTGGTGTCCTAACCACTGGACTGCCAGGAAATTCCCCTCTTGTTTTTATTTTTAAGCCTGGCTTCATAGGGGTCACCCCTGGGTCAGCATAGCTTAGTGTTCAGCCAGTGATTAATCAGGGGTTGTGCCTAAAAACCTTGAGCCAGTAAGGAGTCCATCTTTTGCTGATAGATCTGGGTATGGTTTGGGGAATGTTTTCAAAGTCCAAGCGGTTTACAAGTCAGCCTGGCTTCCCCCCACCCCCCACCCCGCTGTGTTTTCAAGGCCTTATGTCTAGCCAAGAATGTCTAGCCAACTTGGGACCTCTTCAATCTTTCCTGAGTGTGAGTGACTTTGTATATGTACACAGCTTTTTATATCACAAGGGATAAGTGGAATCTTAGCAAGGCCCACTTTGGCTGTCTCATTTCTTGTATTTTTCTGTTAATTTTCTAGGTGGTTTTTAGTTTTGTTGTTTGCCCCAACAAGTATCATGACTTCAGGCTAGCTCTGATGTTGGCTTTCCTAAATTGTTGCCACTGAGGATTAGAATTGTTTTTGAAAATGTGCCTGGGCATGGACTTTTCAGTCCCTCCAGCAGGGCAATGGAGCTGTCCATCTGCGTAGAACTTACGCATCATGATGCTGGGGGTAAGGATCCTTGTAGTCCCAGGCTACTCTGCAACGGGCTCTCCCTGTTCTAACTGAGAATCAGTAGATTTTTCTTGAATAAATGCTCCTCATTTTGTTGTATGCCTTCCAGAGTCTTTAAATGGTTTTTTTTGGCTGCACCACGTAGCATGTGTGATCTTAGTTACCCAACCAGGGATCAAACCCGTGCCCCCTGCAGTGGAAGCTCGGAGGCCTAACCACTGGACCGCCAAGGAATTCCCTAAATGGTTGTTTTTGACAACTTTGTCTAGCTTTGTCGTTGCTTCTTGGGGAGGATTTACCAAGCTCCTCACTTAGCCATTTCTGAAGTCCTGCTGATTGGTCAGTTGATTTTTGACAAAGATGCAAAGGCAATCTAATGGAGAACAGATAGTATTTTTATTAAATGGTGCTGGCACAGTTGGACAGTCATACGTAAGAAAGTGAGCCTCAACTCATACTTGGTACCATATGTAAAAATGTACTGAAAGCAGATGATAAACAAGTGTAAAACTTAACCTTATAAAACTTCTAGAAGAAAACATAGGAGAAAATCTTTGCAAATCATAAATATGACTAAGAACTTGTAGCCAGAATATATGAGACTCTCACAATTCGATAGTAAGAAAACAACCCAATTAAAAATGGGCAAATGACTTCATTAGACACTTTCTCAAAGAGGACATGTGGATGGTAATGAGCACATGAAAAAAGTGTTCAACATCATTAGCCATTAGGGAAATGCAAATTAAAACCACAATTAGGTGTCACTACACACCGGTTAGTATGGCAAAACAAAAACAAAAACATAACCCAGAGAAATGATAATACCAAATATTGACAAGGATATGGAGCGACTAGAACTCTCATACACTGCTGGTAGAAATGTAAAATGGTACAGTCACTTTGGAAAACAGTTTGGCAGTTTCTTATAAAGTTAAACAACATATACTTACCTGTGTCCCAGAAATCTCACTTCTGCATATTTACCCCGGAGAGATAAATAACTTGTACATGAATGTTTACAGTGGTTTTATTCTCCAGTACCTGTACAGTGTTAGCATATAGTTGGTTCTCCATAAATATTTGTTGAGTAAATGAATGACTTACTGTGATTATTAGTGAGGTTCAACTCCACCCCTCCCCATATTTTATTGGACATTAATCTCCATGACAGGCAAATGATACCTAAATGATTAACCTGTTCAAAAAATGATATTGCAGTGACTGATGTGACAGTGTATCCCAATGATACAATCAATTCTTTTATAAAGAAAGAAACTTCTTTAAGGTAGAATCTACAAACTTGAACATATAAAGAGAGTAACACTATATGTGGCACAGACCTCCAGTACTGAATTATATTGAGACTTAAGTTAATTTAAAAAAATCTTAAATGAAGATGTATTTTACTCCCTCACTTTGTTTAATATGCCACTTATTTTCTTAGAAAGTATCATCAGAATTACAGTGTCTTCTCTGATACAGAAGTTTCTGGACCCATTTAAAGATCTATGGCAGAGATTGTAAATTGGCAGCCATTGAGTGAATTTGACCACAGATGTGTTTTGTTTGGCTTTCAGAGTATTGGTCAAACGTAAGATATGGACCAGCATTTCACTCACTGCAAAAACTGGCTGGGATTGAGTAGTAGTTCACCTTATGGACAAGGAATGTGGTCTCCAGTTTGCCACAGCTCCTACCACTCCATATTGTTTACCCAACAGTAAGGCCAAATGTGGGTTACCATATCATTGTGCTTGTGCTTTTGTTTTTCTTATACCTGGCCCCCTCATTCACTTATGATGCTTCTCAGGCTGTAGTATTTCATGATGATAGACTAACTTTAAAGATATAAAAATGTTAAAAATATCTGCTAACATGGTTAACATGGGTATTTTCTTAACGTAGTGTCTTCATTGGCTCCTCTGGCGTGGAGCTGATCTCTCACAAGCAACCGTGAGAGGTTGGACAGCAGCTCACATAGCTGCCATCAGGGGACAGGATGCTTGCATGCAGGTAATAATAACTTTGGTTACTTTTTAAAAAAATTCAGTAAGTTTAATTACTTTAGCATAGTTCTGTTGAGCTATTGCATTTATTCTAATAATTTGATCCCATAGACTTAGTAGTTCTATGTTCTAAACAAAAACTTACTGGTTTCCAGGACTCATATTTTGGTACCAACTGTCACTCAAACAGGTTGTATAAGATTGGAAATTATAGTATCTCTAAAGCAGTTGTCTATCTGTTTGGCTTGTTTTAAGGGATGTCATAGTCATGCCCAGATGATCTTCTTTATAGCTTGCCATGCCTAAAATTCCTCATTTAATGTATTTCCTGGCCAGAGTTACACATTAATATGTGGCAGGATCTAGTTTATTAGAGTAAATAGACTTAATCAATGTTGTGAAATGGACTGGAACTTCGAGGAATACAAAATCATATAAGCAAACAGTCCCTGCCTATAAGAAGCCTGAGATTCTATTGGGAATGACAGTAGCTTTACTCAGTGAGTTACAAAACAGTACAAATCACAGTCTCTGAGTAAGGTTCTCATGAAAAGTATAGATGAGAAGAACTGTAGAACTTAAGAGAAGATAGGGGAATCATAAATGGAGGAAATGAAACTTCAGCTAATCCTGAAAGAATGGGTCGATTTTAAAAAGATAAGTAGTGAAGAAGCATTGTAGGTAGGGACAGTGTCAGGAGCAAATAAAAATAATGATTTTAGGGCTTCCCTGGTGGCGCAGTGGTTGAGAGTCCGCCTGCCGATGCAGGGGACGCGGGTTCGTGCCCCGGTAAGGGAGGATCCCACATGCCGCGGAGCGGCTGGGCCCGTGGGCCATGGCCGCTGGGCCTGCGCGTCCGGAGCCTGTGCTCCGCAACGGGAGAGGCCACAACAGTGAGAGGCCCGTGTACTGCAAAAAAAAAAAAAAAAAAAAAAGATTTTAATTTATTGAACACTTTTTATGTGTCAATCACCATCTCCCATGCATCACTTCATTTAATACAATAATCTTATGAGTTTCCCTTCATGTAGATTAGGAAACAGATTCATAGAGTTAAGTTCGTTGCTTAATTTAGTGACAAAGCCAGAACCTAGACTTTGTCCCATTAACCTCTATGCTATAATTCTATGTGAAATCTTTTTTTTTTTTTTTTTTTTTTTTTTTTTTTTTTGTGGTACGCGGGCCTCTCACTGTTGTGGCCTCTCCCATTGCGGAGCACAGGCTCCGGATGCGCAGGCTCAGCAGCCATGGCTCACGGGCCCAGCCGCTCCGCGGCATATGGGATCCTCCCAGACCGGGGCACGAACCCGTATCCCCTGCATCGGCAGGCGGACTCTCAACCACTGCGCCACCAGGGAGGCCCTATGTGAAATCTTTGAATTGGAAAAATGAGGTATGTTCAAGGAATATACCATTATATGAGTTTGACTGAGTGTAGATGATTTGTTCTGAACTAAGTTTAGATAAAGCCAGATTTGTAAAATGTCTTAGGAATAGAATAAAGATTCATTTGTATAGGAAAGAGAATTTTATATGTATACTATACACATGTATATGTGTGTATATATATATATATGTATACACACACATACATACATACACACACATGCACATAGACATTAACAGGGGAATGTGGTAATGAAAACAATATTTCAGGAAATTATTCTAGCAAGATGTATCCAGGATTATGTAGGATGAAGAGAGAGTTTGGAAGCAAGATAATCAGAGACTTTTGGTATTATCACTAACCATAGAGGGTGAGATTAGTTGGTGGCAGTGGGAAACAAAGAAAATTATTTAAAACATCTTGCATAGCAGGCATTGGCAAAGTGTAGTGAGACTGTAAGGTTTTGAGTCAGAACGACAGATAATTATGGCACTGTAGATAGGGACATCTGAAAGGCAGGGGAGATTCGGGAGGAAGGATGTTGAGTTCAACTTTGGCCCATGTTAAGTTTAAGGTGCCTATAGGTCATTCGGGTGCAGAAGGACAGGGCAGTTGAAAAGGACACTGGTGACAAAGATTTCAGGAGTAATAAAGCTTAGAGAAGAGTACAAAGTACTGAGGATTGAATGTTGAAGAATGTTACTAGTAGGGATAGGAGGAAGCAGCGAAATGAGTAAGGAATTCAGAGGAGAAAGAGAGATAGAGAGCCAGGACCCATTAGCGCTGTGCAAGTGAAGGAAGAAGTTGAAGTCAGGCAGCGTATCACTTACAGAATAAAACTAAGGGGAATAGCACTTAAGGAAATGCCATTGAACTAGAGAACTCTCTATAGGGGGAGGTTGGCTATATTTCTATGCAGTGATAGGGACAGCACCCAATTTGCAGGTGGATTTGAAGTTGAGGCATTGAGGTATTTGAAAAGTAGGCAGTGAAAGGAAGGAGCAGATACAATAGTAACTTAAGGGGATATCAGGGTCAAATGAAGCTTTACTTGATGCTTTACTTCCTCTAAGCATTAGTTTAACCTACTCCCTCTCCCTTGATTGTCCTTCTGTTCCCCAAAGTGATCTCTTCATTCTTAGAGCTTTTGTGATGCTTTGGGGTACTATACAGTATAGTTGTTACTTACCAAAGACTGCTTTGTATAGTTGATTGTCTTTGTCTTTACATGTGTCCTAATTCCCTAAGTTGATATATCTTCATATTCTTTGTAGTGACATAATAAGCACTCAGTATATGGTTTGTGATGATTATTGACTAGTTTGTTAATGGGAGTCAGGCAAAATCATGGATATTGTTCTTCCTAAAACTCTTGGTAGGAATTATGACTAAGTAAACTTTTGCTGAGATGCTGGTAAATATAGGCTGGTTAAAGGAAAAAAAGTCTGAGGGAGATATATACAGAAACTGGGCCAATTGTAAATTCAGATGGAATCTCCTCAGATGCCGTTAGAATTTTGATTTGGAGCTTAGAACTGGTTACTTTAGTAATGAAATCCTTTTATTGTATTCAAAACCCAGTTAATAAAAGATTCTGCTTTTGAAATAGAGGAAGTTTAAATTTGAATTTTATTAGCTTAGCATTAAATTATTTAAGTTAGTGGTTGTTAATCTGTGCTCATGAAAAGTTTGTTTTATAAATTGTATGTACATGCTCAAACCAGAATGTGAAATCGGGTATACATGTCTCCTAGGCAATGTTAAAAAGGATCTCAAGCATTTTCTTAGGACTAGCTAAGAATTTCTCACATTTTGTGTGTAGCACACATGTGAGAACTTACATAATAGCTTAGCTATAGGTTAATAAATTCCTTGCCTTTAAATAATCTGCATCTGCATTTATGATTTAACATCTATATTCATATAAACTCATTCTTATTTCTCTACTTTCAGGCTCTTATAATTAATGGAGCCAATCTGGCAGCTCAAGATGATCGTGGATGCACTCCTTTACACCTTGCTACAACACACGGACATTCTTTCACTTTACAAATAATGCTCCGAAGTGGAGTGGTGAGGGATTCCTGTTAATAAGTGAGAATGTATAATGTTATAGACTATAGTCCATACAGTCCATATCATATGGATTAACATTTGGTAGTCTGGTTTTCTCTTCCTGACTTTGTAAATCCCTTATGTGACTTTGAGGAAGTAATTTGATCTCTCTCTTTAGCTTTTCTGTCTTTAAACATGGGAGCAATACTTTAGATAAATCATCAACAACAACAAAAAAAACAGCTTAGTGGTACAAAATATTTCAGAGGCTATGGATTCTTCATGTCAGGTCAGAGTTTAACAGGGAAGATTCTGAAGCTTCCAGACACATCTTAACCAGGGATTGTAAATCTTTCTGAATTGCTGTGTGTTTACCTCTTTCTTTCGTAACTCTTATTTCATACATTAATTTAGAAAGTGATTTATATCTCCAGAAATTTCATTTATTGTGATATTTATTTTTAATATTACCCAGTGGCTGTAAAAAATAACTTCTTATAAGAGTTAAATATTTTTTCATTAACTCTTTGATTATGCTCCCAAGGATAAGATTTGATCATTTGAATCCATCTCTTTCATTTTATTGGTCAGGAACTTGTGACCAGTAAAATGACTAGTTAAGTTCCTTTTTAGAAAGGATTTTTATGTGGCTAGTTATGTTCTTTTTTAAAAGACTTTATAATTTCATTTGTATATTATTAGCTCATATGTTCAAATCAGTGGTTGCAGTAAATATTTCTATGATATTTAGTGTTTGCCTTATAGTTTTAAGAACAGCCTCCAATTCTCATTTGCAGAATTAAGCTGCTAGACTTAGTGTTTCCCCTACAAAACGTTAAAAAACTGAGTCCTTGTGAATGTTACCTCTAGGATCCTAGTGTGACTGATAAGAGAGAGTGGAAACCTGTGCATTATGCAGCTTTTCATGGGCGGCTTGGCTGTTTGCAACTTCTCATTAAATGGGGATGTAGCATAGAAGATGTGGACTACAATGGAAACCTTCCAGGTATTCGCAAAAGCAAATATTTTGTTTTTCTATTAATGTAAACTTTAACAATGTTTGATCATGTTTAAGAAATTTGAACTGTCGTCATTCTAATATTTCCTAACAAAACTAAAGTAGTAAATATGTTGACATGAACATTTTTTATCTTATATTATGTCTATGTTATGTACTCATCATGTGACTGATTTTTTTTCTGGAACCATATTAGCAAAAGAGAAATATCCAAAATTAAACTTGGATTTACTCTTCCCACCAGCTGTTTCCCTCATCTACTCTCTAGTGTTATTGTTTTTTAACTTCATATGTCTCTTCCCCACAGACTACTTAAAAAAGGAATAGTACAGATAGTGGACACTAGTGTATTTGAGTTAATTTGCTAATTGCAGTTGTCTAGCCTGTGGTCAACTAGCCAGTTGAGACCTATACTCTTAAGTACCCTGTCTTCTTCTAAGAGGTGCTGTAGAAGTTCAGAAGAGAGTTAGCCCACAGTGAGATTGGTTACTGAAACAAGACTTGAACTATGTCTTAAAGGAATCTTAAGTAGCAAACAAATGAAGGGGAAGTCCAGGCAAAATAATCACTTTGATTATTAAAAACTCCCTAGATCCCAGTGGATCTCTGATTCCTTAGCTTGGCATGCTGGGCCTTCATAATTTGGCTCTGACCTTCCTCCCTGCCCTCATCTTCCATCCCTTGACACTGCTATCTTGGATCATTTTGCTTCTTTCCGAAGGACATCCTTTAATGTTCATTTAGTGAAGGTTTGTTGGTATGAACTCTCTCAATTTTTGTGTATCTGGAAGTAACTATTTTTACTCTCAGTCTTTTTAAAAAAAATTTTATATTTGACATATAACATACATACAGAAAAACGCCCAATTCAAATGCACAGCTCACTAAATTTTCACAAGTGAACACTTCTCTGTGACCATCAGCTAAATCAAGAAACAGGGTAGTCTGCTTCGTGTCCTCTTTCTAGTTACTGCCAACTTCCAAAGTTAATCACTACCTTGACTTCCAAAATAAAAATTAGTATTGTTTTTTTTCCGAACTCCATGGAATAAAATAATACACTGGTGTCCTTTTGTGTGTGACTTCTTTTGACTTTCCAAAGTGGTTGTTATCAATTTATACACCCACAAGCAGTGTTTAAGGCTTTCAGTTACTCCACTTTCTCATCAGCACTTGACACTATCAGTTTTTTTAGTTTTAGTCATTCTTTTGAGTGTATAGTAATATCTGATTGTGGTTTTAATTTGAATTTTCCCTGATGACTAGAGATGTAGAACATCATTTCATATGATTAATGGCTGTTTAGTTATTTTCTTCTGTGAAATACCAGTTTGAAGCTTCTGCATTTTTTTTTTTCTTGCTATATGCGGGCCTCTCACTGTTGTGGCCTCTCCCGTTGCGGAGCGCAGGCTCTGGACACTCAGGCTCAGCGGCTATGGCTCATGGGCCCAGCCGCTCCGCGACATGTGGGATCCTCCCAGACCGGGGCACAAACCCGTGTCCCCTGCATCGGCAGGCGGACTCTCAACCACTGCGCCACCAGGGAAGCCCTGCATTTTTTTTTTTTTTAATTGAGTTGTTCCTCTTTTTTTCTAATTGATTTGTAGGGGTTCTTTATATATTCTAGCCACAAGCTCTTTGTCACTTACATGTGTTGCAAATATCTTTTCCATTTAAGTATCTTTTCCATTCTATTGTCTTGCCTTTTCATTCTTTTAAGATATCTTTTGATGAATAGAAGTTTTCATTTTACTGTAGTCCAGTTTAATAAGCTCTTCCTTTATGATTAGTACTTTCTGAATCCTGTTAAAAAAAAGTAAGGAAAGACTTTTTTTAACAGGATTCAGAAAGTCTTCATTTCATGAAGACACTCTTTTATATTACCTTCTAGGAATTTTATTATCTTACTTTCACATTTCTACCTGGAATTGACTTTTCTTTAATACAAGGTAGGGGGGAATTTCATTTTTATTTAGTTCTTTATTGAATTTGCCTGATCACTTTGTTAGTCTCTTGTTGCCCGCACATTGAAAAAAAATTCAACTTATATTTCCTTAAACATTTATAATTATTTTATAACCATGTGTAGTGTATATATATATATATATATATATATATATATATATATATATATAGTTTTTTTTTTTCGGTATGCAGGCCTCTCACTGTTGTGGCCTCTCCCGTTGCGGAGCACAGGCTCCGGACGCGCAGGCTCAGCGGCCATGGCTCACGGGCCCAGCCGCTCCGCGGCATGTGGGATCTTCCTGGACCGGGGCATGAACCTGCGTCCCCCGCATTGGCAGGCAGACTCCCAACCACTGCGCCACCAGGGAAGCCCCATGTGTAGTATATTTTTTAATAGTATAAGGTAGAGGTTAAGAATGTGGCCTCAGGACTAGACTGCTTGTATTCAGACCTCTCTGTTAAAAATTATTAATTCAAAATTTATTAAGCATCTGTGTGTCAGTCCCTAGGTGCTGGGGATATCACTGCAAATAAAACAGACAAAAGTCTCTGCCTTTGTGTGTGGTGAGGGGGGAGACAGACAATAATAAAAATGAATGAACAGAATATATATTATATTAAATAGGGATATATGTTTGGATTAAATAGCAAAGGGGAGTAGAGTGTTACAGGGGATGAAGTTTGAAATAGGGTAGTCAGGGAAGCCTTCACTGAAGAGGTGACAGTTGGGTGAAGACTTGGAGTTGAGGGAGCAAGTCTTGATATCCTGGGGGAAGAACATTTTAGGAAGATGTAACAGCAATGTGTAAAGCTCCTGAGGCAGGGTTGTGCCTTGCGTATTTGAGTAACAGCAAGTCAGTGTTGTTGGAACAGAAGTGAGGGGGTGATAGATGATGAGGTCAGAGAGGTAACAAGAGCCATTGAAGGATTTTGAGCGTGGGAGTGACATGATCTATGTTTAAAACCATCATTTTGGCTATTGTGTTTATAATACTAGATTGTAGTGAGGGTGTGGGCGTGAGCAGTTAGGAGCTTGATGCAATAATTTAGGTTACTGTTTGGTTGGACTAGATAGTGAGAAGTAATTGGGGTCTGTGTATCTTTTACAGATAGAGCCAGTAAGATTTGCTGATTGATTAGATGTGGGGAGTGACAGAAATGGGAGTCAAGGATGGCTCCAGGGTTTTTGGCCTGACCTTCATGGAAAGGAGAGCATTTCCATTAACTGAAATGGGGAAAGCTGTGTAAGGAATATGTATGCAAAAAGGATAAGGAGTTCAATTTTTGACCTGTTAAGTTTGAAATGCCTATGATACATTTCATGTATATGATGAGTAAGCAGTTAGAGGAGTCTGAACTTTCTGGGGGAGTTTTTTAGTGGAAGGTTCAGCTGAGAAAGTGTACAGTGGCATGTGCCAACTACTTATCTTGTGGACATTATTACTTAATTGATTCTCCTGAGTTTTACTGGTGACTTGGGCACTGCCCTACTTCTCCAGAGCCAAGATTTGTATACAATTTGGAGTCTTTCCCAAATAGTCACTTCTCAAGAGGTGTAAAGGCTCTCTTGTTTTTGTAATCATTGCCTCTAAGCTTGTAATACCCCAGAACCATTCCTGTTTTTTGCAGCTTTTGGGTTATGGCTGTCCCTCAATCTGATTCATTATATTGATATTTTCTTTCAGGGATTCCTTAACATTTCTTGTCTGTTCGTGGTGTTCTTGTCTGTTTTTCTTGTCCTTCATGGCTTTAAAAAATATCTTTCTATTATTTTCAATAATTTAAGAGAAGAAATGGTGAGATAGTGTGTGTGCTTAGTCTGCAGTTTTGATCTAGTCTTCTTGTTTATAATAAAAATAATGTTTATGAAAAAGTGACAAAATACATAGTGATAAAAATAACATCACCCCTATTTGCATAGTGACTATTTTGGTTTATTTCTTCCACTTTTTTCTGAAATATTAAGATAAATTTATCTATCTAGCACCTATATTACACAGAAGGCATTTTTTTCATATAATTATAAGCTGCACAGTTCGGATTTCACTTTCCAAGAAAATTTTCTGAGACCTGCTTTTTGGTGACCCTCACTTGGCCTCTCTGCATTCACAGTAAGTGTAGCTATTCAACCATTTAATCTACTGTTGTGGCTGGACTAGAAGGCTGACTGAGTAAGGACATGTAAGCTGGAAAAATGGTCTGTTATCCTAGCATCCAGAGTACACCCCTGTTATATAGGATAGGGATAGTTGTCTCCCTAGGAGGATTAGAGTTAATGTGTTGTTTCTTTTTTCAAGATATTTTATTGTCAATTTAAAATTAAATTATTATTATTTTTTCTCTCACCTATAGTTCACTTAGCAGCCATGGAAGGCCACCTTCACTGTTTTAAATTCCTACTCAGTAGAATGAACAGTGCCTCCCAAGCTTTGAAAGCCTTCAATGATAATGGAGAAAATGTATTGGACCTAGCCCAGAGGTTCTTTAAGCAGAACATTTTACAGTTTATCCAGGGGGCTGAGTATGAAAGAAATGATCCAAAAGATAAAGAAAGTAAGTAATAAACCTGAAGTGTTTTAGCATTTAATAAGTAGAATAAATGGAGGAGGAAAAGAAAGGAGTTATAAGACAAATGTTATATTAAAATATGTTATGTATCATTGTCTACACATTCATCCAGATTCTCTTCTTTATATGAAATATTTTAAGCAGAAATATAGAGAGATTAATGTAATATAATGAACACTTCTTTTTTTTAACATCTTTATTGGAGTATCATTGCTTTACAATGGTGTGTTAGTTTCTGCATTATAACAAATTGAATCAGCTATACATATACATATATCCCCATATCCCCTCCCTTTTGCGTCTCCCTCCCACCCTCCCTATCCCACCCCTCTAGGTGGACACAAAGCACCGAGCTGATCTCCCTGTGCTATGCGGCTGATTCCCACTAGCTATCTGTTTTACATTTGGTAGTGTATATATGTCCATGCCACTCTCTCACTTCGTCCCAGCTTACCCTTCCCTCTCCCCGTGTCGTCAAGGCCATTCTCTATGTCTGCGTCTTTATACCTGTCCTGCCACCTTCAGGATTCTTCAGAACCATATTTTTTTTTTTAAATTACATATATATGTGTTAGCATATGCTATTGGTTTTTCTCTTTCTGACTTACTTCACTCTGTATGACAGTCTCTAGGTCCATCCACCTCACTACAAATAACTCAATTTCATTTCTTTTTATGGCTGAGTAATATTCCATTGTATATATGTGCCACATCTTCTTTATCCATTCATCTGTCGATGGACACTTCGGTTGCTTCCATGTCCTGGCTATTGTAAATAGTGCTGCAATGAACATTGTGGTACATGACACATTTTGAATTATGGTTTTCTCAGGGTATATGCCCAGTAGTGGGATTGCTGGGTCATATGGTAGTTCTATTTTTAGTTTTTTAAGGAACCTCCGTACTGTTCTCCATAGTGGCTATATCAATTTACATTCCCACCAACAGTGAAAGAGGGTTCCCTTTTCTCCACACCCTCTCCAGCATTTATTGTTTGTAGATTTCTTGATGATGGCCATTCTGAGTGGTGTGAGGTGACACCTCATTGTAGTTTTGATTTGCATTTCTCTAACGATTAATGATGTTGAGCACTCTTTCATGTGTTTGTTGGCAATCTGTATATCTTCTTTGGAGAAATGTCTATTTAGGTCTTCTGCCCATTTTTGGATTGGGTTGTTTGTTTTTCTGTTATTGAGCTTCATGAGCTGCTTGTAAATCTTGGAGATGAATCCTTTGTCAGTTGCTTCATTTGCAAATATTTTCTCCCATTCTGAGGGTTGTCTTTTGTCTTGTTTATGGTTTCCTTTGCTGTGCAAAAGCTTTTAAGTTTCATTAGGTCCCATTTGTTTAGTTTTGTTTTTATTTCCATTTCCTTAGGAGGTGGGTCAAAAAGGATCTTGCTGTGATTTACGTCATAGAGTATTCTGCCTATGTTTTCCTCTAAGAGTTTTATAGTATCTGGCCTTATATTTAGGTCTTTAATCCATTTTGAGTTTATTTTTGTGTATGGTGTTAGGGAGTGTTCTAATATCATTCTTTTGCATGTAGCTGTCGAGTTTTCCCAGCACCACTTATTGAAGAGGCTGTCTTTCGCCATTGTATATTCTTGCCGCCTTTATCAAAGATAAGGTGACCATATGTGTGTGGGTTTACCTCTGGGCTTTCTATCTTGTTCCACTGATATATATTTTTCTTTTTGGGCCAGTACCATGCTGTCTTGATTACTGTAGCTTTGTAGTATAGTCTGAAGTCCGGGAACCTGATTCCTTCAGCTCCATTTTTCTTTCTCAAGATTGCTTTGGCTCTTCGGGGTCTGTTGTGTTTCCATACATATTGTGAAATTTTTTGTTCTAGTTCTGTGAAAAATGCCATTGGTAGTTTGATAGGGATTGCATTGAATCTGTAGATTGCTTTGGGTAGTATAGTCATTTGACAGTGTTGATTCTTCCAATCCAAGAACATGGTATATCTCTCCATATGTTTGTATCGTCTTTGATTTCTTTCATCAGTGTCTTATAGTTTTCTGCATACAGGTCTTTTATCTCGTTAGGTAGGTTTATTCCTAGGTATTTCATTCTTTTTGTTGTAGTGGTAAATGGGAGTGTTTCCTTAATTTCTCTTTCAGATTTTTTGTCGTTAGTGTATAGGAATGCAAGAGATTTTTGTGCTTTAATTTTGTATCCTGCTACTTTATCAAATTCATTGAGTAGCTTTAGTAGTTTTCTGGTAGCATCTTTAGGATTCTCTATGTATAGTATCATGTCATCTGCAAACAGTGACGGTTTTACTTCTTTTCCGATTTGGATTCCTTTTATTTCTTTTTCTACTCTGATTGCTGTGGTTAAAACTTCCAAAACTATGTTGAATAATAGTGGTGAGAGTGGGCAACCTTGTCTTGTTCCTGATCTTAGTGGAAATGGTTTCAGTTTTTCGCCATTGAGGACGATGTTGCCTGTGGGTTTGTCATATATGGCCTTTATTATTTTGAGGTAAGTTCTGTCTCTGCCTACTTTCTGGAGGGTTTTTATCATAAATCAGTGTTGAATTTTGTCGAAAGCTTTCTCTGCATCTATTGAGATGATCATATGGTTTATATCCTTCAGTTTGTTAATATGGTGTATCACATAGATTGATTTGCGTAGATTGAAGAATCCTGGCATTCCTGGGGTAAACCCCACTTGATCATGGTGTATGATCCTCTTAATGTGTTGTTGGATTCTGTTGGCTAGTATTTTGTTGAGGATTTTTGCATCTATGTTCATCAGTGATATTGGCCTGTAGTTTTCTTTCTTTGTGACATCTTTGTCTGGTTTTGGTATCAAGGTGATGGTGGTCTCATAGAATGAGTTTGGGAGTGTTCCTCCCTCTGGTATATTTTGGAAGAGTCTGAGAAGGATAGGTGTTAGCTCTTCTCTAAATGTTTGATAGAATTCGCCTGTGAAACCATCTGGTCCTGGGCTATTGTTTGTTGGAAGATTTTTTTTTGTTTTTTTTTGCAGTACACAGGCCTCTCACTGTTGTGGCTTCTCCCGTTGTGGACCACAGGCTCCAGACACAAGCTCGGTGGCCATGGCTCATGGGCCTAGCCGCTCCGCGGCATGTGGGATCTTCCCGGACTGGGACACGAACCCATGTCCCCTGCATCGGCAGGCGGACTCTCAACCACTGCCCCCCAGGGAAGCCCTGTTGGAAGATTTTTTTATCACAGTTTCGATTTTAGTGCTTATGATTGGTCTGTTTATATTTTCTATTTCTTCCTGGTTCAGTGTCAGACGGTTGTGCTTTTCTAAGAATTTGTCCATTTCTTCCAGGTTGTCCATTTTATTGGCATATAGTTGCTTGTAGTAATCTCTCATGGTCCTTTGTATTTCTGCAGTGTCAGTTGTTATTTCTCCTTTTTCATTTCTAATTATATTGATTTGAGTCTTCTCCCTTTTTTTCTTGATGTGTCTGGCTAATGGTTTATCTATTTTGTTTATCTTCTCAAAGAA
Organism: Hyperoodon ampullatus; assembly: GCF_949752795.1. Taxonomy (NCBI): domain Eukaryota; kingdom Metazoa; phylum Chordata; class Mammalia; order Artiodactyla; family Ziphiidae; genus Hyperoodon; species Hyperoodon ampullatus. The sequence goes on along the minus strand of NC_136920.1, from coordinate 50,217,460 downwards.
CCAGCTTTTAATTTTATTGATCTTTGCTATTGTTTCCTTCATTTCTTTTTCATTTATTTCTGATCTGATCTTTATGATTTCTTTCCTTCTGCTAACTGTGGGGTTTTTTTGTTCTTCTTTCTCTAATTGCTTTAGGTGTAAGGTTAGGTTGTTTATTTGAGATGTTTCTTGTTTCTTGAGGTAGGATTGTATTGCATAAACTTCCCTCTTAGAACTGCTTTTGCTACATCCCATAGGTTTTGGGTCGTCGTGTTTTCATTGTCATGTGTTTCTGGGTGTTTTTTGATTTCCTCTTTGACTTCTTCAGTGATCTCTTCGTTTTTAAGTAGTGTATTGTTTAGCCTCTATGTGTTTGTATTTTTTACAGACTTTTTCCTGTAATTGATATCTAGTCTCATAGCATTGTGGTTGGAAAAGATACTTGTTACAATTTCCATTTTTTTTTATTTACCAAGGCTTGATTTTTGACCCAAGATATGATCTATCCTGGAGAATGTGCCATGAGCACTTGAGAAGAAAGTGTATTCTGTTGTTTTTGGATGGAATATCCTATAAATATCAATTAAGTCCATCTTGTTTAATGTATCATTTAAAGCTTTGTTTCCTTATTTATTTTCATTTTGGATGATCTGTCCATTGGTGAAAGTGGGGTGTTAAAATCCCCTATTATGATTGTGTTACTGTCAGTAGTTTCCCCTCTTATGGCTGGTAGCATTTCCCTTATGTATTGAGGTGCTTCTATGTTGGGTGCATAAATATTTACAGTTATATCTTCTTCTTGGATTGATTCCTTGATCATTATGAAGTGTCCTTCTTTGTCTCTTGTAATAGTCTTTATTTTAAAGTCTATTTTGTCTGATATGAGAGTTGCTACTCCAGCTTTCTTTTGATTTCTATTTGCATGGAATTTCTTTTTTCCATCCCCTCACTTTCAGTCTGTATGTTTCCCTAGGTCTGAAGCGGGTCTCTTGTAGACAGCATATATATGGGTCTTGTTTTTGTATCCATTCAGCCAGTGTATGTCTTTTGGTTGGAGCATTTAATCCATTTACATTTATGGCAGTTATTGATATGTATGTTCCTGTTACCATTTTCTTAATTGTTTTGGGTTTGTTTTGCAAGTCTTTTCCTTCTCTTGTGTTTCCTGCCTAGAGAAGTTCCTTTAGCATTTGTTGTAAAGCTGGTTTGGTGGTACTGAATTCTCTTAGATTTTGCTTGTCTGTAAAGGTTTTAATTTCTCCGTTGAATCTGAATGAGATCCTTGCTGGGTATTTTTCCCTTTCATCACTTCAAGTATGTCCTGCCACTCCCTTCTGGCTTGCAGAGTTTCTGCTGAAAGATCAGCTGTTAACCTTCTGGGGATTCCCTTGTATGTTATTTGTTGCTTTTCCCTTGCTGCTTTTAATATTTTTTCTTTGTATATAATTTCTGATAGTTTGATTAATATGTGTCTTGGCATGTTTCTCCTTGGATTTATCCTGTATGGGACTCCCTGCTCTTCCTGGACTTCATTCACTATTTCCTTTCCCATATTAGGGAAGTTTTCAACTATACAGCTGTAATCTCCTTACATATTTTCTCAGCCCCTTTTTTTCTCTTCTTCTTCTGGGACCCCTGTAATTCGAATGTTGATGCGTTTAATGTTGTCCCAGAGGTCTCTGAGACTGTCCTCAATTCTTTTCATTCTTTTTTCTTTATTCTGCTCTGTGGTAGTTATTTCCACTATTTTATCTTCCAGGTCACTTATCTGTTCTTCTGCCTCAGTTATTCTGCTATTGATTCCTTCTAGAGTATTTTTAATTTCATTTATTGTGTTGTTCATCATTGTTTGTTTGCTCTTTAGTTCTTCTAGGTCCTTGTTAAACCTTTCTTATATTTTCTCCATTCTATTTCCAAGATTTTGGATCCTCTTTACTATCATTACTCTGAATTCTTTTTCAGGTAGACTGCCTATTTCCTCTTCATTTGTTTGGTCTGGTGGGTTTTTACCTTGCTCCTTCATCTGCTGCATATTTCTCTGTCTTCTCCCTTTGCTTAACTTACTGTGTTTGGGGTCTCCTTTTCACAGGCTGCAGGTTCGTAGTTCCTGTTGTTTTTGGTGTCTGCCCCCAGTGGGTGAGGTTGGTTCAGTGGGTTTTGTAGGCTTCCTGGTGGAGGGGTCTGGTGCCTGTGTTCTGGTGGGTCGGACTGGATCTTGTCTTTCTGGTGGGCAGGACCGCTTCTGGTGGTGTGTTTTGGGGTGTCTGTGAACTTATTATGATTTTAGGCAGCCTCTCTGCTAATGGGTGGGGTTGTATTCCTGTCTTGCTAGTTTTTTGGCATAAGGTGTCCACCACTGTAGCTTGCTGGTTGTTGAGTGGAGCTGGGTCTGAGCGTTGAGCTGGAGATCTCTGGGAGAGCTTTTGCTGTTTGATATTACTTGGGGCCGGGAGGTCTCTGGTGGACCAATGTCCTGAACTCGGCTCTCCCACCTCAGAGGCTCAGGCCTGACACCCGGCCGGAGCACCAAGACCCGGTCAGCCACACAGCTCAGAAGAAAAGGGAGAAAAAAAAAGAAAAGTAAATAAATAAATAAGTTTATTAAAATAAAATATAAAATATTATTAATAATAAAAAATTGAAAAATAATAAATAAAAAAGAAAGGAAGAAAGAAAGAGAGCAACCAAACCAAAAAACAAATCCACCAATGATAAGAAGCGCTAAAAGCTATACAAACAAACCAGAAAAAAGGGACAAATGGCAGAAGCAAAGCTATACAGACAAAATCAGATGAAGAAGCATATACATACACACAAAAAGAGAAAAAGGAAAAATAAAATATATAAATTAAAAAAAAGAGAGCAACCAAATCAATAAACAAATCTACCAATAATAATAAGCTCTAAATACTAAATTAAGATAAACACAAAACCAGAAAGAAATTAGTTGCAGAAAGCACACCCCAAGTTTACAGTTGCTCCCAAAGTCCACTCAATTTTGGGCTAATTCGTTGTTTATTCAGGTATTCCACAGATGCAGGGTACATCAAGTTGATTGTGGAGATTTAATCCGCTGCTTCTGAGGCTGCTGGGAGAAATTTCACTTTCTCTTCTTTGTTGGCACAGCTCCTGGGGTTCAGCTTTGGATTTGGCTCTGCCTCTGCGTGTAGGTTGCCCGAGGGCATCTGTTCCCCACCCAGACAGGAGGGGGTTAAAGGTGCCACTGATTAGGGGGCTCTGGCTCACTCAGGCCAGGGAGTGGGAGGGGAATGCAGGGTGAGTCTGCTGAGGCAGAGGCCGGCGTGACGTTGCAACAGCCTGAGGCGTGCCGTGTGTTCTCCCAGGGAAGCTGTCCCTGGATCAGAGGACCCTGGCAGTAGCGGGCTGCACAGGCTCCCGGGAGGGAAGTTGTGGATAGTGACCTGTGCTTGCACACAGGCTTCTTGGTGGCTGCAGCAGCAGCCTTAGCGTTTCATGCCCATCTCTGGTGTCCGCTCTGATAGGCACGGCTTGCACCCGTCTCTGGAGCTCGTTTTGGTGGTGCTCTGAATCCCCTCTCCTCGCGCACCCCGAAACAATGGTCTCTTGCCTCTTAGGCAGTTCCAGACTTTCTCCCGGACTCCCTCCCGGCTAGCTGTGGCGCACTAGCCCCCTTCAGGCTGTGTTCACGCAGCCAACCCCAGTCCTCTCCCTGGGATCCGACCGAAACCCGATCCTCAGCTCCCAGCCCCCACCCTCCCCGGCGGGTGAGCAGACAAGCCTCTCTGGCTGTTGAGTGCTGGTCAGCACCGATCCTCTGTGCGGGAATCTCTCCACTTTGCCCTCCACACCCCTGTTGCTGTGCTCTCCCCCGTGGCTCCAAATCTTCCCCCCTACCCACCCCCCGTCTCCGCCAGTGAAGGGGCTTCCTAGTGTGTGGAAACTTTTCTTCCTTCACAGCTCTCTCCCACTGGTGCAGGTCCTGTCCCTATTCTTTTGTCTCTGTTTTTTCTTTTGTCCTACCCACGTACGTGGGGAGTGTCTTGCCTTTTAGGAAGTCTGAGGTCTTCTGCCAGCATTCAGTAGGTGTTCTGTAGGAGCTGTTCCACATGTAGATGTATTTTTGATGTATTTGTGGGAAGGAAGGTGATCTCCACATCTTACTCCTCTGCCATCTTGAGGGTCTTCAGTGAACACTCTTTATACCACTAGATTTAAGAATAAAATATTATAGATAAGATACACTTGAAGCTTCCTGGTTCTCTCTCCTTAATACCATTCATTCCCTTTTCTCCCTCCTCAGAGGTAACCATTATTTTGGATTTATAATTCCATTCTCTGGTTTTATATTTAGTATATATATACTCACAGAAATTTGCAGTAGCATTTTGGGTATTTTTAGATTAAGAGACTAAACTTTTATATCTAATAAGAAATCCTAAAATTCAGCAGCTTAAATTATATAGAAGTTTATTTCTTTTATATGATAGCCCTGGTTGGAGAGTGCATCTGTTCTATGTAGTCATTCAGGGACCTGTTATCTTCCTAACTAGCTCTCTCTAGTTGTTGCTAATCCAGCAGGAGGTGGGGAGAGAACAAGAGTATAAGCTAGGATTTTTTTTTTTTTTTTTTTTTTGCCGTACGCGGGCCTCTCACTGTTGTGGCCTCTCCCGTTGCGGAGCACAGGCTCCGGACACGCAGGCTCAGCGGCCATGGCTCATGGGCCCAGCCGCTCTGCGGCATGTGGGATCTTCCCGGACCAGGGCATGAACCCGTGTCCCCTGCATCGGCAGGTGGACTCTCAACCACTGCGCCACCAGGGAAGCCCTAAGCTAGGATTTTTAAGGTCTAATTTGCTGTCATAACTTTTGTTAACATTCTGTTGGCAAGAGTTTAGTCACATGGCCATACCCAGCTGCAAGGAAGCCTGGATAATTTAGTACCCAGCTGAGAGGCCTCAGCTCAGATGCAACTCTTGTTACTGTGGAAGGAAGGGGATTTTAGTGGACAATTAGAAGTCTTTGAAACTTCTTTTAAAACTTTATAAAAATGGCATGAAACAGTAATGTATCCTCCTCTCTAACTTTATTTTTTCACAAAATGTTATGCTTTTTGAGGTTTATTAGACATATAGATGTATTCTAGTTTATTCTTTTAAATTGTTTGTGGTATTGCATTTAATAAAAAACACTGTTTATCCATTCTCCGATTTGACATATAGATTGTTTACAGTTTTCAGAATTACAATCAAGGTGGTAATGGATATTCTTTTTTTTTTTTTTTTTTTTTTTTTTTTTTTTTTTGTGGTACGCGGGCCTCTCACCGTTGTGGCCTCTCCCGTTGCGGAGCACAGGCTCCGGACGCGCAGGCTCAGCAGCCATGGCTCACGGGCCCAGCCGCTCCGCGGCATATGGGATCCTCCCAGACCGGGGCACGAACCCGTATCCCCTGCATCGGCAGGCGGACTCTCAACCACTGCGCCACCAGGGAGGCCCTAATGGATATTCTTGTATGTGTCCTTGTTTACATGCACAAGATGTTCTTTAGAGAAGTGCTTCCCTACCTACCCTTTTCACACTTTGCCCACATAGAAAATGATACTTGTATGGCACACTGTTGGATGAGGCTTCTTGAGGTACTGCCTATCTTCTCTGAAGATTGAGAGTTAAGAGCTCTGCTTTGGTAAATAGTTGGGAAACTCTACTTTAGGTTTTGCTTGGTGGGATATGCCCATTTTCAGTATAAATAGTTATAAATGCTGCATTCTATATCAGAGTGGGTGTAGTAATTTACAGTGTCATCAGCAATCTTTGGTGAGAATTTAGAAAAACAATATTCAGTATTGTCAGACGTAAAAAGTTTTGCCACTTAGTTGGGTATGAAGAGGTTTAACTTGTGTTTTGATTTGCATTTTTTTGATTACTAATGAGGCTGAACATTGTTTAATAAAGTTACTGGCTATTCTAGTTTTCTCTTCTATTGAATTGCCTGTAAAATTGTGTTCTTTGTCCTTTTCTAAATAATTTGACCTCTTTTGGGCTTCCCTGGTGGCGCAGTGGTTGAGAGTCCGCCTGCCGATGCAGGGGACACGGGTTCGTGCCCCGGTCTGGGAGGATCCCACATGCCGCGGAGCGGCTGGGTGCGTGCGCCATGGCCGCTGGGCCTGCGCGTCCGGAGCCTGTGCTCCACAACGGGAGAGGCCGCAGCAGTGAGAAGCCCGCGTACTGCAAAAAAAAAAATAATAATAATTTGACCTCTTTTATATAGTTCTGATACCAATCATTTATTAATTTTATCTGATATAGATATTTTCTCTCACACTGTGGCTTGTTTTTTCACAAATGATATCCTTATTTAAAAAAAGCAACTTTATTAAAGTATGATTTACATAAAATAAATTGTATTTATTTAAAGTATGCAGTTCATCTCAAATGTTTTTTCATACCCTCTTGCAGTTCATCCCTCTTTTCACCCTGGCTGCACAGAGCCACTGATTTGTTTTCTGTCACTATAGATTAGTTTGGGTTTTCTAATGGAAATGGATTTCTAATGGGTTTCTCTAATCTTTTGAGATTCATTTGTGTTGTGTATATTAGTAGTTCGTTACTCTTTATTGCTGAATAGTATTTCATTGTACGGATGCATATTTCGTTTATGCATTCAGTCTTATTGGTATGTCTGTTTGCCAGTACTACAAAGTGTTTTTTTTTTTTTTGAAAGAGAGGAAGCAAGCTCTCGTGTCTCTCTTTTTTTTTTTTTTTAATAAATTTATTTATTTTATTTTTGGTTGCATTGGGTCTTTGTTGCTGTGCGCAGGCTTTCTCTGGTTGCGGTGAGCGGGGGCTACTCTACTGTTCGTTGCGGTGTGCGGGCTTCTCATTGCAGTGGCTTCTCTTGTTGCGGAGCACAGGCTCTAGGTGCACAGGCTTCAGTAGTTGTGGTTCGCGGGTTCTAGAGCACAGGCTCAGTAGTTGTGGCACACTGGCTTAGTTGCTCCGCGGCGTGTGGGATCTTCCCGGACCAGGGCTCGAACCCATGTCCCCTGCATTGGCAGGCAGATTCTTAAGCACTGCGCCACCAGGGAAGCCCAGTACTACACAGTTTTGATTACTGTAGCTTTATAGTAAGACTTCCAGTCAGGTATTATAAGTCTCCAACTTTGTTCTTTTTAAAATACTCCTTGGGTATTCTAGGTTGTTTCCTTTCCATATATAGCAATGAGAATAGCTACCTCAGGGTCGTTGAGAGGGTTAAATGAGGCAATCCTTACAATTGCTTACTACCATGCTTGGCGTTCAGTAAGGGCTCAGTATATGTCGTTGTCATCATTAAAAATATTTTATTAAGTATTTACTATGTGCTAGGCACTAGGTCAGGTGCATTCACACCTGTCTTTGTCTATGTTTATGTATAGATACACACATATACTTTATCTCCTTCCAGTTTCTTTTGCTTTCTTCACTTGTAAACAGGGAGGGAGTGGTCTGTGCAAATGTAGGACTTGAGACCAAGTATGTCTTTATACAAAGGGTTGAAAATGACCATCTCCTTGTGTTTTGTGGTGGCCTGAGAGAAACAGGGAAGATGGCAAGAATAGTTCTGGTACCATATATTCCTGGCATGTTTGAGATCCTGAGGGATGGAAAGGCTACACAATTAATAATAATCTTATTTTATGATTCTCTTTTTATTACTTGTCATTGCATCAACTGAACTAATTCCAATATAACATTCTCATACTTGAGTTAATACTGAAACCTGAAATGTGTGACTGATTAAGGCAGGGAAAAGGAACGAATTCGTATGTTTCCTGAAATGCTGAATTTTTTATTCATAGCTTTAGCATTTCCAGGTCTTGTGGCTGCCTTTAAGGGTGATTTGGAAATGCTTAAGAAATTAATAGAAGATGGAGTAATCAATATTAACGAACGTGATAATAATGGATCAACTCTTATGCATAAAGGTAAGTTATGATTCCTGCTTCATCTTCAGTTCTGACACAATTGCTGTTGAGTTATTTACATTTATTTATGTATGTATGTATGTATGTATGTATTTATTTAGCTAGCAGTACGCGGGCCTCTCACTGTCGTGGCTTCTCCCGTTGCGGAGCACAGGCTCCGGCCACGCAGGCTCAGCGGCCATGGCTCACGGGCCCAGCTGCTCCGCGGCATGTGGGATCTTCCCGGACCGGGGCACGATCCCGTGTCCCCGGCATCGGCAGGCGTACTCTCAACCACTGCGCCACCAGGGAAGCCCTTTTATTTTATTTTTTTTTAAATTATTTATTATTTATTTTTGGCCGTGTTGGGTCTTTGCTGCTGTGCACTGGCTTTCTCTAGTTGGGGCGAGCAGGGGCTACTCTTTGTTGCAGTGCACGGACTTCTCATTGCAGTGGCTTCTCTTGTTGCGGAGCACAGGCTCTAAGAACACGGGCTTCAGTAGTTGTGGCACGTGGGCTCAGTAGTTGTGGGTTGTGGGCTCTAGAGCACAGGCTCAGTAGTTGTGGCACACGGGCTTAGTTGCTCCATGGCATGTGGGATCTTCCCAGACCAGGGCTCAGACCCGTGTCCCCTGCATTGGCAGGCGGATTCTTAACCACTGCACCACCAGGGAAGTCCCCCCTCAGGTTTCTTGACTGAGGTTACACAGCTAGTAAGAGCAAAGCTGAGATTTCATTCATTTTTTCCATTCATTTATTCATCAACTCTATAGACATTTATTGAGTGTCTATATACGCCAGCCACTTGCTAAGTTCTGTCCTGTCCTCCAGTCTGTTGTTCAGTGGACCTAAACTCAGATCTTTTTAGACTGAGTTTTCCCCCAACAGTTTCCCTGCATTTTGAGATGGACCTAGAAAGAGGGGAGAAATTAGATGGTCATATGATTTGAGTGATGGGCACTATGTGAGCAGGCACATAAGCAGAGTTGTGGAGGTGAAAATTAATATTGAGTGCATGTGTTTTAAGGAAAGGTGGTGAACAGTTTAGGTAATCACTGAGGGGCCCTGAACATTGTGAGATATGAGGGTCAGAGGCATAAGCTATTTATACAAGATGGCAAAAGATTTTCAAAGTCTTTCACATTCACACAGATTGCACTTACATTTGGCCTGATACAAGATTGGTCAGGAGCTATGAATACAGTAGATGAGCACTGGATAAGGATTAGAAAAAACCTAGATTATAGTTTCAAATCCATTACTTACTGGCTGTGTGATGTTAAATAGCCTCTTTGAGCTTCAACGTCTATATCTGTATGTAAAACTCTCTGCATAGGGGCTGAGTACAGCAGATACTTGATTAAATATTTGTCTAATGAATGAATAAATGAAATAGAGAAAATAACATCTGGCCAACCTACTTCTGTTGGTTATTGTAAGGATTAGTATTTGCAAAAGTACTCTGCAGTGGTACTGTCCAAAATTTTAGAAAATTGTTGTAATAACAATAACTTTTGTGTGTGTACATTTTGTTTTGTTTTTACAGCTGCTGGGCAAGGCCACATAGAGTGTTTGCAGTGGCTAATTAAAATGGGAGCAGGCAGTAATATTACCAACAAAGCAAGGGAGAAACCCAGTGATGTGGCTAAGAGGTATCCCTCTCTGCTTTGCTTCTTTCTTTTGTTTTTAAAGTTTTGCATTTACTCTCCTATACCCAGAAATCTCTGAAGATTTCTGGATTATAGGACTCAGTCAAATGCTGATGGAATGATAATTTTCAAGCTGAATTGACATTTAACAACATCAGCTCTTCTCTCTAAAACAGTGATTCTCAGCTGGGAGGTAGTAGTCCCCCTTCTCGGGGGGTGTGCATTTGGAAATGTGGGGAGGGGGTTGTCACAGTGATGGAGACCATCATTAATGTTTCATGAGGTCAGGTCCAGGAATGCCAGACATTCTACAGTGCTCAGAACAGTAGTGTACAACAAAGAATTGTCCCACCCAAATGCTGGTACCCTTTGAGAAATGCTGTGTGATAAAAAGGAGTAATCAAAAGGAGTCACACAGATTTTGAAACAAATTTTAATATTTATATTTGAATTAAATGTAACACCTATTATTGAACACCTCCAGCTCATTCAGGTCAGGCCCTCATGGAGTATTTAGTTCATCCATTTTTTCATTTGATTGTTTTTTCATTCAACTTCGTGTATACTTACCATGCTCCAAGTGCTATGGTTAGCATTAAGTTTACCAAGATGAAAAAAATAGTCCTTGCCCTCAAGAAACTTACAGTCTCATGGAGAGACAAATGTGCAAACATAACTTTTATTGATTATAATCAGTATGTCGTATTACATGTCATGTATAAGGTGCAGTAAGAGCACAGAAGAAAAAGTGCCCAAGTATTTCTATTCTAAAGTTGTGGGGGAGAAATGTTAATACAGATGATGGTAAGAGTTATGAAGGCAACTGCGGGGGACAGAATTTATATAGAAGTCTGGGAAAACTTTTTTTTGGAGAAAGCAACATTTATGCTGACACTTGAAGAAGGAAGAGTTGTAAGATAACACCTTGTGTGTCTGAGGAATGCATGTGGTTCAGAGCTGCTTGAATCTAAAGTAGGAGTGTGGGCTAAAAGTTGCACATGAGGCTTGACGGGATGCAAGGGCCTAATTATTCATTAAATTGCCATGCAATTTTTGTTTGTGAGTTCATGTTCCTTAAAATTTTGTCTGTGGGATCTCTTTGAAGCCATGGAATATGGTTTTGTTTTACCACATAGTAGCATCATTATCAACTCAGGCCCACTATTTTTTATTTTTTAAAATAGCTTTATCAAGGTATAATTGGCATATAGTAAAGTACACATATTTGTACAGCACAAACTAATGAATTCTGATATATGTATATACCTGTGAAATCATCACCACAATCAAGATAGTGAACATATCCATCACCCCCTAAAATCTCCTTGTGCACCTTTGTAATCTCTCCCTCCTACTGCTTTCCACTGCCCCATCCCCAAGCAGACACTAATTTGCTTTCTGTCACTATAGATTAGTTTGCATTTGCTAGAATTTTGTATAAATGGAATCATACTGTATGTACTCTTATATATCTGGCTTTTTTTACTCAGCAAAATTATTTTGAAAGTCATTCATGTGTATTAGTGGTTCATCTCTTATTGCTGAGTAGTATTCCATTGACTGTGGAATTTCATAGTATTCCATAGTTTGCTTATCCCCTAACCTGTTTTTTTTTTTGTGGTATGCGGGCCTCTCACTGTTGCGGCCTCTCCCGTTGTGGAGCACAGGCTCCGGACACGCAGGCTCAGTGGCCATGGCTCACCGGCCCAGCCACTCCACGGCATGTGGGATCCTCCCGGACCGGGGCATGAACCCGTGTCCCCTGCGTCGGCAGGCGGACTCTCAACCACTGCGCCACCAGGGAAGCCCTCCCCTAACCTGTTGAAGGATATCTTGTTTGTATCTACTTTTTGGTGATTATGAATAAAGCTGCTATAAACATTCACATACAGATTTTTGTGTGAACATAAGTTTTCAGTTCACTTGAGTAATACGTAGGAGTAGGATTGCTGAGTCAGATGCTAAGAGGGTGTGTTTATCTTTATAAGAAACTGCCACAGTGCCTTCCAAAGTGACTGCACCAATTTGCATTCCATCAGCAGTGGATGAGTGTTTCTGTTGCTTCTTATCTTGCCAGCATTTGATATTGTCAGATTTTTTGATTTTCGTAATTCCAGTAGGTGTGTAGTGGTGTCTCATTGTGTTTTTTGTTTTTTCCTAATGGAAAATGATTTGGGGCATCTTTTCATATACATATTTGCCATTTATATGTTTTCCTTTGGTGAAGTGACTGTTCAGATCTTTTATCCGCTTTTAAAACTTGGGTGGTTTTCTTATTGTTGAGTTTTAAGAGCTCTTTCTATATTCTGGATACTAGTTCTTTCTCAGATTTTTGTTTTGTGAAGATTTTCTCCCAGTTGTGGTTTTTTTTTTCATTCTCTTAACAATGAAGAGCAAAAATTTTTTATCAGTTTGCTCTTTTATGGGTTATGCTTTTGATATCATATCTAAGAAATCTTTGATTTACACCAAGTCACGAAGATTTTCTTTTATGTTTTCTTTTAGACATTGTTATAGATACAGTTTTAGGTTTTACATTAAGGTCTATGATCCATTTTGAGTTAATTTTTGTATGTGGTATGAGGTATGTATCCAAGTTCTTTTTTTTGCATATGGATATCTAATTGTTCTAGCACCATTTGTTGAAAAAGCTATCCTTTTTCTTCTATTGCCTTTGTGTCTTTGTCCAAGTCAGGTGTCCATGTATGTGTGGGCTTATTTCTGTAGTCTGTATTTTATCCATTGATCTATTTGTCTGTCTTTATATCAGTATCACATGGGTGATTTAGTACTGTATCTGAATATATTCATAATTTCTGGCACACATTTCTTTGTCATTCATGCACCAAACTGCTAGTGTGAGTGTAGTGTTATAGAAATAACCTTGAATCTGGCATAAAGCAAGTACTCATTAATGATAGCTGTGAAGTGACAATCTAGTAATAGAGATAATGAATTCTATTAACTGTACAACTTCCTATGTTTATTCCTATATTGTTAATGATTTGCAGTAGCTGGTGAAAGGTAAAGATATATGTGTGCATGTGCACATGGTTATGGAAGTGTGTGAACAAAATAGAATTTGAGGTTTTTATGTTTAGCGAGTAATTCTCCATGTCCTAAGAGAAAGCATTGAACGTTTTTTTTTTAATTAATTAATTAATTTATTTTTGGTTAGGTTGGTTTTTTGTTGCTGTGCGTGGGCTTTCTCTAGTTGCGGTATGCGGGCTTCTCATTGTGGTGGCTTCTCTTGCTGCAGAGCACGGCCCCTATGCGCACGGGCTTCAGCGGTTGTGGCACACGGGCTCAGTAGTTGTGGCTCGCGGGCTCTAGAGTGCAGGCTCAGTAGCTGTGGCGCACAGGCTTAGTTGCTCCGCGGCATGTGGGATCTTCCCAGACCAGGGCTCAAACCCGTGTCCCCTGCATTGGCAGGCGGACTCCTAACCCCTGCACCACCAGGGAATTCCCAGCATTGAACATTTTAATTAGCAAAACTGTGGGAAAAATATGCAGATTACATACAATCACAACAACAACTTGAAAACCAAGGGTATATTATTAGAAGCTTCATAGAGATGTGGGAAAGATCAAAGAAAATAAGAAATGTGGATATAAAAGTCATTATTTTTCCATTAAATATCAAAGCCATGCTGAGTGCTTTGAGGGTTGAGGAAGGATGAAGATTAAGGGGGCTAGAGCTATAGTTTTCCCTAAAACTGGAACCAGAACTAATTCTATGATCTAAATTAGGCCATCAGGAAAAGGTAGTAAATACAGGTAAATCAAGTAGGGTGGTTCCGGGCTTTCTACTCAGTTGAGCAGCTCCGTTTGGGGGCACACCAAATATTCTTTTGATATTGGGTCACTTCTTTCATTTGGGTTTTTGCCACTAAAAAATGGAATCTGGGAATTCCCAGGCAGTCCAGTAGTTAGGACTCCTCGCTTTCACTGCCGAGGGCCCGGGTTCAATCCCTGGTCGGGCAACTAAGATCCCACAAGCCCTGTGGCGTGGCCAAAAAAAAAAATTCTGGAATCAGTCTTTAATATGACTACTTGTCCTTAGTTTCCACTAATTGTTTGAATTCCCCACATTGCTGGATATGCATCAAATTGTCACTGACCTTCAGATACAGTTTTCGTTCTTCACTGGTGCGTGAGTTGGTGGGATAATGTAGAGTGTAATTCCCTAAATTAAATGCAAACTGCTATTTCAATTTGAAAAAGATTGTGGATCTTGTAATTACTAATTCTGTTCTACAGGTTTGCCCATTTAGCAGCAGTAAAGCTATTGGAAGGACTACAGAAATATGATATAGATGATGAGAGTGAAATTGATGAAAATGATATTAAGTTTTTCATAAGACATGGTGTTGAGGGAAGCACTGATGCCAAGGATGATATAGGTCTCAGTGAGTCGGATAAAACAGATGCCAGAGGTAAGTGTGCTCTCTTCCATGATTTTTCCTTTAAAAAATACCACAGATTTGGGAATTATTTTAAAGACAACTACCATCTACAAAGTAAAATACTTTGATATTTTTTGGGGAACCAGAACTAGTACAAATTTTTTTACTAGGGGTTGTTGAACATATAAAGAATGTGAGACATGATCTTTGTCCCTCAAAGAGGAAAGGGGTATTTTCCTGCCATATAACCCTGATTTCACTTCTCATGATATTTGTCAGAGAGCCATGGTTCATATGAATGGATGAGAAGAACTGTTTCAATGGCACTCTTTCATAGAAGAAAGGTGAGAAGGATCTTTTGAACGGAGGCTAACCAAAGCAAAGGCAGCTGTAGTAAAGTGAGCAGAGCTTGGGCACTGGATTCAGACATCAGAGCTTCACCTCTTTCTAGCTATGTTACTCTCTGAACCTCGGTTTTCTCATCTGTAAAAATGAGAATATTAATGTAATGTCATCCCACAGATTGCACTAGAGAATGGGAAGTGCTTAGAGGCTTAGTAAATGTCAATTCCCTTCCTCGTGATTTCTGGAAAGTATTTTCAGTTATTCTGGCAGGAAAAACTAGTTGTACCAAAACTATATTGTCTGAGAAAAACTTCTAATTCATGTCTAAATTAAAAAAAATTTTTTTAAGAGCTCCCAGAACATCGTCAGGCAGAACCTCACTCTCCAGGTGATGGTAGAAGCCTCTTTCCTGGTGAATGCAACCTAAAAGATGCTGATATTAGGGGCTCCCAACAAGCAGCCCACCTGGATCACCCCACAGTGAGGCTCAGAGTCAGTGTTCCCATCAGAATTTCCTGACAGCTTTATTTTAAATAGCTTCACTGAGATATAATTCATATACCATTCAATTTACCCATTTAAGGTGTACAATTTAATGGTTTTTAGTATATTCAGATTTGTGCAACTATTATTACAATAAAATTTCTAACATTTCCATCACCCCCCAAAAGAAACCTCATACCCATTAGTAGTCAATCCCCCTAACCTCTACCTTCTTCTCCCTTCCCCTCAAACCACCCCCCAATTAGGCAACTGCTAATCTACTGTCTGTCTCTATAGGTTTGCCTATTTGGGGCATTTCATATGAATGGGATGATACCATATATGGTCTTTTATGACTGGCTTCTTTCACTTAGCACAATGTCTTCAAGGTTTATGCACATTGTAACGTGGATCATTACTTCATACTTTACTCCTTTTTATTGCCAAATAATATTTTTGTATGGATATGCCACATTTTATTTCATTTTTAATTTTTAATTTTTATTTCTTTATTTTTTCCTAAATTTATTTGGCTGCACTGGGTCTTAGTTGTGACACGCAGGATCTTTGTTGTGGCATGCGAGCTCTTAGTTGCAGCATGTGAGATCTAGTTCCCTGACCAGAGATCACACCCGGTCCCCCTGCATTGGGAATGTGGAGTCTTAGTTACTGGACCAGCAGGGAAGTCCCTATACCACATTTTATGTATCTATTCGTCAGTTGTTGGACATTTGAGTTGTTTCCACATTTTGGCTATTAAGAATAATGCTGCTGGGACTTTCCTGGTGGTCCAGTGGGTAAGACTCCAAGCTCCCAGTGCCGGGGGCCAGGTTTCGATCCCTGGTTGGGGAACTAGGTCCTGCATGCCGCAACTAAGAAGTCCGCATGTTGCAACTAAAGATCCCGCATGCCGCAACGAAGATCCCACGTGCCACAACTAAGACCCGGCACAGCCTAAATAAATAAATAAATATTAAAAAAAAAAAAGAATAATGCTGCTATGAACATTTGTATGCATGCATTTTTGAAAATGGAAATGTATTTTCATTTCTCTTGGATATACACCTAGCAGTTGGAATTGCTGCATCATCTGGTAGAAATATGTCTAACATTTTCAGGAACTTTCAAACTGTTATGCAAAGTAGCTGCACCATTTTATATTCCCACCAACAATGCCTGAGGGTTCCAGTTTCTCCCCATCCTTGCCAATACTAGTTATTGTTTGTCTTGTTGATAACTAAAACTGTTTTAGTGAGTGTGTAGTGGTATTGCAGTGTAGATTTGATTGGTGTTTCCCTAATGAATAATGATGTTGAGTATCTTTTCATGTGCCCATCGATCATTTGTATATCTTTTGGAGAAATGTCTATTCAAATCCTTTGCCTATTTTTCAACTGAGTTGTTTATCTTTTTACTATTGAGTTGTAAGAGTACTTGCAGATGTAAGTCCCTTATATCTGCAAGTATAAGTATTTGCAGATACTTTCTCCTTTTCTGTGGGTTGTCTTTTAACTTTTTTTTTAACATCTTTATTGGAGTATAATTGCTTTACAATGGTGTGTTAGTTTCTGCTTTATAACAAAGTGAATCAGTTATAGATATACATATGTTCCCATATCTCTTCCCTCTTGCGCCTCCCTCCCACCCTCCCTATCCCACCCCTCTAGGTGGTCACAAACCACTGAGCTGATCTCCCTGTGCTATGCGGCTGCTTCCCACTAGCTATCTGTTTTACGTTTGGTAGTGTATATATGTCCATGCCACTCTCTTTGTCACAGCTTACCCTTCCCCCTCCCCATATCCTCAAGTCCATTCCCTAGTAGGTCTGTGTCTTTATTCCCGTCTTACCCCTAGGTTCTTCATGACCTTTTTTTTTTTTTTTCCTTAGATTCCATATATATGTGTTAGCATACGGTATTTGTTTTTCTCTTTCTGACTTACTTCACTCTGTATGACAGACTCTAGGTCCATCCACCTCACTACAAATATCTCAATTTCGTTTCTTTTTTGTTTGTTTGTTTGTTTGTTTTTTGGTACGCAGGCCTCTCACTGTTGTGGCCTCTCCCGTTGCGGAACACAGGCTCTGGATGCGCAGGCTCAGCGGCCATGGCTCACGGGCCTATCCGCTCCGCGGCATGTGAGATCTTCCCAGACCAGGGTACAAACCCATGTCCCCTGCATCAGCAGGCGGACTCTCAACCACTGTGCCACCAGGGAAGCCCCATCAATTTCGTTTCTTTTTATGGCTGAGTAATATTCCATTGTATATATGTGCCACATCTTCTTTATCCATTCGTCTGATGATGGACACTTAGGTTGCTTCCATGTCCTGGCTATTGTAAATAGAGCTGCAGTGAACATTGTGGTACATGACTCTTTATGAATTATGGTTTTCTCAGGGTATATGCCCAGTAGTGGGATTGCTGGGTCATATGGTAGTTCTATTTTTAGATTTTTAAGGAACCTCCATACTGTTCTCCATAGTGGCTGTATCAATTTACATTCCTACCAACAGCGTAAGAGGGTTCCCTTTTCTCCACACCCTCTCCAGCATTTGTTGTTTGTAGATTTTTTGATGGTGGCCATTCTGACCGGTGTGAGATGATATCTCATTGTAGTTTTGATTTGTATTTCTCTAACGATTAATGATGTTGAGCATTCTTTCATGTGTTTGTTGGCAATCTGTATATCTTCTTTGGAGAAATGTCTATTTAGGTCTTCTGCGCATTTTTGGATTGGGTTGTTTGTTTTTCTGTTACTGAGCTTCATGAGCTGCTTGTAAATTTTGGAGATTAATCCTTTGTCAGTTGCTTCATTTGCAAATATTTTTTCCCATTCTGAGGGTTGTCTTTTGGTCTTGTTTATGGTTTCCTTTGCTGTGCAAAAGCTTTGAAGTTTCATTAGGTCCCATTTGTTTATTTTTGTTTTTATTTCCATTTCTCTAGGAGGTGGGTCAAAAAGGATCTTGCTGTGATTTATGTCATAGAGTGTTCTGCCTATGTTTTCCTCTAAGAGTTTGATAGTGTCTGGCCTTACATTTAGGTCTTTAATCCATTTTGAGTTTATTTTTGTGTATGGTGTTAGGGAGTGTTCTAATTTCATACTTTTACATGTACCTGTCCAGTTTTCCCAACACCACTTATTGAAGAGGCTGTCTTTACTCCTAACTTTCTTAATGATGTCCTTGCCAGTGCAAGTTTTTAATTTTGATGCAATCCATTTTTTCTATTTTAAGATTTTGTTTGTGCTTACATTTCTTTTTTGTTGATTGTACTGAGAATTAGCAAGGACTTATTAGAACTGCAGAAGATGAACAGTTGATTTGTAGAATTTCAGGGTCTTCTGAAATTAGTTGAGTAGGAGATTTTTGTGAAGTGATCATTGTCAGTGAATCACAAAAATTTTAAAAGATGTTTCAGGAAAGACCAAGAACGAGGCAAGAACAGTTTCCTTCTGTGGTGTGTTTGACACAAATGCACTCTTACACCCTTGCCATATAGTGAGGCTCTGGCTGGTGCCCAGCTGGGTTGCTTGCAGCTAGTGAAGGTACTATATATGAAGTCATGTACTATTTTCTTGTCCCTATTTAATTTTATTCCAGGGCAAAATCCAAAGGACTGGCCAGTCTCTTCTTGGAATACTAGGTTTTGCCAGAGTGCCTACAGGGGACTGATTGGATTTCTTGTCATCACAGACTTCTTGGAACTGAACCTCAATTCAGAGCATTCTTTAGTGAATTAGGTTTAGGGTCATGGCATCATAGAACCCCATTTGAGGTTTGACTCCTGGCTCAACATTCCTGTCACATGTCATCCAGCATCCAATCACCTTCAGTGACAAGGCCCCCACTATCACCCGTGTGGCCCATTTCTACCTTTTGACAGGGGTAAATGTATAAGGCACTTATCATAGTATCCTTCCCATCACAGGCACTCCAGAAATACATGATAGCTCTTAACTGTTTTATTTTTTTTTAACATCTTTATTGGAGTATAATTGCTTTACAGTGGTGTGTTCGTTTCTGCTTTATAACAAAGTGAATCAGTTATATATATACATATGTTCCCATATCTCTTCCCTCTTGCGTCTCCCCTCCCTCCCACCCTCTTAACTGTTTTTGTTGAAAAGTTTCGCCTTTGTTAAGATCTTTCTTCCTGGAATGAATCCCAATTAATCCTAGCTCTTACCTCCGATGATCCCATAGAACAGCTCTTTCAAAACATAGCCTTCAAATGTTAAAGAATTAAATAAACCATAACAATTCTTTCCATTTTATGTAACATTAAAAAAAAAAATCCCCTCTACTTGTTTGCTATTAGTTATGGTGGATCCCAAACCTATCTGCCCGTCAGAATTGTCTGAGGAGCTTTTACTAACTACTGATACCTGAATTTGTAGGACTGCTATGGGGCTCAAACATACACATTTTAAAAAAGTACCCCAGTTGATTCTGATGTATGTAGTTTGGAACCTGCAGCTCTAACCTATCGAGAGATAAATCAGAGTGGTGAGTGTCAGGGAGAAGAGGCTGTGATTTGCTAACCTGGTTGTAAAGCAGAGTTTCTCAGCTTCTGTGTTATTGACATTTTGGGCCAGATACTTATTTGTTGAGGGGGGCCCACCTGTTCATTTTAAGATATTTAGTAGCATCCTGAGCCTCTACATGCCAGTAGTCTGTTTCCCTCCATCCCCCGAGGTTTAACAAGTAAAAGGTCTCCAGATATTGCCAACTGTTCCTTGGAGGAGAAAATCACCCCAAGTTGAGAACTTGTACCACAAAGGATAGAAAAAATCATGGTTTTGATAGCTGGAGAATAGCTCAAGGTAGCTCTCAATACACTTCCTTCTCAATATCCTCTTGCCTAGATATTACAAGTGACTAATCATAAAATTTGGGGGCTGGATTAGTTCTGATTTATCATAAATAAATCAAGCATATTTCAGTTTTTCTAATTTTCTGACATAAAAAAATTGTGCATGGTCCTGTAATATACAACTAGTCCTAAAACACTGCTAGCCAGCCTCCCTCCCCTCCCCTCCCCTTCCCTTCCCTGGTATTAATAGTCATAACAATGA
Source organism: Hyperoodon ampullatus (assembly GCF_949752795.1). Classification (NCBI taxonomy): domain Eukaryota; kingdom Metazoa; phylum Chordata; class Mammalia; order Artiodactyla; family Ziphiidae; genus Hyperoodon; species Hyperoodon ampullatus. Next base: position 50,197,601 of record NC_136920.1, on the reverse strand, counting down.
TATATTCTCCAACAGCAGGAACAGAATCCTCCATTTAGATATTTCACTGCTTGTTCACCCTAATGCTCTGCTACTGATATGTATCCTTCTATGTAGACACCACCCTCCCTCCATCTCCTTCCCCGAACCACACAGACACTGACCATGAAGACACTGGCTTTAGAGGAAGAGTATGCTCCAGGACCAGCATCCTGTGAGCTCATGAGCTGTTATCTTTCTAAACTAGGTTCCTGTTCAACTCTGTCTTGCAGTGAGAGCTTATAAGAAAATTGTAGAATTGAGACACCTCCTGGAAATTGCTGAGAGCAACTGTAAACACTTGGGAGGCATAACAGAAGAAGATCTAAAGCAGAAGAAAGAACAGCTTGAGTCTGAAAAGTAATATCCTCAAAACTTTGATGGTTTGTTTTTACTTACCTTTCTAAATGCCATGTGAGGGTTTGTTGATCAACAACTTATTTTTTCATCCCCACCAAAGGGTGTGAGTTTCCAGCCTGTTTTCCTCCTAAGCCCCCAGATGGAGAAGGTGTTAAGATTTTTTAAAAATTGTGGTAAGGGACTTTCCTGGTGGCACAGTGGTTAAGAATCCACCTGCTAGTGCAGGGGACACGGGTTTGAGCCCTGGGACGGGAAGATCCCACATGCCGCGGAACAACTAAGCCCGTGCGCCACAACTGCTGAAGCCCGCGTGCCTAGAGCCTGTGCTCTGCAACAAGAGAAGCCACCGCAGTGAGAAGCCTGTGCACTGCAACAAAGAGTAGCCCCTGGTCACCGCAACTAGAGAAAGCCTGCGCGCAGCAACAAAGACCCAACACAGGTCTTAGTTGTGGTGCAAAAAAATTGTACACCAATTAAAAAAAATTTTTTTTAACTTTTTTAAAAATTAAAAATAATTGTGGTAAGATATACATAGCATAGAATATATCTTAACCACTTTTAAGGCAGAATTCAGTAGTGTTAAGTACATTCCACATTTTTGTACAACCATCCTCTAGAACTTTTTGTCTCGCAAAACTAAAACGCTAAGAAGAGTTCCTGTTTTCTGTTTTCGTTTTTTTTTTTTTTTTTTTTTTTTTTTTTGCGGTACGCGAGCCTCTCACTGCTGTGGCCTCTCCCGTTGCAGAGCACAGGCTCCGGATGCGCAGGCTCAGCGGCCATGGCCCTTGGGCCCAGCTGCTCCACGGCGTTTGGGATCCTCCCAGACCGGGGCACGAAACCGTGTCCCCTGCATCGGCAGGCGGACTCCCAACCACTGCGCCACCAGGGAAGCCCCTTCGTTTTTTTGAGACCACAGCTACTTTGAGCTTTTCAACCAACACAGTCTCTAGCCATCCCTATCGAATTGGACTGCTTGCTCACAAGTCACCAACCTAGTCCTATGTTCACGGACAGTGGCACCCCTCAGAACACTTGCATATTCCCTCACCTTTCACTTCCTGCACTTGAAATTGTCTCTCGGTACATATGGTACCTCTCTAGTTAATTAATGGCTGCTGGGATAGAGGATGCCAAGTGCTTATTTCCTCCCACTGCCTCTTTGCTTGTCTCTCTGCTTTCAACAGTGGACAGGGAACACAGGGAGACAGGAGGGGAGACTTCTAGTTTAATCAAAACATGGGTCTGGGGCCTCCCTGGTGGCGCAGTGGTTGGGAGTCCGCCTGCCGATGCAGGGGATGCGGGTTCGTGCCCCGGTCTGGGAGGATCCCGTATGCCGCGGAGCGGCTGGGCCCGTGAGCCGTGGCTGCTGGGCCTGCGCGTCCGGAGCCTGTGCTCCGCAACGGGAGAGGCCACAACAGTGAGAGGCCCGCATACCACAAAAAAAAAAAAAAAAAAAAAAAAAAAAAAAAAAAAAAAAAAAAACATGGGTCTGTAAAGAACAGTACACATGGATTCTCCGCTTCCCCTGCCCTTTCCTTTGGTTGGGTCTCTTTCCCTCATACTCTTAGAACCTCCTGTTTCTCTTGCATTCACCCTCTTCTGAATTTAATCTCAGTAAGAGGTCTGGTAAATGTATTCAGAGTAACATATAAATCTGATAAGATGGGTACTTGGGAGTTTGAACAGAAAACAAAATCTTAAGCCAAAATACTCTGTCTCTTAATGGGATTTTTAGGCACTAGGAAGTTGTGGTAGACCAAAAAGAAATTTTCTTTTTTTTAATCAGGGGCCTTCTTGGTATTTCATAAATCACATCACATAAGTAGCTGTCCACTGCCTGCCTCTCTCTCTCTCTCTCTCTCTCTCTCTCTCTCTCTCTCTCTCTCTCTCTATATATATATATATATATATATATATATATATATATATGTATGTATGTATGTATGTAGGTATGTATATTTTGGCTGCATCGCACAGCATGCGGGATCTTAGTTCCTTGACCAGGGATTGAACCCGTGCCCCCTCCAATGGAAGCGTGGAGTCCTAACCACTGGACCGCCAGGGAATTCCTGACTGCCTCTGTATTGATTAAAGTGTTTGAGATGTAGAATATTTTTAGTATTGGCCTCTGCCTAAGAACCTAGCCGAAAGTTCTTAGCTCCCTTGTAGTCTAGAAAAGTACTTCACGGTAGAGCAATTATTTCCTAGATAATGAGCTTTAAATTTTGTTCCCTTTACTTCTCTTCCAAGGCATATTACTGTATTACTGCTAGGGATGCTTGTAGTACTTCTGAGCACTACTGTATGGTAGGCACTGTATAAGCCTCTTGTATATATTGTTTCATGCAGTCTTCACAGCTCCATTAGCTATTATCTCAGTACGTGGATTAGGAAACCAAGACTGAACTTACAAGTTAAGTAACTCTGCATGAAGTCACAAAGGTAGGACTAAGGGTGGGGGGTGGAGACAGGATTTGTGTCTGAGTCTGTATGACTCCAAACCTATTATCCAAGGTCATTACAATTTTAATAATAGTCTTTAATGGAACTTTTAATTCTAATGTTCACATTTCAATGTGAAATGGTTATATTGATGTAAGTCATTAGAGCAGAATTTTTTTTTAATAAAGATTGCTTTAGCCTTTTTGCCAGATTGTAGTTTCTTATTAGCTGAGACTGCAGTATTTCCTCTGAGTAAGCTTTACTTCTTCTCTAGTATGTGTTTCTCACTTTGTGTTGAGTACATCTGAAGACATTTATTCTTGGGGTACAAACTCCTGATCTTATATCTAATTGTAAAGGAAACCTGGATAAGTATTAGTTTGAGGGATGTCCTTTTGCCTTTTTTGTTGTTGATTGGTTAGATGAAACTCAGAATACAGCAAAACGTGGTTGTGTTATTCTGTCCTGGGGCTGATTTTCTTTTCTCATTTGCTGAATTCTAGGTTTCCACAGTTAATGTTCTTCTTTCCTATATCCAACCTCAACCCCACTCACTTCCATACCAGAGCTACTACTGTATACTTTTAGATTGCCCTCCTTCAGACCTGACATCCAACTCAACATGCCTTGGGAGTTCTGATGCCCTCACCATCCAGCAATAAGGCAGAAAGAAACCCTGGTTGCAGTCCTAGCATCGCTTGTCTGGGTATATTTTAACATCTTCCTGATACTTCCTGTCTCCCAACTTCCTGTCCCTGCTCCCTCCCCCACCCCCCCCATCCTCTGCAGTCTGCTCATCATGTTAAAACCTAAGTCAGATAAACCTCACATATTGTTGACTGAAAGAAGCCAGGCACACAAATGAATATAATGTAAAATTTCATTTACAAGCAGAGACAAAACTAATCTAACACGATAGGTATTCCGAAGTGTGGTTACCTCTGCGAAGTGGGGGTTGCCTGGGAAGGGCATGAGGGAACTTTCTGAGATGATGGAAGTATTTTGTATCTTGGTAGTCATGGTGGATGCATTAGTGGAAACTCATTGAATTGTTTACTTGATATTTGTGTAATTCACTCAAAGTAAATTTTACATCATTAAAAAAAACAAAGCTAAACAAAGCAAAAGACATTTAAGTTAGAGCATGCCGTTTCTCTGTTGAGATCCTCTAATGGCTTCCCATTTCACTCAGAGTAAAAGCTGAGTCCTTGTTGCGACTTACCAGGCCCTACTTGTTCTGGCTCCCTTTTACCTCTCTGACTCTACTCCAGCCACATTGGCTTCTTTCTTCGAGTTCACCAGGTGTTCTTCTGCTTTAGGGCCTTTGCACTTGCTATTCTCTCTGTCTGGGTTGCTCGTCCCCCAGATGTCTACTTGATTATCTCTTATTTCCTTTGGGACTTTGCTCACAAGCCCCCTTCTCAGTAAGGCCTTCCCTGCTCATTGTGTATGGGGTATTAACCCCCTCCTCAACATTTCTATTACTTTCTTGCTTTATTTTTTTCTCCCTTAGCATTTATCACCTTCCAACATACTTATATTTACTTACTTATATTTAAATACATATATTTACTTATTTATTTTCTTTACTGTCTTCCACTACTGCTGCCAAGGTAGGCCCCACAAGGGCAGATTTGGCCTGTTTTGTTCACGACTTTTATCTCCAGTATGTATAGGTCAGTGCTGGCTCATAGTACACTCTCAATATATATTTGTTGAAAAAATGCTTTCTTTGTTTTATTTGCCTTAAATATAATGTATATAATGTATGGATACTTTTCACTATTACCAAAAATAATTGCTAGTTGATATTGGAGATTGAAACCAAATTTTTTTTGACAGGACTATCAAAGAGCTGCAGGGCCACCTGGAGTATGAACGACTATGCAGAGAAAAATTAGAATGTCAGCTGGATGAGTATCGAGCAGAGGTGGATCAACTCAGGGAGATGCTGGAAAAAACTCAGGTTCCCAACTTTGCGGCTGTGGTTGGTATCCTTAAGACATTTATCTTTCTCAAGAAGTAGTATACAGGAGTAGCTAAGAGTACCAGCTTTGGAGGGGGTATTTGGGTTTGAATCCTGGCTGCAGCCCTTTTTGGTTTGGACAAGTCATTTAACCTCTCTTTGCCTTATTTGTAAATTGGAGTTAATAACTTATATTTTCTAGAGTGTTGTAAGGAGTAAAGGAATATACATATACACATACATATATATATACACACACACTCACACATTACTCTATAAAACTATATATACATACACACACATATGTGTCTATCTACCTATCAGTTGGAATAGCAACCTGGTTCATATGTGTGCAGTAAGTTTTATTCTTGTATCATGTAAGGAAAAAAAATTTATAAGCAGAGTAATCAATAAGAATTCTGAGACAGCTATGGAGTATGTATGTTTTAATTCTAAATATTCAAAATAAACTGCTCTAAAAAGAAACTGACATGAGAAACAGATAACAAAGAACAAATGAAGAAAAGCAGGTGGAGTATAGAAAATAGAATGAAAGTGACAGCAAGAAACCCCCAATGGTGCTTGTATTTCAGGCCATCCAGTCTCAGTAGAGCAGGCAGAAAGCTCACCAGGGAAACTTTGACCCTCACTCTCCTCTGCTCTGAAGATGTGGCCTTTGTGGACAGTTCCTGTGACATAGTGTAGGGATTCAGGTACGTTTCATATTTTCCTTCCATAGGGAATTTTTTTCCTCAGTCCTTGTGGGTAAGTTAATTTTGTTCCATATCTACATCACCTCAAATATGATATATAATAAAAACTTCCTGGCTTCTTTTTATTTTGTACAAACTAATCATTAGTCTCTTTAATAACCACTTAAAAATATTAATATATGTGCTTGTTGTAAAATGTTAAAAACAGGGCAGACGCTTCTCCCCATACCAAGTTCCACTCTCCAGAGAAGCTGCTGTTAATGGTTTGGTCTCATATTAGACAACATTCTTTTCATCTGCAAATGTGTGTATTTCTGTATAAAAATTCACTTTCTCTGGGTTTTGGTATCTCACAAGTGCTTAATTTTCCAAGAGATAGAAATAATCATCATAATTAATCCATTATCTTCATTTTTGCAGTGACCATCTTACACCACGTTTAGCCTCTGGGGACACTTTAGTATGGAGAGGCTGGCTGGGGCAGTCATGTGGTGTTGGCTAGCGGACACACACCTTTTATAAACTACCACTGACACTCCAGATCTGCTCCCTCTCTACCTTGTGGCAGGAACTCTGCCTATTCTAGTCTCCTCAGAGGCAAGAACATACATTGTTCTTCGCTAGCTAGCTGCCTAGATCTTTTGGAGATCACCCAAGCTGCACACCTTTTGAGTCGATGCAGATTGATGGTCTACATAGAAAATTTTTGGTTTTTAGCTATTTAAAATTATTCTTTTCTTGCCCAGAAATGTCTGTTCCCAGGGTGGTTTGATGTCACACACTAATAGAGCACATCCTTCCTAAGACCTTGCTCTCTACCAACAATGTGAAGCTTTCAGGAGTGCTGACTCGAGGTCCCTGTACTCTGGGCCCATCGTTTTTTGCGGTCCTGCTGTAGGTTACACGAGTTTTTGTAAATGAGCAAATGTCACTGACCTCTCATGGCAGCTGCTTATTTTCTGTTCTGCAAAAGCTTCTGGGTCTCAATTTCCTCATCTTTAAAATGAGGATAACACCTACCTCATGGGATGGTATTGATATTAGATAAAATACTGTGTAGAACTCCTGAGGTATTTTCTGTCTACTAGTATTCACGGTATTATATTCTCCCTTCCTCATATCCTTCTCTTTTTTCCTTTCTTTCAATTTTCTACATTTGAGTTGTATAAACAGTCAGTGGATAAATGTGTGTAGCCCTATGCGTCTGAAAGGAGGAGGAATCAGTTTATTGTGGAGTCTAAATATGTAAAGTATAAATAAAATGAACTTTTGATTCAGTGCTCATTTATATAGAGGCTTTAAGAAGCTCTGACTAAATGTCTCCTGCCACCTTCTGGTAAAGACCTATGATTGCATATGACTTTTTCCCCTGTAAAAGAATCTGCAAGAGCATAATTTTTAGCCAGAAAAAAAATTCCTAGGATAGTCTGACATAATGCACTTAAATAGGTTTTTTATAATAACTGGTTTTGATGATAATAATAAATTTTTATAGTGCTTTTTCACATATTATCTCAGCCTGCATTAACCCACTTCACCAGCCTTATTGTTTTCTATTCTACACGTCGCCTACCTTTTCTGAACTTGCCCCACACTTTCCTACCCTCAAGCCTTTGCTCGTTTTGTCCATATACCTTGAAGCCTGTCAACTCTGCCTCTCAAAATCCTCTTTAGGAACCATCTTGTTCATCAACCTTGTCCTAACGCCCCTGACCACAAATGGTCTCTCCTCCTTTCAGCAAGCACTTTGTACTGCTCTGAGGTCACCTCATCATTTGTATTATAGTTTAATTGGCTACTTTACACAGAGCACTGAAAATTTAAGTTCTGTGAGATCATCTAACTTGCCTTGATTAATAGGATCATCATCATCCACAGTTACTGAGTACTTGCTATGTGTTGTGCTCAGTGCCAGGAACTTTATACCTGGCAGATGTTATTATCCTCATTTTACAAATAAGAAACCAAATCTCAGAGAAAATAAGGAGTTCGCGTAAAGTCACACAGCTTGTTAGATGGGCAGCCATGATTTGAACCTAACTGCCTAACCCCCTTTTAATGACACTTGTTACTGCCAGTATAGCGCCCTTGCCTTTCCAGCTCACTCACTGTGCTTATGAGAAGATTTAGTTTGAAAAATTGGTCTTTAAATTTTTTTTTTAAAGAAGATGTTGGGGGTAGGAGTTTATTAATTTTATTTATTTATTTTTGCTGTGTTGGGTCTTCGTTTCTGTGCAAGGGCTTTCTCCAGTTGTGGCAAGCGGGGGCCACTCACTATCGTGGCCTCTCTTGTTGCGGAGCACAGGCTCCAGACGCGCAGGCTCAGTAGTTGTGGCTCACGGGCCCAGTCGCTCCGCGGCATGTGGGATCCTCCCAGACCAGGGCTCGAACCCGTGTCCCCTGCATTGTCAGGCAGATTCTTAACCACTGCGCCACCAGGGAAGCCCGGTCTTTAAAATTTTTGATGTTAGCTCTTCAAATAAGTGAATTTATTTATGAAAATTTAAATATAAAATTTATAGTAATTTGATAAAATGTTACTTATACTGGAATTATACACAGTAATTCAAACATTTATTTCAAGATATGTCTTAAATACAAAGTTGAGGTGATGAAGCTTCCAAAATATAACACAGTGGGATATCTTTGTGACCTTGGGGTAGAAAAAATATTGATAGATTCAACTTTATTAAAATAAGACTTCACTTTATCAAGGACAACATTAATAGATTGAAAAGGCAAGCCAAAGAGTATGAAAATATATCTCCTTCCTTCTTATTTTCCTTCCTTCTATCCAAAAGCACAAAGAACTTACACAAACCAGTATGAAAAAGACAGACAACCCAGTAAAAAAACGGGCAAGACATGATCAAGCACTTTACAAAAGAAGATATCCAAGTGGCCAATAAACATGAAAATGTACTCAGAAGTGTTACCAGAATTATTAGTTATCACAAATATAAATTAACACCCAACAGGTGTCAATATACCACCAAAATGGCTAAAATTAAAACAATACAAAACAGACATTACCAAGTATTGATGGGGATGTGGAGCAAGTGGAACTCTTATACACCACTGGTGGAGTGTAAATTGATTTTAATCACTTTGGACAATTGTTTGGCCATATTGAGTAAAGCTGAACATATACACATCTGTGACTCACTTCCCAGTGCAATGAGTACATGTCTCTTCATGTACACAGATGGGCACCAAAAGATATGAACAAGAATATTCATATTAGCATTATTATAAATATCCCCCAAACTAGATGAAAAATTCCATCAACAGTAAGAATAAATACATTTTGGTGTAATCATACAATGGAATATTATAAAGCAATGGAAATGTATGAATTACTGCTCTACACATCACTGGCCAACCTGGAACTGGTAATATTCTATGAATACTTCTGTGTTTAACTTACCCTTGTTTTCTACCTACAAGGATGTGGAACCGGGTTGGGCTTTGATATGGTCTCTGCTGGGCTTCTCCCTGTCCTCTGACATCCTAGCCTGTGAGCCTGTAAGAGTCCTTGGAGCAATCTGAGGGCTTAAGTGAGTTTATCCAATCTGAGCTGTTAGTCTAAGGAAGTTCTAGAAGTTTGTGATTTTTCTCTCTCTATTGGTTATACTGCTTTGACACTGATAAGAGACTGTTCTGGTAATCAAAGTGGGATTTATCTCCTTTTAGTTGTGTATGCTTCCCAAAACTTATCAGATTGCATGAAATTGTTTTAAAAACAAGAATTCCATATACCCAGGCAATAATTTGTAGACACATAACCTGTCAACAGTTTCACGCAGTATTATTAATCTCTTCAACAAATCTGTAAATTCTTTCAGATGGAAACTGGTTAATATTTAAAATATATACATTTTCACACAGGGGTGGTTGTTTAATTTACACTTAGAATTGCTTTAGGTGCCTAAGCACCATGATTCATGTGTTTAATATCTCAGTGTTGCAGTTCTCTTTTCCTGAGTTTGGGAGAAAACACATATTAGGGAGAAATATGTTTCTGGCTATAATTTATGATGAGGAAATGAGTAATCTTGGTGAAGAATGTTCCCCAAATGCAGAAACTTCTGGAATTTGAAAGTTTGGAACTTTCGACGAACACTTACTGGAGGCCTGTTGAGTGCCAAGCACATATTTTCTTTTGAACCAGTTTACAGTAAGGCTTGCTTGGTTTGATAGAACAACTTACATATTTGATGTTAGTAGATGCTTTGGTATTTGACCACTATTTATAGAGTATTTGGGATTGTTTAAACTCCTTTAGGAGTTAGCATATATGAAAAGTAAAGGAAAATAAATATTAACTGTTTCTGAAAGTCTGGTAACTATTAAGCACTAGAAAATTGGCTACCTCTGACAAGTAGCTTCCTCTCTTTTCCTACATTTTCTATATCCTTTCTCTATCTAGTTGAATGAGGTTAGTAAACTCCTGCCCTACCTCAGTGTTCTTCTTTCCTAGACATTTTTTCATTCATCCCCTAATGATCTTGAGGACCTCTTGAAAGCTGGGGAGTGAACTGAGCACCTTTTATATCTGCTATTCCACCACAGACTCCTGAGTGGGAACCAGATCTCATTCCTTTTTGTATACCTGTAGCACAGTATATACAGTATACAGTGTAGTTTTAGGAACTGAATGAGCAAATTTTTTGCTGGAAGACAGGATGGAGGAATGGTTACAACATCAACTTTGGTGTTGGACAAAATTTGGATTTGAATCCTGCCATTTACTTAGTTTTGTGACCTTGGGAAAAGTTGATTAACCTCTTTGATTTCTGTCCTTGTATCTATAAAATGTTGGTAATACAACCTACTTCACCTTGTTATATATGTAAAGTATGAAATACAGTGGGTACCATATGCTAAGCCCCGTAAAAGGTTTGTTGTCACTGGTCTTCAAACTGGTTGGCAAGCTTTTTCAAGAGAAGGGACCATCACATTGCCCTATGCCCTCCAGTGCCTGGCCACTATAAGGGAGGGCCAGCAGATTCCCCATTTATTCCCCTCTCAAGGGGGAGGGAACATGTGTGGTTCTGTTTTCCTGGGTGGTGTTGGAAAAACAGCAGTTTGCTTCTATGTTCACACACTACTATGAGTTAAGCTGACTGACCTTATTAGCAAAGGTGTAGGTGGGAACACCTTGGGGAATCCTACCTCCAGCCAGGGGCTCTCCTGATGGACATGTGGCCTTGTGATGTTCCTGAAACTCCTGCATTCAGATCTGTCCTGCCCAACTGGGCACAGAGCATTTTTCTGACTAGAAGAATTATTCAAAGATGACTAACATCTACTGAGTATCCACTGTGTTTCTAGTCCTCTCTTACTCCTTCCCAGAGCACTTATTAAGAATCTTCTGTGCTAGGTACTGAGAGTACCACAACGGATGAGAAATATTCAGAAACAGTGTGTGGCAGGACAAAGTGAAAGAGACGAGCAGTTGAGGGATGTTTTGTGAACAGAGAAGGAAATACAGGATCCAGGAAATGGGATTCCTAACAGAATGGGGCTTGCAAAGAATCCAGAGGATGCCATGCTAAATGCTTTGTGTTATTTTGTTTAGTAATATGTTGTAAAATGTTGGTCTAAAATAGAAGCAGAAACAACAAGGTGTTGTTCTGTGTGGGGGATGTATGAGGTAAAGGTAGGACTGGATGATTTCTCAAGGTGCCTCCCAGTCTGATGAATCAGCACAATATGAACTGGTACTTCTGATATAAGTATTTACACAAAAGTCTAAAAGAAAAGAAATATAAACCAGAGTTGAAAATGTTGTCATGGTTAAATTTTTTCTTTTGGAACAGTAACGTAGAAAGACAAAAATGTGGCTAGCATAGAAATCTTATTTGGCTCTCTTTTCCTTTGTAGGAAGATGACCCTTCCTGTGAGTCAAGCAAAGAGAAGAGGCGAGTGAAGAAAAAGGTGTCTTCTGGGGGAGTTTTTGTGAAAAGGTACTAATCAATGAAATAACTTTAAATAAACTTGCTTGATTTTTCTTTTATTTTTAAATTGATATAAATGTAAATCTATAAATTCTTTTCAGAATTACTCTGACATGCTGTTATTCCAGTTCTGAAGGCAGAAGTGTATAATGTCAAAGGGATTAAAATTATATGGACTCAGTTGTATTCCCCCTCCCAATATACTTTTTATATATTTATGTAGGCAAGTCAAAACTCTAGATTTATGAGTAGTTAATTTTGCAAGTATTGACATAAACTTTACAATATAAGAGAACAACAGTAATCAAAAGGTCTAGTTATAAAGATTATTAGAAGTTCTATTATGGCTTCATAATAGATTTATATTTCTTTTACTTTCTCTAGAGAGTACCATTTTACTAGTGTAGGTATAGCTTTTCTTCCAACTTTTCAAATGACTTGATTTTTTAAAAAAAATTTATTTTATTGACGTATAGATATATAATGTTAATTTCTGCTGTACAACAAAGTGATTCAGCTATACACACACACACATTCTTTTCCATTATGGTTTATCACAGGATATTGAATATAGTTCCCTTTGCTATACACTAGTATCTTATTTGTTTATCCAGTCTATATTTAATAGTTTGCATCTGCTAATCTCAAACTCCCAATCCATCCCTCCTCCACTTCTCTCCTCCTTTGGCAACCACAAGTTTGTTCTGTGTTAGTGAGTCTGTATCTGCTTGGTAGATAAGTTCATTTGTGTCATGTTTTAGATTCCAAATATAAGTGGTATCATATATCTGTCTTTCTCTGATTTACTTCATTTAGTATGAAGTAAATGTTGCTGCAAATGGCATCATTTCATTCTTTTTTTATGGCTGAGTAGTATTCCATTGTGTATCTATACCGCATCTTCTTTATCCATTCAATTGTTTTTTCTTTTTTTTTTTTTTATGGTACGCGGGCCTCTCACTGTTGTGGCCTCTCCCGTTGCAGAGCACAGGCTCCGGATGCGCAGGCTCAGCGGCCATGGCCCACGGGCCTAGCCGCTACGCGTCATGTGGGATCCTCCCGGACCGGGGCACAAACCCGCATCCCCTGCATCTGCAGGCAGACTCCCAACCACTGCGCCACCAGGGAAGCCCTATCCATTCAGTTCTTGATGGACACTTAGGTTGTTTCCATGTCTTGGCTATCGTGAATAGTGCTATGAACATAGGGGTACGTGTATCTTTTTGAATTATAGTTTTGTCTGGGAATATACCCAGGAGGTGGGACTGTTGGATCATATGGTAGCTCTATTTGTAGTTTTTTGAAGGCACCTCCATACTGTTTTCCACAGTGGCTGCACCAATTTACATTCCAACTAACAGTTTAGGACAGTTCACTTTGCTCCAGACCCTCTCAGCATTTGTTATTTGTAGGTTTTTTTTAATTGTGCTTACATTTTTTTAACATCTTTATTGGAGTATAATTGCTTTACAGTGAGTGTTGTGTTAGTTTCTGCTGTATAACAAAGTGAATCAGCTATACATATACATACATCCCCATATCTCCTCCCTCTTGGGTCTCACTCCCCCCCTCCCTATCCCACCCCTCTAGGTGGTCACAAAGCACCAAGCTGATCTCCCTGTGCTATGTGGCTGCTTCCCACTAGCTATCTATTTTATGTTTGGTAGTGTTTATATGTCCATGCCACTCTCTCACTTTGTCACAGCTTACCCTTCCTCCTCCCCGTGTCCTCAAGTCCCTTCTCTAGTAGGTCTGCGTCTTTATTCCCATCCTGCCCCTAGGTTCTTCATGACCATTTTTTTTTTTTTTTAGATTCCATATATATGTGTTAGCATATGGCTATTTGTTTTTCTCTTTCTGACTTACTTTACTCTATGACAGTCTCTAGGTCCATCCACCTCACTACAAATGTTGCCATTCTGACCAGTGTGAGGTGGTACCTCATTGCAGTGTTGATTTGCATTTCTCTAATGATTAGCAATGTTGAGCATCTTTTCATGTGCCTATTGGCCATGTGTATGTCAAATGACTTGAGTTTTAAAAAGCATCTGAACTTAGGAGAAAAAGACAAGTAAGTTTTAGAAAAGGACTTTTTACAATAACAACCAAATATCTCCAGGGAAGTTTACATAAAATGAAAATCAGCTCTCATAAAAAGAAAAAAAACCGTAACGCATGTTTGCCAAAAATATACATTTAAATAATCTGCTTTAGAATTCAACCATTGTTTTGTCTTGCAAGCCTTATAAGAAAGGAATAACAGGGCTTCCCTGGTGGCGCAGTGGTTGAGAGTCCACCTGCCGATGCAGGGGACACGGGTTCGTGCCCTGGTCCGGGAGGATCCCACATGCTGTGGAGCGGCTGGGCCTGTGAGCCATGGCCACTGAGCCTGCGCGTCTGGAGCCTGTGCTCCGCAATGGGAGAGGCCACAACAGTGAGAGGCCCGCGTACCACAAAAAAAAAAAAAAAAAAAGGACTAACAGAGACGAGGTTGACTGGACAGGATGAAAAATATGTGGCTTTATTATTCTTTCTCTTTTTTCTCTTTTCCCTTGACTTTGCTGACCAAAAAACCACCATGGCATTTCATTTCAGTTCTGACTTCAATTCCCTCACTTTTCCCACCCCACCCTTTTCTTCCTTGAGCTAGCAAAGACGTGTGACTCTCTTGGGGCACTTGTCTAGTTTCTGCCTCCCTTTGAAGATCTGATTGCTGGCTTTGAACTTGCTTCACTTCCCACCATACCCCAGACTGCCCATCTCTAGGCCCTGGCAAGTACCTTATATGGACAGGCCATTTTGGCCCAGTATCATCAGGACCAGTTTGCCCTGACACGAGTGCATTTGATTGCTAAGACCAGTTCAGCCTGGTCAAAGGCCTGTAAGCAAGTGTTCAAAAATGGCTTACCTATCCTTTTCATAACCTTTATAGTCATTATTGTTAAGTTTCTCTGTGGTTTCCAATAGGCTTTCAATCTGTAGTAAAAACAGCTGTCAACATTTATTGGGCAGTTACTATGTGTGTGATCTGTATCAAGTCCTTTACATGTATTACTGCTTAATTCTCACCACAGCTGTATGAAGAGAGGTACAGCATTTCATACATGGAGATTAAGAAAGTCACCCAGAGTCACACAGCAATGTAGAGCTGGGATTCTAACCTTAGGAGGGGAATTTCAGAGTCTGCATTCTGGAATTCCCAAAGCCAACATTTCTCTTACCTTCTGGGACTACACACAGCCTTACTTTTTCCTTCTAGCCTGATGACTCTAAAGTAATCCCAACCCTGGAAGTAGTTTGTTACACTTCCTCCTGTTTTCTCAAGGCCACATCTCCAGTCTCTGTACAAGTGAGGTAGGAAATACCAGAAGAGTGTTGTAATAGAAGCATGCACCCTTGTGGCAGAGGTTCCCTGGATGTCTCCCAATACCTCTTCTCCCCTTTTTCTATAGTATTAGGGTTTACCTGGGCTTGTGGCTGCTCAGGATAAGGACTGACTTCCCAGTCTTCTTTTGCAGCTAAGATACCAAGTATGGCCAATAGAGTGTGAGCGAAAATGGTGTGTAAAACCTTAGGGGTCATGTCCCTAAAGGGAAAGGGCTTTCCCACACCTTTCCCTTTCTTCTTCTGGAATGTGGGGTGGTAGTGAGTCACTGAACTTTGCAAATGAGAGCACTACCAGGGGTGATGGAGCATAAGACAAAAAGGAGCCAGGACACATGGAAAGAAGAGCCTGGACTTAGCAAGAGCATTGCTAAGTATTAGCAAAATGCAAATCACAACTACAGTGAGTTCTCAGAGAACTCAACTTGGACATTACTCTTACTATTGAGTAAGAGCATAAAATCTTGAGTTAAAGTCTTGTGACTTATCTGCTGTGTGATCTTGGCAACTTCACCTGTGTGAAGTTACAACTGTGTGACCTTAACTTCACTTACCTGGTTTCTTTAGCTGTAAAATGAGGATAATACCACCTACCTAAGAGGACTGTGGTGAAAAATAGGTGAGTTGATATATATCATTTAGTATATTCACTGTTATATACATAGTCAATGTAGCTATTCTACAAAATGACAATCACTAATTTTAGTGTTGGTGATGACCATAGTGCTTTCCACTGCCTCATTTTTTTCCCCTTTATAAGTAGAGAGATGTGGAGCTCACCTCCTCCCACAAGTACATCAAGAAATCCATCCACAAGTGGAATAGTTCTCACAGAACACCCACTGAATGCTTTCAGATCTCATACAACCAAAGCTTCAAGAAGGATCCCCATGTAACTGGGTAGGATGAAGGGAAAAGGGAGAAGAGGAGGAATTGGGATGGGACCTGCACCCCTGGGAGGGAGCTGTGAAGGAAGAATGCTAACCTCACCCTGGGAAACTCCTTCACCAGCTGGGAGGTGTGCCAGGACAGATAGATAGGGAGCTTCAGAGGCTGAAGAGGAGGGTATGGGAGTTGGCTTGAGGCACTGCAGGGTACGGAGAGACCAATGCAGAAGGTCCTGACCACGTCACCACACTTCCCAGCCCAAGATGTGCGCCTGCTGGTGTGCAGAGTGACTGGGTGCTGAAACTCGGGCTTCAGCAGACAGACCTGAGGAGAGGACTCGGTTTGGTCACATGGAGACAGACCAAAGGGTCTGGAGCATGGTCCGGACCATAACTGGGGGCATGTGCTTGTGGAGGTGGGGCTGAAAGCTGAACTGATAGCTGGCCATCCCACTGTGGTTGCTGGGATGCAGCTTTGGCAGGTTCCTGCTCTGGTGGACTTTTCACTGGGCCCGCACACGTGTGCCTGAGGGCGCTGTGGGCCGACTGTCTGAGGGTTCAGGGGATGCAGCTCCAGTGGGTTTATGCGGTGGTGGCTTGGTGAGTGAGTATGCTCTGAACTTAGTACCAGGGCCCCCAAGAGGAGGTGGGCCCAAAGGGCAGTGCCAGCAACACTGATCTTTGTGGGTGCACACACCGGGTGGCAGGTGGCATCACAGAATCCCACGTCTTGGCAGGCAGCTCCTGGGGAGGAACATGCAGTGGCTCCTCTCCCAGAGGGAGCACTCCAGTCCTGCCTACTTCACACCACAGCTTGGAACCAGATCCGGGGATTTGCACTACAACAACTGGGGAGCAGACCCTGCCCCTGACAGGGCTGTGACACCCACAGAGCAAAGAGGAGGCCTTGCTCAACATCCAGTGTGGGCTCTGACACTAATCACACTCCCCTATCAAGGGGATAATGGCCAGCACACACACAGGAAAGATGTGGCAAGCATCAATACGAAAAACAGCCCTTGCGCCAAAGATGTTGGACTCAGGCAGGCTACACTGGGATGCCCCCACATAAAAACAGCCCTTCCAGACCACAGTAGATAACTGCTTCTCCTAAATTCGTAGTCAGAGAAATATAAGAAAAAAGAAGCAAAGGAATTACTCCCAATTAAAAGAACAAGAGAAATCCCCTGAAAGGACAAACAGTGAAACAAACCTCTACAGTCTACCAGACCCTGAGTTCAAAAAGGAGGTAATAAAAATGCTGAAGGAATTAAGAAATGCTATTGATAGAAATGTAGATCACTGTACAAGGAACTAGAAACTGTAAAGAGGAGCCAATCAAAATTAGACAACTCAATTGCCGAGATGAAAACCGAATCTAAAGGCAATAAACAGCAAAGTAAATAATGCAGAAGAACAAATAAGTGATCTGGAAGATAGAATAATGGAGATCACCCAGTCAAAACAGCAGACAGAACATATGCTATCTATGGGATAATATAAAGCACACCAATCTACTACGTCTAATAGGGTTCCCAGAAGAAGAAGAAAGAGAAAAGGGGATTAAAAATGTATTCGAATAAATTATGGCTGAAAAGTTCCCAAACCTAAAGAAGGTATTAGATATCCAGGTCCAGGAAGCACAGAGGGTTCCAAACAAGATGAACTCAAACAGACCTACTCCAAGATATATCATAATTAAAGTGGTAAAAGTTAGGATTCTAAAGGCAGCAAGAGAAAAACAGTTATAAGGGAACCCCATAAGGCTATCAGCTGATTTCTCTACAGAAACTTTCCTGGCCAGAAGGAAATGGCAAGATATATTCAAAGTCCTGGAAGGGAAAAACCTGCAACCTAGGATATTCTACCCAGCAAGATTATCATTTAGAATAGAAGGAGACAAAAAGAATTTCTCAGACAAGCAAAAACTAAGAGAGTAAACAGCAATACTAAACCTATCTTAAATATTGAAAGCTCTTCTCTAAATTGAAAAGAAGCAACAATCTATAGGAAAGGGAAAAATCACAATAGAAAAGGTAAATATATAAAAGGATTGAAGATCATTTAAATAAGACAGTACACAGTTAAACAATCCAAAAAATTCGTGAAAATGATTGAACAGAAAAGGATAAACATGAAGATGTAAAATAGGACATGAAAATCACAAAATGTAGGGAAGGGGAGTAAGAAATGTAGATCTTTTAGAATGTGTTTGAGCTCATATAACTACCAGTCTAAAGCAAGTAGATACAGTGACAGTTTAACATAGTTGAAAACCAGAGTAACCACAAATCAAAAAAACAAACAATAGATTCCCCAAAACCCAAAAGGAACTCAGGCATAATAAAAAAGAAAACTATCAAATCACAAAAGGAAACATAAGAAGAAAGGAACAAAGAAGAAATACAAAATCAACTGGAAAACAAGGTTTAAAATGGCAATAAATATATACTTATCAATAATTACTTTAAATGTCAATGCACTAAATGCTCTGATCAAAAATCACAGAATGGCAGATTGGATAATAAAACAAGAACCTACAATATACTGCCTACAGGAGACACACTTTAGGGTGAAGGACACACATAGATTGAAAATGAGGGGATGGAAAAAGATATTTCATGCAAATGGAAATGACAAGAAAGGGGGGGTAGTAATACTCATATAAGACAAAATAGACTTTAAAAAACAAAGGCCATAAAGAAAGATAATGAAGGACACTGTATAATGATAAAAGGATCAATACAAGAAGAGGGTAGTACACTCATTAACATATATGCACTCAATATAGGAGCACCTAAATACATAAAACAAATGCTACCAAACATAAAGGGAGAAATTGACAGTAATACAATAAGAGTAGGAGACTTTAACACTGCAGTGTCATCAATGGACACAGATCTTCCAGACAGAAAATTGATATGGCAACAGAGATCCTAAATGGCACGATAGAACAGTTAGACTTAATTGATATCTTCAGGACATAACACCCCCCCAAAACCAGTATACACATTCTTTTCAAGTGCACATGGGACATTCTCTAGGATAGACCACATACTAGGACACAAAACAAGCCTCAACAAATTTCAGAATAGAAATTATTTCAAGCATCTTTTCTGACCACAACCCATGACATTTTTCACAACTAGAACAAATAATCCTAAAATTTATATGGAACCACAAAAGACCCAGAATTGTGAAAGCAATTCTGAGGAAAAAGAACAAAGCTAGAGGCATAACCCTCCCAGACTTCAGACAATACTACAAAGCTACAGTAATCAATACAGTGTTGTATTAGCACAAAAACAGACATCTGGATCAATGGGACAGAATAGAGAGCTGAGAAACACACACATGTATGGCCAATTAATCTTCAGCAAAGGAGGCAAGAATATACCATGGAGAAAAGACAATCTCTTCAATAAGTGGTGCTGGGAAAACTGGACAGCTACATGTAAAAGAATGAAATGAGAACATTCTCTAACCCCATATACAAAAATAAACTCAAAAAAATGAACTGATATAAGGACCTAAATAATACCTTTATTTACTGATAAAACTGATATTGGAGAATGTGGTTAATATCTTCAGTCCAGTAAACTTATCACTGACCCCTGAATCGGACAGACTTACCTTGTCCCAAGTATCATTGTACTAGAGCAGGCCTCACCCTGCAGAGGTGAACTTGATCCTACAGGAGCAGAACAGAATGAATGCCCTTCTGTAGACAGGCTGGTCCCAAACAAGAATGGGGAGAAGTGGCTGGGCTACTTGGGCCTTGTTTCTCCTTTCACCTTACTTAATCACCTAGGGCAGGGTGGTTGAAGGAAGAGTGATTACAATGTTATGCTATTGGAGCTTCCTTCACATGGAGGAAAGAAATACTTCCTCTCAATATTCTAGCATATTTTAAATCGTAACAAATGAATAATTTACCTGTTTACTGTCTGTCTTCTCCAACTAAGATTGTCAGTTCCATGATAAGGAAGCCATGTTCAGCTCTGTGCACATGGGTACCAGCATGTTGTCTGGCCCGTAGCAGGCATTCTTATTTACTGAGTGAGCAAATGTACTGTAGAGATTATTACAATGGAACCTATATGGTCTTTATTTACGAATCCAAAACAAATATATCTACAGTGTGCCAAGAATTTTCTTAGGCAAGAGGATTCTGAGATATTTTGAATCAAAATACAGAAAGTTTTGTTTTGAAAACAAGCCAGCTGTTAGCTCTTTGAAAAAAACTTAGTTGGAGAGCCTCTGATTCTCACTCGCTGGACCATACAAGGTCAGTCTTTTGACTGCTCTATACTTTAGATTCCTTATTTATAACTAAACAAATTTGCAACAAAGAAATCCTGTATGATTTACAGTTGTTCAAGCAAACAAGAAAACTCTGGTTCAGTTTCTATGAGCTATCAAAAGGATAAAGACAAAATGCCTGTCTATCTCAAATCAATCAGGTTTTGAATGGCATCCTTTCAACATAATGAAATAAAGACATATATAAAAAACAAAGACAAAATACACCTTCCCATTCTAAAACATTTCCTTTAGTCCATATGTACTTTAAATAATCTTGTATTAAGTTCCTACTGCAACTTTCAATGTTCAGAGTAAATCCATCCTGGCACAGTGTTTGTTCTAAGAAGTCAACAGCAGCAGGAGTAGGAGCATAATATAGTAGTTTCACTGTTATTTCCAGAGTCTATAAAATCCCAATGCTATTGCCAGGCAAGTAAACACTGAGGCTGTGAAAAGAAGAAAACATGTTATAGGTAATGCATTTGTGATTATCTTGCAGAGACAAAGAGAATAATGTCATCTTCAATTTAAATTGAAAGAAAAATCAGGAAATCCAACCAATTTTCTTTTTTTCTTTGCCTGCATTGCGTGGCATGTGGGATCTTAGTTTCCCATCAAGGGATCAAACCCACGCCTCCTGCATTGGAAGCATGGAGTCTTAACCACTGGACCACCAAGGAATTCCCAATCCAACCAATTTTCTACTTTAGGTTTTTAATTCCCTAGAAAATTAAGCTAAGGATAAAGGATATCCATTAGGGCTAGATTAATATCAATTCTTCTTAAAAGCTTCCTGTATTTTAAACCAGAATAAGGATGACAGTAATTTAAAAGTGTACATTATGTCAGTTAGAATCTATAAAGTGTTTAAAGTCATTATTAACATTAGCATTATTAACAATGACTACTTTAAATAATTACAAACTCTAATTTTAGAAATAATTTATAAGTGAAAAACCACCTTTCTTACATGTACTAAAAAATTACATAGTTAAGCCAGTAAAATAGACATCCATATCATCCATAAGAAAATTTTAATTGACTTTTCAGTACATTTAAAAATGATTTCATGCCTGCTGAGCTCCCATGCCAGTCCCCTGCCCTCCAAGGCTCCCCCTTCCCCCCCTCCATAGCTGCATTTGTACTGGGGGCATAGGAGGGAGGCTGGGGAGATCAGGAGTGGCAGGCAGGAGGGGCTCTCCCAGACCCCAGACTGGAAGAGCAGGAGAGGAGAGGAGGGCATTTGCCCTGCCCACTCCAGCCCAGGAAGCCTGCTGGGCTCCAAGGTGAGGTCCCCTGCCCTCTGAAACGAGGGGTTGGGGGCACACCTGGGTCCCTTCTGTTCCTTGAGCCTAAGCCCTATGCCCCAGAGCCCCCGGGGCCTTTTCCAGCCCTGTGGGTCCTGAGCATTGGCCCTGCCCACTGCCCAAACCTCACCCTTGCTTAGGTCCCGCTCTCCACAGCCAACGCCCTCCTCCCCCATCTTTTTTCCCCCCTCCTCCTCGTTTTTACTATTGTGGTACTGATGTCCCTTCCGGTTGTTGATTCATCTATATTTTTATTTTTACATTATTTGTAACATATCTGTTAGTTTCCTAGTCTAATTTTATTTTTTACTTTGTTATTGTTCTTTTTTTTTGGCCACCCGATGCAGCTTACAGGATCTTGATTTGTGAACCCGGGGTTAGGAGGAAGCTCCTGTGGTGGGAGCTCCAAGTCCAAACCACTGGACTAACAGAGAACCTCAGACCTCAGGGAATATTCATTGGAGTGAGGTCTCACAGAGTTCCTCATCTCAGCACCAAGACCCAGCTCTACCCAATAGCCTACAAACTCGTGTTGGAAGCCTCAGGACAAACAACCAGTAAAACAGGAACACAATCCCACTCATAAAAGAAAAAAAAAATGAGATGGCAAAAAAATATGTCACAGATGAAGGAGCAAGGTAAAAACCTACAGGACCAAATAAACGAAGAGGAAATAGGCAATCAATCTGAAAAAGAATTCAGAGTAATGATATTAAAGATGATCCAGAATCTCAGAAACAGAAGCATGGATTGAGAAAATACAAGAAATGTTTAACAAAGATCTAGAAGAACTAAAGAACAAACAGAGATGAACAACACAATAACTGAAATGAAAAATACACTAGAAGGAATCAATAACAGAATGGAGGCAGAAGAACAAATAAGTGAGTTGGAAGACAGAATGGTGGAAATAACTGCTGAGGAGCAGAATGAAGAAAAAAGAATGAAAAGAATTGAAGACAATCTCAGAGACCTCTGGGACAATACTAAACGCACCAACATTTGAATTACAGGGGTCCCAGAAGAAGAGAAAAAGAAAGGGTCTGAGAAAATAATGTGAGGAGATTATAGTGGAAAACTTCCCTAATGTGGGAAAGGAAATTGTCACCCAAGTCCAGGAAGCACAGAGAGTCCTATACAGGATAAACCCTAGGAAAAACACACCAAGACACATATTAATCAAACTAACAAAAATTAAATTCAAAGGAAAAATATTAAAAGCAGCGAGGGAAAAACAAAAAATAACATACAAAGGAATCCCCATAAGGTTACCAGCTGATTTTTCAGTGGAAACTCTGCAGGCAAGAAGGCAGTGGCAGGATATACTTAAAGGTGATGAAAGAGAAAAATCTACAACCAAGATTACTGTACCCAGCAAGGATCTCATTCAGATTTGATGGAGAAGTCAAAAGCTTTTCAGAGAAACAAAAGCTAAGAGAATTCAGTAACACCAAATGCTAAAGAAACTTCTCTAAGTGGGAAACACAAGACAAGAAAAAGACCCACAAAAACAAACCCAAAACAATTAAGAAAATGATAATACGAACATACATATCAATAATAACTTTGAATGTAAATGGATTAAGTGCTCCAACAAAAGACAGACTGGCTGAATGGATACAAAAACAGGACCCATATATATGCTCACTACAGGAGACCCACTTCAGACCTAGGAACACATACAGACTGAAAGTGAAGGGATGGAAAAAGACATTCCACGCAAAAGGAAATCAAAAGAAAGCCGGAGTACCAATACTTATATCAGATAAAACAGACTTTAAAATAAAGACTGTTACAAGAGATAAGGAGGGACACTACATAATGATCAAAGGATCAGTCCAAGAGAAGATATAACAATTATAAATGTTTATGCACCCAACATAGGAGTACCTCAATACATAAGGCAAATGCTAACAACCATGAAAGGAGAAATCGACAGTAACAATAATAGTAGGAGACTTTAACACCCCACTTACACCAAAGGACAGATCATCCAAACAGAAAATAAATAAACACAAGCTTTAAATGACACAATAGACTAGATAGATCTAATTGATATTTATAGAACATTCCACCCAAAAGTGGCAAAATACACTTTCTCCTCAGGTGCACATGGAACATTCTCCAGAATAGATCACATCTTGGGTTGCAAATCAAGCCTCGGAAAATTCAAGCATCTTTTCTGACCACAATGCTGTGAGATTAGAAATCAATTAAGAGGAAAAAAACTGTGAAAAACACAAATACATGGAGGCTAAACAGTGCACTACTAAATAACCAAGAGATCACTGAAAAAATCAAAGAAGAAATAAAAAAAATACAGAAACAAATGACAACGAAAACACGACGACCCAAAACCTATGGGACGCAGCAAAAGCAGTTCTAAAAGGGAAGTTTACAGCAATTCAATCTCACCTCAAGAAACAAAAATCTCAAACAATCTAACCCTATACTTAAAACAACTAGAGAAAGATGACCAAAGAAAACCCAAATTCAGTAGAAGGAAAGAAATCATAAAGATCAAAGCAGAAAGAAATGAAATAGAAACAAAGAAAACAATAGCAAAGATCAATAAAACTAAAAGATGGTTCTTTGAGAAGATAAAATTGATAAACCCTTGCCACACTCATCAAAATAAAAAGGGAGAGGATGCAAATCAATAAAATTAGAAATGAAAAAGGAGAAATCACAATGGACACTGCAGAAATACAAAGGATTATAAGAGACTACTACAAACAACTATATGCCAATAAAATGGACAACCATGAAGAAATGGAAAAATTCTTGGAAAGGTACAATTTTACAACACTGAACCAGGAAGAATTAGAAAATATAAACAGACGTATCACAAGTAACGAAATTGAAACTGTAATTAAAAATCTTCCAACACACAGAAGTCCAGGACCAGATAGCTTCACAGGTGAATTCTATCAAACATTTTGAGAAGAGTTAACACCAATCCTTCTCAAACTCTTCCAAAAAACAGCAGAGGGAGAAACACTCCCAAATTCATTCTATGAAGCCACCATCACCCTGATACCAAAACCAGAAAAAGATATCACAAAAAAAATTGCAGACCAATATCACTGATGAACATACATGCAAAAATCCTGAACAAAATACTAACGAACAGAATCCAACAGCACATTAAAAGGGTCATACACCATGATCAAGTGAGATTTATCCCAGGGATGCAAGGATTCTTCAATATACGCAAATCAATGTGATATACCATGATAACAAATTAAGGAATAAAAACCATACGATCATCTCAATAGATGCAGAAAAAGCTTTTGACAAAATTCAACATCCATTTATGATAAAAACTCTCCAGAAAATGGGCATAGAGGGAACCTACCTCAGCATAATAAAGGCCATATATGACAAACCTACAGCAAGCATCATACTCAATGCTGAAAAACTGAAAGCATTTCCTCTAAGATCAGGAACAAGACAAGGATGTCCACTCTCGCCACTCTTATTCAACACAGTTTTGGAAGTCCTAGCCATGGCAATCAGAGAAGAAAAAGAAATAAAAGGAATACAAATTGGAAAAGAAGAAGTAAAATTATCACTGTTTGCAGATGACATGATACTATACATAGAAAATCCTAAAGATGCCACCAGAAAACTACTAGAACTAATCAATGAATTTGGTAAGGTTGCAGGATACAAAATGCACAGAAATCTCTGGCATTCCTATACACCACCAACAAAAAATCAGAAAGAGAAATTAAGGAAACACTCTCATTTACCATTGCAACAAAAAGAATAAAATACCTAGGAATAAATTCTTCCTAAGGAGGTGAAAGACTTGTACTCAGAAAACTATAAAACACTGATGAAAGAAATCAAAGATGACATAAACAGATGGAGAAATATACCATGTTCTCTGATTGGAAGAATCAATATTGTGAAAATGACTATACTACCCAAAGCAATCTACAGATTCAGTGCAATCCCTATCAAACTACCAATGGCATTCTTCACAAAATTAGAACCAAAAAAAAACCGAATAGCCAAAGCTATCTTTAGAAAGAAAAACGGAGTTGGAGGACTCAGGCTCCCTGACTTCAAACTATACCACAAAGCTACAGTAATCAAGACAGTGTGGTACTGGCACAAAAACAGAAATATAGATCAATGGTCCAGGATAGAATGCCCAGAGATAAACCCATGCACATATGGGCACCTAATTTACGACAAAGGAGGCAAGAACATACAGTGGAGAAAAGACAGCCTCTTCAATAAGTGGTGCTGGGAAAACTGGACAGCTACATGTAAAAGAATTAAATTAGAACATTACCTAACACCGTACACAAAAATAAACTCAAAATGGATTAAAGACTTAAATGTAAGACCAGACACTATAAAACTTTTAGAGGAAAAGATAGGAAAAACACTCTTTGACATAAACCACAGCAAGATCTTTTTTGACCCACCTCCTAGAGTAACAGAAATAAACACAAACAAATGGGACTTAATTAAACTTAAAAGCTTTTGCACAGCAAAGGAAACCATAAACAAGACCAAAAGACAACCCTCAGAATGGGAGAAAATATTTGCAAATGAAACAACAGACCAAGGAATAATCTCCAAACTATACCAACAGCTCATGGAGCTCAATATCAAAAAAACCAAACAATCCAGTTAAAGAATGGGCGGAAGACCTAAACAGACATTTCACCAAGGAAGACATACAGATGGCCAAGAAGCACATGAAAAGATGCTCAACATCACTAATTATTAGAGAAATGAAAATCAAAACTACAGTGAGGTATATCACCTCATGCCAGTCAGAATGGCCAGTATCAAAAAAGTTAGAAACAATAAATGCTGGAAAGGGAGTGGTGAAAAGGGAACCCTCCTACACTGTTGGTGGGAATGTAAATTGATATAACCACTATGGAAAACAGTATGGAGGTTCCTTAAAAAACTAAAAATAGAACTACCATACAACCCAGCAATCCCAGTACTGGGCATATACCCTGAGAAGACAATAATTCAAAAAGAGACATGCACCACAATGTTCACTGCAGCACTATTTACCATAGCCAGGACATGGACATCAACAGATGAATGGATAAAGATGATGTGGCACATATATACAATGGAATATTATTCAGCCGTAAAAAGACATGAAACTGAGTTATTTGTAGTGAGGTGGATGGATCTAGAGTCTGTCATACAGAGTAAGTCAGAAAGAGAAAAATACCATTATGCTAACACATATATATGGAATCTAAAAAAAAAATGGTACTGATGAACCTAGTTGCAGGGCAGGAATAAAGAGGTAGGCATAGAGAATGGACTTGAGGACATGGGGTGGGAGGGCAAAGCTGGGACAAAGTGAGAGTAGCGTTGACATATATACACTACTGAATGTAAAATAGTTGGCTGGTGGGAAGCAGCAGCATAGCACAGGGAGATCGGCTTGGTGCTTTGCGATGACCTAGAGGGGTGGGATAGGGAGGATGGAAGGGAGGCTCAAGAGGGAGGGGATATGGGGACATGTGTATGCATATGGCTGATTCGCTTTGTTGTGCAACAGAAACTATCACAGTATGGTGAAGCAATTATTTTTTAAAAATGGCAAAAAGAAAAAGTGATTTTATAATTATTAAACATTTATAAATAAAAAATGAAATTTTAATGGAAGCCCTTTTAAAAAAACTCAATGAGGTAGAAGAAAAGGCAGAGAAAGCATCAGGCTTCTTTTTTTAAATTAATTTATTTATTAATTTATTTGTGTTTGGCTGTGTTGGGTCTTCATTGCTGCTTGTGGGCTTTCTCTAGTTGTGGCAAGCGGGGGCTATTCTTTGTTGCAGTGCGAGGGCTTCTCATTGTGGTGGCTTCTCGTTGCGGAGCGTGGGCTCTAGGAGCACAGGCTTCAGTAGTTGTGGCACGTGGGCTCAGTAGTTGTGGCTTGCGGGCTCTAGAGTGCAGGCTCAGTAGTTGTGGTGGCCGGGCTTAGTTGCTCTAAGGCATGTGGGATCTTCCTGGACCAGGGCTAGAACCCGTGTCTACTGCACTGGCAGGCAGATTCTTAACCACTGTGCCACCAGGAAAGGCTCGCATCAGGCTTTTTAAATAGTTAATATACCACCTGCTCTCTATGTTACATCATTCTGGATAGAAAACCTTTCTGTTCTCCTTAAGAAGGTGAATTTGGGTGAGGCTTTTAGGGACTCCCTAGATTCTAGTCTGTTTAAACAGCCATGATTTAAAAATAGAGACTCTGAGATGAAGAGCAAACTTCTATGATTAAAGACACAAGAGGGACTTCCCTAGTGGCACAGTGGTTAAGAATCCGCCTGCTGATGCAGGGGACACGGGTTTGAGCCCTGGTCCGGCAAGATCCTACATGCTGCGGAGCAACTAAGCCCATGTGCCACAACTACTGAGCCCGTGCACCTAGAGCCCAGGCTCCTCAACAAGACAAGCTACTGCAGTGAGAAGCCCACGCACTGCAACGAAGAGTAGCCCCTGCTTGCCGCAACTAGAGAAAGCCTGCACGCAGCCAAACAATTAAAAAAAAAAAAAAAAAAAAAAAAGACATGAGAAACAGCCTTTCATAGTTAAGGCTATCCTATTTTTAATGCGTAAATCTAATTATACATTATCCCCTTTGGTCACACTACTTACTGAAACTTGATTAATGACAAGATCATTTCCTTAATTTTAAGAAATGGGATTAGGTCTCTCTGAGACACAGCGGGAAGCTGGACAGTTGAGGAGAAAGAATAACACTTAAACAGTTTCTTGTCTTGTTGCCACTGGTCAATTATACATTCTCTCATTTGATCCTGCTACTGCTTACCATGTTCCAGATAGTGTGCTAAAGAATTTCATGTATCACCTTATTTATCCATAATTAAAACCCTATGAGGTTGGTGATAGTATTCCCATCATACAGACGAGGTAACAAGCCCAAAGTTTTACTGCTAGCAAGTGGTGGAAGCAGGACTCAACACTATGTGCACCTGTCTCCAAGGTAGTTGCTGTTACTCTTAAAAATAAAGGGTGGTGCCTTCAGAACTGTTAGTTGTAAATACTCAGTGAAAAAAGGAAAGGAAGATAACTCTTTAGGTAAATACACTAGAAGAAGCTGAGTGGAATACAAAGCTCTTCCTAACCTGTGGTGCTTTGAGGTCTGTTTTGAAAGTGGGAATGAACACTGCAAACTGTGCTGATTTGACATTTCCCGTTAGCATTCCTATTGGACAGAAGATCTCTGGTTCCAGAGACTTTGCTAGAATAGGGGTTTTCAAAACTTGTTTTAGCCTTAGAACCCTTTCTTCAAATGGATCTTAGATGCTAAGTCATTCAAGTTGAAGAGAGGAAGGGGGAGTCGGGGTGTGCATCAGCTGAGGGCTAGGGGCTCCATCTCTACTCCTGCTGCTGCTTCAACATAATTAGGGCCTACCCAGAAAATCACTGATGGTATAAAGCAGCAATTTTATTTTGGACAATTCAATAACATATAATTTTTAAATGTGCCTATCTTTTTGACCCCAATTTTTAGATGTGCATAATCAATTTATTATATAGAAATACTAGCATGATGGCATAAAGGGGTGTGTGTGTATTTACTCACATATATATGGCTATTCGGTCCAATAGTTTTTTAAAATAAATTTATTTATTTTATTTATTTTTGGCTGCATTGGGTCTTCATTGCTACACGTGGGCTTTCTCTAGTTGTGGCGAGCAGGGGCTTCTCTTGTTGCGGAGCACGGGCTCTAGGCACACGGGCTTCAGTAGTTATAGCACGGGCTCTAGAGTGCAGGCTCAGTAGTTGTGGCGCACGGGCTTCATTGCTCCGCGGCATGTGGGATTTTCCCAGACCAGGGCTCGAACCCGTGTCCCCCGCGTTGGCAGGTGGATTCTTAACCACTGGTGCCACCAGGGAAGCCCACAATATTGTTTTAAATAAAGACAGTTGGGAGCAGAATGTCTGTTAATAGAGGTTTGGATAAATAAATTATGGTATTTTCATACAATAGTATGTTTTCTAGTTAAAAAAAAAAGTCTATATATGTATTCATGTGGAAAGAGAATCAAGACATTTGGTTAAATTTTTAGAAGTTGTACTCTGTACAGTATCATCTAATTACTGTTTAAAAAATCTGCAATGTTCACATAAAGAAGGAAAAGCCTAGAAAGATATATACTACTAATAGTAAATACATATGGGGAGGGAGAAGGCTTTCACTTTTACTATATTGCTTTTGAATTATATGAACAATGTAGGATGAAAATATATTTTTTATACAAATAAAAATGTACTACTCGACTAGGGCATTCTTTCTAACTCCTTGGGGGCTCTGTAAATTGGTCAGGTCACACGGTACTTGAGGAACTCAGTATGTGACAAATAATCTAATTTTGGGTAGTATCCCTGCTCTGTCAGTTGGATTCAAGATAGGAGGTAGTTTTTGCCCCTTTGCTTGCTGTGGTTTTTAATGGTCTATATCTATTTTGGTGATCTTTATCTAAAAATTTTCATTTTTTTCATTGTGGAATACCCAGTGTATCTTTGCATCGTTTTGTACTTGTGTTTATGTTTATCTTTGACATCCATATACTTTTTCCTATTAGGAGGATGCAGAGTTGCCTGTTAAACTTATATCCTAAATTTACTGCCTATTAAATTTACATTTTCCAAGTACTCCAGGGAACCAAACAATAAAGGAGATCTGTTACAGCTCCTCCTTTTTTTCTTCTGTGCCCCATGGCTACCTTGGGAGGTAGGAGCTAATAAGTCCGAAAATCAAATGACAGTAATTCCTTTCTCTGACAAACACAGCCTTACCTGCAAGGTAACGAATTGTCTCAAGCTTGTTAGACTCCATTAGGGTTTTTAAAGAAGCAATTTCAGTGTCAATTTTGTTACCGGTCTCTGAAATAATACCTCTGGTTTTGGTATCCTGTAGTAATTAAGAATAAGACAATTAAATTTTGTCCCTGTGTATCGTGGAGAAAAATGTTTACTTTAGAAATCCTCACTTATGGGCTAATTTTGTGTAACAAAAGTTTTAAGTGGGGAAACACAGTAAAAAAGCACAGTGATATTAAAAAGAAAAAATAACACTACATGAATATTACAAATTGACAAAAAGTATTCCTTCTACTTTGATATTTGGAGACTATTTCTTAGGATTATCACATTCTGGGCACATTCTACTAAAAGCCTCACAGGAAGATACAGGCATACCTCATTTTATTGTGCTTCGAAGATGCTGCATGTTTTTTTTAAACAAATTGAAGCTTTGTGGCAACCCTGAGTCAAATAAGTGTATTGGCACCATTTTTCCATGAGCATTTGCTCACTTCATGTCTCTGTGTCACATTTTGGTGATTCTTGCAATACTTCAAACTTTTTCATTATTACTATATTTATTATGGTGATCTGTGATCAGTGATCTGTGATGTTACTATTGCAAAAGATTACCATGCACTGACAGCTCAGAAGATGGTTAGCATCTTTGTAGTAGTTATTTTTAAATTAAGGTATGGATATTGTTTATTTAGATATAGTGCTACTGCACACTTAATAAACTACAGTATATTGTAAACATAACTTTTATATGCACTGGGAAACCAAAAAATTTGTGTGACTCACTTTATTTCAGTATTTGCTTTATTGCTGTTGTCTGGAAATGGACCTGCAATACCTCTGAGGTATGCCTGTATTTGAGACCTAAATATATGAGGATAAACTAAGAAGCAAAAATGTTAGTCACAGAACTATCACCTTATGTGTATAAAGTCCATAGGATATCATAGTTAAAACTTTAAATATATTTTGCAAAAGGAAAAACCAACTGGGTTTATAATATGAACTGGCACCAATATTAAAGGAGAGGGCAGAAATGCTTGTTGGGTAACACTGAATGCTATATGCATAGGGACTAAGGGGTAGAAAGAGAAATAAGATGATATTTAGAGCTCAGAAATTAGCTGGGAGAGAATTTGTTGATTTCCTTGTTTATCTCCTTTATCTGGCCAAGAAGTTAGAGAAGGGAATATAGGCTGCTTAGAACGGCAAATGGGACCTTCGCGTCTACTGAATTATAATCAAGAGTGATGTCTCTTATGTTAGACTGTAGACCGAGTGACTTTTAACGTTTAAGAAAAGGACTAGGCTGAGTCAGAAAGCTAGGTTTTACTCAGCCACAGAGATTAAATAATGATCACAATTTAGGATTACTGAGAGGTAAACAGTAGTTATGAGTATGGAGTTTAGAATCCAGGTTGACATCTGGCTCTACCACTTTTTAGTTGTGTGACCTTAACTTCCTTCTGCCTCACTTTCCAAATCGGTAGAATGGGAATAGAGTGCCTACCTCACACAGAGGCTGATACGAGGATTAAATAAATAATAGACATAAAAGGTAAGTAAAACAGTATCTAACATAAAAATTTTTTATTTGACTGAACCTAGGCATTCATTGAAATACTAATTGTGAATCCTTGTCTTTTTAAAAAAATAGTTCTCTTCCATATAAAAATAATTTAGTTAAAAAAAAGTATGCTACCTGGAAAGCTTGATTCTGACTCAGAAGTCACAGCTCAGGTACTACCATCCACCTGGTAGCAGCTTCCCCCAAAGTACTGGTTAACTATAATAGCTATGAGGAAATCATGGATTCTATAGGGCTAGCTTGTTGAAGTCCAAACTTATAAAATGATACACATAAAGGCAGTTACATAAGGCATGAGAGCTATACAGAAGAGAAACTTTTACATAGCAGCTTACATTTTTGGTAAATTCTGTGGTTGCCTCCATAAGTTTCTTTTCTTGATCTGTAAACTAAACGATATGGTTTATCAAGAGGTTAAAAAAAAGATGACTAAAAGGAATTAAAAAGGAGTAAGCGCAAAAAAGTACATTTAAAAGCACATTACCATATCTGTTACTCTGCTCCTTTCTAGGTTGATATCCAGTTTATTATCTGCTCTGATTCGACTGGTTTCATTCTTTAAAGAAAATAAAAATATTTAAAAAGTGATCTTGTAATGAATATTTGTTCTGAAATTAATGAACTATTCTGAAGTGGGGAAAAAAGTTTCACTTACTATCAGTTGTTGCTTAACTTGTTCTAATTCAATTTTCATTTTCTAGGTATAAAGAAAGATCACACACAATTGGTGTTAAACCAAAAGTCCATATTATGATTTATTAAAAAAAATCTGAAACCCTGCATAAGCAAAAATTGGACATTCTGTGGATTTCTAATACATTTTCTGATTAAGAATAAAGACAAAAAAAGAATAGTTCATCGTATTCAGAAAATAATTATGAACATAACATTAGACAATGTATTTATGTTTCAATATAGTAGTCCCCCCGATCCACTGGGGATATGTTCCAAGACCCCAAGTGGAGGAAACCTCGAATAGTACTGAACCCTATACGTACTATGTTTTTTCTTATACTAATGGGTAGGTAGCATATACAGTGTGGATACACTGGACAAAGAGATGATTCATGTCCTGGGGGGAATGGAGTGGGACAGTGAAAGATTTCATCATGCTACTCAGAACAGTGTGACATAAACATATGAATTGTTTATTTCTGGAATTTTCCACTTAATATTTTCAGACTGCAGTTGACCACGAGTAACTAAAACTGTGGAAAGCGAAAATGCAGATAAGGGGGGACCTACTGTATTCTACTTAAAAAAAAAAAAGATTGATATTCTAAATTTTAAAATATTTTAAGCTAGTGGGTACAAAGTTCTGACTGAATTACAGAAACATTTTTCTCTTAAGTGACAAAATAATTATTACAGAACCAAAAAAAATGGAAAATGCCACATTACTGTCAGTTCTGAGAATATTATTCTGAACTACACTAGAAATGTAATAAAATATATGTAGCTCAAAGATTTCCTTTTATGTGACCTGTATAAGATACAACTGTCATTCTTTAGTATGTAAGAAACTATGATGTATACATAGATTAGGTATGGTCAAACATGTATCTTTTATCTAAAAACTTGCTAATAATTATTTAATAACCACATGAAATTGTTTTGGGGTCCTTTTCTTCACCAAGTAGGATACTTATGAAATCAGTTATCTTATTAGTAATAAATTGAGACTTGTATCACCTGGTTCTCTGCTCGCAGATTTGCAAATTCACTTTTCTCTAGGATGACCATGTCTTTCCTGATGGAGTCCAAATGAGCCATTAACTGTTGTACTGTTATTTCCTAAAATGCAAAATTAAAATAACTGAGTGATGCCATCCCCTTGCATGGAATTGTTCATGAAACTTTAAAAAAATTATTGCCTTGCTACAAGGTATAATGTTGCTTGGCTAAGTAAAAAACAAAACAAATGAAACCTATATATCTGAAATATCAAAATTAAAAGAAGTAGGAGATTCAAGGAAGAAAAAGTATTTCCCAGTGAAGAGAAACAAATGTCTAGGTCTTTTCAATGAAAGAATCCCAATTAAATGCTTACTTAACCTCCAAGAGTTCCTCAGCAAATACTCTTTATTTATTTTTTAAATATCTACATGGGAAAGTTTTTATCTTTCATTGCTTTGCTTTTTTTTTTTTAATTTTTATTTTTTGGCTGTGCGGCATGCGGGATCTTGGTTCCCGACCAGGGATCGAACCTGCACCCCAGGCAGTGGAAGCACAGAGTCTTAACCACTAAACCGCCAGGGAAGTTGATTTTGAAGGATCTTCTACCATCAGAAATTTCTAGGATACTGAATAAGACTTAGAAGTCAGGTAATAAAATAGAAGTATGGTTTAAATAATTGTCAGTATAACATAGTTTGGTTTAAATTCCTGAGTATCTTTCCTATATTTGGCACTACAAAGAATTTGTGAAAGAAAAGGTGGTCCCTATCTGATATATATATATATATATTTTTTAAGTTTTTAGTTAACACCTCCGTCACCACACAAGTTCTTTCTTTTTTTAAAATTTATTTATTTATTTTTAGCTGTGTTGGGTCTTCATTGCTGCGTGTGGGCTTTCTCTAGTTGCAGTGAGCAGGGGCTACTCTTTGTTTTGGTGTGTGGGCTTCTCATTGCAGTGGCTTCTCGTTGTGGAGCATGGGCTCTAGGTGCGCAGGCCTCAGGAGTTGTGGTGCGCGGGCTTCAGGAGTTAGCGGGCTCTAGCACACAGGCTCAGTAGCTGTGGTGCACGGGCTTAGTTGCTCCGCGGCATGTGGGATCTTCCCAGACTAGGGATCAAACCTGGGTCCCCTGCATTGGCAGGCAGATTCTTAACCACTGCACCACCAGGGAAGCCCTATCTGATAGACTTATAAACTTTTACTTTGCTAGGGAGGGTTTTTGTAGAAATGATTTAAAGCAGTCTTACAAGGCAAATATAACTTTCACCACTAAACTCAAAATCGTGTAGCTTGCTGACTCATCTTTTATCTCTTTTTAATCAAAAGAAAAAGTAGATGAAGGTGTAACCTTGAAAAAGACCCTCTATAACAGGGTTTATAAACAAAACAGAAAAACCCAAACAAGAACAGAATGACTAGTGGAACTCCCATTTTGTCATAGTTTGTGGCTAGGAGTGCATTGTTGGGGTTACAGTCCTCCACTGACCACAATATGGGTGAGAAAGGCTATTTCAAAACTGCCTTGACATTTAGAAAACAGAGGCTATAGTGGTTCCAGATGCACGGCTACAGAATGACTCAGTCTTCAAAGGGTCTGGAATGCACACATCTTCTCCAAAAACAGCTCTCAGACGGCACAGCTACATAGACTGGAGGTTAAAAATGTGAGTTCTGGAGTCAGGCTGCCTGGGTTTGAATCCAAACGCTGCCATTTACTATGAGTCTTTGGGCACGTTATTTAGCTTCTTTGACCTCCTCTTTGCTGAAATGGGAATAATAACTACCTATACCTTATAGAGTTGTTTTGAGGATTAAATGATATAATGCATGTAAAATGCTTACAGTAATACTTGGTGCACAGTTAGCATTCGATGAATGTGATGAGACAGGTGTCTAATGGCTGAAGCAGGACAGTGTGACTCCAATGTTTTGATGTGGAGGGAGTTTTGCTTTAAATATTATTCCTATCATAAAATTAAAAAGTTATTTTTTACTGTGTACAATAGACATCCCTGACTCTAATGCCTTCCCTAACCCTCATCTATATTATTGGGGAGGAGGTTCGTTTTCTTTTATGCAGTTCTGCTTGAAATATTCATGAGAATTACCTCAGAAGTCATACAGAAGTGGCCTCTAGGGGTTGTCGGTCTTGTTCCCCCCAAATATCATTATGAAGGAGTTCTAAGACATTAACTATAATATTATTTTTGTTTTGAGTCTTTAATAAAATGTTATTTTATTACCAGAACTACATAGAGAAGGGCAGAAAATGTAACTACATACTTCTTATAGACTCTGAACTTGAGAATAAGGAATTACTGTGACTCTAAACTCTTTCTATCTCCCTTTCCGCCTTTAAATAGTTTGGGACTCAAAAAGCCTATAAGATAGCACGTATGTCCATCTTCAAAAACTTTAAGTGGAAAAATATAATCCAGTCAAATCTATTAAAAGTGTGATCATTGTAACTATTGTGGAGCCACCAGAGAATATGAATGTTATTCAGACTATAAGCAAATTCAGAATATAACCGAATTCTCAGACTGAGCACACTTGACTTAGCATGGCTCTTTCTGAAGTGATCATGTATGAAGCTTGTTTGCCTCATGGCCTATGGCTCAAGGATGGAATGGGATTTTGATTTCATACACCAGTAATAAAAAACCCAAAAGTTCAGTAGTAGTGTACCTACATCCAATCCTACATTTTAAATGTAAGATTAAATGGCCCTGGCAGCATAAAAATTCTGCAAACAACAGTTTTAATTCACTGATTATGTTACAGAGAAACTTAAAAATCTGATTTAAGAGTACCATTAACTCTTTCAGAATAGCTCAAAGGTTTGGGGGGGGATTAAATGAGTGGCTTTTTCTTTGGTGGATTTAATAGTCTGTTATGATCCTGAATAAATTTAGCTAAAATAATACACATACAAATTTAAAGTTAAGTTAAATCTAGGGGCTGAATGCTTTTAATGCTAAATACATAATTAATTGGACATTACAGTAAAAATCTTTAAAAAATTTTGCTCTTTCATGACCTTTAATGACATTTTATGCAAGAGCTCCTAATTTTATGTAAGAAAGAAATCCTAATATTTCTCTGCTGTGAAATATTTATCTGAAGAAGAAATCCTAAATTTTAAAAATTAAAATTAAAAAAATATAACCAGAGAAAGAAAATAGATTCTTAAACACAGTAATTAATTCATGATTGACAGATTATGAATTATTATCCTAAAGTTCATTTAGCTTATTCTATCCTTCATATAAAATTATTGCTTTCTATCCATAGCACCACAATGACAACTCTTGCAAATTACTGAACTTCTCTGATGCTTTCTTCAGTGGTAAAATAGAATAATTCTACCTACTTTTCAAGGTTGTTAGAGAGATTAATAAAATCATATATGAGCAGTCCGCAGCACTGCCTCTCACTTCTTAAGTTCTTAGTAAATGGTATTACTTGGCGTTTAAGGATTCAGGTATCTGGTCAGATTAAAGCATCTTAGCCAGGTGATTTATGAACTCCTTCCCAGCCATGTATGTAAGTCCCTTCCAGCTTTCCAACTTTGTGAAAATTAACCAGAACATACACATGACTGCAGTAAACTGGTCAGCTCTTCTACTGTGGTGGGCTTTCTATGTGGAAAAAGTTGTTTCACTAACAACCTACCACCATCCCATGACTCAAATAATATAATTATCTTACACAATGAAAGATCTGACAAAAGTTTACTCTGTGTTACCATAATTTTGTGATGACTATTCTAACTCCTCAGTCTCTCTGGATACTGACTTTGCTACACGTTTTTTGTTTTTGGTTCCTTTAGAGAGAATAATGAGGAAGATGCAGGTGTGTTTAGAAGGGGGGTGGGTAAACAGAGATGCAGTTATGAAAAAGATTGTCTAATGAAACTGTCAGAAGTGATAAAAATGAAAACATTACCTGTTGAGCTTGAGTGACCATCTCCTTATAGATAGTATCGAGGCTGACATTTGATAAAATGGTTAATGCTGATACAATTGTTTCTGCTTGTGCTTTGTCAAATCCTACAAGCGGCAAATAGGTATTTACATTTTTTAAAAAGTGCACATCCTTCTCAAAATAGACAGCTAGAATAATTTCTATCATTTAAATTATCATGCAGTTGACTCTTTAACACATGGATTTGAACTGAGTGGGTCCACTTAGATGTAGATTTTTCTCAATAGTAAATACTACCATACCACACAACCTGTGGTTGGTTGAAGCTGCGGATGTGGAATTGCGGATACAGAGGGCCACTATAAAGTTACATGCAGATTTTTGACTACACAGGCAGTCGGTGCCCCAACCCCTGTGTTGTTCAAGGGTCAACTGCAGTCTTTAAAAAAAATGGTTATAATTAAAAATCGACCCATTATGCTAAATTACTCTCAAAAAAGCACTCTCCAATTTTAATTCCACTGATCCATTTCCCCACATTTACATCAACATGGGTATTACTAGTCTTTTTTGAGTGTATAATTGGCATTAAAATGGTATTGCATTATTATTTTAATTTATACTTAAAATTTGCATTTCCTTGATTAAGCATCTTTACATATATTTATTGGTAATTTATTTTTCTGTGAGCTGTTTATGGCCTTTGTCCATTTTTCTATAAAACTGCTTAACTTTTCTTATTGATTCATATGAATTTTTGTATATTAAAGCAATAGGCTCACTGTCATATGTGTTGCTAACATTTTTAATCTTACGGATCATATCCTTTGATACACAGATTTAAATAAATATTTCTGTAGTAACATCTGTCAGTCTTTACTTTTACTTTCATTGCTTTTGAGTTTTGTCTTGCTTCCTTACTCTAAAAGTCAAAAAATATTTCTATATTATAATAATTTTTGTAGTTTCTTTTTTTTTACATTTAGCTTTTAATCAATCTGGAATTTATTTTTCAGTAAGGGAATCTAATCTATTTTTTTCCAATGGCTAGTCATTTATCATAGCTCATTTATTAAACAGTCCTTCCTTTCCCTAATTTGTAATGCCTTCTTTATTGCTTTCTAAGACACACGTTTCTGAATGCCATTCTATTGCATTAAATCAACTCTTCTATTCCTAGTTTCATATACTTTAAATAACTGTTTTGACATCTGGTAATTTTTTGTGGCTGTTCTTTGATTTTCTTTTTTTCTATTCTTAAACATTGTGCTTGTACTTCCACATAAACTTTAGTATCAGCCTAGAAACTACAGTTGTTTTTTACATAATTGGAATCATTCTGCACATGTATCTTGAGCATTTCTCACATCAGTAAATATTCTTCAAGCTATACCATTTTCGTGACTAAAATATTCTATTTTATGGATGGCTCATATTTAAATAGTGACTTTTTTTAACATCTTTATTGGAGTATAATTGCTTTACAATGGTGTGTTAGTTTCTGCTTTATAACAAAGTGAATCAGTTATACATATATCCCCATATCTCTTCCCTCTTGCATCTCCCTCCCTCCCACCCTCCCTATCCCACCCCTCTAGGTGGTCACAAAGCACCAAGCTGATCTCCCTGTGCTATGTGGCTGCTTCCCACTAGCTATCCGTTTTACATTTGTTAGTGTATATACGTCCATGCCACTCTCTCACTTTGCCCCAGCTTACCCTTCCCCCTCCCCATGTCCTCAAGTCCATTCTCTAGTAGGTCTGCGTCTTTATTCCTGTCTTGCCCCTAGGTTCTTCATGACCATTTTCTTTTTTAGATTCCATATACATGTGTTAGCATACAGTATATGTTTTTCTCTTTCTGACTTACTTCACTCTGTATGACAGACTCTAGGTCCATCC
Source organism: Hyperoodon ampullatus (assembly GCF_949752795.1). Classification (NCBI taxonomy): domain Eukaryota; kingdom Metazoa; phylum Chordata; class Mammalia; order Artiodactyla; family Ziphiidae; genus Hyperoodon; species Hyperoodon ampullatus. The sequence continues at coordinate 50,158,325 of NC_136920.1, read as the reverse complement.
ACCTTACTACAAATAACTCAATTTCATTTCTTTTTATGGTTGAGTAATATTCCATTGTATATATGTGCCACATCTTTATCCATTCATGCAGCTCAATATCAAAAAAACAACCCAATCCAAAAATGGGCAGAAGACCTAAATAGACATTTCTCCAAAGAAGATATACAGATTGCCAACAAACACATGAAAGAATGCTCAACATCATTAATCATTAGAGAAATGCAAATCAAAACTACAATGAGGTATCACCTCACACCAGTCAGAATGGCCATCATCAACAAATCTACAAACAATAAATGCTGGAGAGGGTGTGGAGAAAAGGGAACCCTCTTGCACTGTTGGTGGGAGTGTAAATTGATACAGCCACTATGGAGAACAGTATGGAGGTTCCTTAAAAAACTAAAAATAGAACTACCATATGACCCAGCAATCCCACTACTGGGCATATACCCTGAGAAAACCATAATTCAAAGAGTCATGTACCACAGTCTTCATTGCAGCTCTATTTACAATAGCCAGGACATGGAAGCAACCTAAACAGTGACTCTTAATTGTTCATAATGGTGATGTTGTCTTTTTTTTTGTTCTATTTTTAATTTTTTTATTAGTTTCTGCTTTATAACAAAGTGAATCAGTCATACATATACATCTGTTCCCACATCCCTTCCCTCTTGCATCTCCCTCCCTCCCACCCTCCCTATCCCACCCCTCCAGGCGGTCACAAAGCACCGAGCTGATCGGTGATGTTGTCTTGACTAGGTAAATTGTTATGAGTGCTGTTGATATTCTCCTTTCAAAAGGGACCCATGTTTCTCACCATGAGATTCCAAGTCCTGAACCAATGCATGCGTATCAAACGTTAATTTCCTTTGTTCTAAAGGAGTTATGTCCACTGGCCTCATATCATATCGTTCCTTGGTTGCAGTGGTGAAGAAATCTGAAAAGAGAAGGCAGTTGTTTTTGTAGTAACTAATAGAAGCGTCACATTTTAGCTTCTAAAGCATTTCCCCCCATCTATTTGTAATACAGTTCCAGCTCTTCTACTTGGGAATTCTGTAATTTCAAGCAAGATAAAGGACTTATCTGAGCCCCTGATTCTTTTTTTTTTTTTTTTTTTTGGCCACACCGTGCAGCATGCAGGATCTTAATTCCCTGACTAGGGATCGAACCCATACCCGCTGCATTGGGAGGGTAGTCTTAAACACTGGACTGCCAGGGAAGTCCCTGAGCCCCTGATTCTTTTATTTGAAAAGTCTCTAGCATTATTCTGTACATAGTAAACATTCAGTAAATGTTTGCTGTCTTTTAGTATTCCAAAATTTTAAGAGTCAGTCTAACATCATAACATAATATACATCAAAAGCTTTGGGTATTGCAGGCACATCTGTAATTACTGGAGAGCAGAAACTGTCCAGCAACTCTCCTTCTTGCTCAGAAGTTTTTCAGAGCTGTGATAATTTTTATACATATACCCCCATCTAAAGTAGCTTTCTGTCCTCCCACTCTTATATATCCACAGTTTATTTCCTACACAGTTCTCAGTTCTAATCTGAAATTATCTTGTTTACTGCTTGTCTCTCTGAACCAGAATGTAAGTGCCATGAGGCCTGGACTGTGTTTTTCATCTGTATCTTTAGTACCTAAAACAGTGCTTGGCAAATAGTTGGCTCACAATATTTTACTGTTGAATCAATCAGTGAATCGGATTTTAAATCCGGGAGTATTTAGTGGTATCAACACTAAAGACCTAGGATGTTGTTCTCATTTTTGAAATAAATGTCCTATTTCAATAAATTCCCAAGTTTTAACCTAGACACAGAATGGTTCTTTTCCATCTACTGCTGATGAATTTATTAAAAAGTATTTTCTCTGGGGGAGAACTCTGTTTATATACAACTTTATTGCCATTACTATGTATTAAGTAAAATAACTGCTAATTAGTATAAACTACTAATCAAACACAAGGTACTATACTAGATACTTTATATACTACCAAGGCATCGTGGTATTATTCACCTTTTTATTTATTTATTTATTATTTATTTATTTATTTTTTTTTTGCAGTACACGGGCCTCTCACTGTTGTGGCCTCTCCCGCTGCGGAGCACAGGCTCCGGATGCGCAGGCTCAGTGGCCATGGCTCTCGGGCCCAGACGCTCTGCGGCATGTGGGATCTTCCTGGACGGGGGCATGAACCCGCATCCCCTGCATCAGCAGGCGGACTCTCAACCACTGCGCCACCAGGGAAGCCCTATTCACCTTTTTAAATCAAGCCTAGGAAAGGTAAAGCCTAAGGTTTTGCCTAAGGTCTTGCCTAAGGTCATAGAGTCTCTGGCAGAATCAGGATTCACATCCAGGTCTTCTGACTCCAAATCTCATGCTCTCTTACCCCATGCTGTCTTTTTTATCCTAAGCCACTTAAGACATCTAGATACTTAAAAGACAAAGCTGCAACCTTAGGTATTACTTTTCTGCTAGTATAGTGTAAGGCAAATGTGATTCCTTCCTATATAACTTTCTAGTCAAGAAACATCTGAGTGCCAGGCACTGTGTTAGGCACAGGGGATGATGAGCAAAACCAGACATAACAGATGTCTTCATTGACTTTATAGACTAATAAACAGGAAACATGTTTTTTTTAAAAAAATCTAAACATAAACTCTAAATTCAAATAATGAAAGAGTAATGCCTAGTCCTTTAGATTAATTCATTCAAGTACTCAGATGAATTCTGGTTAACCAGAAATAAAAGGAAGCAGATGTAAAGGTGGATCAATTTTGAACACACACACGCTCATTAGCACAGAGGTCAGCAATCTTTTTGGCTTTGAGTGGCATCTAGAAGAGTTAAGCAATGTGCCTGTGGGTCAATATTAAACCTAAGGAGGGAAAGAAAAATAAAATTATAGGAAAAAGAGGGGCAGATTTCTATAACAACTGCATTAGGAACAATGATTGGTACCCTTAGTTACCTTATCCTTGATTAGAAGTTGATTCAGTTGATTAGAAGTTCAGTCTTTTATTTGGGGTTTAGGGGGAAAAATCAGTAATAATATTTATACATGTTACTATTTTCACACCTATTACTTTATCCTTAAAATTCTCATGTTGTGGATGAGGAAAACTGAGGCTCAGAGGAGCTAAGTAATTTGAGATCTTATGGTCTCAGAGCAAGGCATATTAGTACACAGTTCCTCTGACTTCAGTCAACAAACTTTGAATACCTTCCACAAAGAGAAGCTTCCTACTTGTTGACTGAAAAAAAAAAAAAGTGCAACCTAAAAGTTATTATGTTTTATTCAGTGGATTTTCTGAGGACTTAAGCCTGGAGGACAGCCTCTCAGATCGTCTGAGAGACTGCTCCGCAGAGGTAAGGGAGGAGCCAAGATATACAGGAGTTTTGCAACAAAAACCAGGTAGTTGGAACATCAAAAGATTACTGTTAAAGAAAACCAGACATCTCAAGTTAATGAATTTAGCGCTTTTCTATGTATGGGAAGATGCAAGGGTCTGGGCTCACTGAAATGATTCCTTTGATATGCACCTTAACTATCTAGGACTGGTGTCTTGCTTTTCTCCATCCTGAATCCCCTCAGAGCACATAGCTGAGGGTGGCTGCAGTGGCTGGTGGCTGCAGCATCCTTCATTTACTGATATGGCAGGCAACATTTTTCATCCACCGTGCCTTGCCTTGCTCATAAATCCAACCATCATTTGGGAAGCATTTCATGACCAATTTTGTCCCATGGTGCTAGGAAGGCTCATTCCTAGATCAGGTGAAGATTCTGTTGATAGGCTATACTCAATGTGTTAATTTTTGGATTAGGCCCTGTTGATAATCTGAACTTCTCTGGATCACCTGTCTTACTAGTCTGTTTTGATCCAGGAAATGTTTTCCCTTGTTGCTTCTTCCCATAACTAGAGTTGTACTATTACAGTTATTTTATGTAGGTTATGTACATATAATCAACGGTCTGAAGACTTTTAGCCATCATTAATTTTGTTGGAGACCTGGTTACACACTGGGTAATGCAAGAGACAACAATTTTTTTTTCCTGGCCACGCTGTGCAGCTTGTGGGATCTTCCCCGACCAGGGATTGAACCTGTGACCTCAGCAGTAAAAGCTTGGAGTCCTAACCACTAGACCACCAGGGAATTCCCCAGTAGACAGTGATCTTATAAAACAGACAGGATGTAGGTAACACAACTAGTACAGCTTTATACATTAATAAAGTCACAGTATAGCAGAAAACATAAACAAATTGAAACAAGGAGAAATTAAAGCAATTATTAGTATAACTAGTTGTAATCTGGTTGCAATAAACCATCAAGTTCACAGGGGAGCCAGCTGGAGAAGCCAAATTCTGGAAGGATCAGGCAGAGAGAAAGTGATATATATTTCATCTGTGTTTACAAAGGTATACTTTATCAACTTGTTGTAGGTCATAGCATAAGAGGAAAGCTTTCCTGTTTTCCTGGAAAACAAGGATTAAAATCCAGTATATTTCAGAAAAAGTGATAAAATTATAAATCATATTCATCAGTTCATTTAGTCTCATGTAATTAATTCCTGAAGATCTGAATGCAGTCATCAGGTCTCCCATCCGAATTCTGTAATTTCTTACCCAGTTCAGTGGTATGATCTGAAAATTATCAGAAACTTATATTTGTCAAAAAGTCCTTTTTACGAATCTTCCTTAAAATCTTCATTTTATAAAAGCATCAAACAATGATTGTTTACAAACGACAAGACTTAAAATGGCACGGTTAAAGATCTGATTACAATGCAATTGACAAGAAACTTGGATACTTCTGTGCCACACATTTTAAGATAATTAGACTTATGACTGATAACATTATACCAGGGCACATCAGATTTTTAGGTATTCCATATAAATTTTGGAATATCTGTATTAATGACATTTATCTATACACTGTAACCTATGGTTCATTTCCAATCACTTAATGATGCTTCTCAAGTAATTTAACATACCAAATATGACTAATTAGTTTAATATTCTTCTCTGAGATGTCTCAGGGTTCCTTCAAAGCATCCCAGAGTTAGCTGGAGGTCAAAAGAACTTTAGTTAGAATTTCATATTTGGGGGACTTCCCTGGTGGTGCAGTGGTGAGGAATCCGCCTGCCAATGCAGGGGACACAGGTTAGATTCCTGGTCTGGGAAGATCCCACATGCCGTGAAGCAACTAAGCCCGTGCACCACAACCACTGAGCCCACATGCCACAACTACTGAAGCCCATGTGCCTAGAGCCCTGCTCCACAACAAGAGAAGCCACCGCAATGAGAAGCCCGCACACCACAACGAAGAGTACCCCCCACTAGAGAAGCCCGCGCACAGCAACGAAGACCCAATGCAGCCAAAAAAAAAAAAAAAAAAAGATGTTAGCGGAACTATTAAAAAAAAAAAGAATCTCATATTTGGGAAGTTTGTCAAAAACATCAAAAAGGTTTCAAAACACTTGGTCAAATAGGATCATAGGTCATTGTGAAACAGTACTTCAAAAAACAAATACAGATCACTTAAAGGCAAAGAAATTCACACAATCTGTTACCAATAGCAATACTCCAAGAAAACTTTGTTCTCTTAACAAAGAGAGGAACCAAATCCAGTTTTGCACCAGCCTACTTTTAATAACAAAATCCATTTACCTAAGTAAATTTAATCTAATCCCAGCCTGACTATGTACAAAACTCCTTTTTCAGGGCTCCCTTTCTACATACCTTCTAAGACTTTTTGTATACGTATTAGTTTATCCTATATTTTTCCATCCAAAAATAACCAGTTCTAGGACAATCATTTTTTCCCCTTAACAAAATATATTTTCATTCCTCACACCTTCTTTTGCTGAAAACACCCATCCTACTTTCCTTGCATATTGAAATGTTTCCCTTATTGTTTTTAGTAACTTTAATTACATATGCCGCCTTTAACCCTTAAAAACCTTACTCTCTACCAAAAATCAACAATCAGCAAGTAACTGTAAACTGTCATACCAGCATTTCCTTATTGTTATATCCTATAACCTCTAGAAACATAATTTCTTTCCTCAATGTGGTATAAGATATGGGTCTAATAAACCCAAACATCTTTAGTTTCCCTCTCATAAGGAGACAGAAGTAGGTAAATTTAGATCTGTTTAGCAATTACTGTTCCAGTATTTTATATTTGAAATGACCTGGATATTCAGTGAACTGCCATCATTTAATTTAACTTAGCAAAACTCAACTTACCAAAAATCTGGAGAAACTATTTTAAATAGACATACCCCAAACATAATTATTCCTAAAGAGTTCACCTAAAAACTCTTATCCCATTCCCTTTTATTTTATAACTTATGAAAATACTACCATACCAAGTTTAAAAAAATTTTTTTTTTTTTTTTTGGCTGACAAACTCTGTAACAGAAATAACATGAACATGTTGACCTTCGGTAAACTTACTTTTATTATAAAAGTAAGATATGTCTACATTGATTAAACCAGCAAACTTAAGCTAGCTTTAATACCAGACATTAATTTAATATTGAATATTTCCTAGATCACGTGACCCTGAAATTCCTTCCGGCCAGTTTCTTTCATATTTAGAAATATTTAATTTGTAAGCACTTACTTTTAAGTCAATTAAATAGAGCTCTTTATAAATTTAATTTTGATAATATTTCCCAGAGGTAGAGATATTTCATACATATGTCTACACAGACACATAAACAGACAAATTTAGAGATCTCATAGCTTCACTTTAAAAACTTAATTATGATTCATGTACTACAATGTAAATTTACTAGTTATTTATAACAGTTGGAGAAAGTTAAATTTCTTTGCTCAGATGACAAAGACTTTACTATTTGTGGAAAAGAATTTTAATATTTGTATTTGTCCTTGATAAACCCTTAAGGAGGCTATGAATTAGATTTTGGCTGAGGGAGCCTTTCCAGTGGTTTGAGTTTAAAAAGGCCACTTTTTTCCTTTTTCCCTCGTTGGTTTCAGGTTCTGAAACCTGACTGAGCTAATTAGGTTCAGTCTCAGATCATTGTGGGCTGTATTTACATTTCTGATTTATAGAGATTTGCAAGACAAAGATGTTGCTTTTAATTCCACAAAGAACGGGTCTGTCACCTAAATGATGTTAAAAGATTAATTTGCCCAACTATGTTTTCTTTAATTTCCTTTTTTATATCAGTGAGAAGATTTCCAACTAAACTGCAATTCAGGAGTTCTGTGTTCTAGGATTTCAGGGCTTAATTTATCATGCCTTAAAAAGCTTGCATAAGGCATTCATCAAAGGCCCTCTTTCTCAGTTTTACTTTATACTGTATGGGCTCAGGTAATGCTACTGGTTTCCTTTACCATGTTTAATTAATATTTCCTGAGGGGCAAATTCATATGCCCTGCCTTATAATACCAAGCAGGGGAAGCATTCACCAGTGAAACATGTCTATTCCACGATATAATTAAGCAAAAGAGATGTAACCATCTTATATAAAGCCCACTTAAAATGGGTACATTTTTATAAATTTTCATCTCAATTCTATCAACTTTTATTCTTTTAACTTTAGTTTCCATTAGGACCCAATCAACAAGTGTAGGTCTTACAAGGAGTCCTAGAAGCCTTTCTTTTTATCCTGACCATTATATCTATTTTTGTATAAAAGGGTCTGGGATCCCCAGTGGGGGGTTGAGCCAAGGGTTTCAAGCCCTTTTCTCAATCTTTTAACTTTATTGGCCTGTTGCCCCAAGTAACTGTTGGTCAGGTATCTGGGTGTAATTTTCTTCCAGCCTTTTAAATATATAAATACATAAATATAAACAAACAAATAAATAAAACACTGAGGTAAATGGAGTGGACTTGTCTGGGGCCCTGTAATGTTAGGGACAGCAAGGGATCCCTTTGGCTCATCCAACCTCAGGTAGTGCTGTATCAAACCTTTGATTTAATCCCATTAATTTCCATTTTATTTACTCCATTTAAAAATAACCATCTAAAGATTTCTTTATTAATTTGGGACATGTCCCTTTAAAATTTCCACATGGTTGGGAAAAAGTCTCTAGAATTTCCCTTCAGTTTTTTTCCCCCCTGTTAATCAACCTAGTTAACATGAATTATTCTAATGTTTTTAGTAGCATCTGTAAGACCCACTGAGGGGAAGTGGAGACCGCAAACAAGGCTTCCCAAACCATTTGTATTTTTGGTTTGTTTTAAACTAAGGGAGTTTTTAGGTTAACCATTGCCAACTAAAAACTGGCATTTGCCATCTGCCTCTCTAAGGATTAAGTCACTAGTCACTGCAGTCACTGACCTTCAACACACCCTGAAAGGAGTTCAGGGCGGAGATCAGGAATGAGGCACTCTGTGTTCTGGGAAAAATTGACAGAACAGGCCTTCAGATAGTTAAGATATTTTCAGGAGAAGATTTTATGAGCCCAAATTCTTGTATCTTTTCATATTTAGAAAAGCACTAAAGTCATCAAGGGAGACATATGCTTCTCATGACCAGCAGTAACCTTCTGCAAAAATGTGTGCCGGACTATATCCCCCTTCACTAAAATCATATATATACTGGCCTTTCCCTCTACCTCTTTGGAGCAGTTCCTCAGAGCTATCTGAGAGGCTGTCTCCTGGGCTGTAGTCCTCATTATGCCCCAAATAAAACTTAATCCACAACTCTCATGTTGTGCATGTTTTTTTCAGTCAACACCATTATATGTATTTCCCACCTTTTAATTTGTTCCCCCCCATAGGTATCAATAAAACAGCTGTTTATAATGAGCTCTCTAAAAATTTACCAATTGAAGTTTCTCAAATTTGAAGGATCCATCATCTAGCCATTAATGAGATATATCTTAATAGTGACTCAAACCAGTAAGATGCAAGAGGCTTCCCCGCAAGAGAGTGCAAAAGATGGCGCCTAAACAGGATCCAGAAAGTTTACTCCCCAAAAGAGTTAAAGTAAAAGACTTCATTGTACAGGTTGACTCAACAAAGGTTAAGATGGCAAAAAGCCCCTGAGAGGTGGTACAGTCACACAAAAGACTGCTCAGAATCCCAGTCTATTCGATAGGTTGCCAAATTACCATATGTGCACCTTTTGGATGGCAGAGACCAAGTTCTCAAAACACACACACAAACACACACACACACACACACACAGATGAAGATCAGGTAGTACATTTACATTTCAAAGACACAGGAAGAGAAATGCAAGTTCCCCCTAGAAGGGCTTTTGTTTAAGGTCAGAATTCTGAAAAGACATTTTTATCAGGCTGGCTTTTTCTAACTTAACTGTGTACACAAAAAAAGAGCTCCATCTTGGGAGAGAGTGGCCAAGATGGTGGAGTAGAAAGACCCTGAGCTCATCTCTTCTCACGAGCATAGCAAAATCACAACTATCTGCAGAGCAACCACTGATGAAAAAGACTGGAACCTACCAGAAAAGATCTTCTACAACTAAAGTCATAAAGAAGGAACCACAACGAGATGGAGAGGAGTGGTGAACACATGATATAATCAAATCCCATCTCCACAAACTGGAGAATAATTGTATTGCAGAGGTAATCTCACAGGAGTGAGATTTCTGAGCCCTACATCAGGCTCTCCAGCCCGGGGGTCTGACACCTGTAAGATGAGCCCCCAGAGCGTTTGACTTTGAAGACTAATGGGGCTTAACTGCAGGAGCCCCGCAGGACTTGGAGGAATAAGAGACTTCACTCTTAAAGGCCCACACAAAAATCTCACGCACACCAGGACCCAGGGCAAAGCAGTCACTTGATAGGCGCGTGGGCCAGACCTACCTGCTGGTCTTGGAGAGTCTCTGGGAGAGGCGGTGAGGCTCACCCTGGGGACATAGATACAGGTGGCAGAAACTGGAGAACATTCAGCTGTGTGAGCACTGCTGCTGCTGGCAGCTGCTATCTTGGCTCATTAGCCAAGACCTAGTACCACCCAACAGCCTGCAGGCACCAGTGCTGGGAAGTCTCAGGACAACTAACTGGGCAGGGACATGGCTCCACCCATAAACACTGAAGCTGCCTAAAGACTAAAAAGCCCACAGCCACCTCTGGACACACCCCTAGACAAAGCCCAGCCAACAGGAGGGCCAACTCCCAGCTCCAACCACCAGTGGGCAAGCACCGGTCCCTCCTGCAAGAAGCCTGCACAAGCCCTTAGACCAGCCTCACACACCAGGAAGCAGACACTAGAAGCAACAAACCTACGATCCTGCAGTGGAGGCCAGACCCTACCCTGGGGCCAGCTGGGTCCTGGCCCTACCCACTAGCAGGCCAATGCAAACTTTGGAACACCCTGGACCCCAGATTCAACAGTGTCAGGAAGGCCCCACACCAACAATCTGAAATGAACTCTGGGATCCCTGGGCCCTGCAGCCAGACTCCAGAACCAGCTCTGCATGACAGTAGCCTGGCACTAACACCAGGATCTGGCTTCACTTGCCAGTGGGTGGGCAACAGCTCAGGAGACTTTGGGACCGTGACTCCACCTACCAGTGAGTGAGCACTAGCCTTGGGACCCCTTAGGATTCTGCGACCATCCATGTCATGACCAGGCCCCACTAAATAGCAGCTAGCAGCATCCACACAAGGCAGGCTGTGGCAACCAACTAGATTAGGGGCCAACCAAACCTACCAGACTGCCCACACAGCCCTCTTAGGGGGAACTCCTAGAGCATATAGCTTGGGTGACAAGGGAGGAGTGCACCGCTGGGATGTACAGGATGCCGCCTACAGAGGGCCATTTCTCCAAGGTAACTAACCTGCCACATACATAAAAATACAAATAGCAAGTCAGACAAAATGAGATAGCAGAGGAATACGTGCCTGATGAAGGAACAAGATAAAACCACAGAAGAAGTAACTGACGTGGAAATAGGCAATCTATGCAAGAAAGAGTTCAGGGTAATGATTGTAAAGATAATCAAAGAACTCGGGAGGAGAATGGATAAACAGAGTGAGAAATTAGAAGTTTTTAATGAAGAGGTAGAAAATACAAAGGACAACCAAGCAGAGATGAAGAATACAATAACTGAAATGAAAATTACACTAGAATGAGTTAATAGTAGACTAAATGATTCAGAAGAACAGATCAGTGAGCTAGAAGACAGTGTAAATCACTATAGCTGAACAGAAAAAAAGAATGAAAAGAAATGACAGTTTAAGAGACCTCTGGAAAACATCAGCACAATAATATTGCATTATAGGGGTCCCAGAAGGAGAAGACAGAGAGGGCCTGAGAAAATATTTGAAGAGACAGTAGCTGAAAACCTCCCTAACCTGGGAAAGGAAACAGTCATCCAAGTCCAGGAAGTGCAGAGATTCCCATAGAGGATTAACCCAAAGAGGAACACACCAAGACACACTGTAATCATAATGACAAAGTTAAAGATAAAGAGAGAATACTAAAAGCAGCAAGGGAAAATCAACAAAAAACATACAAGGGAGCTACCATAAGGCTATCAGCTGATTTTTCAGCAGACCTCTGCAGGCCAGAAGGGAGTGGCACAATATATTCAAAGTGATGAAAGGGGAAAACTTACAACCAAGAATACTCTACCCAGCAAGGCTCTCATTCAGACTCGATGGAGAAATCAAAAGCTTTACAGACAAGCAAAAGCTAAAAGAATTGAGTACCACCAAACCAGCTTTACAAAAAATGATAAAGGAATTTCTCTAGATGATAAAGACCACCTAGAAGCTAGAAACAAGAAAACAACTAGAAACAAGAAAATTACAAAATGAAAAAGCTTACCAGTAAAGGCAAACATACAGTAAAGGTAGGAGATCATCCACACACAAAGCCAGTAGGGAGTTTAAAAGACGAAAGTGGTAAAATCATGTGTATCCACAACAAGCAGTTAAGGGATACACAAAACAATTAAATGTAAAATATGATATCAAAAACAGTAATTGTGGGGACTTCCCTGGCAGTCTAGCGGTTAAGACTCTGCGTTCTCAATGCAGGGGGCATGGGATTGATCCCTGGTCAGGGAACTAAGATCCCTCATGCCGCGCAGTGCGGCCAAAAAACCCCAAAAGCAATACCAAAAACAAACGAAAAAACTCCTGGTAATTGTGAGGGGAAGAGAGTACAAATGAAGGGTATTTAAAATGCATTTGAAATTAAGAGAGCAGCAACTTAAAACAATCATCTGTATACATAGACTGCTATACAAAAACCTCATGGTATCCGCCAACCAAAAACTTATAATGGATCTACACACAAGAAAGAAAAAGGGGACTTCCCTAGTGGCACAGTGGTTAAAAATCCGCCTGCCAATGTAGGGGACACAGGTTCCAGCCCTGGTCTGGGAAGATCCCACATGCTGTGGAGCAACTAAACCCGTGCACCACAACTACTGAGCCTGCACTCTAGAGCCCACAAGCCACAACTACTGAAGCCCATGCGCCTAGAGCCCATGCTCCGCAACAAGAAAAGCCACCGCAATGAGAAGCCCACGTACCAAGACGAAGAGCAGCCCCCACTAGCCATGACTAGAGAAAGGCTGCACACAGCAATGAAGACCCAATGCAGCCAAAAATAAATAAATAAATAAATTTATTTTTAAAAAGGAATCCAAACACAACACTAAATATAGTCATCAAATCACAAGAGAAGTGAACAAAAGAAAGGGGAAATAAAAGACTTACAAAAATCCAGAACAGTTAATAAAATGGCAACAAGAACATATATATAGTTAATTACCTTAAATGTAAATGGACTAAATGCTCCAACCAAAAGATACAGACTGGCTGAATGGATACAAAAACAAGACCCGCATGTATGCTAACTACAAGAGACTCACTTTAGATCTAGAGAAACATACAGACTGAAAGTGATGGAAAAGGTATTCCATGCAAATGGTAATCAAAAGAAAGCCAGAGTAGCAATACTTATATCAGACAAAACAGACTTTAAAATAATGACTGTCACAAGAAACAAAGAAAGACACTACAAAATGATCAAAGGATCAATCCAAGAGGAAGATATAACAACTGAAAATATATATACACCCAACATAGGAGCACCTCAAAATATAAGACAAATATTAACAAAGGAGAAATTGACAGTAACACAACAATAACAGGGGGACTTTAACGTACATGTTACATCAATGGACAGATCATACAGACAGAAACACAGGCCTTAAATAACACATTGGATGAAATGGGCTTAATTGATATTTATTGAGCATTTCACCCGAAAGAAGTAGAATAAACATCCTTTTCTCATGCACGTGGAACATTCTCCAGGACAGATCACATGCTAGGCCACAAAACAAGCCTCGATAAATTTTAGAAATTGAAATCATATCAAGCATTTTTTTCTGACCACAACACTATGAGACTAGAAATCAACTACAAGAGAAAAACTGCAAAAAAACACAAATACGTCGAGGCTAAACAATACGCTACTAAACAACCAATGAGTCACTAAAGAAATCAAAGAGGAAATAAAAAAATACCTGAAAAAAAGGAAAATGACAACATGATGATCCAAAACCTATGGATGCAGCAAAAGCAATTCTAAGTGATACAAGCTTACCTCAGGAAACAAGAAAAATCTCAAATAACCTTATGTCTAAAGCAACTAGAGAAAGAATAAACAAAACCCAAAGTTAGTAGGAGGAAAGAAATCATAAATATCAGAGCAGAAATAAATGAAATAGAGATGAAGAAAACAATAGAAAAGATCAATGAAACTAAAGCTGGGTTCTTTGAAAAAATAAGCAAAATTGATACAAAGGAGATACAAAGGACCATAAGAGACTACTGCAGGGAACTATATGCCAATAAAGTGGGCAACCTGAAAGAAATGGACAAATTCGTAGAAAGGTACACTCTCCCAAGGCTAAACCAGGAATAGAAAATATGAACAGACCAAGTACCAGTACTGAAAATAATTAACTAAAAAACTCCTGGGCTTCCCTGGTGGCGCAGTGGTTGAGAGTCCACCTGCCTATGCAGGGGACACGGGTTCGTGCCCCGGTCTGGGAAGATCCCACATGCCGTGGAGCGGCTAGGCCTGTGAGCCATGGCCGCTGAGCCTGTGCGTCCGGAGCCTGTGCTCCGCAACAGGAGAGGCCACAGCAGTGAGAGGCCCGCGTACCGCAAAAACAAACAAAAAAACCCAAAAAACTCCCAACAAACAAAAGTCCAGGACCAGATGGCTTTACAGGTGAAATCTACCAAACATCTGGAGAAGAGTTAACACCTACCCTTCTGAAACTGTTTCAAAAAATTGCAGAGGAAGGAACACTTCTGACCTCCTTCTATGAGGCCACCATCACCCTGATACCAAAACCAGACAAGGCTATCACAAAGACAAAAACCACATTCACTGAAAGATAAACAAGATGAAAAGGCAGAAGGCTATGTACCAGATGAAGGAACAAGATAAAACCCCAGAAACACAACTAAATGAAGTGGAGATAGGCAACCTTCCAGAAAAAGAATTCAGAATAATGATAGTGAAGATGATCCAGGACCTCAGAAAAAGAATGGAGGCAAAGATTGAGAAGATGCAAGAAATGTTTAACAAAGACCTAGAAGAATTAAAGAACAAACAGAGATGAACAATACAATAACCGAAATGAAAAATACACTAGAAGGAATCAATAGCAGAATAACTGAGGCAGAAGAACAGAGAAGTGACATGGAAGACAGAATGGTGGAATTCACTGCTGCAGAAGAGAATAAAGAAAAGAGAATGAAAAGAAATGAAGACAGTCTAAGAGACCTCTGGGACATTAAACGCAACAACATTTGCAATATAGGGGTCCCAGAAGGAGAAGAGAGAGAGAAAGGACCCGAGAAAATATTTGAAGAGATTATAGTTGAAAACTTCCCTAACATGGGAAAGGAAATAGCCACCCAAGTCCAGGAAGCACAGGGAGACCCATACAGGATAAACCCAAGAACAAACACGCCAAAACACACAGTAATCAAATTGGCAAAAATTAAAGACACGGAAAACTTATTGAAAGCAGCAAGGGAAAAACGACAAATAACATACACGAGAACTCCCATAAGGTTAACAGCTGATTTCTCAGCAGAAACTCTACAAGCCAGAAGGGAGTGGCATGATATACTTAAAGTGATGAAAGGAAAAAACGTACAACCAAGATTACTCTACCCAGCAAGGATCGCATTCAGATTTGATGGAGAAATCAAAAGCTTTACAGACAAGCAAAAGCTAAGAGAATTCAGCACCACCAACCAGCTCTACAACAAATGCTAAAGGACCTTCTCTAAGTGGGAAACACAAGAGAAGAAAAGGACCTACAAAAACAAACCCAAAACAATAAAGAAAATGGTCATAGGAACATACATATCGATAATTACCTTAAACGTGAATTCATTAAATGCTCCAACCAAAAGAAACAGGCTTGCTTCATGGATACAAAAACAAGACACATATATATACTGTCTACAAGAGACCCACTTCAGACCTAGGGACATATACAGACTGAAAGTGACTGAAAGTGAGGGGATGGAAAAAGATATTCCATGCAAATGGAAATCAAAAGAAAGCTGGAGTAGCAATACTCATATCAGATAATATAGACTTTAAAATAAAGAATGTTAAAAGAGACAAGGAAGGACACAACATAATGATCAAGGGATCAATCCAAGAAAAAGATATAACAATTATAAATATATATGCACCCAACACAGGAGCATCTCAATACATAGGGCAACTGCTAACAGCTATAAAAGAGGAAATCGACAGTGACACAATAATAGTGGGGGACTTTAACACCTCACTTACACCAATGGACAGATCATCCAAACAGAAAATTAATAAGGAAACACAAGCTTTAAATGACACAATAGACCAAATAGATTTAATTGATATTTATAGGACATTCCATCCAAAAACAGCAGATTACACTTTCTTCTCAAGTGTGTACAGAACATTCTCCAGGAGAGATCACATCTTGGGTCACAAATCAAGCCTCAGTAAATTTAAGAAAATTGAAATCATATCAAGCATCTTTTCTGACCACAATGCTATGAGATAAGAAATCAATTACAGTGAAAAAAACACAAACACATGGACGTTAAACAATACATTACTAAATAACCAAGCGATCACTGAAGAAATAAAGAGGAAATCAAAAAATACCTAGAGACAAATGACAATGAAAACACGATGATCCAAAACCTATGGGATGCAGCAAAAGCAATTCTAAGAGGGAAGTTTATAGCTATACAAGCCTAACTCAAGAAACAAGAAAAATCTCAAATAAACAATCTAAACTTACACCTAATGGAACTACAGAAAGAAGAAAAAAAACCCCAAAGTTAGCAGAAGGAAAGAAATCATAAAGATTAGAGCAGAGATAAATGAAATAAAAACAAAGAAAACAATAGCAAAGATTAACAAAACTAAAAGCTGGTTCTTTGAGAAGATAAACAAAATTGATAAACCACTGGCCAGACTCATCAAGAGAAAGAGGGAGAGGACTCAAATCAATAAAATTAGAAATGAAAAAGAAGTTACAACAGACACCGCAGAAATACAAAGCATCCTAAGAGACTACTACAAGCAACTCTATGCCAATAAAATGGACAACCTGGAAGAAATGGACAAATTCTTAGAAAGGTATAACCTCCCAAGACTGAACCAGGAAGAAGTAGAAAATATGAACAGACCAATCACAAGTAATGAAATTGAAACTGTGATTAAAAATCTTCCAGCAAACAAAAGTACAGGACCAGATGTCTTCACAGGTGAATTCTATCAAAAATTTAGAGAAGAGCTAACATCCATCCTTCTCAAACTCTTCCAAAAAATTGCAGAGGAAGGAACACTCCCAAGCTCATTCTATGAGGCCACCATCACCCTGATACCAAAACCAGACAAAGATACTATAAAAAAAGAAAATTACAGACCAATATCATTGATGAATATAGATGCAAAAATCCTCAACAAAATACTAGCAAACAGAATCCAACAACACATTAAAAGGATCATACACCATGATCAAGTGGGATTTATCCCAGGGATGCAAGGATTCTTCAATATACACAAATCAATCAATGTAATACACCATAATAACAAATTGAAGAATAAAAACCATATGATCATCTCAATAGATGCAGAAAAAGCTTTTGACAAAATTCAATGCCCATTTATGATAAAAACTCTCCAAAAAGTGGTCATAGAGGGAACCTACCTCAACATAATAAAGGCCATATACGACAAACCCACAGCAAACATCATTATCAATGGTGAAAAACTGAAAGCATTTCCTCTAAGATCAGGAACAAGATAAGTATGTCCACTCTCACCCCTATTATTCAACATAGTTTTGGAATTCCTAGCCATGGCAATCAGAGAAGAAAAAGAAATAAAAGGAATACAAATTGGAAAAGAAGAAGTAAAATTATCACTGTTTGCAGATGACATGATACTATACATAGAGAATCCTAAAGATGCCACCAGAACACTACTAGAGCTAATCAATGAATTTGGTAAAGTTGCAGGATAGAAAAGTAATGCACAGAAATCTCTTGCATTCCTATACACTAATGATGAAAAATTTGAAAGAGAAATTAAGGAAACACTCCCATTTACCACTGCAACAAAAAGAATAAAATAACTAGGAATAAACCTACCTAGGGAGACAAAAGACCTGTATGCAGAAAACTATAAGACACTGATGAACGAAATTAAAGATGATACCAACAGGTGGAGAGATATACCATGTTCTTGGATTGAAAGAATCAATACTGTGAAAATGACTATACTACCCAAAGCAATCTACAGATTCAATGCAATCCCTATCAAATTACCAATGGCATTTTTTACGGACTAGAACAAAAAATCTTAAAATTTCTATGGAGATATAAAAGACCCCGAATAGCCAAAGTAGTCTTGAGGAAAAAAAACAGAGCTGGAGGAATAAGACTCCCTGACATCAGACTATACTACAAAGTTATAGTAATGAAGACAATATGGTACTGGCACAAAAACAGAAATATAGATCAGTGGAACAGGATAGAAAGCCCAGAGATAAACCCATGCACCTATGGTCAACTAATCTATGACAAAGGAGGCAAGGATATACAATGGAAAAAAGACAGCCTCTTCAATAAGTGGTGCTGGGAAAACTGGACAGCTACATGTAAAGGAATGAAATTAGAACACTCCCTGACACCATACACAAAAATAAATTCAAAATGGATTACAGACCTAAATGTAAGACCGACAGTATAAAACTCTTAGAGGTAAACATAGGAAGAAAACTCTTTTTTTTTTTTTTTTTTTTTTGCTGTACGCGGGCCTCTCACTGTTGTGGCCTCTCCCGCTGCAGAGCACAGGCTCCGGACACGCAGGCCCAGCAGCCATGGCTCACGGGCCCAGCCGCTCCGCGGCACGTGGGATCTTCCCGGACCAGGGCACGAACTCGTGTCCCCTGCATCAGCAGGCGGACTCCCAACCACTGAGCCACCAGGGAAGCCCGGAAGAACACTCTTTGACATAAATCACAGCAAGATATTTTTTGATCCACCTCCTAGAGTAATGGAAATAAAAAGAAAAATAAACAAATGGAACCTAATGAAATTTAAAAGTTTTTGCACAGCAAAGGAAACCATAAACAAGACGAAAAGACAACCCTCAAAATGGGAGAAAATATTTGCAAACCAATCAACGGACAAAGGATTAATCTCCAAAATCTATCAACAGCTCATGCAGCTCAATATTAAAGAAACAAACAACCCAATCCAAAAATGGGCAGAAGACCTAAATAGACATTTCTCCAAAGAAGACATACTGATGGCCAAGAAGCACATGAAAAGTTGCTCAACATCACTAATTATTAGAGAAATGCAAATCAAAACTACAATATGGTATCACCTCATACCAGTTAGTATGGGCATCATCAGAAAATCTACAAGCAACAAATGCTGGAGAGGGTGCAGAGAAAAGGGAACCCTCTTGCACTGTTGGTGGGAATGTAAATTGATACAGGCACTATGGAGAACAGTATGGAGGTTCCTTAAAAAACTAAAAATAGAATTACCATATGACCCAGCAATCCCACTACTGGGCATATACCCAGAGAAAACCATAATTCAAAAAGACACATGCACCCCAATGTTCATTGCAGCACTATTTACAATCGCCAGGTCATGGAAGCAACCTAAATGCCCATCGACAGATGAATGGATAAAGAAGATGTGGTACATATATACAATGGAATATTACTCAGCCATAAAAAGGAACGAAATTGGGTCATTTGTAGAGACGTGGATGGATTTAGAGACTGTCATACAGATACAGAGTGAAGTAAGTAAGAAAGAGAAAAACAAATGTCATATATTAACGCATATATGTGGAACCTAGAAAAATGGTACAGATGAACCAGTCTGCAGGACAGAAACTGAGAAAGAGATGTAGAAAACAAACATGATACTATACATAGAAAATCCTAAAGATGCCACCAGGAAACTATTAGAGCTCATCAATGAATTTGGTAAAGTTGCAGGATACAATATTAATATACAGAAATCTGTTGTAATTCTACACAATACAATGAAAATCAGAAAGAGAAATTTAAGGAAACAATCCCATTTACCATCGCATCCAAAAGAATAACATACCTAGGAATAAACCTGTATGCCGAAAATTATAAGATACTGATGAAAGAAACTGAGGATGACACAATAGCCAAGACAATCTTGAGAAAAAACAGAGCTGGAGGAATCATGCTCCCTGACTTCAGACTGTACTACAGAGCTATAACAATCAAAACAGTAATAGTACTGGCACAAAAACAAACACATCAATCAATGAAACAGGATACAAAGCCCAGAAATAAACCCATGCACTTACGATCAATTAATCTATGACAAAGAAGGCAAGAATATACAATGGAGAAGGGACAGTCTCTTCAATAAGTGGTGCTGGGAAAACTGGACAGCTACATGTAAAAGAATTAAATTAGAACATTCTCTAACACCATACACAAAAATAAACTCAAAATGGATTAAAGACCTAAATGTGAGACCAGATACTATAAAACTCCTAGAGGAAAACATAGAACACTCTTTGACATAAATCACAGCGATATCTTTTTGGATCTGTCTCCTAGAGTAATGGAAATAACAACAAAAATAAGCAAATGAGACCTAATTAAATGTAAAAGCTTTTGCACAGCAAAGGCGACCATAAACAAAAACAAAAAGACAAACTATGGAATGGGAGGAAATATCTGCAAAGGATGCAACTGACAAGGGATTAATTTCCAAAATATACAGTTTTTATACAGCTAAATATCAAAAAATAATACAATCAAAATTTGGGCAGAAGACCTAAATAAATTCTTGGCTTGACAGCTTTTTATCTTTTAGTAATTTATAGATGGTGCCTCAATGTTTTCTCAATTGCATTTTTCTTCAAGAAGAAATCTGATGTCAGTCTTATCTTTGTTGCTCTGTATTTAGTATGCCTATTTCATTTTTTTTCCCTGGATGTTATTATTTTTTGATCTTTGCTTTAAACAAATTTTATAGTGATGCGCCTTGGTTTAGTTTTCTTCATGTTCCTTGTACTTGAGTGTTTGTTGAGCTTCGTCATTTTATAGTTTCCCTCAAATTTGAAAACTTTCACCCATCATTTCTTCAAAATTTTTTTGCTACCTTCTATTTTTGGGCCTCAAGTTACACATATATTAGGCCAACTGAAGATGTCTCCGAGCTCACTGGAACCTTTTTTCTACCTCCTCCTCCCACAGTCTTTTACACTTTGGATAGTTTTTACTGCTATATTTTCAAATTTTCCAATCTTCTCTTCTGCAAGACTAATTTTTTTTTTCTGAGCTCAGCAGAATTTTATTTACTTTTTAAAAATTTCTTCATAGGAAAGAAAAATTATTTTGTGACAACATCAAGACTACCAACTCAGGAACAACCAGATGGAAGAGATGCATAGGACAAGTTATATTGCAAGACAAATTTGTTGGGAATTCTATCTAATGCAGTTTTCATATAAAACCTTCTAGTTTTGATATCTAGAAACTCAACTTGATAGATTTCTTACCTTTTCCATATCTTCTAAGCTTTTAAACATGTTTATGTCTGATAATTCTTACATCTGTCAGTTCTAGCTTGGTTTCAAATTATTGATTTTTTCTCTTCATTATGGGTTGTGTGTTCCTGAGTTTTTCATGCTTGGTGATTTCTGATTGGATGCTAAATAATAAGTTTGTTACCTCGTTTGGTGGTGGATATATTTATAAGTATTCTTGAGCTTCATTCTGGAATGCATTGAAATTACTCAGAAACGGTTTGATTTTTTAGGTCTGGATTTTAATATACATTATTCAGGCCCAGAGTAGTGCTCAGTCTAGGGTTATTTATCCCCAACTAATGAGGTAAAACCCTTAAATATATCCTACCCAATGTCCCACGAATCATGAGTTTTTTCCCATCTGGCTGATGCAAACAGACATTGTTCCTGGTCCTGTAGGTGTGTGGGGTACTGTTCTCCTTAAATACATGTAACTGTACATATATGTGCATGTGCGTACATATATGGTATATATATGGTACATATATAGGGTGGTTCTTTCTCTAGTCTCAGGCAGTCTTCTCATATGTACACCCTGTTCACTACTCCATTAAGTACTCTAAGTGGATCCTTTGCTAATCTCTGAAGTTCTCTCTCTGTGCACATTCTCCTCTATGGTATCTGTTCTGTGAACTCAAGTCCTTTTAGTCTCCCATACTGTCAGTTCCATCTCTTCAACTCTAAGAATGTGCCAGGTATAGTAACCAATCATCTTACTTGGCCTGGAACTGAGGGATGGATAGTCCAGGGCAAATCAGACTATATTTGTCACCCTATCACTAGGTTTTCTCTGAGTTCCCCCTCCCTGAACCACAGCCAGAAACTGAAGGTAACAAGCGAGGGTAATAATAGTTTCCTTAGAAGATAAATATGGTGCCTGAAAATCCGTCTTAGAAGGAAGCCAAAAACTAGGTAGCCTTCCTTATACAGATATTTCTTCAGCACTCTTCACAGTACCCAACTCTTAACAAGGATATTTATGTTTCATACCTTTAAAATTAATCAATAAAAATCACTTCATGAGTTGTAAAATAGTTGGATTTGCGATTTTAGCAATAGGTTGGGGATTTCTGTAAATTCATGGGGTCTCAAACAAGATTTATTCTAAATGAGTAACACTGGAAATGGAGAAGATGAGGGAAATGTAAACCTGCTGCATAAAAAAAAAAAAAAAAAAGTTCATGTAACGTATATCCTGGTTGGACTTCCTAAAGAGAAGCAGAGTAAAACAACCAGGCTAGTTTTTATACCATGTCCCAAAAGAAGAAATACAAGTCAGATTCTGCTAAAAACAAACAAACAAACAAATGAAACATTCAGGAAGTTTAAAAAAAAAATCTGGTGTCTGGAGAATGGCAAGTTCTATAATACTGCTACAAAGGTAGGAGAGTAGATACAGGGAATAGGGAGAATGGACTAGAAAGATAGACTGGCCCAGACTGTGAAGATCATGGCTTGCAATGCAATGGTATTTAAAGTTTATCCTGTAGGCCAGTGGTTCTCAACCCTATCTGTATATCAGACTCAACTGTAAGGATTTCAAAGAATAAATATACCTAAACATAATTGTTAGAGTTATTTGTGTAGTAGTTCTGAGGTACAGTCCAAGCTTATAATGCTTTAAAATCTTAACAGGTAGCCCTGATGCACAGTCAGATTTCTAAGCCAAAGCAGCCACTATAGGTCAAAGTTCTATGAAAACAATAACAATAATAAATATATTCTTCAACATTTGTACTCTGTACCTTTTTTAGCTCTTCAAAGAATCAAAGTTGAGAAAAAATGTAAAGCTGAAGCAAACTGTAGAGTCCACACATAGCTGCTGCTCTTCATCCCTCACCTCCCTCACTCTGACAGTGGTCTGCTTTCTTTCCTGAGTAGGAAAACTGCAGAGACAGCTGGTAATACTTTGTGTAGGCATGTGAGTTATATGTAAATCACATGCAAAGAAACTAAGAATCATTTCTCAGATGGCCCAAGTGAAGAATATTTGTCTCAGGGGAGATCAAGATGGCAAAATAGAAGGGTGTGGAGCTTACCTCCTCCCACAAATACATCAAAAATCCATCTACATGTGGAACAATTCTCACAGAATACCCGGCGACCACTGGCAGATCTGATACAATCAAAGCTTCAAGAAAGATCACCATGTAACACAGTAGGACTAAAGAAAAAAAAAAAAAAAGAATTGGGACAGGACCTATGCCCCTGGGAGGAAGCTGTGAAAGAAAAAAGCTTCTCTCACTCTGGGAACCCCCTTCACTGGCTGGGAGATCAGCTGGAATAGATACAGCGCTTCAGAGACTTAGGGAGTAGTGCAGCAACTGGCTTGCAGCATGCAGAATAGAGACCAGCATAGCCAGTCCTGGCCACCTCACTGCACTCCCCATCCTGAGATGCGCGTCTGCTAGTGCACCTGGGGACTGGGGGCTGAAACTCGAGCTTCAGCAGACAGACCCGGGGAGAGGACTGATGTTGTCTGAGAAGAGATAGCACAAAGCGGCCAGAGTGTGGTCCGGGCTGCAACTGGGAGTGCAGGACGGAGCCTGGGTCTGCCACAGAAGCCCCACTGTTAATGCATGTGTGAAGGGAAAGGCGATATCCCACCATAGCAGCCTGATTCTCAGCATGCTCACAGCTGGTATGGCTCTGACTCTACTAGCTCTGGGAACGAGCAAGTGCCAGTGGGTTGCCCATACCCAGAGGTGGGGCTGAAACCTGAGCCATGTCTCCAAGGATGTGAGAGTTTGGCAGATTTATGATGCTGGTGCCTTTGTAAGCTCAGTGCCTGTGGGTCATCCGAGCTGATTACTGGTGTTCCCATGGCTGGGGCAGGTCTGGCATTAGCATGCACACAGAGGTGGGGCTGGGGTCTGGGCTAATTCTGTGGCTCCCACAGCAGTACTGGTGCCTGTGTGATTGCAACGGAAATGCACTAGGGACCTGTGCTGGTGGCTTTGTGAGCATAGCACCTGAGGGACATTTGGGCTGATTGCTGCATTCTGACAGCTGAGGTGGGGCCAAGCGCAGTGCCAACAACAGTGTACTCTGTGAGCACACATGGATGACAGGCAACATGACAGAGTGCACTTCCTGGTGGACAGCTCCTCTGAAGCTGTCCTGAATATGCAGAGGCATATTCAGTGGCTCCTCTACCAGAAGAAGTGCTCCAGTCCTGCCTACCTTACACCACAGCTCAGACATGGATCTAGGGGCTTCTACTCCAACAACTGGGGAGCAAACAAACCCTGCCCCTGACAGGGCTGTGACAACCAGACCAAAGGTGAGACCATGCTCAACATCCAGTGCAGGCTCTGGTTACCACAACACCAATCACACCCCCCTATCAAGGGGATAACGACAAGAACACACTGAGGGGATACATGGCAGGCATCCATACTAAAAAGTGTCCTCACACCAAAAATATTAGACTCACGGAGGCTATGCAGGGACACACCAACATAAAAACAGACCTTCAAGACCACAGTAGATAACTGTTTCTCCTAGATTCAGTCAGAGAAATATAAGTAAAATTAAGCAGAAGAACCACCCCAAATTTAGAGGATCAAGAGAACTAGTTTGAAAGAAGAAACAATGAAACAGACCTGTACAGCCTACTAAACGCTGAGTTCACAAAGGAGGTAATAAAAGTACAGAAGGAATTAAGAATAGCTATTGATAGAAATACAGATCACTGTAACAAGGAACTAGAAACTATAAAGGGGAGCCAATTAAACTAGAAAACTAATTTGCTGAGACGAAAACCAAACTAAAGGCAATAAACAGGAAACTGAATAATGCAGAAGAATAAAGAAGTGATCTGGAAGACAGAGTAATGGAAATCACCCAATCAGAACAGCAGACATAAAGACAAATGAAAAAAAAAGATGAAAGCAACATAAAAGAGCTATGGGATAATATAAAGTGTGCCAATCTATGCGTAATAGGGATCCCAGAAGGAGAATAGAAAAGGGCATTGAAAATGTATTTGAAAAAATTATGGTTGAAAACTTCCCAAGCCTAAAGAAGGAAACAGATATCCAGGTACAGGAAGCAAGAGGGTCCCAAACAAGATAAACCCAAACAGACCTACACCAAGATATTTTATAGTTAAAATGGCAAAAGTTAAAAAGAGAGGATTCTAAAGGCAGCAAGAGAAAAATAAAGAATTAGTTACAAGGGAACCCCCCTAAGGTTATCAGCTGATTTCTCTACAGAAACGTTACAGGCCTGGAGTGGCAAGATATATTCAAAGTAAGGGAAAACCCTGCAACCTAGGATACTCTACCCAGCAATATTACCATTTAGAATAGAAGCAGAGATAAAAAATTTCTCAGACAAGCAAAAACTAAAAGAATACAGTAATACTAGACTTATCCTAAAAGAAATATTGAAGTGTTCTCTAAATAGAGAAGCAAGAATCAATCAGAAAGAGAAAATCACAGTAGGAAAGTAAATCACTTAAATAAACCACTGCAGAGATTAAGAAAAAAAT
The DNA here is from genome assembly GCF_949752795.1 of Hyperoodon ampullatus. Classification (NCBI taxonomy): domain Eukaryota; kingdom Metazoa; phylum Chordata; class Mammalia; order Artiodactyla; family Ziphiidae; genus Hyperoodon; species Hyperoodon ampullatus. The sequence continues at coordinate 50,132,722 of NC_136920.1, read as the reverse complement.
TTTATGAAAGTGATTATAATTACAATGCACAGAAAAGTATAAACATGAAGATGTAAAATAGGACATCAAAATCACAAAATGTGGGCAAAGGGAGTACAAAAATGTTGATCTTTTAGACTACGTTTGAGCTTATATAACTACCAGTCTAAAGTGAGTAGACATAGTAATGGGTTAACATATTTGGAAACTGGGTAACCACAAATCAAAAACATACAATAGGGCTTCCCTGGTGGTGCAGCGGTTGGGAGTCCGCCTGCCGGTGCAGGGGACATGGGTTCATGCCCCGGTCCGGGAGGATCCCACATGCCACGGAGTGGCTGGGCCCGTGAGCCATGGCTGCTGAGCCTGCACGTCCGGAGTCTGTGCTCTGCAACGGCAGAGGCCACAGCAGTGAGAGGCCCGCATACCACCAAAAAAAAAAAAAAAAAAACAATAAATTCACAGACACCAAAAAGAAAGGTACTCAAGCATAATACAAAAGAAAACCATCAAGCCACAAAAATAAATACAAAAAGCAAAAGAAACAAAGAATACAAAATCAACTGGAAAACAAGGTTTAAAATGGCAATAAATACATATTTATTTATTCAATAATTACCTTAAATGTCAATGAACTAAATGCTCCAACCACGAGTGGCAGACTGGGTAATAAAACAAGAACCTACATTATGCTGCCTACAAGAAACCCACTTTAGGGCAAAGACACACATAGACTGAAAGTGAGGGGAAAAAGACACTTCATACAAATGGAAATGAAAAGACAGCAGGGTAGCAATACTCATATCAGACAATATAGACTGTAAAACAAAGTTCATAAAGGAAAATAAAGAAGGACACTGTATAATGATAAAAGGATCAATACACGAAAAGGGTATTACACTCGTTAACATATACACACCCAATATAGGAGCACCTAAATACATAAAACAAATACTAAGAGTCATAAAGGGAGAAACTGATGGAAATACAATGATAGTGGGAGACTTAAACACTGCACTGACATCAATGGACAGATCATCCAGACAGAAGATCAGTGAGGCAACAGAGATCCTAAAGGACACAATAGAACAATTAGACTTAACTGATATCTTTAGGACATTACATCAAAAAAACCCCAGAATACACATTCTTTTCAAGCACACAAGGAATATACTCTAGGACAGACCATATACTAGGACACAAAACAAACCTCCAAAAATTTAAGAGGATAGAAATTATTTCAAGCAGCTTTTTTGACTACAATGGCAAGAAATAGAAATCAACCACAGAAAAAGAAACATTACATGGTGGGTAAACAACGTGCTACTAAAAAACCAATGGGTCAATGACAAAATCAAAGAGGAAATTTAAAAATATCTTGAGACAAATGACAATGAAAACACAACCATAAAAAATCTATAGATACAGCAAAAGCAGTTCTAACAGGGAAGTTAATAGCGATACAGGCCTTCCTCAAAAAACAAGAAAAATCTCAAATAACCTAACTTACCAGCTAAAAGAATTAGAAAAAGAACAAAACTTGAAGTCAGCAGAGGAAACAAATAATAAAGATTAGAGACAACATAAGGAGTTCCCTGGTGGTGCAGTGGTTAGGACTTGGCACTTTCACTGCCTTGGCCTGGGTTCAATCCCTGGTCGGGGAACTAAGATCCCACAAGTCACAGCATGGCCAAAATAAATAACTAAACAAAATAAAGAATTAATTTAAAAAAAAAAGAGATTCCCTGTTGATCCAGTGGTTAGGACTCTGTGCTTTCACTGCCGAGGGCCTGGGTTCGATCCCCGGTTGGGGAACTAAGATCCCACAAGCCATGCGGCATGGCGCAAAAAAAAAAAAAAAAAGAGGGAGAAAGAGAGAAAGAACAAACAGACTAAAAGAAAGTAGGGAAAAAAATCAATAAAACCAAGAGCTGGGGAATTCCCTGATGGTCCAATGGTTAGGGCTCCGCGCTTCCACTGCAGAGGGCAAGGGTTCAATCCCTGGTCGGGGAACTAAGATCTTGCAAGCTGTGTGGTGTGGCCAAAACAAAACAAAAAGAATAATCTTAAAAACAAACAAACGAAAAACCAAGAGCTGGTTTTTTGAAAGGATAAACAATATCTACAAATCTGGCCAGGCTCACCAAGAAGAAAAGGGAGAGGACCCAGATAAACAAAATAAGAAATGAAAGAGGAGAAATAACAACTGAAACGCAGAAATACAAACAACTGTAAGAGAATACTATGAATAATTATAGGCCAATAAATTCGTCAACCTAGAAGAAATGGCCAAGTTTCTAGAAACATACAGCCCACCAAAACTGAATCAAGAAGAGAGAATACAAACAAACCAATTGCTAGAAGTGAATTAGAATGTATAATTTAAAAACTCCCTGCAAACAAAAGTCCTGGACTGGGATGGCTTCACTGGAGAATTCTACCAAACATACAAAGAAGAACTTATACTGATCCTTCTCAAACTCTTCCAAAAGATCAAAGAGGAGGGAACACCTCCAAAGTCATCCTCTGAAGCCACCATCACCCTGATACCAAAACAACACAAAGACACTACCAAAAAAGAAAATTATAGGCCAAATATCTTTGATGAATATAGATGAAAAAATTCTCAACAAAATAAGAGCAAACCGAATCCAACAACACGTAAAAAGGATCATACACCACGATCAAGTTGGATTCATCCCAGGATCATAAAGATGGTTCAACATATGCATATTAATCAATGTGATAAACCACACCAACAAAAGAAAATACAAAAAAAACCACATGATTGTGTCAACAGATGCAGAAAATGCACTTGATAAAATTCAACATCCATTCATGATAAAAACTCTTGCCACAGTGGGTATAAACGGAACATATCTCAACATAATAAAAGCTATTTATGACAATCCCACAACCGACATAACTCAATGGTGAAAAGCTAAAAGCCTTCCCACTAAAATCTGGAATAAGACAAGGATGCCCACTCTCACCACTTCTATTCAACATAGTATTAGAAGTCCCAGCCACAGCAATCAGACAAGAAAAAGAAAAGGTATCCAAATTAGAAGAGATAAAGTTGTCATTATATGCAAATGACATGACACTATATACATAAAACCCTAAAGACTCCACACAATAACTACCAGAACTGATAAATGAATTCAGCAAGGTAGCAGGATATAAGATTAACGTACAGAAATTGGTTGCACTTCTTTACACTAACAATGAAATATCAGAAAGGGAAAGTAAGACAACAATCCCTTTTAAAACTGCATCAAAACAAAACAAAACAAAAACTTAGGAATAAACCTGACCAAGGAGGTGAAACACTTATATGCTGAGAACTATAAAACACTGATAAAGGAAACTGAAGGTGATTCAAAGAAATGGAAAGATATCCCATGCTCTTGGATTGGAAGAATTAATATTGTTAAAATGGCCATACTACCCAAAGCAATGTACAGATTTAATGTGATCCCTATTAAATTACCCATGACATTTTTCAAAGAACTAGAACAAATAATCCTAAAATTTATATGGAACCACAAAAAAAAAAAAAAACCACATCCACAACTGCCAAAGTAATCCTGAGGAAAAAGAACAAAGCTAGAGGCATAACCCTCCAAGACTTCAGACAATACTATAAAGCTTACAGTAATCCTAACAGCATGGTATTGCACAAAAAGAGACATATGGATCAATGGAACAGAACAGAGAGCCCAGAAATAAACCCACACACCTATGATGAATTAATCTTTGACAACTGAGGCAAGAATACACAATGGAGAAAAGACAGTCTCTTTAGCAAGTGGTGCTGGGAAAGCTGGACAGCTGCAGGTAAATCAATGAAGTTAGGACACTCCCAGGACTTCCCTGGTGGTCCAGTGGTTAAGACTCTGTGCTTCCACTGCAGGGGGCATGGGTTCCATCCCTGGTTGGGGAACTAAGGACCCCGCACGTCGTGTGGCGCAACCAAAAAAAAAAAAAAAAAACCCACTCCCTCACACCACACACAAAAATAAACTCAAAATGGCTTAAAGACTTAAATGTAAGACGTGACACCACAAAACTCCTAGAAGAGAACATAGACAAAACATTCTCTGCCATAAATCATATCAATGTTTTCTTTGGTCAGTCTCCCAAGGCAATAGGAGTAAAAGCAAAAATAAACAAGTGGGGGCTTCCCTGGTGGTGCAGTGGTTGAGAGTCCGCCTGCCAATGCAGGGGACACGGGTTCGTGCCCCGGTCCGGGAGGATCCCACATGCTGTGGAGCAGCTGGGCCCGTGACCCATGGCCGCTGAGCCTGCGCGTCCGGAGCCTGTGCTCCACAATGGGGGAGGCCACAGCGGTGAGGGGTCCACGTACCGCAAAAAAAAAAAACAAACAAGTGGGACCTAATTAAACTTAAAAGCTTCTGCACAGCAAAGGAAACCATAAACAAAACGAAGACCACCCTTAGAATGGGAGAAAATATTTGCAAACGAAGTGACCGACAAGGGATTAATCTCCAAAATATACAAACAGCTCATGCAGCTCAGTATCAAAAAAACAAACGATCCAATCAAAAAATGGGCAGAAGATCTAAATAGACATTTCTCCAAAGAAGACATACAGATGGACAAAAGCATATGAAAAGATGCTCAACATCACTAATTATTAGAGAAATGCAAATCAAAACTATAATGAGGTATCACCTCACACCAGTCAGAATGGCCATCATCAAAAAATTTACACACAATAAATGCTGGAGAGGGTGTGGAGAGAAGGGAACCTTCCTACACTGTTGGTGGGAATATCAATTGGTACAGCCACTGTGGAGAACAATATGAAGGTTCCTTAAAAAAATAAAAACAGAGCTACCACATGATCCATCAATCCTACTTCTGAGCATATAACCAGAGGAAGCCATAATTCGAAAAGATACATGCACCCCAATGTTCACTGCGGCACTATTTACAATAGCCAGGACATGGAAGCAACATAAATGTCCACTGATGGATGAATGGATAAAGAAGATGTGGTACATCGGAATATTACTCAGCCATAAAAAAGGACAAAATAATGCTGTTTGCAGCAACATGGATGGACCTAAAGACTATCATACTAAATGAAGTCAGAGAGAGAATGACAAATATCATATGATATCACTTACATGTGGCATCTAATATAATACAAATGAACTTATTTACAAAACAGAAACAGGCTCACAGACACAGAAAACAAACTTATGGTTACCAAAGGGGAAAGGGTGGGAGGAGGGATAAATTAGGGGTTTGGGTTTAGCAAACTAAACCCAAACCAGATACAAACTACTACAAACCAGATACAAACTACTATATATATCAATAAAATAGATTAAAAAAACAAGGTCCTACTATATAGCACAGGGAACTATATTTAATATCTTGTAATAAAGTATAATGGATATACTCAATACCTTGTAAGAACCTATAATGGAAGATAATGTAAAAAAAGAATATATATGTATAACTGAATCACTCTCCTATACATTTGGAACTAACACAACATTGTAAATCAACTATATTTCAATAAAATTTTTTTAAAAAGACAAAAATAAAGTATAATGGAAAAGAATTTGAAAAAGAATATATATGTGTATGTATATATATATATAACTGAGTCATTCTGCTGAAACTAACACAACATTGTAAATCAACTATACTTAAATAAAGAATTTTAAAAATTTACTGCTAACTTCAGAGCTGCAACACTTCAGTGACGTGGGTGATCATTAATATATATTTTTACATGCTGGTCTGTAGATGTATACTTTGCTAGATGCATCAGAATTATCAGGATTAATATATTAAATAATAAACTAACACAGAGATCTATGGGCTCCACCTCTCCAGACTGACTCAGTAGTTCTGCGGGAGGGCCAAAAAATCTGTGTTTTTGAAAGCACCCCCAGTGTTTTTGATGTTCTAATTTTGGGAAGTAGTAATGAACTAGGAATCCAGCAAATATTGGTCACAAAACTTAGACAAACCTTCCTGTGTCTTCCTTTATCTTTAAATAGGGAATGGGACTAGATGATAGTTAACTAAGACCCTTCCCTTGGTCAGACGTCAAGGTTTTCAAATTCCTTGATTACTGACATTATGAGGCAAGCTTAAACTACTTGTACCCAGTAAACATTCAATAAATATTTGTTTAGTGAAGAGGGTCACAAATCATATTAGCTCTAAAAGTTTACAAAGGATTGAGGCTGCGGTGATTTTCCAGGGTTCAAAAAAATCCTACGTCCATTTTGTAAAGCCCATCATAATGTGCGTGTATACTAAACACCTAAATATGTACAAATACCTTGCAAGGACTCTGGGAACTAAACATTGGTCTTATAGATGGGGGATCTACAACTGCAGTCTTGCTGGGTGAGTAAAACGAAACAATGAGCAAAACAGCACAAAGTAGTGGTACTGGGCGGCTCAGTTCACCTGGCACTAAAGATTTAAGGTGAATAGACAATGGTTATTACGAAGTGCCTACTCTGCGGACAACCTTAAAGAGTTTTAAAATTAGGGGAAAAAAGATTCTGGAAACGTCTCTCAAAGTCAGACGACCAGGACACACTGCTAACAGCTGCGCCTCCCAGTCAACCATTGTAGTTACGGCATTCCCGTTTTCTTTTCCTTCCTTTTTTTTTTTTTTTTTTTTTTTGAAAGGCTACTAGGTGATTACAGAGTACTGAAAATCAGCGAAAATAAAGCGGACCTGACCTGAAATGTACGCTGTAGTTTACCAGAGAACTGGGTTCGAGGACTGCACCTAAGCAACACAGTCTAAGTCTGAACAGGCCGCGAAAGATATACAGCCTCTCCGAACACAGATTACTTAACGGTTCCTCCCGACACACCTACGAGAGGGCGGGGATTATCAGCCCCATTTGATAATAATAAGAAGAAGGGTTCAGAAAGACGCCAGAAAGACGCCTGGCGGGGCTCTAGTGGCGGAGCCAGGCGGAAAGCCAGGCCTTCAGAGGCAAGCCCTCCGAAGAGGAAGGCGGTCCTCTTCTCCGTCCTTGACCCTCCCGCCTCAATCCTTCGGGGCGAGGCCCGGGAGCAGGGTCGCCAGGACCCTGAGTGGGCTGGAAGGCGTGGCACCTTCGCCTCACGCTCGCCCAAGCAAGCACGAACCACGGACACCGTCCTTCTACAGAGCACGCAGGCATCGGTGATGCGGTGCCTTTTCTCACCTCTCCTCAGGGCCGGCGAAAAACGCCCGCGGGGAGTTGAAACCCGGCGGCCTCCGCTGCTCTCAGAACGCAGTAGTCGCCCAAACCAGCGACCCCACATATCTCCGGCTTTCCAGCTAGCGGGGGAGGGAGAAAGGCTGGATGAATCGCGCTCAGTCTTTTGCGTAAGGTAGTTCTGGTACCGCGAGGGTGCTGGGAAATGTAGTTTTCGGCCTGTCACACAAGCGTCTCTCGGCGCAGGCTCGCACCGCTGTCCCGCAAAGCTGGGCCTCTTCACAGACGGACCCACAATTCCCTAGCATGGTTCAGAGCTGCTCCGCTTTTCCCACCGCCCCTCCCCAACCCGTGCACGCCGTTACCGCCCTAAGAAAGCGGAATTTGTTTGAGAACCTTCCGCCTCCCGTTTCCAGGCAATGCGATGTACAGCTCAACAGCCAACTCCCACCGGAGAGCCAGTGCCCATTGCCAGTTTGGCTCAGTGGGAGACGGAGTCACGTCTAGCCCCACGGCAACCTGGGAAGTGCAGTCCTCGGCCGCTGAGCATCCTGGGGGATCGCGCAGAGACCTTCTGGGAAGTGTAGTCCCGCGGGCCCCTCATTCTTGCTGCTTCATATCCTGCTGCTTCGCCCTCTCGTGTACAGGAGGACGAAATGTATTTGGTTTAGTCGCTTTCTTCAGGGAAGCTGAATTCCTTCGTTTCTACGGTAGACCAGATTTTAAACCTTTATCCCTCTCAGACCTCAGTACTCCAGACTTTTCCCCACATGGTAAAATGTTGAAAATAACAACACACAGTAGTTGTGGGGTTCAAATGTGCCAATATATTCTGTGTAAATTCTAAAATGGTAAACAATTGTTAGGTTTTAGTGGCTTAATTATTCTTACAAGGATGTAAAACAGTTACCACTGGGTTGGCCAATCTATGAGTTTGTTTTTAAAGCTTTGTGAGCTTCAGCTTCTTGACAAGCACTATGCTAAGCACTGAGGCACATTAAAAGAACGCTTGATTCCTGCCAGGACTTTAACAGAAAATAAATGGAGAGGAAATATAAATGGCTAAAAAAAAAAGTTTAATCTCACCAGTTAAAAAAAAAGTAAAACCTAAAGATAGACCATTCTTACCTATTAAAGATTTTCTGAAAAATAATGATCAATTCTACCAAATAGGCCATCAGATAGGGTCACTCAAGCTGCTGGCAGGAATTTATGTTAGTACAACATATTTGGAAAACAATTTTAATAATATATATAAAACTCGAAAAATTGAATATATACATATATATCCCCAATATGACTATAATTCTGTTAAACAATATGAGTAAAGTCAACAGGCATTGTTAATAAAAATAACTGCAGCTGCTCACAGCCTGGGAGATACAGATCAGTAAGTGGGAACACAAATTACCTTAAATTCAGTAATGATTATGAAAAAAGTGTACCTCTTTTATACCTCTTATTATTTATATTACTGTAAAATTCTCTCCCCAACACAAATACACAGTGTTGATGATGGGCCAATCATATTCTTTGGAATTGAACATGGAATTTGCGATTGGATTCAGGGTTTCTTTTTTTTTTTTTTTTTTTTTTTTGCGGTACGCAGGCCTCCCGCTGCGGAGCGCAGGCTCCGAACGCGCAGGCTCAGGGGCCATGGCTTACGGGCCCAGCCGCTCTGCGGCATGTGGGATCTTCTCAGACTGGGGCACGAACCCGCGTCCCCTGCATCGGCAGGCAGACTCTCAACCACTGCACCACCAGGGAAGCCTGGATTCAGGGATTCTTCATCATCTTCTGAAGTTTGCTGGAACTACAGCAAGTGAATTTGGGAGCTGGCACAGTCACATTTTTGCCAGAGAAGTACAGAAAGGCAGAAGCAGAGATAGCAGATGGAGTGAGAGTCCAGGTGGTATTCAGCTAATAGATTTAGCCACTTCCTGAGACCTTCCTAAGGCTCCTGTGTTTCCAAATTCTCCATTGTTGCTATTATTTGTATGCTGAAAGTCGTAATTGATAAAAATATTTTCCCATAAATGTGTTAATATTTTCTCGTGTGTTGAGAGGAATAAAGGAGCTGATGCATATAAAATACTCAGCTCGGTACATGGCACATATGAACACCTAACAAGCAGTAGCTATTTTTATTACTAATGCCTGTTGACTTTGCCCAATGTTCAGAAGTAATTCTCCATGGGTCTCTCATGCTTCTGCATGGCTCGTTAGCAGAGGCCCTCTCTGCCTTTTGTTATAGACTCTCTTTTTAAGGAAGTCTGTATAATGAACAGCCATGGGAAGTACAGTGTCTCCCTCTGGAGCCAAATGGAGCCTCATGCTTACTGCCTATTATAAAAACTTTGGGTTTTTCTAGCTCAGGGTTCCTCTCTGTAATGCAATCCACTGCACACTCAGGCACACACCTGGGCCTATCTGCATCACAACATGGGACTCCGGGGAAGGGGAACTGATGCAAATATGTTGATGCTCAGGAGGCTTGCTGTGCTTTAATTACATCCTTTGTCTCTGGCCCAGGAGCCTCATGTCTTCTGCCAACATCCAGGCAACTGTGGCAGGCTAACTTGTTGTCTTGCAAATAGGTAAGATCTCAGACCCTTTACAGTTCTTAACAATCATTGCCCTTCATTGGACTTTAAAATATTTTTCATTCTTTTACTTTCACTCACAGAAATATCTGCATGCCAGCTAGTTAGTTTAAGGCTAGATGTGTGAGGAATGTAAAGAAACATAACGCAGTCCAACAACTATTTGGGTCCTAATATATGCAAAGACTTCTGCTCTCCCAGAACTTGTAATATAACTGGGAGAATAGAACAAGTGTGCTAATAGCTTCCACACAAGGCAGTAATGGATTGGTGTCATTTAAATGTTACAGAAAAAAAAAATCCTTTGGTTCAGTTGAGGATGATACTTTTCGGTCATGGTTAGCAAGAGAAGATAAGATTTGAAGGTTTTTTAAGGGTTTTTGTGGGCAGAGATTGTAGGGACAAGGTCTAGGAGAGAGGATTGTAGTAAACAAAGACATTTAATTCATTAATTTATTAAATTAATCTCCATGCTCCTTCCCACTTTGGGGCCTCTGTGCATGGTGTTCTCTCAAGTTGGAGCCCTTTCTCCTCCTCTTTACCTGGTTCATTCCTTCCTATCCTTCAGATCTTAGTTTAAATCACACCCGTTTGGGGGGGTTCTCTCCTCTCCCCACATGTAGATTTTGTCTATTTGTTATGGACTCCTGTAGCAACCCAACTTTCCCATGTCACGGCACTTCTTATTTGTATCCTGCATGATGGTAGAGGCACGTCTGTCACTGTTTTCACCAACACCTAGCATAACGCCTGGCCCATAATGAGCCTTTGGTAAACATGTGTTGAATGAATGAATAAACGTTCAAAATATAGTCATAGTTTGGTGAGAAGACCTGACAGATTGGGGCATAGGAGTTATTTGGAAGATTGGGTGGAATTTGGGGAGATAAAACTGAGAAAAGAAGAAGAAAAAAGACTAAATAATTTGGGTAGAATTTTGAGCAGACTCTCGGGAGATTTCAAAAGTTTTTGAGCCCAAACTGATAAAAGCCAGTGTGAGCACCTTTCCAGAAAACGCTATGTGCCATTCACTAGTGCAGGCTGAAGAATCTTTGCTACTCCCAATGTTTGATGAGGGGACCCGGCCATGAGACATGCTCCCTCTTGAAAGCAACCTAGTTAATCCATACCTCAGAGGCCAGCCAATAGGGTAGCAGGGAAGTGGGTCCTGAAGTTTTCACTGTGAAGGACCACGTTTATTATGTTTTTACCCTTATGAGTCCCCAATTTAAACATATCTTGGACTTCCCTGGTAGTGCAGTGGTTGAGGGTCCGCCTGCCGATGCAGGGGACGCGAGTTCGTGCCCCGTGCCCCGGTCCGGGAGGATCCCAAGTGCCGCGGAGCGGCTGGGCCTGTGAACCATGGCCCCTGGGCCTGTGCGTCTGGAGCCTGTGCTCCACAATGGGAGAGGCCACAACAGTGAGAGGCCCGCGTACCGCAAAAAAAAAAAAAAAAAAAAAAAAATATATATATATATATATAAACATATCTTGTACTCTTTACCCACCACATATGTAAAATCATTACTTGTTTTCCTATTTGCAATTAATTCAAGGCATAGGTAACTACCACTTAGCAAGTGGGAGAGAAGCAGTGACGATCCAACACCAAGCTGATTAATTCCAGCTGAAGGAAAAGGTACTTGCCAATTTCTTTGGTGGTTTCCAGTTTCATCTCCAGCTACAGTACGATTTCCTTAGGCATTTTGAAATGCCAGGACCCTCTCGAGGACCCCAATACTCTTTCCTCTGATGCCCAGAGGTCTGGGAACCCAGGTTGGACATAATTGCATGAGATGGCCAGATGTCCTCCAGCTCTGTGAATGTAGCTCTGGTGACTTCAAGGAGAGTGGATGCAGCCTGGGCCACTCACATCGGTCAGTTATTTTCTCTTAGAATAGGTGATATGATGGAATCCCAGTGTATTTTTTAAGGCAGGTGAGTGAGGCATTGAGAGAGAGACCGGTGGGACCCAATGGACTCCATTTCCTTCCTTAGCTTACTTGAAGTTTTTGACACTAGAGGGCGTATGTGGACTGAACCGAAGACAATCCTTTGCCCTATTTCTGCAACGAATTTTAGTTTTTCTGTAATCTTTGAGTCAGAGGGGCCCATTGTCACAAAAACTTTGTGTTATTTTATATTAACATCACATTTTTCATGGCTTGAAAGGGACCACCAACCCCTGTCCCCCACAAATATGGGGAGAAATTTTTCCTGATTGTATTAGGGGCCTGGCAATGACACCCCATTACAAGTTTGCTAGTTACAAGGAATCAAAGGAAAGAATGATTGAAAGAAAAGAAAAAGAAAAAAGAAAAACTGTTAAAACATTATATACCTTGCAACGTTACACTGTATTTGATAGTGTCTCTCATTGAGTTTTCATTTAGTCCTTCAACTAATCCTTGAGCAGTATTTATGGTGCCAGGCACGGTGCTAAGCCATGAGAATCCAGACATAAGACACAGTCTTGCCCTCTGTAGAGGATACCCAGTCATCTCTGGGTCTTCCACAGGAAAATGTCCATCCCCTTTCACAAAGAATTCCCCATCCACTTCAAAAAGAAATGGGTCTTCCCTCAAAAGGTTAAACATAGAATTATCATATGATAATTATCATATGACCCTGCAATCCCACTCCTAGATGTCTATCTAAAGAATTAAAGCAGATACGCAAGTAAGTACATGTACACACATGTTAATAGCAGCACTAGTCATATTAATCAAAAGATAGAAACAGCCCAAATGTGTCTATCAAAGGATGAATGGATAAAAAAATTGTGGCATATATATATATATATATATATATATATATATATATATATATATATATGAATGGGGTGTATGTTTTCCTGTGGAAGAACTGGAGGTGACAAAGGTATCATCTATAGATTAACAGAATATGTGTAGGTTGGATATGAGAGAATTTGAAATGGAGAAACAGCAATACTCCAAACTGCTATGGGCAGGAGGGAAAGTTTGTAAGACATGAGAAGTAGCCTGGGGTAGAGGACCTCTAGGTGGTGGGAGACCCCTGAAGGTGGCACTTCATTTGGAGGTGGTGCTCTTCCCTTGAAAGGTCGAGGGACACACATATAACACTGCTCAGCTGCAAGCAGCTGCAGAAAGGCAAGCAGGATTGCGAGCCTCTTTAAGTTGGAGCATTTTGTAGATATTTGCATTGATATATTAGGAATAATGGCCACTAGAACCATAAAAATATCGGTTTCATGATTCTATCAGCACTTAAGGCACGAATTTGGAACTACAGAAAGGGAGACATGATAGACGTTCAAGATGGTGGAAGAGTAAGACATGGAGATCACCTTCCTCCCCACAAATATATCAAAAATACATCTACACGTGGAACAACTCCTACAGAACACCTACTGAACTCTGGCAGAAGACCTCAGACCTCCCAAAAGGCAAGAAACTCCCCACGTACCTGGGTAGGGCAAAAGAAAAAAGAAAAAACAGAGACAAAAGAATAGGGACAGGACCTGCACCTCTGGGAGGGAGCTGTGAAGGAGAAAAGGTTTCCACACGTGAGGAAGCCTCTTCACTGGCGGAGACGGGGGGATGGGTGGGGGGAAGCTTCGGAGCCACAGAGGAAAGCGCAGCAACAGGGGTGCAGAGGGCAGTGGAGAGATTTCCACACAGAGGATCGGTGCTGGCCAGCACTCACCAGCCCGAGAGGCTTGTCTGCTCACCCGCCGGGGCGGGCGGGGGCTGGGAGCTGAGGCTTGGGCTTTGGAGCTCAGATCCCAGGGAGAGGACCGGGGTTGGCAGTGTGAACACAGCCTGAAGGGGGCTAGTGCGCCACAGCTAGCCGGGAGGGAGTCCGGGAGAAAGTCTGGAACTGCCTAAGAGGCAAGAGACCATTGTTTCGGGGTGCGCGAGGAGAGGGGATTCAGAGCACCACCTAAATGAGCTCCAGAGACGGGCGTGAGCCGTGGCTATCAGCACGGACCCCAGAGATGGGCATGAGACGCTAAGGCTGCTGCTGCTGCCACCAAGAAGCCTGTGTGCGAGCACAGGTCACTATCCACACCTCCCCTCCCGGGAGCCTGTGCAGCCCGCCACAGTCAAGGCCCCGGGATCCAGGGACAACTTCCCCGGGAGGACGCACAGCATGCCTCAGGCTGGTGCAACGTCCCGCCGGTCTCTGCCTCCGCAGGCTCGCCCCGCACTCCGTGCCCCTCCCTCCCCCTGGCCTGAGTGAGCCAGAGCCCCCGAATCAGCTGCTCCTTTAACCCCGTCCTGTCTGGGCGAAGAACAGACGGCCTCAGGCGACCTACAGGCAGAGGCAGGGCCAAATCCAAAGCTGAACCCCAGGAGCTGTGAGAACAAACAAGAGAAAGGGAAATCTCTCCCAGCAGCCTCAGGAGCAGCGGATTAAATCTCTACAGTCAACTTGATGTACCCTGCATCTCTGGAATACCTGAAGAGACAATGAATCATCCCCAAATTGAGGCGGTCGACTTTGGGAGCAACGATATATATATATATATTTTTCCTTTTCCTCTTTTGCGACTGTGTATGTGTATGCTTCTTTGTGTGATTTTGTCTGTATAGCTTTGCTTTTACCATTTGTTCTAGGGTTCTGTCCTTTTTTAAAATTTTTTAGTATAGTTTTTAGCACTTCTTATTATTGGTGGATTTGTTTTTTGGTTTGGTTGCTCTCTTCTTTCTTTCTTTTTTTAATTACTTTTTAATTTGTAATAATTATTTTTTATTCTAATAACTTTATTTTATTTCATTACTTTTCTTTCTGTCTTTTTTTCTCCCTTTTCCTCTGAGCTGTGTGGCTGACAGGGTCTTGGTGCTCCGGCCAGGTGTCAGGCCTGTGCCCCTGAGGTGGGAGAGCTGAGTTCAGGGCATTGATCCACCAGAGACCTCCTGGCTCCATGTAATATCAAATGGCGAAAGCTCTTCCAGAGATATCCTTCTCAACACTAAGACCCAGCTCCACTCAATGACCAGCAAGCTGCCGTGCTGGACACCCTATGCCAAACAACTAGCAAGACATGAACACAACCCCACCCATTAGCAGAGAGGCTGCCTAAAATCATAATAAGTTCACAGACACCCCAAAACACACCACCGATTGCCACAGCAATCAGAAAAGAAAAAGAAATAAAAGAAATCCAAATCAGAAAAGAAGAAGTAAAGATGTCACTGTTTGCAGATGACATGATACTATACATAGAGAATCCTAAAGACTCCACCAGAAAACTACTAGAGCTAATCAATGAATTTGGTAAAGTAGCAGAATACAAAATTATGCACAGAAATCTCTTACATTCCTATACACTAATGATGAAAAACCTGAAAGAGAAATTAAGGAAACACTCCCATTTACCATTGTAACAAAAAGAATAAAATATCTATGAATAAACCTACCTAAGGAGAAAAAACACCTGTATGTAGAAAAGTATAAGACACTGATGAAAGAAATTACAGATGATACAAACAGATGGAGAGATATACCATGTTCTTGGATTGGAAGAACCAACATTGTGAAAATGAATATACAACCCAAAGCAATCTACAGATTCAGTGCAATCCCTATCAAACTATCAATGGCATTGTTCACAGAACTAGAACAAAAAATTTCACAACTTATATGGAGACACAAAAGATCCCGAATAGCAAAAGCAATCTTGAGAAAGAGAAACGGAGCTAGAGGAATCAGGCTCCCAGACTTCAGACTATACTACAAAGCTACAGTAATCAAGACAGTATGGTACTGGCACAGAAACAGAAATATAGATCAATGGTACAAGATAGAATGCCCAGAGATAAACCCACACACATATGGGCACCTTATTTACGACAAAGGAGGCAAGAACATACAATGGAGGAAAGGCAGCCTCTTCAATAAGTGTTGCTGGGAATACAGAAAAATAAACTCAAAATGGATTAAAGGCCTAAATGTAAGGCCAGACACTATAAAACTCTTAGAGGAAAACATAGGCAGAACACTCTATAACACAAATCACAGCAAGATCCTTTTTGACCCACCTCCTAGAGAAATGGAAATAAAAACCAAAATAAACAAATGGGACATAATGAAACTTAAAAGCTTTTGCACAGCCAAGGAAACCATAAACAAGATGAAAAGACAACCCTCAGAATGGGGGAAAATACTTTCAGATGAAGCAACTGACAAAGGATTAATCTCCAAAATTTACAAGCAGCTCATGCAGCTCAATATCAAAAAAGCAAACAACCCCATCCAAAAATGGGCAGAAGACCAAAATCGAAATATCTCCAGAGAAGATATACAGATTGCCAAGAAACACATAAAAGAATGCTCAACGTCATTAATTATTAGAGAAATGCAAATCAAAACTACAATGAGATATCAAATCACACCAGTCAGAATGGACATTATCAAAAAATCTACAAACAATAAATGCTGGAGAGGGTGTGGAGAAAAGGGAACACTCTTGCACTGTTGGTGGGAATGTAAATTGATACAGCCACTATGGAGAACAGTATGGAGGTTCCTCAAAAAACTAAAAACAGAACTACCATATGACCCAGCAATCCCACTACTGGGCATATACCCTGAGAAAACCATAATTCAAAAAGAGTCATGTACCACAATGTTCACTGCAGCTCTATTTACAATAGCCAGGAGATGGAAGCAACCTAAGTGTCCATCGACAGATGAATGGATAAAGAAGATGTGGCACATATATACAATGGAATATTACTCATCCATAAAAAGAAACGAAATTGAGTTATTTGTAGTGAGGTGGACGGACCTAGAGTCTGTCATACAGAGTGAAGTAAGTTAGAAAGAGAAAAACAAATACCATATGGAATCTTAAAAAAAAAAGTTTCTGAAGAACCTAGGAGCAGGACAGGAATAAAGACGCAGACGTAGAGAATGGACTTGAGGACACAGGGAGAGGGAAGGGTAAGCTGGGACGAAGTGAGTAATTGGCATGGACTTATATATACTACCAAATGTAAAATAGATAGCTAGTGGGAATCAGCTGCATAGCACAGGGAGATCAGCTCAGAGCTTTGTGACCACTTAGAAGGGTGGGATAAGGAGGGTGGGAGGGAGACGTAAAAGGGAGGAGATATGGGGATATATGTATATGTATAACTGATTTACTTTGTTATAAAGCAGTAACTAACACATCATTGTAAAGCAATTATACTCCAATAAAGATGTTAAAAAAAAAAGAAAAGGAAGACGTATAAAATAAGCTACAAGGATATATTGTACAACACATGGGTAATAGCCAATATTTTATAACTATAAATGGAGTATAACGTTTAAAAATTGTGAATCACTATATTGTATACCTGTAACTTATGTAATATTGCACATCAACTATACTCTCATTTAAAAGATTAAAATGCAAAAAAAAAAAAAAGTTTAACATCTCAAAAAAAGAGGGAGACTGAGAATTCCCAAAACCTCAAGACTAGGAGGTGGCCATTACAGAGATTTATATGTGGAACATGTGCCCTGTGGGCCCAGAAAAGGATTATAATGCAGATCAGGATGACAAATGAAGACCTTCTAGACAGGAAGAGGGCAGAAATGTTCTTTAGACATACCTGGCTAAGCATCAAACGGTTTCACCATTCCTGAAGTTACATTCACATCCCATGGTGGTGGTTATAATTGATTTTATGTACACTTATGCTTAAGTAATTTGCATAATAATTTGTATATAGTTTATTTCATAGGTTAGGTTTGTTTACTCTCAACTTTTTGCAGCCATGATAATGTTCCAAACCTTGAATCATGCAGATAAGATTCTGATGTCCAGAATGGGCAGATCAATCATGCAGCTTCCAGATACAAAATGCAATCTGAATATAGCTTTTTCTGTATTCATGGCCTTGAGAGAAACACTATTTATGTTGCCACTTTGGTCAAATGGTTGCCAAGATGTCAGTATGGCATCTGACAAGACAGCTGGCTCTTAAGTACATGGGCATATGCTAAAGGTCTAGTCCTTTTCCGGTTTAAGTTATCCAGGCAGTTGTCATGGTCACCCCTAAATTTAGCAGAACAGCACAAAAGAGAAATATCAGAATTTATGTCCTCTTGGAAAGATAGGCACTGGAAGGCATTCACATCTGGATCAGAAATACGAAGCCTGTGGATCTGGAAAATAAGTAGTTTCTTCACAGAAAGTTCCAACAAGGAGGAGAAAATCTTGGAATAAATCTTGTTGTTGCCTACAAATGATCAAATTGTAAATACCACATTTAAGGGGTAATTGTTCCAATTGTACCAGAATGAGATGCTCCAGCCCTCTTCTGCTGACACAAAGAGAATTGCTCTGAAGAGGAAAGGTGCTTCCAGAATAACTTGCTTTGAGCTTGTTCTTTTAATTTATTTATGTTTTTTGCGGTACGCGGGCCTCTCACTGTTGTGGCCTCTCCCGCTGCGGCGCACAGGCTCCAGATGCGCAGGCTCAGCGGCCATGGCTCACGGGCCTAGTCGCTCCGCGGCATGTGGGATCTTCCCAGACAGGGGCACGAACCCGTGTCCCCTGCATCGGCAGGCGGACTCCCAACCACTGCGCCACCAGGGAAGCTCGAGCTTGTTCTTTTTATGGTGAATCCAGTGTCAGGGAAAGGTGCTGTGGGACCAGCACCATCGGGGCTGCTGGGGTGTCAGCTTCTGAAGCTCTTTCCTCTTCACAGCTAAGCCCTTTGATACCCACCTGCAGCCACAGACCCAGCCCTCAGAGTAGCACCCACATTGACCTAAGGCATTAGGACTTGAACTATTCTTGTCAGATCCTAGGACTTGGATAGTAGGCCTGATAGTTCTCTGATATACTGCACAGCAGATGAAGTGGGGCATCTGCCCCGAGATGCTCTCAAGGGGGCAGGATGAGGACAATAGCACTTCAATAATAGCATTCCCCAGAGAGGAAGAGAGGAAGAAAGGAAGGAAAATATCATATACTGAGCAACTACTGTGTTCCAGGCACCGTGTGGGGTGCTTGCTCGTATGTCATTTCAGTTAGGCAGCAGAATCCCAGGTAGGTGAAATACAGTGGACAGAAATGATGTGGATACAGTGTTTGGGAGTCAGCCAGGTGAGCACTCCTCATCTGGCAGTGCTAAGGTCTTGAGTTCTGTTTTTGGCTTTCTGCCTCTGGAGAAGCGAGTAGCAAAAACCAGTTGGGGGATCAGGACCCAAATCAGACACCAATCCCGAGAACTGCTTGTGAGCAACTGGGGTGAGCTTAGATAAAATGGGGTGGGGTTGAGACAGTGCATGGGAGCCCAGGAACTCATTTTTCTCTCCCTGGTTGTAGATCATCATGGGAAGGGGGCAGGGGAATGGTGAGAAATGAAGCAGGAGCAAGACCTCAAAAGATCTTGTATGTTACACAGAGAGGTCTCAACTTTCTCCTAGGGCACTGGGAGGAGGTTGGAGGGTTTTAAGGATATGATTTCATTTGGAACTGGGATCTCACTTTGGCTGCCCAGTTGAGATGAGAAGAGTAAGATGCAGAGTACCAAGGTGTTTGGTGGACACCATGCTCCATTCTGGGCGCATATTATCTTCGCTAGGAATTTTTTGGTTGCTAGTGACAGAAATTCACCTAGAGAACCAACTGTGTGCTGGTTGCACACACATCCTTCTCTAACAGACACAGGGCAGATGGTTCCAGATGTAGTCTGGAACTGCTGAAACAGGGGCTTAAACATAATCAACCCTCTGGCCATCTCATTTTTTCTTCCTTCTGCCGACCAACTCTGCAAGGTGGATTAGAGGTTATAATGGACTCTGGAGCCAGATCACCTTAGGCTTTGTTACTTACTAGCTGTATGATATTGAGCAAGTTACTCATCCTTGCTTTGGCTCAGTTTCCTTATTTGTAAACAAATATAATTACGTTATTTACCTCCTGGTTGTGAGGACAAAATGGATTATGGACTAAATGGATTAAATGCACATAAAGGGCTTGGCATAGTGCCTGGTACATAGAAGTGACTTAAAAAGCATTAGCTGTTATTACTATCATTTGGTTGCAGTCTGGCTTTTTTCAAAAGGGAAAAAAAACAGCCTCTGATGGCTCTAAAGTTTTGCATCTGGCTTTGGCCACCAGAGAGAGACTGACTGAGTTTTCTCTGATTCCAAGTCCAAACCTTGAAGGGGAAAGATTCACGAGCCAGCTTGACTATGATTTTACTCCTGGACCAATCAACCTGGTCCAGTAGACAAGTGCCCTGATGGCTCCACTTTGATCTGTGGTCTCATAGATAGCTACAAGGACCACCAAGACAAAGTCCCTGGCCCGTCTAGTGGAGGAAAAGACCCCCAGGTGACAGTACAGTGATGGAGGCGCTTACCAAATCCAGTATACTTTCTCATTTCAGAGGGCGTATACCAAGGCCTTTGGGACCTCTGAACTTGGGGAATCTTCTATAGCTTCATACTCTCCCACAGAATTCAGAAAAAATACAACAGAAATATCAGGCTCAATTGGTAGATGTGACAAAGGAAAATGGAAACACGGTGCTTGGTTCCTGGTTGGCTGGTCGGCTCTCTGGCCTTAAGGTCTCTAGTTCCTACCTGACAGCTGGTACCTGAGCCCTGGTTTCTAGTCATCAGGGCTCAGTCCTGCCCCCTTGGTCCTTGGCCATCCCCCCTACACTGCCTTCCTCTTTCCCTTATTAGAGGACCTGGCCTGCATCTCCTGATGCCCCCAGACCCTTTTGCTAGCGTTCAGGGGCTAGGTTCCAATCCCTTACCAACACCTTCTTCTCTAAGAGAGTGAGATAAAGGTGAAAGTGGACCAGCAAGCACCACCATTCTCTGTCCCCTTTCTCCTCCAGGACCTTGTTTACATGAAACCTTATCACCACCCTCTTGGTTCAGTGACACTTTCCTGTACCTCAGCCTCATAGCAGCTGTGATTCAAATTCTCTCCTCCTCTAAATTAGCCCTGTCTTGGACCTTAAGGTAGTTTGAAACTGTTCAAAATGGAGAGTGTTAAAATCTGTAAATGACAAGAGTCTACAGTACAGATGTGGAGAAGTTCATCCTGTCTCCAGGTGTCGATTGAAGGGTTTTTGATGCAGGTGGCATTCAGCTGATTTTGACACAGCAGGAGAGCAGTGTGGATGGTCAGACGGAGGAAGGTGCAGGCAGACAGGGCAGGTCATGTTTTGGAGCCGGTGAAAGTTAGATGTGTCTGAGCCTCGGGACGAATGGAGAGATTAATAGGAGATATGGCTGGAATGGCACCAAGTCCTTGGAATTTCCAAGACAAGCAGCATTCTCTTTCCCGACAGCTGCATGTGGGTAAGTTTTTGTGTGTCCCTTGCACTGTTATAAGCAATGAGAGGGAGCCTTTACCATGAAGAAACAGGGTAGAGTTGGTGGGACATGCGTGTGTGTTGTCCTCGTGGAAGTCAAGCTGACTGTGGTGTGCGAGTATTGTCACCTCACGGTAGATTTAAAAATCCCTCACCTCACAAAACGTTTACTCATCCTTGTTTCACTTTCTAGAAGATGCTCAGAGCAGGGCTCCGTCAACACTTGTGAAAGGAAGATGAGCTGCCTTACAAGGGAGCTTCCCAGAAGAGAAGTACCTTGCACTTAAGACCTTCTTGGATTCCCGGTCTCTGATGGATAAATTATTTGATGACACAATTAGTTGCTTCACTAGACTATAAACTCCAGGAGGGCAGGGACTAGCTCCCATTTTTGTCAATAATTCCAGCGTCTCGCCCAGGGCCCTGAGCAAAACAAGTTCTTAATACAGCTTAGGTAAACTGAGCTGTGATGATGCGTGTGGGAGTTTGAGTTTGGGGAACAGCTTTGGGAGGTGGAAGGCCGGGAGCAGTTTGAGAGCGTGGAAGGGGTCAGTCAGGGTTCATAGTTAGAAATAACAAAATCTCTTCACCTGGTTAGCAGAAAGGGGTTTATGAAAAAGCTTTTATGGTTCACAGAATTGCTGGGAAGGTCGAAGAAACAGAATCTAAATTGAGCTTCCAGGAATGACTCCCCAAAATCACCCCGCAGGGTTGCTGCCTTTGCCAAAATCAGGAAGTGCAGAATCAGAAAGCTGCTGCCACAGCTGGGCCCAAGCCAGTTCGACTCTGTTCTACCCTCCAGACTGATGTTTCATGCTCTGTCTCTTTCGCCACGTATTTAAGTCTCAGACCAGTGCCTCTGATTAGAGAAACTGAATCACATTCAGAATGTAGGCGAAAGGAAGGTTGGAAAATTGTGTTTCTAGTTATGCAGCCTCTGTCAAGAGCACGGTAGAGGAGCTGCACAAGCCAGTTCACCATGGCTGCCATAGCGGGGCTGCGGGAAAGGCTGCCAGGCTGGGGATTATGCACAGGGAACAACACTCCCTCATTCATTCAGTGAACATTCTCTGAGAAACTACTGTGTTTAGGGCCTCAGCCAGGAGCCGTGCAGAAGTATTGTTCTTGCCCTTGGGGTACTGACTGTTGGAAGCAATAATGCAGAGATGGTCAGGAGGAAACTCATGCCTGCCTCTGGACAGGACCATCTCCAGAGACTGCATGAGGGTGGTGCTGCAGGTAGGAGTCAAGTAGCATCCCCAGACCTCACCCACTGGAGGACAAGGGGTACAGATCCTGGCAATGAACGAGGCTGGGCCTACCAGCATGAAACTTAACCGTCTAGACAAAGACTACTCTTGCAAAGATTCTCTGAGCTGGAAGGGCTTTGGAGGTTAGCTAGTCCAACGGTGGTTGTTACACACACTACCTCCTCTCCAGTGTCTCTAAGAGTGATTGCAATTATTTTTAGTTTTATCAAGACCCTTTGTTTATTTTTTAGTTTTCAGGTTTGCATTTTATGGGTCAGTATGTGGCAGGCTGCCTCCCAGATAAAATATGGGAATAGAAAATCAAGTAACAGTGAGTTTTAAAATGTTAAGGGGGACATCCCTGGTGGCGCAGTGGTTAAGAATCCGCCTGCCAATGCAGGGGACACGGGTTTGAACCCTGGCCCGGGAAGATCCCACATGCCACGGAGCAACTAAGCCCACGTGACACAACTACTGAGCTCGCGCGCCACAACTACTGAAGCCTGCATGCCTAGAGCCTGGGCTTCGCAACAAGAGAAGCCACTGCAATGAGAAGCCTGCACACCGCAACAAAGAGTAGCCCCCGTTAGCTGCAACTAGAGAAAGCCAGCACGCAGCAACGAAGACCCAACGCAGCCAAAAAAAAAATGCATAAAATAAATAAATTTTAAAAAAAAAGAAAAGAAAAAGAAAATGTTAATGAAATCATGGTACAAAGGAATCATAAGAGCTTGGTTCCCACCACAGCTGAGTTCATGCGTCACAGTTGAGGCTGTGAGCTTGGTTCTCTGTGAAGGACATAAGATGGGAAAACGATCATCATAGCAAGAAAAGCCAAAGGGAATACTGTTAAAATCAGAGGAGAATGTGTGTAAACGAGATTCCTTTGTAGTAACTTGCTCCTACTTCATTTATTTTATCTCTTTGATAACAGTGAGGAGTTCGTGGGTTCAAATCTGAGTCCACATCTAGGTTCTGAGTGGTCCTCTTCTCCTTCTGATGGATCCAAGAGCTAAGCTAATGGTGGCTGCAGCCAGATGGACTTTCTCAGATGCTGTGCCAGCTCTACGGGCCACCAGCAGTGCATGAGGTACCACCCTCCAGCCACCTAGGCATTGGCGGTGGTATAAGAACAAGAGAACAGGGCGTTTATTGTAGAGACATGTGGTAAGAAGGAAAATAGATGCGTGAGCCCAGCCCTGGAAAGTTGAAAGGCAAGGCCACACCTCAGGAGAAGAGGGGGATCCTTAGTAGTTGGGCATAAAGGAGGCTGAAAAGGGGGAGCCTTCAGAATCCAGGACCTCAGGAGCAAGTCCTCCCTCTATTCCGTTTCTCTTTGTATCAGTTCAGACCCCTGCAGGAAATGGCTGGCATTCCTCAGCTGGGATTTTTGAACAACTTTTAAATGAAAGAATTTTTTGCAAAAATGTAGGCAGAGATAAGGAACCCACAAGAAGACCCCAGAAACTAGCAAGTGCAGGAAGCCATTATCACTCCTGGGGCTACAAGAGTAAGGAGAGGAGATGGTGGTCTTGGAGCCTGGTTAGAAGTTGCTGCCTTCTAAGGACTGCCTGGCGGGAACTGTGGCCACAAGCGAAGGCAGACATCGCCAGACCTGGGGTGTGGGAGGGAGGGAGTGGGATGATTAAATACTGTGACCTCTCTCTCCTCCAGTCTCCAATCTCCTGCCAGTTGCCCCATTGGCTGAACTTGAACCCAGCTAGAAGCCAGAGGGAAAAGGAGCCTGGTAATGTACTCATGGAGGTCAGCCCCCAGGAGAACAGGGCAGAGAGGAGTAGAGAATGCATCCAGGGTGGGATGAGGGCAAGGAGAGAATAACCAGCCCAGAGTTCTTGCTGCTTCTTCCTCTAACAGATAACTGATTCCTTCCTTAACTCTCTAACCAAGTTCCAGAGAGTGAGGCTGACTCAGTTAATTACTGTTGGCCCTGCTTGGGTAACACTTTTTTCTACGGGTTGCTGGCCAACCTTGGGTTGGCTGCCCTTGAGTATTTGGACCCTGGCTTCCAAACAGTTCTGGCCAGAGGAGGAAGGACAGGTCTGGAGGCTCAGAGCATGACCTTTTCCCTCAGTGGGGAGTGTGGTCAGGGCAGTTTCCCTCAGAATTGGCTGCAGTAAACTGGACTTGTCCACTCGTTGTGCCAACACTGCAGTGCCACCAGCAGTGCCTGAGGGCCAGACTTACATCCACACAGCTCTCCCAGAAGGTTCCAAGTTTGTGCGGTTACAGCTGGCCCATTTCAGGGCCCTCTTGGAAATGTTTTTGGCTGTAAAGGCCAGAACCTGGGCTGGATGGGCTGACCTGGTGTCTGACCCAGAGTGGGTATCCAAGGACCTCAAGAATTCACCTCATATCAAAACTCCCTTGGGGCTCTTGCACATATAACCCAATCCGTGTACTGTTTGGAATTAGTCAATCAGCATATATACTCCTCAAGTCCAAGGATTTATCCCTTTCACCTTTTGTCTTCCTCACAGTTTCTCATGTAATTTTGGATGCATCATACCTTCAGGGTCATTTCAATGTAAACAATTTACTGACTACTGACTGTGTATCATTTATGTGCTCTTGGAGCTCTCCTCCCCGTCCTTGAGGAGCTCCCAGTCTGCAGAGGGAGACAGAGTATAAACAAGCACAGTGTGCTAAGGGCTATGATGGAGCTACGCAATGGGAACTGCATCACAGAAAAGCCTAGGGATTCAGAGAAGGCTTGCTGGGGAAGGCAATGATGGACTGAATCTTGATGGATGAGTAGGAGCTGGCAGGTGTAAAAGGTCAGGCAGGGTATTCTAGGCAAAGGGGAAAACATGAACAGAGGTATAAATAATAGACAGTGATGATGATGGTAATAGGAGCTAAATGTCTTGAGGGCTTCCCATGTACCAGGCTTTGTTCTGAGAACTACACATGTATTGTGTCATTTAATCCTTGCACAATCCCTATAAGATAGGAACTACATTATTTTAATTTTACAAAGAGGAAGCAAAAACAGAATAATTAATGAACTCACTGAAGGTCTGTGAGCTGGTCAGTAGCAGAGCATGACAAGGAAGGCAAGGGCCTTGAATGCCATGCCAAGAAACTTGAGCTTTATTCTGTACGCAGTGAGGATGCTGAAACACTTTCAGCAGAGGAGTTGCCTGGTCAGATGAACAATTTGGAGAGATTTCTGTGACTACAGTGTAGACAATGAAGATGAGGGGAACACGATCAGGGGGAGAGATTAGCTATCAGGCTGTTAAGAGCCAGTTCCAGCTGAGAGCTGGTGAGGGCTAGCTTCTGATCCCCTCTCTATTCCTAAGTAGCTGAAACCCAGGCCTCCTTTCTGGAGTGGATCAGCTCTACTGTCCTTTCCACATCAACAATGCCAGGAGCCCAGAAGGGGAAGGGAAACGTCATTGGTGTGATGGATCATGCACTGGTCCTACATGTGAGTCCCGGGGGAGACTCACCCACTCCTCGAGGCTGCCTCATTCTCTCCACCTCATGTAGGGAGAGCACTGCTACAGATCACTGGTGTCTGAGCACATTTCATTGGACAGGGAGAGGGGAATCCACTGGGTTGAACCAGTTATAGGTCAGAGCTGACAGACAGCTGGTCTCTTGGGATCGTCTTCCTTCCAGAGGGTTGGGTTTCTCTTGTTCAGGGAACACTGCAGCCATCTCTCTCTTGCTCTCTTATACTCCTTCAACATTTTATTCCTTGCTGTGTAAAGGTGGGACAGGCCAGGGGCTGTTTGTACTGCCCCCGTCTGTGAAGCCCAGACCAGCTCTACCATGGGCAGGCTGGCAGAGGCCCTCCTGCTCTGCTCCTGAGCATGCGGGCTCTTTTGTTTGCCTGGCTTCTTTCTGCATTGGTCTTTCCTCCCTACCTGAGATGTAAGATCTGGGATTCTCAGGTGGGCTGACAAGGAAGGGGCAAAGGAGGCCACTCAGTCAGCTTTTGTTACCAAGGCAAACTTGGGTCTGCTCACCTGGTGTGCAGTAGAGCCAATCTACCAATACCAGGTTGTGGCAAAGGAAAGTGCAGTATTTATTGCAAGGCATTCAGCGTGGGTCCAAGCAAAGAGAACAGGCAACTCAGACTCAAAAGACCCAAACTCCCTGATGGCTTTCAGGGAAGGGTTTTTAAAGACAAAGTGAGGGAGAGGGTTGCAGGGTGCTTGATCAGCTCATGGACATTCTTCTTATTGGTTGGTGGTGAGGTAACTGGGTAGTATTTCCGTAGTCAACATCATCAATCTTCTGGTTCCAACACGTGTGGGGTCTACGTGCTGGTGGTCTACATGCAGTTAACTTCTTCCTCCTGGTGAGGGTTTTAGTATCTGCAAAACAACTCAAGGATATGGCTCAGGACATTATCTATAGCCCTTGAGGAGGAACTAAAAGTCCTTGACTCTGCTTTATGGCTAAACTCTTATTATTTTGTCTTGCTTGACTGTTTTGTTTCTGCTTTTTTCTCAGTTCTCTGATTAAATTTGCTCTTTGGAACTTGGGGAAGGCCTAGGAGGCTAAAGCTTTTCTACAAACAAGAGGCGGGGAACATGGGAGTTCTGTCCCCGGGAAAGCTCCATGATGTCCTGCTTGGTTTCACTTTGAACCCAGGATCCAGGTCACGCAGACAAAGGAGTGCTCCGCGTGGCCCAGTCTGCATTAGTGTTCACGGCCTCATAGCAGTAAAGGGCGTTCTTTAGCCAGACTTTGCCCCACACTTGTATTTCCCTCAGGAACCTCGTGGGCTGGTAGGAGGATGGGATACTATGTCCAACCATCTGCTTTGATAGGTTGTTGAAAATACACACCCCTTTTCATTTATTCCTTATAATACTTCTATAACTAAGTATTCTCGTTCCCATTTTACAGATGAGAGAACTGAGGCATGATGAAGTTAAATAATTTGCTCAAGGTTTTATAGCTAATTACTGTCATAATTAGAATCAGAGTCCCAACTGGTTTCTCAGACCCTCTCCACTGTAACCAGCAAATGAAATAAGTAAAGCAAAATGTTTTCAAGGAGCTGGTTGGGAAGTTATTCCTAACAAGATATTACCCTGGTTGTCCTTTTAATATTTTTATCTTCTTCGGGTAAAAACAGCACAGATTTATAATTTCAACGGCAAGATCTGTTCCCAAATGGAAATAGCCATGACATCTTTTTATACAAATATATATGCATCCCTCATGAACTGATATGTTTTTACCAGCCTGCAAATACTGGAGTGAAGTGGTTTTAGGAAAATTGTTTTTGGCAGCACTTGCTTTTGAAATAAATGCATTATTGTTATTTTTAAAAACCTTTTGATAAAAGTCCTTAGTCAGAGATTTACTTAACTGAATTTTCCTGCAGAGGTGTTAGATATTTCTGCAGTTGCAGCCTCTCAGAGTACAATCACCATGTATTTTCCCAGCTGAGGTGAAAAAAAAGTCAAAATAATTCCACTATCTCAAGAAAACAATTATTTACATCTTGGTGTATTTATTTGCAATCTTTTTTCTCATGAATTCTTTCTTTAAAGCATAGTTGTCATAAACAACAGTGTATATACCATCTTATAGCCTACTTTAAAAAATGTAATATTAACTATTTATTTACTCTTTAATATAAATGGTTCATGATCACCATTTTCTCATGTGGGTATGAGACTTTTAAACCATTATGCTAGACAATGTAGACTGAATTGTTTAAACCAATATCTTGTTGTTGGCCATTCAAGTCTTGTTTTATAAACAATATAAAATGTTTTCATTTTTTTAAGATAAACTTCCAGAATTGACTTTATTGGATGAGAGTATAAACATTTATTATTGCTCTTTAGATGTACTGCCAAATTGTTTTATAAATAAGCTGTATAAATTTATTTTGGCAGTTGTACTTTTGAAAGCACAGTTTCTCTGTACCCTCACAAGCACCAGATGTTATCATGACAAAAACCTTTTTTTTCTTCACTAATTTTACATATAAAATGGCACCTCACAATCATTTTTAGTCTTTATTTCTTTGATTATTAATGAGGTTGGTTATTTTCCTAGGTGTTTGTTTACTAGTTGTAAATCTTTTTTTGTGAATTTTGGGCTCATGCACTTTGTCCAATTATTAACTGGGCTCAAATTTTTAAAAAAGTATGTATGTAGTATATGGTATAGGATTTTTTCATTTATCTACTAGAGAGATAGTAATCCTTCCTCTAATATATGCTGTGAATAGTTTTTCATGATCTGTCATTTTTTCTTTCCATGTTGACTCTTTAATAATGTGTATTATTTTAAAAGAAACAACTACAAATGGAATTTTTCAACAAGGATAGCTGGGTCCATGAGGTATCAAAAAATCATGTCACAAAAAATAGGATTGAAGAGACTATGTAGCATAACTTGGGTAAGACCCGGGGAACAGGACCACGTTCTTCACTTATGTGAAGGGCTGCTGTATTAAAGAGGAATCAAACTTACTCTGCACAGTTGGAGAAGGTATAACCAGAGTAAATGACGGGAAGTTGTAGGTAGTAAATAATAAGTGATATTGATTGTGTTCTTTATGCCAGACTTTGTGTCAGGTATCCATTAATCCTCACCACTTTAAGGGAAGAACTAGCACAGCTCTTTTCCAGGGACCTTACGAGACCTGCCCAAGGTCATATGGACACCAGTGGCAGAGCCGGGCTCGAGTCCAGGTCGGAGATGGAGCCCAGAGCCCATGCTCTTTCCACGGACCATGTGATGGAGGCTGGTCCCTTCCTCCAGGAGGGCCTCACTTTCCTCATTATAACATGAGGGCTGGAGCAGATGTCCTCCAGGATCCTTTCCAACTTGAGTGGGGGAAGGAGGAAATGCTGGGGGTCTGTAGCTGCTGCTCCTCACCAGCTCTCCCCAATCCTGATGGACCAAAGAGAAGGTCAGAAAGAGAACAAGATCTCTTTTAAGTGCTTTCTACTAAGTGCCTTCTACGAAGAAAACAAGGCATCTGGATTTCTATTAAATGCTGTTTCTACTAAGAAATGCTGCTTTTCTTTTCAAGTGTTCCCATTCAACTTCCTACAAACCCTGAGACGTTTGCCATAAAAGGGAACAAGGGAAAGCCCTATTTTGTACATGAAATAGTCTGAGTGAGGGGTCCTGTCTTTAGGTCATATGAAACATCAGAATTGCCTTTATACACAGAGAACCCAATCCTCCAAACTGTCATGACCTTTCTGGAGTTGTTCAAGTAAATTGGATGCTTCTAGCAGGAAAAGTGTGGTGTGGTTTTTATGCCATGCTTAATTAAAAACAAACGAACAAACAAAACCAGCTCTAAGTGTGGGACGGAGAGCAGAAACACAACCCAAGCAGAGCACAGAGGAAACTAACTGAGAAGTTGTTTACATCTGAATGAGCTTCAGTTTTCTTATCTCTACCTTGGGGATAACACTATCCTTCACTGATTCTAAGACAGTTTTCTTTTTAATTTTATCGGCTCTGAAATTGGGATGTATAGATTAAATGGTGGGAATTTTTCTTTCTTAGTGGTCCCTAAATCAATGGTACTTCTTATAACTGAAGATGTCTTATACAGGGTTTTGTGAATTACATGAGATAATATATACCTTATGCATTCACACAGAAGGTAAGGTTTATAATAAGTGGGCTCAGAGAGGTTAAACTATTTGCCCAAGGTCACACAGCTGATAGATGGTAGAGCTGAGATATGAACCTAGGTAGTCTGACTCCACTGCTTGTGTGCCAGACCAATATGCTATACTGACTCTCATGTTAATTGGTTTATTATTTTCCCCCCACAGTATTATAGAATTTTAAAGGGGAGGTAAATATGTGTGCTTAGTCTTAAATTTTGGGCTCATCTTGGTGTATCTGTCATGAATGCTAAGATTCTTCTGTACAGACCACTGTAGTATAGTGGTTGAGAATGGGGCTAAACCAGTCCTAGTATTGCTACTTCCTAGCTGTGAAAGTTACTTAATACAGTATCAGTGTTCTTAATTGTAAAATGGGCATAATAATAATATTTTCTACAGGACTGTTTTAAAGTGAAATAAATGCATATAAAGCATTTTCACAGTGCTTGACACAAAGTAAAAAAGTAATATTTATTGAGCTATTATGTAGCTAATAATAATAATACTAACATTATTAGAACTAATAATATAGCATGACTAGAATTATTTTTATTTACTATATATGCATCTTTTGGGCCCTCCCAGCCCAGGTCAGATCCTAGAGCTTACACAGCGGGAGGGTGGGAGAGGCTCATTTGGCTAAATGGCCTTTCCTAGGCTTCTGGAATATTGGTGAGGCCAGACCTGGATCCTGTCATTTAATAGGAAGAAAGCTTGCAGCAGTCTCACCCCTGTGACTTTTTCCATCCTTTAAAGCAGAGACAGAGGACACTCACCCAAAGAGAAAGATTAGATTAGGCAATTTGCCAATTCATGGAATTCATCAACTGTTCTGTCCTTTGCCTTTCCAAAGAGATATGTCCCCATCTGCCTTCTGCAGACAGTGTCTGGGCAGGCCAGCCTTCCTGTCTGCAGAATTTCCTGCTGTGGGAGACCCTGCCCAGCACCTAGGATGCCACTGGAAGTCAAGGTAGAGGGCTGTTTCTGCAGTTAACTGATGTACCTGCAGTTTATTTCCGTTCTCTGGGCCTCAACAAGGCAGCTTTGAGGGCTAAGAGAGAGAGGCGGAGGTAGCTTTTGATGCCAGAGTTCTCCCACCTACCTCCCTCCCACCCCACCCATCCTGCTGAGTCCTCCCCACACCCCCAGCATAAGCAGAAGAAGAGGGTGGCGTGATTGCCAGCTGGGAGGGAGCAGCACTCAGAGCTGTGTCTCCCTCATGGAGCATCTGCAAAGAAGCAGGTTCTAGCTTTTCTAGCCTGTGAACAGTGCTGGGCTTATTCTCTAGAGCACTCAGTTGGGAAGCTAGGGAGGAGACGAGGGGAGGCTTCTGCTTAAAAAAAAAAAAAAAAAGCATGCATTTTATTATAAATGCATTGCTTGTTTGGAGATAAAAAAGTATGGGAATCTCTAGAGTTCAGAATGAAATTATTCTCTAATGCCATGTCCTGAAGATAACCACTGTTAACTGTTTGTTGTATTTTTTTTCATTGTGCTGCATGCTTTTCTCACTTATGGTTATACCTCAGACATCTTTCCAAATCAGTACATATAGGTCTATTTCATTCTTCTTACTAACTGAATAGTACTACATGGTTTAGTTAAACATTCTCTTTTTAGCTGGTGTTCCTATTAATGGATACTTGAGTTGTATCCTTTTGTTTTTGTTATTGTTGTGATAAACAAAGCTGCACCAACCATTCCTGTAGATATTTCTTAGTACACATATGTGAGAATACCTACAGGAAGAATTCCTAGAAGTGGGATGGCCAAGTCAAAGAGTTTACACGTTTAAAATGTTGAACTATATCACGGTATTGCACTCTAAAAAATTTCATTAATTTGCATACTTTTAAGAGGGTGTTCCTTAACTTTCAATAGCTCTTACCAGCATGCAATCTGTGAATTGCCTGAATCAATAGCTCCTGAGTTCTCCAGAGATTTGGACAATTCTCAGTAACTCTTTCAGTGCATGTCAACACACTTTTTTGTGTGCCTGGTATGGATGCTATTATAGGCATGGGTATTCAAGGTTGTCTGAACATTGAATCACACTCCATACTAATCTTAGAGGATTTTACAAGTAGGAGGAGAGACAAGTAAATGAAAATTAAAAGATAATGTGCCAGGTATCAGGATATGAATAAATACTGAGAGAGTGTGGAGAAATGAGTAACTGCCTCTTTCTGGGGGGCCTTTGGGGAAGGCTTCCCAGAGGAAGTTGGTCTTGAAAGATGAGTAGGAGTTCTCCTGGTAAAGAAGTAGGGAAGGGCATTCTAGGCAGAGAGAATAGTATGAGCAAAGGTGGGGATGCTCATGTGCTGACTGGGGAATGTTTCCATTGACCTGTGGGATGCTTGGGAACAGTGGTGAGAGATCAATTGAGAGAGGTGGGCCCTGTTGCCACAGGAAGGAGAGAATGTTCAGATCAGGTGGAGAAAGACTAGAGGGCAGAGAGCCTGGAGTCAGAAAGAGTGATTAAGAGACTGAGACTGGCTGAGGCTGGGATCATGGCGATTGTACACAGGACAGAGAGGAGAGAGCAGGAGGAATGGGGAATGTTTGGACATATTCCTCCGATCTCAGACTCAGCCTGGATAGGTAAGAATTGGGCCTAGAGGCTGTCATCTGGGGCAAATTTATTACACTGGATGGCTAATAAAACTGTATTGATTTCATTTTGTTTTGCAATAAGCAATCCCTCTGCTGGGACAAATGTCAAATCTGATGTGTCCAAGTGGAATGAGCAATAAAACTGCTAGCTTGGTTCAACTGAAAACTGCTGTCTCAGGCCCAGAGCTGCTTGCACTCTGTGATGGGCCAAGGTGAGGCCTTTATTGGTCTATAATTCCCTTCTTGATTACGAGCCCTGACACTGACCCGGGCTAGAGAGATTGGCGAGGATGCAAGGGGAGAAAACCAAAGGTGAGGGCAATGACCTTGTGAAAGACAAAACCAGGAATTAGCATGGACTCATTCATTCATTATCAACTGTATAAGAATTTACTCTGTGCCCAGCAGAGTGCTGGCCATTGGAGACACAAAATCTCTGTCCCCCAGAGACTTGGTCTAGGACCAGAGCCCAAAGTGCTTATGAATGGGTTGGTCTGGCCTGGTCAGATCTCATCGTCAGTAAGACAATAGAGTTTGAGATGTTTGTCCTGGGAACCCTTCTCTCTTCTCCTTTTCTCCATCCAACCCCACCACAGGCTTCCCCGTGGTAGTGGGTTTGTACCATCCTTGTTCTTGGTTGACTGCCAGCTCATGCTCATTAGTGCATTAAATGATGATCAGAGTATTTCTAATTATAGCTTAAGGCAGGATCCATCCTGAGCTTTCTTTTCCAATGTGTGTGAGAGAAACCCTGGGAAAAATAGCTGATCTTGGTT
The DNA here is from genome assembly GCF_949752795.1 of Hyperoodon ampullatus. Taxonomy (NCBI): domain Eukaryota; kingdom Metazoa; phylum Chordata; class Mammalia; order Artiodactyla; family Ziphiidae; genus Hyperoodon; species Hyperoodon ampullatus. The sequence goes on along the minus strand of NC_136920.1, from coordinate 50,099,332 downwards.
CTGGCTAGTCCCAGCCTGACTGCTCATTAGCCTTGTGACTTTGGAAAAATCATTTAGCTTTTCTGAGGCTCATTTTATTTACCTGAAAGTATTAAGCTTCATAATTCCTGCTCTGCTCTCCTCACGGGATGGTTGGAAGGCTTAGTAGGATGTGAATGTGCTTTGAAAATTGTTGAATGCGATACAAAAGCAAAAGCCTGTGATGACTCTCTGTTGCTCAGTGACAGAGACCTAGATTGTTACTGCAGGGGTCTCAAAATTCACAGGCCACCCCGTTCTTTACCCCAACTCTCAAGGGAGTGGACATACCACACTTTGGTTCACCTCCTCCCATTCAAAGATGGTGGGATCTGAGGCTAATGGGGTTGAACTAATTTCTCCCTAGAAGATACCTGTGTGAAGGGCAAGTTGAGTGGGACTTAAAAAGGAATCCCTGAAGATTTCTATGCAGATGGCAGGATAAGAGTAATTACACTTGAGCTATAGCAGGAGAGATTAGCTCAAACACTGGGACAAATAAACTGGTTTTAAGGCTTGGGAGACACTGGACTCTGCAACCTTTGAACTTTCTAAGACCTAGGTATTTCCCCTTCTGACCTACTGTGTGACTTTGGGTAAGTTGCCATCTACTAAATTACCAGGGGTCTCTGGGCCTCAGTTACTTCCTAAGGCCAAAATGTGGGCTGAATTGAATCTCCTTTTCAGAAACTTGTTCTGATATGAAAGATGGTGGCAGCTCTTTTTGTTTGATTTAATTGTGGGATAGGAGATAAGTTAAGTAACTAGAATCCTAGTATCCTGCAAAGCCCCTCTGGAGAATTCACATTGCAGATAGTATAAAAACTTGGTAAAGAACTAGTTAGTGATTCTGAACTGAATATAACTGTTGAACTGCTGAAATGTTCTCATTTGTGCTCGGTTGGAGGACATAAAAACGACTTTTAACACGCTGCATATAACCATCTTGAGCTTTTCCCCACAAAATGTTTGGTAAAAAGAAAATTTTACTTAATCATTCAGGACAAAGGGAACTAGTAAGAGTTAGAGAAGTATGCTTAAATATGAGAAAGTGGGTCTATTGCCAGTTTCCATTGATTATTCACATCAAAGAGGGAGAGGCTCCTGTCTTGTCTCTCTCATCAGGAGCATTGGTGCTGAGACCTTCCCAAGTCACAGTCATTGAGTGATATCACAGAGAACACAGCTGTGATTGATAATGATGAAGATGATGATGGTGGTGATGGGAGCTGACCTTCTCTGGAAATGTACCATGTGCCAGGCCCTGTGCTAAGTGCTTTACATGGAGGGCCTCACTGAATTCTTATCACCACATGATGCATTCTTAGCCTCACTTTACAGGTTCATAAACTGAGGTTAGTGAAGGTAAATACGTTGCTCAAGGATGCCTTTCTAGGAAACGAGCAAACACAGGCAGTCTCACCCAAGAGCCGACAACTAAATATGTTGTTTCTTAATTTGAATTATATTCTAGCTCCTGCTCTAATCATCACTGTAAGTTATAAGATATTTGAATTAAATTGAAGCAGTGTATGGAGATTTCCTTTCTTTTAATGCTGCCAGATGACTGAGTTTTAAACCTCCCTGAAGAGAATCTCTAAGCTTTTCAAATCAAGGAATCTTATTGCTTGCGAGATAAACTTGCTGCTAATTTTTGGAACAACCTCACAAGGTAGGTACTATTATCCCATTTAACAGGTAAAGAAATTGAGGGTCAGGCAATTTAAGTCAGTGTTTCTCAAACTTTAATGTATATATAAATCGCATGGGGATCTTGTTAAAATCAGATTCTGATTCAGTAGGTCTGGCTTGCAGCTTGAGATTCTGCATTTTCAAAAAGCTCCCAGGTATTGCCAAGGTTGTGGTCAGGGGACCACACCTTGAGGAGCAAGGTAGGTAACCTGCTCATGATGACATAGCACAAAAGAAGGAAATCCTTAAAGCCTAGTCTCTTAACACTCTCTGGTGGCTTCGAAGGTATGGTATTGGTAGTATTGAAAAGACATGGTTGCCCTTTGTCTGGTGGGACAGGTGGCTAGACAGACATCTCGACTTGAATCTGGCTCTGACAGCTCAGGCCTCTTGGTCATGCCTATCTCCCCTCTGAACCTCAGTTTCTCTCTCTGTACAGAGTTAAGGGTGAATTACATGACTTCTAAGCTGTCTGAGTACCAGGGCGAATCATGAAGAAAAGTGCCTGGGGTGCAGGCTGGAACCCTGGGTGGAAAGATCTTTCCATAAGATGGGAAGATTGAAAGGAATCACTTTAGAATACACACCATTTCTGGGGAGCTTCCTACTCAGGATCAGCAGAAAAAACATTTTATCTGTGAGAAAGAGAAATGATTAATGCCTCTCAGTGTGCTGATTTTCTAAGGGACTGTGATTTAGTACCAGAAACCTGGGGAGCTGGAAGGTCAGACTCTCCAGGATGTCATTTAAACAGTAGGGAGGGAGCAGCTGCTGGATCTCTGTCAATCTGTATGGCCTGCAGGCTCTCCTGGGCTTTTAGTCCTACCTGGGGATGTGGAGATTTCCTTCTCCTACCATCTGAGGGCAGGGTGCCTCATCTCACATCCAGGAGCCCTAAGGCTCTGCTCACTGAGGTATACAGCAAATGCTCAAGTTTTCAAAACTCTCTTGTGGAGAGCTAGAGAGTGTGTTTAAGGAACTGAAAATGACCCAAACAGAGAAATTTCCTGTGTGATTTATTCCTCATTAGGGATACTTGGGAGGGCAGGTTTGACTCTCTGGAACTGGAGCCAGATGGGGAGAGGCCACTTGTATATCTTCTTTGGAGAAATGTCTAAGAGTTTTGCCCAATTTTTAGTTAGGTTATTTTGAATTGTAGGGGTTCTTTACATATTCTGGGTATTAACAACTTTTCAGATATATGATTGGCAAATATTTTCTTCCATTTCATGGGTTGCTTTTTTACTCTGCTGTGTCCTTTGATGCACGGAGATTTTTAATTCTAATATAGTCCAATTTATCTCTTTTTACTTTTGTTTCCTATACTTTTGGCATCATATCAAAAAAAAAAAATCATTGCCAAACCCAATATCATAAAGTTTTATAGGTCTAGATCTTTGATCCATTTTGAATTAATGCCATTCTTTTGCATGTTTGTATCAGTTATCCCACTACAATGTATTGAAAAATCTGCCCTTTCCCTTACTGAATAGTTTGGCAGCTTTGTTGAAAATTTCTGGACTCTCTATTCTGTTCAATTGGCCTGTATGTCTGTCTTTATGTCAGTACCACACTGTTTTGATTACTGTAACTTTGTAATAAGTTTTGAAATCAGGAAGTATGAGACCTCCAACTTTGTTCTTTTTCAAGGTTGCTTTGGCTATTTGGGGCCCCTTGATATACCAAATAAATTTTATGGTGGAGTTTTCTATTTCTTTAAAAAATGCCATCGGTATTTTGATAGGGTTTGCATTAAATCTGTAGCTCGCTTTGTGTAGTATTCACATCTTAACAACATTAAGTCTTCCAATCCATGAACACGGGATGTCTTTCAATTCATTGTGTCCTTTTTAATTTGTTTAAGCAATGTTTTGTTGTTTTCAATGTACAAATCTTTCACCTGTCTAAATATTTTAAAGGTATTACTTAACCTTTATAACACCCTAAAGAGGTAGGACTGTTACAATCTCCATTTATAAATGAGAATACTAAAGCACAGGTTTTAACTTGCCCATGGTCAAATGGTTAGTAGGTGGAGGGGCTAGGATTCAAACCTTGGCAATCTGGACACAGGTCCTGTGCTCTTAAGTGCTTTACTATATTATTTAGACAACTTTTGGAATCCTGCAGAGGGAGATGACAATAAGGAAAGCTCTTTCAATAACTCCAGAAAGGCTCAGGAATTGGAAGTACCAGAGGCCTCACGAGGTAGAAGTGAGGGATGAGGCTAAAGACAGGATTATATGAGAACAAAGAAAACCACCATATTCTCTTCTGCACCTTAATCAACTAGGCAATCACCTCTCACATCGCAGCAGGCAAGGGGAAGCAGTTTATTCTCTGGAGAAATTGAATCATACTGGTTCTGCACTCAAGACACCAAGGGCAGTAGAGGACAGGCTTCTTACTGAAAGCAGTGGAATTAAGTGAAAGTCTACATGTTGGACAATGAGGCACAAACTCTCTTACTCCCACTGGGCTACTAGAAAGCAGACTGTCAGACAAAGATGGAGTGTAGAGGAGAAAAGAGATGAAATTAGAGGATGAGTCAACAGGTCCAATAGCTGAGTAATTGATGTTTCCGTAAGAAATGAGGACAGGGAAGAAAATTATTCAAGAGATAAAATAAAAATTCTAAAATTGAAGGATGAGTTTGCAGATATAAATAATTCAATGAGTGCCCAGAAAATGAATTTAAAAACCCCTACCCCAGACATTTTATCATGGAATTTCAGAACTCCAATTGTAAGAGGTCAATTTTGGGGGCCCATTTATTTTCTATTCCACTGTTCTCTGGATTCACTGTACTCTGGCAATTAGCCAAGTTAAGCAGAGTAGTCAGGACTCTATCTGCAGGTCACATTTATGTGTACTGTGGGATAAATGGACAAGAATGAAGATATTAAAATATGCATATTCATAACAGTCCATTGGCTGGAAGGGACATATGGATTGTAATAAGTACCATGACACCTGCATACATCATTGAAAGTTGGACTTAAAGGGTTTATAATGATGTGTCAAGTTTTTAGGAGTGAGTAGTAATACACCCTACTTCCTTGTCCTGTACAGAGCAAAGTGGGCATAGCAGTTTTCCTTGGATTGATTTTTATTCTCTTGCTCTCTATCTTACAGTGGTTACTGGGATACTGTCTGAAGAGAAGATCCTGGGACACTCATAACTATCCTTATAATGTTCTGTCAGGCTAAACAAGCCCAGGCTCTCTATTTGGACTTCTACTTGAGAAATGACTTTCAAAGATATAGTTTGGTCTTAAAAAACAAACAAACAAACAAGCAAGCAAACAAGCAAAAACTTTTAGGGATTATTTGAGCTCTATCTTTGACAGCCAAGACAAATGGAGCTGGGAAGTTTCCCTTGATAAAAGAATTGTCTTATTGTCTTATCAAGATTCCCTTGATAAGAGAAGGGAGATACATCAAGTAGAAATATGATTTAAGAGTACGGGCTGTGTTGGTTATTCAATTATTGTCACTCAGCTCCAAATGCAAATTTCTATACTCTGCTTTGTGATGCTGGGGCTGGATCTCGGCAAAACATTTTTCTCCTTTGTAGGTTGACATCTTTTTAGATTCCGCCACTAGGGGGCACTAGAAGGAAGTTGGAAGGCAGGAGGAGGGGAGAAGTGACTTCCTGTTTGCTTGTGGTTCTTGTAACTGTCATCCCAGTCATAGCTCTTTGCCCCAGTGGGAGTAGTTGGTTCTAGCCTCCAGCTTCTTTTGGAACTCCCTGCCCTAACCTCATCTTGTTCCATCAGTGGTATCAGCAGCAACCAGGTTTGCCTCTCCCAGAGGTCTGAACCTAGCTCCATGAAGCGCCTCCTTTAGTCTCTCTCTTTGTTCCCTCAGCCTTAGGGTGGTAGCTTCTAACTGCAGTTATAATCTCTGGGTACCTCAAAGTTCCCTTTTTGCTCTTTCAACCCCTCAACATCTGTCTAACGAATTCCTTATATTAAGTTCCCTCAGTTGAAATGCTTAGAGTGGTTTCTGTTTTCCTGACAGATACATAGACTGAAGTAAAAATGGATCTGTAGACACGATCTGGTTTTCTTATCAGATAGCTGAGAAGTGCTGTGTGATCCTTCTGGATAAACTTCTTATCCTTCTCTCATTTCTGATATATAACACATGATTTAGTAACTTTTAGAATATATAGTTTTTCAGAAAGGCCAGATGGTACCTGGTCTGAGAAAAAACAGTAATAAGGAGGGATATTGACCCCTTTCCCTTACTGCTCACCTTTGGAATCTGGCCACTGGAATCTGAGGGAATGTGTTCCTTCTATATAGTCCTATACTCTGTTGCATGTGAATGAAAACCCAATTCAAATTAGAGTAAGCAAAAAAGAGCAATGTATTGTTCATGTACTGGAAAATCTGAGAACAGAGCTAGCTCCAGGTACTGCTGGATTCTGGCATTCAGACATATTAAGACACAGTTTTTGCATGTCTGGGTTAGATTTCCTCTATTGGCTTAATTTTCAGTCAGGGTCTGTCTTTCTTTCTTTCTTTTTTAAATGAAGTGTAGTTGGTTTACAGGTATAGTTGATTTACAAAGTTGTTTTAGTTTCTGGTGTGATTCAATCACAACAAAGTGATTAAATTATATATATATATATTTTTCATATTCTTTTCCATTATGGTTTATTAAAAGATATTGAATATAGTTCCCTGTGCTATACAGTAGGACTTTGATGTTTGTCTATTTTATATATAGTAGGTTGTATCTGCTAATCCCAAACTCCTAATTTATCCCTCCCCACCCCTTTTCCCCTTTGATAACCATAAGTTTGTTTTCCATGTCTGAGTCTGTTTCTAGTTTGTAAATAAGTTCATTTGTATCATACCTTAGATTTCACATATAAGTGATGTCATATGGAATTTGTCTTTCTCCGTCTGACTTACTTCACTTAGTATGATAATCTCTAGGTCCATCCACGTTGCATCAAATGGCATTATTTCATTCTTTTTTATGGCTGAGTAGTATTCCACTGTGTATACATACACACCACATCTTCTTTACACATTCATCTGTCAACAGACATTTAGGTTGCTTCCATGTCTTGGCTATTGTACACAGTGTTGCTATGAATATTGGGGTGCATGTATCTTTTCAAATTAGAGTTTTCTCTGGATATTTGTTCAGGCAGGGTCTTTCTTTCTTTTTTTTTTTAATTTTTTCTTTATTTATTTATGGCTGTGTTGGCTCTTCGTTTCTGTGTGAGGGCTTTCTCTAGTTGCGTCAAGTGGGGGCCACTCCTCATCGCGGTGCGCGGGGCTCTCACTATTGCAGCCTCTCTTGTTGCAGAGCACAGCTTCCAGACGCGCAGGCTCAGTAATTGTGGCTCACGGGACTAGTTGCTCCGCGGCATGTGGGCTCTTCCCAGACCGGGGCACGAACCCGTGTCCCCTGCATTGGCAGGCAGATTCTCAACCACTGCGCCACCAGGGAAGCCCCAGGCAGGGTCTTTCTATGTGGTGGTAAAGATGGCTATACAGTTTGCTCTTAGAGTCTTATGTCATTCTTAGAGCTATGATTCTGAAGAAAAGTGAGATCTCATCTCCCATCTTCCATTTTCAAACCTCATAGACATTGACCTTATTTGTTATGTTTGGGCCACATGCCCATTTGTCAAGTAATTGCCATGGCCAGAAGGAAAGAATGGAACAAAATTGGCTGTGTCTGGTTATATGTCCATCTGCCCCTAGGTTGGAGGACCAACAGATGCAGATAGAGAAAGGGGCTGGGTGAATGAATGGTGGTGATAATAGCTACTCTTGTTTATCTCCTTTAATATATAAAACTACCCTGTTATGGTCTGAATGTTTGTGTCCCCCAAAATTCATATGTTGAAATCTAATGCCCAGTGTGACAGTATTTGGAGGTGAGGCCTTTGGGAGGTGCTTAAGTCATAAGGGTGGAGCCCTTCTGACTTATAGAGACCTCAGACAGCTCTCTAACTCTTCTACCATGTGAGGACACAGAAGGGAGGCACCGTCTGTGAACCAGGAAGTGGACCTTCACCAGACATTGAATCTATCAGTGCTTTGATCTTGTACTTCCTAGCCTCCAGAACTATAAGAAATAAATGTTGTTTATAAGCCACTCCAATTATGGTGTTTTGTTATAGCAGCCCGAATGGACTAAGACACTCTCTATTGGGTAGGTATTATTAAATCTGCTTTAACCCATTAAAAAATAGAGGCTCTGGGGGGTTAATGTATCTCGGCTTGTGAGTGGGATTCAAATCCAAGTCTGATAATGCCCCAAGTCTGATAACGCCAAAGCACCTGCTCTTTCCATTCTGATACACTGCTTATCCTGTAAAACCGTGTTCAGGAGGGTCACGTTGGAGAAGTCATATTTGTTTTTAGGTCCTGGATGTTTGGCCTCAGACCTAGAAACAGAAGACACAGTCAGAAGGAATAGAGAAGAAGTGAGGAGTCAAGGTGGGAATGAGATGTTGGAGTCCAGGGCTTTGGCTATGAATGTGTTTGGGAGGATGCCCAGAACTCTGATCAAAGACTGGTGTATAAAGAGTTTGTCACCTTCCAGATGCTGCTTGCCTAAGAGGTACAGGTGAGTTGCTTGGCTCTGGGTGAGCTTGTTGCTTTTTGGTTCTAGATGAAGCCACAACTTCTCTTGACTTAACTGACTCCAGTTGGCTCTGGCTTCATTTTAGTCCCAAGGTACCTACATGGAGCTCTCTTCTTTCAGCAACTTTCCTCCCTCTGACTGTTCCTTCCCTCATCCTTCATCTGAGCATCAGGATGAAGTACAATGCTCTTGGAGAGTATGGGTGTGTGCCTTCCTGAGGTGTGTACAAATTAATCACAAGAGACATGCATTCCATCTCTCCTGGGCAGAGTTGACTTTTGATACTCAGCCTGATTTCCCCCAGTTCATTATAACAGGTTCAGGGATAAATTTTGATATGAGGAAGCTCTGATTCAGAGAAATGAATACTCAGGTGTAAAACCTGTTCATTATTTAATCAGCAAATATTGAGTCTCCAGCATGTAGCTGGTCCTGTGCTAGGCCCTAGGATGGGTGGGGGCAGAGAGGAGAAAGGACAACAAAAATGTAGAAGATTAGTTCATGCCAACGAGAGCCTTTCTACCTAGCTGAAGACTTCAGGACAAGAAAAACAGAGAAAATATTTGAGGTTGATATGATTAAACTTAATGGCTAAAGTGCTCATTCATTCGACAAATCTTTACTAGATGTCTACTATTTGCCAGGCACTATGGCAGGCACCGGTAAACCAAACAGGCAATTATTTTCCTTGAAGAGCATATATCTAGAAGGAGATGTTTACAAGTAAGTAAAAAGGCCATTGCAAACATTTACTGGATGTTTGCTAAGTGATGGGCACTAAACAGGGTTTTCTCTTTTGAAGTGAGGCTACCAAGATGGATAAGACAAAAATCCTTTAACCAGGTTACATACTAATGGTGATGAAAAGCATGTAAATAGATATATTTTTCATGTGTATATGAAATGTGATGATTGAAGTATGAACTGAATACCATGGGAACTCAGAAAAAGGAAAATGTAACCTTGTATTGTATAAAGCATCTGTAGCAAAAGTGAGCCTGATTGGGAATAAGGGAAATTTAGGATGTGAAGACGGAGGAGTAGGCATTTTCCAGATGGACAAGACATTATTTACAGAGGGAGCAGTGTGTGTACTATCACTGCAATATGAAAAATTTATGGGGTGTTTGGCCCCTGCAAGTAGCTGTCCAGGTTTGGGGTAAGGATGAGTGGAGGGACATGAAAGCAGAGAGGCAGGGGCCAGGTCGTGAAGGCCCCGAAGGCCATGTGTTAGGGAACTTAGATTTTATCTAGATCACAATGAAGAATCACTGAAGCATTTTAAGATGGAACATGAGTTTAATGGTTTTGAAATGTAAGAGGAGGATGAACTTGAGGCAAGGAGATTAGGGCACAATTTTAATAAATCAGATAAGATACAATGGTTTGGCAGTAGGCATGGGGTTGAAGAGGAAGGCACTAAGTCTAGAAATATTTGGGAGTTAGTATTTTCGGGACTTGGGTTGTGGGGTGAAGGAAGAGAAAGAATCTAGATGATTCCATGCTTCTCACTTGGGCAGTCAGGTGCATGGTGCTGCCTTTTTTTGAGATTTGGAGTATGGAAGATGTGATGGTTAATTTTATGTGGCAACTTGGCTAGGCTGTGGTACTCATTTTTTTGGTCAAACACCAATCTGGATACTGTTATGAATGTATTTTTTAGATATGATTAACATTTAAATCAGTAGACTTTGAGTACAGAATATCACTCTCTATGACTGAGGTGGATGGGCCTCATTCAATCAACTAAAGACCTTAAGGAAGGAGACAGACCCCATGAGGAAGGAGACCTCCAGATGGCCTTCAGACTCAAGATTGCAACCTAAGCTTCCCTCACACTCCAGCCCACCAGCCTGTCCTACAGATTTTGGCCTTTCAGCCTCCACAACTGCATGAGCCAATTCCTTAAAATAAGTCCCTCTTTCCCTATATATACATCCTGTTGGTTCTATTTTTCTGGAGAAACTTGACTAATACAGGAGGATGTCTTTTTATGCAAGTCTGTGACTCATAAATGCTTTACTGAAAAAATGGTTCAGGATTTTTGAAAGAGAAAGTGAAATGCTTATTTTTGTTGTTTCTGCCAGGGGATATTGTGGTTCAATATCAATGTTGTTATTTCTTCCTTTGAGTTGTTAGACAATATGTCCCTTCTAGGCTGTTGTATATTAGAGAAAGTGGGATATACTTGTGTAATTCTCACCAGTAATAAAATCCACTACACACAATAACTTCTAATGATTTTAGTGAAGCCAGAGTTGTCTGATGGTTTCTTTGGAAGTTATACAGATGATTTTTATCTGTAATAAAAGGTTGGAAATGCTTCTCCAAAATGTGTATCACTTGAGTTGTGTCGAAAAGGATACAAGTTCAAGACTATTACTTTACTCTTATTACCTCTCTGGGGGGGAGAAGTGGGTCCTTCAGCGGGTTATGGGAGGTGGGAGAGTAGATTAGATTCTCCTACAAAACTATAATTGGAGAGATCTGGGACAGGGAGAACTTTATATGGCTTCTTAAATCTTTACTATTTCTTAATTCATTTTATTTTCTCAAGAGCAAAGCTTTGGGTTCAAACAAAACTAGGTCCTCCAATTACTATCTTTGTGATTTTGGGCAGGTAAATTTATTGTTTCAAGCCTCAGTTGCAATGTCTATAAAACATACCACTTATGGTTTTTGCAAGGATTCACTGAGATGTTATTTACTAAGTACCCTGTCCAGGGCCTGGTGCAGAGTTGCACTCAAGTAATAGAAACTGTTTTTTATTATTATTTTATTTTATTTTATTTTATTAGTTTCTGCTTTATAACAAAGTGAATCAGTCATACATATACATCTGTTCCCACATCCCTTCCCTCATGCATCTCCCTCCCTCCCACCCTCCCCATCCCACCCCTCCAGGCGGTCACAAAGCACCGAGCTGATCTCCCTGTGCTCTGCGGCTGCTTCCCACTATCTATCTACCTTACATTTGGTAGTGTATATATGTCCATGCCTCTCTTTCGTTTTGTCACAGCTTACCCTTCCCCCTCCCCATATCCTCAAGTCCATTCTCAAGTAGGTCTGTGTCTTTATTCCCGTTTTACCCCTAGGTTCTTCATGACATTTTTTTTTTAATTCCATATATATGTGTTAGCATACGGTATTTGTCTTTCTCTTTCTGACTTACTTCACTCTGTATGACAGACTCTAGGTCTATCCACCTCATTACAAATAGCTCAGTTTCGTTTCTTTTTTTGGCTGAGTAATATTCCATTGTATATATGTGCCACATCTTCTTTATCCATTCATCCGATGATGGACACATAGGTTGTTTCCAGCTCCGGGCTATTGTGAATAAAGCTGCAATGAACATTTTGGTACATGTCTCTTTTTGAATTATGGTTTTCTCAGGGTATATGCCTAGTAGTGGGATTGCTGGATCATATGGTAGTTCTGTTTTTAGTTTTTTAAGGAACCTCCATACTGTTCTCCATAGTGGCTGTACCAATTCACATTCCCACCAGCAGTGCAAGAGTGTTCCCTTTTCTCCACACCCTCTCCAGCATTTATTGTTTCTAGATTTCTTGATGATGGCCATTCTGACTGGTGTGAGATGATATCTCATTGTAGTTTTGATTTGCATTTCTCTAATGATTAATGATGTTGAGCATTCTTTCATGTGTTTGTTGGCAATCTGTATATCTTCTTTGGAGAAATGTCTATTTAGGTCTTCTGCGCATTTTTGGATTGGGTTGTTTGTTTTTCTGTTACTGAGCTTCATGAGCTGCTTGTAAATTTTGGAGATTAAGCCTTTGTCAGTTGCTTCATTTGCAAATATTTTCTCCCATTCTGAGGGTTGTCTTTTGGTCTTGTTTATGGTTTCCTTTGCTGTGCAAAAGCTTTGAAGTTTCATTAGGTCCCATTTGTTTATCTTTGTTTTTATTTCCATTTCTCTAGGAGGTGGGTCCAAAAGGATCTTGCTGTGATTTATGTCATAGAGTGTTCTGCCTATGTTTTCCTCTAAGAGTTTGATAGTTTCTGGCCTTACATTTAGGTCTTTAATCCATTTTGAGCTTATTTTTGTGTATGGTGTTAGGGAATGATCTAATCTCATACTTTTACATGAGAAACTGTTTTTATTGTTCTTTAAATTTATTTGTTCCCTCATAGGCTTTCAAATTCCAGATTCTCCAGGATAGTTACATATACTTGATCTGTTGGACTTTGTGGAATTTTCTCCTGTCCAAATGGAATTAGTAGATTCTCAACACCTAAAAATTTCTCAAGAATGAACGGACCTGATAGTAAGTAGACATGACATCTTCATGGTTAAATGATTCAAGCTGAAGAATAAATCTTATTTCATGAGGAACAAAACTGAACCTTCATGCATATCTCCCTTTTCCCTCTTTCACATGGCCAGTTTCTACTCATTCTTCAAGACTCAGGTCAATACCACATTTTAAATAATTAATTAATTAATTTTTGGCTGTGCTGGGCCTTCGTTGCTGCGTGTGGGCTTTCCCTAGTTGCAGCGAGCGGGGGCTACTCTTTGTTGTGGTGTGCGACCTTCTCACTGTGGTGGCTTCTCTTGTTGTGGAGCACAGGCTTTAGGGGTGCAGGCTTCAGTAGTTGTGGTGCGAGGGCTCAGTAGTTGTGGCTCATGGGCTCTAGAGCACAGGCTCAGTAGTTGTGGTGCACGGGCTTAGGTGCCCCAAGGCATGTGGGATCTTCCCAGACCAGGGCTTGAAACTGTGTCCCCTGCATTGGCAGGTGATTCTTAACCACTGTGCCACCAGGTAAGCCCAATACCACCTTCTAATGGAGCCTTTTCTGTCCTTGCCTAGCTCTTGTATTTCATCAGCCTCCTAGGTCTTCCTAACGCACATCTCTAGGGAGTAGCAGTGAAATTTTATTCTATAAATAAATAACAATGGGTGGCCCTTGTATTTACTCTATAACAACACTTATTACCTTGCTTATAATCACCTTTTCTCTTTTTTGTATCTCTTTCTAACAGGCAGCTCTTTTAAGGGTATGGACCATATTCAACTTCCTACCTCCAATGTCTGGCACAGTGCCTAGAACATTGTCTAAGGAAAGAATGAGTGGATGGATGGATGCATGAAAAAATGCACTGAGTTACAATCAGGACCATGTGATAAATATAATTTCCCACCACTGACTGTCCAATTGTGTCTATATCTCCCCCAAGTACTACTGAGGGCACTGCCAACTGACTGTAAAATTTATGACACTTAAGAATTCTGCAATTCCGACCTCAGGCTCCTCCCATCACAGTCAGATCCAATAAGGCATCTTCTATGTGCAAAAGTAGGATGAGGTAGGGGGACCATGCATAGAAATTGTGATTAGCTTTTAATGAGGATAACCGTTCAGAATACCAAGTTGGTTTGTATTCTCATTAACAATTCTCATAAATTGTTTGAAATGCTCATAAAGTCAGGATTGCAAATTTAGAATGAATCACTTATACCTTGACTTCCTGTTGACTGGAGATTTTTAATTGCACCCTTTCTTATCAGAGGTCCCCATACAATGCCAGCCTTTATTTTTATCCCCAAAAGACTGGAAACCAACCAAATGTCTCCATCAAAGAAAGCATAGAAAATAATGCTACTTAAACCATCTGTATATGGCTGCCTCTCCCCACTGGGCTCTTTGAGGCAGGGGTTGGGTCTTAGTCATCTTCATGGCTTAGCACGAGGCCTCAATAAATACACTTTGAATGAATGAGTAAGTGTTCGGACACTTCGCTCTTCTTGAAAATTATGGAGCCTATCAAAACCACAAAAATGAGTCCCAAGGTAGGAGCTAAATTCACCCGTGTCATTTAAAAAGGGCTTCAATAAATCAAACAAATAAAATCCCCAAGCAACTGCAGGTTCATTTTACTCTATTGCTGGTTAGATAGAATGCCCTCATGTGTCTTTCTGTTATATCATTATAGTTACAGGTCTTTCAAGGACATTCTATTACTTTAAAAAATAATCTTAGTACAATTCATAGTGGCACCTCCAACACCCTTCTTTTCTCACCCTGGCTTCAGGGGGCATATAGAAAGTTTGAAGAGACAAATGCAGACCAAAGGATGAGAAAGTAGGGAAGTGGCCTCTCTGAATTTATGAGATGAAACCTTGCATTCCATCTATTACAATCTCTACCTGTGCCTCATGTGGCTTAAGAACAACAGGGATGGAAGAGAAGGTACAGGGTGTGCCCAGGGATTAGTCTGAAAATCCTTGTTGGATATATTTCCATTCTAACTCAGAGGCCCAGTAAAAGAGAAGAGCCATAAATGGAAATATTACATGGTCTCAGCTTTAAGAATGGGCATGACATAGCCTTTCTCATTTCTGGACACAGGCTTATTTTTCTCTTCCCAGGATTTGCTCCTACCATTTTTGCCTATAAGGCCAGATTGTCTATCAGTCTCTAAATGGAACACTGCCACTGTTTTAAGGGGTTTTGTAATTATACAGATAAGTCAAAAAGAAAATGTCAGGTCATACTGAACTGGGTGTTTCAAGAACATTTGTTCTCTCTTCATTGGACATCATTTATTCAGCAAACACCCTGTATATTAAGCTTTTGCTGGGTGCTAAGAATGTCAAAGACAAATGAGACCAAGTCCCTGTGATAGTTAATTTTATGTGTCAACCGGTCTGGGCCACTGTGCCCAGATATTTGGTCAAACATTATTCTGGATATTTTTATAAGAGTGTTTCTGAATGAGATTTACATTTAAATCAATGGACTTTTAGTGAAGAAGATTGCCCCCCATAATATGGGTGGGCTTCATGCAATCAGTTGAAGGCCTGAATAGAAAAAAAGACTGACCTCTTCCCCAAAGCAAGGGGAATTTGCTAGCACACCACCTTCAGACTTCATCTGCAACAGTGACTCTTTCTGGTTCTGTAGCAGACTGCCTGAAACTGCAACTCTTTCTTGAATCTCCAGCCTATAGCCTCCCCTATTAGATTTTGGATTCACCAAGCCTCCACCATCACATGAGCCAATTCCTTCAAATAAATCACTTTCTCTCTCTGTATGCACACAGTATTGGTCCTGTTTCTTTGGAGACCCTAACACAGCAGCTGTTCTTATATACCTCCCTGTCTCTTGAAACAGACATGTAAACAAGTAATTCTAATCTGGTGTGAAGACTGCCTTAAAGGTTGGTCGCATGTACAAAGTGTAATGAGAGTACAGGCAAAGAAGTGTTTGCATTTCTCTAGGGATGCTTTGGGAAAGCTTTCTAGTGGATATTTTCTAGGAGAGCAATATCTGAGACAGAGAGATCAAAATGTAAAGTCCAAAGGGGCGGGAAAACACTGTGTTCTGAGGACCATCTATGCTGGAGGAAGTGGTGCAAAATAGAAATCCAAGGTGTGGCAACTGAGCAAAATGCTCAAAAGTTAAGAAAAAGCAATAACATGCCTATGCACATCTGTGGACGCACAGATGCTCCTTGGGGACAAGGATTGGAAAGGAGCTCACTGTGCAGTAGAGTCCCATGCCAAAAACAAGACAAAAAAGTGTCAAGACATCGCTCCTGTCAGACCCAGAGGGAACTGGCCCGCCTTAGAGAATTCCAGAGCTGGAGGGAGCGATGAGTACACACAGTGGCCCTGCCAAAAGCACCTATGACTAGAGTGGCCTTCTCTGTGTGACACTCCGGGGCAGAATCTCACTGCGAATATTTGTTAAGAAGCACTGACATTTAATACACTTTGCTCATTGTCTCAAAGCCATTGGTGCATGGTTTAGTGAAGCAAGGGTTTAGTGATTATGTAATGTAAGTAAACAGGTTTTTTTTTAAAAAAAAAAAAGCAGAAAAGGAGAGGTAAACTACAGACTATTAAGCTACAGAGCCAGTTGACAATTCTGCCCCATTTTCTGAGGGAAGCCGAGGAGAAAAAGCTGAAAATAGATACTGAGAAGGAAATGATAGAAATGCGAATCAGAAGATCCACACCTCTAGGCTAGAGCTTGATTAGGATTGAAAGTAGAGTCACTTAACCCAATTATGATGAAGTGACTGTAATTAGGTTAAGGGAAATTTAGAGTGTAAATATTTCAAGGATACCTAGACTTGTATCAGTTTCCAAGTGGAGATGTTAAGCAGAGAGTGAGCACTGCTCTGAGAGTCTTATTCATCATGTGGATAATTGAGAACCTGGGAGGAGTGTTTTGTCTTAGCATGGTCCCTTCTGAGCACCTTATGTACCACTCCTGAGCTCGTTAGCTCCCGCCAGTCCTTATATTTATCCCCTGTGCAAAGGCCCTCCCTGTGCCAGACTCTCTGCCTTGCCTGGTTTCCACCCATGGTCTACAGCAGTGATCGCCCGTCACCTCCAGTAACATCCCAACAGACCTTTCTCCTTTCCAAGGCCTGCACTCTGACAGAAGCAATTTTTAATGACATTTTGAAGTAAATTGAATGGAGCTTGTAACAGCAACATTACATGATTGTACCTTTTGTGGTCATGTTTTCAGAGCCCATGGCATATAGAAAAGGGCTTTACTTGGTAAACTACATCCTGTGGAGATGTCAAGGAGAAAATTCAATTTGCCTTCAGTTGTCAGCGCCAACGGTATCTATCATGCCCACAGCACACATTTGAAAGCTCAAGCTGCACAAAGAATCCATGCTGACCTTAGAGTAACTGTGTGTGTGCTGGTGAGGTTGAAAATGACTCTGGTATATGGATACCAACCTCTCCTCATCAAGGCATCATGGAGGAAGATGAAAGTATGGATCATCAAATATAACTTTGTTTTATCCATGTGAAGATTAAGACTTGATGACTGAAGGTTTTGCAACTAACTGGTTGTTTGGTCTTAGACAAGCCACTTAATTTCTTAGAGCCTCTGGGTCCTCATCTGTAAAACAGGGATACAGAAATTGCCTACCTAATGGGGTTGTTTTGAGGCATTCAAAGTCCATCATAATCCAACCATTAGTGGCCTCTCTTGTCTTGCATCATTTCCCCAAGCAAACCCTTTGCTCCATCTAAACTGGTGTGCCCAGGAGATCTTACACATGCCATGTCCTGCTCACTTGGTTTTCCCTTCCCGCAATGTCAATTCTAGTTTTTTTTTTTTTTTTTTTTTGCGGTACGCAGGCCTCTCACTGTTGTGGTCTCTCCCATTGCAGAGCACAGCCTCCGGACGCGCAGGCTCAGCGGCCATGGCTCACGGGCCCAGCCGCTCCGCGGCATGTGGGATCTTCCCGGACCGGGGCACGAACCCGTGTCCCCTGCATCGGCAGGCGGACTCTCAACCACTGCTCCACCAGGGAAGCCCTTAATTCCAGTTTTTTTCTGCTTGTCCAAGGAGTACAAAGCTTTCAAACTCCCTGAATCCCATCATTTTCATGAAGCCTTCCTACACTATCTTAGCTTTGATGATTGCTGCTCCCTTGAACTCCTCTGAACTCCTGTAGCCTCTTATCAAGTGTTTAATACAACCCACTCAGACAGTTTAATGTTTTGTGCCTATAACATAGATATTTAAAAAATAACTCCTGTTGCAATTTCACTTCTTGTTAATTCTGTGTATTTTTCCATAATGTTTTCTCTAACAGGATAAGACCAAAAGGCTAAAATGAAGAAAGGAGGAGGCTATGACCTAAGGAATGTCCCTTCCTGGAGGGAAGAGAAAATTGGAAGACCTTCTGGTACCGGGTGGAAGAGGTTAGAGAGTTCAGATGCAAATGACTTTCCCTTTCTCTCTCTGGGATCAGATATTGAGGATGGTCGTGGACCAGTGGACAGGATGATAGAAGCATAAAGATAGAAAATATATGAGCCGGTGTCCTGCTTTCCTCACACATGCTGCAAAGACACTGTAACCCCCATGGAGCAGCCCAGAATTTGGCACGGCACCCCGGCCTATGAGGTATCCAGATGGTAGGGTAAGAATTGCTAAAAGAATTGCCAAAGAGATGGGTCTTAGTTCTCTACTAAGGGGATGCAGAAGTTATATGTGGTTCTCAGGCACTGGGGCACTTGGAAGATGCTGGTTATTGAGCTCAGAAGGCCAAGGAGGCTGTTCATAATAGAAGTGAAGAGATACTACAGCAGAGGGCAGGGCAGGCCACCCACACTGGGGATCTCAAAGCAGTTGCAGATGCCTTAGAGGACCAGTGGTTCCAGTGAGATCCAGAGTACGGCTACACTAGTGAGCAAGACATTAGTCTTAAACTTTAGTGAGAGAAAGACCCAGAGGAGGCCAGTCACAGACCCATCAACAGCAGAGGCAGCAGGAAATGGAAGGAAACAAGGGGAAGAAGCATAGCTTCCCCTAGGTTTTAAGTTTTCCAACCCTTTCTCTCCCACATCTCCCCATTACCTTAGTTGGACAAGTGCTTGAAAACAAGGTGAGATAGGTTATAGGAAATGAGAGTTAAGGTTTTTTTCTCTCTCCCTCCTCCCTTCCTCCCCTCTTCCTTTGCACATCTGATAAGTAGTGAGCAAATTCTGTATATCTTGTCTCCACACATAGATTGGAAGTTGTGTTTTCAATACAGTGGGTGCTTCATCAATGTTGTCATCTCTGCAGAGTTTGAACAAGTAAATTACATCTTCATCTGTAGAAGCAGTGGTGGTGGTAATAATAATTGCTCCTGTCTGTTGTAAGGGGGCCATGCAGGGTAGTAGATGGAGAGGAAATTCTGGATCCTGACTACCTGGGTTTGTATGCTGGGCCTGCAATTGACTAGCTGTGGGAGGAATCACTCAACCTCTCTTTGCCTTGGTTTCTTTAGCTGTAAAGTGATGATAGTTCCTAGGACTGTTATAAGCACCAAATCAACTAATACATATAAAGAATGTAGACTGGTACTGGACTCACACTAAACACTTGAAAACATTTTGACTTTTGACTTATATGCCAGGCAATTCGAGTGCTATTTTTGTCTCCATTTTACAGATGAGGAAACAGAGGTGCAGAGATATTAAGTGACTTGCACACGAACACACAGCTAGGAAATGATAGAGCCAGATTCCAAAGCAGGCAGCCTGAGCTCACAGACCACACACACTCTTCGCCATCTGCTTGGTAGAGAAGAGGTCAGGTGGAAATCACTTACTTCCTATTAATCCTCAAGTCCCTCACTCTATGAGCACCATCTACTTGGGCCATTCTGTTAGCGACTTCTTCTCTTCCAAGCCCACTTAGGTAGTGACAATCTACAGGCCCTTAAGAACCTTCCTACTTGGTGTATTATGGATAAGAAAAAGAGAAACAGAAAGTTTCTTTTACTGTGTTTATTCTCTCCAGAATTTAAAGTTTCTTAAAATTAAAAATTTAAGTTCCCATTATTTTCCCAGGTTATTCATAGTCTTATTAGATTGAAGAATTTTATTTTGGACCCTTTAGGAAGTTTAGATACAATAGACTAAGCAGAAAATATCAGTAAAATTAGATGCCATTTATTAAGCGTATACTGCTGACAAACACTACATTGTATCTGTTCTTCACAATGACCTTGAAAATTTAGTATTACTGTTTAGTTTTAAAGGTGAGGAAACCAAGGGTCTTTATAATAGCTAGGAATCCTGGGGAAAAGTTACATTTATATACATATAAAATTATATATGCATTACCAGTAATCCTCTGGAAAAATAGTTATGAGAAGCAGATTTTAAGAGATTTAAGAAAATGATGTTTATAAATTATGAAAGAACAGTGTCCATGGCTATGAATATGGGATGACACAGTGATAATTTAATTTTCTGGTGGCCACATCAATATGCTTCTTAATTCAAACTTGAAATCTGCATGGAGTTAACCTGGTTATTCCCTGGAAAGATCCTTTGCAGATCCTTGCTCTAAGGCAAGACAATAAAATCAGGAAGACAAATGAAATTAGAAACCTCAAGCTCAGAGGAAGAACAGGGCTCACAAACAAACTGAGGAAAAGGGTAGATGTCACAGGGTGAGGGTTGCTGGGAGACATCTATTTGATTTTCTTTCCTGAAGCTCCCGGTGTGGTGTTCAGTGTCAGATAAGCATTATTTTCACAATATTCTGTTAGAAATGGAAGCAGCTGACTTGAAAGCTGCTGGGGCTTCCTCGGCTAGGCTACGGAAGGTGCAGGGTCTTGGGAAGATGATTTAAGACAGTTTGGTTCTCCATCTCTGGCTTGCCTCAGAATCACCTGGAAGGCTTGTAAAAACAGATTGCTGGACCAACCCCCAGAGTTCTCAATTTAGTAAATCTGTGGTGGGCCTGAGAATTTGCATCTCTAACAAGTTCCCAGGTGATGTTGATGCTGAGAATCCAGGGACCACTCTTTAGAATCATTGATTGAGGAGAAGCTTGATTGACTTCATTCATTTTGGGTAGATTTCTTTCTTCCTTCTCCCTACTCTTAGCCTCTTATTTGTTTCAGGGTCACCTTCTTGTTCCATTGTTGATTTTGTTTTCATTGTTGATTTTGTTTTCTTTTGGGGGGAGGCAGGGTGGAAGAAATTCAAAGTCAGGCAGCCACCACTGTTCTCCCAACCCAGAAGATCCTGGGAGGCAGAATGTTCTGAGAGAAGGCTAACCCAAGGAGAACTGTATATAAATAGTTGCCCTGCCCTCTGAACTCTGAGTGTATGTCTAATTGGCTCTCAGTTTATGCTGGTGGTGGAATGAGTTCCCCTGTGTCAGGATGAAAAGTTAGGCTTCTGTCTTCAAGTGCTATAAACGTCCTCTGTTGCGTTCTACTAAGCAAGTAGTTCCCCACTTTGCATTTACTTTCCTCTGTCCCTTTTTCTTTATCCACGCCCTTGTTGAGCTCTCTTCTCTTCCTTCCTGCTTCTCTCCTGAAATAATGCAGTTGTCAAAAGCAGGTCATACTCTTAGAGCTTTCAGTCACCTGACGCCATCTCTCAGGCTTGTCAACCCCACATCCTTACTGGAGACTGTTTAATGGCTGAAGTTTCTTTTTCTTTTCTTTAAAATAAATTTATTTATTTTTGGCTGCGTTGGGTCTTTTGTTGCTGCGCGCAGGCTTTCTCTAGTTGCGGCAAGCAGGGGCTACTCTTCGTTGTAGCGCACGGGCTTTTTGTTGTGGTGGCTTCTCTTGTTGCGGAGCACGGGCTCTAGGCGCACAGGCTCAGTAGTTGTGGCTTGCAGACTAGAGCACAGGCTCAGTAGTTGTGATGCACGGGCTTAGTTGCTCCGCAGCATGTGGGATCTTCCCGGACCAGGGCTTGAACCCGTGTCCCCTGCATTGGCAGGCAGATTCTTAATCACTGCGCCACCAGGGAAGTCCCTGATGGGCTTGCATTGTGTATAATTAATGTTAGATGTATGTGTTTGTCTGACCTGGGAATAAGTTCTGGCCATTTGTGACATTTTCCCAAGGCCAAGACAAGAAAAAGATAAAAATAATAATTTAGAATGACCAGCTTCCAAACACTGTAGACACAAATGATGGCTCATGGTGTTATTTACATTTCAATATAACCATGGCTGTGGGATGCTTAGCACAATTAAACCGCTGGAGACACATCCAGCCAGTGCATCCTTTGATTCAAGCAAGTTGAATCAATATACGGTGAGTTCCTGTATTAACATGCAGCTTAGGAGGCATTTATGCTGAGCTCAAAAATCTAATTAGTGGTTTCCTGTTTGGGGTATAGTGACTGTTTATTTCATTTCCAGTTCACCTGGGTCTGTAATAACTTCTCATGCTTAATTTCCATTCAGATGGAGACACTGCCTTTCATCCCCAGCCTTTTCACAAAAGCCCCAGAAACCCAATGTACTAGAAATGGTAGAGAGTTCAAAATGAGGACCTCGGATTAAATGTTTAGGTCCCCACATCGTTAATAGAAAGGAGGTAATAAAGTTCATTACATCAACAATGAAAAGAGGATATTTGCAATGTGCTTTTCTAGGAACTTCTCTTTTGAAATGGGGTGAGCTGAGTGCTGATGGAAAAGTTGACCAACTGTAACTTCTTTTGATGCACAAGGTCATGGCTAGTCCTTGTTGATGGAAAACTGCAGGTTAAAAGCCATTCTGTGGATAGAAAAAGGGCTCCCAGAAAGCTGAGGAGCTGAGAAATAACATCATGGTTCCTGCAAAGTCGGCTTCATCCGGGAGTATGAGAGTGTAGCAGATTGGTGGCCTGGGTGTTGGCAGAAGTGATGTGGCTGCTTCCAGAAAAAGAGCCACTTTATCCACCAGGACTCCCATGGAAGTCCAGCTTTCAGAATTCTGCTCATGGGCCACTGCTGCAGCAAAACAAGTGGTGGCACTGGCTGGCAGCTGTTAAAAAGACATCTTTGTACCATATGATCCAGCAATTCCACTCCCGGGCATGTATCCGGAAAAGATGAAAACTCTAATTCGAAAAGATATATGCACCCCAATGTCCATAGAAGCACTGTTTACAATAGCTAAACATGGAAGCAACCTAAGTGTCCATCGCTAGATGAATGGATAAAGATGTGGTATATATTGATATATACAATGGAATATTACTCAGCCATAAAAAAGAATGAAATAATGCCATTTGCAGCAAAATGCATGGACCTAGAAATAATCATACTAAGTGAAGTAAGTCAGACAGAGAAAGATAAATATTACATGGTACCACTTATAAGTGGAATCTAAAAAAGTGATACAAATGAACTTAATTTACAAAACAGAAACAGGCTCACAGACATAGAAAACAAACTTATAGTTACCAAAGGGTGAAGGGGTGGGGAGGGATAAATGAGGAGTATGGGATTAACATACACACAATACTATATATAAAACAGATAAACAACAAGGATTTACTGTATAGCACAGGGAACTATATTCAATATTTTATAATAACCTGTAATGGAAAAGAATCTGAAAAAGAATATATATATATATATGTATATATATATATACATATATATATATATATATATATATATATATATATATAACTGAATCACTTTGCTGTACACCTGAAACTAACACAACATTGTAAATCAACTATACTTCAAGTAAAAAAAAATCTTTGTCATTCTTGTGCCCCAAATCAACCTACAAAGTCTTTCAGAGGGAGTGTGTTAAGTTCACTAATGTTCTCAGGGCTGAAATGCTGATTCCAAAGTGTTATAATATTGCCTTAATTGTCAGATTCTGGAAGCAATAGACCATGGCTATCTAAATCTAGTATCACCTAAAGACCTGAGCAACCAAAGGTTGCAAGGATCTGCCCTGGACCCCATGATTTAGAGTACCCCACTCTAGTTCTCCTCTGGCCAAGTCCCTCCTCACAGGGAGAATATTTTTCTAGACCCATTTTTGGAAACCCAGGATCCCAGAATTTCCTGTCCCAATGGCCCCACTCCTGTCTTCAGAGCCCACACAGGCCTGTTCCCAGACCCTTTCTCTGGAGGACCGCACAAGACTGTGTCCTCCCCCAGGCCTGAGGATTGGCTAAGGCAGGCCATTTTCAGGGAGTAGAGAGGATGCACAGAGCTTGGACAAGCAATGGAGATGTCCATACTCTTGTGAGAAGCCCCTCAAAGTGCTGACCTGAGCTGGGGTTGGGAAGACGGGGGGGGAGGGTTGGCTTGGTGGTGGGTGCAGGAGCAGGAGGGATATAGGGGTGGACCACTTTTTGTTTATCCAGTCATAAGTTGATAGGTATTTGAGCTGTTTCCACCTGTGCCTGTTAAGAATAATGCTGCTACGAATCTTCATGTATTGTTGCTTGGTATTCCAGGATATGAATGAATGACAGTTTATCAATTACACTGCTGAGGGACACATAAATTTCCCCTTTCCCCCAGCTAACTAAAGTCTGCAATTATAAACATGTCCTCTTGTGGACGTTTGCAAAAATTTTCTCTAGAGTACATAGTCACCTTTTTAAAAATGAATAATAGTATTTTTTACTGTGATAAAATACACATAGCATAAAATTTACCATTTTAACAATTTTAAAGTATATAATCCGGTGACGTTTAATGCACTCATAATGTTGTGCAGTCATCTCCACTCTATTTCAAGAATGTTTTCATCACCTCAAAAGAAAACCCTGTATACATTAATTTCTTTCCAGGCCCTGACAATCACTAATCTGCTTTCTGTCTCTTTGGATTTGCCTATTCTGGACATTTCATAGAAATGGAATCATACAATATTGCAGCCTTTTGTGTCTGGCTTCTTTCACTTATAATGTTTTCAAGATTCAATCATATTGTAGCATGTTACTTCTAATGTAGTAACTATTATGGAGGGAAAGTTTCTGTCCCTCCAAAATTTGTTATGTTGAAACTCTAACCCCCAATGTAATGGCATTAGAAGGTGAGGTCTTTGGGTATTCAGTTTAGATGAAGTCATGGGGATGGAGCCCCCATGATGGGATTAGTGCCCTTACAGGGAGAGAAAGAGATACCAGAGCTTTCTCTCTCCACCATTCTAGAATATAGTAAAAAGGGGGCCATCTGCAAGACAGAAAGAGGGCTCTCACCAGGAGTCAAATTTGCTAGCACCTTGATGATCTCAAATTTCCCAGCATTCCAGAACTGTGAGAAATAAATGCCCAAGGTTTAAGCCACCCAGCCTATGGTATTTTGTTACAGCAGCCTGAGCTACGGTAGTAACTAATGTGGTAGTAATACTTCATTCCTTTTCTCCCTCACTCTTTTTTATTTTTTTTTAGCATCTTTATTGGAGTATAACTGCTTTACATTGTTGTGTTAGCTGTTGCTGTATAACAAAGTGAATCAGCTATACGTATACATATATCCCCTTATCACTTCCCTCTTGCGTCTCCTTCCCACCCTCCCTATCCCACCCCTCTAGGTGGTCACAAAGCACCAAGCTGATCTCCCTGTGCTATGCAGCTGCTTCCACTAGCTATCTATTTGATATTTGGTAGTGTATATATGTCAGTGCCACTCTCTCACTTCATCCCAGCTTACCCTTCCCCCTCCCTGTGTCCTCAAGTCCATTCTCTACATCTACGTCTTTATTCCTGTCCTGCCCCTATGTTCTTCAGAACCATTTTATTTTTTTGGTTCCATATATATGTGTTAGCATACTGGATTTGTTTTTCTCTTTCTGACTTACTTCACTCTGTATGAAAAACTCTAAGTCCGTCCATCTCACTACAAATAACTCAATTTCATTTCTTTTTTTGGCTGAGTAATATTCCATTGTATATATGTGCCACATCTTCTTTATCCATTCATCTGTCGATGAACACTTAGGTTGCTTCCATGTGCTGCAATGAACATTGTGGTACATGACTCTTTTTGAATTATGGTTTTCTCAGTGTATATGCCCAATAGTGGGATTGCTGGGTCATATGGTAGTTCTGTTTTTAGTTTTTTGAGGAACCTCCATACTGTTCTCCATAGTGGCTGTATCAATTTACATTCCCACCAACAGTGCAAGAGGGTTCCCTTTTCTCCACACCCTCTCCAGCATTTATTGTTTGTAGATTTTTTGATGATGACCATTCTGACTGGTGTGAGGTGATACCTCATTGTAGTTTTTATTTGCATTTCTCTAATGATTAGTGATGTTGAGCATCCTTTCACGTGCTTTTTGGAAATCTGTATATCTTCTTTGGAGAAATGTCTATTTAGGTCTTATGCCCATTTTTCGATTGGGTTGTTTGTTTTTTTGATGTTGAGCTGCTTGTATATTTTGGAGATTAATCCTTTGTCAGTTGCTTCCTTTGCAAATATTTTCTCCCATTCTGAGGGTTGTCTTTTCATCTTATTTAGGGTTTACTTTGCTGGGCAAAAGCTTTTAAGTTTCATTAGGTCCCATCTGTTTATTGTCATTTTTATTTCCATTTCTCTAGGAGGTGTGTCCAAAAGGATCTTGCTGTGATTTATGTCATAGAGTATTCTATGTTTTCCTCTAAGAGTTTTATAATGTCTACCCTTATATTTAGACCTTTTATCCATTTTGAGTTTATTTTTGTGTATGGTGTTAGGGAGTGTTCTAATTTCATTCTTTTACATGTAGCTGTCCAGTTTTCCCAGCACCACTTATTGAAGAGGCAGTCTTTTCTCCATTGTATATTCTTGCCTCCTTTATCAAAGATAAGGTGACCATATATGCATGGGTTTATCTCAGGGCTTCTATCTTGTTCCATTGATCTATATTTCTGTTTTTGTGCCAGTACCACACTGTCTGGATTACTGTAGTTTTGTAGTATAGTCTGAAATCCAGAAGCCTGATTCCTCCAGCTCTGTTTTTCTTTCTCAGGATTGCTTTGGCTATTCAGGGTTTTTTGTGTTTCCATACAAATTGTGAATTTTTTTGTTCTAGCTCTGTGAAAAATGTCATTGGTAGTTTGATAGGGATTACATTGAATCTGTAGTTTGCTTTGGGTATTACAGTCATTTTCACAATGTTGATTCTTCCAATCCAAGAACATGGTATATCTCTCCATCTGTTTGTATTTCTTTCATTTCTTTCATCAGTGTCTTATAGTTTTCTGCATACAGGTCTTTTGTCTCCTTAGGTAGGTTTATTCCTAGGTATTTTATGTTTTTTCTTGCAGTGGTAAATGAAAGTGTTTCCTTAATTTCTCTTTCAGATTTTTCATCATTAGTGTATAGGAATGCAAGAGACTTCTGTGCATTAACTTTGTATCCTGCTACTTACCAAATTCATTGATTAGCTCTAGTAGTTTTCTGGTGGAGTCTTTTGGATTCTCTATGTACAGTATCATGTCATCTGCAAACACTGACAGCTTTTTTTTTTTTTTTTTATGGTATGCGGGCCTCTCCACTGTTGCGGAGCACAGGCTCAGTGGCCACGGCTCACGGGCCCAGCTGCTCCGCGGCATGTGGGATCTTCCCGGACCGGGGCATGAACCCGTGTCCCCTGCATTGGCAGGCGGACTCTCAACCACTGTCCACCAAGGAAGCCCAACACTGACAGCTTTATTTCTTCTTTTCCTATTCGTATTCTTTTATTTCTTTTTTTTCTCTGATTGCTGTGGCTAAAACTTCCAAAACTATATTGAATAATAGCAGTGAGAGTGGGCAACCCTGTCTTGTTCCTGATCTTAGTGGAAATGGTTTCAGTTTTTCACAATTGAGAACGATGTTGGCTGTGGGTTTGTCATATATGGCCTTTATTATGTTGAGGTAAGTTCCCAACATTTTCTGGGGTTTTTATCATAAATGGGTGTTGAATTTTGCTGCAAGCTTTTTCTGCATCTATAGAGATGATCATATGGTTTTTATCCTTCAGTTTGTAAATATGGTGTATCACATTGATTGTTTTGCATATAATGAAGAATCCTTGCATTCCTGGGATAAACCCCACTTGATCATGGTATATGATCCCTTAATGTGCTGTTGAATTGTGTTTGCTAGTGTTTTGTTGAGGATTTTTGCACCTATGCTCATCAGTGACATTGACCTGTAGTTTTCTTTCTTTGTGACATCTTTTTCTGGTTT
This sequence comes from Hyperoodon ampullatus, assembly GCF_949752795.1. NCBI lineage: Eukaryota > Metazoa > Chordata > Mammalia > Artiodactyla > Ziphiidae > Hyperoodon > Hyperoodon ampullatus. The sequence continues at coordinate 50,071,577 of NC_136920.1, read as the reverse complement.
TGCTATCAGGGTGATGGTGGTCTCGTAGAATGAGTTTGGCAGTGTTCCTCTCTCTGCTATATTTTGGAAGAGTTTGAGAAGGATAGGTGTTAGCTCTTCTCTAAATGTTTGATAGAATTCGGCCGTGAAGCCATCTGGTCCTGGGCTTTTGTTTGTTGGAAGATTTTTCATCACAGTTTCAATTTCAGTGCTTGTGATTGGTCTGTTCACATTTTCTATTTCTTCCTGGTTCAGTCTCGGAAAGTTGTGCTTTTCTAAGAATTTGTCCATTTCTTCCAGGTTATCCATTTTATTGGCATATAGTTGCTTGTAGTAATCTTTCATGATTCTTTGTATTTCTGCAGTGTCAGTTGTTACTTCTCCTTTTTCATTTTTAATTGTTTTTTTCTTAATTTACCATTTTATTTTTTAAATTATTATTTTTAAATTAATTACTGTATTTATTTATTTTGGGCTGCATCGGGTCTTTGTTGCTGCCTGTGGGGTTTCTCTAGTTGCGGCGAGCAGGGGCTAGTCTTTGTTGCAGTGCACAGGATTCTCATTGCAGTGGCTTCTCTTCTTGTGGAGAATGGGCTCTAGGTGTGTGGACTTCAGTAGCTGTGGCATATGGGTTCTGTAGTTGTGGCTCACAGACTCTAGAGCGCAGGCTCAGTAGCTGTGGTGCATGGGCTTAGTTGCTCCATGGCATGTGGGATCTTCCCACACCAGGGATTGAACCTGTGCCCCCCACACTGGCAGGCGGATTCTTTAAGCACTGTGCCACCATGGAAGTCCCTCTATTTCTGTTGGTTTGAGTCTTCTCCCTTTGTTTCTTGATGAGTATGGCTAATGGTTTTTCAATTTTGTTTAACTTGTCAAAGAACCAGCTTTTAGTTTTATTGATCTTTGCTATTGTTTCCTTCATGTCTTTTTCATTTATTTCTGATCTGATCTTTATGGTTTCTTTCCTTCTGTTAACTTTGCTGGGTGTTTTTGTTCTTCTTTCTCTAATTGCTTTAGGTGTAAGTTTAGGTTGTTTATTTGAGATTTTTCTTGTTTCTTGAGGTAGGATTTTATTGCTATAAACTTCCCTCTTAGAACTGCTTTTGCTGCATCCATAGGTTTTGGGTCATTGTGTTTTCATTGTCATTTGTTTCTAGGTTTTTTTCGATTTCCTCTTTGATTTCTTCAGTGATCTCTTGTTTATTTAGTAGTGTATTGTTTAGCCTCCATGTGTTTGTGTTTTTTACAATTTTTTTCCAGTAATTGATATCTAGTCTCATAGTGCTGTGGTCCGAAAAGATACTTGATATGGTTTCAATTTTCTTGAATTTAGCAAGGCTTGATTTGTGACCCAAGATATGATCTATCCTGGAGAATGTTTCATGAGCACTTGAGAAGAAAGTGTATTCTGTTGTTTTTGGATGGAATGTCCTATAAATATCAAGTAAGTCCATCTTGTTTAATGTATCATTTAAAGCTTGTGTTTCCTTATGTATTTTCATTTTGGTTGATCTGCCCATTGATGAAAGTGGGGTGTTGAAGTTCCCTACTATGATTGTGTTACTGTTGATTTCCGATTTTATGGCTGTTAGCATTTGCCTTATGTATTGAGGTGCTCCTATGTTGGGTGCATAAATATTTACAATTGTTATATCTTCTTCTTGGATTGATCCCTTGATCATTCTGTAGTGTCCTTCTTTGTGTCTTGTAATAGTCTTTATTTTAAAGTTTATTTTGTCTGATATGAGAATTGCTACTCCAGCTTTCTTTTGATTTCCATTTACATGGAATATCTTTTTCCATCCCCTCACTTTCAGTTTGTATATGTCCCTAGGTCTGAAGTGGGTCTCTTGTAGACAGCATATATACGGGTGTTGTTTTTCTATCCATTCAGCCAGTGTATGTCTTTTGGTTGGAGCATTTAATCCATTTACATTTAAGGTAATTATCGATATGTATGTTCCTATTACCATTTTCTTAATTGTTTTGGGTTTGTTATTGTAGGTCTTTTCCTTCTCTTGTGTTTCCTCCCTAGAGAAGTTGCTTTAGCATTTCTTGTAAGGCTGCTTTGGTGGTGCTGAATTCTCTTAGCTTTTGCTTGTCTGTAAAGGTTTTAATTTCTCCATCGAATCTGAATGAGATCCTTGCTGGGTAGAGTAATCTTTGTTGTAGGCTTTTCACTTCTGTCACTTTAAATATCACCTGCCACTCCCTTCTGGCTTGCAGAGTTTCTGCTGAAAGATCAGCTGTTAACCTTATGGGAGTTCCCTTTTATGTTATTTGTTGCTTTTCCCTTGCTGCTTTTAATATTTTTTCTTTGTATTTAATTTTTGATAGTTTGATTAATATGTGTCTTGGCATGTTTCTCCTGTATGGGACTCTGTGCCTCCTGGACTTGACTGATTATTTCCTTTCCCATATTAGGGAAGTTTTCAACTATAATCTTTTCAAATATTTTCTCAGTCCCTTTCTTTTTCTCTTCTTCTTCTGGGACCCCTATAATTTGAATGTTTGTGCATTTAATGTTGTCCCAGAGGTCTCTGAGACTGTCCTCAATTCTTTTCATTCTTTTTTCTTTATTCTGCTCTGCAGTAGTTATTTCCACTATTTTATCTTCCAGATCAGTTATCCGTTCTTCTTCCTCAGTTATTCTGCTATTGACTCCTTCTAGAGAATTTTTAATTTCATTCATTGTGTTGTTCATCATTGTTTGTTTGCTCTTTGGTTCTTCTAGGTCCTTGTTAAACGTTTCTTATATTTTCTCCATTCTATTTCCAAGATTTTGGATCATCTTTACTATCATTACTCTGAATTCTTTTTCAGGTAGACTGCCTATTTCCTCTTCATTTGTTAGGTCTGGTGCAATCTTACCTTGCTCCTTCTTCTGCTGTGTGTTTCTTTGTCTTCTCATTTGGCTTAACTTACTGTGTTTGGGGTCTCCTTTTCGCAGGCTGCAGGTTTGTAGTTCCTGTTGTTTTTGGTGTCTGCCCCCAGTGGGTAAGGTTGGTTCAGTGAGTTGTGTACGCTTCCTGGTGGAGGGGACTGGTTCCTGTGTTCTGGTGGATGAGGCTGGATCTTGTCGTTCTGGTGGGCAGGACCACGTCCGATGGTGTGTTTTGGGTTGTCTGTGAACTTAGCATGATTTTTGTCAGCCTCTCTGTTAACAGGTGGGGTTGTGTTCCTGTCTTGCTGGTTGTTTGGCATGGGGTGTCCAGCACTCGAGCTTGCTGGGCATTGAGTTGAGCTGGGTCTTAGTGTTGAGATGGAGATCTCTGGGAGAGCGCTCACCGATTGATATTATGTGGAGCCAGGAGGTTTCTGGTGTTCCAATGTCCTGAACTTGGCTCTCCCACCTCAGAGGTTCAGGCCTGATACCCGGCCGGAGCACCAAGATCCTGTCAGCTGCATGGCAGTGAGTATGGCGGTCTCCATTCTGAAGTCAGATTATGAGGGTCTACAGTAGCTGTTCATCTAGAACAGGCTGATTTGGGAGCAATTTGTCTACAAGGCTATCTCCAGCAGCTGGTGGCTGAAAGAGTAGTTCTCCGCATGTGTTGCCAGAATCTTGAACATTTATATAGAGGTCTTCACTGGGTTCAGTCACGGATTTGGTACAGATGGTTTCAAGAACACCTTAGTCTCTCAAGGTTGTGTGCTTGAAACAGCTCCTACGCCTGAGGGTCTACAAGCTGCAGGAAGACGAGAACGCCCGGGGAGGCCTGCAAGCCATGATTCTTGCCACGAGCCCTGCTGCTGCCGTCGTGGAATCCGGCTTCCCCCGCCACTCTGCAATGAGTTTTCAGTGAAGTTTTCTCTCTTGCTGATGAGATTCATGCTACCTGAGTTGTCCAAAGCCATAGAGCACTTAATTTTGGGGCTGGGGTACAAACCCAGCAAATCTGGCTCCAAGGTCTCTGTTATGTCACCCAGTGAGGGTGGGGAAGCCTCACACCTAAACGCCTCACCCCCGCGAGCCTCCTCCTCAAACCCGCACCACCGCAGGAAGAGTCACCTGCTTCCCTCATTCTTTAAAAAAAAAATTAATAGACTTTATTTTTTAGAGCCGTTTTAGGTTCTTAGCAAACTTGAGTGGAAAGTACTGAGTATTCCCACATACTTTCCTTCATTCCATTATGGTAAAAAAAAAGTTCCATTATGTGGATATACCATGTTTTGTTTATCCATTCATCAGGTGCTTGACATTTGGGCTGTTTCTACCTGTGGCTATTATGAATAATGCTGCTACAAATATTCATGTACTAGTTTTTGTGTGGACATGTGTTTTCATTTCTCTTGTGTATGTACTTAGCAAGGAAATTGCTGGATTATATGGTAACTCATGCTTAACTTTTTGGAGAACTGCTAGACCGTTTTCCAAAACAGTTGCACCATATTATACTCCCACCAGCAGTGTATGAAAGTTCCAATTTTTCATACCCTTCCTAACACTTGTCATTTTCTGTTTTAAAAAAATTGTTTTGGGACTTCCCTGGTGGCACCGTGGTTAAGAATCCTCCTGCCAATGCAGAGGACACGGGTTCCAGCCCTGGTCCAGGAAGATGCCATGTCGTGGAGCAACTAAGCCTGTGCACCACAACTACTGAGCCTGCGCTCCAGAGCCCACGAGCCACAACTACTGAGCCCGTGTGCCACAACTCCTGAAGCCTGCATGCCTAGCGCCCATGCTCCACAACAGGAGAAACCACTGCAATGAGAAGCCCGTGCACCACAACGAAGAGTAGCTCTGGCTCGCTGCAACCAGAGAAAGCCTGCATGTAGCAATGAAGACCCGGTGCAGCCAAAAATAAATAAATAAAAAAAACCCCTAAAACTTAAAAAAGTTGTTTGTATAATAGCTATGTTAGTGTGAACTGGTATCTCATTGTGATTTTGATTTGCATTTCCCTAATGATCAATAATGTTGAGCATCTTTTTATGTGCATTTGTATATCTTTTTTTGGGAGAAAAGTCTATTCAAGTCCTAAAACCATTTTTTTTCTTTAAAGTTTTTATTCTTTGTAAACACTTTGTAGCAACAAACATATAGAAGAAAGTCACCCACAACCTTACTATTCCAATAAGATAGCAAATCAATAAGATAGTTTCAGTGTTTCCAGGTTTCTTGTCTATACACATACTTTCTTTAACCCTATTTTAAAAATAAATAAAATAACATAAAACACCATTTTAGCCATATTTTAAGTGTAATTAACTATATTCACAATTCTGTGCCACCTTTGCCCCTCTCCATCTACAGAATCTATCTTCTCAAACTGAAACTTCATATTCATTAAATACTAACTCCCCATTCACCACCCCCAGCCCCTGGCAACCACCACTCTACTTTCTGTCTTTGTGAATCTGACTATTCTAGTACTGTGTACAAGTGGATATTTGACCTTTTGTGACTGGCTTATTTCACTTAGCCTAATGTCTTCAAGTTTTATCCATGTTGTAGCATGTGGCAGAATTTCCTTCCTTTTTAAGGCTAAATAATATTTCATTATGTGTATATTTCACATTTGTTTTATCTACCAACATTTCTATAATTCAAATAATTAGATTTTAGGTTCTCGGGATTTTTATGTAGACACACATATCATCTGTGGATACTGACAGCTTTGTTTCTTCCTACTTAAACTTCCAAGTGACTCATGTCTCTAGATTTCCTGTCCTCCTTCCTCTGTACACAGATTGCAAAGCCAAATTCTGCTAACCTAACTACAGCTTTGCTGCTTCTGGAGTTCTCTCCACAAACCCAGTAGCTTCTCTCTTCAGTGGAGAAGCTGTGCTGCTGTGGACGGGACCCTGCGTGGTCAGGCCCTCCCTGGGTAGAGTTAGCCCACATCCCCCTCCTCCTCTCCACTGCCCACACCTCAAGCTCATGGCAGACCCCATGGCTCAAGTTCCACGGCCACCTCCAGAGTTAATTTACTTTTGCTCTTGCAGTCTCCCTGCCATTCCAGACCCTCATTCTAGCTCCACCAGTTGAAATCCTACCAATATTTCCATAGATTCTCTTTTTAATTTATTTTTAATTGAAGTATAGTTGATTTACAATGGCGTGTTAGTTTCAGGTGTACAGCAAAGTGATTCAGTTATACATATATACTCCATGGATCCTCTTAAGTAACATATTCTCACTAAAGATTTATGAAAGTCCCTTCTTGCCTCCCTAAGTCTGATATGATGGCTCAAAAAATTTCATAATGGGAAGGAATTAGAATTAGAACAAGCTGAGCACAAATCCTGGTTCTAACCTTAATAGCTTTGTGACCTAGTCAAGTTAGGTGGTTTGGTCTCCTTATCTGTAGAATCAGAACACTGATGCACCCGAGGCTCTTAGTAGAACACAGTCAACCCTGAGTAACACTGAGTAAGTGTGCAGTGAGTGCTGGCTCTCTTCTCTCTAGTCTTTGTACAAGAAGCATTGCCACCCTCCCCCACTTCCTGAGGCATTTCCCCCACGCTGATTTGCATCATGGGTCTATGTGTCCTGGTGTGACCCTCAACCAGGTATGAGTGTACTTACTTCTGAAGGGAAGAGAGCATGGGATTCGAAGCCGGACAAAACTAGTTCACATCATAGCACTCAGTTACCAGCTCTGTGGCGTCAGTTTACTCATCTGGAAATGGGAACTTTTGTATGGTTTAAATTAAGTAAAGTATGTAAGAGCCTCGCTCATTGCCTGGCATATAGTGATTGGATTATACACACATGTTGACCTGATTTGAAATTTTAAAAATTCCATTTTAACCTGCTTCTTTCAGATACAAATCTATATTTTTCTACATGAGCAGTGCTGGGCAAGGGGTCACATTATTCACCATGTTATCTGGGTCACAGCTGATGTCCTCAGTAATGCTGCAACACCTGTGGTAGGACTTGTAATGTCCCCTAATCTCTGGTTATCTCTGGCAGCTGCAGAAAGTCAAGCAGTGTACAGAATGCAGTCAGTCTCTCTGGCTGGCAAATTATCTTCCCTCCAATAAATCCTGTCAGTCCTCTCCAAATGTGCTTGCTCTACACCTTGTGGGACCCATTGTTGACATTTCTCGGCTTTGGGCCTCTCCCCACAACCGTGCTTACAACTAGCTTTGCTAGACATTTTTTAGAGGACAGCTAGATTTTTGTTTGGGGCCAGAGAAAAAGGCTGGACTTGCAGAGTGAAATTAATTGCTTGCCCTCAGGACATAGAAATGTTCTATTTTGCCTTTCTTTGACAGCTATCATTTACTGAACATCTCCCTCAAGTCAAATAAAAGAGAAACATTCTGAAAATAACATTTGTCTCATAGAGATTGTGGCCACAGAGGCTGATACCTGACTTAAGTCCAAAACTAATTTCAAGTACAAGAAGGTGGCTGGGGACCAGCAGGATGGAGAGTGTGAAGGTCCTGGACCTCCAGGGCTTTCCTCTGTGTCAAAAACATAAAATAAAATCTGATAGAATTACAAAAAGAAATTGACAAATCCACAATTATAGTAGGAGATTTTAACACACCACTATCAGGAGCTAGCAGATTAAACGGACATAAAATTAGCAGGAGCTGAACATTTTGAACAACACAATTAAAAGCTTTACCTAATGTGAGAGTGGCAAACTTTTTCTGTAAAGGATCAGATAATAGTAAATATTTTATGGCCACATATGGTTCCCTCACCTTTGTAGCATAGAAACAACCATAGATAGTAGCTAAATGAAAGAAGGTGACTATGTTCAAATTAAACTTTACAAAAACAGGCTGCAGGCCAGATCTGGCCCTAAGGCTATAACTTCCAGACCCTCTGACCTAATTGATTAAAGTCTTTTACCCAACACTAAAAAATATACATTTTAATCAAGTACCCCTGGGCCATTTAAAAAAAATAATCATACAGGAGAAACAAAGAAAGCTTCATCAAATTTCAGAGTCAATAACCAATGACTATTTCTCTGATCTCAATATAATTAAATTAGAAATAAACAATAGGAGTATAAAAATATATTTTGAAATGTACTCCTAAACAGAACTGTCACACTACTCTGTTTTAACAGCATAATTCGTAGTAGCGAAAAATTTAGGACAACTTAAATGCTCATCAATAGAAGAATGGATAGAAAAGGAAACTTATGATATAGTCATACAATGGGATATTATACAACAGGTAAAATAACTGGTGTGAATTTAAATGGATCAAAAAATAATGAGAAAAGCAAGCTCTATAATAATAAATATAATACCATTTATATAAATTTTAAAGCATGCAGATATTGTTTATGAATATTATTATTTATGGATATTATGGGAAGGGATATTAAAATGGGACTTTTCCTGTTTACTAAATCATGACTACATCTCTTAAACTGAAAACATTTGTCCATTCTACAGAGATTATATGTGTGGCAAATCATGTTCTCCAAGTCTGTGGCTTTATGTTAATTTTTTTTAAATAGTAACTTTTGAGAAATAATCATGAAAAAATTTTAGGTTGTTGAAATTATCAGGCTTTCTTCTTTGTGTGTATGTCTTCATTAAGAAATCCTTTCCTGCCTTGCGCTATTCACAATAGCCAAGACATAGAAACAACCTAAATGTCCATTGACAGACAGATGAATGGTTGAAGAAGATGTGGTATATATATATACAATGGAATACTACTCACCATAAAAAAGAATGAAATAATGCCATCTGCAGCAACATGGATGCAACTAGAGATTATCATACATTGAAGTAAGTCAGAAAGAGAAAGACAAGTACCATATGATATCATTTGTATGTGGAATCTAAAATATGACACAAATGAGCTTATCTATGAAACAGAAACAAACTCACAGACATAGAGAACAGACCTGTGGTTGCCAAAGGGGAGGGATGGTGGGAGAGGGAAGGATTGGGAGTCTGGAATTAGAAGATGTAAACCATTATATTTATATAGAATGCATGAACAACAAAGTCCTACTGTATAGCACAGGGAACTACAGTATATTCAATATCCTGTAATAAACCATAATGGAAAAGAATATGGAAAAGAATGTATATACATGTATAACTGAATCGCTTTGCTGTACAGCAGAAATTAATATAATATTATAAATCCACTATACTTCAATAACATAAATTTAAAAAAAGAGAAATCCTTCCCTACTCCAAGGTCATAAAAATAAGACATTCTCCTATATTTTATAAATAAATATAATATATATATGTGCTATAGACTGAATGTTTGTGTTTCCCAAAATTCATATGTTGAAACTTAATCCCCAAAGTGATGATATTTGGAGGTAGAGGGTAGAACCCTCCTGAATGGGATGAATGCCCTTATAAGAGAGACCCCGGAGAGGACCCTTGTCCCTCCTCCCATGTGAGGATACAGTAAGAGGACGACCATTTATGAACCAGGAAGCAGGTTCTCACCAGATGCATAGATCTTCCACTTCCCAGACTCCAAAATGATGAGAAATAAATTTCTGTTGTTTGTAAACCACCCAGCCTATGGTAATTTTTTTATAGCAGCCCAGATGGACTAAGACTGTGTATATATATATATATATATTTTTTTTTTTCTCCACCAGCTTACCAGCTCAGACAATTTATTTCATCTCTTTGTACCTGATATTCCCTCATTTGTAGATGGAGATTTGTAAAAAGGGGGTTAGTAATAGTCCTTTCCTTAAAGGATTGTGTGAGGAATACATACATTAACTTTAAAAAATTTATTTATTTATTTATTTTTGGCTGCATTGGGTCTTTGTTGCTGCACACAGCCTTTCTACAGTTGTGGTGAGCGGGCTTCTCACTGCGGTGGCTTCTCTTGCTGCAGAGCATGGGCTCTAGGTGCGCGAGCTTCAGTAGCAGTGGTATGTAGGCTCAGTAGTTGTGGCTCGTGGGCTTAGTTGCTCCGTGGCATGTGGGATCTTCCCAGACCAGGGATCGAACCCATGTTCCCTGCATTGGCAGGCAGATTCTTAACCACTGCACCACCAAGGAAGCCCCCATACATTAACTTTTCTTAAGCAAATGTTACTACAGTCAGATCCAGGCAGGAATCACCTATTGCTCCATTTCTCCAGGCTAGGAAGCTTCATCCTCCCCTTCCCCCAACAAAGCAGAGAATACTCAGTCACCTCTTTTAGAAAGTTTATGATGATTGCATGTTTTGCCTCTTCTTTTCACTGGCGATTAGGTACAGAGGGGTTAGGAGGGAGCAAAAAAATAGGAACAGACTATCGGAGGCCACTACAAGCTGAGAACCAGAGAAGGTTTTAAGGTTTAATAGCAACTTGTCTTTGTAGAGGACTTTCATGATTGCAAGCACATACATGGAAATGTCCTCTTGTAGTCTTTGAACATCAGAATAGGAAGGATCCTTAGACATTGCTGATCAGACTCTTTAATTGAAGCTGAACTCCCTGTTCCTATTTGCACCTGCCTTTCTCTGTGGAATGCAGAGTGGGAAGGAACATGATCCAGGCCCTAAGAGACAGAACACACAGACTTCATTCAAAGCCAGGCAGACACAAGTTTATATTCTGGCTCTACTGCTTATCAGCTGTAGGACCTCGGACAAGTTAATTTTAAGTGAATTTAATTTCTCCAAATCTCAGTTTTCAATTTATAATATGGAAGAATGATAGTATCTTTATTACAGGGCTACTGTGAGACTTAGAGATGTGAAATGCGGAAGAATACCTGGCATATAATAGGATTACATCATTAGGATTACGATGTCCCCCCAACAGTCATTAGGTTCTGCTTGGACCTTCAGAGATGAAAAACCACTTAAATGAGGAACAACTTAAAATGTCTTGCATAGCTCCCAGAATCAGGAAGGTGTATACATCCTGCCCAAAGATGCTTGTGCAATAATTTAGATAAGTTGCCACCCTGATTGATCTCAAATTCTGTCATTGGCATATTTCTCTGCAGTGACAGGAAAAGAAGGCATTTTGCTGGTTGGCACCCAGGCTCCTTTCCCCCAAAGAACGCTTCTTTTATCAGCCATTTCTCCATCTGCTCTTCTCTGCAGCAGAAGCTTTACAGTATAGATGTTCCCAACTGGAACAGGAGCACATGGATTGGGTAAATGTAATTAGTGCAGTCCTAAGGAAAACAGAATAAACTATGCAAAGCCCGAGTGCTTGGCAGCTTTAGAAAAGTGTTGTAAGATATGTGCTCCAGTACTGTCTCCCTAATTAAAAAAAAAAAAAGCAGATGGAGATTATGGTAATTAAAATGTAGAATCATTAAAAAAACAAAGCCAAGGGCTTCCCTGGTGGCGCAGTGGTTGAGAGTCCACCTGCCGATGCAGGGGACACGGGTTCGTGCCCAGGTCTGGGAAGACCCCACATGCCGCGGAGCAGCTGGGCCCCTGAGCCATGGCTGCTGAGCCTGCGCGTCCGGAGCCTGTGCTCCGCAACGGGAGAGGCCACAACAGTGAGAGGCCCGCGTACAGCAAAAAAAAAAATAAATAAATAAATAAAAAAATAAAAAAACAAAGCCCCCCCCCAAAAAAACCCCACCAAGGACAATGATCATACTTTCTGGTTTTATGCTCAATCCTAAAGCTTTGAAATTTCTTTTATCAGATACAAATATCTATGTAGAAATTTACAGATCAGAGGAGCTCAAATAAGAAAAACTACACAAAAACCTCAGCTATCATCCCAAATGATGCTTTTCTATGCCCTCACAGAGGGAGGCAGCAGGAAGATGGAGCTCTTTGCACTGTCTAGGGTCCCTGTGGGTGCCCCTAAAACACCCAGGTGTCCAGATGGAAGGCAACTTAAAGGAGCACATATGAGAGCTTTGTGACCTTGGGAGTCACCTTAACTCCTGGGCCTTAGGTTTCCACTGATGAAATTGGAATAAAGAATTTTTAAGAATTCTCATGGTTCTGAGTTAATATGAACCTAATTTTTCTTGAATTGATAAGGACATCAGAGGCAGGATAATGATAACTGAGAGCTTTACGTAGGTTATATCATTCTTTTTCTTCACAGCAACTTGTTACGATAAGGGCCCATCGTCCACACTTTCCTGAAGAGGACATGAAGGTTCAAAGTCATTATCTGATTAGCCTTAGGTAGCTATTAAGTGGTCCAATCTGGATTTGAACCTAGATGTGTAGGAGTCACTAAGTCAAGCTTTTTTCACTTAAAGAAAATACTCCTTGGGTCCTAACGGTTAGGAAGATGGAAATGCTGGTGGTAGTCATTAATTCTGTCATTTTTCAGATATTTATTAAGCACCTACAGTTACCAGACCCTGTGGTAGGAGGTAGGAATACAGTGGGAACACCCATATGACTAACCATCCTACAAAGATTGAAGGCATTATTGTTACTGCTCTTCTTCGTGGCTAAAGAAGAAATGCAAAAACAGATTTTGATCTTTCTTAAATTGATACAGCCGTTACCACTTCCGGGCTCTTCAGGTTCCTTACCTTTCTTTGATCTTCACAATGAGAGAGAGAGGAAATAGTGAAGATGGTATTACCCCCATCTCCCAGATAAGGAAGCTGAGGCTCAGAAAGACACGTAGCAAAACTTGAGTCTGCCCAGGCCATGTTGGATGCTCTTATATTACACAAGGCAGCCTCCTGCATTCAGTAGGAAAGCATAATTACTGTTGAATTCAGCTAATAAATCTTTTGTTCACTTGTTTTTCTGTGCAATGCCAAGTAGCTTCAATGGCAGTTTTCATTTTCCTCCGCCCTTTGTAGGCACAGGCAGGTCTGCCTGAGATGTTCCTGGGCTGAGGCCCACTCTGGCTGTTTCCAGGTTGTAGACAGAGCCTCTGAGCTGGTGCCTCATAACCCATGCAGTGGTAAAGGGCTCAGCTGTCACTGCCTCTCATCAAGTTCACAGCATTTTGGACACACCTCTAATCCAACTCAACTTGCATCCATATTTATGGTGTAAAAAATAAGCTCAGCTCTTAGGACCATAATTTGGGGGTCCTTCATTCAACCCACAGTCCTTCTCCAGGGATGGGCACCATGTTTGAAGAGAGGCACAAATGAACAGAAACCAACAGAGTGGGGACCCATCTCAGAGTCCATGTTGGCTGAGATGTAATTGATACCAGGGAGGTTTTGCTTGGACAAGAGAACACATGGGTGGATGAGGAAGGAGGTGGTGAAAATAAATATTGATTTACTATTCATATGTGTCAGGCACTGTATGAGGGTCTGGAAAAAGAGTTATGTTCTTGCCCTCAAGGAGCCTATGCTAAATGAGAAATACTATAACAACTTGCTTTTTTTTTTTTTTGAGGGCTTATCTTGGCCAGGTACTGATCTGAGAATGTCATGTAAATGATCACAGTTAATTCCCCCAATACCCTCTAGGAGGCAGCTGTTATTATTATCAGCTTCCTTTTGCAGGCAAGAAGACCGGCACAGGAGTAAAGAATGTCCTCAGGCTTTAGGATCAATCAGTGGCATCTGGGAGCTGGCCCTGCGCGTTCAGCCTGCAGCACCGGTGCGCTCAGCTGCTAAGCACCACCCTTCTGGAGTCCGAAGAGGTGGCTGCAGTGTGTAAAGCCCTCACACACACACTGCCCCATTTGAGGCTCACAGTAGTTCTACGAGGGGTGTGTTGTCACCACCATTTTACGAGTGAGGGATCTGTGACTTGGGGAGATGAAGGCATTTGCCCAGCAGGTTAGAGTCCAGAGCCTGGCCTGGCACCCACCGCAGGACCCAGGCTTAGCATCTCCTTTGTGTGTATTTGAAAATTTCCTTGCAGTGAACAGGTATTCTTTTATGACCATAAAAACAGTATTGAAGCAGAGAAAGTGGCTTTTCCTCCTTTACGTGTCCCATGGTTAGCTCTGAGCTGTGAGGGCAACCTGTATTTAGGATGCGGCATCCATGGCACTTTGTGATCGTGTCACCTGGGGGAACAAGGTACTCTTACATTTTTCTCCTTAACAAGTTCAGACTGTGAATTGTGTGAATTGTGTTGCTAGCGGCATCAAGAACCACCCCAGCCTTTCTAGTCAGAGGTCGCTCTCGGATGTCTTTCCTTCTGTGTGCCTGGGGGGTTTGTGGGCATCTCAGAGGCGGAATGTGCTTTTCCTTCTCAATTATCCACTCATCTTAGGGCAGGCTGCTCTACTTTGAAAACAACATCAATTGGGCCCAAACACTCACTTTTTTCTCTTTGTGCAGTTTGCTAATTATCTCTGAATGTTACCAGCAGCAGGGACTTGATTCTGTGGCTTATAGCACTGGAGGAGGTCAGAGGCTGTTTGGACCAACTCCTTTGTTGGAGAGGAAACTGGGGATACTGAGGGACTGCGGGGGATGACATGATTTGCTCCTCTGGTGAGTAGTGTCACCTCTTGGCTCTCTTTTTTTTTTTCGGTACGCGGGCCTCTCACTGTTGTGGCCTCTCCCGTTGCGGAGCACAGGCTCCGGGCACGCAGGCTCAGTGGCCATGGCTCAGGGGCCCAGCTGCTCTGCGGCATGTGGGATCTTCCCGGACCGGGGCACGAACCCGTGTCCCCTGCATCGGCAGGCAGACTCTCAACCACTGTGCCACCAGGGAAGCCCTTGGCTCTCTTTTTGCTACCTACACACCTCACAGCTCTCCTGTAAGCAAGCAGGAACCTATTGGGCCTTCCCGGGACAGACCTCCACCCCCGTATCCTCTGCTGTAGCTCCTCTCTGACGTACCCAGATAATAGTATCTCATGCATATTTCCTGAGTTTTTTGGATGCTAAAAACCACCACCAAATGGAAGAAATTAACTACTTGATGATCACGAACACGTAGCCCCCAGACCTGCTGGGGCCTAAGGAGGGATAATGTTTACAACCCTGTTACCTCAACATCAACCAACCAGAGAATTGTGCATGAGCTGATCACATACCCTGGGATGCCCCTCCCTCACCGAGCCTTTAAAAATGCTTTGCTGGGGCTTCCCTGGTGGCGCAGTGGTTGAGAGTCCGCCTGCCGATTCAGGGGACACGGGTTCGTGCCCCGGTCCGGGAAGATCCCACATGCCGCGGAGCGGCTGGGCCCGTGAGCCATGGCCGCTGAGCCTGCACGTCCGGAGCCTGTGCTCCGCAACGGGAGAGGCCACAACAGTGAGAGGTCCGCGTACCACAAAAAAAAAAAAAAAGCTTTGCTGAAACCCTTCAGGGAGTTCAAGGTTTTTGGGGCATAAGTCACCTATTCTTGCTCCGCCCTGTAATAGACTTTTCTCTGCTCCCAGCTCTGATGTTTCAGTTTGTTTGGCCTCACTGTGCATCGGGCATGGGAACTTGTGTGCAGTAACACTCCTAGCCCACCTCTTTCTTCTTTTTTTTAAATTGAAGTTCAATTTATTTACAATGTTGTGTTAATTTCTGCTGTATAGCAAAGTGACTCAGTTATACATATATATACATTCTTTTTCATATTCCTTTTCATTATTGTTTGTCACAGGATATTGAATATAGCTCCCTGTGCTATACAGTAGGACCCTGTTGTTTATCCATCCTATATATAATAGTTTGCATCTGCTAATCCCAAACTCCCAATCCATCCCTCTCCCACCCCTCTCCCCCTTGGCAACCACCTATCTATTCTCTATGTCCGTGATTCTGTTTCTGTTTCATAGATAGGTTCATCTGTGTCATATTTTAGATTCCACATATAAGTGACATCATATGGTATTTGTCTTTGTCTTTCTGAGTTACTTCACTTAGTATGATAATCTCTAGTTACACCACCTCCTTCTTTTAAGAGGTAATGAAAGAGATGCCAGAAAGGTATGTGACTTGCCCAAGGCCAACAAGTGAGTGATACAAATGGATCAGAGGCCAGGCCTTCTAGCTCCCAGTTTCAGCAGTTGAGTACTATCTGAGTGAGGCCAAAATGGGCTTTTCTACTTCCCTGTTGTTACCTTGTTTAGCTTAAGCACATGTTTCTCACAGAGGAAACACAAATGAAACAACTAGATGTATGAGAGAGAAGAGAGAGAGAGAGAAAATTTTTCTAGAAGTAGGTACAGAATTCCCCTCAGCAAGAGAGCAACTGTTGTGCGAAGAAACCGCATTGGGCTCTTTAGGAGAACTGAGTCCTCATGAGTATCTGCTGTCACCAGAGAAGGGGGATGACCCATCTGACTAGCCGAGAAGGGAACTGCTGGAGCGCCAAAGGGAGTGTCTGACTTTGGGTTCCTCCAAACCCAAGCCTGAGACAAGGGGTAGGGTGCAGGCTGTTTATCTGAGAGGTGAGCTCAGGGAGCACAGGTGAGGGAAGGAGGGGAGGGGCAGGGAAGGAAGAAAGCCCTAGAGGTACTTTACTGAGGAGGTCCCATGTGGGCATTGGGGGCTCAGTCCCAAAGAGACTGAAGGACTGGATTGAATGTCCCTCAGAGTTGTCTCATCTGGAGTCAAGGAGGCTGGAGTATTTCTCCGGGCTCTTGTCCCTCCTTGTTTGAAGATTATTCCTGGCCGGCACCTCAGGGCTGCCCTGGATGGGTTGAATAAATTTTAGGTGCTGGAGAAAGCCCACAGTTGGAGGAGTAGACACAGGTGGAAAGCTGCAGTGTTGCAGAAACAATGTACTGGAGCTGTCGGGGGACTCAGAAGTGGATGAAGGGTATGCAGGCTGGGGTCTGTTACTGGGCATGGTCCACACTGGAGCCAGGGAGATGGTAGAAGTCAGCACTCTGTGCTGGGCTGTCTCACTCTCCCTCTCACCTCTCTGAAACTCACAAAATCTTTCTGGAGAAACAAGTGAAGGGATTGAGGTATGCATCTGGGGTGATGCGGGGAAAAACAGAGGCAGTGGCACAGTCCCTGGCGCTGGATCATGAGAGCACAGGCCTCAGGAATAGGCCAGACCCTAAGGGGAGCCTCATCTGCTTCCACGGGCGGGGCGACTAGGTCCTATGGGGTATCTGGCTTCCATACACAGAGCTTCTGTGGCCTCTTCAGGCACTGGAAGGGGTGATGAGGGAATGGGTGAGTTTCCTCCCACTAGAATTGGGATCCCCCAAACTCTGGACAGTGGCTCTTGAGCCAGGGCTGACAGCAGCCACCCCCCCACCACCACCTCCCATGCCTGTGCCCAGAGCCCACTTGCTCTGTGAGGTCTGTGAGTGGTTCTGGGAGTGAGCTCTTCAGTCGCCATCCGTAGGTGGCCAGCTGGGCACTTCAGGCTGCAGGAAACTTTCCAACTGAGATGAGCCCTTCACCAATGGCAACTTCGTGTCAAGCAACGGTGTCCCGTACAGATGGACGGATATCCATGGGGAAGCCCATTAGAAAAGAGGAGATGAGAGCTACTCCTGCCAAAGCACTGATGATGGGCATGGTTTTCCTACTGTTGAGACACATATCTGCTACCATGACATGGGTTGGGTGGTGGGAGGATAAACTTGAATCTCTTTCTTAAGTGAAGGAAAGGCTGCTAAGACCCCAAAGGAAAAAGCAAGATGGAGGAATCTGGTTCCCTTGGATTCAGTGTATATCCCTCTGCTGCTGGGGTCAAAACGGTCACCAGCACAGCTGGCTGGGTGGTGCTTGGCTTCCCTGCTCAGGGCACAGCTGACAGCAATGTAGGCGCCATGCTCTCTGTCCTCCAGTCTTTTATCAGAATTTCGCCCCTGTCACTCTGTCAATACCAGCATCCACAACAACTGGACCGACAGGCCCTAGGCAGAGAGAGACTCTGCCTGCTGAACAGGACAGTGCCTTGGGCTTGGAGGTGGGGGACCTGGGCTCAAGCCTCCGTTCTCCCACTGACTGGCTCTCTAGGCCTCGCTGTCCTTGTCCACAAAGTCAGGGAGTCAGACCAGAGATCTCTGTTTCCTCTTCCACATCAGGAGGTGATGCTTTCTCATTTTATTTTTCCCTGGAAAGGAGATCTGCGATTGAAGATCTACTTTGAGAAAAGACTTTGTCACTTACGTTAGCTGCTGCCTTGGCCTCTCTGAGTCTGTCCGCTCATCTCTAAAATGAGGGTAATAAAGCTGCTCTTGCTAACTCACAGGGCTTTAGGGAGAAGATCAAGTGGGATAATGACTGTAAAAATGTTCTATAAACTGTATAGCACGTCATTCATTCATCAAATGATCATAAGCATCTATGTCTGTGTTGGTTCCTGAGAATATCAGGATAAGATAGAGTCCCTGCCCTTGTGGGGCTTTCAGCTTGATGTGGGTATCCACAAGTAAGCACATAATTAAGCCACTGTGACTCATCCTAACAGCAATTACAGGTTACCACGCTATGAGAACACAGAAGACTTGGTGGCGCCCAAGGGCAGGTCGACACACACACTGATGCATCCACCTAACAGGAAAGTGATACATTTATCCAGTCACCAAACATTTCTAGAACTCCTGCTCAGTACATGTGTATCTCTCTCCAGGTTCAGGCATGAGCCTTCCTGGCTCCTATGTCATTATTTGTTCTCTCTGTCTCCTGTTGCCTGAACTCTTTTGGCATGCACTTCTTTCCAAGCCACAGAACAGACCAGGTCTGCTGCTCTTTCTTGGGCAAACGTCCCATAGAGGGAGCAGGGCCAGCTTCCCAGGAAGTACAGGCTGTTCTTGTGTGCATGCAGCCTCAGGGACCAGAGGTCTTCCAAGCCTAACATGCTTCTTTGCATATATATTATTGTTGAGGGCATGGCATGCATGGCAAAGGAGCCCAGAGATCTCATCTCTCCCTCTCCCACCATGAACTGCAAAGCTTCCTTCTATCTGCCAGGTATATAAAGAGCTATGCACGGGCCCAGCCTGGTGGCTCCTACCAGAGGGCAGGAAGCAAGCCTGCAGGAGATCAGAGGAACTGCCTCTTTAAGAACACTTGAGCTTATGGGAAAGGCCAGACTGGTGGTGACAAGCAGTGAGACTGCCCACTGACCACCAGTGGTCCAAGAAGGTGTCCAGAGGAGACCAACCACCCCCTGCAGAAACACTTCTTTGTTCAGCCCTGGCCACTTCTGGCAGTGCTGCTGCATCTAATCTACTCATCTTTCCCCCCATATACCCCAAATATCCCTGTGCCTTTGGCTTTTATAGCAGAAGCTCTCTTAACTACCTTCATGTTATGGCCTTGCCAAGTAAACTGGGGCTATTTCCTCCATAAGTGTTCTGATGGATGCCTATGAGAGGAAGAGTCCTTAGAGCTAAGAGGTTACTCTCTGGTTTGCATGCAGACTTGCACTCCCACTAACTGAATTTCTGGTTATTAGTCCCTACTTATCAAGAGTCAGTTCAGTGTGATCCTCAACTGCTTATTCCTGCTGTGGTTCAATAAAATATTTTATAGATCGATGAAATAGAACTTACTTCCATAAAAGCTGAGTTGTAGTTTTTAGAAAAGCGTCCATAGAGTTGAAGGAGTTTACAAAAATACTGTCAAAGGTATAGGTGAAATGACTGGATGTTGATGTGATGGTCATTGCACATGTCACTTTTGCTCACATCTCACTGGCCAGAACTTGGTTACGTTGCCAGGCCTGGCTGATGCAGGTTGGGGAATGTAGTCTTTATTCTAGGAAGCCACATACCCAGCTAAAATCTGGGTTTCTAGCACTTCAAGAGAAATTAGTAGAAGGGTTATTGGGGATAACTGGCAATCTCTGCCACAGTATATATAAGGCTTTTGTTTTTCTATAATTCTCTGACTTAACCAATCTGTTTTTGGGGGAGGGCGGGTAACTGACAGATTCTTGGACCAGCTATCCTCAAATAAGAGGACACTTACAGTATAACTTACCTTCTTGGGACTCTCTCACCATACTCTCCGCCTGCCTAAGTCCTATTCAGCCTTTGTTCATTCATTGTTTCTTTCATGCATCTGTTTATCTAGTCTGTAGATGTTTACTGTCGTGCGAGACATCAGCACTGAGGAAACCACGACAGGCCAGGGACGCAGTGTCCCTGCCTAGTCGGGGAGACAGGGCTCAGGGACGCTGTGCAAGTGCTATGGCAGGGGTGTGTACAGAGTCCTGTAAGAACGCACAGAAGGGGATAAGGGTTAGGGAAAACTCCCAGGCGGTGTCAGTTAGGTGAGTGGTGGGAATGAGGGGGCAGTGAGATGAAGGAATATTATGGCTGTGATCATGCTGAACACTAATTTGGAAGTTAGCACTCACTGGCCCCTGCTTCCTCTCCTGTCCCCTTCCCCAGGTGCAGTTTGGCTTCCTTCCAGCCTTGCGACACCATCTTCTGACTAGGCATGCTCCCTTACTTTCCATGCCCTCTGCCCACCTGTGTCCCCCTGTCTAGATTGCTTTCCCTGTCTTATCATGCTGACTGTCTTCTACTCATCCTGCCAGGTCCAGCTCAAATAAGCCTCCTTCTACGCATGTTCCCCTGACTCTGCCCACAGGGGTAACCTCTCTTGCCTTTGGGTTTTCCTAGCACTTTATAGATGCCTCTAGAATATTGCCTATCTTACTGTTCCATTTGCTTGTCTGTCTCTGCCAGCAGAATGAGAGCCCCTCGGGGGCCGTCATGTGCTTTATTGTTGTCCACGATGTGCACTTACCCAAGTGCAGAGTCTTTAGTAGGGGCTCAGCAATGTTTGAGGAAGATTCAGGAATTTGGAGGAGTAGAATGACCACTGGACTGGGAGTTGGAAGTCTTGTTTCAGCTCTACCTTTCAACCTAGCGTATGCCATTGGACAGCTCACTTTCTCAGTTTGAAGCTCAGTTCCCCATGTATAAAGGAGGATTGGATTTCGTTAATTGCTGTGTTGGTTATGAAACCATAATTTAAAATGTTCACCCCTCTTACAGCCGCCTTCCTAGAACAGACATTGCTGGTCTTTGAATCACTTTGCAACTGTGGTCACAACTGAAGACTGGAGACGATGGACGTGAAGGAAGCCAGTGGCCTCTGAGGTGGCCTGGTCTGAGATCTGTGCCTTAGGGGAGGGGAATCATAGGTGAGTAACTACACCAGTCAAATGAGGAATCTGTATGCAGGGTGCAGCAGGAGAGAAGCTCAAGGACAGAAGCCACTGATAGAGGAGAGAGTGGAGAGCGAGAAGCTGTCAGGAGCGCTAGAAACAGATTCAGGGAGAAGTGAGCAGGTGCCCTTGGGTCGCTGGAACACTTGTGGTGCCATGAGTGACTGCGGCTGAGATGGCTTCCTCTGCTTCCTTACCTCCCACGTGGCAGTTTAGATAATGTATGAGCCCTTTGCAATGTACTTAACAAACACTTCCTGTTCTAAGCATTTTAGAATCCTTATACTAGGCACTGTCGTTACCCTCATTCTATAGAGGAGGAGCCGACAGGATAAATGACTGTCCAGTACACACTAGTAAACGTCAGAGCCAGGATTCAAACCCAGGCTGCCTGGATCAGGGTCCAGAGACTTAGCCCGTATACCACAATGCCTCTTAGAGATAGTAAGCAGGTTTTTTTTTTTGCGGTACGTGGGCCTCTTACTGCTGTGGCCTCTCCCGTTGCGGAGCACAGGCTCCGGACGTGCAGGCTCAGCGGCCATGGCTCACGGGCCCAGCGCTCTGCAGCATGTGGGATCTTCCCGGACCGGGGCACGAACCCGTGTCCTCTGCATTGGCAGGCGGACTCTCAACCACTGCGCCACCAGGGAAGCCCAGTAAGCAGTTTTTGAGCGCCTATCAAATGCCAAGCCCCATGCTAGGTACTTTACTATTAATTTCATTTAATCCTATGTGTATCTCATTTAATGATTGCAACAACTCTGTGAAGTAGATATAAATATACCTATTCTACAGATGAAAAAAATAGAGGCTTGAAAAAGTTAAATGCTATGTCTGAGGTCAAACCGCTGGCCGGTGGCAGAGCCAAACATGCCTGCGTGGAATGGTAAAGAAGTAACTCTCAGCAATTCCCTTCTGAACGATGGAGGCAGCTGAGCCCCCAGTCTTTGGATCTGCCATTCACAGTGACACCTGTGCACTATCTGTTGTTTCAGGAACTGTGAAATATGAGACAGAGCCTCAATGTGTTAAGAATTCACAGGCGTTTCTAGAGGCTGCAGCTGAAGTGGGGCTTGGGGAAAGGAAAGAGACAGCACAAAGAATATTAGGTTGCCTTAGTTTGAGCTATTTTTTCCTCTCTCATCTTTTCTGCCTTTTGTTTAATTGCTTTATAGAGATAAATAAAGCTGGAGAAAATTACATTTGGCAGCCTTCAATTGGGCTTGGTTTCGGGTTTCTTTCTTCACGGCTGCCCAAGATGGTGACAACTATTTTGTTAATGGTAGATTTGTTAACTGTGATATTCTTCTTTAATACTTGTATTCTTTTTTGGATTGTATAAGAAACTGATATGCAAGTGATACCCTAGCCCTAGGCAAACAAACAGATACATTAAAAACATATGCATAAAAATATGCAAATAGGAAATAAACCTTGGAGCTAACTAGCCTTCTTGTCCAAAACCATTTACTTAACCTGTCTGGGCCTTTGTTGCATCCTTCATAAATTGGGAGATGAGAAATCTGGCCGGCCGAAACAGCTGGTTACAGGAAAGATCCAGTGAGATAATAATGCTTCCTTTATTTTATTTACACTGTTGTATTTTTAGATTCACCTCTGAAGTCCTCTCACTGATTCTGGGAGGAGGACAGTTTTATCCGCATTTAACACATAAAGGAATAAGCTTTGAGGTGTTAGGTGGCTGGGCTATTGCCACCCAGCTAGTAAGTACATGGCAACATCAGGATTCCAAGTGACTCCCTGCCCAGGGACATGGGGTTAAAATTATTACAAAACAATACTGCACACAGAGGAGGTCACATTATTTTTCTTTTTCTCTTAATTGGTTTTTCTGGTACAAAATTAACGTGAGTTGATTGTTTTAAATTCAAACTCATTAGAAACACAAATCTAAAAACGTATCTTTTAATCTCACCTTGCAGGTACAAATGCTGCTAACAGATCGCCGTATATTTTTCCAGACTTTTTAATAGCATGATCACTACTAACAATAATGTAGTAAGTCACATTGTGATAGCATGCTATCGTTGCAAAGTCCATTTACAGAAATGATCTCAAGGCACACATGTCTATCATAATTTCCTTTTCCTATGATTAGAGTGGATGCTGAGCCTGAGCTACTGAGGACACTCAAGATGGTGAATGAGATTTGCATCTGTCTGAGGTCATAGGAGTGAACATTTTAACCGAACTGACTGTTCCCTTCAGACTGGGGAGTGGCTGCTCTCTCTTCAATCAGCCCTGTTGAGCTGTTTGACAGAGCTCAATTGTTGTTTTGAAATTTTGTAGGCACAGCCTCAGCCGCTGCAGACACAAGGAAGTCAGCCATCTACCAAATTCTCAACAGCTGGGATCCACAGGATTTTAATAAATTAAGTTGCAAAGATTTAAATGGCTTGAATTGGACTTCCCTGGTGGCACAGTGGTTAAGAATACTCCTGTGCCAGTGCAGGGGACATGGGTTCAAGCCCTGGGCCAGGAAGATCCCACATGCTGCGGAACAACTAATCCCGTGCGCCACAACTGCTGAGCCTGCGCTCTAGAGCCCACGAGCCACAACTACTGAAGCCCACGTGCCACAACTACTGAAGCCCACGCGTTTAGAGCCCGTGCTCCGCAACAAGAGAAGCCACTGCAATGAAAAGCCCGTGCACCACAACGAAGAGTAGCCCCTGCTTGCCGCAACTAGAGAAAGCCTGCATGCAGCAACAAAGACCCACAGCAGCCAAAAATAAATATAAATAAATAAATAAATAAAATAATAAACGGCTTGAATTGAACTGGGAAATTGAATATTCTGAAAAAGTATGCAAGGTGGAGTCCTAGACCATTTACAGTAGCAGGGACCTCAGAAATCATCTGGTCTAGTCTATACCTTGTGTTTTATAGTGAAAAAAACTGAGCTCCAAAGCTGGGAAGAGGTTTAACTTGTAACTGTAGTTTCATTTGGTTGGAAAAATGTTTTCTGAGCACCAATTATGTGCTAGCTGCTTGGAGGTGTTTGGGTTAGATCTGTTTCCAGCCTTCAGAGAACCGACAGTCCATGATTCACTGTCCAAAGTATCATAGAAGAGTGAGGGGAAATATTCTAAAAATTTTCATGAACGAAAAGAGGCAAACTGGACCTCTTGCCAGTACAGTTGACCCTTGAACAATGTGGAGGTTAGCGGTGCTGACCCCCATGCAAAGATCCACGTGTAACTTTACAGTCAGCCCTCCATGTCCCTGGTCCCACATTCACAGATACAACCAACCACAGATCGTGTAGTAATGTAGGATATATTTAGTGAAAAGAATCTGCATGTAAGTGTCCACATGCAGTTCAAACCCTTGTTGTTCAAGGGTCCGTTCTACATACCAGAGTGAAAGACCAATTCAGTAACTGCCTTCTGTAACCTCGTGCCACTCATAAGTCCTCTACTGCTGGTGACCTTTCCACCCTTTCACAGGACCTCATCTGTAACCTTCACCTCTAATTACAGTCCCCCCCCTCATCAGACTGTGGCCAATTCCTGATCAAAGTCTATGTTATGCTGATATTTTTATTCCTGGTGCCTAGACTGCACGTTGAATAAATGCTTGTCAGTTGATGAATGAGTTTCTGCTTCTTTAAGACAAATTGCACTTTTCATGGTATTATACATAGCTTCCAAAACAAATATTTCTGGAGTATTAGATCAGATAGGTGTACAGACTGGAGAATATAGATTCCATATACAGGCACACTGGCCTCCACATCACATTCTCCTCTCAGGGTTGTAGCCCATGTGTTCATGCTCTGATTTCTGGCAACATACCTGGTGTCATTTACCAAGATCAAACCTGGCACTCTTCTTCCTTTGTGGAGTGCCTATAGAAGCAATATTTGGTCTATGATCCTGTGACCGTTGCTAAAAATGTGTAGGTTAAGTCCTTACAGTGTATATTTCTGACATTTATGCTGTCTCACATCCAAACCCTCCTTTCTTTAATCCCTAGACTAGAAGCTGAAGCGGCAGGTTTTCTGCTCTCAGCTCCCTGGCAGCCAGAGAGAGGATGTGGTCTGGGGACTGTGAGTCTGAAGTAAGTGATAGAAAGAAGCAGGTAGTTGAGTTCAGCCTGGGGTGGTGGAGGCAGGGGTATCCGAATTATATAGTGCTTAGCAGCCTCAGTGTCAGCCTTAGCAGCCAGGGTCTAGCACCAGTGCCCATGGCACCAACTTGACTTTTATTTTAAATTTTCCATGTTTTTTCTTGTTAACCCCATCTATTTTGCCCAATTCTATTGTATATATTTTTTTTAATGGAGGAAATTTCAAACTAAGCAAATCTAAGAAGTGTCTCTGCTTTCAGAGATCTGGGTCTTTTCCCTAAGAAAAAGATAAGGATATAAGATAAAAACCTGATCTATTCAAAACTAAAAATAGAACTACCATATGATCCAGCAATCACACTGCTGGACCTATATCTGGAGAAAACCATGATTCGAAAAGATACATGCACCCCAATGTTCATTGCAGCACTCTTTACAATAGCCAAGACATGGAAGCAACCAAATGTCCATTGACAGAGGAATGGATAAAGAAGATGTGGTACATATATACAATGGAATATTACTCAGCCATAAAAAATGAAATAATGCCATTTGCAGTAACATGGATGGGCCTAGAGATTATCATACTAAATGAAGTCAGAGAAAGACAAATATCATATGATATCACTCATGTGTGGAATCTAATTTTAAAAAATGATACAAATGAACTTATTTACAAAACAGAAACAGACTTACAGATTATCAAAAACAAATTTATGGTTACCAAAGGGGAAACATGGCGGGGAGGGATAAATCAGGAGTTTGGGATTAACATACACACACTAATATATATAAGATAGATAACCAACAAGGACCTACTGTATAGCACAGGGAACTCTACTCAGAATTCTGGGATAACCTATATGAGAAAAGAATCTGAAAAAGAATGAATATATGTATATGTATAACTAAATCACTTTGCTGTACACCTGAAACTAACACAGCATTGTAAATCAACTATACTGCAATAAAGTTAAAAAAATAAATTAATTGATTTAATTGATTTAATCTGTTTTAAAACATGGAAAAGAAAATATAAAATCATAAAGTAATATCACTAGCATTTTTAAGTCTTTGCTTTATTAGCTAATATCTTACTAATGACTTTCCCCCATGCTTTCTGTCTCTTTCTGAATGCAGAATCATTTTTTCCTAAAATTAAGTTTCTTTGCAGTGAGCATCACCCACTAAAAATGACTACTTAAGATATTTCAAACTCACCTGTTAGAGGGAGTTTACCCACAGTAAAATGGGTTAAAATTATGCTCTTGGAGGAAGGAAACAACATGGCAGAGCAAAATGACATTGAACTCACCTCGTCTCATGAGCACACCAAAATCACAACTAACTGCTGAACAACCATCAATAAAGAAGACTGGAATCTACCAAAAATAGACATTCTACATTAAAAGACATAAAGAAAAAAACCATGAGATGGTAGGAGGGCCATACTCAAGATATAATCAAGTCCCATACCACACAGGTGGATGACCCACAAACTGGAGAATAATTATATTGCAGAAGTGCTCCTACAGGAGTGAGAGCTCTGGGGTCTGGCATCGGGAGGAGGAGGACCCAGAGCATTTGGCTTTGAAGGCCAGAGGGGCTTGATTTCAGGAGCCCCACAGCGCTGGGGGAAAACAGAGACTCCACTCTTGGAGGGCACACACAAGATCTTACACTCACCGGCACCCAGGGCAAAAGCATTGGGAGGGCAGATACCACCTAGAGCAAATTACCTATTATTTGGCTTTCAGTTTCAGACTGGAATTCTTTGATGAATCCTTAGGAGGAGACTAGTTTTGAGAATCAGGCATTTTTGAAAGAAAAATTGATTTCTAAAGGGATTAATCTCCAAAATATACAAACAGCTCATACAGCTCAAAATTTAAAAAAATAACCCAATCAAAAAATGGGCAGAAGATCTGAATAGACATTTCTCCAGAGAAAACAAACCAATGGCCAAAAGGCACATGAAAAGATGCTTAACATCATTAATTATTAGAGAAATGCAAATCAAAACTACAATGAAGTATCACTTCACACCAGTCAGAATGGTCATCCTCAAAAAGTCTACAAATAATAAATACTGGAGAGTGTGTGGAGAAAAGGGAACCCTCCTACACTGTTGGTGGGACTGTAAATTGGTATAGCTACTATGGAAAACAGTATGGAGGTTCCTTAAGATCCTAAAAATAGAGCTACCATATGATCCTGTAATCCCACTCCTGGGCATATACCTGTAGAAAACCATAATTGGAAAATACACATGCACCCCAATGTTTATTGCAGCACTATTTACAATAGCCAAGACATGGACGCATCCTAAATGTCCAAGATGTGGTAGATATAGGAATACTACTCAGCCATTAAAAAGAATGAGATAATGCCATTTGCAGCAACATGGATGGACCTAGA
This sequence comes from Hyperoodon ampullatus, assembly GCF_949752795.1. Taxonomy (NCBI): domain Eukaryota; kingdom Metazoa; phylum Chordata; class Mammalia; order Artiodactyla; family Ziphiidae; genus Hyperoodon; species Hyperoodon ampullatus. The sequence continues at coordinate 50,044,177 of NC_136920.1, read as the reverse complement.
AGTTGTCACACTAAGTACGGCAGACAGAGAAAAGACAAATATCATATGATATCACTTATGTATGGAATCTAAAAAAATAATAAAAATGAACTTATTTATAAAACACAAATAGACTCACAGACATAGAAAATAAATTTGTGGCTACCAAAAGGGAAAGGTGGAGCAGGGGGAGGGATAAATTAGGAGTTTGGGATTAACATATACACACTACTATATATAAAATAGATAACCAACAAGGAACTACTATATAGCAGAAGGGACTATGCTCAATATTTTGAATAACCTACAAGGGAAAAGAATCTGAACAATAAACATGCATCACCCAAGCTTAGGATAATTTGCCTTTCCATTAAGGTTTCTCAGGCTTAGCTGTCAGGCCTCTGTGTCTTAGCAGACCTGGACCTGGAGTCAGAGAGACCTGTGTTGAAGCACCAATCCTACCCTTGGACTAACTGTGCATCTTCTGAGTAGGTTACAAATCTTTTCTGAGTGACATGTCCTCATTTGCAAAATGCTGATTATAATGCACATGAATGTCCTTAAGAGGATTAAAAACTATAGTGTCAGTGAGAACACCTTATAAACTGTGAAGTGCCTTATAAACTGCAAGGTATACAAAGCCCTTTTTGCTGCAAGTTTTGCAGAAGGCCCAAACCATTAATTCTGTATCAGAATGATTTGTCTTTTTCTCTTTTTTGTATTACCCACCAAGAATAGAAATTATCTAATAAAGGCTGGCTGAATGATTGACATTAGGAAATCACAGGAATTGATAAAAGAACAATTGCGTATTCTCAGAGAAGGTGGCATCTCATTTGAAATTCTAAGTGAGGCTGAGCTGGGAACACATAATCCTTCAAGGGTTTCTGAAATTTAACTGGTTTGTCTGAGGTGATTAAAGCTATAAAGAGAAAAAAACAAAGGAAAACTGAAAAAGGTTAGGTGTCATCATAAGATTCAAATGATTTAGGTGAAACATATATAATTTAATGATTTAACAATTTGCTGCCTATTTTCCCTCTATTCTATTTTCCCACCTAATATTTTAAGAATCTGACCTTCAGGGACAGAGGGAGAACTACAAAGAAGATGCTGGCAGACCTCCTTTTAAAAAATAAATGTGATAAAGAAGATGTGGCACAATGGAATATTACTCAGCCATAAAAAGAAACGAAACAGAGCTATTTGTAATGAGGTGGATAGACCTAGAGTCTGTCATACAGAGTGAAGTAAGTCAGAAAGAGAAAGACAAATACCGTATGCTAACACATATATATGGAATTTAAGAAAAAAAAATGTCATGAAGAACCTAGGGGTAAAACAGGAATAAAGACACAGACCTACTTGAGAATGGACTTGAGGATATGGGGAGGGGGAAGGGTAAGCTGTGACAAAGCGAAAGAGAGGCATGGACATATATACACTACCAAACGTAAGGTAGATAGATAGTGGGAAGCAGCCGCATAGCACAGGGAGATCAGCTCTGTGCTTTGTGACCGCCTGGAGGGGTGGGATAGGGAGGGTGGGAGGGAGACGCAAGAGGGAAGGGTTGTGGGAACAGATGTATATGTATGACTGATTCACTTTGTTATAAAGCAGAAACTAATTAAAAAATAAATAAATAAATGTGTTCCTGGTATATCATGTGTAATTCCATTTTTATAGATTGAACACTCTAAATTAAGTCATATTTAAATATACTCAGAGAGCTGACTCTGCAGCAAATTAAAATAGAAACATTTGTATAATAATAGATTGCATTTATCAAGTTAACTAGAGATCAAGAAACTGAGATCCTTTGTATACATTATCCTAATCTTGCAATAACCCCGCAGGATAGGAAATATTATTTCTGTTTTACAGATGATGAAATGGAAGCAAAGAGTGTAAGAAACTTGTCCATTGTCACAGAGACAATAAGTGATAAAACAGAATTTAAATTGGCTTTAAGTCCAGTCTACTAAACTACAGCTGCCTTGAAATGAGAATATTTTTGAAAAGTGAATAATTTTCCTCTAAATTTTTACAGAAAATAACTAAAGTTTTGGCACCATTCTGGTGACTAGGAATTTTCCATAAGTTTCCTTCCAGTCAGTCCACCTGAACCTTACCCTCTCTTCCACCCACCTGAGTGCATCTCTGAATGTGGGCCTGCAGAATCTCTCAGAGACCAAGTGGATGTATTACTTGCACACTTATCCTTATTGGTTTCTCACTGTCTATAGGATCTTGTCACTTTTGATTCTAGTCAAAGCCTTGTTAAGTAACCACATTAGGCCCAAGATAGTGTCACTTATGCTTAGCCCCATGCTAGCAAACAAGACTTAAGTTTCTATGCTCAGTGTTCCCAGAAAAGGAAGAAAGGTCTAGGTCAGCCAATCAATGCTTGCCTGCTCAGCATAAGTTACCTAGCCAGATTCCAAGACTTCCCTGCGCTCCATATAAGTAAAGTTACCCTGCTTTAACCAATCAGCAAATGCCCGGTATAACTTCCTTTTTCCTGCTCACTTTGGTCTATAAAAATCTCTTGCCTTATAAAGCTCTTCCGAGCTCCTGCTATCAGCTAGATTGGATGCTTCCTGATTCATAAATTGCTGAATAAAGCCAATAAGATCTTTAAAATTTACTCAGTTGAATTTTGTTCCTTAACAGGTTTTAGGATCTCCCCTGACCACCTATCTCTCTAGTCTTGCCTCTTCTGCTCCCCTGTAAATCCTTAACTATCTGTGGTTTCCAAAATGCTCTAGGCTTTGTCTCACCTCTGCCTGGAAAGATTTCTTCTTCTTGTCAGTCAGTCTGGTAAACTCCTCTTAAGCCTTACCTCAAAGATTCAGCTCTAAAACTACCTTCTCTGGGAAGCCTATGTGACCTTCCCACACAGAAGCACCTTCCCTTCTGTGACACCTATTTGAGTGCTCATACCTTTCCTGGGGTCATTGCTGTGTCCCCACTAGACCATAAGCAACTTGAAGAAGAGAAGTACTGGGGTCTCCAGTACCCAACATCGTATTAGAATAAACCAGTGACTTAAGAACCCTCCCAGAGGCCACCATCAGCCCTGGGATTCCATCACCTCAATAAGGTACAAAAACAAAAAACAAAACCAAAAAACCCTGTGCCTTCAGAGTCTCACACTAACCTCCAAATCCCTTCCTTTTTTCCCACTTGAGAGGTCTTTGTGCAAACAGTAACTGCTCAGTCACTGTTTCTTGGATGAAAGGATGAATGATTGGGCTGCCTGGGGGTCCCAGAATGCCTGAACTCCCAATGCAGACCAACACTTCCTCAGACCCTTCCCACTTATTATACTCACCCACTCCTTATCTTTCTAACAAAATATGAGAAAACCAAAGTACACTTTTTGCAGGAGTCTTAAATTTGGTTAATCTCTTGACTCATTCTTTTTAGATGTTGCCTTGGGCAGCTCTTAACCTTAGGAGAGTCTCAACAATCTAGCTTTCTAGCTTTCTTTCCCAAGATAAAAGGAGAGACCAGCTAAAAGGAGAGACCAGCTATTAGGTTGCTAGGTGTTTTCCGCAAAACCCTCATTTTATTGTTACCATCTTCCCAGTTTCGAAGATAAGGAAACTGAAAAGTTCAGAAAAGTTAAGAAATTTTCCCAGGTTCTTTTGACTTATAAAGGGTTGAGCTGAAATTTAGCCTCAGGCTGTTTGAGACCCAAATCCATGCTTTTTCCAGTGCATCAACAATACTGTTTCAGTCTCAGGGGTTAATTGTAAAAAAACTGAGTGAGATAATGACAGTGAAATTGCTTTGGAGTGTGTGAAATGCTATACAGATGTTAGATTTTTAAAAATTATTCATCAACATGTCAGGAATATGCAATATTCTGTACAGAGTACAAATCCTAAGGAGAATCACCTCCTCAAAGGCAACAACAACAAAAAATGAAGAGGAAAAGATGCCTCATAAAAAACAAAATCAGCAGACAAAACAAATTGGAATGAGGCCTATAACATTTAATATGCTTTACTTAATTCTTTGCAAATGTCCAGAATTAATCCCAGACCTATAAAATATTGTTTCAGCTAGATGGTTCCTAAATGGTCAGATAGCCAAACTCTCTTATTTTATTGAAGCTGAAATAGAAAGGCAGAGAGAAGGGGTGCTTGTGTGTAAAGGCAGCTACCTCACAGTAGTGTCCAGAACTAGAGCCCAGGAGTTTTGACACTGAATCTGAGCCTCTTCATGTTAAGAAGGATTCACCTCAGAGGACTGTAAAAAGAAGCTGATCTGCTCACTATCACAGCTTAAGACATACTGTAGGAGTGTCCTCTGCTTTGGTTGTCAGCTACAATGGACTATGCATATCTCTTAGTTTCTAGAAATGTATGTGAGTGTACCAAATCCTCCCTTCCCAAGGACAATTATCTCTAAATCGAGTTATTGCTTATGAAAATATCTTGATTCTTAATGAGAAAGAGACTCAAATGATTTCGTACTTGAAGCAAATGAAATACACAGCTTGAAATGTTAAATTTCATCTCCGAGGGAGAGCAGCTTCATGTTTTACTTATATGCATATGCTTTTCCTCATTATTCCTCTGCTAGTCAAAAAGGCTGCCTTGAGCTAATTTCTTTCTAAATAAAACCTTTCTAATCAGATTTTCCACCCTATATGGATTTCATATGAAAATGATCCTTATCCTGAAAATTAAAAATATTTTCCCTGTATTTCAATGTGCAGTAGAGATAACACCTAGAAGACCTTAAAGCAAAAGACAGAGTGACAGCTGATTCATTTGAATTTGTTACAGTAGTTTATATATTTGACATGACAGGGGTGAAAAGAGACAGGAGACAGGGGTCTTGAACTAAAAGCTCAGGATTTGAGGTCAGGTTTGAGTTCCTATCTCAGTAGTACCACCATTAGCATTGTTACCTTAGGCAAGTTCTTTAACTTCTTTGAACTTCAGTTTCCTCTTTTTAAAAGTGAGAATGATGTCATCAATCTCACAGGGCCATTGTGAGGAATGAAGGAGAAATAAGAGTGGCTAATATTTAATGAGCACTTACTATGTGCCTGGCAATATGCTGAGTCCTTTACATGCATCATCTTATTTAGCTATCACCACAACCTTATTAGGTGGGTTCAATTATGGTCTTCATTTTACAGATTAAGAAATTGAGGCTTAGATTAATTAACCTACAAATTTTCACAGAAATTATGGGTGAAGATAGGGCTTGAACATGGATCTGTTTAACTCCAAACTCTGTACTTTTTATGAACCACTGTGCTCTACCCATCTGAAAGTTTATATCTTTGTTTACATCTACATCTATTATATATATACTTACATCCATTTTTATGTCTCAGATATATCTGTCTCACATCATCTGTCTACCTATCATATCTGCCACATAAGTCACACAGAAGCTAGTACAGTGCATGCCAAAAGCCACATTGGTAAATGTGATAAGAGTTCAGAGGAGGGAGAACACATTGGACTTTGGTGGTCAGCAGTGCTTCAAGAAAGAGATGAAACTAAAGCTGAGCCTTGAAGGATGGTGTGACCAGCACTGTTGATTGCTCACTCTATCATCCATTCTTCCCTTGCTCCTCAGTAACAGAATGCCCTGTTGAATGATATGGTTACAGCCTCCCTTGCAGCTAGGTGTGGCAGCTAGATGTGACTAAGTTTGGCCAGGGATATGTAAATGAACATGTTATATAGTAATTCCAGGAAGTCTCTTAATGGAAGGAAGTACATTACTTTTTATCCCTTCCTCCATCTTGTTGCTTGGAAGTTGGGCATGAAGGCTGGAATTCTAGCAACCACTTGGACCTTGAGGATGAGGGCCATACCATAAGAATGGCAGAGGAGAGAGCTGGTGGGGGCCTGGCTTCCTGATCATTCTGAAATTGTCAATCCAGCCTGAGGTTACCTACCTCTGGGGCTTTCTTATGTGAAAGAAAAATAATGTCCAATCATTAAACTATTGTTATTTTGGGTTACATGCAGCCAAAACACAGATACAGATGGGAGAGCTTGGATTTGATAGGTGAGGGCTTACTAAGCTGAGGAATGTATCAGAATGTGAGCAAGGTAAAGAGAAACAATTTTTGCCAGGTCCTTCTAGATCTGCTTTAATTGTGGAGGAGATTATAATCAGATATACCTGAGCTGAAATTCAGCTTCTACTAAGATACTTACTTGATGAACTTGGGACAGTCCCTTCATAAAAGTCCTGCACACCCATGCTAATGTGTGTGTGTTGGCGGGGCAGGGGGGAGGTTTTCCCACACCAACAAGCAATTTTTTTGACACCAATTGGGTGTCCTACAATTCACCTCAATTCTGATGCTATGTACCTGGAGATAGCATCAGATTCCACAAGTTGAGAACTCAATCTCAGACAACCTCCCTGCACTTCTGATGCCAGTCACAAGCTCAGGTTTTTACCTGTACTTCTGACCAACTAGCTATAAATCACAAGTTCCCACCACCTCCTCCTTGAGTTTGATTAATTTTTTAGAGTGGCTCACAGAACTCAGGAAGATGGTTTACTCCACAGATTACTGATTTATTATAGAGGATATTAAAGGATACAAATCAACAGTGAGATGAAGAGATACATAGGGCAAGGTATGGGAAAAGGTCTGGAACTTCCAAGCCCTCTCCAAGCACACCATCTTCTCCCAAATCTTCACATGTTCACTAACCTCGAAGGTCTATGAACCCTCTCCTTTTGGGTCTTTAGGAGGCTTCATTACATAGGCATAACTGATTAAGTCATAAACTATTGGGGATTGAACTCCATCTCAAGCCCCTCTGCCCTCCCTGGAGGTCAGGGGTGGAACTGAAAGTTCCAACTCTAAGCACATGGTTGGCTCCCCTGACAGCCGGCCCCCACCTTTAGGTCTAGTCCAAAAGTCACCTCATTAACATAACAAAAACACCGTTATTGTTATCGTCTCTTAGGAAACTTGTTTTAGTTTTGTGCCAGAAGCTAGGGTGAAGACCAAATATGTAATTCTTATTATATTTCACACTTTACCTGTCTGAGTTCAGTTTCCTAACCTATAAAATGGGATAGTAATATCTACTCTGTGGGGTTATTGTGAGGATGGGAGAGAATATTAAACCTTAGGCAAGTCCCTTAACTTTCCAGCTTCTTGGACACATAAGTTTGAATAAATGTTGTCCATTATCATTATCATCTATTGTGGCCATGCCTTCTGTGACAAGAGATGATTAAATTTTTTGTACTTGGAGCACTGTACTTACAGCTCTCTCCTCTGCCATTATAATCAGAAGATCTAGAATATCCCCTTTGCAACTGTTTACTTGCTACTTAGCTTTGGACAAGTCACCTTTTTGAGTCTCAGTGTCCCTATCTGTAAAATGGGCATGACAACCTGCTTTTCATGAGTCTTTTATGAGAATTAACTAAACAAAAGGTGAGAAGTAAGGCTTTGGAAGGGTATGGCTTCCCTCACAATCGTGTGACCTTGAATTCTGCCAGTGCCTGGTATATCCTGCCTTATCCATCCAACTGAACATTGGTACCGGCTCCAGACAATCTTAAATTATCTTCCAGATTTGGGAGATTGGACTGCTGGTGAGGCCCTGGTACCTGGTCAGTTCCAGGGATCTCATTTTCTCCAAACATAGTGCTAAGGTCTCACCGTCACCTGCTTGAATTATCAGGCAATAACACCTAATGGTTAAGAATACAGGCTTTGAAATCGGACTTGGCTTTAAATAGCTGCTTTCACATTCTAACTTTGTGACCATAGGAAAGCCTCTTAATTCTCTGAAAAGAGCTTCAGTTTCCTCATCTATGAAATAGGGATAGTAACAATCACTTCTCCAGTTGACATGAGAATTAGATGAGCTGGTATTTAAGTGAAATCTCAGTACTAATGCCATATGTTATACTTAATGTTATTTCCTGATTTCCCCTCGAGTCAACTTTTATTAGGACCCTGTCATGCATTCCCTGGGAGTTAACCTGCATAGTCAGGAGTAGTCTGCACAGAGAGGGAAAGGGCTTTCAGGAGGATGCTGTTTCTATAGCAACCATCTGTTAAATCTCTTGGGATCTCAGAAACAGGCCAGGGCTAGAGGAATTGGCAAAAACAGAGAAGACAGATCAGATAATCTGCCTCTGGGTGCCCTCTGGGAGAATGGAGGGCCTCCAGAGTCTCCTAGTGCCTGGTGCATTCGGATTGAAATGCTGCAAGTCTGGGCCAATAAAACCTGTGGTTGCCATAGGAACTGCTTGGCATTTAGTAGCTCTAAAAGCTATTCCTTTCAGCACAATGGAATAATGGAGTTTGAGGTCTGGAGTACATTGAGCACAAAGGGGGAAACTAAGGCCAAAAGAGGGAAAGGTTTGCCAAGGGCATTCAGTTCCTCAAGTTCTATAATGCCTACCTCATCTAGTGCCTCTTCACGAACTTATTCTTTCAATAAATATTCGTTGAGCACTTACTATGTGGAAAGACCTGGTTAGGAATGGAGGCTGCAGAGATAAATGAAAGAAGATCCTTATCATCTAGGTCAGGTCTAATGGTGGAGAGAAACATATGGCATACAAAGGAAAAAACTCCCTTGTTTCTTCTATTCACCAACTAAAGGAAAACAGTGTTTTCTTCTACTACTCTCAACACTCTGACATCAGATGTGCGGATTTTTCACACCAAGCAGTTCTCCAGTTCTCTGTGGACACTGACTGGGCGTCCTACAATTTAAGTCCATTCCGATACTATCTACCTGTAGGTAGCATTAGATTCCACAAGTTAAGGGCTCAGTCCTACAAGACCACATCCCCGAACCCACCCCCAACTTCAGACACCAGTTGCAAGTCCTAAAGTTTTACCTGTACTTCTGACTGACTGGCTATAAATTGCAAGTCCCCATGACCCCTCCTCAGGTTTGATAATTTGGTAGCACAGCTCATAGAACTCAGAAAAACAGTTTACTTACTAGATTACCAGTTTATTATAAAAGGAACAGGAACAGCCAGATGGAAGAGATGCAGTGGGCAAAGTACGTGGAAAGGGGTGTGGAGCTTCCATGCACTCTCTAGGTGTACCACCCTCCCAGTACATTCATGTGTTCCTCAACCCTGGAAGCATTCTGAACCCCTTCAGTTAGGGTTTTTTTATGGAGGCTTCATTACATAGGCGTGAATTACATCATTGGCTATTAGTTAACTGACTCAACCCCTAGAACTTCTCCCCACCCTGGAGGTTGGGGGGGTGAAGCTAAAAGTTCCAATCCTCTAATGACATGGTCCATTTTCCTGACAACCAGCTTCCATACAGGAGCCCCAGTCACAGCCATCTCATTAGTAAACAAAAAGACACTTGTCATTACAGAGATTCCAAGGGTTTTAGGAGCTGTGCGCCAGGTTAAGGGGTGGGGGGTTGCACAGAGGCCAAATATATATATCTTATTATGTCACACCATGTTTTAAGAGCTCTGATAGGGGTACTGGGAAAGCATGTGGTAGAAGCTCCTAGGTAGCCTGAATGTGCTGGGAAGGAGGAGGGAGAAGACATTTAAGTTTAGAGGCAAAGTAAGAATTAGCCAGATGAAGGTGGATGGAGGTAAGGTGTACCAGGCAAAGGCAAGAGCATGTGAAAAGACCTAGAGGAAGGATAGAGAAAGCTAGATGCTGAATTTAAAGCAGTTCAGCCTGGCTGGAGAAGACGATGAAGTCAAGGGGCAGCAACAGATGAATCCAGGAAGAAAGTTAACAAGATCCAGATCATGAAAGGCCTTGAAAGCTTCCATAAGGGATCTGGTCTTCATCCCCTAGGCAATGGAATGAACTTTTAATGGCCTTTCTTTAGATGCTCTCTATAAAAGACTGTCTTTTTTATTAAACATGACAGCTATTTTAAAAGTCTACAAATCTTTACAGATATAGATAAAGAAAATATGGCTAAATATTAACAATTGTCAACATTTTGTTAGCTCATAGGTATACAGATGTTCATTATACTATTTTGGTGTACCATTTCTTAATGTATGAATTTTTTTTATAATAAAAAGGTTTAGGGAAAAAAATGACTGTTGTTGCTCTGCCATGCCCTTGACTTGCTTGGGCCAGTTAGCCAGTCAATGCACAGGTACTCTGTGCCTAATTTTTGCAAATAATGTGTCCAAACAGGCATATGGAAAGATGTTCAACATCACTAATCGTCAGGGAAATGCAAATCAAAACTACGAGCTATCATCTTACACCTGTCAGAATGGCTATCATCAAAAAGAACACAAATAACAAATGTTGGCAAGGATGTGGAGAAAACTGTTGGTGAGAATGTAAATCGATACAGCCACTATGGAAAACAATATGGAGGTTTCTCAAAAAACTAAAAATAGAACTACCATATGATCCTGCAATTCTACTCCTGGGTATATATCCAAAAACACTAATTTGAAAAGATACATGCTCCCCAATGTTCATAGCAGCATTATTTACAATTGCCAAGATACGGAAGCAACCTAAGTGTCCATCAACAGATAAATGGAATAAGAAAATGTGATATACACACACACACACACAAGTACTACTCAGCCATAAAAAAGAATGAAATTTTGCCCTTTGCAACAACATGGATGGACTTGGAGGGTACTATTCTAAGTGAAGTAAGTCAGAGATAAAAAGACAAATACTGTGTGATGTATATGTGGAATCTAAAACATGCAACAAACTAGTGAATATAGCAAAAAAGAAATAGACTCACAGAGAACCAACTACTGGTTATCAGTAGGAGAGGGAAGTGGGGAAGGGCAATATAGAGGTAGGGGCTTAAGAAGTACAAACTATTAGGTACAAAATAAGCTACAAGGATATATTGTTCAACACAGGGAATATAGCCAGTATATTATAGTAACTATAAATGGAGTATAAACTTTAAAAATTGTGAATCACTGTATTGTACACCTGTGACTTATATTATATATCAACTATACTTCAGTAAAAACAAACAACAAACAAATGATGTGACCAGTTCACAGTTATTTTTAACTTGAGTTACCTCTGATACTCTAAGAACCTATGCCTTCTAACTCCAGTAATTCCCCTGTTCCAGGCAATAGTTATTTATTGTGCACCTGCTCTCTTCTAGGCATAGGGACTAAAGCAAGAAATAAGATCTTGTTCCTGTCCTCTCAGTATTTCAGTCTAGGAGGAGAGGTAATTAAGTAAACAGATCATTAGAATATAGTGAAGTAGAACATAGAAAAATGTTCCAGCTGCTATCAGAACATATGTAGAGTGCCAGGCAAGGCTGTGCTGATTAAAATAAGAAATGTTACCCCTTCCATGATCTTTGATGGAGAAATGCTAGGTGATTGGATAAGGGGGACTTGATCTTCAAGTGTCATGTCAGTGACTGGAAGGTGAGAATGGGTAAATTGCTCTGAAATTTCTGAGCCTGAATGAGCAGGATGAGGGTCATGAAATGAGAAGAAGGTATATATTTAACTGATTTCCACGCCCCTCACCCCTCAACCCCCCAAAAGGGCAACTGGCCTCTCCTCTCATTCATCTAATGATTTTGACTATTATGGGATATAAATTGTTACTAGTGATGCAAGATGTGTCTGAATTGAGAAGGGACTGCCGAAAATACTTTAATACGGATAGGGATTCAATTATGAAATATATACGATGTTTTAATTCTCTATAAATGGCCTAAAATGGTACCATGACTACTCCAAGGTGGCTGTTGATTTTTGTAGAGCAAAATAAAATTTAACTTAAATTACCATTGAACAGAGATGGAAACAGAGGCATAGAAGTGGGTGGGGGAAAACAATTACATATTTAAAATTTTTAAATCTCTACTTGCAATTGGCTCTGGAGGCAATATTGTTTCACCAATATTTTATTTATTTATTTATTTGTTTATTTTTATTATTTATTTTATTTTATTTTTTGGCTGAGCTGGGTCTTTGTTGCTGTACACAGGCTTTCTCTAGTTGTGGTGAGCAGGGGCTACTCTTGGTTGTGGTGCACAGGCTTCTCACTGTGGTGGATTCTCCTGTGGAGCACGGGTTCTAGGTGTGTGGGCTTCAGTAGTTGTGGCATGTGGGCTCAGTAGTTGTGGCTTGGGGGCCCTAGAGCTCATGTTCAGGAGTTGTGGTGTGCTGGCTTAGTTGCTCTACGGCATGTAGGATCTTCCTGGACCAGGGATTGAACCTGTCTCCCCTGCATTGGCAGGTGGATTCTTAACCACTGTGCCCCCAGGGAAGTCCCTCACCAATATTTTAAAGTGAAGAATTTAAAAATATTTCTTCTTATAGTTTAAGAAATCTATTTCCTTAATTGATAAGAAAACAAAGTGAAACTTTTAAAAGCCCTCAAGACCATGTAGATGCAGTTAATCTTGTAGGCATCCTTTGTTGAAAGAGGCCCAGAAGATGTTGAGAAGATGGAGAGCTGCAGCCAGGTGGGAGTGCAGATACAGGGTGGGAAACATGAATTAAGCCAGATGATATAAACCAAATTAGTACAAAAGCACTCTGTAAGAGGGTCATCTAAATTGACAGATACCATTTCCATAAGTATTAAAGTTTTTAAAAGGAGAGAAAAATGAGAAGATGGCTTTCATCAAGTGGGAAGGGATAGCTCATGGAGAAAGTCACACACCTGGCCTTGGCTTAGCTTCTTAATGTATTTATTGCTGCTGATGCTTCTACTTGGGTCAGAGACCTGGCTTGAAGGCACACAGCTGTGTTGAAAGGACAGATCATTACTCAGGAGAGAAAACTGCCTTCCTAGCCAACCCAGTGCATCCTTCTCCATCCATCATTCTTCAGCAACTAGTCCAAGGTCAACAAATAAATGGCCCATTGGGGCCAGCTGTGCAATGAGTGCCCCAGGCAACAGGATGGTTGTTTCCCTACTCCCCCTATCCCCGAGGGCTGCCCCTGACTCAGCCAGATGCTCACTCACAAGTTTTGGCTGTTCATGTTGACATTCCAGGGCTTGGAATAGTTCCAGATGGGTCCCAGGTGTCCACAGAATGTTGACTACACTGACTGGGACTATCAGACCACAGACCGGCCATCAGTCTCCTGCTGGATGGCTGTAAGAATGACCATATTTTACCACTATATTTCTGTTAGTCCTTCTCCTCCATTCCTGTCTGATACAGAGAAGAATGACATTACCTGCAGGTTCTGCCATGCTCAAGGCCTGAACAACCCCAGCCCATGCTATAATACATTAAATCCTCACCAAATAGAAGCAGGGAAGGTCTAGAATTGCTCATTCTGCTCAAGCTGGTACCTATACAGGTAGCTGGTGGGGGGAGCCATGGGCACCTCTGCACTCACCAAGTACTTCTCTTCACGTGACGGGCATCAGATCAGTTACCACAAAACAGTTAAATCATACAAATTCTCCCTTGCTCAAAATCCACGCTTGTCAGTTATTCTGGTTATGATTCAGTTCACATCTGGAGGGTGAACTGGTCAAATGATCTTGTCCTCTAAGCAGCCATCATTTAAATTAAAAAAAAAATGGAGGGACTTCCCTGGCGGTCCAGTGGTAAGGACTCTGCACTTCCACTGCAGGGGGCACGGGTTCGATCCCTGGTTGGGGGAACTAAGATCCCACATGCCGTGTGGCAAAAGAAAAAAAAATTGCCATAAAATGCACAGAGCACAAATTTTCAGATAACAGAAAAATCACCATTTTAAAGTGTATAATTCAGGAGTTTTTATTCACAAGGTTGTGCAGACATCACCACTATCTAATTCCAGCACATTTCTATCAACTCACAAAGCCACCTTGTACCTGTTAGTTGCCACACCCAACTCCTCCTTTCTCCCAGCCTCTGACAACCACACATCTACTTTCTGTCTCTATGAATTTGTCTATTCTGGACATTTCACATAGATGCAATCATACAATATGTGGCCTTCTGTGTCTGGCTTCTTTCACTTTGCATAAAGTTTTCAAGGTTCATCCATGCTGTAGCACACATCAGTACTCCATTCTTTTTTTTTTATTGCCTAATAATTCCCCATTGTATGGATATATCACATTTATTTATCCATTCATTGGTTGATGGACATTTGAGTTGTGTTTGCTTTCTGATTGTTATGAATAATGCTGCTATGAAATTTCATGTACAAATTTTAGTGTGGACATATATTTCCAGTCCTCTTGGGTAATATACCTAGGAGTGGAATTGCTGGGTCATATGGTCCTATCTCTAATGTCATTTTACTTTTCAATGAATGAACTGACATTCTCATTAGCTATCAGTCTCTTATGAGCTTACTTGTATGAGTTCCTACCAGAGTGATGGTTATATCTAGTGAGGTGACAAAATCATGCTGGAAACCTGCAAGACTAGAGTCACCAAGTTCTCCTGGCCACCAGCCTTATTTTCTGAAAACTTTCACAGACATACTGAAGATGATCACATTGCCCACAAAGTGCCCATCATTAAAAAAGGTTTTAAGATAAGGACTATTATTTGTTCCCATGGAGATACAGCAGCCAGATTTAGATTTGTACAGAGATGCCCTTGAGCTTACGTCTGAGGAGACTTCTCCAGATGCTCTGTTCTACTTCCTTCAAGAGGGAGATGTGACCTAGAACATCTTGCTGTCACTTTCTACCTAAAATGAATGCAGTCACTTGCTTTTTCTCACTTTCCTTCCCTTGTCCTCCACATAGCTGCTGCTCCTCGCAATCACTTCACCACAGGTGCAGCGTGTAGTCTGAGTTAACTGTGGGAACAGGTGAGGTCTAGAAAGGAGGACGGGCCTCATGCGGTGAGCTGGTGAGGACCCCACGGCGAAGCTTCAGGAACCAAAGGAACAGCTCAGGGCACAGGTTAGCCTGAATGGTGATGTCCTGGGGTACCTGTGAGCCACTGGAGGGCTGCTCACTATCTGGGTTATGTTTTACTGATTTTTTCTTAATTTTAGAAACTTTAACTTAAAATTGTAATATGTTAGGAAGTACAGAAAGGAACAAATAAAAATTAAAAAATCACTGGGCTCCAGAGATAAACATGGCTAGTTTTTTTTCCCAGGTGAAAGTTCTTTCTCTCTAAACAAGCAGGATTATGCTGCCACATTCTAGACAACTTGCATCCTGCTTATTTTGTTTCCCCATGTCATTCAGTAGTCTTCAAAACACCATTTTAAGTGGCTGTATACGCAATTTTGTGTCGCCTATTTGGAGGACCACTATTCAAAAGACTTACTCTCCCATCCCTGCCGAGACCTGTTAGTCCTCTTCCATTATGGTTCTCAGAAATAAACTAAAATTCCAACCTCTTTGTCTGTAGAGGGAAAAGAAAAAAGACTTCCGAGGATTGACACAATAAACACACTAGCTAGGGGTAAGTTACCACCAAAGCAGTCATCTGCGTGGCTTTGCTGGGCATCCCCAGCCTGCTTCAGCCTCCCTACTTCCCATCACTTCCACAGCCCTCTGTGCTCCCTCCTGAATTGCTGTCCAAGAAGGAAGTGGAACGTGAGTATCACGTTGATGGGCAACGTGAAACCCTTCTCTCAACTAGGCAACCCCAAGTGACACGTAAGCATTCCTGTTCCATAGTTTCTGCTGTGCTAAGAACTGCTATTCAAGATGGCTACTGCCCCCACCCATTGGCCAAACTGGATAACACTACACTACTTGCTGTGATGAGATACATCTATTAGAGTATGAAAACTCCCACTTGTTGTCTTCTACACTGTGTAGCAGGGTTCTACTTGCCATACCAGTTCTTGGCCTTTCTAATGGAAAATCTGGAGAAAAGAGGAAGAGGGGATTATAAGAGATATGTGGCAAGGAGGTGGATTGGAATGGAAGGAAAGGGTTAAAGGAAATAAAAGGGACCAGCCTCAAGATGCGTGGGCTGTGGATGGGAGAGAATGAAAGTGGATTTTAAAAAAGAACTATGAGATTCCAACATTGTGTTCCCTTCATGGTGTTTGAGATATACAAGTAAGAAGCTTGAGTTATTTCAAAATTACTTTTAGTAGCATGGGCTGTTTCTTCACAACATTTCACTAGGAGTGAATCATGACATTTTATAAATACCACACTAGGAAATAAGGAGGGGCAGGGAAGTCTGTGACCAGTCAGACAAGTGGAGCTCAAAATCAGGTGAGGTTTGGGACTATCTACTTTGATACTGTTGGAGGAGGCCTAGGAGAAAGGTAATAAAATTTTCAGAACCAGGGCACCCAATACTTATATTCTATCTTTGGTTGGACTATAGGAATGGGTATATTTGCTGGATAGAGAAGTGCTAGGAGATAAGACCCTTGACTTCATGATGGCTTGACCCATGACCCCACTTTCATAACTTTCTTATTAGGGAGACTCCTTCCCTCACAGCAATAATCAGAATCTGTATTTTTGACTCTCTGATGAGTATGCCCAAAGCTGACACTGATGTGGTACTAAAGCAGTCTGGGCAAGACAATGTAAGAAACAGAGCAAAGGAAATGGGGTGTGATGAGGCTGAAACATTTCTGGTTAGGTCTCAGAAAATGAATTTATATCTCTCTGAACTAAACTGACATACTGTTTCTCAATACAATATTCAAGAACAGGCCCAATGAAGCATCAAAGATAGATGTTTTCAGTGTCAGCACAGTATATGGTTTGATGGTTTCAAGAAGGAAAATAGTTGGCATAAAATTAGAATTGGGGGACAGCAGCGAGTCTTCATGAGTAATAACTGATCTGATTTCTAGATAACAGCAACAAGTTGAACTGTCTTAAAGACCTCTAATGTAACTATATTTTAATTTTATTCAGCAAGACTCCGTTCCTTAGTGCTGGGAACCAAATGACTCCCTAGTGACTGGGGATCCTGGTCATTAATTGTGTCAAGGGGTAAATGAGTACATACCATAGTGGGCATTCAGAAGAGAAAAGAATGGGAAGGATGTGCATGTGCGTGTGTATGTGCATGCACCTGTGTGTGTAGAGAATGGACCCCTCAGTTATACAGATGCGCTATAGTTTGTATAACCATTTCTCCCATTTTTGAACTTTGCTTTTTTCTAATTTTATACTAGTATATAAAAAAAGATACAAATGAACTTATTTACAAAACAGAAAGAGATGCACAGACATAGAAAACAAACTTATGGTTACCAAAAGGGGAAAGGGGGGCAAAGGGAAAAATTAGAAAGTTGGGATGAACAGATAAGCACTGCTATATACACAACTATATATAAAATAGATAAACAAGGACCTACTGTATAGCACAGGGAACTCTACTCATTAGTTTGTAATAACCTATAAGGGAAATGAATCTGAAAAAGAGTATCTCTATCTATAGATGTATATTTATAACTGAATCACTGTGCTGTACACCTGAAACTAACACATTGTAAACCAAACTATACTTCAACAACAACACAATCTGCCCACAAAGAAAACAATGTTACTGTGAACATCATATAAAAATCTTATTAGAGGTTTTAGATAAGTACAGTTTAAAAGCTGTTTTTCACATCTTATCAGACCGTATTCTTACAGCAACCTTCTTCAGCAGAGATGATGATTATTCCCATGATGCAGATACAGAGACATACAAACACACAGTATTTTCAGGGCCACAGAGCTTCATGTGCTGGGTTGGGGAGAATACTGTTTGGTGTGACTCCAGTGATTGTGTTCACACTATTATATTCTATCACAGATCCCGTATTCCCTGTGCACCAGGAGGGGCACACACAATTTAACAAATAAGCCAGACTTCTGAGGGAAGATGAATAAAAAATAGTTCTAATCTTTAGGGAGTTTTCAGTCTGGCAATACAGATGGACAAGTTAACAAAATATAGCAAATGCCACAAAATTTGGGCTTGCTTAATTTTAAATGCTTATGAAGCTTTTAACTTTGTGTGTGTGTCTGTATGTGTGTGTGTGTGTGTGTACCATTTGTAAGAGGTCAAATTAAGATTTCTTTGATCTATAGGATTATATTGATTTTGGAATACTAGGTGTTAGAGTGTGAATTATTTTTTGAAAAAAAATCAACTATAAAATACATCAAGGAGAAAAGCTGTCCTCTTTTAACTTCATTTCTCAATTACAGTTATTTTTGTAAGTAGTCAGCTCACTTTATTCATAACTGGGCAACTTATTCCTTCTATCCAGTAAATTCCTATCAAAAGAGGTGAGATATGCACCCTCACATCATGCACAAAATTAAACTCAAAACGGCTTAAAGCCTTAAACTAAGACATGACACCATGAGACTTGGGTCAGTCTCCCAAGGCAATAGGAATAAAAACAAAAATAAACAAATGGCACCTAATCAAACTTACAAACTTTTGCACAGCAAAGGAAACCACACACACACACACACAAAACACCTACGGAATGGGAGAAAATATTTGCAAATGATGTGACAGACAAAGGCTTAATCTCCAAAATATACAAATAGCTCATACAACTCAACAACAACCAAAAAAGAGCCCAATCGAAAAATGGGCAGAAGACCTTAATAGACATTTCTCCAAAGAAGACATACAGATGGCCAAAAGGCACATGAAAACATGCTCAGCATCACTAATTATTAGAGAAATGCAAATAAAAAATACAAACAGGTACCACCTCACACTGGTCAGAATGGCCATCATTAAAAAGTCTACAAATAATAAATGCTGCAGAGGGTGTGGAGAAAAGGGAACCCTCCTACACGGTTGGTGGGAATGTAAGTTGGTGCAGTCACTGTAGAAAACAGTGTGGAGGTTCCTCAGAAAACTAAAAATAGAGTTACCATATGATCTAGCAATCCCACTCCTGGGCATATATCCAGACAAAACTATAATTCAAAAAGATACATGCATCCCTATGTTCATAGCAGCATTGTTCACAATAGCCAAAACATGGAAACAACCTAAATGTCCATCGACAGATGAATGGATAAAGAAGATGTGGTATATATATATATACAATGGAATACTACTCAGCCATAAAAAAGAATGAAATAATGCCATTCGCAGCAACATAGATGCAACTAGAGACTATCATACTAAGTGAAGTAAGTTAGAAAGAGAAAGACAAATACCATATGATATCACTTATATGTGGAATCTAAAATATGGCACAAATGAACCTATCTACAAAACAGAAACAGACTCACAGACATAGAGAACAGACTTGTGCTTGCCAAGGGGGAGGAGGGAGGGGGAGGGAGGGACTGGGAGTTTGGGATTAGCAGATGCAAACTGGTATAAATAGGATGGATAAACAACCAGGTCCTACTGTATAGCACCGGGAATTATATTCAATATCCTGAGATAAACCATAATGGAAAAGAATATGAAAAAAAGAATGTATGTATGTGTATAACTGAGTCACTTTGCTGTGCAGCAGAGGTTGGCACAGCACTGTAAATCAACTATACTTCAATAAAAAAAATAAAATTAAAAAAAGAGGTGAGGCATGAAGAAGGAACTTGGGAAGCTTAAAAGAATCATAATTTCAAAAAAAAATTACAATTATTTTGACTTGTCCTGAGCCAGAGATAATTTGTTTATCCATTCACTTAACCAAAATTTATTTAATATGCTATATGTATTGACATTTGCAAATATTATTCCTCATCCTCAATAACCCTCAAGGCGATAATCTTCAAAGTAAATATTATTTTCATTTTGCCAGTGCAAACACGGACATTCAGAAAGGTGACTTTAGCTCTGACAGAGGAAATAGATTGCCAAGGTAGACTGTACAAGTAGTAAATGTTAGAGCTGGGAGTTCATGCAGGTAAGTCCTTGCTCTTTCCGTCATGATATAACAATGACATAGTATGCTATCTTCTGGAGTGGTACTGCCCATCCTTTCCTTGACTCTGACTTGGTAGAGAAGGCTTACACACAGGAAGAATGCTCTCCAAAGTACTTCCTGGGGCAGGAAATTTCCACTACCCAAGGCAACCCCTTTTCTCTACTCATAAAAACATAAAAACATGAAGGCAAGCAAGAGAAAGTGATAGTATTTTTATAGTTATACCTTAGAATCTACTCAAATTTATAAGAAGTCAATGTTTCACAAAGTTTTGTTCTGTGACAATTACAATCATGACATCAAATTATTTCTGCTATACCTCATGCCTCTGAATTACATCAATGTGCTTGAGAGCTAGTACCCCAGAGCAATAATTCCCAAAGCATGGTCAAAAAAGCTCTCCCAAATGGTCCCAAACTGATCAAACATGCCACTCCTAATGGATGAGTAACACTAAATTCCATAGACTTCCTTTTTTATGTACAACTATTAACTTACTGCCTGAGTTTTAAAGGGCTATTAAACATAAGTTAAAATCAGACATTAAACCAGAGTTTATTTAGGACTCCAATATTCCACTAAGAATTCTGGGAACTACAGAAAACTGAGAAAAGTTACAAAGATGCTACTACACATATGTGCTTGCAGAGAGTTAAGAAGCCCCCTAATTTAGGGAAGAACTTGTTTATTTTCTCTATCATATCTAATGCTTTCACAATTTCTGTCCTGCAGCTTTTCTAAAAGCATTCATCCTTGATCTTTGTGAAGTGAGAGACTTATTTCCAAATATGATAAAGAAGAATCAGAATTTGGTTAAGGCTAGGTGGATATGTAGCAAAGGTTGTTTTACAGGAATGGAGGATTAGCAGGGACTTAGTAAAATATATGAGAAAGAGAGAACAAATAAGATGAGCCTATGATTGCCCCAAGCTTGCTTTCTGGAGAGTTTCCAGGCAGCAATGTGGTGGGGCAGGGGGTGGAATCCAGGGAAAACCAGAGGCTTCCCAAGTAGAGGAAAGAGAGTAGGGAATCCAGGGAGACCAATGTGGCTAGAGTTTGAATGTCAGACTATCAGAGAGGACAGACCTGTCCAGCAAAAGAACTCCTGAGATCCACATAGGGTCCCCCTTGAGTCTTCAGCTGAATACTGATCAGCACATGTGTGTAAGGAAACTAAAGAAACAAAGTTAGGTTGGAATAAGAACCATCTGAAAGAATACAGGGAAAAATCCATGGTGATCACACAAAGCTTAAAATAGTTTATGTTCTCGCGAGCCAGAAATGGATAGATGGGACACAGCAGAGTACTCAGGTAATTGCCTCAGTAATAGGGAAAAATCAGTCCTAAACTACAGGCTGCTCTGATCCCAGTTTATGAAGTTTAAAAGCAAGTCTTGAAAGGATCAACCTGTCTTCAAGTTACTTAACTGTGTCCTGAACAAAGCTCAAGAGTATCTATAGGTATACAAAATATCTAGCACCAAACAAAGTAAATTTCACAATGGTTGATATTCAATCAAAAGTTGCCAGGAATGCAAAGAAGCAAAAGAAATACCCACAATGAGGATAACAAAATCAGTCAGTAGAAACAGACCCAGAAATTACACAGATGATAGAATTAGTAGAAGACAACATTTTAAAAGTTATCATGTTTATATTCCATATATTCAAGAAGGAAGATTGAACATAGTTAAGTAGTAACATGCAGATATAAAAAAAACCAAATGAAAATTTTAGAAATGAAAGTTACAATGTCTAATATGAAAATTATCCTGGATAAGACTTACACTACTTGATTTCAAGATTCAACATAAAGAAGCAATAATCAAGACAGTGTGGTATTGGCATAAAAATAAATAAATAGATCAATAGGGATTCCAGAAATAGGCCTTACACATATATGGTCAAATGATTTTCAACAAAAGTACAAAGATAATCCATTGGAGAAAAGTTAATCTTTTAAACAAATGGTGTTTTAACCATTGAATATCTGTATCCAAAAATTCAAATAAATAAAACTTGATCTACTCCTCATGCCATATGCAAAAAAATTCAAAGAGAATCATAGATCTAAATGTAAAACCTAAAACCATAAATCTTTCAGAAGATGACATAGGAGAAAATCTTCATGACAGTGTATTAAACAGAGCTTTTTAGAAATGTAACACGAAATGCACAATCTATGAAAGAAAAAAAATAATAAATTATGTTTTATCTAAAATAGAAACTTCTGGTCTTCAGAAGATTCTGTTATGCCAAAGACTAGGGGAAAACATTTGTAAATCACTTGTCTGATAATGTAATTGTAGTCACAACAAAAAATAACTCTTCAAACATGGTATTAAGAAAGCAAACAACCCAATGAAAAATGGGCAAAAGATCTGCATAGATACTTCACCAAAGAAGATACACTTGGCAAATGAGTATATGAAAAGAAGCACAGTATCGTTAGTCATTAGGGACTATTTGAGACTAATTAGAATGGCTAAACTGAACAAGGCTGATACTATCTGTTGGCAAAGGTGTGGAGCAACTAGAATTCTCATACACTGCTGGTGGGAATGTAAAGTGGTGCAGTCACTTTGGAAAAGTATTTGACAGTTTCTTAAAAAGTACATTTATCATGTGATGCTACTATTCCACTCCTAGTTATTTACTGAAGTTATCAGGTTTTTTCAGATTAATTTGAAATTGCAGGAAAAAAAACCAGACTCATCAAACTTAGTCAGAAAACATCTCTGAAACAGGAAATGCTGTTTCAAACCACAAATGTCAGAGAGCACTTCACTCTGGCGTTTGAGTCCCAAAGGAAGAAAAAAATCTTATTACTTCCTGAAAAAATATAGGCATGGAGATGTTGATGGGTGAACTTTCATTTTAAAAGTTTATTCTAAATGGCTGTGATTGTTAATGGAATTTTTAAAACTTTTTTTTTCTGATTGGACATTTAACAACCAGGGAGTTTACTCATCCCATACCCTTGAGATACTGTGTTTTCCTTGGCTGGTATTTACCTATCCTTTCAAAGGATAGGTAAATATCCAAAGATCAGCTCTGGTAGAAACAGCACTGGGTGGATTCAAGTGGCAGACTGATCACATGCATTTATACCTGGAAACTGAGCCACAGACCTGCAGGCTGCACTTCATTCTCCATTCTCACAGGGGTCATCTCACTGGGGAGAGTCCTATGCAGCCTAAGGAGAGATGGGGGCCCACAGGAGTCCTTTGGAAGCTTCAGTCCCTTTGGCAGAGGATTTTGGGGGGAAGGAGGATGTCTATGGAATTTGAGAACATCAAAGCTGGAAGGGGTGTTCTCTGGACCAGTGCCTCTTTAGGGGGGTCACTGTAAATAAAGACAGGAGACCTCAAGTCCTTTTTAATATCTCCCAAACCCAGAAAACCTTAACCATTAACATTAACCATTTTCCTACAGATGTCCACTCAGCTTAACCAAGACATTAATCTTCTTGTCTTTTAGCAAAAGTTATTTTAGCTCACAGTGGTAACACCAGTTATCCTGTGATGATCAGAAGTCGTGATTGGTGGTTTGATTTTAGTTAATAAAAAATGAAAAAATCATGTGATAAAATAAGGCAAAACAAAATAAAAAATACTAGTAATTAATTAATGGGTAGGCATTTTTAAATCCTCATTATTGATGAGGGAATTGAGACTCAGAGAGAGGCATGAACTTGTCTAAGCCAGTTAGTGGAGTTAGGACTTAAACTCTGAATGATTGATGCCAGATTCTGAACTGTTTAGTGTTATCTAACTGTTATCATGGGTGGGTGGGGGGTGCTTCTACATAAACCACAGAAATAGGGGGAGACCCTCAATGGGAAAAGTTAGAAAAATAAATAAAACTACAATGATGCGTTAGATTGAACTAGATAGTTTCAAGTTTCTAAGAGTCTCTAATAAGTTAAAATCCCAATGTGTTAAATCAAACCATCCATGAGATCAGGAACAATCACTCTTACAGGCAGATCAGTGGTAGCAAGTGTTGTGGACAGAGAACTGGACAGGGTATCAGGAGAGCAGGGTTCTGGCCCAAATAACTAAATGATCTTGGGAAAGTCACCTCCCAACTGGACATCTGGCTGGACCTCTCTCTCCAGTAGAATAGCTGGACTTCTTTCAGGGTAGCCAGTTTCCCAGAGAGCAAAAGAAGAATCCTCCATGGGCTTCCCTGGTGGCACAGTGTTTAGGAATCCGTCTGCCAGTGCAGGGGACACAGGTTCGAGCCCTTGTCCGGGAAGATCCCACATGCTGCAGAGCAACTAAGCCCGTGTGCCACAACTACTGAGCCTGCACTCTACAGACCTTGAGCCACAACTACTGAGCCCACGTGCCACAACTACTGAAGCCCACACACCTAGAACCCATGCTCCACAACAAGAGAAGCCACGACAATGAGAAGCCCACACACCACAACGAAGATCCAAAACAGCCAGAAATAAAAACAAACAAATAAATTTATTTTAAAAGAAGAAGAAGAAGAAGAAGAAGAAGAATCCACCAGGACTCTTTTTTTTAAAAATATTTATTTATTTATTTTGGCTGCGCTGGGTCTTAGTTGCAGCACACAGGATCTTCGTTGTGGCATGCAGGAATTTTAGTTGCGGCATGTAGGCTTCTTAGTTGTGGCATGCAGGCTTCTTAGTTGTGGTATGCATGCGGGATCTAGTTCCCTGACCAGGGATCGAACCCAGGCCCCCTGCATTGGGAGTGTGGAGTCTTACCCACTGGACCACCAGGGAAGTCCCCCCCACCCAGGACTCTTAAGGGCTAAATCCAGAATGGGCACAGCACACTCTAGCCACATTCTATTCAACAAAGTAAATCACAAGACCAGCTTAGATTCAAGGAGAGAGGAGACAAACTATCTGTTGATGGGAAGAGCAGCAGGTGCATACGGGGATGGAAGGAATTGTTGGTGGCCACCTATGGAGACTGTCTACTACACACATTATGAGCAGATGTCCATGGTCAAATAAGTTTGGGAAATCTGGACTAAACACAATTAAAAAGGTTTCTTAACAGCAAGACTTCTTAGAGTTGTTAAAATGCTAATTGAAGTGCCAAGAATGATATAAAGTAGCAACTATAAAAAGAAGTAAAGTTTAATTATTGCTTTCTAGCCTAACTTTGTCCTTCCTGACCTTCTTACACAGATCAATATGAAAGAAGAGGATAAAAATGTAACCAATCTAACAGGAAATATTTACGGTTAAACTGGTTACCACAGACAGTCACAGTCTTTGAAAGATAAAGAATGTCTTCAGGAAGTTGCAAAGGACCTGGCTCAACTTCAGCATTTTCTCCATCCTTTGTGGAAACAGCCACTTTTCTTGCTAAGTAAAGCCTCCTTCAGCATAAATTGAGATTCTGGACTTCTAGTTGCTGAGAAAAAGTCAGTCCTATTGCTCATTAAAAATGATTTCTTCCTGCCTTTAATTTTTTTAATTAATTTATTTATTTTTGGCTGGGTTGGGTCTTCGTTGCTGTGCACAGGCTTTCTCTAGTTGTTGCAAGCAGGGTCTACTCTTGGTTGCGGTGCGCAGGCTTCTTATTGCGGTGGCCTCTCTTGTTGAGGAGCACGGGCTCAAGGCATGCGGGATTCAGTAGTTGCGGCACGTGGGCTCAGTAGTTGTGGCTCGCGGGCTCTAGAGTGCAGGCTCAGGAGTTGTGGCACAGGGGCTCAGTTGCTCTACGGCATGTGGGATCTTCCCGGACCAGGGCTGGAGCCCGTGTCCCCTGCATTGGCAGGCAGATTCTTAATCACTGCACCACCAGGGAAGCCCCCTCTTCCTGCCTTTAGAATCAGGTCTTTTAATGAGTTCCAATTAATTCTGGGAAGATAATAAAAGTCAGGGGTGACTTTTCAATTCTTTGTCTCATAAGCAACTGGTGTTGTTTTCTTGGCTATCTGGTCAACTGCAAAGCACAGAAATGACCCATTGGGGTGACTGATGCCTTGGACACATGGTATTTATGAAAGTAGCTTGGTGTGGAAGAAGAGAAGAAACTCTGGAAACTGATTTGGCTTTGAATTCCCGCTTCTCTACTCCTATTCCTGTTACTCCTTGGAAATCCTTAAGGAAGTTGTATGAGTCCTCTGATCCTCAGTTTACTCATCTACAAAACCTAAATTATAAGGCTTTTGGAGAGATTAAATGTGATATTGTTTGCTTATCTATTTGTTCCTTCCACTCATTCAACAAATATTTAGTTATTGTACTTAATGAGTGGCAGGCAGTATACTATGCACAAAATATATAGCTTGGAAGGGAAGTAAACCATATGCAAGTAAATTAATAAATAATAAATTTGCAACTAAAGATTTTTGCCAAGTACTGCATAGTCAGGTCAATGCCATAATCAGAAATGAGCAGGATGCTGTGATAGTTTATGGTGGGAAGCAGTGTCTTATCTTAGATACGGTTACAAAGGAATGTCTCTCTGAATTGATAAGGTTGGGATGAGAACGGCCAGTGATGTGCGCAGCAGAGAGAGGAACATTCCAGGCAGAAGAAACCGCAAATGGCAAATTTCTAACATGATCAAGAATTTAATGAGTTTGAATTTATGTAAACTGACAGAAGACCAGTTTGGCTGGAGCATAAAGGGAGGGGAAGGCTGGAGAGCTCAGCAAAGGAAGGATCATGTAGGATATTTTAGACATAATTCTAATTGCAATAGGGAGGCATTGTGGAATTCTGAAGAGAGAAAACATGATCCAGTTTAAAATACTAAAAGATCACTCTGGGTCCCTCTGTAGATTGGATTGAAGGGGAACAAGAGTGGAGAAAAGGGAAACAATTAAGACATTATGGTAGTCCAGAAGAGAGATAATGGTGGTATGTGCTGGGCTGGTGGCACTGGCAATAAAAATAAATTGACAAAATATTTGAGGTGGAACTGGCAGGACTTGGTGATAGATGGGATATGGAAGGTGAGAGAGAAAAAGGGGTCAAAATGGATTTTTCTGGGTTTAGGTATAGAAACTAGATGGGCAGAGATTCTATTTACTGAGAAAGGGGAAACTGGAGGAGGAACAGGTTTGGGGAGGGGATCAGAGGATCTTAAGACTTTCAGTTTGGACATGCTAGGTTTCTGAGAGAACCAGTTTGAGATGCCAGGTAGGTAACTAAATGTATGAGATGAGATCAGAGATGAGGTCTTGGCTGGAGGTATGAATTTTGGAGTCATCAGCATACAGATAGTATTTAAAGCCATGGGACTGGATGAGATCCCCTGTGAGGAAATTGTAGCAAGAGACAAGAAGAAAGGCAGGGGGAAGCCTTGAATTGAATACGATTTAATAAGGAAGAAGGAGTCAGTGAGAGAATGGAGAAAGGCTAGTGGAGTGGGAGAACAAACAGAGTAGTATGATGTTGAGGAAGCAAAGAGAGAAAGGTTAGTGTTTCATGGAGAAATATTTGAATGCTATTGGGAAGCTGAGTATGAGAAAGAGAGTTCTGTCTATTGGATTTAGCAACGTGGCGTAATGTGGATAGAACCCAGATTGATGGAAGAAAAGAACACGAAGGGTGGGAGTGGAGGTGGTGTATGTTGATATCTCTTTTGTGAAATTATGTTAAAAAACAGAAATGAAGGTGTTCTAGAAAGACATCAGAGGAAGCATAGCAGAGTTTTCTGCTTGTCTACCTCACACCCATTCTCTCCCTCCTCGTTAACTTTTTCTTGGGGCAGCAAACTCTTTAGTTAACGAA
This sequence comes from Hyperoodon ampullatus, assembly GCF_949752795.1. Classification (NCBI taxonomy): domain Eukaryota; kingdom Metazoa; phylum Chordata; class Mammalia; order Artiodactyla; family Ziphiidae; genus Hyperoodon; species Hyperoodon ampullatus. The sequence goes on along the minus strand of NC_136920.1, from coordinate 50,016,670 downwards.
CAGTGTTTCCTCCCTTGCTATGTGGGGAGCCAATGAAACAGAAGGGACTGACTCAGCTACCTTTCCCCCTTCTTCTCCTTAGGTGGCAGATAAGAGGGTGGGAACTACACTGGCCATTTTGCAACCATGAGAAGAACCTGAAAATAGAAACCCCCGTTAAGGAAGTGGAACAGCAAGATCGGGCAGCAGACTGCAGCATCAAGAATATTTTCAGATCTCAGAGATACCAGAGTATGCTTGCATGCTGGTATGAGCCATTGAGGAGAGAGATGGGTGAAGAAGAGCCCAGGGGATAATGACAGGACTGCAGCCCTTAAAAAGGCATGCATAGGGCTTCCCTGGTGGCGCAATGGTTGAGAGTCTGCCTGCCGATGCAGGGGACACGGGTTTGTGCCCCGGTCTGGGAAGATCCCACGTGCCAGGGAGCGGCTGGGCCCATGAGCCACGGCCGCTGAGCCTGTGCTCCGCAACGGGAGAGGCCACAACAGTGAGAGGCCCGCATACCGCAAAAAAAAAAAAAAAAAAAAAAAAAAAAAAAGGCATGCATAGAGAGAGCCTGGGTGTCTGTTGATGAACTGGCCTTTGATAGGCCTCTGCAGAGGCTTTAGGACACTTACCAATGTGCTTTCCTGAGGAAACTTTCTCCAGCAACTCTGACATCCCATCGCTCTTTCCATCCTTCATCCTTTTCCCTATGGACTAGAGTCGCCTGTCTCTTCCTTCCTAAATTCATTCCCCATGCTGCTGCCAGAGTGAATATTCCAAACTGCAAATATGACTTTAGAAGACTGTGTAGCTCCTTGTCATCCACAGGATGAAGCTGTACTCACTTGCCTCACATTTAAGACATTCTCTTTCTAAGACAAATACCATATGATATCACTTATATGTGGCATCTAAAATACGACACAAATGAACGTATCTATGAAACAGAAACAGACTCGCAGACATAGAGAACAGACTTGTGGTTGCCAAGGGGGAGGAAGGTAGGGGAGGGATGGATTGGGAGTTTGGGATTAGCAGAGGCAAAAGATTATATATAGAATGGTTAAACAACAAGGTCCTACTGAATAGTACAGGGAACTACATTCAATATCCTGTGATATACCATAATGGAAAAGAATATAAAAAAGAATGTATATATATGTATAACTGAATCACAGATATACAGCAGAAATTAACACAACATTGTAAATCCACTATTCTTCAATTTAAAAAAAAAAGACATTCTCTTTCTGGCTCTTCTTTCCAGCTTCCTATCTTCAACATTTCATTAAGCATTCTGAGTACCAACAATGCCTGGCTATTGGCATTTCCCTAATGGGGAATTATCTTTCCCACATCTATACCTTTCTTCATGCTTTCTCCCTTTACTGATATCCTTCTTCCTTTCTCTTTCACTTATATAGTTTCAAGGCACAGCTCAAATGCCAGCTGTGATGTGTCCAGAGGGAATTAGTTGTTTTTTCCTCTCATTCTTGCAAGAGCAGCTGTCCTCCTCCCATAATGCTGCTCTGCCCTTCAGACAGGTGATATAGCTTTTCCTGTTGGCCCCCTCCCACTGGATCGTAAGCTCTTGAGGTTAGGAGCCCTGACTGATTCATCTTTTTTTTTTTTTTTTTTTAACATTTTTATTGGAGTATAATTGCTTTACAATGGTGTGTTAGTTTCTGCTTTATAACAAAATGAATCAGTTATACATACACATATATCCCCATATCTCTTCCCTCTTGTGTCTCCCTCCCTCCCACCCTCCCTATCCCACCCCTCTAGGTGGTCACAAAGTACTGAGCTGATCTCCCTGTGTTATGCGACAGCTTCCCACTAGCTATCTATTTTACATTGGGTAGTGTATATATGGCCATGCCACTCTCTCACTTCATCCCAGCTTACACTTCCCCCTCCCAGTGGCCTCAAGTCCATTCTCTACGTCTACGTCTTTATTCCTGTCCTGCTCCTACGTTCTTCAGAACCATATATATATATATATATATATATATATATATATACACATACATATTTGTTCCATATATATGTGTTAGCATACTGGATTTGTTTTTCTCTTTCTGACTTCACTCTGTATGACAGACTCTAGGTCCGTCCACCTCACTACAAATAACTCAATTTCATTTCTTTTTGGGGCTGAGTAATATTCCATTGTATATATGTGCCACATCTTTATCCATTCATCTGTCGATGAACACTTAGGTTGCTTCCATGTGCTGCAATGAACATTGTGGTACATGATTCTTTTTGAATTATGGTTTTCTCAGGGTATATGCCCAATAATGAGATTGCTGGGTCATATGGTAGTTCTATTTTTGCTTTTTGAGGAACCTCCATACTGTTCTCCATAGTGGCTGTATCAATTTACATTCCCACAACAGTGCAAGAGGGTTCCCTTTTCTCCACACCCTCTCCAGCATATATTGTTTGTAGATTTTTTGATGATGGCCATTCTGACTGGTGAGGTGATACCTCATTGTCATTTTGATTTGCATTTCTCTAATGATTTGTGATGTTGAGCATCCTTTCATGTGTTTGTTGGCAATCTGCATATCTTCTTTGGACAAATGTCTATTTAGGTATAATGTCCATTTTTCAATTAGGTTGTTTGTTTATTTGATGTTGAGCTGCTTGTATATTTTGGAGATTAATCCTTTGTCAGTTGCTTCCTTTGCAAATATTTTCTCCCATTCTGAGGGTTGTTGTTTTGTCTTGTTTAGGGCTTCCTTTGCTGTGCAAAAACTTTTAAGTTTCATTAGGTCGCATTTGTTTATTTTCATTTTTATTTCCATTTCTCTAGGAGGGGGGTCAAAAGGATCTTACTGTGATTTATGTCATAGAGTGTTCTATGTTTTCCTCTAAGAGTTTTATAGTGTCGGGCCTTACATTTAGATCTTTTATCCATTTTGAGTTTATTTTTGTGTATGGTGTTAGGGAGTGTTATAATTTCATTCTTTATATGTAGCTGTCCAGTTTTGCCAGCACCACTTATTGAAGAGGCTGTCTTTTCTCCATTGTATATTCTTGCCTCCTTTATCAAAGATAAAGTGACCATATGTGCGTGGGTTTATCTCAGGGCTTCTATCTTGTTCCATTGATCTATATTTCTGTTTTTGTGCCAGTACCACACTGTCTGGATTACTGTAGTTTTGTAGTATAGTCTGAAGTCTGGGAGCCTGATTCCTCTAGCTCTGTTTTTCTTTCTCAAGATTGCTTTGGCTGTTCAGGGCTTTTTGTGTTTCCATACAAATTGTGAAATTTTTTGTTCTAGCTCTGTGAAAAATGTCATTGGTAGTTTGATAAGGATTGCATTGAATCTGTAGTTTACTTTGGGTAGTATAGTCATTTTCACAATATTGATTCTTCCAATCCAAGAACATGGTATATCTCTCCATCTGTTTTTATTTCTTTAATTTCTTTCATCAGTGTCTTATAGTTTTCTGCATACAGGTCTTTTGTCTCCTTAGGTAGGTTTATTCCTAAATATTTTATTCTTTTTCTTGCAGTGGTAAAAGGGAGTGTTTCCTTAATTTCTCTTTCAGATTTTTCATCATTAGTGTATAAGAATGCAAGAGATTTCTGTGCATTAACTTTGTATCTCGCTACTTTACCAAATACATTGATTAGCTCTAGTACTTTCCTGGTGAAGTCTTTAAATTTCTCTATGTATAGTATCATGTCATTTGCAAACAATAACAGCTTTACTTCTTCTTTTCTGATGTGGATTCCTTTTATTTCTTTTTCTTCTCTGATTGCTGGGGCTAACACTTCCAAAACTATGTTGAATAAGAGTGGTGAGATTGGGCAACCTTGTCTTGTTCCTGATCTTAGTGGAAATGGTTTCAGTTTTTCACCATTGAGGATGATGTTGGCTGTGGGTTTGTCATATATGGCCTTTATCATGTTGAGGGAAGTTCCCTCTATGCCTACTTTCTGGAGGGTTTTTATTATAAATGGGTGTTGAATTTTGTCGAAAGCTCTCTCTGCATCTATTAAGATGATCATACGGTTTTTCTCCTTCAATTTGTTAATACAGTGTATCACATTGATTGATTTGTGCATATTGAAGAATCCTTGCATTCCTGGGATAAACCCCACTTGATCATGGTGTATCATCCTTTTAATGTGCTGTTGGATTCTGTTTGCTAGTATTTTGTTGAGGATTTTTGCATGTATGTTCATCAGTGATATTGGTCTGCAATTTTCTTTTTTTGTGACATCTTTGTCTCGCTTTGGTATCAGGGTGATGGTGGCCTCGTAGAATGAGTTTGGGAGTGTTCCTCCCTCTGCTATAGTTTGGAAGATTTTGAGAAGGATAGGTGTTAGCTCTTCTCTAAATGTTTGAAAGAATTCGCCTGTGAAGCCATCTGGTCCTGGGCTTTTGTTTGTTGGAAGATTTTAAATCACAGTTTCAATTTCAGTGCTTGTAATTGGTCTGTTCTTATTTTCTATTTCTTCCTGGTCCAGTCTTGGAAGGTTGTGTATTTCTAAGAATTTGTACATTTCTTCCAGGTTGTCCATTTTATTGGCATATAGTTGCTCGTAGTAATCTCTCATGATCTGCAGTGTCAGTTGTTACTTCCCCTTTTTCATTTCTAATTCTATTGATTTGAGTCTTCTCCATTTTCTTCATGATGAGCCTGGCTAATGGTTTATCAATTATGTTTATCTTCTCAAAGAACCAGATTTAACTTTGATGATCTTTGCTCTCATTTCCTTCGTTTTTATTTCTGATCTGATCTTTATTTATTTCCTTCTGCTAACATTGGGATTTTTTTGTTCTTCTTTCTCTAATTGCTTTAGGTTTAAGGTTAGGTTGTTTATTTGAGATGTTTCTTGTTTCTTAAGGTAGGATTGTATTGCTATAAACTTTCCTCTTAGAACTGCTTTTGCTGCATCCCATAGGTTTTGCGTCGTCGTGTTTTCATTGTCATTTGTTTCTAGGTATTTTTTGATTTCCTCTTTGAATTTTTCAGTGATCTCTTGGTTATTAAGTAGTGTATTGTTTAGCCTCCATGTGTTTGTATTTTTTTCCTGTAATTGATATCTAGTCTCATAGCGTTGTGGTCAGGAAAGTTATCTGATACGATTTCAATTTTCTTAAATTTAGCAAGGCTTGATTTGTGACCCAAGATATGATCTATCCTGGAGAATGTTCCATGAGTACTTGAGAAGCAAGTGTATTCTGTTGTTTTTGGATGGAATGTCCTATAAATATCAATTAAGTCCATCTTCTTTAATGTATCATTTAAAGCTTGTGTTTCCTTATTTTTTTTCATTTTGGATGATGTGTCCATTGGTGAAAGTGGGGTGTTAAAGTCCCCTACTATGATTGTGTTACTGTCGATTTCCCCTTTTATGGCTGTTAGTATTTGCCTTATGTATTGAAGTGCTCCTATGTTCAGTGCATAAATATTTACAATTGTTATAGCTTCTTCTTGGATTGATCCCTTGATCATTATGTAGTGGCCTTCTTTGTCTCTTGTAAGTCTTTATTTTAAAGTCTATTTTGTCTGATATAAGAATTGCTACTCCAGCTTTCTTTTGATTTCCATTTGCATGGAATATCTTTTTCCATCCCCTCACTTTCAGTCTGTATGTGTCCCTAGGTCTGAAGTGGATCTCTTGTAGACAGCATATATATGGGTCTTGTTTTTGTATCCATTCAGCCAGTGTATGTCTTTTGGTTGGAGCATTTAATCCATTTACATTTAAAGTAATTATCGATATGTATGTTCCTATTACCATTTTCTTAATTTTTGGGGGTTTGTTATTGTAGGTCTTTTCCTTCTCTTGTGTTTCCTGCCTAAAGAGGTTCCTTTAGCATTTGTTGTAAAGCTGGTTTGGTGGTGCTGAATTCTCTTAGCTTTTGCTTGTCTGTAAAGGTTTTAATTTCTCTGTCAAATCTGAATGAGAGCCTTGCTGGATAGAGTGATCTTGGTTGTAGGTTTTTCCCTTTCATCACTTTAAATATGTCCTGCCAGTCCCTTCTGGTTTGCAGAGTTTCTACTGAAAGATCAGCTGTTAAGCTTACTGGGATTCTCTTGTATGTTCTGCTATTGATCCCTTCTAGAGTGTTTTTAATTTCATTTATTGTGTTGTCCATCATTGCTTTTTTCCTCTTTAGTTCTCCTAGGTCCTTGTTAAATGTTTCTTGCATTTTCTCTATTGTATTTCCAAGATTTTGGATCATCTTTACTATCATTATTCTGAATTCTTTTTCAGGTAGACTGCCTATTTCCTCTTCATTTGTTAGGTCTGGTGGGTTTTTATCTTGCTCCTTCTCCTGCTGTGTGTTTTTCTGTCTTCTCATTTTGCTTATGTTACTGTGTTTCCAGTCTCCTTTTTGCAGGCTTCTGGTTCGTAGTTCACGTTGTTTTTGGTGTCTGTCCCCAGTGGCTAAAGTTGGTTCAGTGGGTTGTGTAGGATTCCTGGTGGAGGGGACTAGTGCCTGTGTTCTGGTGGATGAGGCTGGATCTTGTCTTTCTGGTGGGAAGGTCCACGTCTGGTGGTGTGTTTTGGGGTGTCTGTGGACTTATTATGATTTTAGGCAGCCTCTCTGCTAATGGGTGGGGTTGTGTTCCTGTCTTGCTAGTTGTTTGGCATAGGGTGTTCAGCACTGTGGATTGCTGGTCGTTGAGTGAAGCTGGGTGCTCGTGTTGAGATGGAGATCTCTGGGAGACTTTCGCCATTTGATATTACGTGGAGCTGGGAGGTCTCTTGTGGACCAGTGTCCTGAAGTTGGCTCTCCCACCTCAGAGGCACAGCACTGACTCCTGGCTGCAGCACCAAGAACTTTTCATCCATACGGCTCAGAATAAAAGGGAGAAAAAGTAGAAAGAAAGAAAGAGGATAAAATAAAATAAAGTAAGATAAAATAAAATACAGTTATTAAAATAAAAAATAATTATTAAGAAAAAAATTAAAAAAACAAACAAACCAAAAAAAAAACAAACAAACAAACAAAAAAAACGAACGGATAGAACCCTAGGACAAATGGTGAAAGCAAAGCTATACAGACAAAATCTCACACAGAAGCATACACATATACACTCACAAAAAGAGGAAAAGGGGAAAAAATAATATATCTTGCTCTTAAAGTCCACTTCCTCAATTTGGGATGATTCGTTGTCTATTCAGGTATTCCACCGATGCAGGGTACATCAAGTTGATTGTGGAGCTTTAATCCGGTGCTCCTGAGGCTTCTGGGAGAGATTTCCCTTTCTCTTCTTTGTTCTCACAGCTCCTGGGGTTCAGCTTTGGATCTGGCCCCGCCTCGGCGTGTAGGTCGCCTGAGGGCGTCTGTTCTTCGCCCAGACAGGACGGGGTTAAAGGAGCAGCCGCTTCGGGGACTCTGGCTCACTCAGGGTTACGGATGCGGGGCGAGCCTGAGGCGGCAGAGGCCGGCATGATGTTGCACCAGCCTGAGGCGCGCCGTGCGTTCTCCAGGGGAAGTTGTCCCTGGATCACGGGACCCTGGCAGTGGTGGGCTGCACAGGCTCCCAGGAGGGGAGGTGTGGATAGTGATCTGTGCTCGCACACAGGCTTTTTGGTGGCGGTGGCGGCGGCGGCAGCAGCCTTAGCGTCTCATGCCCGTCTCTGGGGTCCGCGCTGATAGCCGCGGCTCGCGCCCGTCTCTGGGGCTCCTTTAAGCAGCGCTCTTAATCCCCCTCCTCGTGCACCAGGAAACAAAGAGGGAAAAAAAAGTCTCTTGCCTCTTCGGCAGCTCCAGACTTTTTCCCGGACTCTCTCCCGGCTGGCTGTGGCACACTAACCCCTTCAGGCTGTGTGCACTCCGCCAACCCCAGTCCTCTCCCTGCGCTCCGACCTGCGAAACCCGAGCCTCAGCTCCCAGCCCTGCTCGCCCCGGCAGCCGAGCAGACAAGCCTCTCGGGCTGGTGAGTGCCGATCGGCACCGATCCTCTGTGCGGGAATCTCTCCGCTTTGCCCTCCACACCCCTGTTGCTGCGCTCTCCTCCGCAGCTCCGAAGCTACCCGCCTCCGCCACTCGCAGTCTCCGCCCGAGAAGGGGCTTCCTAGTGTGTGGAAACCTTTCCTCCTTCACAGCTCCCTCCCACTGGTGCAGGTCCCGTCCCTATTCTTTTGTCTCTGTTTATTCTTTTTTCTTTTGCCCTACCCAGGTACATGGGGGAGTTTCTTGCCTTTTGGGAGGTCTGAGGTCTTCTGCAAGCGTTCAGTAGGTGTTCTGTAGGAGTTGTTCCACGTGTAGATGTATTTCTGATGTATTTGTGGGGAGGAAGGTGATCTCCACGTCTTACTCTTCCGCCATCTTGAAGCTCCTCCTCCTGATTCATCTTTGTAGTCTTGCTCCTCTACACTCTGCTCAATAAATATTTGTTGAATGAATGATTGCTTTCTGGACCAAGCCTCCGTTTACTGAGGAAAGCTGTGAACATCTGTTGTGTTGCTTGTTGAGCATCCCTTCCCTGTTTCTAGTAACAGTATCCTTCCTTCCTTGAGGGCCTGCAGCTCTGCCATTCCCACCAGCTGGAGTCCTCTCCCCACCCCCACCCCAGGCTCCTGCTGCAGCTCCTCTGTGAGCTGCCCAGGGGTCTTCCATTAACACTTCTTTTCTTGACTAAGTTGGCTGGAATTTATGGGTCAGAGAGACCACATGAAATATAACTTTATTTTAGGACAATCTTGAAGAGTTAGTCCCTTGCAATACTTTCAAGAATTCCCTTTAAATAAGGCTTACTCTTCTTAGGTAAAAAAAAGTCTGTCGCTCAGATTTCTGACCACAGTCCTGCTCCTCTCCAAGATGGCTCTCAGGTGAGTGGGTTGTGGCTTACCCTGTCCTCTTTGCAGGTAGAAGGAAAGGGTTCTTTGGATTCACGTGATATTCTCTGACCTCTCTGGTCTCCACAGCAGCATCTCTTGTTTCCATGACAGTGTTCCTTGCCCACTAGAGGGATGCTTGCCCTGCTGGCATTTGTGTCTGAAGTTGGCATTGCTTGTAATCTGGTTTTGCAAGGCTTGGCAGAGGCTGCAGTACTTCCTAGTTGCCACACTCACCTCATCACTGATGTCTCTAAAACCTCCGCATATCCTCCACTGGCTTCTGGTTGGGGTGAGATTGGATGTGGGGTGGGGTTCATCTTTCTCTGCTGAATCACCCCTGACCACAGTTGGTTGGAAAGCTGGCTCTCAGACTCAGCTACCTCCTGCTTCTCCATTTCAGGGTTCAATGGAAGCTCCTGTGTTCCAACAAATCCCATGGGAAGAGAGAGCAGCTAGAGAGAGACTGTACCATTGAGCTTCTTTCATGTGGCCAATCCCCCAATTCTTATGGACATGTCAGGGAACCTGGCCCACCAGGCAACCTCCTCCCAGGGTTCCAAATAGGGAGTGGGCCAGGACCCCTCTGCCCTAATTGTTCTCTTCAACTTGTCAGGGTTGCAGCCCGGGGAGAGGAATGGAGCACAGTTTGTCCACCTCTCCACCTCTGTTTCTTCTCTTCTGCCTTCAGCCCACCCGCTGTCTTCAATATAACCTTGGATTATAAAGGATGGGCTTCACTTTTGCTTCTATCTTATATCCTGTCTTTTCTGCTTATAGTTTTATGGCTATATTATTTACACCATGGGAAAAATTCTATATCAAGCTGATATGTAAAATGGGGACAGGGGCTTCCCTGGTGGTATAGTGGTTAAGAATTGCCTGCTAATGCAGGGGACATGGGTTTGAGCCCTGGTCCGGGAAGATCCCACATGCTGCAGAGCAACTAAGCCCGTGTGCCACAACTACTGAGCCTGTGCTCTAGAGCCCACAAGCCACAACTATTTAGCCTGCATGCCACAACTACTGAAGCCTGCGTGTCTAGAGCCCGTGCTCCGCAACAAGAGAAGCCACTGCAATGAGAAGCCTGCACACCTCAACGAAGAGTAGCCCCTGCTCGCTGCAACTAGAGAAAGCCCGCATGCAGCAACGAAGACCCAATGCAGCCAAAAATAAATAAATAAAAGATATTTATATAAAAGAAAGGGAACAAAAGAAATTTAGACTTTATTACCTTGCCTTATAATGTCAGCAGCTGACTGTTAACTTTCTCTGCATTCCTTCTTTAAGAATCCAATTTTCCCTCTGTCTACCCCACCCCTCACCTGCTGCCAAGAAAGGTGAGTAACCTGGCTGACTATGGAGAAGATCGGGTAATGTGCATGTATATCTATGTTTGTATTTCTCAGATATTTCCTTTATACCTTTGACTAAAGAACTCTAGCTGATACAAGCAGCGTGATACACAATTCACAATTTGCCTGTGGATAATTTAATCTTTCCTTTTTTCTAAGGCCTTTCCAAGAATTACCCAAAAGAGAGTTGATCAAGAGTATAAAGAGAAACAGATGGGACCATCACACTGGGAGCAGGAGACTCAAGTCAGGTTTGGTGAGCAGAAGCTAATCTCTTCTGATTCCATGAAGTGATGCAAAACACCCTGGAACCCAGATCCCAACTGCGGAGACTGTGGGAAGCAAGGGCAAGAGACTTGACAATTCTAAACCACTGGATAAATCACTGCATTTGACTGAGCTTAAACATGATTAGGATGTGAGGCAAGTTGAGGGCTCAGAGTTAATACATTAAAATGGTAATAGATAAGCAAAGAAACAATCTGAATCCTCACATTTTTGACTGTGAAAATTATATCTTTCATATGAGGTTGGATTTCTTGCCCTTTCAATCAATTACTCACTATTTTTCCATGCTTTGGATGTGTGAAATACTGGAAGAATTATAATGAAGATGTTTATCATCAAGTTTGGGAAGAAGTAGGAGCCTAAGGTAATTAAGAGACTATTAAAAGCCAAAATGTGAAAGATTTTTTAGGCCTTTCCCCAAGCAGAGGGTCCCACCCTGGATCAGTTAGTCCAAATGAAATAAAGATAGGAAAAATGACTGGCATTGGGTTTCCCACTGTGGGGGTAGGAGGTTACAGACAAGCAAGGGGAGGAGGCTAGAATGACCTATGTGGTAATGGATTAGAGTGGAGACTTCAGTATGAACTCATGTTTAGCTTAATATAGAGATGATTACATTTAGAAATATTTTAGGTATGTATATTATACAAGTTAATACATATACATTTATGTCCTTGTTCTGGCAGCCTGGGAAATGACACCTCAGGAGCCATGAGAGCATCTAACCCCTAGATCTCAGGTTTTTTTACCCCCACTCTCAATATATGCTTATTTATGAAATTAAGAGCAAAATATGTACACACACAAAACACTCAGAGACACCAAAGGACCCTAAGGCCTCAGATTAAATACACCCCCAACTGCAAGCAGGGGTTCATAAAAACAGTAAGCCAGACACCCTCCCCCTCCCATATTCAGAATCGATTCGCGCGGGAGAAGGCAGATGAGGGCATGGAAGGGGGAAGGCGAGAATCCGCCAACGGGCAGAAGAAAGTCACACCCCTTGCAGCACTCACCCCAAACTTTTCCTATAAAAATTTTTCCCCCAAAACCATCAGGGTGTTTGGGGTTTCTGAGCACGAGGCACCCTGTCTCTTTGCTTGGCTCTGCAATAAATCAGAGTCTGCTCCAAACTCTGATGTTTCGGTTTCTTTGATCTCATTGTGCATCAGGGCGCAGACTTTGTTCGGGAATACTCCCCAGAAGCCACGAGCAGACCCGCCGCGAGGCCCAAAGGCAGTGGCAGAGGAGAGGCCTTCCCCAGGCTGCCCTGGCTCCGGCTCCCCCCTCCCCCCACCAACACTGCCTCAGACACAAAGCCGGTGCTAGGCCTCACAGTGTTTCCTCACCTCTTCAGGTCCCAGCCAGTGGCCTGGGGGCTTTGGCAGACCCCGGTGATGCCCCCGAGGCTCCCTCTCTCCGATTGCTCAGCACTTCTCTCACCTTTCACTCCTGATGCCTTTCTCGCCAGTACCTCGAGATTAGGCCTAGAAACCACCCCCTGCCACTCTCGGGTCCTCACCAGGTGCTGGCAACACCTCCTGGCGAGATCTCAGTTCCTAATACCATTCTCCAATGAAAGGAACCAGGGTGCCTTGCAGAAGTGGCTCATTCTAGGATTCAGGCAGGAAATCTACAAAATGAGCCTGAATCTCTTGTAGAGCCAGAAAGTAAGAGAGCGCTCAAAAAAAAATCCACAATGACGTGGGTATGCCAAAGGAACGCAGGAGCCAAATGAACACGCTCCCAATAGCCAAAGCTGAAGCAATCTGAGTAACAAAACAAAGTATTACTGGCTTATAACCAAAAGTTTAGAATATCTACTAGTCCCTGGTGATAAAAACAAATTATTGAATAAATAAATGGGGGAGAATAGACAAATCTCCTGTGCTCCTTAGCCCTGAAGGACTTGAAGCATAACTCCCTTCTAATTAAGGGCAGGCTGTGCCCAGTGACTTCCTTCCAAAGAATGCAGCATGAAAAGGGGGATGAAAGTAACTTCACAGTGGAAAAACTTGAAAAAGCCTACCTCAGCCAGGTGGACAAGGTCAACATCAACAGTGATTAAGTCATGCACCCTTAATACGCTGTAATGAGAATGGCTTTCAGCTCTGTAAGCATCCTTCCCAAAACTCATAATCCCAGTCGAATCATGAGAAAACATCAGATGAATCCCAAGTGAGGGACATTCTATAAAATACCTGATCAGTACTCTTCAAAACTGTCATGGTCATCAAAAACAAGATAAGTCTGAGAAACTGTCACAGCCAAGAGGACTAAGGAGACACGATGATGAAATGTTAATATGGTGTCCTGGATGGAATCCAGGAAGAGAAAAAGGTAAAAACTAAGGCAATCTGAATACAGTATGGTCTTTAGTTAACAACATATCAACATCAGCTCATTAATTGTGACAAGTAGTTATGGGCTGCACCCTGCAGGCCTACACGGCCTGCACTTGCCCAGCTTTAAGACCAAAGAAAGAGCCCAGAGTCAGCAACAGAGATATCAGTGGTTAATGGATACGGTGCTTACCTGCCTGGAGAAAGGCCCTGGAGTGACACCCGACCGTGTGCAGCTATCGGTGGGGAGGACATGGCGGCAGGCTTTGCTCCTGGGGGTGGGGGAAGGGGAGGTTGCCAGTTATAGGTTGGTTCATTAGTTACCAGGGAAACTAGCAGAGGGGCACGCCCCTCACCGCCCCTTTGATAACAACAAGCATTAGCTGAGGCAGGGGAAAGCATGTAGCAAGGTGAGTCAGGTGCATAGGGTGTAGGTGAATCAGGCACTGGTGAAGCAGGGAATGCACAGAGAGCAAGCAAACAGCCATCCTGAGTGGCCTGACCATAGAGTAGTTAATAGAGGGAATTGGCTGGAGAGTATATGGGAATTCTCTGTACTATATTTGTAATTTTCCTGTAAGTCTAAAACTATTCTAAAACAAAGAGTTTATTTAAAAATGACTGGCATTGCAACATGTGGCAGGGTGGGAAAAAATTATTGCTAAACGAATAATTTTTTGTCTTTCTCATGTGATAACCAGGGATGTTCCTTTAATTCTCCAAGCCTGTTTGTTCATTGCATGGGAGATAATACATCTGAGTTCTCTCTCTCCCTCTCTCCCTCCCTCTCCTCTTCCCCCTCCTCCTCCCCCTTGCCACCTAGGGCCAGCGCTCTGCAGCTTTAGTTTGAGAATAGTCCATCTACTTCTTTTTTTTTTTCTGTGGTACGCGGGCCTCTCACTGTTGTGGCCTCTCCCGTTGCGGAGCACAGGCTCCGGACGCACAGGCTCAGCGGCCATGGCTCACAGGCCTAGCCGCTCCGTGGCATGTGGGATCTTCCCAGACCGGGGCACGAACCCGTGTCCCCTGCAGCATCAGGTGGACTCTCAACCACTGCGCCACCAGGGAAGCCCGAATAGACTCAATTTTTTTTTTTTTTTTCTTTTGCGGTACGCAGGCCTCTCACTGCTGTGGCCTCTCCTGCCGCGGAGCACAGGCTCCGGACGCGCAGGCTGAGCGGCCATGGCCCACGGGCCCGGCCACTCTGCGGCACGTGGGATCTTCCTGGACCGGGGCACGAACCCGCGTCCCCTGCGTCGGCAGGCGGACTCTCAACCACTGAGCCACCAGGGAAGCCCGAATAGACTCAATTTTGACATAAAGTTTCTTCCCAGGGTGTGAGCAACAAGGGCAAATCGTGAGCAGGTGTACGTTTGACTCCTAGATGTCAAGGTCTCTCTCCCGAAGTCTTTATGCATTCACTGGTCTGTTTTAGAGCTTCTGTGTTTTAATTTTCTCTCCCTCTCTTTTTAAAAATGTCTCTGCTCCTAGGCCTGCATTCCTTTAGAAGACAGGTTGTGCCCTGTGCATTTGTTTTCTATTCCAGTGTCTAAATAGAGCCTGGCTCCAAGCAGGTGGTTACTGTTTGCTGACCAAATGTGTAAGGAATGCCGGCAAGATAAATAAATAATAAAAAATGCCAGCTTCTTTGCAAACATTCTTCTTGTGGGGCATTTTAAATTAAGCAACTGCTAGCTCTTCCTTTCCTGAAATGTTCACTTAAATACTCCAGATTTTAATGTTGACTGGCCCTAGGTTTAAAACATGGCCTATATTCTTATTACTTTATACCCTGAAGAATTTCAGGTAGTCAAAATCAAACCACCAGTTGTTAAGGAAAAGGAGTGTGGATTTGAAGCCAGATTTGGTGGCTGTAGTCAATTAGAATGAGTAATATTATAAAAAGAAATTGGCTTGGAAAGACCAAAGGGAGAGATTTCCTTCACTGGGGGGTTATTCATACCAGAGCTGCTAGATGAGGGAGCACGTTGCACACAGTATTTCTGCTGAAAGGTTACTAAGAATAGTAAAGACACAGGAGTGGCCCATGAAAAATCAAACAATCCAATTAGGATCTGTGGGGAAGGGGACTCTTCCTCCCTCCCCCACCAAGCCCTCTGGTGCCTTTTGGCTGGTTGAATTGAATAATTAAAAGGACATAAGGCAGATTAAGAGAAGAAAATCAATTTGTATCACCTACACATGGGGAATTCACATAAGCATGAAGGATTCCAAAGACAGTAAGGCAAGACAAAGCATATATGTCATTTTGGACTTAAGGAGAAGGATATGGGGGTCTGGGACTTCAAAGGGAAGTAAGGTAATTCACAGGAAGATGAAAAGAGTTAGTGTTTGGTAAATAAATGTTTGCTGGGTTATCTAGAGGCAGTGGCCACAGAGAGGACTTTGATCAAAGGGCCTTGCTAGGTTCCTCTCTGTCTATCACACCTAGTTCATAAGTTATTTATGGTGATAGCTTCTTCCCGGAACAGGCCTATCTTAAATTATCTATCTTAGATATCTTTTAGGCAGTCAGGGGAAAGTTCAAAAGTTCTTCCTGAGTCTTTTAGGCCTTACTTGTTTTCAGCTCAAAATAATCTGCGTGCAGAGTGGCACATCTTGGGGCAGCTTGTCCTGAACCCCATCAAATTCAACCTCTTACCTTGTTTTACATTTTTGTTGAATAGAAATCAACTGTTCTCTCTGAGGAACTCTAATTCTGTTACTAAGGGATAGTTAATTCTAATTTGCTATCTAGAGCCTCAAGGAATTTGAAAATTTTAATGTCCCCCTGAAAATAAAGTATTTTTCTTCCCTTCTCCTTTCAGATGGAAAAAGATTCAATTGTATTTTGATGAAATGAAGCCTGTGCTATGTGCTTGTCTCATTATTTGAACATTAACTTTCTGTGTGCTATATTCTGCACAGATCCTCCTTTTGAAGCCTGGAAGAGCAGATGGTACCTGAGTCAATTGTCCAGACAAGAAGAGGAACCAGAACCAGGAAGACAGGGCTTAGGAGGGTAGAAGAGACCTGGTGTCTCTCTCAGGCCTTGCTTTTCTGGCTTTGAATAGTTGAGATCAGTGATGTTCTACTGATGTGTTGGTGTTAGTTGTGAAACACGTTGTAAGTCATTTGTCCTTTAAGTTTTTTTTTTTTCCCTCATCTGCAAGAATACTTCAAAATTTTTAATCCTATTGGCGGGAATTATTTTAAGCAAAAAAAGGGATTATTCTGGTAAAGAAAAAGGATTAAGAAACACAGTATCTGAGCCACAGGTCATCAGGCCATGCTAATTTTACCTAGATTAAAAAAATTTTTTTTAAGATTTTAAATTAATTTTTATTGGAGTATAGTTGCTTTACAATGTTATGTTTTTATTTTTTTTAATTTGTTTATTTTATTTATTTTATTTTTGGCTGCGTTGGGTCTTCGTTGCTATGCGCGGGCTTTTCTCTAGTTGTGGTGAGTGGGGGCTACTCTTCGTTGCGGTGCACGGGCTTCTCCTTGAGGCGGCTTCTCTTGTTGTGGAGCATGGGCTCTAGGAACATGGGCTTCAGTAGTTGTGGTGCACGGGCTCGGTAGTTGTGGCTCGTGGCTCTAGAGCGCAGGCTCAGTAGTTGTGGTGCACGAGCTTAGTTGCTCCATGGCATGTGGGATCTTCCTGGTCCAGGGCTCGAACCCATGTCCCCTGCACTGGCAGGCAGGTTCTTAACCACTGCACCACCAGGGAAGCCCATACAATGTTGTTTTAAAATTTTTTAAATTAATTTTTATTGGAGGATAGTTGTTTTACCTAGAATCTTAAAAATAATCCAATAAAAGACTGAAAAATTAAATTCAAGGTTTAGATTTCTCTCATGAAGGATGTGGACCAGGGCTTTGGAAACGGAAAAGGTGTATGTTCACATTTGGAAAAAGCCATCAGTTCTTCAGTTTCTTTATTCTGATTTAGGCCTTGGCTTAGATAGTGGTCATTTTTTTAGTAGGTTTAGGTGGATGTTTCCAATTTCACTCCCTGTCTCAGTTGGGTGAAGAGGGTCTATGCATTGGTTTGTGTGGCTCTGAAACTAGGACCAGTGAGGAAAAGCTAGGAGGTGGCAAAGAAAAGGACTAATGGTTTGCGTTCTCCACGGTGGCACCCCATCTTCAGCAGGAGAGGAGGCCCCTGGGAGCTGGCTGAGTGTGGGTCATGGCACTGTTTCTCAAAGTGTGACTGTGACTGACAGTAAGGAATACATTTTACACCTGACACAACATGAAACAATATTCATCCTTACTACACGTGAGGCACTCTAGAGTTTCTATTTCATTGAAAAAAAGTGCTGGTTTATGACCCACTGGTGGGTGGTCAGTAGCAGTGTGAAAAATGAGACAATTAGAGCCTGGTGACTGCAGTGTCAGTATCACCTGGGAGCTTGTTAGAATCAGAATCTGCATCTAAGGCGATCTTACAGTGAAAGAGGAATCAAAGGTAACCACCGTGATTCAACCCTATTTGTATTCCAGCACGTGGGAGCAAAGGGGATGGAGAGGGCAGGCACTTTTCACCAGTAGCTGACATCGTGGGAAAGCAGTGCTGAGTCAGGCATGGATTCCATGTCTCTCGAGTGGGCTACAGTAGAGTAAAGGTTTTGACCTCAGGTCCAGCTGTGCCTGAGGGGCCCCTGGGAGGTGAGAGAAAATGGCCCTGTGTCACATGGTGGGTGGCCAGGTGCTGGGCACTAAGCCCATCTCATAAATCAAGTTATCAGTTATTTCCCTTCTGTTATAGTCAATCTTTAGCAAAGTTTGCCTAAGTATTCCAGCTTTGTCCCAACTGTGCTAAGGGGGATTAGGGACAAGGTCTGGACTTGACAATGGCTGTAACATTGGAAGGGGGAAAGGATCAGTTTCATTATTGAAGTAGTGCCTCCTGAGATGTTGCTAAGGGAAAGGTGAGTCACAGAGGACAACGACTGGGGTTATGAGACCTAGTGGTCCTGGGACGTAGAAGACATTGTCCCCTGACAACTTCAGAGACTCTGGATCTGGTTTGTGCCGAGAAAGCTGGTGGCCCCTCTACAAATATTCCTTATCTTTGTGCCCCAGAGGTTTTTAAATTCTGTCGCTGGATGTTTAGTCTCAGAGTATCTACAAAACGTCCATGGTTGCGTAGCTAGGCCCTCTTAGATTCAAAGATGTGCAGTCATTTCTAACTTTTGAGAGTTCCAGAATGATCGTGTTTTAAAAATAGTTACAAAGAAACGAAATAGGACCCAAAGAAAAGTCAAAAGCTCTGCTAGCTTTTTTCCCCCCTGAATAAACACACCCATTATTGAGAGAATCTGGCTTTTTGTGTAGTGTTACCACTGATATTAAACCTGATGAGACTGCAAATGTTAAAAATTGAATAATTGTTGGAATGTGAGGCCTGCATTGGGCTTGCAGCCTCAGTCAATGTCTTCTGTTGCCTCTCATCTGCTCAGCTCGCTGTCGCCAAGGACCATGGACAGAGGCAGGGCACCTGGTGGAAACTCCTGCCGGCGCACTGTGCTGGCCAGGGCGGTAATGACCAACAAGTCTGGCTTCCCCAGTGGCTAATCCAATTATGTGATAGTTTATCGTGAAGCAAAACGTACTTCAAAGTGATCACTTCAATGGTGAAATTTCAACCCTTCCACGGGAGGAATTTTTTTTGGTCCCCCAGCTGTCAGACCTGTGCTGTTCGAATGTCTACATGACAAGGAATATGTTTAACCTGGAGGGAAGAATCATCTGGCAGATTCAGGTTCTCAAGCCTGACATTTTTGGTATGCTCAGCTCTTTGGAGCTGGTATGTTTTTTGGCCCCAGTACATATGGAAAATTGACACCTTCTTTCCCATTTATGCCTTTCTTTGCATCATTAGTATCAGACAAGAAAAAACTATTTCTCTCTATTCTTAGGACCTTCTGGAATCTCACAATTTTGAAACTGGAGAATTGATTTTTTTTTTTTTCAGGTAGATGTGAGGATCTTTAAAAAACCTATCATTTGGGCTTCCCTGGTGGCGCAGTGGTTAAGAATCCGCCTGCCAATGCAGGGGACATGGGTTCGATCCCTGGTCCGGGAAGATCCCACATGCCATGGAGCAACTAAGCCCGTGCACCACAACTACTCAGCCTGGGCTCTAGAGCCCACGAACCACAGCTACTGAGCCCGTGTGCCACAACTACTGAGCCCGCACGCCTAGAGCCCGTGCTCCACAACAACGGAAGCCACCGCAATGAGAAGCCCGAGCACCGCAACGAAGAATAGCCCTCGCTTGCTGCAACTAGAGAAAGCCTGCGTGCAGCAACAAAGACCCAACGCAGCAAAAAATAAATAAATAAATAACCCCAAACCTATCATTTAGTACCTTGTTCACCCTTGGCAAATCCTGATTAAAAGCAGGCAAGATGGCAATCAAATATTTAAAAATATTCAAAAGCAGCACTTTCAGCTGCTCTAGTCAGTGCCAATATTTCTCAGAGCAAATCTACTCTAACTACACTTTAGCTCTAAAATCAGACAAGTCTGATAAAAATAGAAATGAGTGATTCTATTCTTCGTGAAATAAGACAAATTATGCTTTGGGAGAAAATAATTTGCTATAAAGTATAAAATGTTTTAATATTTATATCTTATAATAAAACCATGACATGTTTATAAACACTCTATCAAGCATTGTTACAATGGGGCCACCGCTGACACCTGGAAACGCAATAAATATGCAAAGACACACCGAGTATGAAATATACATCTTGATTTTATAATCGTGTGTGCTTTATTTTTTACACAAATGGAATGGAAGTGTCGAATATTTACACTTAACAGGAGTGTAAGCTGTGCAGTGTCTCTGTAAACTCCAGCCCAGGCAAGGAGTATGTTTCCCTCCCTCCCATCCAGCACTACAGCTCGATGGAGAAGCATCCTGTCAGAGAGAAGCACAAAACTGTCATATTGAAAGGATCTCACGCATACAGCCTGGTGCACTCAGAAGTTAAGACACATTTAGGAAACAGATTCAAAAAGGAGAAGAAAAGTTTGCCATCTCATTGGGAGTCAACCTTGTCATTTGGTTGTCTGTCCTCCTGAGTTGCTAGGGAGCTTCTGTATTCTATCTTTTAGATGATCTTTGTCTAAATCATTCACCTGTCTTAGCTTATCCTCAGCTGCTACAAGAAACTGCACAGCTGTACAAGAAATGATTTCCAAAGCACAGTTTTCAGTGAGGAAGGATATTTACAGACTAAAGTGTGTGTGTGTGTTTCCATCCACATTCATTTGTACCCAATGTAGTATGTGTATACATGATAGACATACCACATATACCATACGTACAGAGAAGTAAAATGTATATCCACAGAATTCTGTAGGGAGTCCTCTTTCAAATCAGTTGTCGTGGGAGGTACTCCACATACTCTAAGGGAAATGTCCCCTTTTGTCCTCTTAGGAGTGACAGATTACTATGATAAACTTAGGAACTAGCCTGAGTCTTTGACTTAAATATTTTCGTAGGAATTTAGGCAGGACCAAGACAGGAAAAAAGAGATGTAATTTCACCAGCAAGTCCATTCAATCTCACCAGAGCAATCACCAGCTGAAAAGCAGAGGGAGCTTCACATGAAAATAGGGGAAAAAAAGCTTATGAATGGAGAAAAAGTCTCTCCAAACCAAGGTGATGGCATGGCTTCCATGAGAAGGAAGAGGTTTGGTGTCAGAATAATTGTTGGGGCCAGAGTCTGCCTTTATTGAAAGGAAGTGTCCTCAGAGCCGTGGGATGGTGCTGGGAGCGGGCTCACTTTGGACCAGGCTTCAGGCAGAGAGGCACCCAGGTGCCGGCAGGGCCCAGAGCACGTGCATCATCACTGCCAGGGCAGCGGTGCAGGCTGGCTCAGTGAGGCGTGATGGAGCTGGCTCCAGTGTAGGGCCTCATTCAGGCTCAGCTTTGCCTTCTGGGCTGCCTAGGTGACGGTGACCCAAAGAATTTGTGTCGTTAGTCCAGTGTATGGACTTGCTGTCTGAATCAGCCATGAGCCCTTATAGGACAGAAATACTAAGGAGTGGGTTATGGGAGAGGAGACGATCAGAGATGTGAGAAGAGAAAGGACAGGAAAGGTGGAGAAAGAGGAAGAGGAAGGGGAGAGACCGAGACTAAAGAAGAGTTAGACAAAGAGACTGGGGATCAAAGGGGAGGGAGAAAAGAAGGAATGCAGGAGAAAGCCAACAACTCTGAGAAGACGGGAAGGAAGGATAAAAGGAGAGGTACACAAAAGAGAGCTGGAACGAGACAGAACTAGGAGGGGAAGAGCAGAGGGAAAGAATGAGAAGAAAAAAGAGGCAAGAGCCATAGGAGTGGGGAGCTTTTCCCTGGCTCGGAGTCCTGAAGGGCCGGCAGTAGGATCTAAGACAGCTCACAGGCACCTGAGTGCAGGCTTCGTAAAGATGGGCGCACTCAACAGAGCCAACCCAAAAGCTTGGAGCTGGAGAAAAAGCCTGCAAAGAAGTGGCCAACAAATCCTGTGGGAGGAGAGCAAAAAAACAAATGCCCCTGCAATTAGCTGACAAATGGGATTTTGATTTTGGTAAAGCTGAGACCCCCGTGGTGCTACACATTGTACCAGAGCATGAAAAATAGCACCAGTGAGAAGATCTGGCACTTTTCCGAAAGGGCCCAGCATGTGAAGGTGATGTTGCGCCCCCAGCAAGCCTTCAGATTGGAGAGAGCTCTCGACAAAGTTTGCAGTGTTAGCACCAGTCTGGCCCCAGGCTCCAAGTGCATTTGCACCAGTTGTAATCTGGGTAACTTTCATGCCATTTCCACACAAGTCGTCAGATTTGCTGCAAAACACACTGGGTTCACTGGAGCCGTAGAGACCTCAACATTGGGAAGCGCAAGACAACACAACAAATGGAGGTGTAAACTCTACAGGAAAAGACCCTCTCACCAATTGGCTTGGTGATTCTTCAAGCAAATATATATGTATATATATATTTATATAAATCTACATAAAAAAATCAGTGCAAATGCCAATTCTAATCAGAAGCATCTACACTAGGAAAATAAATAATTATATTACTACAAAACCAAGGGTTGGTGGTTCAATCTGATTGTACTCAGCCACAGCAATACTTAATATTAAATGGAAAGCACATCACATGACCCGTGGAAACATCTATTCATTAATGACAGTCCTTTAAATAAATGGTTGCATGCTTAGTTGAGAAACCAAAGAAGTTATCATGGTGGCCTAAAAGTAGAGCTGGGATCAGGAATGGCATTCTGGTGGCAGAAAACTTCTGGGAGTAAGATTGATGAAAGCAGGCCTTGACCTGAAACTGGCGAATTGCAGACATGGACACATTTTTGACATTTTGAGCACTCCAAGGAAGTCTTGGGAAATTTAACTTTCATCAGAGGGAAAAATGCACTGCTAGCCCTTCCATTGGTAAAGGTAGCCTCAAGACTATAGGTAGATGCATGATTTTGCATTTTTGTGTTTGTTTTGGTGACTGCAGCCAGGCAGACAGTGGTATTTTAGTGTAAGACGAATAATGCTTGTTTTTGGAAAGAGACCCTCATTCTGAGCTCTGATGTTCTTACTGTGAAGAAGCCCCATCACTGCTGATGGCTGTCTCTTGCTCTCCCATCCCAGCCTGCATGCTGGTTTGCTGCACAGTGTGGCAGAATCCCTGCCAGGTCTGGATGTACCCCAGAGATAAGGCGATGGGGCTTAGTTTGGGCATGTATACAACCCAGAGTTGAGTAGTTATTGAGATCACTGAAAAGTCTCTCTCTAAATGCCCTGGGCACAAGCAATGCTGATGTCACCAATGGCTCTAAAGTGGGATATAGGCTTCGGGAGTTTTCTTTTTGTAAATCATCATTATTATAATTGCTAAAAAATAAACTTGGTCCAGGTGCAGCCCCCAAGAAAGGCAGTTCAGTTGGTTGAGCTCAAAGTCATTAATGGTCTTTCCTGATGGTTCTATCTCTTTGTCCGGTACACAGAAACAAAAGTCTGCACCCCTCACGGTCCCCCAGCCAGATGCTTCCCTTCTCTCTCTCTTCCTCAGAGAAACAGTGCATCTTGGGACAGATCTCTCCATGGCTCTATACCATCTCTGGCTATTACAAAACCCTCAGTTACTTGTGAAACAGACAAAAAAAAGTCCTAATTATTCATGATGGCCAAAATACTAAATGATCCTTTAAGAACTGTAAGTTAACTAGGAACAACATTATTCAACTATTTGCATGGCAGGCCCAGGTTGTTTAACAAGAGAAAAGCAAAAGCAAAAACTTCCCTTTACATCATTTGCATGAGTTAGTCTCTGAAAGCCATCAGCTTAAAAAAATACATTAACCAAATGTCCTCCAAAAATATTCATGAGGGTAACTCATTAAGGGATGTGCTCCATGGGAGTGTATCACTAATGTGGAAGGGAGATCATGGGAGGTAAGTGAGGGAGAAGTCTTTGTCAGGCTTCAGAAGGAACTCAGATGCTCTCAATGGATCATTGGCAACAAAAGGGAGAGTGCAGCTTTCTGTTCTTGAATTGGATCATCTGCAGATAGTGCATACATTTAGTCTTTCAATTAATTAATCTTTACAAAATATTTCACAAAACTTCTTTAACCTATAGAAATTCATTTCTATACATTTAATATATTTTCATTATATAAATTATTCTCATCTTTAGTGCCTTCTTTTAAGTTTATAAATGGCAAAATAGACGATAAACAATCATAAAGCTAACCCCAGGTGGAATCACCTCCTCTCAGTGAGGTCAGTCCTCCACACACTCGCAAATTTTATGAAATGCTTGTCTTTGCAGATGCCAGGAAAAGAAACTACACACTTATCCTTCCCTGATATTATGCCGTCTCCAAAGGGACTCCTTTCTTTTTTTTCCTTCGTTCTTTCTTTTGCTTGTTAAGAAATCAAAGGAGGTGCATAGTTATAAAATTCGAAGTGTACCAATTACAGATGTGGGTAATGGGAAGGTTGGTGAAGTTCAAGTGCTGGCAACTTTTCTTTAAAGCAAAAAACACAGGGAGCTCAGCAGCTAAATCAGCTCTGGACATCTGCTGGGTGAGGAGGCTGCCCATCTCTTGGGCACAAAGCCCGTCTGAGGTTCGTCCCTACCCCTGGCACTCTGAGCAAACCAAAGCCTTCCTGCGTACTGCAATGTCTTTTCTGTCCCACCCTTTGGCCCCTCCTTCTCCTTCATGGCTTCAAACAGTTTGTGTTGTACATTCATAAGAATTCACATTGACTGCAAAAACATAAATGCAACAGAAACATAAAAGCCTCCAAGTAGTATATTATATATATTTTGTTCTTCTAAATGCTCTTCTGTCATCGTTGGAGGTGCAGTGGCTAATTTATAACTTCTCCTTTGAGGGAATCCAGATGAAAGGCCCAGATTGCTCTTCAATAACAAGCTTGCATTGGTTATAGATATCTTCTAAGGTGTCACCTTGGACAATAGCTAGAACAAAAGCAAACACACTGGAGTTAGGAATCACTCGCTGGCTGGTGAAGAACCACCATCAATCACGCAGCAGAAGCTCAAATAGTGACAGACAAACTCATCAGGAAGCTTAATATTACTTTTTATTAGTAAGAAAAAGCAGAAATTCACTTAAGCAAAGTCACAACAATGATTTTAAAAAATCCTTACAAGGCATGTCCTAGATTGGTAATAAATGCACCACGGTCTTCCTACTTTCTACATGTCGCTCTGTAGTTCTGCATAATGAATCATTCATTTATTTAAATTTTATGGGTGTGTACTCTGGGCCAGGCACTGAGCTAGGCATTGATCAGTTTTCAGATTGAGAGCTCCCTGTTATTAAAGAAAGCCAGACTTATATTCTCCGTACTGTACTTATTTTGTAAGGGGCAGAAATTCAAGTATTTTAGACACAGAGGAAATAATAAAGATTTTAGAAGAAACTTTAGTTAATCTCCTCAACCTCCAAAACCTTTAAAAGAAAACCTCATTCATTCTCCAAGTAATCTGGTAAATTGAGATTTTACCTTACAGGGCTGTTTGTAGTGAGAATACCTTATGGGCAACTACTTGTAAAAAATATAAAAATAGGAGGAAACAAACAAACTGTGTATTACCTAAAACACCAAGTCACTTACAGTAGATTTAAATACATTTTATTATCTCCTTTGAACAGCAGCTATCTTGTAGATAGATATCCCAAACACATCAGTACTATCCATATGACACTAGGGCTTAAAAATAAATTGTGACTGAAACATGGTTTAGATCTGCAAAAACAATCCTCAGAATGTATTGATTATGATACTTTATTCCTGAATATAAACCACTGGTCAAAATGTACATTGTTTTGATTTAAAAGAACATCTTGGATATTCTTTTAGGATGAAACATAACTCATATCTTTGTTATTAACCAAAATGTTACTTAAGATTTACACAATTCAACATATTTGCAAACTGCTAAGCCCATGGCATTTTCATATTCTGAATGAGAGAAAAAAGAAAACACCAAACTTCATGCAAGGTAACTCAGGAGGAAAGTTCTTGTTTTTAAACCATCAGTGGTAAGGCAAATTCCATAAAGTTTGATTGCTCTTTGGATTTGATCAGTGTTTCATGAACGCATGTTAAGGCTAAAGAACCCAGGACAAAATATCCCCCCAAATTCATGTTTCCAAGGAAATATTTAAAAAGAAAAAAAAAAAGTTTTGCATTGAGACTTGACATGGAATTAATTGAAACACAGGAAGTGTTTCAACATTTTCTTCAAGTGCTGCTAATGGGGAGACAGACCCATAGGTCCCTGAAGCAAAGGACAGAGGCCCTGGGCTTGCTTCCCAAGAGTAACTGTTTTGGACAGTACACGTTTTGAGCCTTAAAAGTTTCTTTTTCAAATTTTCTGATGATCTCAGGGAGAGAAGCTGAATGAGGTATTAATGCTTAAAATCTCCTTAATAGCAGGAGGTGGCTCAGTGGCATCTGCCACTCACGGTTTCGGGTAGGGCCAGTGGGAACCTGGAAGCTGAATCCAGAGAAGAAAGAAACCAGAGTTTTGGATCAAATGGGAGAAGTAGAAGGAAATAAGGGGTTTTTAGCAGGAAGGTCTTAGGGCCCACCAGGCCCAGAGCCCTCTCTATGTCAAATGTCAGACAATTTATCTCCTTTCTCACAGCACAAATGTAAATGAAGTTTTACCTGTAAAATATTCTCCAAATTCTTGTTCTAGCTTAATTGCACGGTCATAGGTTTTCTTGGCTTGTTCCTCTGTTAAACGCTTATTCATCTCCCTGGGAAAATGAGAGTTTGCTATTAGAACAGAAAGGGAACATACCAAATCCTGAAAAACTACAATGCATGGCAAAAATGAGTCTTGCAGGAAGCCTAGTGTAATCTTAGCAGCAGCCTCCTAGTCCTCATCGGGACTCCTCTTTGCTGGAATATTTTCAGCCACAAGGACTCCCTCCCAGGGGGCTCACTCTCGGAGGGCAGTCTCTTGGTCCCACATGGGACTGAAGCAGAATCTGTCCTGCCATGATTTCCAGGCACTGGTTCTGTTCTCTGCAGCCCCGCAGAGTAGGACTGAACTTCCTTCCTCCATGTCAGGCCCTTGGGTCTTTAAGTCAAGTGCTGATGTGTCCCTCGAGGCTTCCGCTTTGCCAGGAAAAACTGTCCTGCTTCCTTCATCTATTCTCTCATTGGATATAATTTCCAAATCCTAACCTTCCTGGACACCCTTCCTTAGACTTTGTTCTCATCTATCTCAACCTCTTTTGAACATGGGATGTAGAATTGAACACAGTCTTCTGGGGTGGCCAGAGGGAGGAGAGGAGAGGAGATGGAGAGAAGGGAAGACACATCACAGCCTTTCAGAGCTCATTATATCTAAGAGAACAAGACTCAACTGTTCTCAGGTCCTGACCTCGCAGAAAGCTTTGATCTCTCGACTCTCCCACCCTCCCCAAGGGCTGCTGTTCATCTTCAATGTGGGCAGGAGACATGTGGAGTGGAGAAAAAGACAGTGCTTCCAACGAATTATAGAAAATGTGACAGGCCCCTCAGGCGTGTGTATCTTTCAGGCCGAAAAAGCATTCTGTAGCTTGCGCGGCTCAAGAGCCCTGAACTTCCTCTGTTTTTATAATCAATGGAATTTCAAGGAGCTGCTAAAGATGGCTTGAATTAAAGACACAGAGAGAATGGAACAATCAAAAGCGCTGGGACCAACATATTTTCAAACAGACTCTAAGCAATTCATATCAAATAATGAGCCAGAGAGAGGAGCTTGGCAAGAAGGAATCTCCGATGCTTATTTTGTTTATTTTTGGTCGGACAGAAGAACAGGCTGTAAAGGAATTACGCTGGGCATTCTCTGTCCTTCTTTCTGTTAGTCTGTCAACCACTGGTGTATCATTGACTGTATGTTAGTGCTGCTTAATCAATCGGAAGATTATTTAAATCTAATCTAGTCTCAAGGACAAATTGAGGAGGGGGGAAAAGGGAGAATAACCTAATCTATTGATTCCCAACCAGTGTCAGCTTTATCCTCCCATGTCCTCTAGGTGTTAACATTTTTTGCCAACCAAACTGTACTTATTAAGTAAGAATTATTTTATCTTCCCATTTTTTCTTAATCAAAGACTGACAATCATTGCCTCTGATCATCATAAGAATACCAGTGTGACTGCACTGATAAAAGTTCAGCCAAGAGCAAAGACAGTTTGGTTGGTCCATCAGGATGCATCGCAGGTACAGGCAGAATTCTGAAGGCATTGCTGCCTTCGCATGTCACTTTAGGATGCCAGACATCTGGGTCTGGAGCATGTAGTCTCAGGTTAATTCCTTTTTCAGAGCAAGTAACTGAGGTCAGAAGTAGTAAAGGGACTTGCCTAAGGTAAAAGAGTGAATTTGATGTAAGAACTCAAAGTTTTTTTTTTTTTTTTTGAAACCAATTTTTAGTGAAATAGACTTTCCAGTATACCAAGACTTTCTTTCAAAAGAGGCCCTTATTTAGAAAAACACAAAACAAAACTGAAGT
This sequence comes from Hyperoodon ampullatus, assembly GCF_949752795.1. Classification (NCBI taxonomy): domain Eukaryota; kingdom Metazoa; phylum Chordata; class Mammalia; order Artiodactyla; family Ziphiidae; genus Hyperoodon; species Hyperoodon ampullatus. The sequence continues at coordinate 49,988,823 of NC_136920.1, read as the reverse complement.
CTGACACTAACACAATTCTGGACTTGATGTTGATGGCTGCAATATACAGAAGTGGGAGTTTCCTGAAGTCTTGTTGAAATAAACTCATCTTCAACTGAGGGATGGTATCTATAATTCTCTTCCTAAACAGCACTAGCCCTAGAAGCTTTGAGTGGCTGTCACTCTTGGGTGGCAGGAGATGCTGGGCTAAACCAAGGTATCTTCTCACAGAAAGAAAGTGTTTTGCTCCAGATGTCAAGAAATCATGTAGTTCTGGATCTTCTTTGACATCCCTGGCCCATACTGATCTGTCTTCTCTGAATTCCCTTTGCATTTACTGTAGCAATACTGAATTTAGGATCTTATCCTCTAATACATGAACTTGTTTTGTCTCCCTGCCCAATCTGCTAGTTCTTTGAGGGCAGAGACCATGGCTTGTTCACTAGCATGTGGAATGGAGCTGAGTCAACACTTAACTTATTGAATGAATAAGTGAATGAAGAAATGAAACAATGAATGACTGGAGAGCTAGACAAACATAATTATGATACAGTTGAAGACAGAAGTAAACACAGGCCATCATGGGAGCAAGAAGGTAAAAGCAGATTGGGGTGGAAGCGTGGAGAGCCACAGGAAAGCTTCTTATCGCCATGGGATGGGGGTGGGGAATAGAAGTCACATGGCGGTACAATGTAAAAAAACACCTCTTTCATACACGCCGTTGATTTTATGCTCCTCTGAAGAGTCATCTACGTATGTGCTAATAAGTGCTGTGGTTTGATGTGGATGATGCACTTGAGAATAATGTGTGTGATGATGTATCAGTGCCTAAATGTGACAGCTGCCATGCTTTTGTTCCAGGTGACCTAGCCTTCACCCCTCCCTGAGGAATGGGAAATTCATGCCAGCTTTGCTCCTGAAGTAAAACCCTCAGAAAAAGAGTGAGCTAGAAAGTAAGCATCTAGCATTTCCTAATAAGATCACATTGGTTTGAATGTCACCGTTACGGCACTACGCCATATGATGTCAGAGTCAGCAAATGATGTCAGAGTCACTATCTCACTGTGGAGTCCAGCCTTCAGCAGGTTTAATTTTCCTGATGATACACGGCCGTGACAGGCAAAACTAAATAAGTCATCTCATAGTTGTGGGAAGCAGTAGACCTTCTCCTACTGAGCACCAGATGGGAACATCCCCCAGTGTTGCACTGAACCAAATGTGCAGCTTCGGTTTCTCCCTCAGGCCTCCCTTCCCCGGGAAGCCACTTATCCCATTGCATGTTTATGATGTGAAAACTTATTTTTCTATTTCTGAAACGGGCCTTTAAGATGCTGTTCCCAGGAGGTGGGGGCCATATTTCTATTCTTCTTATTAATGTTAGCAGTACTAATAACATCTACGAGGCCCTTCTCAGATTATAAATCACTTTTACGCAAGGAAATTTGCGGTTGCTTAATTCACTTTGCTCAATGCCCAACACAGTAGCTTACATGAGGAGGAATTTAATATGTACCATTAGGGATAATACTATCAACAACCATTATTTTATCTTCAACACATATTTTTCCACAGTGCTAGTTGTGGGCAAAGCTCTTTATGATATAATTTAATACCTAAATTCATGGGGCAGAAGGTACTAAGAGTGACCTCCTGACTTTATTTTTTCATCCTGGTAAGGACCTTTGTCCATCTTTTATTTATGGGAGTCTATTCTGCTTTTAAGATATAGCTCTGGCAATTTCCCTAGAGATCGACTATGTATTTAACTTAATTCTCTTAGACTGCAATTCCAGCTACTGTCGCTTCTTCCTTCTAGAGAAGGTGCCGAATAATTGCTCGATATCCTCTACAAGTAACTGCTTTCTCCTCTGGGATGAATGATTTCATTTTCTTTGGTCTTTCCATAAACACTGTTTTCTGGTACTTTGTGGTTCACTTCTGAACCCTGTCAAATGCTCTAATGTCTTGAGGCCCAAATGGAAGCATATTTGGGCAAAGCTCTTACAATGGACACACTGGTGTCATCTTTTGTGGCCTCTTGGAAATGGCACTGTTTACATAGTTTGTAATGATAAAATAGTTTTATTCCTCTTACAATAAAGTAACTTGAAATCTTTTATAGTAATAATAGCTACCATTTAGTGAGTGCTTATTATATGCTGAAGACCATATGGAGAACTCTACATTCAAGACGCTGTTTAACCTTGACACTAGCTCTATGAGGTCTGCATCATCAATGTGCTTAGTTTAGAGGTGTGGAACTAAATCTTACAGATGTTAAGCAAATTGCCTGAGCTCACATAACTGAACAGTGGCAAAGGAAAGAACCAAACCTAGCCTGACTAATTTTCAAGTCCCTGCTCTTAGCCTTTTTGCTCTGCTACTTTTATGGCTACTGCAGCGTCACTTTTGTATGAGAGTGGTCTACAAAATAATGCCACCAATTTCTATCAAATTGGCACAAAAAATATTGTTACTTTACAGCCAGATCATGAATATCTGCCCATTTTATTTACTGATTTTTGCAGGAAGATATATTACACATTCTCTTAAAGATAAAAAGAACAAAAAAATCCAAGTCATCCATTTTCCCCTTGTTTATAAATGTACACAGGTCCGGAGCTATTGGTTAAGCTTGTAGATGTTTTACTGCCAGGCCACTAAGAAAACTCCCTATTAAGGACAGCGGTCTACATAACATGAGGTTTTAATTAAGAAACATGAGAATTCTATGCTATAACAACATGAAATGCCAATGGAAAGAGTCTAAAATATTGTTTGCTCCCTCTATGAAAACCCACACATTTAAAAAAATTTACTAGTGGAATTGCTCTCCAAAGTAAGAGATAATTTAAAGATGATTGCTTCCTATCATTTGGAAAGCAAAGCAAGATAAAACAAAAACAAACCAAACCAACCTACCTTCAAAACAGCAAGACAAAATGAAAATATCACACACACAAAAACAACTTGTGAAATGAAAATAAAAATCAAGAAACATTAGTGAAGACATTTTAAGGAATTATTGACATTATGTCTCTAGTGGTTCAAAAGAACTTTCACCTATCATTAAAAAAGGGAATTCTTAAAAAAAAAATCAACAACGGCAGTTCCCATTTGTAAGCATTTATGACAAAGAGCTGTTAACAATTTGCTCTGTCATATGGAACAGGGGGCTGGATGAAGGCCGCCACTGTCCTCCACTTACATCAGAGGTTCCAGAGACTTGGGTTTAATGAAGATGGCAATGGGATAGAGCTGGGCAACTTGTAACCGCTTGATAGCATTTCCTGATACGTCAAGTATACAGTGTTTGCCCTGGAAGAAAGAGAAGAAAAATATGGAGTTAATCCAGGAAGAATGATCATAATCAAACCAAAAGGAAAAAAAAAAAGTAAGTATGTTTTAGAGGGAGGTAAAAGATACTGGATTTCAAATTTTGCAAAAGAATCACTGCAAAGCATAAACAAAGGTTGATATACAGGGTCATAACCAAATGTTTGCAATAATTTATATTTCTTACTCCTTTACTAAGTGTCTGTCACTGGGATAGATATTTTACTTGTGTTATCTCAGTTAACTTTATTTCCTTAAATAAATACCTGATGCTTTGCACAAGGAAGCTGTGTAACCATATGTAATATGACTGAGTCCACCCTCATGAAATGCTCATAAACCATATCTGAAAACAACTGTCAAAAAGAAATTCCCAAATTGTCAAAGAAGAAATTCCCTACCTATGAGGTACATATTATCAACTGCATTTTACAGAAGAAAAGACTAAGGCTTAAAAATACTAACTTGCCCAAAGTCTCAAACCCAAGTCTTATTGGCTGGAATAAATAGATATCTTATTGTCTCACCCTGACCAATGTTAAATCTGGAAGAATGGTAATCATGTGAGTTTAGAACAATCCCATAAACATTTGCTGAGTGTTTATATGTATCCTGCCTTCGACATGCTCAGTCTAGTATAAAGCAACAGACAGATACAAAGAGTTACCTTAAATATTTTATCTTAAATGCTGAGAGACAGGCTTGCATAGTGTCTGTAAATATCTTGTTTCTTAACAAATAAAAACCCTATTACACTATAGCACACCTCATTTAACTTGGTTTCCACTGCAATGAGTGCTCAGAGCAAGGAGCTGCTTTATAAAGTATTTCTGGAAAAACAGACACATTTGCCTCACATCATATTCTGCCTCCTGGAGGGAAATGGCTTCATTACCCTGAGGCTAAAGAGCTTTACAAAAGAAGAGAAAAAGCATACTATGCAAATAGAAACAATCTTAAATCAATAAAAGGGGATAGAAACTCATCCATAATATCCATGTAAAAATGAAGAGAGTCCAGGGAGTACTTGAGCTTTTATAGGAGAAACACACTAAGATGGCTCAAGCCTTTATCACTTAAATAAATTCCAAGTTTGCTATCTGTGAAATGCAGCAGTTATATAAAATGTCTAAATGCTGTTTGATTATTCACTGGCCAGAACAGTTCGAGATAACAAAGGTTGTGTCTACGAGAATAGATGCCATTATCCGGGAAGCTGATTCGAAACAGTATGATATAGCTCAAAGAAGCCAACTTTCCAGAGAGAAGAAAGCAGACCCACCTTCTTACTGTATTCTCAGACAGACAGGAACATTTCTTGTTTAATCTTTTTAACCAATACATTAAAAGGGGGGGGAAAGGTTGTGTCAAATCAAATCAATCCAACAAATATGATTGCCTCTTAACTCTTTTTTTTCTTCTATGAAATTGGTTCTCTGTGTTCATAGGAGATTAGGATCTTTCTTTAGGCATTAGGATCTTACCTTTAGATCTTAAAGGTACACTGATTAGGTTCTCTGTGTTCATAGGAGATTAGGATCTTTCTTTAGGCATTAGGATCTTACCTTTAGATCTTAAAGGTACACTGATTAGGTTCTCTGTGTTCATAGGAGATTAGGATCTTTCTTTAGGCATTAGGATCTTACCTTTAGATCTTAAAGGTACACTGATTAGGTTCTCTGTGTTCATAGGAGATTAGGATCTTTCTTTAGGCATTAGGATCTTACCTTTAGATCTTAAAGGTACACTGAAGTGCTTTCCTATCCTATTCTCTCTTGAACATTCTTCTCATTTCCACGCCCTTGAAATTATCAGGAGGAGGGGAATCACAGCACCTATACCTCCTCTGAGTTAAAATATCTGCCAGCAACAGTCCAGGCAGTCCTCCCCATCTATCTACCCCTCCACCATTAGGATCTCGAGTTTTCAGGGAGATAAAAAGTTAACTCCTGCTAACAAAAAGAATTGAGGACCCTGATCTAAACAATGAAGAGTGACAAAGTTTTTAAAGTAAATTCAATGTTGTGGCCAAAGATAAGTGAGTCAAGGACAAAGTGAATCTCCATAAACTTCAAGCTGTTAATTGCCTTTAGGTTTATAAGCTCCTTTCCTCCTCTCCCTGCCAGGTCAGTCTTTATTGAGATTAGAGTAAAGATTAATGATCTTGCTCTAAAGGGATTCTCTGCTTAGAGGTCTTAAAAGGAATATTTAATCAAAATTTACAACTGAAATCAGGAAAGAGTAATGACCAAAAAAATGCAGTTTGCCACTTGGGAACCTTCTTCAGGGGAGACGTAAGATGATTGGGGAACATACCCTTTCTGCTACAAATCTCACAGACTGCACACTGGTTCCATACAAGTTGTCATTGTACTGGCCGGCTTCTATAAACTTGTGCTCTTGGATGTCTTTCTCCATTTGTTCTCTGGAAATGACAAAGTGGTAGTCTCTGCCATCCACCTCGTAGTCACGCTTTGGCCTCGTAGTATCTTTATAAAACAAAAAAGATGAAAATAAGGTAACTTTATACTCATAAACTTCCTTTATACATATATTTTTACACCCTCAACATAGATATATAAAAATATGTAATATGAAGGAGCATGACATAGTAGCAGGTACCAGGCTTAGCCTCCCACTGTAAAGACTATAAAACTAGACAAAATATATGGAAATATATTTTCAGGCATCAGACAACAGGCAGTGCTGGGCTGTAATACTTAAGAGCAACACGAAGGGACTCTGCATTATTCCATTTTCATTTCCAAATGGAGAGTGTCTAGAGGTCATGTAGTGCTAGGAGACTCTGAAGTTCAGCCAGACTGTGAATTTGGTTGAGACGCCAGAAGGGCTGCATTTTATGAGGTTACTCTCGACTTACTATAGATCCACCTTCAGAAACCCTAAAACCAAGTCAAAACTGGAAGAAGCTGATTTGTCAGTAAATTATTACCTGCCAGAACAAAAACTTAATATTCTATAAAGGAAGATAACAAAATCCAGATGCCCAATAAGGTAACATCACTATGTCTAGCACATGATAAAAGATTATGGGACAAGAAAAGAAGTAAAAAAATGTCTCATATTAAAAAATGGACATGCAGTATAAATATATTCGGGGATTTTAAAAGATGTAAAATGAGATGGTCACAGTTAAGGAGGGACTAAAAGTCATCAACTCTAACCATAGTTAGAAATGGTTAAACTTTTTGGCAAGAAGAGAGGGGAAAATAATTTAACATTATAAATAAAAAAAAAAGTTAAGATAAATGTCGCATGATATCACTCATATGTGGAATCTAAGAAATACAACAAACTAGTGAATGTAACAAAAAAGAAGCAGACTCACAGATACAGAGAACAAACTAGTGGTTATGGGGCGGAGGGGCAATATAGGGGTGAGGGGGTGGGGGGTACAAACTACTGGGTGTAAGATGGGCTCAAGGATGTATTGTACAACACTGGGAAATATAGCCAATAATTTTGTAATAACTGTAAATGGAAAGTAATCTTTAAAAGTTGTATTAAAAAAAAAGAATACAGGAGGGAGCAAGATACATTCTATACCTGCACTGCTCAGTGTGGTCACCAGCAGCCCCATTCAAGAGCACTTAAAATGGGGCTGGTCCATACGTGTAAAATACACACTGGATTTCCGAGACTTACTACCAAAAATTATGAAATACCTCAATAATTTTTATACTGATTACAACTGAAATGGTATTGTTCTAGATATATTGGGTTAAATATAATTTATCCTTAACATTAAAAAAATGTTAAAATATTTTTGGTCTTTGACCCAGATATTCTTCTTAGAAATCCATCTTTAAAAATTACCAAAACTTTGGATGAAGTTTTATCATTAAAGATATTCATTACATTAATTTGTAAATTATAAATAATTAAAACACATAATTATAATTATATTTGAGTTATAATTCATAATATTGAAAAGTAGAGAAAACCCAAAATGCCCATAAGTGAGAAAGTATTAATTATGATATAACAATCATTTGAAATAGTTATAAAATTTTAAATAATATTAAGCAAAAAAAAAAAATATATCTAATATGTGCCCAATCATGGAAGAAAATGCATGAAAAGAAAGAATAGGTAGAAATCTATGAAAATATTAGCAGTGATGTTACCTCTGGGTACCTTGTGGGATTCTGTATTTTTATTTTCTTGTTTAACTTTTTATCATTTTCCATGTTTTGTACAATGAACATGTATTGATTTTCATAAAATAGTGCTATTAATTAAAAAAAGAGAAAGAGAAGACTATGCAAGGTGGAGGGGAAGTAAAATGGTGTTAAAGAATTTTTTTTTTTTTCTTTCAAAAGTGGAGGAACAAGCTGGGAGCTGTGACGAATGGCCTAGGGTTTGACCTGATCATTTCTATCTGGAGTCTCTCTCAGGGTATGTTCTGTGGCAAGGTCTCTTCCCAGAATCCTTGCTGGGAACAGTTTCATGAGATAGCACAGTGATCCTAGCTCCCTCCTGCCCATGTACTGCACACATGCAATTCTTGCTATCCTTCTGTATTCCGGGAGACACCTGCAGTCTTGAAATGTAAGAGACACTTCAGAGCATAAAGCTTAAAAACTGTAGAGTGAGAAAGAAATATCTGTTGAGATCAGATTTAAGAGCTCGATGATCTAATAAATTAAAATTCCCTGGTGGGTTTGTCTATGTACACAGAAGGCCTCTATGTATTTTTTTTTTTTTTTTTTTTTTTTTTTTTTTTTTTTTTGTGGTACGCGGGCCTCTCACTGTTGTGGCCTCTCCCGTTGCGGAGCACAGGCTCCGGACGCGCAGGCTCAGCGGCCATGGCTCACGGGCCCAGCCGCTCCGCGGCATATGGGATCCTCCCAGACCGGGGCACGAACCCGTATCCCCTGCATCGGCAGGCGGACTCTCAACCACTGCGCCACCAGGGAGGCCCAACCTCTATGTATTTTTATGTGACACAGTGGGAGTAGAGATGGAAGTGGTGAGTGGGTGGGTGGCGAATGGGAGGAGGGAGAGCAGATAGTCTCTTACAGGCATGTAGCCCTGAGTGTATCAGAGGGACCAGGAGACCTGATGATTGTCCATAATGACAAGAAAGCAGATTAAAGTTTGCAGTGGCCAGGAGGGTGGGTTAAAATTTTATAATCTTTCTTGTCTGCATCTTCCCAACTCCTGAGGCTGTGAAACACTTGGGAAAGGCTATTTTGTTTTGGAATGACACATGGCCCTAAGTCATCCTGAGGTGATTTTAATAGATGGCTTTGTTTCTGATCTCTTTTCTTGTAACTGAGGGTGATCATCAGTTAGATCCATTAAACCTGTAACCTGCCTTCACTGATTGAGCTCACTTTGTTGTTACAAAAAAAACTTGCATGTCCTCCAAGCGTCACACAACCCAAACGATGTGTTTGCCTGAGCTGTTTTTCGGGAACTCAGAGTCAGCTGCGTCCAGTTCGAGCTTGAGCTGGTTAAGACCACCGACCCTCCAACTGGGCAAGTGCCGATGTCCACTTGGTGACCTGACATCAGGGGGTCCCAAACTCCGCCCTCAGAACATGCTAATGCTGCGACTTTCTGAACATGCTTGCCACGAGGAAGCCTGTAGCTTACTTGCACCTGCACAGAACGACATCTACCTCACCTTTTTCTTATTTCCAATCACCCTTCCCCATGCTCCCCACACCTCAGACCGCCCTGCTCCTTCGTCCCACAAATATCCCATTTCTCGCCTTCGAGGAGGCGAGTCTGAGAGTCTGAGATTCGTTCTCCAGTCTCCTCACTTGGCTGCCTCGTGAATTAACCCTTCCTTTGTTGCAAACCTCGGCATCTCAGCAAACCTGGTTCGGTAATGTTATTCTATGGGAAAAGATGCTTCAGTGGCATTTCCATCAATCAATAAGAACATATCGATGCCTATCAATAATCCTATGCTATTTTATTTATGTAAAAAAATTTATTTATTTATTTATTTTTGGCTGCATCGGGTCTTAGCTGCCACACGCGGGATCTTTCATTGCAGCGCGTGGGCTCTTTGCTGTAGTGCGTGGGCTTCTCTCTAGTTGTGGCCTGCAGGTTTTTCTCTTTTCTGGTTTTGGTGTGCAGGCTCCAGGGTGCATGGGCTCTGTAGTTTGTGGCACACGGGCTCTAGTTGAGGCACGCAGGCTTAGTTGCCCCGCGGCATGTGGGATCTTAGTTCCCTGACCAGGGATGGAACCCGCATCCCCTGCATTGTAAGGCGGATTCATTACCACTGGACCACCAGGGAGGTCCCTTTTTAAAAAACAAAACAACAACAAAAAAAAACAAACCTACGCTATTTTAAATGCTATGGGAGATACAAAGAAAGGATTCATCCTGCCTTCTAGGGGACCACATCATTTACTCACTAAATAGAGAACAACACATGGCAGCATAGATGAAACGTGTTCAGCGGGGAAAATTAAATGAGATGCCTGGAAAATAGGTAACTGATGGTATCTGAATCACTGGAGAGACTACTGGAGGAACAAAATTACATTTTATCATCTCAAAGGGAGACAAGCTTTGTTTAGATACTTACGAGGCACACAGGAGCCAAATTTGTCAGGGAATTCAGATATCAAGTCGTCATTGATCCGATCCTTCATGGGGCCCAGAATAATCACTGGTCGGGTATAGTTTACTGCATAAATGGAAAGGAAGATGCAGATGAGGAGAAAGACTTGGAAACCACTGTGATCCTAAGGCAAAACTGCCAAACAACAAGAACTGGTAAGGGTATTACTTCAGTGGATAAACTGCCCATACAGCCCCGCATAGGGAAATTGATGTTTAACACTCAGTGTGTTGGCTGAGTCTACTTTCTGGAATTTATCTACTTTCTGGAATGTTTAATACCCAGTGTGTTGGCTGAGTCTACTTTCTGCAGGGAAAAACAACTGCAGTGTCTGTCAATGGAAAGAAACATTTGGAGAGGTTTTGCTTACTCTACAGTTATACCTACACAATGTCAAAACAACTACTGAATTTAGTCAATTGAATGGGAGAAAAAAGAATCCAAAGTAGCTATTTGACCACTGTTTAGGCAATGACTTTAAAAAGTAATCATCTGCAGTAATGACACCTTATGTTTTGCTTTTTGGGTTTTTTTTTTTTGCGGTACACGGGCCTCTCACTGCTGTGGCCTCTCCTGTTGCGGAGCACAGGCTCCGGATGCTCAGGCTCAGCAGCCATGGCTCACGGGCCCAGCCGCTCCACGGCATGTGGGATCTTCACGGACCGGGGCACGGACCCGTGTCCCCTGCATCGGCAAGTGGACTCTCAACCACTGCGCCACCAGGGAAGCCCACACCTTATGTTTTTATAATTTCTTTTCCTTAGCTCAAAATACTCTCCATACTCTGCTTGGATTTTCCCAATTCCTTTGTAATCATGGGGTTACAAGGAACTCTAAAGTTCATTTGGTACAATTCCTCCTCTGATGCCATTAGCCTCTGTATAAATTCCTCCCAGGCTTCGGAGCAGCCTAGAAGGTAGCTTATACCTTACGACAGGTCTGCTAAGAGGCCCTTCTTAATACTGAGTGGATGTCAATCTGCATGGAGATTTTATGCATCGATCCTGCACGTGGGGATCTTTATGATTTGGATGTGCTCTTTCCCATCTGGAGGGCAGTTCCGTTCTCTTGGGAGCTGTCGTTGCCCACATTCAGCAGGGAAGCTATTTGCTTGGTCACAGGGCCAAGGAGAGAGCACGGTCTGGCCTGGGAACTGCTGACTATTAAGGAGTTTATTTTCCTTAGTCCTTCACTCTTTCCCTTCTGTAATGGTGTCAATCAGGAACCAAAGCATGCTGGGAAACTTACTTTCCTGTCTTGTGACAGGCTCATAAGAAAGAATGAAGTCTTCTTGTCCTCCTGAGAAGAGAAAAAAGGAAAATTACGGTGGACTAACAACCAATCACAAACCACAGCTACAAGTCCTGCTCTGCAACCCAGGAAACAGACCCACTTCAGGGTTAATTTCCCTGCTCTCTCCCTCCTTGAGCCATTCCCCAAATCCCTTCACCCTCATAAAGCTGTTTAGCAGTGTTACAGTGCCAGGTGATCGAAGGTCATAAGTCTAAGGAACAACTGGAGGCTGGCTGTCTAAGAGACGGCCTTCCGTCTGACACTGAGAAATGCAGCACTATGGCATCATATCCAGCATTCCTACTTAAAAGGAACCCATTGAGTTCAAGGAGAGGGTCCTTCCAATAGTTTACTGCTACATTACCAGAATTTCTGGACCTTTTATTTCATCTTCCGTTTTATTTCCCAAAGAAGAACGTTCAAAAGCAAATGTCTGCTTGTTTCATTTATGAGACAAAAACTTCATCAGCACACACTACAGGGCTCGGAGGATTTTACTCTGTTAATTCATCAAGAAAACGCTGGGTCAATTAAGAAGATAAAAAAATTGAGGAGGACCCTATATCACTGGTTCTAATTGCTGCTAAATCTAGCCTTGAAACTTTGAAAAGAGAAGTAAGGAAGACAATGTAGCATAAGGGTCGGCCCCTTCCAGTGTCATTTGCTATAAGCCTTCTGATTCACGATGAGCCTCAAGTCAACACATAACCATGAAAAGTAAATTGGTTTTAGGCAATTATTTTTTTTAATCATCTATTTTGCCCAGTTGATGAACTAGGCACGAGATTAGTCTGATTCAGCTGCAAAACCAGAAGGCTCTATTCTTTTATTTGCATAGGCCCAGGACCAACTATCTTTTGGTGGGGAAATTGTTTAGGGTTGTTGAAAAGGGCTTTTTGTATGCTTTTCTATAGAGGAGGAGTGTAATATGAGGTACTGTTTCCTGAAACCAAGGGCAATGAGTCTCGTTGCTTTATCTCCTCATAGCCCCTGAAACACATTCACAGTCTGTCAAAGCCATGTGCTGCTCCTTCAGAAGTCACAGCCTCGGGTGAGTTAATTTCATAAAAGGAGTTAGTATTACAGACAGTTTTGATAATGACAACTGATTTTGGGAAATTAAGCGATATTGGGTAAAGCTGTGAATTACAGCTGTCTTCCCTGGGGTGGGGTGGCGGGGGGAGTGAGGGTGTCTTACTTTTTCAAGTGTGAGAAATGGCCCCAGGCCTACGTCACATCTTACCTCACCCTCAAGCAGGGCCCACTCTCAGAATGGCACTGCTAGGCTACTTCCTAAAGTCACGGAGAATAGGCATTGGTGCTTCTTCTAAGTGGAACCTACTCATGGCTGCTCCAAAAGTGTCCAGGGGACCTTCCCACATCAGGGCAGGGGTTTGGTATGTGAGGAATCAGATTCATGATTTTTTTTTTTTTTATTCAGGAAAGTGATTCCCTTAAAAAAAATGAAATGACTAAAATTTACAGAGGCTGGGCCAAAAAATAATAAAGGTGATTGATTGCTAAGCTCTAGTTATCTAAAGGCTGAGATATGCAGAGGTCATAGGAATTCAGAGGATAAGTGTAAAAATGGTCGGGGAAAAAGCATAGCTTTAGACATAAAAGCATGGTAGACTAACACTGCAATGCTAGACTAACGTCCAGAGAAATCTCCATGGAACGATTAATATGTGGTAGGAGAATCCTGACCATGGGATAGATAACAGAGGTTTTAAATATCAGGCGATACTTATGCATCTGCACCGGACTGGGAACCCCATACCACAGTCACCACTGTGTCCCCAGTACTTAACATAAAGAAAGAGGACAATGAATTTGCATTCTGATTCTAGTGGTAGGAGACAGGATGAGAAATGAAGCCAAAGACAGGTTCTACTTTGTGTTTCTGTCTATACCTTTCATTTTGGGAAGTGTGATTTTCTCTAAATAAATATAACACCTCGTGTTCCCATGGGAATCTCTTTACAATGGCCTTGCAAATCATTCTGATGGGACATTCTAAAGGCAAACCTTAAATAAAATATTTGATGTCAGTAACTACAATGTGTGATTCAGAAAACTAGGACAAAGCAACATAGCTTTGATTGACTTTGTTAGAACAGAGTTCTGCAGTTCTTCATTTATCCATTGCTTTCTGGTTTACTTCTAACCTACAAAAAGCACTGGTTCTTGTTCAGAGCAGTAAGACTGGCAGACAGCAGTGACAGCATCCCTTATGTCAAGGCCCATCCCAATTCTGAAGACCCTGTGACAACCAGGGACTATGTAAGGAAGCCTGCAGGGATGCTATGGCAGCTGGTATTACATAATAGCTGTGAACTCAGCACCTGAAACCAATTTTCACTTTCATGTTCAAGAATGAAAAGCCCTAGGGGTAATGGGAGGGAGATTACGAGGTGGAGAAACAAAAAAGCCACAGCAATGAAGGAAAGATGATTCATGTCTGCATAGCACTTTACAGGCTATAAAAGGCTTTCACAGCCATTGCCTCCTATTTTTCACAGCCATTTCTTTTGAGGTAGGTGCTCTGATGATCTCCATCTTACAGATGAAGAAGCTGAGGCTCAGAGATGGGGCCTCAGTTAGTAAGTAGTAGAGTCAACATTCAAAACTACACCTTTTTTGACTCCTTGTTGAGTATATGGCACTGTCTCAAAAAGGCCAGAGATGGAGAATTCTCTGTGGAGGCTGGGATATAGGGGCAGAACTTACAAATGAACAAACAGTGGGTGGCAGAGAAAGGAGCTGAACCTGGGTCACAGTCACTGACAGGGCATAAAGTGCTCCATCTGCAAACACCAACTCGTTTTTTTTTTTTTTTAATGCTGCTGTGTCATCTCCATAAAATAGTCATCCTTAGTAGTTTTTCTATCTTTTGCTCAGGAGGTGTCAGCACTCAGAAATAACAGCCAACACAAGGGTACGAACAATTACTTGGTCTTGTTTTGGCAACTGCGTGGCTGGAAAGGGGAGAGTGGCACAGTACTGGGGGTGGATGCCTGCGGCTGGCAGAGACTTAGCAGACACCATTGTAACCATCTCCACGAACACCATCTTTAAACTGGAAGCAAGTCACAGTAAGAGGGATTCGGAGTAAGACCCTAATATGCCCTCATGATAAGGAAAAACAAGTTGTTCTTTTTTAGAACTTTTTCAAAACTAGAAAAGAGAGAGGAGGGAAGTGAAGACCAGTGGCAGGACATTAAATGTTCTAAATTTAGTGTTTAGTGGCGGCACTGGATAAATTATGAAGAATTAACTGGGTTCCTAGAGCCATAGAATGTTAGTGCTAAGAAAGGGTTTGGAGTTCACGTGGTTTACAGGTGGAAAGTCTGTAGCACATGATGACGTCACTCCCCCTTCCGAACGCTCGACATGCACTACAAATCGATCATTGCCCGAATTACTGCTGAGCCTCACTTGGCCTCAATACTTTTCAATACAATTCTTCAGGCAGCTACTACCAGTTGGTCAAAGGGCAATCTTGATTAAAATCTGTTTCTTATATCTCTGTTCTAATCCAAGCTAGTCATTTTACATAGGAGAGAACTGAGGTTCAAAAACGTTCAGGGATTTCTTCAAGGTCACATGGTGAATTAGTGATTCAGTGTCTTCAAAGGATCTTGAGAAGATGTGTTACTGTACACAGTGCCCTTAAAATCAGGCTTAGTACATAGTTAATGCTATATTAATATTGCTGCTTGTATTAACTTGATAGGTAGTATGAAATGGTTGAAATGTACTAGATAAAACATGAAGAGGCTTGGATTACAAACTATAGGGAAGAGTGAAAATGTGTAAGTTTCAGAATTAAACTATCTTGATTGGACTTGCAGTGCCATCATATTGGTGAGGTGTATAGCCCTTTGGAACTTCAGCTTCCTCATCTGTAAAACGGGGTATTGAT
Organism: Hyperoodon ampullatus; assembly: GCF_949752795.1. Taxonomy (NCBI): domain Eukaryota; kingdom Metazoa; phylum Chordata; class Mammalia; order Artiodactyla; family Ziphiidae; genus Hyperoodon; species Hyperoodon ampullatus. The sequence continues at coordinate 49,973,683 of NC_136920.1, read as the reverse complement.
ATAAGCTATATCTCATAATTTTGTTGCAGAAATCAAATGAGATAATAATAGATGTAATAAAATTGCTTTGTAAGGACTAAAGAACTAGAGGAAGTATAAGGGCAAAACTTGAGAAGAGTGGAGAAAGGAGAAGAATACGGGCACCATTTTGACTGATTCCAGAGGGAAAGTCTGGGGTCTCCTCATTTCAGTATCTCAATTTCACTCAGATCATTTCTTCAAGATCCTTGTTTTGAAAATCCTACTTAACTGATGAGCACCAATGGGTTAGGAGGATAATCATCAGCTCCCCCATACCCATAATGACATAAAGAGCTTCACTGGGCTTTAAGGAAGGCAGGTCTTCAGCTTGTAGAGATTTGCAAGGCTTGAGATGGCATCTTGCATAATTAGACAATGTGCATTGTAACTAACTGCATTTTAGCTGGTGCTCAATATACTTGGACTTCGGAAAAAATAATTATTCTATAATTCTTGAGATGGTGCAGCAAAGGTCTGAGCTACTTATTAGAAACTGAGGTTAGTGTAAATTCATGTGTATGTGTGTGTATCTCAGAAAATATATGAGGCTTTCAAGTAAGGTTGGCACAATCTGTAACTCCAGAATGCAGTGTGGATGGTGCCCCCTGGAGCTGTGAAACACACGGGCCTCGGCTCTTCTTTCTAACCACCGACTATTTTTTTAGCCATTTTGTCCCTGAATGGACATGGAATGGTTCTAAGAGTAAAAAATAACACCTGAACATTAGTGAAAAGAGGTCTTTTTTGTATTTGTCCATACTGCTATCCACAAAACATAGAAGTTAGTCATAATTACAGCAAAAGCCAGGAATTCAGTAGAAAAATCCAGCCTGGTTTGATTTCAAAATGGCACTTTCATGAAACCGTGTCTGTCCCACGCCTCTGTCCTTTGTCATGCCAGTGCTCTTCCTGGAAAGTTTCTTCTTCAACTTACTGAGCTGGCAAGTGCCTCATCTTTCCAAAGCTCAGCTCAAAGGCCCCTTCCTCTTTGAAATCATCTCTGAAGCCCCACTATTCTTGGGCCAGACTTTTATTCTAGAAACAACCACACTTTATGCTTTTTTAATGTACTGATATCTCTCTCTCTCTCCCTATACGTGTGCTGAGTTCTAGAGTTCATTGAGATTCATATTGGGTCTTAAGGTGCCTATGAGACAGCATGACATAGAGCGGATGATGAATGAACTAAAGAATATTCCTCTGTAATTCCTCATATTTCTATCCTGGAGAAAGAAATATCCTTTTTTCCCCTCTAAGCTATGACAAAGGCTCTTCTTACTTTTGTTCATTTGTAAAGAAAACAATTTGAATGGCTAACCTTCTGTACCCTCAGATGAGACCCAAGCCAATATAATTAGACTCCACATTTTCTCTAGTAATATCCTAGAGTCCAGTTCCAACTCTTCTCTCTTCTCATAGATAATTCAAACTGCTTGCAAGTGTTTCCTTTATTCACTCAATAAACATTTATGTATACTTACTATTTGAGGGTGAAAAGAATTATTGATTTCATCTTGGAGCATTGCAATCAAAAACCTGTCAAACAGCTGAGAGCCTTGGTGCAATTTTTATAACTTAATGATTCTGGGAAGAACATTCCCATCTCTGAAGGAGAAGAGAGGGGCTTCTGAAATACTCTAAAAAAAGATTTCTGAAGGAAAAGGTAGTTCCTATATACTTTCCATAAAAGGAATTGAAAGAACAAGATTTGATGTTTTCCCTTTCTCTACCTGTATCTACAGGATGGAAGCACAACACTTAAAAATTGAAAACTGATGCCAAAGAAATTAGGGCCAAGGGTCTCCGTGAAACCCAACAAATAAGTTATATTTTCCTTATACTAAATTGAGGGTACTTCAGGCACAGGGAAGATAATCTTTGGTCACTTCTTAACCAGCCAGGTTCCTTTGTTTTAAAACCAAATGAAGAGATGGGGGAGGCAAATATTTTCCCAACTTGGGATAATCATAAAAGTATAAAAGTAGGAAGAATGTACAAATGTTAAAGATCACGTTAAGAACAAGAATGCTTTAATTCCTTTCATCAGCAGGACTTGTCATTCTGTTGAGGAAGGAAATGAGGGGGTTCTAATATTATTTGGTTGATCAAAGGCATCTCATTACAACTCTTCTTCATTTCGTTCTGTGGTGTGTTTCATCTTCCTCCTCCATCTGTCATCTTTCCTCTTTGGTGCTTTTTTTTTCTATTTTTCTACCAATCTGATTATCCAAAGCCTTTCTCAAGATCCAGATTGAATTTGTCACACTTCAAGAACACTATTTGACATTCCACCTCAAAAAAGGCATGGTTTTGTAAATTACCATGCTGTAATGGAAAAAAACAAAAATAAAAGCTATTCTATTCTTCTATTCTTGTTTTCAATTAATACAAGCAAAAAGACAAAAAACAAAACAAAACAAAACAAAAACCCAAAACAGAAACCTCCAACCAATTTCTATCTTGGTAGCTGAGGGTCATATGTATTGTGCCTGTAATTTTCTAATCTCCTCAGCAATTGCTTTTTGAGTAACCCGTTTCACTAAGATGTATAAATAAATATTACAGAAATTGCAAGGATCCCAGTAATAACATGTACCTATTTTAGTCACCAAAAACCTGTACGTGGTAAGAAACCACAAGAACAGATAAAAAGGATGTGCTTGGCATTTGGTGAATATTTTTATATCACTAAGCAAATGGCTTGAGGTGACCAAACAAACACCAGAAATAAGTTGTAAATAGTTACCTACCTTTTCAGTTAAGCTTTCTGATCCAAGATTTGTTCACTTTTAAACAAAATGTGAGCTCCTTCAACATTAGAGGATGAAACTTTTTCATCTCTTCCCAACCATCAAAATTTAAAGTTAGATAAAACATAGTATCTACCTCAAAATATTAATCAAGGAGAGAAGAGATATATAAGGCTCATGCTCCATTTAAAAGGAACACTGTAATTTATCAGGATTTCTCTTGTAAAGGGGAGCCAGGAACAGAAAGGAAAAGGCAAAATGAGAAGGAAAATAAAACCATGACAACTTTTCAACCTTCCTGCATGGAGTTTAAATTATTTTGGAGGGCAGAATGTCAGAATCCACCAAGTTGAACTTTATCCCCACCTTCTCTAGGAAAATTGCATCATCAGGCCACGGCCAACTGAGGTTGGAGTCATTTATTAGCAAGACTGCTACCTCTCGCACAAATCACATGAGTCCACCCATGGCCCTAGTGTCTTTGGTATCTTCCCACATCAGATGATGATTTCATTTCAAGCCATTTGCTTTGGATGAGGATGATAAAGGGCAGCAATTGAAAAACAACGACAGCAAAAATCTGAAATGCACACCACAGGCAAAGGGGCAATTGCAAAGAAAAGAATCACAAACCAAAGCAATAACTTACGGTAGCTACTTTCGCTATCGCTGGCATTAGAAGAAGCATGTTCTGCAAGAACAGCACAGCAAATTAAGGAGATACCAAGCATTGAAGAGCAGCCAGAACTTAAAGGAATACCATGCAAGGCTACTAGAAATGTGTGCGAAAGGCAAGTAAGAGGCCGTAGAGGAGACGCATTAAGAAAACTCAGAGAAGATGAAGATGAAAACTTTATCTCTGTTTTCCAGGAAGCTACTACTTGATTGCTGTATCTTCTTTTTTAGCAAACAGTAAACTATGTTTAATTATAAAAAATGCATAATGTCCATCTAAGCACTTTTCTTTTTATGAATACTTTGACCCATTCACGTTGCTCTGATTTTCCAGATTCTTGTTACAAAGGTCAATGTCTCTCAACTGGATGTTCTTGACTATAAATTCAAGAGATTCTGGTATGCAGGGACTGTTTTCTTGCAGGCTTTTTGTTGCTCTATTTTGCCTTTAGGTATTTTGCAGGAATATTGCATTTCAAATTGCCAATTGATCCCTGGAATCCCTTGAATTTTATTTTTATTTAAATACTTCCTAAACTAATTCACAAGATGAAAGGGACTGTTGAAGCACCTTCCTGCTTCAGTAAGTGTGTAGGGAATCTTGGAGGAAGAAATGAGTCACTGAAAAATGTTTTATGAGTCAGTTCAATATTTCCTTATTTTTATTTTAAGATTCTTGCTTGGATAGCTATTAGGTTCTGGAGGAATGGAACAGGCAGAAGATAAACAGTCTGATACTAAGCACAGGTTCTGGCACGAAGTATGTTTTTAATTCATGTTGAATGACTGCACAAGTATACGGTGATATTTCATAAAAACACAGTTTAACTAGCATAACAGGGACGTATTGGTTATGTGCCAGAATTAGGGCTTTATTTCCAAAATCACTTCCTTTCATCTGTACTATTTATTAAGCTATAGAAGATAAATTCATCAACTTACTAACTTCTTTGTATATCAGGCTAATTGAATGAAGAATATGTGACTATTTGATTTCTGAAGCTCATTAGCAATGAATTCAGCTTTTTAAAAAGCGACAACTGTTGTATGTCTTTAGAAAAGAGGAAAAGAATATAGAACATTATTCTCTAACAGTTAAAAAAAGTGCTTTAAAATGTATTTGCTATTATAGATTCTTGGATGGATTAGTTTTCATTTTTTAGCTTTATTAAGATATAACTGACAAATAAAATTGTAATATATTTTAAAGTGTACTGTGTGATGATGTGATACATGTGAACATTGTGAAAGGACTCCCACAGTTGTGTTAGTTAACACATCCTAGATGGATTAATTTCAGAGCATGAAACTAATGAAAATCAAAGCATGGGTTAAATTCACCCAAATCATTCCTCTTTGTGTGGGTGTTTGACCAGAACTGCATTACTAATTTAGGTACATATGTTACAAGTGCAAAGAGGCACTAGGGAAAGAAGTGTGGATGGATTAGTGTATATTTGTTTTTTGTTACTGAAAAGAAAGTCTAAGTACACACCCAACAATGGCATATCTTCACATGTGTGATTATCACAAGTACCTTGACTTGAAGATGACAGGTTTTTGTTTTGTTTTCGATTTTTACTTTTAAAATAATTTAGAATGAAGCTACAGTATAGAAATTTAGAACCATGCAGTGTTTTATTTAACAACCAATCTCTCTTAACATCAAGATACTGTTTAACAGAATTTTTCCATTTTGTAGGTAAAAAGAAATAAAAAATATGTTCCAGCTAAAGTCCAAATTATGGCTACCAGTAGTGTTAACTGGCAAATAACTTTACCTAGTGAAATCTGTTCAATTTTTAAAGAGTAAACAAACCTTTGGATTTAAAAGGGCATCATTCTAGATATAAAAAGGCATAACATATTTTTGACTCTCCAATAGCAACTACTTTTTAGTGATGTTCATATTAACAATATATTAAAATGCTCCCCACCCCCACTGAAAATTTAAGAAATTCTCTCGGGTGGTACTTGATGCTATCCAGATACTGTTGAAATCAATATTTGAATTTCAGCCACCAATTCAAGAAAAATTTCATGACATATTCCATACAGAGGCTCAAAGATAAAGTTTTCATCTTTAAGGAGATCAGTAGTTACTCTTGATCAGATTTTGTTTTCTAAACATACATATCTAAAAAAAAAAAGAGTCCAAATTAACAATTTGAAGGATGACGGGTATCATTACACAGGGTTATATAACCAGCTCTTGAAAACAAAGTCCAGCTCCATGTTATTTTGTTTTATAGAAATGAAATGAACAGCTTCTAAAAATATTGCCCACAGCTGTTAAATTAAAACAAAAGAAAACAAACAAAAATGAACATGTGATACAGCTGCAAAAGACACAAAACTGTTCTTAGTTCATTGATGCCTAGACAATGGAGTTAATATTAAAGAAAGAAAAATCATAGTATAGTATATTAATACACAGAATTATTATTTTTTATTAGTGCAATGGGACACAGAGTAAAGGCATTAATAACTAGAAAATTTTGAAGTTTAATATATTTTTCTTTCCACTCTAAACCGTAAAATGAAGATCTGGTTATGCAATGCAGCTAATAAATCACTGATAGAAAAACATATTAATACATATCTAAAACTTTAGCATACAAACATTTCAAGCAGGATCACCGCAAGTCAGAAAAAAAAATCAGTCAAAGTTAATAGCAAAGAATTATTCATGGAAGATCAAATAGCTTAATATTTACTTTTTGAGAATGCATGTTCCTTTTGACTATAACACAGCTCCTTTACCAATAGCAAAGTACAACCCAATTATGGAATTTGGCAAGGTCATTAAGTATGTCTGGGGGAAAAGCCAGAAGAAAGAATATAAAATACATTTCTGCTTTCCTGTTCTAGAGCATTTAACTCGCCCTTTCTTTCAACATGGCTTCTTGCTCCCTGGGAGGTATCAGGCGGCAGAGCAAGGGATGCCACGGCGGCATCAACACCATGCTGGTCACAGCACGCGGTCAGAAAGGGAAGGTGTGAACTGCAACGTAAGTTACAGTGCCTGAGACACTTTGCTTTTAAATGCTGACATGCAGAACAAAACGGCTGAAAATTGCTTTGTAGGAGCATTCACAGCTAGGTAACAAATAAAACTCGTATCTTGTGCATGCTAGGAGTGAAAGGCCCTCGAGAAAAGGAACAAAAGCGAAACTCAAAAGGAAAGAAAAAGAAAAGAAAAGTTACAGTGACCATTCCTGGGAACTTACTCAGAGTCTTTGTTCCATAACCGTCGTCACCTAATCCGGGGATGTCCTGCATGGAAGTCCCCAGAGAGAGCAATGAGAGAGGGAGAACAGCCACGGAAGAGGAAGGAAGAAGTCAGTGGAGTTGAAATGGATACTACCATGACAGACCGTGTTGCCTGAGCAATCTGGATCCCATGCTCTCTTCTTCTGAAACAACTTTCACCCCAAACTCCCTGGACTGAGACTCAAGGATTCGTAAAGCAACTCGAAAGGTTTAAGCAGAAGATTGTTATGAAAAAGAGAAAGGGTCAGCAGATGTCATTTTTGCTCACTGTCAGTATTGCCACAGCAACGTACCACTGAGAGCGATGATCCCCTCCAAGTTTCATGGCCAATTCTTAGTCTGAGCATCCACCCAATACAAGCTCACTGCTCAGTAAGGAAGTGCTTAATATTTGTTGGGAGGGAAAGAGTGAACAAATGCTAGTAATCAATAAAGGGAATTTAATAACTCCCAGTTAGCTAGCATTCCAAAACAATATATGTGGCAATGGAATCTAATATTTCTGTCCAGAAATGAATTTGTCTCGAGCCCTCGGAGAGTTGCATGATAGAAAACGCAAACCAGACCCAGTCCTGGTCACAGATAAATGCTGTTTGGAAGCAAAGTCCCTGCTTCCTTAGGTCCCTCTCCAATGCGTTCTGCAAAGAAGAGCTCCATCCAGGGAAGGATCCAGACTGCAGCCAAACACTGGTCACAGTAGTAAGCCCTGACCTGCCTGCCTGCCATGTTTGTTTGCCTAGGCGTGTGGCGTGGGGGAGCCTACATCATGCGTGTTGCCCGTGAAGGATTTTTTTCTCTTGTGTTGCAGGTGACATTCTCTTCGAGAAGCTACTTACGTTCAGGATCACTGGTTTCCTGCTCACTCTGCTCCTTGTTCTTGTAGAATGGGAATTTTCGTGAAAAGATGAAGCTCTTTTTACGCTTGTCATTGAATGACTGTGAAGGAGAAAAGGCATGGGGCAAAAACAGGGGACGTCTAATTGTTGTCACACTCATGCTGACAAAACAACTAGTTTGTAAAAGCAGAGAGAGCTGTAGTGACGCAAGTGGATAGTCTAAAGGGGTGTGGGAGGGTCCCTAAAGGCAGAGTTTAGTTTCCAGGAGTGTAAATTCTGAAAAATGACACCTTGGAAAAACTGTCTCCTAATTAAAAGGCAGGTAAATGACGATGGGGGAAATGAATATTAAATTGGAAGTAGAAGACCCTCTGTCTGGCTCTGTAACTTGCGAGTTCATCACCTTAGACAGGTAACTGAATCTCTTTGAACCTCAGTATCTACTTCATCTGCATACTGAGGATCATGACAGCAGCTCTTAGGTTGTGAGACTCATGTAAGGCAGTATAAAGTGCTATACAAATGTTATATTTATAATCATCATTATCATCAGGTAGAAAAGACTTTACTACAGATGCTAGACACATCAGTGTCTAGATGTCTTTTTAAATAACTGGAATTTGAGTTACTTCAGCTTGAATTTAATTAAAACCTCAGAGATGTGTGTGGATTTATGATATATGATAATTTAGTTCCCACACAGATATATGATAATTACAGTATTATATTTTCATTCAAAAGAGATTTTAAAGATAATTGAGCTCCAAGCCCTCACTTGTAGACAGGGGGCCAGAGGCACAGAGAGGCTGAGTCCCTTGCCAATATCACAGAGCTAGCTGGTGACAGTCAAGACACCATCAACCAAAATCTATTAAAATTACTGCTAAAGAGGTATTAACTTGATATTCACTCAAGCAAGGGAGATATAACGGCCATTTATCTATATTCTGATATGACAAGAAATAATGGAAGAAGCGCTGTCCTTAAAAATGTAAACCACTCCATTAGCTTAAATGAGGTGGAATTTAAAATAATACAGATAGACATAACAGAATACCTGTATCAGAACTTATTCATTCAAGTGAATATCAAATGTTTGCCTAAAAGACTTCTTAAGAAAATTTCATTTATTCCCACTGTTGCTGTTATGTAAATGCTATCTGGGGTTCTTCTTTGGGAAACGTGTTCTTAATCATTTTATAGGCTATAAGCCATGCAAGTCTTGGTAATTTCATATTGACGTATCATTTTAAAAACATGTTTTGCCAGCTTATTTGACTGACTTGGTTCTGAGGGTCTCTCTCCAAGAAACAAGATTTGTTACCACACAGGTATTAGTGTGACAAAGACTGAAGGTAATTTGACAAGGGGTATTCTAAAACGGTTTTAGCAATGACAGCTGATAGGAATAAATGCAGAGATAGCAAGGTGACTACTTGGAAAAAACAGCACTTGTTTGGATATTTTGGCCCATTGGCGGGAATCAGTTATGTGCTCTTATGAATTTGATGCTTGACGAAATGGTATAAATAACTTATTTTCTTTGTATACTCATGCACTCCTATGTCTAATATCCATTTTGGTAGTCATGTTCATTTAGGAAATATTAAAGTATTAAAATGTTGGCGCTGTCATTCAGTAATTCATTACTTTTTTAGTTACTAGGAAATTTCACCAAAGTCAGTTGAGCTTAATTTTATGTACTATTAAGAAGGCTTTAAGAAAACCAATAAATCAAATATTTAATAAATCCTGAAATTAGGCGACACATTTTGTACTTCATATTCAAGAACTAGAAACACATTCTCAGGGAAAAAAAGAAGTATCACTTCAGAATTTATTGCTCTGCTGACAGCACTTGTGTTCAATATAGTTTTATCATAATTTGTAATTGAGGGATTGGTGTCCAAAGACAAGGCTGGGAACTACCCCCCAAATTTTCCCAGTTAAAAAATGGTAAGTCCTTAAAGGAACATTAAATATTCTTGCATCACTCCAGTTTCATGCCACTTTTACATTTCAAGCATATTTAACTTCAGTAACTGAAAATAAAAGAAAAAAAATATCATGTAAGAATTAATGACACGTGATATTGCAAGATATGTTAGACATTTAACTCCAACGTTATGGATGGCTTGTCATGCAAAAAAAAAACCACTTACATATTTTCATGCAAATACAAAACAATGCCAGGAGGAATAAAGCCTGGGGTTAAAATGTAGACATGAATGCACAATGTGGAGGCCTTTGAGAGCCATATGGGGCCGCATGCAAACCACATCGTTTAAATTGTCTCTTGGGGTCAAAGGAAAACGAAAATGTGTTGTTTGTGATTCATTCTTTTATCTTTTCAAAGCAAGGACTGTAATGTGTTAACATTTCCCAAGTATGAAAATGTTGTGTATCATGAGTCATCTGATTGGGACATCATAATATTTAGCATCACACTTTTTAAAAGAACAGAAAATGCATAATAATTCCTCAAAAATAAAATTATCTAACATATCAGTCTATTACCGAAAGCCACTTTGTACTGGAGTTAAAGAAAAGGTAATGGAATCATTCATTGGTGGTCACATTGCCTTACATTTATGGACACAAAACCAAATCACAACTTCCCTTCACACGCACAGATTTAAAAGTCACACATTTAAGGTCTTAGTTAAACATTTCAACTAGAAGAGGTTATATGTGGTTTATGGTGCTCTAATCTATTCTTTATTTTGTTAGACATGTATAATACCATTATATAAGCTTTTGTTTTCATTGCTGTTAATTTTTTCTTTTAATTTAGAAAAGAAAAATCTGTTACACGAGTGTTAGGTGAGAATAATAAATCAGCACTTTTACTATTCATGGAACACATCGTTCTAAAGCAACTGACGGCTAACCTATAGCTCTATTAATCATACTTGATCAGTGCTATTTTCCTCTACATTACAGTATCTTAAATTCCAATCCATTGTCTTCATGGCAGAAAACTTCTTTGAGCAGAGATTTTGAAAATACCAATCACATGTGGCAAGTGGAAAGCTGGCATATCTAAGAATTCCACTGTGGAATTTGACCTGGATTATTGAGTTCTTATGAACAAAAATGGTAAAAAGACAACAAGTAACATTTGCTGAGCACTTATTATGTGCCAGGCTTGGTTCTAAAGGCTCTGCATATGCGAATCTCCACACTAACTTCATGAGGTTGGTACCATCATTATTCTCACATTACAGATGAGGAAACTAAAGTTTACAAATCTTCTGTTACTTGCCCAGAGTCACACAGTTGGTGAGCAGTAATGTTAGAATCTGAATTTGCAAATATTCCTGGCTGCAAATATTGCTGTTCTTAGAGCAAGAAAAGTTTCTGTAACTCAAGCCTGTTTCAAGTTTATATTTAAAATCATTAGCATCTGACTTTCTTAAGTGACACCGTAATCTGTCTTCTTTCCCACAGCTTCACTGCTTGGCAATTATTTATTTAAGCCATCAGATGCTATTGGCTTCAACAATATTTTTGTGGGATATCCTGCTACAATTTTTTGAGACCCTTTCATGTTTCTGAGGGTTCTATTCTATTGTACTTGTTTTTAAATAATGTACAAAAATAAAGTAAAAAAATTTCAGTGGGACAGTTTATGAATGGCTTTTAAAAGGTAAGTGCCCATGAGGGGCAAATTTATAGACAAAGTAGATTAGTGGTTGGTTGGGGCTGAGTGAGGGTAGGGGGTATAGAGAATGGGAAGTGACAGCTAATGCGTATAGTGTTAGTATTAGGAGAGATGAAAATGTTCTAAAATTAGATTGTGGTGATGGTTGCATAACCCTATGAATATACTAAACAACACTGAATTGGACACTTTAAGTCTGTGAATTGTATACTATGTGAATTATATCTCAATAAGGTCTTAAAAAATGAAAAAAAACCCTCTCCCTAACCTCCACACTATGGGATGAAAGCAAACAATCACAGCATGTTTTGAATTTTACTTGGTGTAAATATATTTTATCTTTAATTGAATGAGAGGAAACCTCCCTCCACAACCCTTGCAATCAATCAGATACACATGCCTTGTTTATCTGATTCTGTTGTGTCTCTGTTAAATGAATACCTTTCATGTTGTGACAGACATCAGAACACTCATTCCAGGAGTCAGCATATTATTACTGTCACTCAGAAGTTGCCAAGTTGTTAGGTCAAATGGCACAAAATTGTGCAGCCTGACCCCAGAATGTAATGGCATTGGTGAACTGGTTTAAGGTAAAATACACGCTTCATGAAGAAAAGAAACAAAACAAAAAACTCAAATTGCTCCTTCTCCCACCCAAATCCCATGTTTTTAAAGACACATGAGTGAATCTTGATGTGTTTTTATCCTTTTCGTTCAGAAAACTTTAAAAAGAGGGGCATTTTAAAGTTTTTCTTCTTCGTGTTCTATTTTTTCAAGCTTCAAATGTTTCATAGTTCTAAAAAGCCACATTCAAGATATGAATGTTCTCTGGGCAGAATTTGATTTAAATGTATACTGAGCTCATATACACCTTTTTCTGTGACCTCTTTGATCTCTTATAAATGTTTCTTTCCTCTTCATTCTTGTCTCTCCTCCTCTAAAATAATTGTGTTCCCTTTGGAAGGTTGTTACTATAAGTTTGGGCCACCACTTTGTATTATGCACATCATGTTTTCATACAGAAAAAAAGAGAAGTTTTAAACAAGAGAGGTCCAAAAACAAGTAACAATGAAACAAAGAGGTTGTTAAAGGAAAGACAAGAGTTGGCCTGAAATATGTCTGTTTTAGAAACGTGTCTGAATGCATGTGTGTCTGTAACAGTGTCCCAGGGTTCTGTTTGCAAGGCTAATGAATTAATGCATCTAGGCATTGAGCATCAATGGCTGGTAACATCATACACACAAAAAGACAATCAGATGAATGTGCTTCCTGATGGGAAAACAAAATATTACCACAAAGTAGTTCTGTAAACCTCTACTCTCAAAAGAAAAGGAAAGAAAACCCTCCCTTGCCAATGAGTCTGAATCTAACCAAACCTCTAGATCCAACTACCAGTTTACAGAAATAAAGAGGACAGAGAAACCTGCTAAATTATACTACAAAGAAAATCTGGAGCAAACTCTATAAGACAAATGACCTGGTTTCTTAAATATAAAAATGGAAACAAAAACAAAAAAATGGGGGAAAACATATAAATCAGAAGAGAACTAAGAGGGATCAACCAATTGCAATAGACTTCACTTCTGGTTCAAGCAAAGAAATTGTATAATAAAGAAACAAAAAAGCATTTATGATACTTATGAGTCAATTTAAGACCTGAAATAGATAGAATATTAATCCAATAATTATTAATTTTTAAGTGTGATAAATGGCATTGTGGTCATGCCATATTTAAGTAGTTACAGTTGAAATGATATAATGCATTGAATTTGCTTCAAAAACATATGGGAGAAACATAGTACTCTGACTACTTACCCTCAGAATATATTCTAAAGATAGAATTGTAAAGAAATTTTGAACTTCACTTAGGAGGCTTATTGTCGGTTGAATTCTGAAACTATTTGGTGTGTGAGTAAAGAGCAAGTGAGTAAAACACACCGATGTTGTGAAACAAGGTTATCCTTGTGAAAGAAGGGTAAGGTACAATCATGGAATGAAGTAAGGAGAGGAAAAATCTTATGATGGTAAAGAGTAATTAGAAGCATCTGCTATAAATTTATGATTTTTCTAAACAAATTTATTTTTCTTTCTCTGCCCATTAAAGGAGGCTAGATGTAATGATATCCCAGAAGCAAAAAGCACACCTGGTGCTCAGATTTTGTTTTCTAAATACCATTTCCTACAAAAAAGAGCTAGGTTTTTGTTTTCTTTTTGAGAAATGGCTGATTCCATGAGCAGGTAAAGTAAAAGGTAAGTCTGAAACATTCTGTTGGACTGGAAAGTAAAAAGTACTAAACATAAACACAAAAATAACACAAAATTTAGAAAACCTAGAACTAAGGATGGCATGTCAAAAGGACACCAAAGCCAGTTTAAAAGGGATCACAACAGCCAAATCTAGACAAGTTGAATACTAAAATGAATAATGACAGAAATGGAGTATAGCACATTGAATTAAAAAAGAAAATTGTAAGTCCATAAAGTTTACCCAAAATACCTAAATTAAATAATTAATAATGGGGAAAAAGAGAAAGTTCTCTTATGTAGAATGCTAATAACTAGAGAAGAAATAATAAAGTTAGGAAATCACCATTTTTTGACTACCATAATAATAATTAATTCAGGCAAGAATCATCAGTGGTTACTAAAACTATTGATTAAAAATTTGTTGATGAACAGGATACATTATCTTCTTTTTCTTTCATTTCTAATTTTATTGATTTGAGTCCTCTCCCTCTTTTTCTTGATGGGTCTGGCTAAAGGTTTATCAATTTCGTTTATCTTCTCAAAGAACCAGCTTTTAGTTTTACTGATCTTTGCTATTGTTTTCTTAGTTTCTATTTCATTTATTTCTGCTCTGATCTTTATGATTTCTTTCCTTCTACTAACTTTGGGTTTTGTTTGTTTTTCTTTCTCTAGTTCCTTTAGGTGTAAGGTTAGATAGTTTATTTGAGATTTCTCTTGTTTCTTGAGGTAGGATTGTATTGCTATAAACTTTCCTCTTAGAACTGCTTTTGCTGCATCCCATAGGTTTTGGGTCATCGTGTTTTTGTTGTCATTTGTCTCTATGTATTTTTTGATTGCCTCTTTGATTTCTTCAGTGATGTCTTGGTTATTTAGTAACGTATTGTTTAGCCTCCATGTGTTTGTGTTTTTTATGTTTTTTTCCCTGTAATTTATTTCTAATCTCATAGCGTTGTGGTCAGAAAAGATGCTTGATATGATTTCAACTTTCTTAAATTTACCAAGGCTTGATTTGTGACCCAAGATATGATCTATCCTGGAGAATGTTCTGTGTGCACTTGAGAAGAAAGTGTAATCTGTTGTTTTTGGATGGAATGTCCTATAAATATCAATTAAATCTATCTGGTCTATTGTGTCATCTAAAGCTTGTGTCTCCTTATTAATTTTCTGTCTGGATGATCTGTCCATTGGTGTAAGTGAGGTGTTAAAGTCCCCCACTATTATTGTGTTACTGTTGATTTCTTCTTTTATAGCTGTTAGCATTTGCCTTATGTACTGAGGTGTTCCTATGTTGGGTGCATATGTATTTGTAACTATTATATCTTCTTCTTGGATTGAACCCTTGATCATTATATAGTGTCCTTCCTTGTCTCTTGTAACATTCTTTATTTTATTTTTATTTTATTTTATTTTATTTTTTTGTGGTACACAGGCCTCTCACTGCTGTGGTCTCTCCCATTGTGGAGCACAGGCTCCAGACGCGCAGGCTCAGTGGCCATGGCTCACGGGCCCAGCTGCTCCGCGGCATGTGGGATCTTCCCAGACTGGCGCACAAACCCATATCCCCTGCATCAGCAGGCGGACTCTCAACCACTGCGCCACCAGGGAAGCCCCATTCTTTGTTTTAAAGTCTATTTTACCTGATATGAGTATTGCTACTCCAGCTTTCTTTTGATTTCCATTTGCATGGAAAATCTTTTTCCATTCCCTCACTTTCAGTCTGTATGTGTCCCTATGTCTGAAGTGGGTCTCTTGTAGACAGCATATATATGGGTCTTATTTTCGTATCCATTCAATGAGCCTGTGACTTTTGGTTGGAGCATTAAATCCATTCACATTTAAGGTAATTATTGATATGTATGTTCCTATTAGCATTTTCTTAATTGTTTTGGGTTTGTTTTTGTAGGTTCTTTCCTTCTCTTGTGTTTCCCACTTGGAGAAGTTCCTTTAGCATTTGTTGTAGAGCTGGTTTGATGGTGCTGAATTCTCTTAGCTTTTGCTTGTCTGTAAAGCTTTTGATTTCTCCATCGAATCTGAATGAGATCCTTGCTGGATAGAGTAATCTTGGTCGTAGGTTCTTCCCTTTCATCACTTTAAATACATCGTGCCACTCCCTTCTGGCTTGTAGAGTTTCTGTTGAGAAATCAGCTGTTAACCTTATGGGAGTTCCCTTGTATGTTATCTGTTGTTTTTCCCTTGTTGTTTTTAATAATTTTTCTTTGTCTTTAATTTTTGTCAGTTTGACTACTATGTGTCTCAGCATGTTTCTCCTTGGGTTTATCCTGCCTGGGGCTCTCTGTGCTTCCTGGACTTGGCTGGCTATTTCCTTTCCCACGTTAGGGAAGTTTTCGACTATAATCTCTTCAAATATTTTCTCAGTTCCTTTCTCTCTCTCTTCACCTTCTGGGACCCCTATAATGTGAATGTGGGTGTCTTTAATGCTGTCCCAGAGATCCCTTAGGCTGTCTTCATTTCTTTTCATTCTTTTTTCTTTGTTCTATTCCGCGGCAGTGAACTCCACCATTCTGTCTTCCAGGTCACTTATCCGTTCTTCTGCCTCAGTTATTCTGCTATTGATTCCTTCTAGTGTATTTTTCAATTCAGTTATTGTATTGTTCATCTCTGTTTGTTTGTTCTTTAATTTTTCTAGGTCTTTGTTAAACATTTCTTGCATCTTCTTGATCTTTGCCTCCATTCTTTTTCCGAGGTCCTGGATCATCTTCACTATCATTATTCTGAATTCTTTTTCTGAAAGGTTGCCTATCTCCACTTCATTTAGTTGTTTTTCTGGGGTTTTATCTTGTTCCTTTATCTGGTACATAGTCTTCTGCCTTTTCATTTTGTCTATCTTTCTGTGAATGTGGTTTTCATTCCACAGGTTGCAGGACTGCAGTTCTTCTTGCTTCTGATGTATGCCCTCTCGGGATACTTATCTTATAACAGATTAATCATTAAAAAGGTGGGTAGGAGCTTCCCTGGTGGTGCAGTGGTTAAGAATCCGCCTGCCAATGCAGGGGACATGGGTTCAAGCCCTGGTCCAGGAAGATCCCACATGTCACGGAGCAACTAAGTCCATGTGCCACAACTACCAAGCCTGCGTGCTACAACTACCGAAGCCGTGCACCTAGAGCCTGTGCTCTCCAAGAAGAGAAGCCACTGCAATGAGAAGCCTGTGCACTGCAATGAGGAGTAGCCCCCGCCCACTGCAGCTGCAGAAAGCTCGCGTGCAGCAATGAAGACCCAACATAGCCAAAAAAAAAAAAAAAAAAAAAAAAAAAATTGGTAAAAGTGCCTTTATGGTGGAGTAATCTGGCAGACACCACCTTAACCAAGTGATCAAACTTAGCATCACAATATAGTGGTATACCCTGATACCATGTGCCTCCTGATGGAAAGCACTGAGAAGTATACAGTATCACTGATATAATATCCTTGCCAAAAATGCATTAGATGAAGCTAACCATGAAGATAATCAGCAAATTAAAATTAAGAAACATCCTCTTAATCCTCTTATGTCACTGTCATAAAAAACAGAAAAGGCTAAAGAACCATTCTAGATTAAAGGAGGTTAAGGAAATAGGACAAATGAAATGCAGTGTGTGATCCTGGATTGAATTCTGGATTAGAACAACAACAACAACAGGCCATAATTTCTACAATGTCCTCTCGAAATAGTTCAGGGGAGATTATCTATCTATAAATATCTCATATATTTGAGAATATACAAAACAAGATTGACCATGAGTTGGTAATTGTTGAAGCTAATAGGTACAGAGGTTCATAATTCTATTCTTTCTACATTTTTGTAAGCCTGAAAATTTTCATAATAATGAACTTCGTCTCTTAACTTATACCATACACCAAAATTTTCTAGAGATAGATTGCAGACCTAATTCTAAAAGCTTGAAGTATACGATTTCTAGAAGAAAACAGAATATACTTGTAATCTGAGGAAGGCAAAGATTTTGTGGATAAAACATAAAAGCACTAATGGTAAATTTTAAAAAATGGTAAACTGGATTTCATCATTAAAAACTTTTGCTTTTCAAAAGAGGTCATTAAGAAAATAAAAAACCAAGCCACAAACTGGGAAACAATGTTTAAAATACGTACATCTGATAAAGGATTTTTATTCAGAATATTTAAAAACTCCTACAACTGAACAATAAAAAGCAAAAACATACAATATTAAATGGGCAAAAGACTCAACTGGATATTGAACATAAGATATGCAAATGGTCAGTAAGCATGTGAAAAACATCATTAATCATCAGAGAAATTAAAGCCAAAGCAAGATACCACTCCATACCCACTAGAGTGGCTGAAAATAAAAAGACTGACAATATTAGGTGTTGGTAAGGATGTGAAGCAATTGGAACTCTCATATAAATTGTTAGTGGGAATGCAAAGTGGTATAGCCACTTTGAAAACACTTGGACAGTTTCTTGTAAAGTTTATCATACAGCTAACCTATGATTCAGCAATTTACCCTTAGATGTTTACTCAAGAGAAAAACATGTCCACAAAAAGGTGTGTATAAGAATGTTCATAATTCCCCAAATGGGAATTCTAATGTCCATCAACAGGTAAATTGATAAATTGTGATATATTGATACACACAATATATTGCTATTGCTACTCAGCAATAAAAAGGATTGAACTACCAATATAAGCAACAACATGGATGAATCTCAAAAGCATTATAAAGTCACAGAAGGCAGACACAAAAGAGTATGTATGTATGATTCCAATTATAAGAAGTTCTAGAACAGGCAAAACTAAGATATGGTGGTAGAAATCAAATTCGTGGTTGAAAAGTGAGAAACTGTGTCTTTATCATGGCTAGAACCACAACACTTCCCCAAAATATATTTCTAGCCTAGGCTACTCTCCTAAATATATATAGGTATATCTTCTTTTTTTTTTTAATTGAAGTATAGTTGACTTATAGGTATATATTCTATATCTTGACTTGGGTGCTGGTTATAGAAACCCTTCCCCCTTTGTCCACCTCATGAACACTGACTCATTTTTAAGGTTATATGCTCAGATGTTCTACCCAAGGCTGTCACAGTGAATCTACTCATTTTTACATAGCTATCTCCTACTACATTGTGATCTCAGAGCAGGCACCACATCCCTTTCATTTCTGTATCTAGGATCTAGAGCAGGTAGGTACTCAAATATTCGTCAAATGAATGCATGGACTGAAGTGCTAAGGGATGATTCCCACTGGGAATATGGGGAGAAACTTTTGGCAAAAAAGGAGAAGAAAAAGAAGGAAGAGAAGGAATATAACAAACATTTGGAGAAAAGGGGGAGAAGTAATGGAAGAAAAAGAACCATGGCCAAATGAATAATGGTTTTTTTTTAAATTGCATTTCTTGGCAGTTATCTCTCAGAATTTGTTTTTCTCATAATTCTGTGCTCAATGATCTGATCTAGTTGCTGTTTATTATTAGTAATAAAAATGTGCTGGCTCAGCTATTTGCTTGTTTAATCTCTGAGCCTCAGTTCTGAATATTTATATGTGATAATGTATAAAAAGCTATTATCATAGTGCCTGACATTTATTAAAGCTCAATAAATAGGAGCCAATTATTTTAATGGTGACATATCATTAGAGAGTATTTGGAAGCATCAGCTTTAATGAATGCTTAACAACGGAATGAAATTAGAAATGTGTAACGAAAAAGAAATTTAGAAAATCCCCAAATATGTGGACATTAAAAAAAACGAAAACACTATCCTAACTAACCAATGGGTCAAAGAAGAAATTATAAGGAAACTAGAAAAGACTTTGATATGAATGAGAATAAAGACACAGATACTAAAACTTATGGCAGCTAAAGCAATATTTAGAGGAAAACTTATAGCTATAATATTAAATATTACAGCTATAATATTAAAAAAAGATCTCAAATCAAAAGTCTAACCTTCCACCTTAAGGCACTGGAAAAAAGACCAAGCTAAGCCTAAAGCAAGCAGAAAAAGGCAAATAATAAAGATTAGAGCAGAAATTAATGAACTATAGAGAAGAGAAAAACAACAGAGAGAAATCAAGAAAACCAAAAGTTAGTTCTTTGAAAAGATTAACAAATTGATAACTGTTAGACTGGCTAAGAAAAAAAGAGGGAAGACTCATTACTAAAATAAGGAATAAAAAAGGAGATGTCATTACTGACCCTACAGAAATAAAAAGAATTATAAAGAAATACTATGATCAGTTGTATACCAGTAAATTAGACAATTTAGATGGACAAATGAAATGAACAAGTTCCTAGAAAGACACAAATTACCAAAAGTGACTCAAGAAGAAAAATAACTCTGAACAGATTGATAACAAATAAAGAGATTAAATTAGTAATTTGAAAAACTAGCCACAAAGAAAAGCCCAGGCCTAGCTGGCTTCACTGGTGAATTCTACTAAACATTTAAAAAAGAATAAATATCAATTCTTCTCAAACTTCCAAAAGACAGAACTCATTCTATACGGCACCATACCAGACACCAAAATTAGAAAGTATATCACAATAAATAAAAACTACAAACCAATACATCTTATAAGCATAATAACAACTTAATATTTCATCAAATGGATTTACCACAATTGGCTTAAACATTCCTGTATTATTGGATACTTCTGTAGTTTCCCATTTTTAAGTACTCTATGTTGCAATGAAAATAACATTTTTTGTATTTCAAATTATTTCCTTGGGATAGATTTTTAGAAGTTGAATTATTGAGTTAAAAATTATGGATGGCTAAAAAAATGACACGTGCCAAACTACTTTCAAAATGATCTGTACTAACTGACATCTCCTCTAGCAACCATTTATTCTTAATTTATAATTGGTCCCAATGACGTGTCCTGTCTGCTTTTTTTTCTCCCCTTCTAACACCCCCTACACAATCCTAATTACCCCATTGCAATGTAAGGCTTCTATGAGAAAGGAACATTTTAAGTCTGTTAGCCAAGGGCAAGATTTATTTAATCAAGTTGAAAGAAAACACTGATACATCCCACAACTGGGAAATTAAGCTTTGTTTTATTTATTATCAAATTCTCTGCTTGAAGAGTAACTTTTCTAAGAGAAATTATTTGTCACAGAGTGTAAACTTTACATTAAAATCTGAAGCTACCAGACAATAAAAATTACTATGAAAATAATATATTTACAATTCAGGGCATCATACCCAGAGGCATACTGAAATAACTGGTCAGACTATTATTCTTGAGTAGTTCATGAGTATTGTACCAGTACTACTACAATCAAATGAAAAGTAAGACTTTGATCTATTACTGTAGACAGTATTCTCTAAATGACCTGAAGACTCTTTCAAACTTGCTCCTGATTTTTTTTTTTTTTTTTTGCGAGGTTGGGGTAAGGAGGTTATCATTCTGGATACAGAGCTCTGGTGCTAGTTTTAGTTATTTGTTAAGATTCAAAGTATTCCAGCATGGATGTGGACATGACCTCAAATTGGGAGAATCAAAGTATCAGAGAATCAAACATCAGAGACAGTGCTGTTGTACTGAGTTGTCTACAACGGAGCTTCTTCCACAGTCCATCCCATCTTGCAAACTTGAAACTTTGTGTGGTCACTGGGCCATAGCTACAGTTGTTGGAAAAAGTAAAAATGGCTTTCTTCAAGTTCATTGTAGCTGATGGAACCTTCATGCTGCTGTTAGTTAGGGGGTCACTCATTCATTTATTTATTCACTTTATTTATTAATACATTTCTGATTTTCACTATTCACTTTATTCATTAATACATTTATTTAGTGAATGGCTACCACGTCCTTTTATGTGCCAAGCCCTCTGCTGAGCCCTTAGCAATTTGGTCTTCACTTAAATAGATATTGATATTTGTGACTAGTGCAAAGGATGATAACATTCAGTAATGCATTCTGACAATGTGGCATTTTCTTTGTCAATTCATGCATCATTTTGTGTAGTAGACTCCACAAGAAATTGCCAAGCTATGTGATTCTGATTAGTTGCTTCAGAATTCTAGAATTGTCCAGCATTTTGGCATTAAGCCACACAATACTAATGGCTTATGCAACAACCCACAGGATCTGAAACCAAAGCAAAACCAAGCAAAAAACCCCCAAAACTTGCATTTCCAACTTTACTCATTTTCAAGATGTTCTCATCAGTGGGACACATTGGAATGATTTTTAAATCTCATGTGTTAGACAGAAAAATGGGGATCAGAATAGTTGAATGGATCAGATGTTGGTCACACTGTTAATTTCTTGATTTCTACGTTAATGGTTTTTTGCCCTTTCTTTCCTCCCTCCTTTCCTCCCTCCTTCCCTTCCTTTCCTTTGATTGTTATTTGCTACAACTCAAAGGTTCTAGTCAAAGCCTAGAGGGTTAAGCCTACAAGATGTGGATGTCAGGACATAATTGACCATAAGCAAGTGTCCGCTGGAAAAGCTCTAGGAGTCACAGATGGGGGTCCAATCAGCTGATTGGTGTTGGACGGGAAGAATGCCCTTAAGGAGCCACAGAAGCCAACAAGCGTCCATGCGGAGTTGAGAATCAGACTGAGAAGCAGGAGGAGACCTGGGTCTCCACTGTGACTTGGGTAAGTCACCTCATATCTCTGGGCCTGTTTCTCCATCTGAAGAACAAGGTGCTCGGACCAGCTGATCGCTGAGGTTTCTTTCATCTCAATCTTTCACAGAATCTGAAACCTCATTCAAGGTCAAGTTAAAGAAATTCCGTTTTTCTTCTTTCTGTTTTAGCATTCTCTAAATACACTGATAATTGAGAGGGTTCTTCTATTCCTATGATTTTTTTGTTCTCCAAAATCTGGAGTTTTACAAAATAGCTGATAATGTCCTAACCTGAATGAAATCCCATTTAATTATATTCAATGAACCTTACCTGAGCACCCACAAGGTTGTTAGGCTTATTCTCTATTATACTCCTCTCCCTCCTCGTCACACAGACTCAACCAGTTTGCAATCTGAGTTCTCTAACTGCCTTATTGAAGTTAGTTTTATGTTTCATCTTCAGTCTAACTCTGTAAGGATGAGGATCTTGTCTTAAAGTTTTCTTTTGCACTTCCCCCAGTGCCCCAGAACAGCATGTGGAACAAAATCGGTAACAGGGACTTGCTAATCATAATAGCATTTTCCTCCCTAATATTTGTTAAATGCTTACCCAAAGGGGAAGTACTTTTCTAAGTGAGTTACATGGGTTAACTATTCTAAGTGCTTTTCACTAATTATCAACTATTTTGTGTCCACATTTTACATACAAGGAAACCGAGGTACAGAGCAGTTGGTCACTTGCTCAGGGTTTACACAACTGTGAGTCATCAGCCAGGTTTCATACCCAAGCAGCTGGTTCCAGAGTTGAGCCCTTAACCACTATGCAATACTGCCTTTCTGTGATTGCTTGCCAAGATTCCAAGTATGCATTCCACCCTGCTTTTAGCAGGGTGGCACTTTAGCCATTGCTGAGAACTTCTCCAGGCAAATTACCTTCTGTGGAATTTTATACTTTATCTCTGAAACATAATCTCTGGTACTTTATTCTTTTCAAATGGTTTAAGCAATGAGATTTCTGTGATGGGTCCCCTAGGGTCAATGATAACACTGAATGTTTTCTACTATTATGAAAATAATGTGCTCATTTGCAGGGAGGACGCCACTCCTCAATTTCATTTCTTCATTCCTACGAATGCCAGTTCTGAAACTTTGCCAAGTGCTCCTCTTCTTTTTGGTAATCCCTCAGGCCAGTCCTCACTGGCTGATTCTACACACCTACCCTGAAGGTGATGTAACACCATGAGGCCAGCAGGGAAGCTGTAAGCTGATTTACCGTTACCTGTGTGAGGAGAAGACCCTCACTCAAATCAATATATTGATTTACACTAATAGGAAGTAATAGAACACTGTCTTTCCTCCTGTTTCCACTGCTGTCTGTCCAGGCACTTCTGATGAAGTTATTCATCTCTCATGAACCTTTCCTGAGAGAAGGCTTTCCTAACTACTCCAGGTTCCTTTATCTTAGACAGTTACATCCACTTATTCATGCACCAAATATATGCTGAGCACATGTATAAGCCAGGTGCCGAGTTAGGAACTGGAGCTGCAATAAACTCTCAAGGACCTCACAATTCAGTGACAGAGAGACATTCCTAAGTTACTAATACAGTGTGACAGTGTGTGCACGGTACTGAAGAGGCATCAGGAAGGCAGAATAAGTTCTGCTCTGGAAGGGAGCAAGAGGTGAACTGTGAACTAGATATTGAAGAATGATCATCATTCACCACGTGGAACAGAGCAGGTGGGGAGGTTAGTCCACCAGCAAAAGGAGTTAGGCAGAGTTCTTGACTGTTCTCCACTCACTCAAAGTGCATCTTTTCTCCAAATAAACTCATTGATAACAATAATAGCAACCAAGATTTATTGAGCTCTTTTTCTGTGCCCTTGTCAGTATAATCTTGTCAAACATTTTGTACTAATTACCTCATTGAATCCTCCCCACAATTCCATCCCACACTTGCACACACACACACCCCTCTGTCTATACTATTACACATATACAAAATAAGAGAACTGAGGCTTAGAGAGGTAACACCATTTGCCCAGCTGGTAAGTGGCAGAACTGGATTCAAACTCAGCTCTCGGACTCCAGAGCCAAAATTTCACTACTAGTTTGTTTCCTGTTTGCACTTTTCTAGGGCTGAGTACACAGTAGTTGCCCAAGCAGTGTTGGTTGAGGGAAGAGTTGGTTGACAGCTAGTTGTCCATGGCAGGGGGATCCGTACTATGTCCTACTGCAGGCAGGAAGGGAGGGACCAATTACTTCATTTCACAGTCTGGTTTGCTTCACAATTTGTTTGTTGTTTGGAGGCGTGTGATGCTACAGGGAGAGGCCAGCATCACTAGAGACTCCCAGGAATTTGTTCAGTGAGGAGTGTGCAAGGGGAAGAGATAAGAGCCCAGTCCTAAAGACAACCCTCAGAATGGGAGAAAATATTTGCAAACGAAGCAACCGACAAAGGATTAATCTCCAAAATATACAAGCAGCTCAATATCAAAAAAACAAACAACTCAATCCAAAAATGGGCAGAAGACCTAAATAGACATTTCTCCAAAGAAGATATACAGATTGCCAAGAAACAAATGAAAGGATGCTCAACATCACTAATCATTAGAGAAATGTAAATCAAAACTACAATGAGGTATCACCTCACACCAGTCAGAATGGCCATCATCAAAAAATCTACAAACAATAAATGCTGGAGAGGGTGTGGAGAAAAGGGAACCCTCTTGCACTGTTGGTGGGAATGTAAATTGATACAGCCACTATGGAGAACAGTATGGAGGTTCCTTAAAAAACTAAACATAGAACTACCATATGACTCAGCAATCCCACTACTGGGCATATACCCTGCGAAAACCATAATTCAAAAAGAGTCATGTACCACAATGTTCATTGCAGCACTATTTACAATAGCCAGGACATGGAAGCAACCTAAGTGTCCATCGACAGATGAATGGATAAAGAAGATGTGGCACATATATACAATGGAAAATTACTCAGCCATAGAAAGAAACGAAATTGAGTTATTTGTAGTGAGGTGGATGGACCTAGAGTCTGTCATACAGAGTGAAGTAAGTCAGAAAGAAAAAAACAAATACTGTATGCTAACACATATATATGGAATCTAAAAAAAAAAAAAAAGGTTCTGATGAACCTAGGGGCAGGACAGGAATAAAGATACAGACGTAGAGAATGGACTTGAGGAAACGGAGAGGGGGAAGGGTAAGCTGGGACAAAGTGAGAGAGTGGCATTGATATATATACACTACCAAATGTAAAATAGCTAGTGGGAAGCAGCTGCATAGCACAGGGAGATCAGCTCTGTGCTTTGTGACCACCTAGAGGGGTGGGATAGGGAGGGTGGGAGGGAGCCGCATGAGGGAGGGGATAAGGGGATATATGTATACGTATAGCTAATTCACTTTCTTATACAGCAGAAACTAACACAACATTGTAAAGCAATTATACTCCAATAAATATGTTAAAAAAAAAAAAAAAGAGCCCAGTCCTGGCATCAGATGGGTCCAGGCACACCACTTCTCTGCTAGACACATTTTCTTTTCAAGAGTCTTCCTTGCTAATATGTTTGATCCAACTCACTAACTGTGTGGCCTTGGGGCAAGTTATTGAACCTTTCTAAGATTTATTTTCCTCATCTGTACCATCCCTACTTCCCACCATCACCATCATCATTATCACCAATGGTAACACGTGAGGCTCAGAGAGGTAACTTGCTTTGCTTGTGGGGCTTACTGTCTAGTGGCAGACAACAGGCAAATATTCAGGCTATACTCACTATGGAAACTCCAAGGAGAGACTCCTGGCCCCGACCCCTCCTGTCCATATGAGCTTAGGAAAGTCACTTTCCCTCCCCGAGCATCACCTTCCTCTTCTGTCAATCAGGGAGATAAATGAGATGACCTCGAAGGTCCTTTATGCAATGAGGATTTTTCCTCTTCCTCCCCTTGCCTGTTCCCTCCTTTTCTTCTCTCCTTCAACTAGGAGAGGTACTCAGCTTCATTCTCTTGGATGATGACTGAGTTTCAGGAACTGATGGTTTGCTCTTTGTCTCTCACAATCTGATGTCACCTCCAGACCCAGAGCACAAGGTCACTTGCAGCATTCATGTCTCAGGAGGAACTGCAGGCAAACCAATAAGTACAAATAATAAATAGTATTTTTTGTAAGGTTGTGCCTGATTGAACAATTCTTACTTCATGCTTGAATGGAAGGAGGGGTACACCTTACAAATGAAGGCAAATCCATTATAGCTGAGACTGCTGGGCCCTAGGCCTGTAGCCTCATTTTAGCAGGATGAGTCACAGGGATTAGGACTCTCCCTGGGAGTTCAGTCTTGTGGCAGGAGAGTGGAGAGGTGGTCTGTGTCTTGGGCATTTCTGTCTAGCCCACACTGTGCCTTCCATCTACATATTTCCTTTAAGGTGCATTCCCTATGCTATATGCTAGCAGACTGTGTTTTCTAAGACAAGCAGAGCTCATCAGGAGAGCAGATTGTAGTTCT
Organism: Hyperoodon ampullatus; assembly: GCF_949752795.1. NCBI lineage: Eukaryota > Metazoa > Chordata > Mammalia > Artiodactyla > Ziphiidae > Hyperoodon > Hyperoodon ampullatus. The sequence continues at coordinate 49,947,125 of NC_136920.1, read as the reverse complement.
AATGTGAGAGGATGTGAGTGACTTAAGGGTTTCTCAATGGTTCATTCTTTGGGGAGAGAAAAATCGAACACTGCTTGCTAAACTTTGAACGGCAGCTGATAAAAGTACAGATTTTTCACTTGACTAAGATTTGAAATCCTCTAAGGTTTTAGAGTGCAGAGATAAAAACCATGAAAACATATATACACACCTCAAGGGAATAAAACCACCTTCAAAACCCCCAGCACTTCCTTTTAAGAACAATCTCTTTCTCTCTCTCTCTCCCTCTCCCTCCCTCCCTCCATCCTTTTCTCTCTTTTTCTCTCTCTCTTACACACACACACACCCCTTTCCTATTCATGTTCATGTCACATCCCAGCAAGTTCATTGTTATTTCTGTGTTAGACACCAGGGATCACTGAGTGAGTCTGTCACTATAACTGATTGTCACTTTAAAGCCAAAGAGAATGTTTCTTGAGCATGCGGAGGAATTTTTCCCCCAAGCATCCACCAGAAACTGTGCCATCATCCTTAATCCCTTCCTTGTGCATTTCTGCCATTTTTTTTCTCCTTCCCTCCTGCTACTAACCTGGTTCAAGGGGAGGCATCTTTGCACCTTGTCTGGACATACTGTTCATGTAACAATTCTGTTTCACTTGTGAGAAAATACACTTGCATCCCTTAGCATAGTGCCTAGGAAATAGCTAGCATCTAATAAACAACATTATTACTTTTTACCTATTCTCAATCTTCATTTCAGGGGCTGAAGACTGCATACTCTAGTAGAAGATACTACATTTGACAGCAATATCCATTACTTGAAGATTCCAAAGGTGTGGCATAACTAATGCCTCCATCACAGGCTACTGCAGTGGTAAATGCAACCAGGCATGTATGAGCTTAGCCATGGTAAGTGCTCAATAAATCATAATTATTTTTAGGCCATAAGCATTTATTGTTTTTGCCAAACTTTATATTCAGGGCTCCGATGGCAAAAGTGCCTGGTGCAAATTAGAAAATGGCACCCCGCTCTGGGAAAAGGAATTGCAAAAGCTCACACTCTCAGGCTGGCTCTTGCTGAATGTTATGTGGGATGTTTCACCCACCACGTGTGTCCCCTCGGCAATAATGTGGCTATAATAAACATTGGGAACACAAAACGAGGAGCTCACAGTTTAAGCAAATCATTACTACACTGTTATAATCTTTATGATGGAGTTACTTACAACAAGCTGTGGGGGCACCGTGGAGGGAGCAAGGTCACTGGGGAGGCTGGAGAAGGCTCTGGGGCACTGTTTTAGGGGTTTTAATGAGTAGGAGATTGTCCAGTGGGGAAGTAGCAAAAGTCGGTTTGCGCAGATGAAAGGCCGCAACAGGGGACACAAGGCCACGTCTTCTCCCCTTCACCCTTCCCCAGTTCTGTGGGACTAAGGAATAGTAAGAAGCTTTGTGGATTTACTCTACTCCACGGAGGATAGAACTCAGAGAAGTGGCAGCAAAGACAAAGAGGCAGCTCACCTGCACTGTGTACCTCTGTGTTACACATGATACTGTTGAATGTTTACTTCTATTGAAGGAATAATTGAGCGCTAAATGCACAGTACACATTTTTCTGCAGAAATCACAGATAGAGTCAAGAAACCATTCTTTTGTCATTTAATCAATCACTTCAAGTACTCGGATTATAAATTCTGCAGGAGAATTTGGCGGCTGACAGAGAAGTCACAAAATCTACCCAACAAAGTCTTATGCACTTTCATCACAGGGAAGAGCCTACTTACTATTAAATGAAAGAAAAAAAAAAAGCATATTCCTTGGGTTTCTCAGCCCACAGTAGGTTAAAAATAGCATAGCTCAGCTTGGATGGGGGCTGGGCAGAGGTGCTGCCCCGGACACATACGTGCAGACAGTGCCAAGGGATTACAGCTGAGTTCTGCAGAAAGGCAGGCAAGGAAAACTGTCAGGTTTGGATTCAGCCATGGAAGGCATCTGTATTATGATAAATGAGGTCCATAATTATTCATTCAACAACTCCCAAGGGGTCAGAGCTAGGGGTTGGGGAGGAGTGACAGCCAGCCTGGGACCTCCGCAGTCGTTTTTCGGTGAATGTAGTGGTGAGAGAATTGAGTCTTCACCTAACACGCAGCAGGTACAACTCAAAAGAAACTTCCACAAGGCAGCCACTACCATGTTTACATTGTAGGTGAAGATTTCGTAGTACTAAAACAACATCAATCACATTTATGTTGTGATTTTGAATTTTGCTGCTATAATATTCAATATATAAATAAATGCTAAATATATATGGCATTTAATTTGTAAATTTATTTTAACTTTATAGATGATAAGAGCTATAAGCGTAAGATATTTGTACTTAATTTTATGCTTATATATTTAGGGAACATCATCATGGAGGATTTAGTCAACACTTTGGGGTTGGGCAGGGACAAGAAGGATTATTTTCTTTAAAAAATGCCACTAGGTAGTTTTCACCTCATAGGGTTTTTGTGAAGATTTAATGAAAAAAATTCTTATGATCTATTTAGCAAAACTTTTGGCTCATAAATAACCTTCAGTAAATGTTAGCTATATAGTTATCATATTTACTGATCAAAGCCAAATCCTTTATTTACCAAATGTGAACTCTGCCTATTACTGAGAAGGGGGTAAACACAAAAGTTCTACCCACTCTTGGGGGTCCGCTGGGGGAAAGAACTCCTTACCTTTAACAAAGCAATGAAAGCAATCATAAATAGCACTGCGTAGCAATCATAAATACATGTATTTATTTTCTGACTGTAATCTGGGCTTGTGTCCCAACACAACACCTCCACGACAGCCTGCAGCCATGGGAGGTGTTCACAGAACGCTTTCTCCATAAACGACGTATGACAAGCTCTGTCATTCACACTGAACACGTGCTCCAAATTCATTAAGGTGTTAATTCTTCGTGACAGGTGAGTACAAGCCAATTACAGACAGAAACGGTGGCTTCTTGGGGCCTTCCAGGAGAAACAACCATTCACATCAAGAATGCCCAAATACCAGTTTCAACAAGTGGTAACAAAATCTTTACAAATATTCATGAAGTTGTCAAAACATGAAAGGCAAATAGCACTCTGCAAGCTTTTTGCTTCTTTTCAAGTGAGGAAGGCTCTAACTCAGACTGACAAGTGCCTGCAATAAATTTGAGACTGGGAAAATTCTCACTTGGTAGTTGTGTCACCCAAATTGCCCAGAACTCTGTAAATGAATGGCAACTCTTTGCATTATACCTTATCACTACTAACAAATAAAGGATGTTTCCCTGAGCTTTGTCATTGGTACCTATGTATACCAATTGCACTTGCTTCACGGAAAGAGTTACTTTTCCCCCTTTTCTCTAAATGGACCCCAAGTGCACAGAATCTAATAAATCATAATCCTTGGCCATGAAATGCTTTTCATTGTTTCATACCTTCATGTTAGGTGGGAGATTCATGGCGCTTATTAAATTATGATAGATAGATAACAAGTGGGCTACACATAGATGTTTTTCTTGAAAACTGTAATTCTGATTTGACTAAATATCCTTCATACTATGTATCTTTTTGTTAGTTTATCTCACATCTTAATGAAGCAAGTTTACTGCACCCCTCTTACTAGCCCATTTTACAGAGGAATATTATATACTAAGAGTGCCAGCTTCCAAGGAAATCCCAGTCCTTCCCAGACCATCCAATGTTTGCCAAGAGCAAGCAAAGGCTAATGCACCTTTGTTTCCCCCAAGCCCTAGCACAGTGCTGGGCATGAAAGACACCTTGTAAACTTTTGCTAAATAACTGAAATGATCTTCATGTGCCTCCAAAGGATAGCACTTGGCTGTGTGACTATGGACAGGTCACTTAATCCTCGGTCCCTGCCTCTTCATCTATGACATGGATAATATACCAAAGAGTTTTGTAAATATGAAGACTTATTACTAGTATCCATGAAGAATTTCTTAATCCCACTGGAGTGGATCCATTACAACACATTTCTGCTTTTAACCTGGCAATCAGTCTAAAATTGGTTTCATTTTTTTAAAAAAAGTACTTTAGTGACAGTTTATTGAATCTGCCCTGGTTGGTTTTCAGTTCAATTCAGTGGTTATTTCGGTATCATACATAAACTGTGCCAATTTTTAATAGCACATAGCAACTATTTAGTGCTGGAGACTTGCACTGGAAGGTAAGGCAACCATCTTGAGGTGGGGTGTTAGGAAGATATCTGCTTGAGGCTAGGCCTAAAAGCATGTGTACAATTTTAATTTCTAGTCTGGGTTCTATCAAGTTCATGCTCCCTTCCATTGTCATCCTCGTAGGCACAGTTCCTTTGCATGATTTGCCTTTACCCCTTTCTCTACCAATTAGTAACTCATTCGGGATCCTCCATTTGTTCATGGATAACATTTTCAACATTCTCTGCTAACCACCATTGCTATCTGTGACCTTTCAATCTCTGAGGCCTCTGTGACCTGAGTCTTTCCAGCACCTTCCCCCAAGGTGCCCCACTACTCCAGTCTCTCCCAGGTACCCACCACCCATCCTCCCAGCAACAAGAGTCAATGTCTTTATTCACAAACAAATCCTGTCAATACTCTGTCCCAGAGCCAAAGAACAGCCTCCTTGAACTTTTTAATAGAATACTCAATACCTCCATCACTGGACCTCAAGCTACATTTCCAACATTACTTCCCCCACTACCTCTCTGTGTGTGTGTGTTCTTTGTTCCAGTCAAATATAGTACTTGCTGGTTGTCACATACCCTCTACTCCTTTACTTTTGCTTCTACTATTTTCTAAATGTGAAAATTACAATTATTCTACAGTTGTTGAAATCTTACTCAATCCTCACAGACTTAGCTAAAATGCTACCTCTTCTTGGAATCATTTCTTAATTGCTCTCACTCAGACTGGCCCTCTCTTCTCTCCTTTGAATCTCCATTAAGACTCTGTACACACACCCCTCACTAAACTTTTTCACCTTATGCTATATTGTTGTGTATGTGTGTGTGTGTGTGTGTGTGTGTGTGTGTGTACTAGAAGGTAAGCTCTGGGATGGCAGAGGTGGGGCCTTACGTATCCATGTCCCCACTCAGTGGTCAGAGCAGTTTCCTGCACATAAGGGATACTCAAAACCTATTTATTGAAATGAAAGGAAATAACACTCAGATTAAGAGAAACTTCCTTTAACGCCAACAGTAAATTGTCTAGTTCTCCATTCACAAACTACAGCAAAAAACATGTAGACTGTACACTCTAATTTATATACCTTTTCTCCTAATACATAACCTTCTTTACTCTCACATTATTTAATTCAGTAATTATTGGTTGAGTGCCATGAACTATTTTAGGCCTTAAATAAATCACATTCCCTGCCTTCAAGGAACTTGCAACCTACTTTCTATATTTTATTACAGTTGAAAAATCAGAGTCTCAGAAAGAGAAGTTACTAGTTCCAGATCACATAGCTAAGAATAGAACCCAAGGCAGTCTAATTTCAGAGGCTATTTTTTAAAATAAAAGGGCAAAGTAATTAGATATTTTTTAATGAGTATTAGGAACATACTGGAAGCTGTTGCTGAAAGTTTTCAAATATTACATGATCTGTCATTAAAAAAAAAAAGACTTTCTACCTACATATAAACACAGTGTACAGTTGAAAAGAGGCCAGATATACTGTTTTTGCTTGTTGAGACTCTGGCTATAATTATTATAGTGAGGAAGTCAGATGACTGGACAGTAGCTTCTGTATCTTTATCTTTCAGTACTGATGTTTGAGCTTTTAAGGAGTTAAAAACTTTTGCAGGGACTTCCCTGGTGGTGCAGTAGTTAAGAATCCGCCTGCCAAAGCAGGGGACATGGGTTCGAACCCTGGTCCAGGAAGATCCCACATGCCACGGAGCAACTAAGCCTCCACCACAACTACTGAGCCTGCACTCAAGAGCCCGCGAGCCACAACTACTGAGCCCGTGTGCCACAACTACTGAAGCCTGCGTGCCTAGAGCCCGTGCTCCGTAACAAGAGGAGCCACTGCAATAAGAAGCCCGTGTACCGCAATAGAGTAGCCCCCACTCGCCGTAACTAGAGAGAGCCCACGTGCAGCAATGAAGACCCAATGCAGCCAAATAAATAAATTAAAAAAAAAAAACTTTTGCAAAGTGAAACATGCAAGCTCTGAGGTGTGACTCTGGGTCTTTTACCTTAAAGAGTCAGGTTAAAGGAAGCCCTGTAGTGAGTCAGAATTGATTCATGAATAACTCGCAAAGTAGAAATGGGTTTGAGCCAAATTTTCTGCATAATACTTAACACCCTGAACTAATAGCGGGAAGAAAATTGAACAAAAAGTCAGTGTTCTCATCTGATGAAACTATACTTGTTATTTATATAACCACAAATTATACATCTCCTATTTATATTACTTTAGCCTTAGCATCACTAATTAAATAGAATTAGCTATGCTAATAACATCTAGAATGAGTTCATACATAAAATGCCTTAAAGAATCAATTATTCTACTCTGCTCACACAATATGTCATCATGCAGGGCCCAGCTCTGCCACTTACTAGCTCTGTCAACTTGGGTAAGTTATTCATCCTTTCTAAGCTTCAGTTTTCTCATCCATAAAATGGGCATATTAAGAATTTTCGTAAGACACAAATGAGCAATGCCTATAAAAAATAACCTGTAGAACAAAAGGCAGTCTATGGATGTTCAGAGTAACTGGCATACTGAAGAGAAGGCAGCAGTTCTCCAATGTAGTAAGCACTGATCAAGTCTGTTCTGGAATTTTCCACAGGTAATTACACAACATGGTAGAAAACTCAGAAACAATCCTGATTGCAGCCAACAGCAGGGACAGGAGTGGAAGACTGAGATTAGTCTGCTGCCACCTCTACCTTCCTGCCTAATCATAAAGTCAGCAAGCACATAGTCAGGAACACCCCTGTGCCAGTAGGTGTAGGGCAAGGCTGTAGGGCCAACTCTCCCTCCCTCTCCGCCCATAGCACAGTGTGTGTGTGTGTGTGTGGGGGGGCGGTAGGGGACTAATATTTCTAGGTACTTTACATATATTATCTCTTTTAATATGATTTCCATTTTTACATATCAGGTGACTAAGGCTTAGATATATTATGATAATTCTGATAGAAACTGGTCATTCTGTGTGATATCAAACCTTTCTGCTACACCTGTGTATCTCGAATTTTAGCAAGCCTATAGAATTTTCCTGGGAGCTTATTAAAATGCAACTTTCCTATCTCCATCCCCAGAGATTCTGATTCCACAGGGCTGGGTTTGAGCCTGGGCATCTCCATTTTTAATAAAGAGCCTCAGCTGATGCTGATATAGGTGCCTCAGGCTACACATTTTATTTTCCTCCTAAATATTTTCTGGTCTCTTCTTTCCTCTCTGTCGCTACTCTGTCGTCCTAGGTTAGGCTGACTCCATGTCTCACCTGCATTGTTAAAATGGACTCCAGCTGTCTAGGGTTGCCTCCTTTTGGAAATTTATTCCACATAGCAGGAGAGCGATCTGCTAAAGTTCTAATCTAATCCTGCTAAAATCCTCCAAAGCCTCCCCACTGCCCTCGAGATCTGGGTCCTGACTTCCCCTCTGCCTTCTTGGCTGACACTTGCAGCTTTGTACTTAAGCTCTTGTATTTAAGTAACACGAGGCTTCTTTGGCTTCCCTGCACACACTGGGCTGCTTCCTGTCTTTACATGCCCTCCCCTCTACCTACAAAATACAGAGGTCTTTCCAGCCTTTCACACTAGATACTACTGATCCTTCAAGGCTCATTTGGGACATTATATCTTCTAGGAACTTGCCTATGAACTCCAAGAGAGGCTTAAGTATCCCAGGTCTGAGTTCAAATAGTATTTTGGCCTCACTTCCCACTCAGCACTTAGCGGATTCTATTTGTCATTTGCTGATATGTTTATCTCCACAGAACATTTTATGATTCCTACAGGCTGGAACCCTGTCTTATTCATGGTGTACTTCCCATTGCTTAAATTGGTATGTGGCACATAGTATGGCTTCAACAAATGTCTGTTAAAAAACTGAAAACATTAGAGGGGAGGAAACACTATGAGCAAGTGAATCTATTATGTTTCAATTTACCATATTCTTTCTAACATTCATGAAGTGAAAGCTTTAGCCTAATTAGGCAACGAAGATAACACTGAATTTCAAAGGTATTTAAAAAAATTTACAACTTTTGTACTCTTTTCCTCCGGGGGATGAGGTTGATCAAACACATTCGAGCCAAAATGTACAAAACAACAACAAAAAAGTGTTTTAACAATATTATTAAGGTGGAAGAACGGAACAAACTAAAACATATTGTAAAAATGAATGTGTACGTGTGTAGTGGACAGATTTTGTCAGTTATTAATTATACTAAATTTAGTATATAAGGTTGCAGATTAACTTGGTTGTTTCAACAATGGTAGTTTTTGGACCTACGAGGGAGGTGACCCAAAGAATAAATATGCATGGAAACACACCAGGAACATGATTTATTCTCCATTCCATTCCACAGACTAGCAGTTCCCTCATTAGTAACTTGACAAATACCCTATGGGGAGTAAGTAAAATCACATGTATTTATTCAGTAAAAAATGTTCATTGAGTTCAGCTGGCTTTCAAGGTTGAGCTAGGGACCCTCCTTACATGTATCAGAGAAGGAAACTCAACTGTAGGCCCCTTTGAGAACCATCTGCAGAGAAGCCACTAGCATTTTTTAACCAGAGAATTATCTGTGTGCTGCTCACATGGCTCTCAGTGGACGTGGGAGCTCAAGGTTTGGAAAAATGTGATTATCACTTTCAAAAGAAAATATAGTGAGTTAGCAGCTCTTCCCATGCTGCGCTGGTGACACTGCAGAATTCCCTGGACACAACCCTGTCTCGGTTCTTTATGTAAAGATGTTAGACTGGTTAAAACCACCCTGCATGCAGTATGGGGAAAGAATCAGAGGAGAAAGGCTAGAGCCAGGAAGAACAATTGGGAAACTGGTAGAGGGCCTGGAAGAGGGAAGTGATAATAAAGAACCTGAGGGGTAGCCTTTCCTTAGTTTATGAACTTTGAGCAGAAATGTTGCCTTCCTGATGACTGTGGACTGAGGCAGTATGGCTCTCCTTTCACCCCATCCTGCCTGAATCTCTAGGTCACTCTGTACATCTGAGCTCTTCACTGGGCTCTGGCCACCCAAAAACTAGCTCTATTAAGAAGGTTTCCCTTTTTTTGAGGGCAGTAATGACCTTTCCTTTGCAACTCAAAATGTCACTTTGAAGCTGTTACAAAAGCAATCCTCATAACTCACCCTGGTGAAGCAAACATAACTCCTATCTTGCTAACAAAACACTGACTGTCAAGTCACTTTTTTGATAAATGATTCAATGGCAGGCTCTGCTACTAACTCTGTGTGTTCCAGAAAAATGATTCTCAGTTTCTTCATCTGTAAATGACATAGCAGGATCCAATGACCATAAGGGAATTTCCAAGAGTATATGAAACAGAACTGAGGCTTCTTAATGCTAGCTCCAGTTCGATTCAAGGAGACTGCCATGATCCTATCACCAATACCTCCATCTGCCCCATGTCCCCTCCTCCCAGTCAACATGCCCTCTGAAAGGGAGCTCAAGGCTTTAGAAAAGGAAACAGAATATGAGGTCAGATGTCCAAGGATGATGGTCCTCTCTGATCTCTTTAGCAACAGTTTCCTATTTTCCTTTCCGTTGCCACTGTTTGAAATTCAGATTTTCAGAATCTTGTACCCACAATACTGCTTTAGCTATCCCAACACCTCCCAGTGTCAGTCTCTCTCCCCTCCAATCTGTCTTTCCCATGGTCGCCAGACTGATCTCTTGGAAACCTACTTTTGATCATTCACTTATCTTTCCTCTAAAAAGGGTGGACTGAGTAGCCAATATGTGTCCGGTAGACACTGTGCTAAGCGCTAGGGGCACAAAGATGAGTAAGTTTGGAGCTCTGCCTGGGAGTGACATTTGGGCAGCAATCCAGATACATTAAGGGTGGAGCCCAGAGGAAATCACTAGGTTGGGTTTGCTCACAACTGTTAAAATTCTTCACTGTCTACAGGATTAAGTACAAGTTTCTTGGAAAATTTAAAGCACCAGAACTGACTTGAGTCTTACTTTCCAGTTCTGAGTTTCCATTCTTCATCAACTGTTGCTTGAAGTGAAAGCAAACGGTGTTTTACTTCCTATGTGTCCTGTGTCTTATTCCTACGCCACTGCCCATTCCTTGCAAGCTTTACTAATCTTTCAAGGCTCCCCAATTCAAATCCCCCCAGTTTCCAAGCTAGAATCACGTTCAGGGGAGCCTGAACTTCAGAGCAAGCTTCCTGTCCCTCTTATTTAGTATGAATCGCTTCCTCCCTGTGGAGACTCATTTTCTCCCCTAGTATCCCTGCTCCTTCAGGGCAGTGACCATGACTTAGTCATCTTGGTCCACATTGCGCAGCAAGCTGCCTTGTACTGGCACCTAATAAAAGTTTGTTAAATGACAGAAACATGTTTTCCAAGACTTCATTTTACTCTGGCATACCAAAACAGAGAAAGTGTGCGGCCCCCCAAGCTCCCTTCAGAAATGTTCTCAATACAGAAAGATGCACATCATCGAGGAAACCAGCTTCCCCCTTTTAGGATTTAAGTTTAAGCCGAAGTTAGTTTTTGACAAAGCTAAACCCAATTCAATTTATTTCTTCATTTTTCTTAAAATGCACAAATGCGACATGGTTTTAACAAGGGAGAGGGCATGCTATAGTAAACAGATTATGGGTTTTGGAATCAATCAGACCTGGGTTCAGATTTCTTCACCTCTCCAAGCCTCAGTTTCTTTAAATCTATAAAGAGGGAATAAATGATTTCCCTTCAAGTTTTGTTGTGGTGATTAAGAGAAGTGTGTAAGCCGTCTAGGTTTCTACAAGGCATACTCCTACTACTTTGAGTAATACCTATCACTTCTGTTTTGTACCAGCCTGTGGCTAAATAGGACTAGTTATTTATAGCCTACCTTACTTTAGAAAGGATTTACAACGCAAAGGGAACCCTTATACATTGCACATTGCTGACATTTAGTAAGAATATTAATAGTTCTCTCATACTCTTTCAGACATATATTTCCCTTCCTTAAATTATAGGGACTCTTAAATAAAAATAAAACAAAATTTAGCATAAGTCACTAAATACCACTGATTTTTCAGTGGAAAACAGGTTGATTCTGAAGATTATACAATTTCTTAAATGTCTCAATAAATAAAATAGAATGGCTAATTAGAAAATTGATAAAAAAGGTAGAAGAACAATGAAAGAAATTAAGGTGGTGATTAAGTTTTCACCAGAAGCTAGTTTGAGTGGAGATTCATTAGAAATTTAGCTGACGTTCTCAGGAAAGCTTGGGTGCATTGAGATCTGGGGCACTGAGACAGTTCTCAAGGAGAATGGCCACTTGGGTTTGGGTAGGCTGGAATTATCTGGGTTACGGACACAATTGTCTACTTGTCTTTGCATGTGTAGACACAGACTTTGTGAAGGCACATGAGGTGGACAGAAAGCCTGGGCATTTCATTTGTAGCAAATGGGCACTTTGTAATGGAGAGCCTCAGATTTCTTCATAGATACTCTCCAAACCCAGGAAGCATCAAAGCTCATAGTCGGGCTTTCCATACAAGCTTCCCAACCTTCCAGATCTTCCCAGTCAGCCCCATTAGTTACAACTCCCAGCACACCATCCACACCTTCCATCTGGTGTCCCTGATCTGCTTGGCCTTACTCCAATATGCCTACGATTTCCACCTTCATGTACATGCTGTTTCTTATGTGTGGCAAACTCTTACTCAAACTTCAAGATCTCGTTCAAGTATCACCTTCTCTTTGAAGTCTTCTCTCTTATCCAAGGCATAATTAGTAACTCTCTTCTTCTTCTGACCTCCAACAGAATAAGGGATAGTGTGAAGGAATGAAAAGGGCAAATGTTCTACTGTCAAAATGATTTGAATTTAAAACTGACTTTTGTACATACTAGCTGTGTAATCTTAGGTAAATTAGTTAATCTTCCTGAGGTGCAATCTCCTGATATTTAAAATAGAGACTAATTCCCTAAATTTATGGGGATCATCAGTGATATTGTATCACCATTATTTGCCTGCTTATATTTCTCTTTGTGAGCTCCGTGGTATTAAAGTATAAAAAGTATACTTGTTATAGAAGTATAAAAAGTCTTTGCCTTTTTAATCACTTTGCTGCCCTACAAGGCACCTAGCACGGTACCTGGTATTGTGCAGCACTCAATTTTTAAAAATTAATGACTAGTTCTGGAAAAGTAACGCAAGCACTGATAGGCCAATTAAAGCCCAAGTCCTTCTATGAAGTGCTCTCTGGTCATTCCCACATCCATTCATTTGAATCCCCATAGCTCTTGTACACACTACTAATAAGACTCTTGTCACAGCCTGCTTTATACATACTAATTGATTCTAAGATCCTCCAGGGCAGTAACCATGGCTTTCACTCTGAATCCCCCACATCTCACAATGCTCTGTGAATGCCATCTTATGATAAAGTTACTTAAAATATCCCATTCTCTTTCTCATTATAAAAAGTTTTCCTCTTCAGATTATGCTGAGTTTATGCCAGGGTCCCAGAGACTGAGGTCTTTGTAACAATGACTTATTTCTGTAGTCCTTGTCGAAGGCTCAGAGTGAGTGGCATCTCCTGACTTTCCCAACTCTCCACAGAGTTGGTCTGTCCTTTCTTCGGTGCACTTTCTCTTAACTGTCCTTTGCTTTCTACTTCAGGGAAAAAGTCTTCTCATTGATGTATTGTTCTCATGGGGACTTAGAAAACTTTGGTTTATTATTTCTTAATTCACAGGCTCATGGAGAATTATTGCTGGAAGGCACCTTAAAAAATCATTGAATCCGGGAACCTCAAATAGAGAACAATTCCCAATGTTGTGCTAGTCATGACTAACCAATCATAACACTTTTCCTCCTGAGGTCACATATGGCCTCAGAGTCATTTTCAACACAATATTCTAGTTAGAAACCATCAATTCATCGGTTTCCATAGGAGATGAAACTTGTTTGACATCCCTGATGTAGTTCAAAGCTGCTATATTGCTAATGATGTCCAAAGAGCAGTGGTGACTTAGTAATGAACTGAAACCAGAAACCAGGCTACCTGACTCTCATGACTTTCAGTCCAGGGGTTCCCTTTTCACATGATCACTGCCTCTCCTTCAACAGGCATTCAAGTCCTAGAATTTATATTCTATTCATTGGCTCATACCTAACTGTATTTAGCAATATGATTTAAAAAAACACAACACAAAGTTTGGCCTTACCAAAAAGACATCTGGGTTCTAACTGATGTTAGGAGCTCTTGAGCGGAAGGGCCTATGTTACACTTTGTATCTTTCACAAGTTCTAATCCTGAGTCTGGCACATGGTAGGTATTCAAAAAAAATTCTCTGATGTATATCCAACTATATATATGAAACAAACAGGAAATCTATTCTTAAATTCTCACCAAGAATCAATGAAAAATCCTACCCCTTTGTACAGAAGCAGTATTTGTTTGAAAGGACTCCATGCATGCATGATGACATATGGCCTCACTTTTTCTTTTTTTAAGAGTGACACCATGTTTAAATAAACTCCCATTTCACCTGAACGCTTTAGGGGAAAGTAAATTATTGTGTCAATGACTGGGCTGCCCAGTGACACTTCTACTTAAAAATACAAAGGGCAGTGTTGTGGTTTAGGGCTCAAAACTTCTGAGCTTTTCTTCTCATTTTTCATGGTGACATCTATTGACCTAAACTTGTGGTTCTGTGTGATGTTCACAGCCAAAATTATTAGAACAGAAAAGTAAAGGAAAGGAGATGAAGAGAAAGAGAATAGGAAGGCAGAAGGTGGGGAAAGGTATTTTATGATATAGCAATAAGATACTAGTACTATCACTTAAAAATACTAAATTTAAAAAGCTTTACAACCCACAGCTAACCTCATACTTAATAGGAAAGATTAAATGCTTTCCCCTTAAGGTCAGGAACAAGACAAGGATGACTGTTTTTGCGACTTCCATCCAACACTGGAAGTTCTAGACAAGGCAATCAGTTATGATAAAGAAATAAAAGTCATCCATATTGGAAAGAAAGAAGTAAAACTCTCTCTTTTTACATATGACATGATCTTGTAGATAGAAAATCCTGAGGAATCCACCAAAAAGCTACTACAATTAATAAATGGATTCAGCAAGGTAGCAGGATATAAGATTGATATACACAATAACTGTATTTCTATACACTTGCAGTGAACAATCCAAAAATAAAACAGAAAACAATTCATGTGCAAAAGAATGAAATTGCAACCCTACTTCATATCGTATACAAAAACTAATTCAAGATGGATCAACCACCTAAATGTAAGAGCTAAAACTACAAAATTCTTAGAAGAAAGTATGGGCATAAATCTTCATGGCCTTGGTTTTTTAGATATAATACCAAAAACACAAGTAACAAAAGAAAAAATAAGATAAATTGGTCTTTGTCAAAATAAAAAACTTTTGTGAATCAAATGACACTATCAAGAGAGACAACTCATAGAATGGGAGAAAATATTTGGAAAGCATATATTTGATAAGAGATTAATATCTGGAATATACAAAGAACTTCTACAACTCAACAACAACAAAGGAACCCGATTTTAAAAATGGGCAAAGGATCTGAATAGACATTTCTCCAAGGAAGATATACAAATGGTCAATAAGCACATGAAAAGATGTTCAATACCAATGGTCATTAGGGAAATAAAAATCACAACCACAATGAGATACCACTTCAGACCAAACAGGATGACTATAAGCAGAAAGACATATAATAACAAGTGTTGGTGAGGATGTAGAGAAACTGGAACCCTCATACACTGATGGTGGGAATGTAGAATGTTATAGCCACCTTGGAAAATAGTCTGGCAGTTCCCCAAAATGTTAAATATAGAGCTATCATTATGACCCAGAAATTCCACTCCTAGGTATATTCGCAATGGAAATAAGAGTATATGTCTACACAAAAATTTGTGCACAAATATTTATAGCAACATTATCCATAACAGTCCCAAAGTGGAAACAATGCAAATGTCCATCACCTGATGAGTGGATAAATTAGATGAGGTATATCCATACAATGGAATATTGTTTGGCAATGAAAAGAAAAAAAGTATTTATTTATGCTACAACACAGAGGCACTTTGAGAACATTATGTAAAGTGAAAAAAGCAGTCACAAAAGACCACATAGTGTACAATTGCATATATATGAACTACCCAGAATAGGCAAATATATAGAGACAAAGTAGATTAGTAGTTGCCTAGGGCTGGGTGGAGAGGGGCTGGGGTTGAGGGAGAGGGAAGTGACAGCTACAGATTTCTTTATGGGGTAATGAAATGTTCTAAAATTGACTGTGGTGATGGTTGCATAACTCTAAATTTCATTTGTTTACTTTCTTCTTTTCTATGTCTGTCACAACAATCCATGTATTCACTTAGGTGATCCATATGTATATTTCCATGACTATCTTGACTTTATAATATGTAAAGGACTAGACATATTTTATGATGAACAGGTATCTTTTATGGAATCTATCCTTCTAGAATATTTAAAAGAAAAAAATTAAAGAAATAACAATGAAACTATTTTTTTTCTTCCTCACTATAGTCATTGCATCATCTTCATAACACATCATTTCTGCTGACCACTAGCAGCTTTACCCCCAGAATTTATTTACCATAAATCTACTTCATCAGAAATTACATCACTGCATAACAATACATTTATAACAGTGCTCTACTGTCCAGTAGCTCCATAATCTGTTTGTTACCAACAGCTTAAATGTCAATTATAGTTAAATCCATGGCAAACGAGAGAATTTAATGTTTCGATTATTTTGTACCTACCCCTTTTGAATCAATCACTCCAGGTTTTGCATTAAACTTCACTGTCTTCAATCGGGCACGTTCCTTTCTTTCCACCCTAAAGAAAATGGAAAATAAAGAGTCTATTACATGGCAAGGCATTTATGATTAAGTTTCTTATCAAATGAAGAACACCTATTCTTATCCTACAGCTCAAATAAAATGTGATTTAAAATATTTCTCTTCTTTGTTCAGTATAAAAAGTCTTGGTATGATATCTCTAAGCTGCTAACACATTGCTTGCAATTTTTGTGTTACATGTACTGAAAGTCACATATTTGGAAGCAACAAAACCCCAATATTTGTTATTTAAATGCTTGAATCAATCAAAATCTATTTCAGGAAATCACAGTCCACAGAGAAGAATATCTAGGAAGCTAAGTAAGCTCTCATCTCCTAATATCTCCTTCTCTCTTTTTGTTTCCTTTTTGTTCCCTTCCCTTTAGGAATACTGGGGTATTTATTTACCTTCCCCTCAAAACCAAACATGTTACAGATAATCTTGAACTTTTCCTTTGCCCCAATGTCCTTCTGCTGCCATCTCTGCAGTTTTCATTATTTCACCTTCATTCATTCATCAAACACTTATTGAATGCCTACCCTGTATCAAGTAAGGTGCTGGGGAACAAAGAAAAAAAAATTAAAAAGCACCACTTTAATGAACACAGAGTAATGTGTTCTTGGCAGGGACAGAGGGATAAAAAGACAGACATTGCTGCACAAAAGATTGCTGATAGCAGTATGGGCACATTTATCTCATTGGAGGAAGATAAAGAGGGGGTGGAAAGCAATGGGGTGGGCTTCCTGGAGGAGGTGTCAATTTATGTGAGACTTAAATGGTGAGAAAGAGCTTGTCAGTGGGAAAAGTTTAGGGAGAATCTCCCAGACAGGAGGAACAACATGTACCATGACCCGAGGATAGGGTTTCCTGGAGGAGGTGTCAATTTATGTGAGACTTAAATGGTGAGAAAGAGCTTGTCAGTGGGAAAAGTTTAGGGAGAATCTCCCAGACAGGAGGAACAACATGTACCATGACCCAAGGATATAATCAAGCTAAAGATGGCAGGAAGATTCTGGTACAGGGTATATACAACACAGGGACATGAGGCTGAAGAGGTGGTGAGACCTCCTTATAAAGGGTATCCGTCTACTCTGAGGACATGGGGTTTTCCTTTGGGGAATCCTCATGATTTATTAGAGGCTATAAAGCTGAGAAGTGATAGACATTAGCATTTTAAATAAATGACTCTGGGGGAGGAGGAAGATAGATTGGAGGAGGGAAGGAACAGTGGGAAGCAGGAGGCCTATTTAGAAGCTACTGCCATAATCCAGGCAAGAAATGATGAGCAGTGATAATGAGGTGGAGGAGAGGGAAGGGTTGGAGAAATATTAATAACATAAAGTTGGCAGGACTTGTGCCTATTTGAAGGATGGGGCTGAAAAGAGGTAAGAGAAGTTAAATACTTACTTCTGATTCTTTTTTGAGCCTCTCTAATTAGACATGATCATTCTTTCCTCTAAGCCCCACGACATTTATTTGTATGTCTATATTGGTGTTATCTCGTTTCCTTGTGTTTTGTTTATTTTTGAGTTGTGCATACAAGGCTGTATGTTCCTTGAGGGCAAGTCCACATATCACTCAGTGTATTATAGCAAGTCCTCAATAAATAACAGTTGAGCTAAAATCATATTCATTGCATTGTTTTAGCATCATTTTTTTGTTTAAATATAGCTAGCTCTAATTTCAAAAATGGGGAAAGAAAAAGGAGAGGAAAAAACCCTGAATCTACAGAAACTTAATGGCTTATGAAATCTAAGCTATTCATAGATCAATAATGAACAACATACTCCTCTTTAACTTAAAGTTCTTTTGTGTTTCCAGCTGAAACGCACTGAAGATCAGGGTTTCTATAGTTACAGAATGGAGTTTCAGAATATATTTATTTCAGTGTGAGAGTAGAATATTTGAATGGAAACAGATGAAGAAAATTCTTCAAATCTAACCTCAGATATGAAAGCAATATGCTCCACTAAGAGTTTCTACTTGCACCCAGCATACAACAGTTGGGAGGAGATCAAGGAAGGCTTCAGATAAGGTAAACTGCCAAGTGGAAAGATGCTCACTGAGAAAATGCCTACTCCGAGCTACTTCAGCTTTTCTCAGTTTTAATCCAAGTGTAAATGCTAATTCATATTCATCTCTGCCCTGACTTTATCCTGGCTTCTTTGCATTAACCAGCCTAATTATGGGAACACTAGTACATCAGATGATGCCAAAATGACTGTAACATGCAGAGAATATATGGTTATTTGATTAGGCTATGCAAATAAATTCTGCATAAAGTGATAGAACTCACATGGGCCCCAAATATAAATAATATTAGGCTGAACTCAATATTCTATTCTAAGAATTGCTTAGAGCGTTCTAACCACCCCCCCACCCGGTTTCTAAGTTCATCCCTTTCATATTTCTTAAGAAATGTTTCTATTAAGCCATTTTAGTGGTTCATCACTTAAATCTCAAACGGGTTGCAAAGACTAAGTCAGATGGACGGACAGACAGATAGACACACACACAAACACGCCTAATATTTGCTATGGTTTATTACTAATCTTCAAACAAGCAATAGAAAAAGTAAAAAAAAAAATTAAGTTTTACTGTATAGGTGACAGATTTTGGTTCACTCAAGAAGGAAGTCAGACAAAGGATTAATCTCCAAAATACACAAGCAGCTCATGCAGCTCAATATCAGAAGAATAAACAACCCAATCCAAAAATGGGCAGAAGACCTAAATAGACATTTCTCCAAAGAAGACATACAGATGGCCAACAAACACATGAAAAGATGCTCAGTATCACTAATGACTAGAGAAATGCAAATCAAACCCACAATGAGGTATCACTTCACACCAGTCAGATTGGCCATCATCAAAAAATCTACAAACAATATATGCTGGAGAGGGTGTGAAGAAAAGGGAACCCTCTTGCACTGTTGGTGGGAATGTAAATTGATACAGCCACTATGGAGAACAGTATGGAAGTTCCTTAGAAAACTAAAAATAGAACTACCATATGACCCAGCAATCCCACTACTGGGCGTATACCCTGAGAAAACCTTAATTCAAAAAGATATATGTACCACAATGTTCACTGCAGCACTATTTACAATAGCCAGGGTATGGAAACAACCTAAATGTCCACTGACAGATGAATGGATAAAGAAGATGTAGCATATACACACACACACACACACACACACACACACACACACACACACACACAATGGAATATTACTCGGCTATAAAAAGGAACAAAATTGTGTTATTTGTAGTGAGGTGGAAGGACCTAGAGCTGTCATACAGAGTGAAGTAAGTCAGAAAGAGAAAAATTAATACCGTATGCTAACGCATATATATGGAACCTAGAAAATTGGTACTAATGAACCTAGTAGTAGGGCAGGAATAAAGATGCAGATGTTGAGAACAGACTTGAGGACACAACGGGGGAAGGCGAGGCTGGGATGTAGTGAGAGAGTAGCACTGACATACATACACTACCAAATGTGAAATAGACAGCTAGTGGGAAGCTGCTGCATAGCACAGGGAGATCCGCTCGGTGCTTTGTGACGACCTAGAGAGGTGGGATAGGGAGGGTGGGAGGGAGGCTCAAGAGAGAGGGGATATGGGGATATATGTATGCATATGGCTGATTCACTTTGTTGTATAGCAGAAACTAACACAATATTGTAAAGCAATTATACTCCAATAAAGATGTATAAAAAAAAAAGAAGGAAGTCAGAAAGTTGTGACTTCTACTTGGGTTGAAAGTTTCATGAATGATAATGATGATGATGATATAAGTGGTAGCTGAAGTTTTAACATATAATTATTAATGAACAATTCCTTCACATTTACATCATCTCATTTGGCCCTGACGTAAGCAAGTGTGGTATTCTCAACCCCATTTTATGGCTGGGAAAGCTAAGACTTGAAGCTTGCCAAATTAGAAAGTGGTAGAAATAGGGCCTGAGCATACATCTTTTAACAGCTAACTTCAGTGTCTGGCCACATCCACTCTGTTTGGGAAACAATACTTAAGGACCTTCCATGCCTCCCATATCCAATGGGTTTCAACAAACATGAGATTTTAGATGGTCACCCACAATTTTAAGACCAATTTAGTTCCTTAGACATCTGGGCTGAGTTTCTCACAAATGACAACCATCCCCCTTCCTTGCATCCCAAATCCCGAGTGTCCTGATTTAAATAAACCATAACCAAACTCAAGCAAAGAGTCACTGGGATAATACCTGTTATGACAGGCTCGCCTCAAAACTCAGAATAAATTTGCTTTTAACACTGAAATTCAGGTTAGCTAGATGTCTATGTGCAATGTTACATCAGAAACATTGGACTGATCTCTCTCCTCAGCAGTCTTTACATTCACTGCATCCCCAACAATAGTTGTGTTTTTCTATCCCAGAGACTCATGTTGATTGCCTCTTGGAGATCTCTGCAAACCCTTCTCATGGGTAGCAGGGGATGTGGCTTATCTTTTTTCTTCACTTGCCTCAACCCTGTCCTCTCTCCTAGTGCTTCTTGGGATACATGTGGATAGTTTATTGCCAAGATCAGTTAGGGTGGAGAAATAGGGCCCTACATAATGCTATGTTGTTTTGAGCATGAAAAGCTCAAACTCTGAAGAAAGGAAAACATATATCATTTGAGTAAGCACAGAAGTATTAGAAGCTATGCTGAACTTTACCTGTATTATCTATAATCTGTACAGTGATCCAGGGCTTAAGATGGAGCTGGGCATATAGTAGGTGCTTAATCTTTGTTGGTAAATGAATGAATGAATCATCAAGGAGGCTACTGGTTCTTGACCTGGGTGTGAAAACCAAGGCTCAGAGAGTTGAAGTGACTTGCTCAAACAACCAGTGTTTCTGATTAAAAAGTTGTTGACCATTTTACGACTTTTTTTATTGTACTTGGTAGGAATCTATGTAAAAGTTTAGCATCACCTTATCTAGTTATTTTACTACGTGAGACTCCTTTAGCAGAAATACATGATGTTAAGACCCATGGATCTTTACCTAAGGGAATGGTGGGTCACCTGTGGAGAAAGACTGAATTGCGATGAAAGGACTGACATACTTCTCTCACACTCAAGAGGCAAGCAATTAATTAGATTATTTAAGCAGAAATAATCCTCTCCGCCCTGGTTTGGTCACTGACCAAAATACTGAAAACATAAACTGGATGGCAAAACTTGAGCAATCAATTCTGACACCTAGTGTCTCCAGAGAATACCACATGGCCATGCTTTAATGAGCCCAACTGTCTTCCTCTGCCTTCTCACCCATCTCCCATCTGGCGTTTTCAGGTTCCCGCCAAACACACAATGAGGGCAGGCTTGGAGCAATGGATGGTGGGAACATCATTTGGTGCTGGGTATCCCTTTGCCTGTGCTCCATAAGGCCCTGTTGCAAGGAGAATTGAAATGCCATATAGGTTACCGGCCACAGGCTTGCAGGGAAGCTAAGTGAGTAAACCCTTATGCAATGCTAGCTGCAAGCTGTCATCTGAGAGCCCAGGTGACAGTGACTGTGGGGTGATGAATAGAGACTTGGATTAAGAGACAGTGGAACAAATCCTAGTTTGGCCCCTCAGAAACTATGTAATCTCAGAAAAGAGAATTCTGTGCTAAAAGCCTAGGTTTTGAAGTCACACAAGTCTGGGTTGGAATTCTGCATCTGCCACTTATTAGCTCTATGACTTAGGGCAGGTCACTCAACCTCTTAGGATCTCAGGTTTCATGTTGGTGAAATTAGGATATTAACACAGACTTGAAAAATTATGGTGAATTTATTTTTAAAGATTCTTTTTTTTAAAAAAATTATTTAATTAATTTATTTTTGGCTGTGTTGGGTCTTCGTTGCTGTGCGCGGGCTTTCTCTAGTTGCGGCGAGCGGGGGCTACTCTTTGTTGTGGTGCGTAGACTTCTCATTGTGGTGGCTTCTCTTGTTGCAGAGCATGGGCTCTAGGTGCGCGGGCTTCAGTATTTGTGGCACGCAGGTCCAGTAGTTGTGGCACACGGGCTTAGTTGCTCCGTGGCATGTGGGATCTTCCTGGGACCAGGGATCGAACCCGTGTCCCCTGCATTGGCAGGCGGATTCTTAACCACTGTGCCACCAGGGAAGTCCCTATGGTGAATATTAAATAGTACAAAAAATTGGTTAGTATAGTATTTAAAATGTAGTAAGAACTCCTTAATTGTCAAGGGCTTCCTCCAGTATACCCTTGGGGTAGTGAAAAGCCATCTGGTCTGGCTACAGAGGGAACTGGGTTCAGCCAGTGGCTGACTGCATCCTTGGGCAAGTTACTTGACTTATCTGATCTTCAGTTTCCTTATGAAGCTTTTGTAAAGACTAAAGAAAATCTTGTATTTGAAAGCAACTGGCACAATATATACTCTATCATCAGATAGAATTCATTCCTCTGCTGCCCTTTCACTTCCCTTGATACCTGCTATGGACTGAATGTTTGTTTCCACATAAAATTCATATGTTGGAGCCCTAATCCCTAGTGTGGTGGTCTCTGGTGGTGAGGCATTGGGAGGTAATTAGGTTATGAGGGTGGAGTCCTCATGAATCAAATTAGTGGCCAAAATGAAGAAATATGAGAGAAAAGATCTCTCTCTCTCTGCCATATGAGGAAACAGCAATAAGGCCATCTGCAAACCAGGAAGAGGGTCCTCTCTGAAAACCCGATCAGCCACTGCCTTGATTTTGGACTCCAGAACTGCAAAAAATAAATGTCTGTTGTATAAGTCACCCAGTGAATGGTATTCTGTAATAGCAGCCCGAACTAAGACAGCACCTTTATTTACAATATAGCCCTCATCACAGTGTAGCTGTGCCATAGTTACATGTTGGTCCTAAAAATACTGGGCTCCAGGCAGTGACTGGATAATAGCACCTGGCAGACAGAAGCTGCTCAAGCAGTGCTTGATGAACTGAATTTTGTCAATTCTTATTTTTATAATGTTGGGAGGCAGGATTGCATATGAGTTAAGAGCGTTATAGCCTGGAATAAAATCCCAGTTACACCATTTATTAGCTGGGCAGTACAGGCAAGTAAATTAATCTCTCTCTGCTTCAAACTCCTGGTTTGTAAAATGAGGCTAATTATATTACCTTCCCCATAGGGTTGTAATGAGGTTTAAATAAGTTAATTGTAAAGGGCTTAGAACAGTGTCTAGCATGCTCTAGGAGCATTTATTTAAATAAAATTTATTTACCAACTTCTAAAAAGAGGGAGGGAAAAGGCAATGACTTTCATACTCTTCATCTTACGAGTTCATAGGGATGATTAAATAGAATCATCAAAAGAGAAACATTTTTGTAAAGGGTGAAGTCATAAGGGATGTTATCCACTATGAGATTTTTCCAGACCAGCTCTACGAGCTGAACTATACTCATAAAAGGGGGTAGAGAGGAATTAAGGATAACCCTAATCTAATAATAAGTCATATTGATAACAGTAACCATTTATTCTGAGTTATAGTTATAAGATGCTGAATGCAGTACAAAATAAGAGTGCCTCCTTTAGAAGTTAAACATTAAAGAGCAGCCCTAGGGAAGGCTCATGATATATTTTATTTTATTTTTTGTAATTTTTTTAAAGGAATTTTTTCTTTTTAAAAATTTATTTATTTATTTTTGGCTGCATTGGGTCTTCGTTTTTGGGTCTTCGTTGCTGCACTCAGACTTTCTCCAGTTGTGGAGAGCAGGGGCTACTCTTTGTTGTGGTGTGCAGGTTTCACACTGCTGTGGCTTCTCTTGTTGTAGAGCACAGACTCTAGGTGCGTGGGC
Source organism: Hyperoodon ampullatus (assembly GCF_949752795.1). NCBI lineage: Eukaryota > Metazoa > Chordata > Mammalia > Artiodactyla > Ziphiidae > Hyperoodon > Hyperoodon ampullatus. The sequence goes on along the minus strand of NC_136920.1, from coordinate 49,923,246 downwards.
TTCAGTATTTGTGGCACGTTGGCTCGTGGGCTCTAGAGCGCAGGCTCAGTAGTTGTGGTGCATGGGCTTAGTTGCTCTGCGGCATGTGGGAGTTTCCCGGACAAGGGATTGAACCCGTGTCCCCTGCACTGGCAGGCAGATTTTTTAAATTAATTAATTAATTTTTGGCTGCCTTGGGTCTTTGTTGCTGCATGCGCGCTTTTCTCTAGTTGCGGCGAGCGGGGGCTACTCTTCATTGTGGTGCGCGGGCTTCTCATTGCAGTGGCTTCTAGTGTTGCGGAGCACAGGCTCTAGGCACACGGGCTTCAGTAGCTGTGGCACGTGGGCTCAGTAGCTGTGGCTTGCGGGTTCTAGCGCGCAGGCTCAGTAGGTGTGGCACGTGGCCTTAGTTGCTCCGCAGCATGTGGGATCTTCCTGGACCAGGGCTTGAACCCATGTCCCCTATATTGGCAGGCGTATTCTTAACCACTGCGCCACCAGGGAAGCCCTCATGACAGATTTTTAAACTGCATTAAAATAAGCGCGCGCGCACACACACACACACACACACACACACACAATGTTGGGCTTCCCTGGTGGTGCAGTGGTTGAGAGTCTGCCTGCCGATGCAGGGGACACGAGTTCGTGCCCCGGTCCAGGAAGATCCCGCATGCCGCGGAGTGGCTGGGCCCGTGAGCCATGGCCGCTGAGCCTGCGCGTCCGGAGCCTGTGCTCCGCAACGGGGAGAGGCCACAACAGTGAGAGGCCCGCATACCGCAAAAAAAAAAAAAAAAAAATAAGCGCACAAGAATGCTTTGTGGGGTATGATAATAAGTGATTTTTATTTCTTCTTTATACTTTTCTAAATGTTCCCCTTTTTTTTCAATGAAATGTGTTACTTTTATAAACACATAAAATAATAGTAACATTTCTGGAAAGAGTTAAAATCGTGAGGAGAAAATCTGACAGAGATTCATTTACAGCCATACACACACACACACACACACACACACACACACACACACACACACACACACGAGATGGCGGGTGGGCTACTGTACCCTTCATGAGAGAGAATACAAATATCAACATTAGAGTCACTAGACAAACTTCTTCTCCAGGCCAGCTGTAGCATGGCTGTTACGATGGTCTTCATCCAAAATAGGAGAGAGAGCCAATTCAAGAATGACCACCAGCAGGCAGAAAATTACCCCAGGAGGACTAGCACTGAGAATGTTCCTTAGGGGGGAAATGATGTGCAATTGAACAAATGAAGGACTATTGACAAGACTGATTAGAATCACAGAACCTCAGGGTTGGAAAGTGGATGTAAATCATATAGTTCAACTGTCCCACCCAAAGTTTGATTCCCTTTTATAATACTTCCTGCCACTGAATCTTCTATTATCAGAATCACCTGGAGGAACTTACACACAAATACAGATCTCCAGGACCCACTCCAGATGGACTGAATCAGAATCACTGTGTGTGTGTGTGTGGGGGGGGGCATATCTAAGTCTTCCTAATGTACCTTTGGTGTGAAAACCATTGTTCTAGATCACTGTCTTCCCAGGTAATCCATATCATCTCTAGCCAGCTCCAACTACTAAAAGGATTTATTAAAAAATGAGTTGAAATCTATTCCCACACAGCTTTCCTTCTCCACCCCATTTCTACCCTTGGGGCCACATTCAATAAGATGGCACCTTCTTCTACAGAACAGCTCCTCAGACAGCTCTGATTAATCACATCAAAGCAAACCAAAATGCATGTTGCCTTGACATTTTTTTAAAATAAATGGAAATGGAGAAACACAGAATATATACTAGTCCTGAGTTACTGCTTTGAATTCAGAAAACACTGCAAACTACAAACTCAGAACATCCTCTCAAAGCAATGTCAGGCAATTATGCAGGAGCCCAGAGGTTTAAAGAACTGTCTGCTTCTGGGAGATTCATAGGCATAGGCTTAGAGGGTGGGAGGGAGCAGCTGCAGAACAGTCAGCCTGCTGCCCTCTCCCTACATTCACCCTAGGCTATGTGGCCCCAGGCAGAGAAAAATGGGGGACCGGTCTTCTCTGGGGTGCAAATGCCCCACAGAGTTATTTCTGGCTAATTTCCATCTTCCCACTATGGCTGGTGCTAGCTCAGTCACTGGGTCACTGTGCATGCGGCAGCACTTGAATACTCAGCTTCATGAGGATTTTTTACATAGGTATTTGGGGTGTTTGCATATGAGGAGGGGAGCCCTTTGTAGCTCGAGAAAAGTTAGTGACTGCTTTGAATAAGCATTATTTCTGACTTTGACTTCATACCATATCTCTTTTCTAGGGCGCAGATAAGTTGTTTCTCAGACAATATCTTAGTGCCAGAAGGACACTCATGGGAAGGAAAGTTCCTTTCTAGTGGTAATGGTCAGAAACCGCTGGGACAGATGAAGGACGTGGCTGTTCTGAAGCCTATTCCCGCCTTTCAAAAGCAGAGTCGAAGAAATGCTTAGAAGAGAAAGAACATAATAGTCTTTACTTGGGAATTATATACAGAACTAATTATCTGAGTGAAAGTAGGGAGTGCTAGGTGGGGTGGGGGACAAGAGTAACTAATGCTGTAAAAAACAGCTGTAAACCCACTCTTTAGACCTCACCAGATGTTTGACAGCTCTTATCCCGAGTATCTGATTTTGTTTATTTCCCCAATGGAACTGTCATTTTATTTTTTTTTAATTTAAGCATACTTGATTTACAATGTTGTGTTAATTTCTGCTGTACAGCAAAGTGATTCAGTTACACATATACACATCCTTTTTTAATATTCTTTTCCATTATGGTTTATCATAGGATACTGAATAAAGTTCTCTGTGCTATGCAGTAGGACCTTGTTGTTTATCCCCAAGTATCTGATTTTGGAATGGAGGCTTTTAGTCTTTTCCCATCAATATCTGGAAGTAATACATAGCCAGGACATCAGCTTTGTAAATAGTCTACTTTACTTGGCTTTCACCTGGCCTTTCTATAACCGTATCCAGTAAATTATGAACCTCTAAAGTAACCCCTCTGAGTTTTTCAGTATACAAGCTGATAAGCATAATCTTGAACACATGAAAGCTGCTAAGTTTTAGGAAGGCAGAATAAGCAGATCCTCTTTCTTCCTTTATGCTTTATCACAGTTAGCAGTTTTGGTAAAACCCTAACATGAGAAGCATGAGAATATTTAATTTGTGTCACCTGTCATCACTGACAATTTCCCCGCAGACTGACTATCCTACTCAAATAGATATTTTGTGAACAGTCTGCCACATCTTCATCTTCCCTCACCTCCACTCCCTGGAGAGCTGAGCAGCAAATCCTCTGAAACAAAAAAGGCATTCTTACCTCCGCTTGCTGGGGATGACCCCCATCTCCTCACTGTCGCCCTCTAGCGTGACTCTCCTGGCTTGCCACCACTCATCATCAGAGGCGTTGATAACATGGAGAATGTCTCCATATTTAAAACTAAGTCCTTGACTTGGCAGCCCACTGTCCTTGCTCTTGTCGTAGTCAAACATGGCTCTGGAGGAAATGGCAAGAGAGAAAACATCGTTAGGAATCTCTGGCAGCACAGATTTAGGATTCACCGTTTTGATTGTTCATTCCTGCCCTGAGAACCCATTGCCCATTGGATACCAACTCCCAGGACTAACCCCTGGAATTGCAGTCAACATTCCCACTGCTTTGGTCACAAATCACGATTAGTTCTTACTTCTCCCAGGAGGTTGCGAGGCAGGTTAGTACTCTCTCACTACAATCAAATTTTACAAATCACTAGAAAGAAAGAATGAAGAAAACCATGGCATCTTTCTGAATGCAGCATGGTAACAACTTCCATGTCCTCCCACAGGGGACTGGGACCCTTCCACTCACTGGAGTATTGGACTATCACTAAAATTGGATGGTTGCAGAGGTTAATTTAATGACATTACTAAATGCTCACAAAGCAATAATGAAAATACACCTATGTTTATGTGTGTGTATATAGACACATAGATCAAAATATGAACAAGGGACTTCCCTGTCAGTCCAGTGGTTAAGACTCCATGATTCCAATGCAGGGGGAGAGGGTTTGATCCCTGGTCGGGGAACTAAGATCCCACATGCCGCGTGGTGCGGGCAAAGAACAAAAAATGATATGAACAAGATAAACTGCTTCCATAGTATACCAAGCCTATCTCATCATTGCATTTATCATTCTGAATTGTAATTCTTGCTTTATGTATCATGTTTTCCCCACTAAAGAGCCTTTGCTGAGCCTTTGCTGAGCCCAACACGCTGTAATATGTATGACTGATGGGGTGAGGGAGTTGGAAGCAGAATTACAATGATGATTGAGACCTCAGTGACGAGCTGTTGTCCCAAGCAGCTGACAATCTGTCTCAAGTTTTACATTGTCCGCCTCCTCCTATATATCCCACAAACCATCACCACACACATACAACATGAGATTTCCCCGGAGAAGCAGATTTTGCCACGTCCCTGTTTATTCCCCTTTGATTCCATTCTAAGAATTTCCTTAGACTGTAGCCACTACGCAAGCAAAACTAGCTAGATCTGGTAAACAGGTCTGTCTAAAATCACTGAGGACCAAGTATGATTCTTTTTCTTTCTTTCTTTTTTTTTTTCCTCATGAAAGAAATGTCACATCTGCTGTCATGGCAACCCAAAAGAGCTGAAGGCAGCATCTACAGCTCTCAAATACTGCAGGGGAAGTTGCATTACTTGCAACACAGCCCCTCCTTCCATTAATTCTGTCCCCAGGTGATGGAATACGGGCTGGGTGGGGCAAGGTCTCAGCTCCTAGAATGACTCATTTCCACCCTGACCATCTGCATCTTCTCTACCAAAGACTTCACAAAACCCCAGCCAGGAAAAGGGGACTGAGAGAAGGCAGAGACCCACTCCTGACTCTGTCACTTCTCTGGCTGGCTGATGTGACACAAATTAACATTCCTGAACCACAGGTTTTTAAATGTAAACTTAGTCCAATAACTATATTCACGTGGCGCTGCGGTGAGCATTAATGACATAACACATCGGATGCACCCGGCCCATGGTAGGTGCTGTGTAGCAGAGTGCAGTATAATAGCGGCTAAGAAACGACTCAGGGGCCACACTGTTAGGGCCATGTCCTGGTTCTACTACTTCTCTTCTTACTAGTCACATAGCTGGTAACCCAGGCAAGCGCTCTAGACCCTCTTAGGCCTCAGTTCCCTCATACATAACACAGTGATGACAACAACAGCGATGATAACAGCACCTCTATCATGGAATTGTTGTACGGATGAAATGCTACCTAAGGTAATACATATAACGCATACACAAAAGTGCCTACACGTAGTGACAATCTTTAAGTATGAACTGTTATTATTATTACTACCTCCTTTTCCCCTTTTGAGTGTATACTTATAAAAATCCTTTCTATGGATTCTATTCTGTGCAAAAGAGAGTTAACACAGCAATCCTGAGATTACATCCTTAAAAAGGCCTGCTTACAAGGACAGCCCTTGGCTGACATCTGGGAACTTAGTTTTGGGGAGGGTTCCTACCATTTCCTATTAAGAATGGCTCACTGTGCCTAAGCTGTTTATATAAACAATACCATTTAAGCTGAATACTTGCTTTTCCCTTGGGAGTCTGGAATTGCAGCAGGTGCCAGGCAGAGAGGGTGCCTACGTGACCAGCCTGCAATAAAATCCCTGGACACTGAGTCTGTAAGGAGCTTCCCTGGTAGACAGGGTTTTACACCTGTTGTCACGATTTGTTGCTGGAGGAATCAGGCATATCCTGTGTGACTCCACTGGGAGGGGACTCCTGGAAGCTTCACCTAGTTTCCTCTCGACTTTGTCCCATGCAACTTTCCCTTCACTGAGTTTGCTTTGGATCCATTTCCTATAATAAATCACAGTCATGAGGATGACTATGCTGAGTGCGATGAGCCCTCCTAGTACATCATCGACCTTGAGAGTTGTCTTTGGGACCCCCAACACTCGCTCTCTAGATTGGAAGGCGTATTCACATACACTTCCTCATTTGTGACTCAATACATTCCTACAAAGAAGGCACATGGATATAGTACTTCCTATCCCCTTTTTACAGATGAGGGGCAAACCTAGCAAGGACCCCTAACTAACCCCAGGACACATGGCTTAGAGGCAGCAACCTGGGGCTGGAGTGTGTGTCTCCCAACCCTAAGTCCTAGTTCGGTGCTCTTCACCTTGTTCCCACCCCCCCCCCCCCCGCCTCAATCTGGGAGGTGGTGAAGGTGGTGACAGGGTGGCAAGGATGATAATCATGATGACAACCACTACTTATGCCCATATTAGGGGGCCTGGCACTTGGTATTCATTGTCTTATTTGACATAGTAACAACCTGGAAGGTAAAAATTAGTACCCCTGTTTTACAGATGGCGGAGGAGGTTCAGGAAATTAAGGAACCTGCCTTAGGTCACAAGTACACACATGGTAGAGACTGAATCTAGAATAAGGTTTGTCTGACTCCAAAACCCACATACGTGGCCATTTCATTTTCAGGCTCAATTTCCCAGCCTGTCGCCCTCTGGCTGTGCTCACGACTTAGCAGTACCAGGAACTTTTCATCTTCCCTTCAGAGCTGACCACCTCTTCTCCCCCAAATCCCTGCAGTTCCCTTACTGCTCAGTTCTTGTCCCAGTATTCCTATCCTAAGGTCCCCAAACCTCTAGTTTGGCTCCAGGCTCCTTCTGGATGTAAAGCGTGGGGAGTGGAGGTAGAAAAGCCATCAGGAAAGCTGGCAGATGGTGGCCCAGAAGGCAGGCTATAGGGTCAGACTGCCTGGGTTTGCAACTTTTTAACTGTGTGATCTTGAACAAGTTACTTAATCTCTCTGGGTTTCAAGCTTTCTTTTCTTTTCTTTTTTAAAAAATAATTTATTTGTTTGTTTATTTATTTATTTATTTTTGGCTGCACTGGGTCTTTGTTGCTGCGCGCGGGCTTTCTCTAGCTGCGGCCAGCAGGGGCTACTCTTCGTTGTGGTGCGTGGGCTTCTCATCGCGGAGGCTTCTCTTGTTGCGGAGCACGGGCTCTAGGTGCGTGGGCTTCAGTAGTTGTGGCATGTGGGCTCAGTAGTTGTGGCTTGCAGGCTCTAGAGTGCAGGCTCAGTAGTTGTGGTGCATGGGCTTATGTGCTCCGCAGCATGTGGGATCTTCCCGGACCAGGGACTGAACCTGTGTCCCCTGCATTAGCAGGCGGATTCTTAACCACTGCGCCCCCAGGGAAGTCCCTCAAGCTTTCTTAACTGTAAAACTGGCATAGTAATAAGACCAGCCACCTCAAAGGGTTGCAGTGAGGATTAAATGAAATAAGATATGTAAAGTATTGTAACACCAGCCTGGCAGTAGCAAGTGCTCAATAAATGCTAGCTATTATTACTATGATAATTATTATTCTGAAAAATGCACTGGGATTTGAATCAGGGGATCTGGGTCCCAACTGTGCCACTTAGTAGCTGTCTTATGGACTGTGTACAAAGACGTCTAAAACACCTTACTATCCTCAGGACCCAGTACAGTGCTGGGCACAAAGTAGACCCTCAGAAAGGTCTGTGGAAATATTTCAGATGACCTTTGAAAGCCCCACTTCTTTCAAGCCTCAGCGACCCTGCGTGTAAGGGGAGGGGAATATAGACCAATCCCGAAGGTCCCCACCAGGTCAGACATTAATTCTACTGGGCTTCATTCTAGTCCCAAGTATTCTTGAGGGGAGATTTCCCACCCTTGGGATCAGCAACATGCTCTTTCCATGAGTTCTATTTATCTTGGACAATCTGCCCCTCTAGGATTACACTGATTCAGACTTGTCAGGTCCCTAAAAACAAGCAGCTGACACATTTCAGCAGCTTTTAGTTCCTTTGGATATTAATGGAGCGTCACATCTGGGAAAAACGCTACGGTGTCCAATCACCTATTTTAAAAAGCGATAAGCTGTTTCTAATTTGCTTTATGTGCTAATTCATCACAGCAACTTTTATAAAATGCCATTAAGACTCACACTTTCCACCCAGGGTGCTTTAACAAGTCCATTAGACAAGTAGAATTAGACATGAATAATGCAACGACTCTCCCATCCCTCCTGCCCCTTCTGCATTTCAACATGTGGTGGCCCCTTGCCAACCCGGGAAGTCTAGGAAAGGAAGCGGGGGTGGTGAAGCAGCTGCTTATCCTCATGGCTGTGCAACCTGGCTGTGGAGACCTAGGTACCAGACCGAAATTGTGCTTTTTAAGTGTCCCACAATATGCTAGACTTTATATTCATTGTCTCCCTCAATTTACTGGGTAGGCAAGCCAGCATACGGGTTATATGCCAAGCTTTGGAGAGAGAAAAGTTCCGGGTTTAATTCCCAACTCTGTCATCCCTGGTTGTGAATTTGAGGCCTGTGACTTAACCTCTTAGCTGACCTCTTAACCATAGATGACTACTCCCTCATCAGTGAAGCGCAGGTAAGGATGGCATTAACTCACAAGATTGTTACGGAGATACAACAACGGGATGGTGCCTGTAAAGTACCCAAGACCAGCACAGAATGAATTCCACTTTGTTAGATTACAATCCTGCCACGTAAGCATTTTTGATCTCATAAAGGAAATGAGAGTCAAAGAGCCAAAATGAAAAAAGCTAGTAAGTGGCAGAACCAGAATTCAAACAGACAGATGTGTCTGAATCAAGCTCCTGACTGTAAGAACCCAGCCTGGAACTCCCGATAAGGAATGTTGTACTTAGATCTCATCCCCAAAGATTTCATGATTGGATGATTGCATTGATGATGACACAGTGGACTAGACTTCAGAAGAGAGGCACATGTATTTTACTGGCCCACATTCAGTTCTCACTGCCCTGCAGTGCATATTTTAGCCTTGTGTTGCAGATGAGGAAACACAAACTTGGATAAATTAAGCAACATGTCCAGTGTCACACCAGCTATCAAGGTGTATTCCAGCTGTCATGTTCTATGCCTTTGTTCTTTAAGACACTTTGGAGTGGGCTTCCCTGGTGGCGCAGTGGCTGAGAGTCCGCCTGCCGATGCAGGGGACACGGGTTCGTGCCCCGGTCCGGGAAGATCCCACATGCCGCAGAGCGGCTGGGCCCGAGCCATGGCCGCTGAGCCTGTGCGTCCAGAGCCTGCGCCCCACAAGGGGAGAGGCCACAACAGTGAGAGGCCCGCGTAACGCAAAAAAAAAAAAAAAAAAAAAAAAAAAAAAAAAAAAAAGACACTTTGGAGAAATGAGGTAACTTTCCATGTTGCTGATATCTATGTGCCTCATAGGATTGTTTGTGTTGTGAAGGTCATTCTGTGTCATCTCCCTCATCAATCCCAAAACTCATTCACTGGGAGTTAAGTGCCCCTCTCATATACTCTTATCTCATCCTGTATTGTGTTTTTTAACATTTGCAAATTCTAGTTTGTATGAGCATGGGGGGCGGGGAAGGTTCATATTCCTCCTATCCCCAGAATCTACGCCATAACAGATGCCCAGTAAAAGTGATTTTCTGTTATTCAGTCTATCACCTATGCTTGTCACAGGGCAATCCCTGGAATTCAACAGTTTGTTTTCTTTCCTATAAGGCCTGGGCAGTTGGAAATAGCAGGTAAGGAAGGCCTGAGTGACACCCAGCGTAGGCCTTCCTGTCTCTCTTAGGAAATGATGAACATATGGGTCATATGTGTGACTAGTGTCTCTCAAGTCAGAACATATCCATCCCAGGTAGAGGGATACACGCAGCTCTGTACCAATTACTCCTCACATCTCTTTGAGGAGCCACCCACACCCCTGTGGATGAGTCATCATGTCCAAACTTACTGAGCTCTATCAAGGCCACTTATTTCCCCACTCACCTCAATAATGAATTGCCTTCGGTGAGAGCGGTGGCTAAAGCCGCCACCAAATCAGTCTTAGTGGATGGGAACACGTTAGCCTCTGTCAATCCTTGTAAGAGGTCACTGACCACGATGCCATTGTTTATTGAGTGACTGCTGAGCACGTGGTAGGCCTACAACATACATGTCAGGCACTGTTCTGGGTATTTATTATCCGTGATTCAAAAGATAGCCCTTAAAATGCAGGCATTGTTCCCATTTTACAGAAGGGTAAATACACTATATGCCATGGACTGTGGTATCCCATGGGTTATACCTTGTAATCATTAGTAACCTAATAAGGCAGGTTTGTGCTCTTTAAAGACACTCTTCTCAGCACACAAGTGTTTCCTTTTATGTTACAGGGTTGTTGGGAAAATGTCAATTTCTACTGGACCCAAGGAACCAGGCAGTCACTGTCATGACTGAAGGTGGAACTAATTGGGCACCGACCAGAGATCCTCACAGCCTGGGCCTCTGCACAGCAGTGGCATTTTGATTATAATCAGGGAAGAAGCATCATTTCTGGGGGCAACAACTCCCTGTCTCTCTCAGTCTCTCCTGAGTCTCTAGTGCTCCCAATTCCCCGAGGGACATGGCATGAGCCTACTTCACATGTCTAGAGGTCTGCGTGTTGATCATTTCAGACAACTCATCATCAGGGCCTCCAGGGATGGGGCCCATTCCAGGCTGCCTTCCCTCTCTCCCGGGGTGTCCTAGCATCTGTCAGGTTGGTTTACACTGCAGCGCTGACTGACAGGCTCCCCCATCTGAGGGAAGCAGAGGCAAATCTGAACCTGCCCAAAGGCAGGCTTGACAGACCACAACGAATGGTACTACAGGTTTCAGGGCTGGGTGAGGTTGTAAAGATTAATCTTAAAATCATTGTCTTTTTGGCTTCCCTGGTGGCGCAGTGGTTGAGAGTCCGCCTGCCGATTCAGGGGACACGGGTTTGTGCCCTGGTCCGGGAAGATCCCACATGCCGCGGAGCGGCTAGGCCCATGAGCCACGGCCACTGAGCCTGCGCGTCCGGAGCCCGTGCTCCGCAACGGGAGAGGCCACAACAGTGAGAGGCCCGCGTACCGCAAAAAAAAAAAAATCATTGTCTTTTCCCCCAGATGCCATCAGCTGGCTACTCAGAAAATGAAATATGGGAAAGTGGAACATGGCCAGGATGAATAGCCCAGGTTTTATGACAGTTCTAAAAGCTCTTATGTTCTGGCCTTGTTTGTCAGACAATCAAGATATATTAATCAAGATATTTCAGAAAGGCTGACAAAGCCCTGACTGTAGCCTTTTATTTCTGATCTGAGCTAAAAATGTACAGCAAACTTTGGTATCTACTTTTTAGGGTATTACTGTCACAAATTAGTAAGCTTGCAGTGGAGAAAAGAATATCCTGATTTGGAATTTCATTATTGCTGATACACAATTACCATCTAAATATTTAAATTTATACACAGAAGACTCAGGTCGTTGCTCTGCCATTTAAACAGCTGTGTAATTTTCATCTCTGTACCTAGGTCTCCCAAGGGATAAAATGAGGGGCAAGAATCCCTGTCCAACAGAGTCCTTATAAGAATTACATATACCAGGGCTTCCCTGGTGGCGCAGTCGTTGAGAATCTGCCTGCCAATGCAGGGGACACGGGTTCGAGCCCTGGTCTGGGAAGATCCCACATGCCGCGGAGCAACTAGGCCCATGAGCCACAACTACTGAGCCTGCGCGTCTGGAGCCTGTGCTCCGCAACAAGAGAGGCCGCAATAGTGAGAGGCCTGCGCACCGCGATGAAGAGTGGCCCCCACTTGCCGCAACTAGAGAAAGCCCTCGCACAGAAATGAAGACCCAACACAGCCATAAATAAATAAATAAATAAATAATAAAAAAAGAATTACATTGGTTACCAGAGCTTTTAAAACCCAGTAAGTCCTCAGTGTTTGTTCATTGAGTCTAGAATCTAAATTTCTTCCCTGTAAATTCCATCCCTTTTTTCTAGTGTTGCTCACTGGAGCATAAACAAAGCAACCCTACCTCTGCTTTCCAATAACACTTTCTTTTAAGTATTTACTGAATGACTAGTGATATCAGCTGACACGTGCCAGACCTAGAAGAAGGTGTTGGAGAAAGTTCATTTCTCTCATGAGCAAATAAAAAAGGGGAGAAAGACATCCAAGAATAGTCCACACAACTACCCCAAATCCTTAGTGGTAGTTTATCAGGGTTGGTGATGAAATTCACATACCACAAAACCAGACTATTGGATAATCACTTCAGCTCTCTCAATACTGAGTTTGTTTTGTTTGTCTGTTTGTTTATGAATTTCAGAAAACTGGGTGGAAACTACAGGACTAGACTGAGGCAAGAGAAAATCTGGAATTAGGGAAAACTTCACCTCAAAATCTCATATATGTCCATAAAGGCTCCCATTATCACCTGTTGAATGAGGGCAGATAGAGAAGACAGAGATGGTTCCTTACTCACCCAGGTAAAACACTGAGTTCAGGATGTGGTTTAACTTACATGCATGGAAATGAGATAACAGTTATTTAAATATTATATGCAACATTATTTACAGAGTGCCTGTATGTGCCAATCATTATTATGTGCTGAGGGCTCAGAAATACACAAGAGGCTTGCCTCCTGTCCTCATGGAGCTTAATATTTGGTTGAGGATACTGGTAAGGGATATATTCGTTCGGCTACTCAATTATTCATTCATCAAATATTTATTGAGCACATACCAATGATGATTCTGGAGCTTATCAGTGAATGAAAACAGACAAAATTTCATGCCTTCATGGAGCTTATATTCTATTGAGAAAAGATGGGCAAAAAACAATAAATCTAACAAATAAGCAAACACTGTATTAGGTTAGGAGTAGCTAGTTGGTATAGAACAAGTTAAAAATAGAGCAGAGTAAGAGGTATCAGGATTTTGAGATGGGGTAGAGTTGTGGTGGTGATGAAGGTTGCATTTGTAAATAGGCTGGTCAAAGTAGGGCTCACTGAGAAAGACATCTGAGCCGAGGCTTGAAGGAGGCGAGGGAATTAGTCATGCTGGCATCTGAGGAAAGTGTTCTAAGAAGAGGGAACAGCCAGTGCAAAGGCCCTAAATATAGTTAAAATCGAGCATAACGTGCAATATACTAAGAATTAGTGCGGGGTGCCACAGGATGGCACAGCAGGATCCCCCATCAGGTGCTCAGCAAGGAGTTGATGAATGAAGGGACAATTCTCCCAGCTCCACTAGCTGAGAGGTGGTAGCACCCCTCCCACCCCATCCAACTGACTAGACATGTCCTTCAGGCTTTCTCCTAAAGGGAACCCCTTCTGTAATAATAGTGACCTCACATCCTGAAGACTCAGTTTTCTTCCCTCAGCCTCTCCCCCTTCCTACCTCTCCTTGGAAGCATGCACATGAGCTGGGCCATGGAAGACTTTCCCCTCTTCTCTTGGACATACTCTACCACAACTCACACGGTGTAGATGGAATTTTTCAGCCAAGAATTTTTCTTAACATTGTTGAACAAGCTGACACACTGACTGGATATAAAAAAATAAGCATAAAATCATTCAGCAAATTTCAATCCATTCTTTGAAACTCGTGACATTCTCTGGGAACCCTCTGAGCCTATCCAGAGAGCCTATCCATTCCCCTCTCCATGCCAGGCTGCAACCTTGTACCTGGCCTTATTCTTGCACTTAGCAGGTGGCATTTTAGTTGATTAGCCTGTGGGTCTACTTCCCTGCTCGACAGCTCAGCTCCTTGGGGTTAGGACAGTGTCTCGTTCGTCTCTGCGTCTCTCTCACAGGGCACAGAGGAGGAGGCATGCACAACACAAGGCTAAACTGAACTGAATCGAATCAAAACCCATGCTCTGTGACTTTGGAACATGACTTCACCTCTTTGGGTCTCCTGCGGTTGCCTCATGTGTAAAATGGGATTTAAAATACTACATTTTATCACCCTTTTTTCATCCTCATATTTTGAAAGTTAGGATGCATCTTACCATCAACGCCATCTTGTAATTTAATGGACAGCATCTTTCCTTTCTTGGTGACACACAGAGTGCATCTTATAGTCAATGACAACCTAGATTCACTGAAACATGTTAGGAACCATCTCACAGTTGTTGTGAAGATTGATTAATTATGGATGAAAGGCCCTCAGATCAGTATATGCATATGTGTGTGTGTGTGTGTGTGTGTGTGTGTGTATAGCTGCTCTTGTGTTGTTATTTATTGTGGGTCATGTAGGGTCACGCTATCTTTCTCTCCTTCTTCTGTACACATTTGCAAACCCCTGTGGTACTCTCTGCTCAAGGACTGTTCAGAAAGTGCTCACAGGCCAAACGCTGTGCTATATAGCCTGACTTGTTCAGGAAGAGTTCTGTTTAGCAGTTTTGCTTACTTGAATGAAGTGTCTGTAGAGAATGTCCCTGGTTTGGCCAGTAGTTCAGGAATTTAGGGAAAGAAAAAGGAACTAATAATATCCGGAATATCAGTGTTTATACTTTTAGTGTTTATAGATTCTGTGAATCTTGTTAGTATCTTATTCCATCAGCACAATCTTTTAACTTTAGCACTAAAGTTTTCACGCCAGAGCATTTTCCATGCACCTAGTGTTAAGTCATTCATTCATTCATCTATTGAACACCTACTACATGCCAGGATAATGGAAAGTGTCAGCCAGACCTGGGAGACTCCTCAGCTGTGCCATCTACTTGCTCTGCGGCTGTAGGCACGGTCCTTAAATTCTGTTTATTAATGTGTAAAGACTAATTTCTGCCTGCTATGTACTAAATGCCTGTATCCCCCACAAAATTCATATGTTGAAACCTTACCCTCCAATGTGGGTCCTTTGGGGGTAATTAGAATTAGATGTGGTCATGAGGGTGGATTAGCGCTCTTAAACGTCATGAGAGAGCTTGCTTTTTCTTTCTCTCTCTACCATGTGAAGATACAACGACAAGTTGGCAGTCTGCAACCCCGAAGAGGCCTTCACTGGCACCCAACTGTGCTGCCGCCCTGATCTCAGACTTCCAGCCTCTGGAACTGTGAGAAATAAATTTCTGATGTTAATAAGCCGCCCAGTCTACGGTTCTTTGTTGCAGCAGCTTGAACTGACTAAAGATACTGTCTAATAGATGTTGCTGGGATGGAATGAGGTAACACATGTAAAACTCCTACAGCACGGTGTCTGGTGTATAGACACTTGGAAAACTGCAAGAATAATATGTACTGGCACAGAAGACTATGTTACAACTCAACTTTTATGGGGTGTAGGAATGATTTAGTCCCAATTTTCATTTTAGTATCAATCTATTTAACATTTATCTGGCTGGCTCTTCCTAAGTGCCAGGCTTGGGGCTAGTGGTTCTATTGGCAGTAAATGGAAGGAGAGGTTGGAGTAGAGATGTTTCCTGTGGGCTGGAGTGCTGGGCAATGGCTCGCTTTCCCTAATGCTGTTCTCATTCCATTTGGTGAAGCGATCAGATAGTCCTGTGGGACTGCTCTAAAACAGCCAGTACACATAACTTTTAGGTGCCTGACGCCATGCATTCATTCTTTCAGCTGTAGTTAATGAACACCTATTATATGCCAGGCATTATGCTAAGTATTGGAGTTTTAGTGGTGAACAAGAAAAGCAAGACGCCACTTTTGGAACTGAGGAAAGACAGATGTAGAAGAAATAATTACCAGTACAATACATCTTAAAAAGCAGATGGGGAAATAACCCATGAGAATATTCAGTGGAGAAAAACAGAACCTACTCTGGGAAGAATGGGTTAGGAAGGCTTCCAGGAGGAGGAGCTATTTAATCTGAGACCTGCAGGATGAGTAGATGTAGGCAGAGGCAATATGCATTCAGAGGCTCTGAAGGAAGAAATAGCAGGCAGTGAACTTGAAGGAAGACCAATGTCCTGGATGGCCCAAGATGAGACCAGAGAAAAAAGGAGAGGCCGGGTCCCAGAGGGACCTTGTGAAACACTTTCTCCTCCTCACAGCGTTGGGAGGCCATTAGAGAATTTTAAACAGGATAGTGAGTTGATCAGATCTGCACTGAAAACATCTTTCTGGATGGAAAGTGTAAAATGGATTGGACAGAAGTGCACTGGGCAAGAGCTGATGCCGAGACCTCAGGTAGCAGGCTGAGGTAGTAATACAAATGATGATGGCTTGACCAGGGTGGTGGCAACAGGGTGGACAGAGCTTCCAGATATTTACTTTGGCCAGTATCTATCTGTCTCTGTCCCTCTCTCCCACCATAATCTAAGGGCAATGTTTTCAAAGTTTTATTACCAGAATAAACGTGTTTTTTTTTCTTTAAAAGAAGGCTTCTGGAAACATAACAATTACACCTCTAACTGAAAACAGGGAGGCGGGACTTCCCTGGTGGCGCAGTGGTTAAGAATCCGCCTGCCAATGCAGGGGACACGGGTTCAAGCCCTGGTCCGGGAAGATCCCACATGCCGCGGAGCAACTAAGCCCATGCACCACAACTACTGAGCCTGTGCTCTAGAGCCCGTGAGCCGCAACTACTGAGCCCACGTGCCACAACTACTGAAGCCCATCGCCTAGAGCCTGTTCTCCACAACAAAGATGAGCCATAGCAACGAGAAGCCCGTGCACTGCAACGAAGAGTAGCCTCCGCTCTCCGCAACTAGAGAAAGCCCACACGCAGCAATGAAGACCCAACACAGCCAAAAATAAATAATAAAATAAAATTAATTAATTAAAAAACAAAAAGAAAGAAAGAAAACAGGGAGGCAAAAGAGAACTTTTGGCCTCTCTTCCACTCCAACTGCACAGCAGCCCAAAGGCCCCTGAGAAGAACGCTGGGACTCCTTAAATCAGAGCGTGAAAATCTCCAACCTAGTACATTACTCCCAAGCACTTTAAAATGAAGAAACCTCTCTCTTCTTTTATTGATGTTATGATACCCCCAAACCCACCTCCAATTACTAAAATGTCTGATTGCTTTCAAAGTGGAAGCTTGATGAAAATTCTCCTTGGAGCATTTTGGAACAGGTTAGCAAGGCCTACTTGAAATAACTAGAGATAACACCAGGGTGTTTCAAACTCTAATTACAGAACTCTGCAGGATGGAATTGTGATTAGTTTTCTCTCAAAGAGTAAAGAGCATCACTCAGAATGCATTTCAACAGATATTTATTGCATGTGTTTTGAGGAGAAGACCCTTTTCTGTTCTCAGAGGTTGTTTATATTGACAAGCTGAAGACAGTTCCTTAGAAGAAGAAAGTCTTCTTGTTAGAATGTCAACACTTTCTAAGCGAACAAGAGAAAGCTGTGGGGCACATTCAGTGGAGCGTGTGTATGGACTGAGAGGAATCTGACAGGTAGAGAAACATTTCTTCTAATGAGAGGAGGAAGGAATGAGAAACTGCTGCTTAATACCATTTTTCATGTTAGCCAAGGGTGGGCTTTGATAAAGAAGCCAATGGGAAACCCTGAAGTTGGCCAGTCAGGTCTGATCGAAGTGTGTAACTGGGCAGGAAAGCATGAGGGGAACTCGGCCACGACAGTTATTCCTAGAATAGTCAGCACCCAGTGGAAGGTAAGCTGGGATGATGCCTAAGGTAAGTTTGGGGAAGATGTCTGGATGAGAAGCCAGAGGGGAGAACCATTCAGGCTGCCAGGCTGAGCCTTGGAGAGTGGCCCTTTGAGCTAGCGAGATCCACAGCTCTAATCATCAGCCCGTAATGTGAAGCCATGACTGCCCTTTCCCATCCCACGGTCCCATTTTCGGTGATCGTTACACTGCCTGCAGACCACCCTGGAAACAGCCCTCTGTTCCTTTACTTGTTCTCTGTCTGCTCTCTCTTCTCACCTGGGTCCCGTCATTTATTAAGTGCTTCTTAGATGTCCCCAATTCTGTGTTCAGTGCCGAAGGTAAAAAATGAGTAAGATGGTACCTTTGCCCTCACACAATGTATGAGTCTAATAGGTTAGACAATACTGTCAGCACATCAATTATATTTAGTTTACTAAATGCAACAGTAGAAGCAGTACAACTTGTGGAGGAAACCAAGCGCTGCCCATGCTGAATGATGAGTGTGACTCTCCTGCAGTCACCCACTTCTAATGGACTGGCTGGATCTCATGCTCTGTAAGAACGCAAGCTATTTTTGATGGTGCCAGGGGTTGAGCCACAGAGTAAAAGGAAACGTTTTGTAACCTAAGCTCTTGGCAATAACTTTTAAGGCTGGAATTTCATCTGTCTTTAGGAACTTCCCCATCACCTCTGATTTCAGCAGGGATATTTGATACAAGCGTCAAAGAAATAGTAATGTCTAGGCTCTGCATCATGGCCATACATTTGGCTGGTGTGCTTTTTGCCTTGAATGAAAGGTTGGAAATGATAAACGAAACCCATAAACAGGCTTATGTTGCTCATAGGTATTTCATCACTGAGTTTTAGGCATAACAGCAACTGGCAGTGGAATAATTAGGCAAGATGAGTGCTCGATACCCATCAGAACTGCCAACAGAAAGAAGGTATTGGGTTTTAAAGAAATGCCATGCAGACTGGTAATTTGGGGTAGTAGGGAGCAAGATTTCCTGTTTGACAGATGGGTGAGCATCCTAAGAGGACCAGCTTGTTGTGAAGTTAATCAAGGCAGACTGTTTGGCAAGAAAGAGGCTCATTGCCTAGGACAGATTTAGATCAATTCTGGCAGAAAGGAATATCCACAAGAGGCTGTTTTCAATTTCATTTAATCAGTTAGGAAAGATGGAGTTACCGACATCAAGTGGGAGAAGGATATGAAATCTATAAAGTAGGGAAAGAAATGTGTATTCGAGTGAAGTAATTTGTCTGATAATCCACAGAGATGTGGGCTTTTGTAATTTCATGGTAAAGTCACAAAGTTCATGATTTCTCTAAATTGGCTCTAGAGGTAGTCCCTTACTTAGTTCAATGTCTCCCACTGGTATTTCTTATGTTTCCCTGCTCTCTCTCTCTCTCTCTCCTTTTTTTGTTTTCAAAATCTGATACATCTGATAAATAACTCTTTTGTGGCTTTAAGCCATATAATGTTGTCTTGATAAAACTGTTAGAAGTTTAAAATTTTTTAAATTTTATCGGTGTCTTGTCAGTCTTTTTTGACATATGACATGAAAATACCAGTTTTGCATTCTTTTTCCAGGTAAAGATGCCTTAGTCTATCTATTATCTGATAGCATGGGGTTCAAGAGGAGGAAATGAGGAAGGAAACTAATGGTTACTGAGCACCTGCCATTGGCTAGACATTAGAGGAGGCACTTTACATATGTTGGCATTAAATACTAAGAGCATTATGAATTTGTTATTAATCTCTCCATTTTACAAACTGAAAAAAATGAGGTTCAGAGATATTAAGTAATTTGACCATGGTTACCTAGTAGGCAAGTGACAGACCTAGGAATTGAACCCAGATCTGTCTCTTGTGTCTGGACTATCCACTGTATATCTGCCTCTGTACGGCATCTTCTCTCCCAGAGAAAAGGATCACGTCCTTAGAGCTCAGGACATGACTGATTAATTAAAACACATACTTTCATATTAACATCCATTTATTCAACTTACATGAGTTAACCACATACTACATGCAAAAAAACAGTGCTGGATGCTCTGTGCGTGTGTGTGTGTGTGTGTGTGTGTGTGTGTGTAAAACATGCTCCTTTCCCTCAGTGAGAGTCTTGTCTAGAGTGGGAAATATTTATATGCACAAATAATTATAAGACAAGGCATAATGTCAAGCATGCATGAAAGGATGACAAACAACATGCTACTGAATAAACTGAAGAAAGAGTAACATTAGTTCCAATGACCAGAAAAGGTTTCAAGGAAAAGGTGGTGTTTTGCATATGCATTGAGGAGTGCATATGACTTGGCCAAAGAAAGATGAAAATAAAGAGCATTAGAGGCTGAGGAAAAAGAATAAACAAAAGCATCAAGTTACAAAAGAATGGTTTAGGTGTAGAGAATTATCTATTGTCCAGAACCCTTGGAAATTACTGAGTTTGCTTGGGTGTGTGG
Organism: Hyperoodon ampullatus; assembly: GCF_949752795.1. Taxonomy (NCBI): domain Eukaryota; kingdom Metazoa; phylum Chordata; class Mammalia; order Artiodactyla; family Ziphiidae; genus Hyperoodon; species Hyperoodon ampullatus. Next base: position 49,903,305 of record NC_136920.1, on the reverse strand, counting down.
TGGGAAATTAGGTTGGAAAAGTAGATGGAGGACAGTGTATGGAGGAATTTGAAAGCCCTGATGAGGAGGTTAAGTGCCATTCTGTATGTAGAGAACCCTACTCTTGTAATCTCATAATCCCATCGTGCATATGGTTAGGGCAATAGTAGCCATTTATTCTTTTATGCATGGATTCAATGAGTGAATTTTGAGAAATGAAGCAGGTGGTTGGAAATGAGAATTTACGCTTATGAGCAAGTCAACTCTAAAGACAGGTTTAAGTTATTAGCCCAGAGTTGATCACTGAAGTCATGTTTGGCCCTCTACCCTTCTCTCTCAAATTAATAGAGAACCCCAAGTTTTAGCCAAATACATTGCTATGTAGCTAAAAGACAACATTTCTCATATTTCCTTGCTAATCCATGAAACTATGATCCAACAAACAAAATGTAACCAGTAGTGGTATATGGTACTTTCGGAAAATCTACTTAAAAGGAAGAGATCATATTCTTCTGCCCTTCCTGCTTTTAGCAAAGCACATGTGATAGCTGGTGCTCTAGCTGCCACATTGGACATTGAGGACAAGGATCTTACCCTAGGAATGGCAGATCAGTATACTGGAAGGAGTCTGGAGGTTCCTGAAAAATTTGTGGACTGCCATATGAGCCCTGAACAGCCTATTGTGATGCTTCATATATACATGAGATAGATAGCAACTTCCTGTTTAAGTCACTGTTTTTTTATATGTAGTCAAACTTAATCATTTCTGATATATAACAAAATTAGAAGAAATTGCCAAGTGAAAGTGTAATGGGAGAGAGGAGAAGCCTGAGGACTGAACCTTGGAGAGCATCTACATTTGAAGAAGTTCAAGAACCTGGAGAGGGCTTCCCTGGTGGCGCAGTGGTTTAGAGTCCGCCTGCTGATGCAGGGGACACGGGTTTGTGCCCCGGTCTGGGAAGATCCCACACGCCGCGGAGCGGCTGGGCCCGTGAGCCATGGCCGCTGAGCCTGCACGTCCGGAGCCTGTGCTCCCCAACGGGAGAGGCCACAACAGTGAGAGGCCCGCGTACCACACACACACACACACAAAAAAAAGAACCTGGAGAGTTCACAGTCAAAGCCTGATTAAAGGTGGAAAGTGTAGGTGAGTTTGTGTGTGGGGGTGGGTGAGAGATGGTGGTGGAAGTTTCTACCCAGTCTAAAAGTCTGTTTCCAGAAATAAAAAACAAAGGGCTGATGGTGGAGCCAATAAAAACTAGGGTGATCCAGGCTACTTCCACGAGCTAGGACTGGATTATGCAAGGCCAATTTCTGCTCCTAACTTTCCAATCATTTAATTCACTCCATCTCCCCTGGGGTAGAATGATCAGGAAGGACAGGAATGTCTAAGGAATTTCCAGAAGGTCAAGTGGGGGAAAAGCATTCCACCACAAATAAAACAGGGCCTTTGATTACAGCTATACTTGAGAATAAGTCTACCTTAAATCATTCTTTTGCCCTGCATTTGGTACCATAAATGAATGCCCCTTCTCTGTTCTAGTAAAGGCTATATGAAGTCCCAAACCTTCCTACTGGTGATTGCAAGGGGTGAGTGGTGAAGAAGTGGCCCCTGCCCCCTCTACCCTGCGCTCTATCTATGGCTCTGCATCCCGTAGACCTTCAGATCCAAGCACTGGCAGCCATTTGTAAGGAGACTTCACCAGGTTCTGCAAATAAAAGGTAATTCCAATTTTCCTCAAAGATGAAAAAGCCCTATTATTTGTACTGTAGCTTAGGCGTAAGGGTTTCCCAGATGCTCAAGTCTGTTTGTTAATTATTATTTTCAGAGTGCTGACAAGTTGTTGACAAAGCACCTTCATATATGTTATTCATGGTAACCCCATGATAATCAATTTTATTCTCTTTGATTTATAATGAGACCCAGAGAAGATGATGAAGAGAAGGTAGATGATGAAGACAATAATAATATAAATAGCTATCATTTACTGAGTTACTACCAAGTACAATGCAGAGTGTTAGGAACATAAATTTTTTTTAACATTCACAGCAATTCAGCAAAGCTGGATTTAGTAGATCAATTCTATAGATAATAAAATTGAGATTCTAAGAGTTGAAGTGACTTAAAGGTCACACACTAGTAACTGGTTGAGTCAATACTCTAACATCTTCTGGCTGCAAATCCTTGGGTCTCTCCCCTACACCACAGTGAACGTGGCACTAGGGAGCGAGCATTCATGGTACACTGAGACGTACCCCTTGCCAGGATTTTTCTTCACATAAACATCGTAGCTGACCCTGTGATGCCCCAGGAAGCTGTCATTTACCCTTCTCCGCCTTGGGGAATTGTTAGGGGGTGAAGATACTAATAAGACACGCAGTTCATTGAGATCACTGAAAGAAGCCTGAGCTAGAAACACAAGGCTATAACTGGCAATCACTATTAAGGCTTTTATTTGAATAATGCAAAGAATGTTTAAAGAGTAAATGATGGGCAAATGATGGGACTTAATTAGTTTATTTCATTATTATTATGCCAACAGAATTATTTTACATCGTTTCTATGCAAATGGGTGCACAATTTAGTTCAATCTGTGCTTTCTGTGTATTGAAAGAATAACTAAGGATAACAAGAGAACCATTTGGTAAGGTTTAAGTAGGCTTTTCCTTTTCTCCAAAAACTGATTTTCTTTCATGTTTCTTTTTACTCTAATTAGAAATCAAAGGTAAACTAACATGGACCAAATGTGTACAGCAGACTCTAGTTCTTCACACTTCTTGTGCATCTTATTAATCCACATTCGGTCTGTAGGATCCCATTGATGAGTTGTTCCCTGCACGTGGGGAGTTGGCAGTAATATTTTTTCCCAATTCTTTACTAATGGGTTTAACTTTGAAACTTTTAAATTAAATGGTCTTCGATCATGCCCCACGCTGAAGCCGTGAAAGGTCTTTTAAGTAAAACCAAAAGGAGTTTAGGATGCTTCTGACATAGTTTCTTAATAAAGAAAAGCCATTTAAAGTGTTAACATAGCATTAAGTGAGGATTTTGAAAGTTCTTGCTTCATCTTGCCTGCTCTCTGTATTCTAAGAGTTGCAGAAGAAATTCTAAAATACAACCTTTTGTAAAACTTGATGAGGGGACTGGCGGGTAACAATCATATTAAGAGCTACGGTTTTTTTTTAGCAACTACTGTGTGATGGGCTCTCTGCTAAGCAGTTCATAGCCATTATTTGAATTCTCATAAGAACCCTACAAGGAAGTAATTTTTTTATTTTTACCCTTGTTTTGTAGATGAGGAAATTAAAGTCTAGAGAGGCTGTCCATCTTCAGTCAAGATTCATCTGATCAAAAATGAGAGCTTATCTTACAGAGCCATTGTGAGGATTAAATGAGACAGTGCTTGGCACAGTGCAGGGTTGCTGTTTAAATCAATACTCATCTTATCTTGATACCCCTTTTCAATACTAGTCTCAAGCATTGCACTGTCTCCTTAGCATTTGAGTTCTTGAAATACTTCTGTCTGAGAGAAAATGACAGTGACATGATTCACTGTTTTGATTTAATTTATCAAACAGAAGATATTTGGTCTGCTGGCCATATTTGCTGGTTGCTCACCATGGACCAGTTCTAGCATATTTTTGGAAACTGCTTGGAAATTCGTAAGATGATAGTAATTATGTGTATGCTTGGGGGTTTTCCACACTAAAATCATCAGCAGATATATCCATGTTAGGTATTGTAATCTTAAAATGTATGATTGTCCACTAGTGACAAGATGAGGTGTTAGTTTGTGATTCTCTTTTTAACTTCCACCCAACCATTTATTTCAGCAAAATATGAAAGTCAATAACTGAAAATTGTAAACAGGCATGAATGTCCTGAGACGCTGTAGGCAGAAGTAAGACAGAATGCCCTGGAATGGGGCTCAGAAGCCCTTAACCTCAGTCACAACTCTCTCCCTGATCACCTGGGTGGCCTTGCTCAAGCCACTCCTCCTCTAGCTGCTTCTCAAGGTTGTCACTTGTAAATAGAGGACACTGTATTCTGGCAGCTAAGTTCCCTTTTTTCTTTAACCTGACATGATGAACCAGAATGGAAATTCTGCTATTTGGCAGGTAATGTTAGGGCTAGAAAGGAAAGAAGCCTGGTATCTGTGCTTGGTACCTGGACCTTACTGAGGCACCTAACCTCTCATCCACTGATAAAAAAAATTTTTTTAAGTGATGTAAGTGAAAGGTTGTTTACATTAATTATTAGTGGGTTATCTACCTGTTTTGAGAGGAATGATTTTCTGTCCATAGGGATTAAATAAAACAGCTCCATCTCTCATAATGACTAATAATGCCTCCCTTTCCATACCATCATCATCATTATGTAGCCAAGACAGAAAGGTATTTGGCCAGAAACCCAAGAACAATTTATTTGCTTCTGAACTGACTGGATCAAGGAAAGGGACTTGACTCAATATCTTTTGGTCACAGTCCACAAGGAATTTCACTTCAAGTTGCCATTGTTCTTCAAACATACTCTAATCCAAGGAACTAACATAACTGTGTCATAACTGTACAGTTATCGATCTCCCCCATTGGCCTAGGAGCTCCTTGAGGGCAGAGACTCATCTTAATGACTATGGTATCACCACTGACTAACATAGTCTCTGACACAGACCCCTCATTACAGAATAATTAAATTAACCATTTCTAACTATTATTTGATCTTGAGACTACAAACCCAGAGGTCATCTTCAGTATTCGGTTACATCAGAGGTTATATTACTACAATTGTGCTGAGGAATCAGTTCAGATTGTAATCTGAAGCCTTCAGAAGCATTGACAGCTGCATCCTTAACTCACCTCTCAAACTGGTTATTCAGCAAGTGAACCAAAACATTATACCTCCTCTTCTCCCTACCTCACTGCCTTTGGAGTTACATAAAACACTTTGATTTGCATCCAGAAAATTGAGAAGGAGAAAAAGGCAGACAGTATAATACAACAGAGTCTTTATGAAGTCCTTGTGCAATTTTAAATATTCAGCAATTTAGGTTGAGAATATGATAGATACAACCTATAAATCAGATTTAAAGCAAACCAAATTTTCTCAGAAGTGGTAGGAATCTCTGCTCAATGCAGAGTACACAGTGGAACAGTTCGCAGAGTGTATTCTGCCACTGAATAACTATTTAAATGCTGGATTAAACAATGTTCGCTTACTACAGAGTCCTTCAGAGCCGTTAATGTAATCATTTGCATTGTGAATCTACAAGAAGAATATATAATATGCAATTGTTTCATATACACTTGTAATAAATGATTTGGAAGAGCACATCTTAGAAAACGCTGGTTTAGTTCAACTTGAACATTTCATAGATAGGAGTACTATCAAATGGTTTACCAAGTAAGAAGACTTATTCGAGGGTATTCAATTTCCTTAGCGTAAAGCAGGAGTGGATTTCAGGGTAGTCTGGTTTCCAGTCCAGAAGAGTATACCTGTTTCCATCAGGCCATACTGCGAGCCCCTACTAGACAATAAGAGAACTTTCTGCAGTAGCAACACTGTCTCTTCTGTCTCATGAAGCCCTGTTTGTTGCCCAATAATTAATGGCATTTTTAGTGTGGGTTGCGATCTCTAAGATACTTTTGATTTTTAGTACAAAATGACTTTCCTAGAAATATAATTTTGCAGAGGAAGAGTACACAAGAGAAGTATGGCTTAAAATTCACCTTTTGGGTGTTTTGTAATAATTTAGGGCTACTTGCTTAGCTGTTGAACAGAAATACCTGGTAGAAAACAAAAAACAAAAAACATAGAGTGCTGGGCACAGAGGATAGAGGTCATTTTCAAAACAGTCAGCAGGTCTGTCCTGTCTATGGGTGACTGTCCAGAAGCCTAGGCCCCAGATGACCCGTCCAGAATCCTTTTCTTTCTGCCCATCTAATCCCAATCGCATTTTTCAAGGTCCAACTCATGTTTGATCTACTGTTTTTTAGAAAAAACTCATGTTTTTTTCTACTGAGTGTTTTCTGATAATTTCACCCCCGCCCCCACCCCACCCCTCCGTCCTCCATAGTCTTTACTGATCTCAGTTGGCTGAACTGCCATGTGATGGAATCGGAAGAGCTAAGCTCTTCTTAAATCCTAGCTCTGCCTACACTGTATCAGCGGTCCCCAACCTTTTTGGCACCAGGGATCGGTTTTGTGGAAGACGGTTTTTCCACGGATGGGGGAGGGGGGAATGGTTCAGGTGGTAATGAGAGCGATGGGGAGCGATGGGGAGCGGCTGTAAATACAGATGAAGCTTCTTCGCCTGCTCACCTGCCACTCACCTCCTGCCGTGCGGCCCAGGTCCTAACAGGCCCAGGGGTTGGGGACCCCTGATCTAAAGAACCTCATAGTGAGGTTAGTGAGAAGCTACATACATAGTGAGAAGCTACACACACACACTCACACACACACTTAAATATGATGCTTAACATAGTGCCTGGTATAAAAGTGTTAAGAAATAATTCTCTTTCTTTCTAATTGCTTGTATATTAGACCAATCTGCCAAACGAGACTAACTGTTAAGGGCAGAGGGTATATCCTACATTTTTTCTCTTTTTCTTTTACTCTCCACAATGCTAGGAATTCTTTCATCAAAAAACCATCTGTTAAATGCCTCCTAGTAACTGATGAACATCTCACAGTAGGTGTTGACAATTTATTCTATAATACAGTGAAGCTTATGTAAGAGTAAGTCAAATGAGTATGCAAATTCCTGAAAACAGTGCCTAAGCAACTAGTAAGCACCATTATTAGCACCACTCTAAAGTAAGAACATTTGTTTTAGTGCTGTGCTAAAACTTAGGAAGAGTTATTTATCTTGACTCTATCTCAAGGGCTAGTGATTTTTACCCAGGAACAGCAAATCCAGTTGAAAAACTATTGATGGAAACAGGGCAACATAAACAGGAAGAAGCCATCTGATTCTTAAGTCTTAGGTGACTCATTGTCAGCCTGGAGTAAACAGGTATGACAAAACTCTATACGTACAACCTCAGAAGGGATGCACAAGGATGAGTCACATCTAAGTGGATTCCAGAGTAGAATATTTAGTAACTCGACTTCACCAAGTCATTGGTTTTCCTTGCAGTGGCCCCAGGGACTTAAAGCTAAAGTTTTTACAAAAGTCCTTTTTAACCTTCCATTTGAGACCATTCTTTACTCTTTTAGAAACAGCAACAGAGTGAAAAGAATGTTAGAGGAAGAGCTGGAAGACTGGGAACCTGCTTTAGTCTCTACCATGTATTAATGGGAAGATTTTGGCCTTTCTGGGTTTTGATTTTCTCAACTATAAATGTTAGTTCATCCAAAGAACATTAAGTATCTTCTATGTTCTAAGTATTCACTGTTCTAGGTGCTGGGGTCCTGAGGATAAGAGGATAAGTAAGGCAGAGTTTAATGGGGAATACAAAAAAGTAAACTGATGACTGGAGGACTTGAGAGATTTAAGCAGAAGTCCTGCTTCTATCATCATCTTCCTTTCATGTTTCCTTTATTAATGAGAAAAACCAGAAAGAGTTAAATTACTTGCCATTGTCACAAAGGAGTAATGATGGTTTTCACAATATCCCAGTTTCAAGTGTGATCATCAGACTCATTCAAAGATATGAAATACAGGTTTTTCTATCTTTGAGCAGTAATACTCCTGAAAAGTCATTGATAAATTCTTTTTAAAAAATCTATTTTAAGTACAGTAAAACAGGTTTCTATTGAAAGATTTCTATTCCCTACTTTTTTGTTGTGAATTTGATTTGTTTAAAGAATGAGGTACATCTATATTCTTAATACAGTCTCTGAAAACCATTATAAATCATAATGTGATTTTTCTGACATTTATGTCAGAAATCTTAAATGAGGAGGTATACAGCAGGTGGAAGAGTACAGAAAGTAGAAAGAGTATGGATTAGGTATCAGAATAAAAATCTAAACAATAATGGCCACCTTATTGTGTGTCTGCTATATGTGAGGTCCTTTACATATATTACCTTATTTTATCCCTTCAATGTTTTTATCCCTATTTTACAAATGAAGAAGTTGAGGATCAGAGTGGTGAAGTGACTTGACTAGGTCATACAATTCTGGATGAGACTGGATGAGATGCTGATCGGGGATGCAAACTCTGTTATATAATGATTTTTTTCCCAGGATACAATGCAATGTAGAGGGCAGAGAGAGTCAAATCCAGGGATACTTCCTTTCATCCTTACGAGCCAGGCAGCAAGAGAGGGGAAAATGGGGATTTGGGGTGAATGGAGGGCACATCACCCCAAAAGGAGAAAACACTGCCTAGAGAAAGGGCTGGCTTAACAAAGTGGGATGTTAGGAAGATCTCTGCTCACATGGAAGGACTCGGCGAAGCCAGTCAGAGTTCATCCTGTCTGAAAGATTCTTCAAGCTGCAGGAGAGCAGGGCCATCTGTTTAAACAGGACAGCTCTGTGGGAACAGCTTCATGAGGATATGTTAAATAAGATCCAGACTTTCAAGCCATGTTCCTCTGTGAAAGATGAAACTGACCTGAGCTTATTTTCCCTTATCTGTAAAAAAGAAGTTAAATCTATGGATGCTTACTACCTGTGGCCTTTTTTGTTGTTGTTCAAGCACTTAGCACAGTGTCTGTAACATGGTAATTGCTTAATACCTACTTGCTACTATTGTTCTAAAGACCTGTAACTGTCAGGCATACTGGACATGGGTCCCGCCAGTCTAACACCTTAACCTGCACCACCCCAAACTCATATGCCAATTACAAAAATCTTCTGGGAGCATGAGAAGTGCATAAGTAAAACCCACAGACACACTGTTTATTAACCTACAAAATGAGGATAGAAATTCCTATTAATTCCCAGGATGCCTGTGATGGATCTAATAAGATAATATAAACACTCTGCAAACTACAAATGGCTATCCAAATGTGAAGGAATATCAATACTGTTATTAGTAATACTGCTTTATTGCTATTTTTAGAATATTCAGGAAAACACATATTCTCACTAAAACACTTCTGAAATGGTTTAGGTCAATTTTCTTTATCATTTTATTCTGAGAAACTTCTACCAATAGGTAAATAGTAATGGAGACAATGGAGGAACCTATGCTTAGATTAAATGACAGATGAGTTATATTTACATAAATATTTGTTGGTTTTACGTTTTAAGTAAATCAAACTTGTTTTTGTTTATTCAATTATTTTATTTAATTCAAGTAATTTTGTCAATAAATATTTATTAAAACAAGTTACCATGCACAAGGCCACACAGTAACATATTAAGAGCACTGGAATTTGAAAACAAAAAATCTGGTCTGAATTCTACCTCTTCTACTTAGGAACTTTCAAACCCCCATCTCCAGCAACGGTTGTCCACCCCTGTTAAAAGATGACCTTGAACAATGTATGTATCCTTCTGAGTCTCCTTTTCTTTGTTTTTGAAACAGAAATTGAACTACTCACTCTGCCTACTCAAGGGAATTTGTGAGGATTAAATAAAATAATAGACCATACTGATGTAAGGTACTGTTCTTTGGCAGAAGTGTGCATTAATAAACTAGAATGGTGGCTTATTATATATAGTGAGAAGTATTACTGATGAGTGGACTGAGACTCTTTGTTGCATCCTTTTTCTGTAGAAATTCTAAGTGAAAAGCTGATTGCAGTCAGAAGGATGATAGAGACTGGTACGGGATCACAGGAGGATTTTAATGACTAATGTCATCAAAATGATCGCCTGATCTTAACATACTCATGTATCTTGTTTAGTTTTTATTGGTATCAAGTACCCATTTTAAAAAGTTGTATTTCTAAAATATATGTGATAATTTGGAGAAATGATCACACAATATAATGGTATTGGCTGATTTTTATTTGCTATGATCTGACAGTTTCTCCAGTCACGTTTATAAGTGCCTATACATTTTCATGTTGCCCTGAACAGCAGAAAAATCAAGATATTATAGATTCAGTTTACCCTGAACTGAGTCAAACTGTTGTGATTCCAAAGCTGATGGGCAAGTTGCTACCTCTGCCATAAGAACCCACCACCAGAACTGTTGTCGCCAAGAACACACTATTTTGGCTATACTCCAGGAATCAGATCACCACTGAAGCTCTTGGCTCCAGGGACATGATATAGCTCCTAGATCAGCACAAGTGAAAAGTGGATGCCCTGAACCTAGCCACTTGATACTCGTTGAGTTATGGACAAAACCATGGAAATTCCAGTAACATAGTTCACAAAACCCAAATTATCTCTATAAAAACTGTGCTTGCCAGAAAAAAAAATATCATATGCAAAAGAAAGTAAAGCTTCCAACTCATTTCCATATTCCAAGACTTGACTGAGTGCACATAACTGGCTGAGCCTAAATTACATCTGATAGCCTAGAGACACACGGCATCTGCAAGGGCATATGCGATATACAGTGAGCAGCTTTCAGCTCTAAAGATATAAGAAGGGACTTTCATTTCCATGAAAGATGAATAGAATAAAGGAAATCAGATTTTACCTCCTGCCTCAAATAACCAAAAGGAAATAAAATCAGACTAACTATATGAAATACAGTTTTCCCAGACACTGGATCAGGCAATGAAGGACAGTGATCCTTAAGACATGGGAAACAAATAAGATAAGCCCTATAATTGCCCCAGCTTGCTGCCTTGAGAGAGTTTCCAGGCCACCAAGCAAGGAGAAAAGAATCCAGGAGGAGCCTGGCAGACACTATCGGTTGAAGAGATGGAACTGAGAAACTGTGGAGAACAACATGGCTAGAGTTTGCTGGACAGGGTACCAGAGAGAAGAAAGCTACACAAAAAGAAAATTCTGGAAATAGTCAGAGAGTCACCTTTGAGTATTCACCAGAGTACTGAGTGTGAGGAAATGACCAGAGGCTATGGAGAGAACCATTTGAAAGAACTGGAGTGATGTGTACTCAGCAATCACAAAGGTCTGGAAACAGTGCCAGTGGTCACCAGCCAAACTAGAAAATCTCACAATTCATGGGGCATTGAGCAGCATACTCAGAAGGGTCCTGCCTCAGTAGTGGGATGTAATTAGCCCTAGACCAAATGTTGCTCCTAAAAATCTTAAAAGCAAGACTTAAAAGGATCAGATAGTTGAACTGCATCCCAGAACACAGCTCAATATTTATAGGAATACAAAAATATCTGGCCCCAAAAAGGTAAAATTCACAATGTCTGGCATCTGATCAAAGATTGCCAAGCATGCAAAGAAGTAGGAAAATATAACCCACACTGAGGAGGAAAATTAACCAATCAAAACCAAACCAGAACTGACATAAATGTCAGGATTAACAGAAAAGAACATGAAAGCAGTTACTATAACTATGTTCCAGATGGTCAAAAAGTTAAAGAGACATGAAAGATATTTTTAAAAAGACCCAAACTGAATTTCTAAAGCTAAAAACAACAATGCGTGAGATGAAAAATACACTGGATATTATTAACAGCAACTTAAACACTGCAGAAGAAAAGATTAATGAATATAAATATATAGCAAAAGAAGCTATCCAAAGGAAACAGAGAGAAAAAAGATTTTAAAAAGTGAAAAGAGTATCAGTGAGCAATGGGACAATTCCAAGTGGCCTAATATATGTATGACTGGAATCTGTGAAAGATAGGAGAGAGGGAGGGAAAAAAATATTTGCAGAAATCATGGCCAATAATTTTCCAAATTTCTTTGAAAACTATAAACCCACAGATCTAAGAAGCTCAATACCATATAAGCATCAGAATCAGGAAAAGAAATGCACGAAGATACATCATAATCAAATAGCTCAAAACCAGTAATAAAGAGAAAATCTTTGTATCAGAAAAAAAGAGACACATTTATGTAGAGAGAGCAAAGAAAATAAGGATGACAATGGACCTCTCAACGAAAATAATACAAGTAGGGAAACAGTGGAATAACATCTTCAAAGTACAAGAAAGAGTCAACTTAGAATTCTGTAAGCAGAGGAAAATATCTTTCAAAAATAAAGGCAAGGGCTTCCCTGGTGGCGCAGTGGTTAAGAATCTGCCTGCTAATGCAGGGGACACGGGTTCAAGCCCTGGTCCAGGAAGATCCCACATGCCGCAGAGCAACTAAGCCCATGCACCACAACTACTGAGCCTGCGCTCTAGAGCCCACGAGCCACAACTACTGAGCCCGTGAGCCACAACTACTGAAGCCTGCGCGCCCAGAGCTCGTGCTCTGCAACAAGAGAAGCCACCACAATGAGAAGCCCGTGCAGGGCAACAAAGAGTAGCCCCCGCACGCCACAACTAGAGAAAGCCCGCGCACAGCAACAAAGACCCAACATAGCCAAAAATAAATTAATTAAATTAATTAAAAACAAAAAACGTTTAAGCAGTGCCTTTAAAAAAAAAGGCAAAATAAAGATGTTTTCAAACATAAGAAAGCTGAAAGAATTCATTAGCAGCAGATGCACACTATAAGAAATGGTAAAAGGAAGTCCTTCAGGCAGAAGGAAAATGAAATGGAAGTCTGTGACTTCACAAAAGAAGTGCATTGGGAAGGGTAACTGTGTGGATAGACATGTAAGTTCTTTTCTTATTATTTAAACCTCTGGTTAAACCAAAATACTAACAATGTATCATGGAGTTTAAAATTCTATATATAATGTATATACATAAACAGACAGAAAAAGGAAAAAGAAAACAAAAAAGCAGTACCAAGATGATTAGAAAAACCTAACCATATTAATGATGACATTAAAAGTTAAGTTCTAAATATCTCAGTTAAAAGACAGAGATTAACAGAGTGGATACAAAAGCAAAATCTAGCTATATGCCATTTATAAGGAACATATTTTAAATCTAAAGACATAAATAGGTTAAAATAAAAAGGATAAGAAAAGGTATACCATGCTAACACAAAACAAAAAAAAAAGCTGGAGTGGCTATATTAATATCAGAAAAAGTAGATTTCAGAGCAAAGAATATAACCAGCAATAAAGAAGGTAATTTTATAATGATCGTGATTCAGATTCATAAAGAAGACATAGCAATCCTAAATATGCATATAATAACAGAGCTTTAAAACACATAAAACAGAACTAGAACACGATCAACTTGATTACATTTATAGAATACTCCATCCAACAACAGCATAATACAGTTGACCTTTGAACAATGTGGGGGTTGTGGTGCTGACCCCCTGTGCAGTCAAAAATCCACGTACTGCTATCTCTGCCTCAAAAACAAAGGAACTGATAAATGACTCTCCAATGGACAGGAAACTGAAGCAGTCTGCATAGAATCAGGACTCAAACCCTAGTTCTTTAGATTCCACATATTGTTATCTCTAATTGAACACAAACTTTCCCCTCACTCAGTTAAAGATCTGAAAAATGAAAATACAGGTACTATATTCATTGAAAAAAATCCATGTATAAATGGACCTGCGCAGTTCAACCCATGTTGTTCAAGGGGCACCTATACATTCTTTTCAAGTGCGTATGAAACATTGCCAAGAAAGATCACAATCTGGGTCATAAAACAAGTCTAAAGGATTCGGGTTATACAAAGAACATTCTTGGACCATGCAAGCAGTTAGCAGTACAGTTAGCATTCGTCAAGGAGGCCTGCCTAGCACCCAAAATCTCTGTTTTTTCCTTCTGCTGTGTGTTCCTTCCTGCTGCCTCCTATGTGTTTTGATTTTTCTCTGACCAATATGGCTATGGGCTTCTTTCCCTGCCTCAACTATAATAGGGACCTGATATGGAAGAGGCTTTCATGCCTCTCTTCCACAAAACTTCAAGAATAAGCACTTTCTTGATGATCAGTTAATGAAGTAATGTGGTGTGGCAAGCAAAATTCTTCATGTAACACATTTGGACTTTAGGACAGTACAAGCATAATTCAAAAATACTCCAGGTTCAGTTCCAGACCATCTCAATAAATCAAATATCGCAATAAAGTCAGTCACAAGAATTTTTTGTTTTCCCAATGCATATAAAAGTTATATGTACACTATACTGTAGTCTATTTAGTGTGCAATAGCATTATATCTAAAAAATGTACATAATTAAAAACACTTTATTGCTAAAAAATGCTAACCATCATCTGACAATGTAGGCTTGCCACAAACCTTCAATTTGTAAAAACTACAATATCTGTGAAGCTCAATAAAATGAGGTATGCCAGTAGATATCTTGGAGAAAAAAAGTCATACTTTTTCTATACATTAATTTCAAGTCTAGAATGACTCCACTTATAGAAGCTGCTGCGATTATATCATATTTCTGCACTATTTGCTCAGCTTTTCTCACTTGCCATTTGATCTTTGTAAAACTACCTCTTTCTGACATAATCCTTTCCTTACACTATGTAGTTGTGGCAATTTTCTTCCTGACAAAACTAGTATAATGGATGATGTTCAGAAATATGCCACATTCCTGTGGCTGTACCCAGATTTTGACCGAAAAAAGACACAAATACAACTTATTATTATTTTGCAGATTTTTTGTACTTTTTATTTGTTGTATTAGATATGAAAACATCTTATAAGCCTATGTAAAGTAAAAGCAGACATTTAGAGATTTGAAAAATGGTCATTTTATAAGAAACAATAAAATAATTTAAAAGAAAATAATATGGCCAGCACGTGCTACTGAAGGAGAAACAGATACAACTTACATACTTTTAAAATGATAATATATATAACTTCTCAATGTTTGCTGTTATTTTTGAGTATCATTTCTGCAAAATTTCATTTGCATCAACATATATATTTATTTGGCATTTTTCTCAGTGAATACCTTAAGGCCCAAGTAGCAACTCTGAGGATGCAAAGAGTTACTGAAGTAGATCAAAAATCAGGTTATATACATACTGGAAGTTTCCTCAGTTGAAGAGGAGCCATCAAACTGGAATAACATTCATGGAGAAATGAGGCTTGTGTGATGAATAAGAGAATATCATACAAAATAAATAGATCCCAGTTGCAAATGAAAGCAAATGTTAGAGACAGTGGAAATGAAACTCTGAAGACAGAGGATTTTTGAGGAATATGCTGTGTGGAAATGAAATAGCAGGATGGGACAGTCCTCAATCTGAGCCATCCCAGAGAATATGTCCTGTCTTAGACTAACCGCTGATAGAAAGTTGAGTTTGAGAATGGAGGTGGAGGGCAACGGATAGTGTCAAAACCACTAATTCAGGCAAACGTCAAGTTACAATACTTTGTTCCTTTATTCAGTCAAAAATAGGTGCTGGGCACAGAACTGGATGTTATAAGAAGTAAAATAAATGCAAGTTAGATATGATTCTTGCCTTTAAGTAGTTTATAGTAAAGTGGCTTCTCTACTTTTCAGGACTGAAATAACAAGAACATCATGTACCTGCTTCAAATTTTTCATTTGTAATGTGAAGATACTACTCTCTGACCAACCCACCTAAGTAGAGTTTGCAGATAAAATGGTAACATTATTGTAAAGGTGCTTTATAACCATAAAACATTATATGTAAATAGTGGATTCTCCTTCAACTACCATATGATGACACAAGCAGTAGTAAAGAATAAAGCAAGAATTTTAAAAGAAAATATAAAAGTTGAAACATGTTTTAAAAAGAGTAATGACTAAAATTGGTTTCCTAACAGGATGAAGACATTGATGTGGGTGTAACTAACAACCCCCGACCAAGACCAGAGGAGGTACCATTGGAACAACCCATAATCCTTTCTATTTTTGGTCTGTTTACAGATAGCTTTATCAGTTTAACTATAATTGTACCTAGATGCAGCCACATACTTGCACTTTTTGTGACTTCTCTCTCTCCACATCTCAGCTGGGTATATTGCTGTTACCCTGTGGTTTAGTATGAACTAGTTTCTATTTACTTATTGCCTATTTTACTTATCAAGCTTCTCTTGTGACATGGAGCTGGGACTCAAGGCCAAAGAAATATTGGGTTGAATTAAGAAACAACATTTAGTTATTTTTCTGATTGAAAACATTACTTGGACAGTATTTTTCTACTGAATTCTGCAAATGAAAGTGGTGATGCCCACTCCCCAAGGAGAATTTCTAATCATTGATTATTAGCTATGTTTTAAGAATTCTGAAGCTTCAAATACTGCTATCAAATCAAACTAAAAGAAACAGAAAAGTCAACATTCAAGGCTTGAAACCTCAAGAGAATAAGGTAGCTCATGACCATGGTATACTTATGTACCATGGAAGCGGGGCTTTGGAAGCCTGGCAGTACCTGAAGAGAAAAGGGAGGAGAGAGAAGAAATGAGAAAATGTCAAGAGGTAAAAAAAGAAACTGAGATAAATTAAGACCAACTTCCCCCTAGAGAGGCCAGAGAGGGGCCTCTTTAAGAAATACGAGTTCGAGAGTGGGCATGCCATTCAGTCCAAGGTGACCTGTTAGCACTCAGCATTAGGTGGAGGAGCAGGTCAGAACAGGGCCCCCAGGACAGCTGGAGAGCCTGGGGGATGGATGCGAGCCCTTCTGCTTCAGTCAAGAGTGGGACATTGGCATTGACTGGGCCAGGGACACAGCAGGGTCAGGAGCCAGCAAAAAGGGATTTGCCAGCCTCTTAGTATTTGTGATTAAACTTAAGTTTAACTCTGTGTCCATTATGCTTGCCAATTTAAGGGAAATATTTTCATGTTGTATTAAAAACAGAACAGTAAATATACTTCAGTATTTTCTTCCTGCTGCAGCACAGACAGACCTGTCCTTGTTTTGCCACTTACCAGCTGGGTCACTGGGATAAATTATTTTACTTCTCTGAGCCTCAGGTTTTGCTCTTCTATGCAATGAGGACAACCCACTTCAATAGGGTTGTTGTGTGGACTAAATGAGATAATTGTATGTATATAATGTTGGCATATTAGGTTCTTTAAAAATATTATTTCTTTCCTTCATTTCACCTATATCCTCAAAGTGCCTGACCATAATTCAAAATTAGCAGCCAATATTTACTGAGTTTCAGATACTGTTCTAAGTGCTTTACTTGTAGTAGCTACTTAATTTGCACTACAGCTCTATAGGGCAGATACTATTTTTAGTTACATTTTTCAGGAGGAAGCTGAGGCAGAGAGAGGCTAAAAAGCAACTTGCCCAAGCTCTCATCGCTAGGAAATTGCAGAGCTAGGACTCAAATCCACAAGCTCAGGCAATCTAGCTCCAAAGCTGGTGCTCTTAACCGCTGCCCTGTGATGCCTCTCTAACCCACAGTCAGTGTTGTTATCCTGAGTCCACACCAGGGCTGTGAATATCAAAGGTGGCAACATGGCGATGCCCACAGGAGCTATTTTCCTTGCCCCTAGTAAATTAGACTTTAGAAGAACGGTCTGATTTCAAATTCTGGCTCCTCTACTTCTATTATAGCTATATGGCTCTGAACAATTACACCTCTTCACCAAAGATGCTGTGAAGATTACACAAAATCATCTCTAAAATGCCTGACACATAGCAGCCATTCCAAAACGTAGTTGCTATTATTGTTATGCTTTGGATTTTTAAAAAATCTGTTGCTTATAGTTTAAAAAAAAATCTCTGTTTGGCTGTAAGCAGCCACTTAAGCTCTAATAGTCTCTCATCCTCTAAGTTAAATTTGCTGCCTTTAATAGGAGATAGACACCTGCATCCTCATGTTCACCGCAGCACTATTTATAATAGCCAAGATATGGAAACAACCTAAGTGTCCATCAACAGATGAATGGTTAAAGAAAATGTGGTACATACATACAATGGAATATTATTCAGCCATAAAAAATGGAAATCCTGCCATTTGTGACAACATGAATGAATCTCGAGGGCATTATGCTAAGTAAAATAAGTCCAATAGAGAAAGACAAATACTGTACAATCTCACTTATTTGTGGACTCATATATGGTACCATGTGGATTCAGTTCACTTATGTGTGAACTCATAGAAACAGAGAGTAGATTAGTGGTTGCCCAGGGGGGTGGGGTGAGGGAAATGGGTGAAGGTGGTCAAAGAACATAAACTTCCAGTTATAAGATGCATAAGTTCTGGGGACCTAATGTACAGCATGGTGACTATAGTTAATAATAGTGTATTGTAATAGTAATAGCGTATTGCTAAGAGAGTAGATCTTAAAAGTTCTCACCACACACACCAAAAAAGGTAATTATGTGACGTGATGGTGGTGTTAACTAACCTTACTGTGGTTATCATTTCACAATATGTGTATCAAATCATCACACTGTACACCTTAAACTCACACAATGTTATATGTCAATTATATCCCAATAAAGCTGGGGAAAGAAAGAGAAGACGTATACACATTAGAAAAAAAATTAGATACTTTCCATTAAAAAAGACTTAAATAAAATGATACATATATTATAAACCAAAAGAAAAACTAGATAAGTGTAACAGTAATTAAAGGATTAAGAAGGAAGTGAAAAACTTTAAGGCTCTTTGATCCCATTCGTCTGAATGCAATACTACAAAAAAGACATTCACAGCTCACAAAATATTCACATGCTCCTCCTATTTCCCAGGTCCCTTGCAGTTAGGCAGGGCCCTGTGGCCTCTTCTGCTCCATGGTCTATGAGTGAATGTGACAGTATGCAATTCTCTCTCTTCTTCAGCCATGGCTATTAAGGAATTTATTCCCAATGGTGCCGCTACAGGATGGTGGCATCTCTATCATCCTGGGTACTGAGTGACTTACATGGAGCAGAGCTGTGCCTCAGGCCCCATTTGATGTGCAGTGTGAGTGAGAAATAAACTTCTGTTGTGCTAAGTCAATTTAAGGATTAGTTATTATGGCAAAATAGTCAGTCTTAGCCTGGTTAATACAGTCTCAAATAAGTAATTTTATATAGCACTCTATAATTTACATAGGCATTTCAAATGCATGATCTTGTTTAAGCTGAAAAAATGCCTAAAAACATTTTGTTGGTCCAAAGAGCATAAAATTAGAGGCTATATTGTCTTAGATTGAAGCAATCAAGGTTTATATTAGAGATGGTGAAAACTCCCTAAGAAAAGGGGTTGTTAAAGAGAAGCCAACTGTAAAGGACACTTAGGGGAGGATTTATGAATTGGATGGGAAGGAAGGCTCACACAAGAAGAGATGGTCTTTGGATTGCTTCTAACTCTTAAGCTGCTATTGAGGGAATTGTGGGATATCTATTCCTGGAAAAATTGCAATACTTGGTCTCAGAAGGTTTGTATGGGGTTTCTCAGTCAAAGCATGTGGGCTTCTACTGTGATTTTTCATAAGTTGTTCCTACTTTAAAGATGGGCCAGAGTTCAGAAAAGAAATTTTAGGTGGGCTCCACACAGCTGAGCTAGTTTTAAATTATAAGGTAGAGCTGCTTCCTGAGCCATGGTAACTGATGAAATGCACAGTGCCTTTATAAAGTGACAGTATTGTCTTAGCTTTTCATACTACACAGGTATTTAGGAGTATTCTTTTACTGAGGTATATTGGATAAGGGCTCCTTTGGACTATGAAGTTTTCATGTATCAATAAATTACTTAATATATTAACAATTCCCTCAGAGCAAGAAAACTTGAGAAGCAATAAATCTAATTACCTATGGAAACAATCACTTTTCTCTAGGTTCTCTGATTTCTCAAGTGTAAATGGCAGTAAGTTTCTTCTCAGCTCTGGTATACTAAAAGAAGTAAAGCATTGTTGAGCTTGGTTTTCAACTATTAGTCAAAGTATTAAGTGCTTTTGTGCTAAACACTGTATTTTTTGTGCTTTTCTCTTACAATTCTCAAAATCCTACTGTGTAAGGACTATCATCATTCACGTTTTTCAGATGAGGAAACTGAGGACAGTTGTTGATAACTTACTAAGTTCTGAGCACTAAGTGACATGAACTGGATGTCTTCCTCATTTTTCTTCCCTTTAAGAATCCATCTAAGGATTCAAACTCATGGCTAAGACATGCATTTTTTAAAAGATTGTATTGAAGTACAGTTGATTTATAATGTTGTGTACAGCAAAGTGATTCAGTTATACATATATGTTATATATATATATGTATTCTTTTTCATATTCCTTTCCATTATTGTTTATTACAGGATATGGAATATAGTCCCCTGTGCTATACAGCAGGACCTTGTTGTTTATCCATCCTACATATAATAGTTTGCATCTGCTAATCCCAAACTCCCAATCCTTCCCTCCCCCACCCTCCTTCCCCCTTGGCAACCACAAGTCTGCTCTCTATATCTGTGAATAAGACATGCATTTTAATTAATGTTACTGCACAGGTGGCTCTGTGACTATAATTAAAATTGAACTCTTCAGTCCAACTTGCTGTGGCTCTTTTCCACAACCAAGTTACTTTGCAGGGAACTAGGAAGAACTATTACTAATGTGGTCGAAGGCCGATCTACAGCCAGTTGAATTACTCACATTTTCCCAGCCTTTATCTGATTCCTTGCTTCTTCTCCACTTCTTCACTATCTAACTGAAATGCAAGTCCCATCAGCACATAAAATGCTGTTGAGAAGAACTTAATGAAAAAAAACGAATGACAGAAGTTCCAAAAAATGAAAAGTCTGCCATTATTAATTTGTTGGCCCTTAATCTCACAGTTATGCCTTTGATGGGGTACAGATAATGCTGTAATAGGCACATTGTAAGAGAATGTATCAAAATGTTATTCAGGTGGAAAGAAATTTGCAGGTATCAAGGTAGGAATTTTACGACACTCTTTAAATGCATTTATTCCTTTGTTTTGCATATTGACAAGAACATGATCTAATACACAGAAGCCTAGCAGCCCAACAGCTCTCTTATGTCAACCCTAAAATAAGCTTAAGCTATAAAAAAAAGTTTAAAAAAATATGCCGAACAGTAAAGATTTAGGGAGTGTGACTATGGTTCTTTGGTTACCATATGAATCACCAAAGTTGTCTCTGATGATCTGATATTAGTGGAGATGTCCCTTTCTCCCTCAATCTCTCCCTTAAAGTCAACATAATAAAAAATAATTTTCCTTCCATTGCACCAGTTTCCCTTCCTATATTCTCTTTCCCAGTTAATGGCACCACCATTTATCCAGTTGCCCAAGCCAGAAACCTCAGGCTCATCTTTGATCTCTCCCTTTCCTTCAAATCTAACATGCTACTAGTGTTGATTCTAATTTAAAATGTTGTTCCAATCTTCCTCACCCGTCATCTTGCCCTTATACAGGTTCTTTTTAATTTTTGCCTATGCTACTGAATAGTCCCCAGTTGTTTTCCCAACCTTTGATCTCAGCCACCTATAATCCATCCTCCCCATTGCATTAGGGTAATTTCTAAATCACTGATATGATTACATCTTCTATAGCAGCAAGGAGCCCTTATCCAATATACCTCAATAAAAGAATTTGCCTAAATACCTATATAGCATGAAAAGCTGAGAAACTCAATACCATCGCTTTATAAAGGCATTATGAATTTTATCAGTTACTACGGTTCAGGAAGGGCAGATCTACCTTTCAATTTAAATTCACCTCAGCTGCATGAAGCCCACTTAATTTCTTTCCTGAAACCTGGCCCATCTTTAACCTGGCCCTCTGCTCAAAATCTGGCCATCTTTAACCTGGCCCTCACTGTTTAGAGTGAGTCCCAAATTATTTAACATGTTATCCTTCCCACCTGAGCCCAACCTGCCTTTAAAATTTTTTTCAGTCTATGGTTTCCATATTTTAATCACAGTATATTCATTGTTCCAAATATACCATGTACTTGCCCAACTCCACATTTTTGTTCATGTTCATCCTGCTATTGAGAATGACCTCTTTTCCTACTTGTTGTGGCTATTCTCTCAAGTCTATTTCCAATGTTTCTTCTTCTGAGAATACACTCTGAGGATGGACCTAATCTAAAATGAACTGCTCTCCTCTCTAACTCCCATAACTCTTAGTTTGTACTAATCAGATTTATATGGAAACTTATTATGACTATACCTGTTTTCTTTGCTGAGATAGTGAAGCAATTCTGTGATGATAGAGAGAGCTGAGTTTGAGGAGTCAGAATACCTGGGGTTAGTTCCATTTTAGTCACTTCCTAAGCTCAACAGTCACATCTCGAAAATGTGGATGGACATATAAAGATTAAATAAGATTAAATTAGGTAACGTAAATGAGTGCATTATAGGCTTGTCACGTATTGGGCAGCAGGATCACGAGCTCTCTGAGAGTGGAAACACGCCTAATTTACCTCTGTGCCTCCCCTCTACCAGCACACAGTATGTGTTCATTGAATGTGTGCTGAAGAAAATAAAAGGAACATGATAAAAATTTCCACCTCTTTCCAGGAGACTGACAGAATAAAAATAAACTCTGCACTTGTAGAGAATATTTGACCTTTAAAAGTACTGACATTTCTTAGGCTTGTCTTTATAACATCCTGGAAAAGGCAAATATTTTCATTTTCCTTTTCCATCTGAAGAGACTGAGGCACAGAACAATTAAATGGCTTGACTAGGCTCATAAAGTTAGCCCAGAGCTCAAGAGAGACTGGAGCTACGGTCTGATGCTCTTTATTTGAGTCTAGAAGACTAGGTTGTCTGTAATGATTTGATATTTGCTCCAGGGTGGGAATTAATTTACATCGCACAATCATTTCAGAGGATATGTTTTCTACATGGGCAAGATGGTGCATGTTTAATTCCGCATTTCTGAGAAGGGGAAAAAATTAGATCAACTGTTACTGCAATGATTTTCTCAGCTCCATACACGTACTATCTGTTTTCCTTGGCTGTTCTTTCAGAGAAGTTATCATCTTCTACTTAGTCCCATGAAAAACATCTCAGAAACTCTTGAGCACCATCGTATAGTGAAAGATGGGACAGCAAACTCCAAGCACATATTTGAGTTCGTATGATATGTAATAGCTTCTCATTTCAATCAGAATATGACTGCTTCTTGAATTAGATCAGGCTAGCGACAGTGTAGTAGAAAAAGCCTGGGCTTCAGAATCAAATGACCCTAACAATTCTAGCTGTGTAACCCTCCAACATTTACTTCCTCTGTGTGAGCTTTAGACTGTTCATCTGCATTTGGATTGAATACTTTCCCAACAGGGTAACTTTGAGATTTAAATGAAGCTGTATACCTATAGAGACGCTCAAATACTGGTTACATAACAAACGTTAGATCTTTATGTACAGTAAAACTCATTTATTAGAATCACTGGGGAATCAAATATTAAACATAAATGAATTATTCAAATAGAACTCTTTCTAAAATAGATGTTATACTTCCCTGCTTAGCAAATAAAATACAATAAACATAATTTAAACCCCCCTGAAGACTCATGACTTTCATTCAACACATCATTTATGGCACTGTGCATAAGGCAGTGATGTCTTCAAGGCTTCTACTGAGTTGTATAGAGCTGCCTTTGCCTCGAATCTGCCACACATTTAAGTCCTGTTGTGTTACCTCCTTGGACTGGTTGGTGGCTGCCCCGTTTTCTCCACTGCTTTGGCCTTCTCTTAGGGCCTCACGATTTCTAGCTTGGATTTACTACCACAGCGTAACCAGTTTCCCTATTTCCAGTCTCATCATCCCCAAGTCCTTCCTCTGCACTCAACAAGAGTAATTTTTCGAAAACTAAACCTGACTACTTCACTTGCTTGTTTAAAAAACAAAACAAAACAAAACAAAACAAACAACTCCTCTCCCCCCACCTAACCACAAAAGCTCCAATGGCTCTCCCTGGACTATAGCCTAAAGGGTCCACATTAGCATGGTGCGTACAGGAAT
This sequence comes from Hyperoodon ampullatus, assembly GCF_949752795.1. Lineage (NCBI taxonomy): Eukaryota > Metazoa > Chordata > Mammalia > Artiodactyla > Ziphiidae > Hyperoodon > Hyperoodon ampullatus. The sequence continues at coordinate 49,879,557 of NC_136920.1, read as the reverse complement.
ACCTCTGTGAGCTGACCTATCACCTCTCTAGCCTCACCTCACCTCCCGTACCTAACCCCTCATGACCTCAGCTCCAGTCATGCTAAGCTGGGCCTTGTGCAGCAGATTCCTGAGGGCAAATTCCTGGCCCTTTTCACACCTTCTTGCTCTTGATCCTGTTGCTCTCTCTGATTGGAAAACTAACCCTGGTTTTCTGATAAACACTTATAAATCTTTCAAAAGGTACCTAAAGCATCTTAGGTTTTAGGCAAACTGTCTTGCCCTTCCTTCCCCAATTCTCTGACTGGAAGAAGTGACCACTTACCCCCTTCCTTTGTGACAGCATGGAGCCCTGGGCAGACACTCATTACACCACAGTGTTGTGGGATTACCTGTGTACCTCCCACCCCCATTAGACTTTGTGCTGTCTCCCCAGGCACAGGGTAAGTACTCTACAATCACTGGGTGAGTATCTTTTTGAGTCTTTAGTTTTCTGTCTCTCCTTCTATCAGGTTAATTTTTAGCTGATATCTCCATCAGTTCCTCACATTAATCTACTTGTAATCTACAGTCAGAACTAATCTAATGCTAAATAGGTTTACATGAGGGCCGGTAGAGATATTTTTTAAGGCAAGCCTATGAGCTTGGGAAATTCATGCTCCTACTGACCTTTATTTTGGCTGTTAGCTAGTTCTTAGTGGTGTTCTGGATTTTTGAGGTTGAAAGATAAATTGTCCACAGAGAAATGGAGTGTAATATGGTGACAGCCACTTACTGAAACCTTTCCTAATATGTCAGGTTCTGAGTCAGAAACTGAGGATAGAAAGTCCTGGTCAGCAAGGCATTTAAGAGACTCATGTGGGGCTTCCCTGGTGGCACAGTAGTTAAGAATCCGCCTGCGAATGCAGGGGACACAGGTTCGAGCCCTGGTCCAGGAAGATCCCACATGCCGTGAAGCAACTAAGCCCGTGTGCCACAACTACTGAGCCTGAGCTCTAGAGCCCGTGAGCCACAACTACTGAGCCCAAGCGCCTCATGTACTGAAGCCCCCGCACTCTAGAGCCCATGCTCCTCAACAAGAGAAGCCACCGTAATGAAGCCTGTGCACCGCAACGAAGAATAGCCCCCGCTCACTGCAACTAGAGAAAGCCTGCACGCAGCACGAAGACCCAATGCAGCCAAAAACAATAAATAAAATTAAAAAAAAGAGACTCGTGGATTATTTACATCATTTAAAACAAGCTTATGACATAGATATTATTAACTCACACACTCTATTTTTTGAGATGAATGTGCAACTAGCTATGGTGGGGGAGGGGGTTGGTACCCAAACCCAGGTCTGTCTGACTTCGGCTGTGCTGTCATTTTATTATCTCCCGTTCCTATTGGAACTAACCTCTGGTGACAAGAATGCAATGTTTCTCCTGGGAAATGTTCTACATCTCCTTTCTTCCTATCACAACTCAACTTTTCATTCCTGAATGTATAAAATCAAATCACAAAGTTAGATAACCTGAAATTAATAGGACTTTCAGAAAACTTGTTCTGATGTTATGCCTTATGGTAGCTGCAGACAGGGGAGAGAAAGTAGAGTCTGAATGTCAAAAGCCATTCACGTTCTCAGTTCAGCAAGTACATGGCCTTCTACTAGTAAAGGAACAGAAGTGGACTGGGGCCTTTGTTCTGGGGCTCAGTACTGCCCACTGACCCAACCCACAAGTAATTGCTACCTCTGGAAAATCCTACCTTTCTTAAAGTCTGAGCACAAGTTCAATCACCTTGGAAGATGGAGATGGGGGAACTGAGCTTCGCAAATGTGGTCTACAGTAGAGACTGCAAACAGGCTTTGTCTCATGTGCCAAAGCAGAGAGCATTATAGTGGCCACTGAGAAGGATTCTGAAGTTGTTTCCAGACTCAGAGAGAAGAATGCTGGGAACAAACAACAATGTCTGTTCTGAGATCAAGAGAAGCCTATCCTGTATTTACCATCATTGGTAGAAGTTTCAACTGTCATTTAGCATAAGCCAGCTTGTGATGCTACTTAATTTAGAAGTCTGTTCTAGTTCCTGAACTCAGCAGAAAGCATACAGACAGAGTGAGATACAATCTGTCAGTCAGGTCTGGTGCATCATAGGTGGTCAATAAATGTTTACTGAAGGAATGAATGCAAAATTCTACAGCTTTATGTTAGAAGAAGGATACAGTTCTTCCCCCTGCCCCCAATAATCGAGGGAAGTGGGCACACCGAGGTCACTTTGCAGAGTCCTGAATGCTGAGAGTTGAGGGCACTATACTATATGAGCCAGGAGTTCCCAAACTTAGCTGAATTCTCAAAGATGCTATGAATAAACAGAATCCCTTGTGATGTTCTGACTGGATAAGTTTAGGGTGAAGTCAAGGATTCTCTTGTTTTTGTCTGTTTGTTTTAACTATTTGCTAGCTTCCCAGGCAATCTGTATGATCAGCCAAATTTGGGAACTACAGCTGCAAGGTAATATGGTACCACTGAAATTCTTAAGGACAGAAACGACTTACTCCCATCAGATATCTTTGTTTCCAGTTCCCTCAACTCTGATTCCTGTCTGCCCATCGAGACCAGGCCTGTCCCTGCCTTTGCTGAGATCCTGGACCTGCCAGACCTTGTCCTGGTGAGTCAGTTTCCAATCCCAAAGAGCTTTGCCACAGTGCCCTCTTTCTATGGAAGATGAGGACTGAGCACAAGTTTTGCAGAACAGCGGAGAGATTAATATGCCGTAGTGGTAATAAATCACGGATGAGGAAATGAATGAATAGCATGTTTCTGGATTTCAAATAGCATTTCTGGAAATGAAAGAGTCGTTCTGCTTTCCCAGTTCAATTAGTTTTCTTATGAACTCTCCCTAGCATTCTTCATTGCAGCCAATTATCTAACGTGTTCCAGCATGAAAATTTGGTCATTACCAAAAACATAATTGATTTGGTCCGTGCTCTGACACAACACTTTGCAAAATGCATGTGCCTTTATATTGATAAGTCCTGCTGGGCTATTATTTTTCAGTAAAGCAGAGAATCACGTTGGCAGTAGACAATGAAGTAATATCATGAAAATATGAGCTCCTTATTTCTGTGGAAAGTTACAGCATGGAAAGGGTAGATGGCAGTCCAATAAGGATATCATTTGTCTTAAGACTTGGACTAAGAATCTATTTATCTCCAACACTGCCTTTCTGCAGGGGAAAAAGCTAAACTAAGAGAGGGAGCAGGGCAGAGTGGAGAGAGCAGGACCTGGGCCTGAGAGACTGAAAGTGAATTGTCACTTTCCAGCCTTAGGACTGGGCAAATTCCTCAACCTTTTTCATTCATAGCGCACTTGTCTATAAATTTGGGCACATTATTACCTACCCCACAGTGCTACCCTGAGGAAGAGCAAAAGTGAAGAGAGTGCCTGAAATATATTATTAAGTGCTCAGTGAATACTGGCAAGGATGAAATGTTGCTAACCAAGTCACAAAATTAGTTTGCCACTTTTTGGTTCCAATTTTGTTGACATATATAATGTAATCTTGTATATTTAAAGAAAAAATTAAGGCAATATGATCACATTTTAAAGAACGTTCTTATTATTCCTTTCACGCTTCTATTTTCTACGACCATACAGTCAATTTAGGCCCATGCTCTGCTTTTTTGTAGTGGAAAAAAAAACTCTGTGTGTGTGTGTGTGTGTGCGCGTGCGCGTGCCTGCGCGCATGAGAGAAATATCACACGTTCAATAAATTTTATAAAATCCCTCTAGAGAATTTAAAAAGACATAAAATGGCTATTATGTATAATCCACCAAGGCGAAGAACATTAACAATAACTTAGACTCCCTCTGGTTGCCCTTCTTAACAACAGCATGTCCCTCCTAAACACTCTCTGCCCATAGGTAACTCTCCTGAATTTAGGGCAAATCATCCCCTAACTATCTTTATAATGTTATCACATATATGTATCCCTAAATAATATATGGAATATGGATATAGATATGTAATCACATTGTTTTCCTATGACTTGCCTCTTAGAGCCCATATTATATTCACTGTATGATTATATCATAATTCATATATCCACCTGACTGCTAGACATTGGATTATCCTTAGATTTTATTAATAGTATTGGTATAGATATATATTATACATGTCTCCTATGTATACGTGCAAATTCTCCCTAAGGTACATACCGAACAAATGAGCTGTCGGGTTATATTTTCAACTTTACTATATAATGTTAAACTGTTTCCCAAAGCAGGTGTTCCCGCTGACACAGTGGATGAGAGTTCCAGTAGTTCTAGATCCCCTCCAACACTTGGGATTGACTAGACTTAATTTTTGCCAATTTGGCGAATATGAAGTGGTGCCTTAATATATTTAATTTGCAATTCCTTGATTACTAATGATTTTAAGTAACTTTTCATATGTTAATAAGTCATTTGTGTGTGTTTTAAGTCCTTGCCCATTTTCTATAGGGCTCTTTGCACCTTTCTCATTGCGTTATAGTTCTCCATATATGGTATTCTAGATAGTGATCTTTTATCAGCTATACACATTGCAAAGACATGTTCCTTCGATTTTCAATTCATATCACATTTCACCTCAGAAAAATCAGATATAGGATCCAAAGGTTTTCACTTCTGTAAAACTGCTGATACCAATAGCTACAAATATAGACAGACTTCAAGATAAATAATTCATTAGTATGGTTTAAAAGAAATACATTCATGAATATCTTTGCTCAAGCTTGCAGAAGGTGCTTGAAGAGCTTATTAAAATAAACCAAACTAATTTAAAAACTACAAAGCAGCACTGTGATGAAGAAGGCTGTCATGTCAAGACTCCAAATACACTAAAAATTTATCTCCAGCAGTTTATATATTCACAGTGACAATACTTCAAATGGCTTCTTTTACTCATAAGGCATTCTGTCTATTGCTAGTATATTTATAACCCAGCCAGCACAGACAAATCTTACCAAGTTGACCACTGAACTTCAAGTGTGGTCTTAGTGTAAAACTTCTAAGAGTAATATTTTTCTTTGATACAATTGTCTTGGAGTCATATCTTTAGTCAACTCATCTTTGGGTTTATGAGGAACTTAAGAATACACTCTATCAAAAATCCAGGTATTTTTAGGATAGTGAAACACTCTGTATGATACTACAGTGATGGATATGTCATTACATATTTGTCAAAACCCATAGAATGTACAATACCAAGAGTGAGCTGTAATGTAAACTATGGACTTTGTGTCAGTATAAATTCATCAATTCTAACAAATGTACAACTTTGATGTAGGAGTTTGATAGTGGGGGAGATTGCATACACATGGAAAATTTCTGTACCTCCTGCTCAATTTTGCTGTGAACTTAGAACTGCTCTAAAAATAAAGTCCATTAAAAATTAAATAATTAAAAAAATTTTAAATGCAGGGAGAAATGAGCTTTTTAAGACTACTAAGAAGTAGTATTGGATAATTCGGGGGGGGAAAAAAGCAAGCAAACAAACATAAATGTCCCAACTAGTTTCTAAAACAATGGCACCAGGGAAATAATGACTGCAAAGAAGACAACGATGGTAACAGCAACAACAAATATTTACTGAGTGCCAGGCAATCATCTAAAGAGTCTTACCCCAATAAACTCAGTTAATCTTCACAAGAACCCTATCGGATAAGAATTGTTACTACACTCCTTTTAAAGATAAGTAACTGAAAATCAGAGTTTAAGAATAATTTCAACATCACTTAACCAATTAAAGGTGGAGCAGCTTTAAGCGTTGGGAGATTTCATTGGGCTGCTCTCTGAGAGCACAATCACCTCGCACATCACCACTCACCTTCAAGGGGAGTGCAGAACCAGGCTAGTGAATGGATCACAGAACAATACACCCAAGGTACTTCCACAGAGCTGTATGCAGGCAGGTATTGAATGTAGTAACATAATTTAAAGTTCAGGGTTCCACTATGGTCCATTAATGTGAGAACTTCATGTTTCTTGCATTTCACGTGTAACAAGTAATGAACAGAAACCTTAATTAAATAGAGTTGGGAGACCAGAAGGGGGGGCAGGCACTCATGCCCTTGGACAACAGCAGAGCCCAACAGGAAGAAAGAGACTCTTCTTTCCTGGCAAGGACTCAGCTAATGAAAAGCCATGGGCCCAAAGTTTACTCAGCCCTCCCAACTTCCTTTTTCCTTCTATAAAAGAGTTCTCCTTCCCTTGCTGAGGGGGGAATTGCATGTGGCTCACCAGGGTTGCAGACCCTGAATTGTAATGCTCTGCTGATCCCTAATAAACCCATCTTGGCTGGAGAAATATCTGGCAGTCTATTTGTTTTAGGTCAACACATGGCTGTCGGCATTTTTCTGATACCAAGCCATGAAAGGTAGTAATAAAAACACTTGCATCTGTGTTATGCATAGCATTTCCCACCCTAGACTGTCATTATGACCTACTCATCTGTGCATATCGCTTGACTGGAGATTCTTGGGGAAGGGGGCACACATTTGTTGTGTCTTTTCTATGCTAGATTTTATGCAGCCCTTTGGAAATGTCATTCTCCAGTCATCAGTATCTCTGTGGTGTTTAACTTCATTTCAAGAAACAGAGATGCTGCCATATGAAAACATAACTTAGTTACCTTCATGTACTAAGAGAATTACTCAAACTTGGTATCCACAAAGGAATTAACCTCTTTGTTAAGAACCAGATAATTCATAGTCAGGAGAGAAATTTAATGACAATATAATGAACAGGAAAAAGCTAATCCATATCCACCTATCTAAATCTGTTGGTATTTTCTATTTTACTGAGAAATCCTTTAACATCTCCACTAGCATTTCTCATCCTTTTTTTAAAAAAAAAATATTTATTTAGTTTTGGCTGCGTTGGGTCCTCCTTGTTAGGTCTTCGTTGCTGCGCATGGGCTTTCTCTAGTTGCATTGAGCGGGGGTTTCTCTTCGTTGTGGTGCGCAGGCTTCTCATTGCGGTGGCTTCTCTTGTTTCGGAGCTCAGGCTCTAGATGTGCGGGTTTCAGTAGTTGCGGCGTGTGGGCTCAGTAGTTGTGGCTTGTGGGCTCTAGAGCACAGGCTCAGTAGTTGTGGCACACGGGCTTAGTAGTTGTGGCACCTGCAGCATGTGAGATCTTCCTGGACCAGGGATCAAACCAATGTCCCCTGCATTGGCAGGCAGATTCTTAACCACTGCACCACCAGGGAAGTCCTCTCATCATTTTTGAAATCAAAGAATCCATTTTAGCTGCCCTTTAGAAGCATTAGCCCACCACAGTTGTTAGTGTCTCCATGGAGTTGAGTGTACCTCCATTTTATGAAAGAGAGGTACTGTCACTTGAAAACTGAAGTGTTTTTAATCTCATACTCTCAAAATTCACAGAAGGAGCCATCTCGGCTAATGTATTCATGAAATATAGTAATGGGTTGTATGGCAGAGACTACTAAATTGCCCTCCAGTATCTATTTTTCCCCTCCTCCTTTTAAGGAATACAACACCTCCCTCCCACCTACAATGGAGTTTTAGGAAGGCATACCCAAGTAAAGACTATATTTCCTACAATCACTTTAGAAAACTTTTAACAATTTATTTTGAAGTATTTGCCTACCTAAGACCTTGCAGTTTCACTCCTGTATATAAATCCAAGAGAAACGGGTGCCTATTTTCTTTAAAAGACTTGTAAAAGGATGTTTATAGCAGCTTTATTCATAACATCCCCAAATTAGAAACAACCCGAACGTCCTTCAACAGAAGAATGGATAAACAAATTGTGTTATATTCATACAATAGAATAATGCATAAAGCAACACAGAACAATATGGATGACTCTTAAAAACATTATGTTGAGCCAAAGAAGCCAGACATGAAAGACCACAGACTACATGGTTACATTTATACGAAGTTCAAGAATATGCTAATCTAATCTAGATGAGATTAGATTCAGCTAGAATTCAGAATAGCGGATATCTCTAAGGGTGGGGGTTGAAGACCAGTACTGACTGGAATGGAGCATGAGGAAACCTGGGGTGTTGGAAAGTTCCATATCTTAATATGGGTGGTGGCTACAAAGATGTATACTGTCATTAAAATTCATTGATCTGTGCCTTTTATTGTGTATAATTATATTTCAGATAGGTAGACCAGGAGGGGGAGAGGGAGGGAGAGAGAAAGAGGAGACAGACAGACAGACACCCTGGGAGTGCCAATCAATGGGCACAACCTGAAACCCTCCCTATGGTATTTGAAACCAATACCAAATATGTTACACTTTCAAGGCAACCAGTTCTTAAATTACCAAGGCTAAAAGGTGGGATGTGTGCTTCCTCCCTAGTTATGATATGTTTCTCATTTAAATTATTTATTTGTGTCTGGCATATACCAGCTGGATGTCAGCTGGAAAACAAAAAAAGTCAATCGAGGGTTAAAATGAGCAGTTAATCTGTCTGGGTATAATCAAATGTCAACAATAACCTTGAAATTCTCTAATAATTTGGAAGGAGAATCTGTGCACTCACCAGAATGGTACAAACTTGGGAGTCAGAATTACTCCTGTTTAATTCTTGACTCTGCCTCTGTGTGAACTTGGCCAGGTTCATGGACTCTGAGACTGTTTCCTCATCTGAAGAATGGGGTAATAACACTTGACTCATAGTGTTGCTAAGAATATTGGCCGAGTGGACACATGAAGAGGCTTTATAATGTAATACACACTCAACAAGTTCTAGCAACTATTATTCTCCTAGGAAGATGAGATCTGTATTTCAAGAAAGTGATTCAGTGTGTACAAGTTTGACTTTGGCGTTTAATTCATTTAGTTGTATCTTGCCCTGTACACAAAAAGTTCAAAGTACCTACAATATATTTATTACTAAATAAAATTACACTTTAATTCACAGTACCTCTGATACCTTCAATTCAGAAGGCAATAGAGAACATGTGACAGGCGAGCAGCCGCTGCCAACCCCTCCCAGGAAAGGTGGGTACACAAGGAGGCTATCTCTCTCCTTTCTCCTTCCCATGCATTTATATGTAAGCACCTCCTCGCATAGATTTTATAGCATTTTTTAAAACAGTGCACTTGGCTTCTATCTCTCTGAGCAATAAAATTGATTCAGTAGTCTTTGGGTCAACCTGACATCACAGAAACCTTCAGACACCATAGCTGATTCTAACATAAGAGCTAAAAGCAGAGTTGGTTATGCTGTTTGTTAGGTGGCAGGCTAATGGAGGAAGTGTTTCTCCTTTATTTATAACTCCGTTATTATGATTTAAAATCCAACAAACCGTGGTGGTGTTCTGTTACACAATCAAGGCCTTCAACACAACAGACTGTTCACAGAATCACAGATAGGAATTATGTACACATTCCCACTTTGAATCCCCTGCTGTCCAAGAACCTTCCTTCCTGCCAACAAAGTGACAACAAGCAGCCAGCATATTCAAACAGAAGTCCCCTTTTAAAGTAAAATATTAGGTGAAACCATATAAAACATTGACAATTTCATATGGTTCAATCTAATATTTACATCAAATCACAGGATGAGTTAAATCAGAGGTGAAAGTGACCAAAAAGGAGCTGGTAAGAGTAAGAGTATTTCCTCTAGGCCAAGTTCTTCCACCAGGGGCACAAAGTGCCTACATGGTGATGAACTTAGAAAATACCCTAAGCCAGGCAATCCCTTAACCTCAGACATGCCCTGCTACCTCAACACCCAGTCTTTGCAAAGACTTCATGGGCTTCAGAGCCCTGAGAGAACCACTGCCAGCCGTGCACCCAACATGCCCCAGCAGGGCTCCGTGTGCCCTCATCCTCAGAGTCCAACACGTTTACTGCCAATGAGAAATCTGGCTCTGTGCTCTTTTCTGGCTCCAAGCACAACTAGGACAGATGGAGGGGCCCTGGGAGCGAGAGGTGGCAGAATTTTGAAATTTCCCATTAAGCTGGCTTGATTTTTATGCCCACACATAAAAAAAAAAAAATTTAGAAGAATCAGATTTCAGGAAATTATCTAACAACTGATTTTAAACCCCAAAATAAAAAACTATTTTTTCCCACTACTGACAACAACATAGGCTGTGTATAAGAGCACATGTAGGTCTTTGCATGAACACTCCCTTCTCCCCACACCCTACCTCCCTACTCCCACCCTGAAGTTGAAATAAGCTAAAAACTGAAATTTATAAAATGCAGTCTCTTTCTATGCCCAAGCAAAGAAAATCCTATTGGAAAAGTTTGTTTCTAAAGTAGCCATGTTGAAGCCCTATGGTTTTCTATTCAATTTTCTCTATTAATCCACAATTACCTCTTTATGTGCAATAGAATTAACCTTTTGGGGGCAAAGACTGTCACATGAGCACAGGTTGGACACCACTCTGTAGGAAATTTGGTCAAGTTTTAAATGCTTGGTTCTTGAACTCACATGCCTGTACTTTGGCAAAAATGGGGATTATTTTCATGCCATCAAATTTTGAGTGTAACCCCAGGGTTATACTCCTCAAATATCATACCAGGTTAAAGAACTGAAATAACATTGTTCAGAGTCTCCTCTTTTATGTCCAATCCTTAAATTCACTGCAAATAGCAGTTCTCCAAGATCTGAAGGTCTATACTATGTAGCTCCCCCAAAGACTCTGATTAAAACAGAATCTGAGAGCCAATGGATATCAGACAGGAAGAGATCTCAGAGATGACCTTGTTTTACATCTAAAAATCTGAGGACCAGACATGAGAGTTCTTTGTACAAGTTCATACAACAACTTGAACCTAGGTCCTCCAATTTTCCCCAGGCTTCATGGATCTCAAGGTGGGAAAAGGAATGTCCTTTTCTATGGGTATAAATGGAAACAGAGCAAAAGAAAAATGGGAAGGTAATTAAGCATTTATGGAGCCCTGCTATTTTCTTGGCATGGAAGCAAATAAAGCAAGGAGAGAAAAGAAGAGAACTTGGGGAATAGCAGTATAGCTACCATCTATGGAACAGTGACAGGATAACAAACCAAGGGTAACTGTAATGATATTTAGTGTTTATTAAGTACATCCCATCTTCCTAGAAGTAATGCATTATTTAATCCTTACAACAATCCAATGATGATAATGATAATGATGATGATGATGATAATAATAACAGTGGCTACCATTTATTAAGCATCTCTTCATATGGGCTGAACACTGTGTTAAGCATTTTATAAACAGTATCTGATTTTATTTACACAACATGATAATGAGCTTGTTCTTCACAGTATAAAAATGAGCAAGCTGAGACTTAGAGCACGTAAATCACACGTCCAAGGTCATACAACCAGTACATGTAGGAACCACAGTAAAATCCAGGTCATCTGATCAAAGAACTTAAGCTTCTAAGTGCATCACTATTCTGGTTCTCAAAAACAGGTTGGTTAAAAATTAACACAAAACCCTTCCTGTATCAACACTCCTGGTCTTTTTAATTTTCCTCAAGAATAAACCAGATCCAAAATAAAAGCCATTATTTTACAAAGAATATTCTAATTGTCTAATCTATTTATGTTGCAAACTATAGTGAATCACAATTTTGGCATTACATCTAGAACTACTACTGGCTGTGGTCATTCAAAAAATCCTGTGTTTTAACACTGGGGAAACAATTTCATAGCCCTTTTGTGTGTAAAGGGAGTTGGGTTTAATGCATGTATATCGAGACGAGAGGGGAGAGAGAGAGAAGGGAAGAGGGGAATATGATGGAAGGTGGTACTATTTATTCACTGCTTCTAGGATTCTGTAGGAGACCATGCTGTTTAATAATTTCAGCACTATAATTTTAAAAATCAGTAGCTCTGGTAACGAAGTCTATGACTGAAGCATGCTATAAAAAAAGAAACATTGTGTGGTGGCTGGTCCTAGACAAACTGACAAGCTTTGTTCTATCCTTTTGAAACCAAAGGCATTATTTACATACACTCCACTGTAACACAGAATCCCTTCACTGAAAGAGATTTTTACTTATCTGTATGTAAAAATAGAAATAGTTGAATAAGACCACATATTTTCTTCTTGTGCTAAATTACTGGTGAGAAAAGAAAACCGCAGAAATTCTCTGAATGGTATCGAATGATCTACACTAAAACTTAACTATGTCTCCTTGAGTAGCAATCACTTGACCATCCTTTTCTTTGCCAGCCTCCCATTCCCCCCAAGCAGTAAGGTGCTATGACTCTGTGCTGAAGGACAGCAACATGGGACACTGAAGGGCTTCTTTCCCAGTGGCAGTGGCAGCTGTCAAGGTGATTCAATACCTATTCAAAGGCCATTTTTTGCTTTCCAGTTCTCAAGGATCTAATTTACCTTCAGCTTCTTTTGGGGGGCAGTGGTTCAAAGGGGTAGGAAGCATGTTTTTGTAGTAGTACACAGGTATAAACAAAGGTGAAAGATGCCTTTATATTCTTGACTTTAGCCACAAGTTTGTAGAAACTGTGCACATTAGAAAACAACAGAAGGTTTAATTTTCCATTTGGATCCCCAAAGAGAGCATAGGATTGTGCTTTTTCCAAGGCAGTTTATCATCGACCCATCCATCTGTCCACCCATCCCCTACCTACTCCCAAGAGCAAGCACCGGGCTAGGTGCTTTAGGTACATACACAGGCACTAGAGCAGAGTAGTAAAGAGTCAGACGTGGGCTTGAATATTGGCTCCACCATGTAGGAGCTGTGTAGATTTAGGGCAGGTTTCTTGACTCTTGAGTCTTAGTTTCCTAACTGTAAAAGGGACTCAATAATATTGCCTTATCTCTCATTGAATTAGTGTGGGGATTAAATAAGATAAAGTACCTGACACATAACCAGCATCTGATAAACAGGAGACTTATTAGGTAGCATCATTCCCAGTTTAGGTGTGAGAAAAGTGAAGCTCAGAAGAGGTAAGCGGCTTGTACAAGATCTCAGATCTAGTAGTGATGGAGCCAGGACTGCATGCTAGGCGTGTGAAAAACACAGGCTCCTCACAGCATCATGCTTCTCTTTTAATGTGCTCACTGTCTGGGGAGGAAAACAGTCACCTAAACTTGGAGTGTCCCACAGTCCCTGTAACTGAAGTGCTATGATAGGAGGGGGCAGAGAGGTGTGGGCCAGGAAAACTCCCAGGAAGATGTGCCTGCACTGGTTCTTGAAAGGCCTTTGAGCATCTCTTAGACAGAAATCCTAAGGAGGAGACTATACTCAGATTGAAGAAAGGGCGTGTGCAGAGGCAGGGAGAAATGAAAGAGCAGGGTGCTCTCTGAGGCTGTAGCCCAGGGTCTGTTAGGGGAACCAGTGGGAGAGCTGGGGGCAGAGTCCAGATCAAGATAATCTCCTTTACCTTGTAGGTGTGATCAGGAGCCACAGATACAGTTTAAACAGATGGATGAAATTAAGAGTTAAAATGGCTGGAAGTGAATCACACTTGAATCTTTTCCATTTTCACTTGGAAACAGAACATTTCTCCCACCAGGCAGGCTCATCTAGTGTTTCCATGCCAACCGATTGCAGATAGGCTAAGCCCTAAGGCAGGGAGTGGTGCAGGGAAAGAAGAGGGAGAAAGAAGAGAGAGCAGGGGAGAGGCCAGGCTCAAACTGTGGGGGTGGGCTGTAAAAAGAATGGGGGGCAGTACACTGCAGAGGAGGAAGGGGGGATCAGTAAGCACCAGAAACGAGGATTTGGTACACCTAGTCGTACTTATTTATTGCAAAGCCTGGTCATTACCTGCCCCACCCCCTCCACACACAGATGCAGCATTCAAACCAGGGTTTTTTGTTTGTTTGTTTGTTTGTTTTTTGCGGTAAGGGCCTCTCACCATTGTGGCCTCTCCCGTTGCGGAGCACACGCGCAGGCTCAGCAGCCATGGCTCACGGGTCCAGCCGCTCCGCGGCATGTGGGATCCTCGCGGACCGGGGCACGAACCCGTGTCCCCTGCATCAGCAGGCGGACTCTCAACCACTGCGCCACCAGGGAAGCCCCAAACCAGGGTTTTTTTGAGCTCACTTATACTCTGAACATTTTCAAAGGAACCCCATGCAACTCACAAAATTCTAACCAGTTCATTTCTTATTCACTGGAAATCAAAATAGGAATGTTAGAACTCTGATTCTCAAGAAATCTCGCCAATCTTTTCAACCTGCTTTCCAAAGTTACGTAGTCTTGAACTAGGAAATCTTATTTTTGCTAAGTGTTAGCAAATTATAGCATCAGGTTCGAGGCTGGTTTCCAAATTCTGAATGTGGATGTGATCAAAATTGAAAGCAATCCCAGGAACTGGTCCTCCCATTAGCTGCAGGTTGGCATTAATTAGACTTCCATGCAAGCAATCTAAGACTTTTTAAGCTATTGTTCTCAGGTTGAGGAGGAAGTAAATAAAGTTTAAAAAAAAAAAGAAAGAAAGAAAAGGAAAAGATTAAATAATGGTTCTTAATGTTACTGCATACTGGAATCACTAGAGGACCTTTAAAAAGAAAAAAATAATGATGGGCTTCCCTGGTGGCGCAGTGGTTAAGAATCTGCCTGTGAATGCAGGGGATGCAGGTTCGAGCCCTGGTCCGGGAAGATCCCACATGCCGCGGAGCGTCTAGGCCCGTGAGCCATGGCCGCTGAGCCTGCGCGTCCGGAGCCTGTGCTCAGCAACAGGAGAGGCCACAACAGTGAGAGGCCCACGTACTGCAAAAAAAAACAAAAACAAAACAAAACAAAAAAATAATAATAATGATGCCCAGGACACATTCTCAGAAATTCTGACTCAATAGGTTTCGGCTGGGGCCTGGGCATTAGGGTTTTAAAAAGCACTTGTAATATTGTGAGTTATAATGAGATTTGGTCTTTGTCCCATTCCTGGCACAGAGATCCTAAAACGCTTGGAATGTCCTAAGTGGTAAGAGCCATAAAGGTGTCTCCTGTTATTCATAACAAGCCCCTTTCTACCACACCTCAGTTTCTGTTAATGAGCTTTTAGAAAGTCCCTAAGGATGGAAGCTGCTTACCCAGGGAACCATGCAACTAGAGGGCTGGAGCTTTCAGCTGCACTCCTAACCTCTGAAGAAGGAAGAGAGGCTGCAGGTTGAATTAATCGCCAATGGTCAATGATTTAATCAATGATGCCTAGTAATGAAGCTTCCATAAAAATCTTAAACGATGGAGTTGAGGGAGCTTTCTGGGTTGCTGAAAACATGGAGATGCTGACAGCGTGGCCCTCACTGGGAGGGTGGCACTCCTGGAGAGAGCATGGAAGCTCAGTACCTCTGCCCCCATATCTTGCCCTAGGTATCTCTTTCACCTGGTTGTTCCTGAGTCTTATTCTTTTATAATAAAACAGTAATCTACAAAGTAAACTATTTTCCTCAGTTCTATGAGCTGCTTTAGGAAATTACTGAATCCAAAGAGAGAACTGTCCGAACCTCTGATTTACAGCCAGTTGGTCAGAAACACAGGTAACAATCTGGACTTGTGACTGGCATCTGAAGTGGGGGCAGTCTTGTAGGGTTGAACCCTTAACCTGTAGGATCTGACACTGTCTCCACGCAGACAGTGCCACAATTGACTTAAATTGTAGGACACCCAGCTGGTGTTGGAGAACTGGTCTGTGTGGGGAAAAACCCAGACATCTGGTGTCAGAAGTGAAGTATTCAGTGAGTAGTATATAAAGGAAAACAAAAGTTATTTCTTTCAGCTCCCCAGGTGATTCTAACACGCAGCCAAGGTCGGCAAACACTAAGATAAAGCATGAAGAACCAACTAGTAAAACAAACCTACTTTAGAGACTCTTCTTGGCCCTTCCCAGGAGAGAAAGCCGGTGTGAACTGGTCACATTGGGACATGACCTATCCTGGCAGGCGCTCAAGACAGACCAATCTAAATTCCATGTAGGAGGGGGAGGTGGGTTTGGCCATCAGATTTGGACATGCTTTTATTGTTGGTCTCCCCACTAGATCGGGAGTACCCTACAGCAAGGACCAAGAGTATTTATCCTTGTATTCCTTGAACCCACCTTAGTGTCTGGCACATGGACTATCAACAGCTGTTTATAAAATGAATGGAAAGCAGGAGGAGGCACAAGTGAACGAAATGAATGTTAGACCTAATTCTCACCAGACTTCTTTCTTAGCACGTTCAATAAGTCATGGGCATGGGCAACAGCAGCTTTAATGAAAAACAAAATAATACAAAAAATAAACAACTGGACACTCTTCGTAATTTCCGTTGAATTTAACAAATATTTACGGAACTTTTTTCTACTTAGACTCTGTGCTACACTCTAAGAGCCACAGACTGAGCCTTCTAGCAAAAGAGTAAGTTCTAGAAGCACTGACTGCTGGTTCTACATCGATCTGTGGTTAGTTCACTATTTTAAGAATTCCTTACTTTAATGACGTTTTCATTGGTATAATATGGCTGATTTGGGTTTGTGTGGCTTAAAAAGTGCAGCGAATAGTATTTTGGATGGGGCTGGAGCAGATCATTCAGCACTTCCTATGTTTTCAGCAGTGTTTCAAATAAATTCCAAAGAGCATTATTTCCCAAATTTGCTTTATCCCAAGTAGCACATGGAATTCTTGCTTAAATCCTGATTTCTTGGGGATAGGCAAACACTGTCACAGAGGGTCTGTAAATCTTCAGAATACCTTATCCTGCAAAGTGCTGACTGCAGCACTTTTACAGGTGAAATGATAAAGTTGGGGGAGGGGAAAGAAAAGGAACTAGGACATAACAAATACTGTGTCTGTTTCATGGCAGACACTTTTTGAAGCAACTGATACTTTTGTTGGATTTAATACTTATAACAACCCTTTAAGTGGATATTATTATTCCTTTCTACATTAGAAATGTGATCCCAAAGGTACTCTCTTCCATAGGTTAATTTTGCCTGTTTTTGAATGTTATACAAATGGAATCATACCGTGGTAGACAGAATAATGGCTCACCCAAAGATGTCCAAGCCCTAATCCCTAAAATCTGTGAATATGTTATTTACATGGCAAAAGAGATCCTGTAGATGTGATGAAGGTTAAGGACACTAAAGTGCCAAGAAATTATCTTGGATTAGCTGGGTGGACCTAATCTAATCCCATGAGTCTTTATAAGTGTTAAAAGTGCAGAACCTTTCCTGGGTAGGTGAGAGAAACGCAAGTGAGGAGTGAACTCACAGTACTCAGCATTTAATGTGAAGGAAAGGGCCGCTAGCCATGGAATGTGGCAGCCTCTAGAAGATGGGAATGCCTCTCAGATGACAGCCAGCAAGAAAGCAAGAACTTAGGTCCTACAACTGTAAGGAAATGAATTTTGCCAACAATCCATATAAGCAAGAATTAGATCTTCACTTAGAACCTCTAGAAAGCAACGTAGCCTGCTCATACACTGATGTTAGTCTGGTGAGACTGATGGACTTCTAACCTACAGAACGGTAAGAAAATGAATTTGTGTAGTAATTTGTTATGACAGCACAGAAAACTAGTATGCGTGTAGTTTATGTGTGTGGCTGGCTTCTTTCACTCAATATTATATTTATAATACTCCTACCTGCTGTTACTTGCAGCAGCCGCTCATTTTCATTGCTGTTTAATATTCCCTTGTGTAAATATACTACAATTTATTTACCTATTCTATTGTTGATAGACATTTGGGCTATTTCCAGATTAAGGCTATCACAAACAATGCTACTATGAACATTCTTGTATGTATTTTTGTTGAAAATACATAAATATTTCTATTGTGTATATACCTCGGAATGAACCATAGGGTATAATATGTTCAACAATAGTAAACACTGACAGACAGTCTTCCAGTGTGGTCATACCAACTTACCTCCCATGAGCAATGTATGAGACACTGCCATGAGAGTCTCAAACATTTACCAACATAAGAAATGAGTGGTCTTTTCAATAATCCTGGTGGGTAGATAGTGGCATTAGGGCTTGAATTTGCATTTTCCCGATGACCAATGAACTGAACACCATTTCACATGTGAACCCACCATTTACATATCCTCTTTCATGAAATACCTATTCAAGTCTTTTGACCATTTAAAACAATTTGGTCTCTTTTTCTTAATAATTTGTGGCAGTTATTTACATATCTGATTATAAATGCTTTTCCAGATCTCTGCCTTACAAATGTTTTCCTATGCTCTGTTTACACTTTTATTTTATTCACGGTATCTTTTGTTGAACAAAGTTTTTATTTTAATGTAGTTCAATTTTTCAATACGATAAATGTCCTTTAGGATTAGGGCATCTTATATAGTATCCTCCCTATGTATCCCTGGATTCACTTTGGTAATAAATATTTTATTTTGGATTTTTGATCTTGCATTTTATGAGAGAGACTGGACTGTAAATTTCTTTTCTTATAGTTACCATATCATGTCTTGCTATCAAGGAGATGTTAATATTGTAAAAGCTAAGAAGTCTTCTCTCTTTTCTAATTTCTGGAAGGGTTTGTGTAAGATGCTAGGTGATTTACAGACATTATTCTTCATAAAACCTTTTGAGTTGTGTACTTATTATCCTCATTTCATAGAAGAAGCTGAGGCCCAGAGGGAGAGGAAATGAACTGCCAGGGTCATGACACAAGAAATAGGTGGCAAAGCCAGGATTCAAATACAGGTACTTGTGACTCTAAAACTCAGGCTTTTTGCCTATTCCATTCTGCTGTGGACTCATGCATGAATGGCTGAGTGAGTTGGTATTCTAGAGGAGTTAGTGTTTCATTCTATGACAGTGCCTAATTACTTCCTGCAGAGAGGAAACACACTGCCACAGATGACCCCCCCCCAAAAAAAATACAGCTTTGCTTTTGGAACCTCTCATATCTGACTGTTCAAATATCTATTTCCTAGTGCCCCCTCGCCCCCCAACACACACACTGTCAGATCCTGGAGCAGAATCTGGATTAAGAATAACACAGAAAAAAACAGATGAAAATAATACTAACTAGCTTTAACTGCATCCTGAGGCATACCTGATCCACCTTTTCACTCCTTGACAGCATTCTACATAGTTTTTTGTAAATAGTAGTCACCCTAGAAAAACTTAAACCCATATCCTTTCCACTATACCATACTTGCTGTAGGTTAATCAAAAGGTCTTGCAATCTTCTCATCCTGTATGCAGCAGGAAAGTTCATGCCTCTTTGATGATGACGCTTGGTCGACGAAGGGTATGACCCTACGGTTTAAATTGGAGCCATCCTAACTCCATGTCAAGGGTCCACTCACCAACCATCTTTAAGGTACTCATTTATTATTGAGGGAGATGCACTATACATTAAATTACTATTTTCTAGAGTAAAACTTATATGACTTCCTGTAACAATTATAAGTACCAACGGGAGTGAGGGAGCATAGAGGAAATCAAGCATATCCAAGAAAATGTGGTATTTCCAGAAACCCTGGACATTAAGGTTAAGACCAGGGATTTGGCAACAGACAGAACTAATTTATATTTGTTCTCCTTCTTTGCTGTGCAACTTTGGGCAATAACATGAACTATCTAACCTTGGTTTCATTAACTGTGAAATGGGGGTAATAATGATACTCCCTCATAGATATTATTAGATCTAAATTCTCATCACCATCTTCTTGTCCTCAGGATACCTGAATCCATTATATAATCAAGGACTCATAAGAAGATCTGAGTGTGTTGTGGAGGTGGGCATAGGATGGGGGCATCCATTTATGAGGGAAGGGGCAGAAACAGGGAATTTTAGGAAAAGAGCAAAATGTTATAATCTTATAAAGGGCCAACACTGGGGTTCATTCAACACAGGCCTTTTAGAGATAGGAAAACTCTCTGCTGACCTGGATTCACAGCAACCAGAAACACAGAAACCCCTTCCTGATGACTAACTCAGAGCCCTCCTTAACAGGAAGAGAGTTGAGAAGCCACAGGAACTGGTTAAGAGCTTTGTCTGGAGAGTAAGAACTACAAAGTTAATTTACATGAGAATATATATTTATGTGACAGAGGTCACTAGAAGCTGCCAAATATCCTGTTTGTTGTAAAGTTCTATTCAGTTCACATTGCATTTTCTCATTATTTTACCCATGAATCAGATTTTTTTTTTAAAAGTATGGGAGCTATCATCTGAAAGGCCAAATCCTCATTTTTAAGAAAATTAAGGTGGAGTTCCCTGGTAGTCTACTGGGTAGGATTTGGCGCTTTCACTGCCGTGGCCCGGGTTCAATCCCTGGTTGGGGAACTGAGATCCCATCCCACAAGCCACACCGCATGGCCAAAAAAAATTTAAAAATAAAAATAAAAATAGAAGCATGTACAAGATGTAATCTAAAGAAAATTAAGGGGGAAAAGTATATGAAGTAAGCCATCTGTTCTGAAACAATACAGTTATACAATGTTTTAAAATACAGTGCAAGACACCAGAATGTGATGATACCTTTTAAGAGTCCGTTTTTAAAATAAAGAATGCCAGGGCTTCCCTGGTGGTGCAGTGGTTGAGAGTCCGCCTGCCGATGCAGGGGACACGGGTTTGTGCCCCGGTCCGGGAAGATCCCACATGCTGCGGAGCGGCTGGGCCCATAAGCCATGGCCGCTGAGCCTGCGCATCCAGAGCCTGTGCTCCGCAACGGGAGAGGCCACAACAGTGAGGGGCCCGTGTACCGCAAAAAAAAAATAATAATAATAAATAAATAAATAAAATAAAGGATGCCATAATGTAAAATACATGAAAGTACAATTTAAAAAATAATAAAAATCCAATTTTGATCATGAAAATTCCTTCTTACCTCTTAACAAGCATCACCAAAAAGCATCAGTTTACCAAAGAGGATGTTCACCAGCAATAGTCTGGGCTTCCTACTTATTGAGAAAATGGTATAAAAAATGAAGAAAATACATGAGGAATAAGAAAATCTAAAAGATGGCTTTCTTCATCAAGAAAAGACAAAGGTAAAAAGCCATCTCAGGCATTTTATAATCATTTAAAACCAGAAAATTCAGGATTAAGAATTTAAACAAGTTAGCTGTCACAATGTTTGCCTTAATTTTTTTAGCTACAAGGTAGGATTATGTGGCTAGTAGAAAGATGGAGATGCATCTAGTGGGGTTTATAAAATTATAAATTTTAAAATTTGGAGTACTTTTCCTGATGTTTATATTTTGTTCCCATTTTTCTGACCTTAAAATGGCCTTTCTTACATAAAATGATGGCAATAATAAAGAGCGATCAATTTAAAATATAATTTGTATGTGGGTTTATTATTTTTAGACTTCTTACTTAGTGAAATTAAGTTGTCAATCCCATGTCAGGCCCCTGATTTTTAAAATTCTAATGCTGTTGGTCAGGGAAATCTATAAGTCTTGCAGCCTCTGCATGTAGGAAATCACACATGGAAAGGACAAAAACACCCAACAGGTTCCAGTGATTTCCAAAGTCCTCTGAGGCACTTTTATACATTTTCTTAAGAATTTAGACCTGAGGAGCTAGGAGAAGGGGTAGTAACTTTTGCAGATCAGGAAGACTGTTTTGCAGAACAGTGTACTGCAGGTGCTAACTAAATGTGAAAAAATGACACCATTTAACTTTTGAAAGGATTTCCTACAGTGGAGAGTGATGACTGAACGTAGGCCCTTGAAAGCTCAGAGCAAGTGGAATTTCAAGGTCCTCAAGCACTCAGAGGGCTGAAAGATAGTGTTTCCACAGATCCCAAGAGCAGAGGTATGGATACTTTATACAAAGTACTCTTTTAGGTAAAAGACAAAGCTTGGCTCCTTGAAAATGTTCCCAATGCTGATATTGTGTTTCTTACACTTGCTGCACTATTTACTAAGGGAAACACACATGCCTTCAGCTCTGAGCAAACTGTCCTAAGCCAGGTGTTAGCAGGACTGGCATCATGGGTGTGGGCCTGCGTGGTTGCAGAGTCCCGCACTTAGTATTATGCTCTGCTCTCACTGTCTTTACATTCTAATTTTTGAATGTGGAGCCCCATTTTCACTTTGCACTGGGCCTCACAAATTGTGTAGCTGACTGTGGGTCTCAGGCTGCATGTTCCCCCATGTTCGGGGCACAACGTATGACAGGCACTTCAATTGTGTTCTTTGATGTGGGGCTTTACCTGGCTAGGGCTACGCAGGCTGCAGAATCTGCTGGCAGAAGAGGGGCAGAGAATTTGTTCACACTGTTGTCGTGGCCGCAGCTCAGGGGGTCTCGCTCAATTTAACCACAACACCGCATGCTCTGGGCATCTTCAAACTAGAGTACAGGATCTAAGGTGACCATGATATTCATTCAGCTGCCCATTCGACATTTAACAATGCATAAGTAGTTCTATAGAAATCATGTGGTGTGTTACGTGGCAGTAAATGAAACAGGAGGCAAACATTAGACAAAGGTACATGTGAGTTGTGGGTTCACACACCTTTAAAGAGAGCGGACTGAGGCAAGGGCTTGGTACTACTCTATGCTTGGAGAAAAGAGGAGATAGTTCAATACTTTGAGCCACAGATTTCTTATCTGAAAACTGTGGGAAAACAATACCTACTTAACAGATATTTTAAATCAAATCAAATCAAGCCTTTCAGTAAAGCCACATGGCACCATAGGTAGGGGCAGAGGACAGCTGGCTTAGGTTCTAGGCCCAGCTTAGCCTCTTATGGGTAAACTTCAAACCTGGTCTCCATTTTCTCTTCTTTACAGTGGGGCTAAAACTAGCACTTATCTCTTAGGAGGGCAGGGGCTGTAAGAATTATATAAGATAATCCATATAAGGTGCTTAGCAAACTGCCTGGCATAGAATAGGATGCAATTATAATTAGCTGTTTATTATTAGGAAGTATTTTAGAAGAACTTGTGGATGTTTATTATTGTTTCTGTTCTTATTGATTCCCAATAAAAAGGAAAATGGGTTTGAAGTCTTAAGCTATATTAAATATGGCATTTGTCTGGCTAAATGAGTTTTAAAAAAAAACATAGTTTGAGACAATTATCACTACTGAACAGGACGGTTTATTCATCCCATCAAGAAGAGACAAGGACCTCTGTTAGGCAGGGAACCATTTGCAAGCCATGAGGTAATTAAGTAAAATTTTAATTAAAAGTTAAATGCTCTCCAATCTAGCAACATTCATAATTCATTCACTTGATGGATTCAGCAGTTACCGTATGCCAGACCGCACAGATACAGACTGTAACTGGGCAAATCTCCATTTGAGAGGTGCTCACCATCCGGTGGAGGGGACAGGTGAGTCAAGAGGCGGGCAGTGGAGAGGGTATGAAGGTTAGAAGAGAGTTTACAGGGGACAGAGGAACACAGAGGGGCACGTGCTTAACTCAACCAGCATCTATGAGTCACTGATGATTCTCCCAGGACCACCATGTTTAACCTTCATGTTCAATTGATATCAATTCAAATATCAATTTGAATTGATATTCAAAAAGTTCGTTCAATAAGTACTTAAAGATTTCCTGTAATGTGTATGGCTCTGTTTCAAATGCTGAGATGAAAGGACCAATGTCCTAAGTTTATTCCCTTGTTGCTAACCTAATCTCATGATTTAGGGTGGAGATTCCCTCAGTTTTTCCATGCCCTCATCTCTCACCTGTTCTCTCCTGTGAACATTCTGTGTTGTGCCTTTTATTGTTCTGCCCTCTTTTGTAGCTAGAGCTGTTCAGATTGTTCTTGGAAGTAGTAATTTTGGGCTAACAGGCTAAAGTACCTCCTCTGGAGATGTGAAATGTCTGGAAATATGATAACCATGGGGTAGGGGTGAGGATCAGAACCCAGGCTGGTAGAGTGATTCTTGAGTGCCTTCAGGGCAGAAAAGACTCCCTATTAATCTTTTTATTACCGAGGGCATAGTATAGCATAAGGTGGATGGTTGTGGCTCTGAAACAGTTTTCTGGATGAATGAGTGAGTGAGCAAGTGAATGAATGAGGGTCTGCCATTAATAAAAATGATATCTGATTCTAGATCTTGGGATAGAGGGATAGATAAAAGAAATGTGATGGTCAATGGTAGGGTCGTCCATGGTACTATTGTCCCTCTTCCTATAGAAATCTAAAAATTAAAAACCTTTTAAAATCGGGGCCTGCCTATGATTTTAGGTGAAGGAGAAACCTCCTCCAGATCCCCAATGACCCCTCCTCCTTTCTATTTCTGGCACAAAATTAGCTGCCTGAAGACAAAGCCTTTTGTTCCACAATTAAGGATGCAATTAAAAATGCAAATGCCTGAAAGAGTGCACATAGTGCTAATGAGTCTCAAAGTATACATGAAGAATCAAAATCTATTCCGCTTTAAAGGAGGCACCAGCTTAGGAGGCAGGCTCTGAGCAATGGAAGGGGTAAAGGTCCTCCCCTTTACCTAAGGGCCCATCTGGCAGGCTCTTTCATAGACTTAGTTTAACTTAATCCTAACAACAAGTCTGTGAACCAGGTATTATGTCCATTTTATAAGTGAGAAACTCAAGTTTCAGCAACTGAGCAACTGTGAAGTCTGGACCAGATGCCAGGTCTACCCTGAGGAAGTCAGTATAAAGCATAAACCAAACAGAAGGTCTATCAATATGAATGTAACCTCTGCCCCTACAGGATTAACTTTCTCCTCACTGTACTGTAGTACAGTGGGCATGGGCTCCAGTGAGAGACACACCTGGGTAGAGAATATGGCTTGGCCACGTAGCACCACGTATAGGTTATTTTTCCTTCTACAAGGTTCCTCCTCTGTAGAATGGGGATAATAATCATAATTATGTCATAGCACTGTTATAAGGCTTAAGTGAAGTCAGGAGTAAAGCACTGGTACACAAGTTCTGGCCTCTCAGTGTGGTTCCAGCTGCCTATCCTGACTTTGCAATGCCCTCTCCAGATCTCTCTGGCTTCCCAAGTCTAGACTATCTCCAGACTTTCTGCTTCATTTTGTTAAACTGTTTCAGGTACCTGGTCATCTCTCCCCCAATAAGATTTTAAGAGAGATAAGAAACTCTGAATCCAAGGTGCTATAATACATTGTATTTCTGAAAGAATAAATGATACTTTTGCCAAATAAGAATATATGAGTGGGCTTCCCTGGTGGCGCAGTGGTTAAGAGTCCGCCTGCCGATGCAGGGGACACGGGTTCGTGCCCCGGTCTGGGAAGATCCCATGTGCCACGGAGCGGCTGGGCCCGTGCGCCATGGCCACTGAGCCTGCACGTCCAGAGCCTGTGCTCCGCAACGGGAGAGGCTGCAACAGTGAGAGGCCCATGTACCACAAAAAACCAACCAACAAACAAACAAACAAAAAAAGAATATATGAGTGACTGAATGAATGACAGGCAGTAAAAATGCCATTGTAGCCAGCACTGTGCCAAGCACTGGGCAGGGGATGCACACAGGATTGAGACATGTCCTCTGGGGATGGCTGCTGACAGCATGTTGGTCCAAGGTTGGAAGGGAAGAAGGTAAAAACCTGACTTATAATAAAGTTCACAGATTTCATGGCTTTGCCTTAAATGACGTGGAGAAATCCATAGCCAAGTGAAGTTGAAAGCAGCTTTGCACTGGAGCAAAGTCCCCTGACTGGCTTCATTCCACATTCTTCCTTTGCATCCCCAGATTACTGACCAGCAGTACAGTGGGGGAAGGAAGTAGAGTGGAAGGATATGTTACTGTTTAAAGAAGAAGAAGAAAAAAGACCAGGGTCTCTTACTTATATGATGATGTTGCTTTCCCCTCCCAACAAAATCAATCAGGTAAGAACATCTTTCCTCTAGAATGAAAACCCATCAGGATAAAGAATCCTGGGTGAGATATGTTTGCTCAAGACTTGCTTCAATATAACCCCCAGCCCTATGTCCCTAGAACAGGAAGATTAAGGGTGCTGAGAATGAGAAAATGGATGAAGTTCACCCTGAACCCAGCCCTTACCCCAAGTCCTCTTGCTAAGAGTGTACAGGCTGTGTGTCATGGTCTGAATGTATTATTGAATTAGGCCTCAGTTGAAAGAGGGTCACAGAGTTCAGCAGGCAAATGAAGCAGCCTGAAGGGCCCTGCAGAGCCCAATGCGTCCTGGAAATCCCAGGACCAGTAGGTAGTTCCTGCGTCCTCAGGACAGAGCCAGACTCCACACACTTGGTATTGGGTTTCCATAGGACTGACTGCTCAAAGGTCTCGGCTTATCTTCTAATTTTTTTCTTTCACATTTGTATAGGAAAGAGAATCTAGGAATTAATTCATCCAATAAATATTTACTAAGGAGACTTCCTTACGTCAAGCACTGTGGCGTAAGGCACTAAGGATATAGTAAAATGAAGACATTAACTGGGATTTGCGGGTCTAGTATTGATGGTATTGCCATTTCAAGGAGCTTTCCCATGAAGCTTTAATAAAGACCAGAGTGATCACCATTTTCATAGCTGAGTTTTAAATAAATACCAGTGGTCTTCTGGGTAGATTTCATTGTAGGAAGCCTTATAGGCATAATGTAAAGATTAAAATAGGTTAATAATTGCAAGGCATATAACACATGAGGCATCATAAAAGGACAGTTACAATAATGATCTATATACTACTTGAATTGCCTGCAGATATGCACAATGAGAATCCTGAGGGAAGGAAGTCTGTGCTCTTACTCATCTCTGTATCCTTAGCATCTATGGCAGACTAGTATATTGTAGGTAAGTATGTGAAACCATGTTTGTTGAATGAAAGAATCGATGCCCTGATGAATCTATGTGTAAAAACATTATGTTAAACAATGGGGCAGGAGGCAGACCTCATCATTTGTTATATTATATAGCCTTTGAAGCAAAAACTGTCAATGAAAGTAGAAAGTTTGAGTTACCAGTTTAAAATGTGGACTTCGAACCACTGTAAAAAGAAGTAAATCCTTCAAATTCAGAACAGAAAACCATGATCAGAGGGCTTACAGCAGCTGAAGAATGCAGAGGAAAAATGGAAGAAATTGTGAGGATAGGGACGCTGATAACACCCATGAGGAACTGGAAGGGCCGGGTGTAAGCAAAGCAACCCTTTCTTCTTAGCTGTGTCTCCAACTGAATTCTTTTTAGATTCTGCCTCTGGACAGACCCTTGTGGGGGATGAGAAATGCCTGATGAGTTGGCAGAGCTGGGCACTCTGGAGCCATAGAATCCTGGCCTTTCCCGTTGGCTTTCATGGGGTCCAGAGGACTGAAAACATAAAAGGTCTCCAGGAAGTCTATCCTCCTTCCCTTGATGAAGGAAAGCCAAGGCACAGGGAGACTCACCGCTGCTGAGAAAAGTGTCTCGTGCACAAACAATTCTACAGTCTCTCTGTCCTGCAGGGGACAGTTTGCCTTTCTAATAAATGATAAATACCACTGACATTAATCAATTGCTTCACATGTGCCAGGTATTTAAATTCACCATTTTACTTTATCCTTACAACCACTTTGTGGTATCTTATTACTAATTTCACGGGTAAAGATGCTAAGGCCAGAGAGACTGACTTGTCCAAGATCAATGAGCTAGTAAGTGGCAGAACGAAGATTCAGATGTTTGTCTGTCTGGCACAATCCAGCAACCGTGCTCTTAAATAAGCACTGTTCTCTACTGCCTCACACACAGGACCTGAATGTCTAGCTCACATCCAGTCCCGTTCTGTGAGCTTGGGGGCAAATATTTACCTTCTCTGAGTCTCACTTTCTTCACCTGTAAGATAGAGGAAATATCCCCTGATTCTTCTAGGTGTTGCGAGAATCATACGGGGAAATACATGCCAAACACTAACATAATGGGTGACCCACAGAAGATGCCTGACAAACATTTCCCTCCATTTCTACTTCCTCATCTATGCCAGGGAGAACCGCCTTCCAAGTTGGCTAGAACACCAAGGGTCTGGGGATTCCAGAGATGCTAACTGTAACGTAGTGAAGATGTGTTCTCCTGCCTATGTACTGTGTCATCTGCCTGGAATGCTCCTCCTTGTTTACTCCATCTGCAAGCTGTAGATCACAACCCATTAGTGAGTTATTAAATCAAGTTAATGAGTTGTGACCCTCTCTTTTTTAAAAAAGAGGAAGACAAATAGAATGGAAAATACCAAAGTTTACTGTACATAAAAGGTACAATTTGATGAAATTTTTCTTTCAGCTTTATGTGTGTATGTATTTACTGGGTCATGATGAATAATGTATTTCTTACTTTGAGTAAAAAGGTTTGAAGGCCTCTGGATTAACTCATACAAAATCTTCAAGAATCAATTCAGATATCCTTATATAAGGCAGCAGTAAAGGTTCTCGGCCTTTCTAGAGCTAACTTTTCACACCACACTGCATTGTGATTGTCTTCCCCTCATCTGTCCCCTCGACTAGATGTGAGTTCCTTGCGGACAGGAAACATGACTTCTACTGCTTGGTCCTCAATGTCCATTATAGGTCCTGGCACAGAATATACACTCAAAAAATGCTTGATGAATGCATGAATAAATTATAGTAACTGACTAAACATAAATTCACAAAATGCTCCAAATATGAAGCAAACAAACAAACAAACCTAAATTCACAACAGAAAGCTTATTCACTTCAACTCTCAAAATCGATACCTTTTATTAACAAATGAACATGGGTCAAGTTTCTCTTTTATATTCTTTCCTGTGACCTTTTACTCCCCATTGGTGGACTTACCTGCTTTTCTTTCTTCCCCTCTCCATTCTCCCAGTGTCCTGGGTGCTCTTGCTCTCTTTTATCAGAAGAAAGGATCTCTCCTTAGCCATTTGCACTTCTGTGTGAATTTAATCCCCTGTATCTCTGACCTTTCTTCATAGCTTTTAGATATAAAGGTGCATTCCTATTAGTAGCAGGAAAAGCCTTGTTCTGCTATAGGGATGCATTTAACAACTGATAAGAAGAAGGGGAGTGCATATTTCAGAGGGAGGGAGACCTCAAGCTGCCCATATGGAGAGCCCCAAAGTACATGCAACGAAACCCGAAACCCCGTATTCCAGTGGTTCAGGAGCCCAAGTGAATCTATGGCTGAAGAACTGATAATGTACTTGTGGAGCATTTTGAAAAATACTTTATTCAAATTTTTAATATTTTATTTACTTTTAAGGTTCTACAACTACATATGTTTCACAATGCAGGAAATACACAATACGCATAGCCCATTAAATCAAATAGATGCAAATCACTGGCATACAACATGTACAGTATTATCATTAGCGACAATCAACTCCATTTGCATGGCACTACCAAAGCACTTCAAGCACCTTACAAAAAAGATTAAAAGAAGGAAAATGATTACAACTAGATTGGAAAATAGAGAGGGTTGGCTCAAGTTTACAACACCGCCTGGCTCAGATGTGCTAGTTCCCTCCTTCTCTCTTCCACACTGTCAGGCAAATAAATCGCCATCACCAGGGAGGACCGTTTCTAGTAGGGGAATGAGGTCAACTTCTGCAATATCCTGAGGAGATGCACTATCTTGGACACAGTCAGTGCAGGGCTAATGTTGGGAGTGTGAGGTGTGAGAGAGAGTGTGTGCGTGTGTATGTGTTGTGTATATAGGGAAGAGGAGGTGACTCCAAGGGGAAGGGTGGTTTTATGGTGCAAACAAATGTTCTACTAAGTCAGCTAAATTGTTTTTTACAGAACAAAGAAGCTGCTTGCTTTCTGGTTTAGGTTTCGGCTTCATGGAAAAATACGAATAGTACTAAAGAAATCCCCTATGAAATCACTATAGTACAGTTTATCCTGTGTAAAAACCCCAAAGAGGTTTCTGTTTGAATTCCTCCTCTCAGCTAATCTACTCCTTAATCCAAGAGTCGGCCACTGTGCTGACGGAAGCACACTGGGATTCATGGCCAAAGTGCGTTCAACAGCTGAGACGCACAAGCTGCGCCCTGAGCAGGTGGAGTGAGGTGGCCCTGGGAGGCAGGACATCTAACTCTGCCACCAAATGGCTGTGGGGTCCCGGGCAAATCCTTTCCCTCCTGGGGCCTCAGTTTCCCCTTCTGCAAATTAAACAGTGGGCCTGGTGATAGCTAAGGTTCCAGCCCTAGAATTACATAAAGCTGAGCAGAATAAAGAGAATAATACTCCAGGGTGTCATTCTCAGATTAAAGAGACATGCTCATCATCTGATGTTTATATAATCAGAGAAATTCTGCTACTGATTTATTTTGAGACAGCAACTAGTTGACTTTCTAAAATAAGCACAATCAACTGGCAGTAGTTCTATTCAAGCGATCTGGATGAAACAAGCATATCTATGAAAATCCTATAGCTAAAACTGGTGTGAAACAAACAAACAAACATACTTAATCATTTTTAGTAAGAATCCCCTTTAGGCCTTGCCATTTCATTTCATTTTATTAATTAATGAAATTAATTAATTAATTTAAATTAATTTATCACATTGCATGAGAACAAGGCCAGGGGATCTTGTAAGTTCTTTCCCTCTGATTTTACTCTATTCATGGTCCATATCTTTTCCAATTCTATGCCTCTAAAAGTCATTTAGATACTGAGGTCAGCTCTCTACAAGACACTTTTGGTATCTTGTGAAGAAATAATTTGGAAAATTTCCCATTTAGTGTCAGCTATTTTTGAACCTCATTTAAAAGTAGTTCCTCCTTTCAATATGACCTCCAACTATTAGAATGTTAACAAGGTAACACTCTTTATTACCTTAAGTCTTCATCTCTTTTGTATGTTATAGTTTTATTTACCATTTTAGAGAACAAAGGTCTGATTCTGAGTAACACTACTATTTCAAATAAGTCTATTAGTCTTACATAATAGCATCATAGCACTTCATTTAATTTTCCTAATCCTCCACAACTTAATTAAAAGGAGTAAGCTATTACCAGTATATTTTTGGCAAACTCCTTCCAGTACATTGACATTTTTATGCATTCTATTTTTTTAACAAGATACCAACAATATGGTAATGTTTCCTTCCAGTTTTATTATATATAACCATTCCATTTTTATTAGCTGATTTATCTCTAACCTACTAACCTAATTGGCTTTTCCTAATTGACTACCCAAGACTAAAACATTTCAAGATTAGGAAATATTTTATATCACAAAGAATAGCAATACAACACAAGTAAGGAGAACAGAAACAGCTACTTTCCATCATATTTGTGATGTCACTACAAGACATGTTCTAGGGTGGTCCTCAATAGTTCCTTTCACAGATTACACAGAAATGTATCAAAATAATCTTCCAAAATGCAGTTGAACAAATTTGGGACATTGATATTCTGGGTTTTTTTAATTTTAAATCTCAGGACTTCTGAGGTACTGGAACTCCCTGGAATAAGAAGGGACTCTACGCTTGTCAGAGAGGCCAGCAAATCAAGGCCTTCGAGAACCTGCCGCCTTCTGGAATCCTGCTCCCTTCTTGGCCCTGCTGTGCCTACCTAATACACACAAAAGATAACTTTATAGCCAAAGAGGAACCAACAGGACAAGTCAATCCAAGCACATCAATTAATGGCTATAACATGCACCTCATGTCAAGAAAAGACAGTGAAATTTCAGATCAGGAGGATATGACCCTAGGTGGGAATCTGACGAGATCCTGAGGGAGAGAGAATACAGTGAGGATGGGCATGGTTCCTCCACTGATACCTGGATTCATCTGCACCATTAACTGGACATCACTCTCCCCCTTTGGCTGTTAATACTTACATTATTATTATTGTAAGTCATCATTCTTTTTAACTGAATGATAGTGGAATGAGGAATAGTTTCCAATTGGAATTGGGAAGATTTTCCTAGATTTTATGAAAAACTAGGAATTAATCCTTTAATATGACATAAAATCCTCAAAGAAATATGGTGAAATATTATTATTATTATTTTTTTTGGCGGTACATGGGCCTCTCACTGTTGTGGCCTCTCCCGTTGCGGAGCACAGGCTCCGGACGCGCAGGCTCAGCGGCCATGGCTCACGGGCCCAGCTGCTCCGCGGCATGTGGGATCTTCCCGGACCGGGACACGAACCCGTGTCCCCTGCATCGGCAGGCGGACTCTTAACCACTGCGCCACCAGGGAAGTCCCTGGTGAATTGTTTTTAAGAAACAACTGGATACTTCAAATTCACTGAGTTTTTACAGTTTGCAAGTGTACAGTTTTCTGGGTTTTTTTTCAAGTGGAGTCAGCATTGATGAAGTATATTTTGGGAGGAATATAGAAGGCTTATGCTAAGAGGTGAATGTTATAGTTGAGTGATGATGGATCTTACTCAACAGTTAACTATGGGGATGAAAGACCACAGGGCATTTCAAGTTCAATCAGTCATCTTTTTCCTGGTAAATTAATGAGTTTTGACAGGCAAGGAACAAGTAACTTTTGTGGTTTGAGAATCAACTGGTAATGAGATGCCACAGAAGAAAGTCATTCTACCAAAACTTTTAAGAAAAAAACCACATAGCTCTTTGAGAGAGTACTTCTGATTTCCAATCAATACACCAAAGTTAATGCATAGATGTCAAGCAGGCCAGGAAGCAATATGAGAATATTTTCTTCCCATACTGATGGTAAGCCAATGTCCAGGGCTTTGGCCCACATATTCAATTTAAGATGTATCAGAACTGAAAATATTTCTTCTCATTATTTTTACTACAACCTATGCTAAGAACTTTACCCTGGATCACAACATGGTCAAAGAACTTGTTAAAAGCAGGGACCTTTAACTAATTTAACATAATTAATAACATTTCAAAAATTTCTTCAAAATGGTTAAACTTAAGGTCTTACAGTGGTGTACTGACAAGTGTAGGTTAGTCAAGAACACATGTCCCATTGCTATAAGGAGTCGCCTTTGTCTCCCCAAGCTGACGGCTCACAAGTACAGATCACAGTAAGAAATACACTGTTGCCTACCTGACATAGAGAGAGCGTTTCTGATTGGTTCGCAGGGACCCGGACCCGGAGCTCATGCTGTGGTTCATCATCTGCTCTCGTAGGTCATGGATTTTGGCCTCAAATCGAGCGTAATCTGGGAACGGAAACGGAGGTGGCAAATTTGGTTCTGTGCCTTCAGCAATTAGAAATACTGCACACTCAAGGCAACCCTTCGTCCCTGTTGGTCCCTTTGCCAAGCAACGGGGAGATGCACAGTGCAAGAATGGAGGAACACAGAAGGTTCACTTTCATACTATTTATTTGAAGACATTCACAAGAGGAAAAGAACAAACCAGTTATTTCCCAAAAACATACCACCACCAAATCCCCAATATGTGAAAAGTCCATGGGGGAGGAGGAGGTGGGTGTTTTTATAAATGGGCTATACAAGGTATCCTTGTTGGTGATGGAAATGTTTCCTGTCTTGACTGTGGTCATGGATACAGGTACTTGCACATGTGATAAAATGACACAGAACTCACTACACACACACATACACACACACACACACACACACACACACACACAAATGATTACAAGTAAAGCTGGGAAAACTGGAATAAATTTGATGGATTATGTCTATGTCAACATCCTGCTTGTCATAGCATGCTACAGATTTCTAAAATGTTACCACTGGGAAAAACTGAGTAAAAGGTACATAGGATTTCCCTGTATTGTTTCTTACAACTGCATGTGAATCTATATTATCTCTAAATAATAGGATTAATTTAGAAATGAGAGGGTAAAAAACCCCAAAAGTTCATAGGATTACCAATAGTATAGGGGCGGAGGTGAGTCTCTAGTTACCCTCAGCCAGACAGACCAGAGTATCAAGTGTTTGGTGATGAACTGTGTAAAAAATGCCATTTAATTTTGCTAAGATTTTTTCCCCCCTGGGGGGCTCTTAGAAGCTGATTACTTGGGATCATACCTCAACTTTGCCTTATAGCTTTAATATAAAACATCACATGCCAAACTTCATCAATTCTAACACAATATATATATTTAAATCAGCTTCTCAGGAGATCAGGGTTAGAAAACAGTAAATCTATTTTAGAAACATTCAAAGAAAAAATATATGGGTCTAAAAAAATCAAGGAAATATAATTATTAAAATATGCTATTTCATCACAGGAAAAATTTTTTCACCATATCAATCCAATAAAAATAAAGAAAGAAAAATAGGTTTTAAGACACTTAGTAAAACAATGAGCATAGAAAAAGAAATGGCTTTTGAAGTTTCCATGTTCTTGATCCCAACTTGGTCTGTCACCTCCCTGGCACAACTGTGTCTTGCTTTCGGAGAATTTAAAGCATAAAGAATTTTCACAGAGGTCCTCAATACATTTCAGAAAACAATGTGATTTTTCAATTCAATTTATTCATAACTTTTCACAAAAACAAGAATGACTAAATGAATATAATATAAGATGATCTACTTACAGTGTACTTCAATTTTTTTATAATAAAAACTTCCACAAAATTAAATTTAAATTCAATTTACTGAATATCTGTTGGCTGTTGTGGTGTGGAATTCCATAAAGAAAATGATTTGACCTTAGTTTTCAATGATAGACAACAATGAATTCTGAATGTTAAATATTTTTAAAGTTTAGTGCTCTACAGACAACCCTAACTGACGGGAAATTTCTGGTGCTTATTAGGCGAAGTCTGATATTACCTAGATTTGGAAGACTTCCTGTTCAAAACTTCTCTTTGAATAATTAAATCCTAAATGTTTAAATAAGCAGAATACCTATTTAACTAAAATCTATTAACCATAATTTAAGATATTTATTTTATTTCATTTTAGCAGAGAGAGAAAACACTTATTTACAACCATAAATATGATGCTATATGCAGATTTAAATCATTCTGAGCAAGTCATATTTTCTTGCCATCCTATTAATATCCAATTAATATTACTGCCAGCCACATGGCAGATGCTGTGCTCAGGGCTTCATAGGCATTATTTCATTTCTTATTTAAATTACAAAACGAAGTCCATGGATGTTGTAAAAATGTGAACCATATAGAAAAACACAGAATAAAAAATGAGAGGTCCCCATCCCCCCTTCTCTCTCACTGCTGT
Organism: Hyperoodon ampullatus; assembly: GCF_949752795.1. Lineage (NCBI taxonomy): Eukaryota > Metazoa > Chordata > Mammalia > Artiodactyla > Ziphiidae > Hyperoodon > Hyperoodon ampullatus. Next base: position 49,844,631 of record NC_136920.1, on the reverse strand, counting down.
CCTTCCCTATAGCATAGCCTATAGGTACACAGCTGGCGGGTGCTGGACTTCCGCAGACATTTCTCAATTCATTTGAATATATACATACTCCCACACACATATGAGATCTTAATTATATATTATGCTAATGTTTTTTCCTCCCTTTTTAACAGTGTAACTTGGATCTTTTCCTACCTTCTCTCAAATAATAAGTATCATGTTTCTTAATACCCTTAATTACATTCCACAGTTTAGACTATAATTTATTTAACAATTCCCATATGACAGCCTTTGGTGTCAGACAGGGATCTTGGTGTACGTGAGCACATCCACGGCAGGTCTGTACAGCACCACAGCATGAGTATCAAAGCTTTGCACAGAGTCACACAGCCCCCATCAGCATTTTTTGGAGAAAATAATCTAGCCTGGAACACAGAGCTGGAACTCTCCGTTCCTTCTGAGCCGTGCTCCACACTGTCACTAGCTAAACACCATGCATCGCCCCTAAGGATCACTGAATCTGCCATCTGTTCCCAGGACAACCCCTTTACCATTTGATGACTTTATTATCATGACAAAAACCTGAACTCCCACCTCCAACCATCCCCCCCTCCCCCCACCACCAAAACACCTAATTCAGTGCCAGTCTTCAACTACATACCGCCACTTTGCTACTTTACTGTACTTATCACACCAAACTGCAGTCATTTGCGCCGTTGCTCACCTTCCCCATTAGATTGAGCTCACCAAGGCTTTGCCTGTTCCTAACCTAGTGTCTGGTATGCAGGAGGCATTTAATAACAGGTGCTCAATAAACATTTTCTGAATGAATGAATGAATAAATAATCAACGAGGAAGTGAGCGGAACTGAAATGAATTCAGTTCTAAAATGCCTGTAGGACTGAAATTGCCTGTTTTCAATATTAAGTTTTCTTAAATGAAGAAAGACAAGATGCTTCTCTAGGACTTTTTTTTTCAAGGCTAATTATTCTGCCTAATTTCAAGGCTTTACTCCTGTCTAATTATGGCCACTCCCAAATCCCACTGTTATTTTTACTATTCTCTTGGCAGTCTCTATGCTCTCCCCATCTCAGCCATGTCATACATTTTGGAAACAGTTCTTTGATACTTAACTTGTATGTGATCAGCACTTGATTAGGCTCTTCCTGCGTTCTCCTTACTGCATGGTTCATTAGAGTCCCAAAACGTTTTCTACCATCCTTTTGAAATGTTTATTCTACATCGTATTCTATGGTGTTTACATTCTCCACTATGGATGGGGAGGTATTATATTGTGTGTTGTATTGTATTGTATTGTATTTGTCTTAACTGGAATCATCTTGTTCTCAACTTCTCCACTTTGACAATCGTGTTAAACACAAATCCTGTATTCAAAAGTGTTTATCCCTCTTTGCTCCTTTTTGAAAAATAAAGCTTTACAAGTAATTTCATCGAAGCAAAAACAATAAGATCTGAGTTTACAAATATAAATGGTGTGTGTGTACGCACGTGTGAGAGAGAGACAGAGACAGAGAGGAGAGGGGCTATGTCTCCAGCCTCTCATAGTTAAACAAGTTTAAAATTAGAAAAGCTCTAGAAATAAACAAGAAAGTAGATAAATAAATTGTGAAGTATGTCTTCTTTATGTTTTACAATAGTATTGAAAACTACATTTTCAACAAGTTAAAAATCTAACACTACCACGTCCATTTAATCTTAATTCCCTCTTCTTTCCCCAAATGTTTCATTCACATCCACGCCCTCCCCTTTGGGATATTTTCCAATAAATTCCTAACACTCAGGAGAACATTCTAATATTTTAAAGTGCTCAATCTTTATATATTCTAAAGGAAAATTCATGTTTACTGAACTGAACACCTGCAATAGACTAGTTTCTGTGCTACATACTTAAAAATTATGTTATTTCTCCTAACAAAGCTCTGAGGTAAGCATATTATTTTAGAGGTGAGGAAACAGGTTCAGAGAGGTTAACTAACTTCACCAAAGTCACAAAGCTTCTAGGTAACAGAGCTCATTGGACATGGAGCTAACATTCAACCCTGGATCTCTGTGAGGTCAGTCTGTCTCCATCACATCTTAGTACCTATTAAAACACCACAATTTTCCCTTAGAACCTAAGGCCTCCTCAATTCTGTACCTCGCCCTCCTAAAATCTCACTCTCTTTCCTTTCACCTACTGTATTATGTGCATGCTGGTCCTCTCCTTTATTGTCCCATAAACTCCTTAGAGAGTCGGTATGCCTCACTCATCTCGGTTTCTCCAACCTCAAGGTCTATCATTCCTCCTTCCCTACACATGGGATTGTACTAGGTGCATGGCATATAGTTCTGAAAAAGAACCTAAAGGAGTTTACTTCTTGAATGGGACACTGACAAGGAAATTAAGCAGGATAATGCTGAGGTGGGAAACTGCATTAAAGAAGCAGGACCTTAAGCCACTATGGAAAACAGTATGGAGGTTCCTCAAACAATTAAAAATAGAATTGCCGGGACTTCCCTGGTGGTGCAGTGGTTAAGAATCCGCCTGCCAATGCAGGGAACAAGGGTTCGAGCTCTGGTCCGGGAAGATCCCACATGCTGTGGAGCAACTAAGCCACAACTACTGAGCCTGCACTCTAGAGCCCACGAGCCATAACTACTGAGCCTGCACACTGCAACTACTGAAGCCTGCGTGCCTAGAGCCTGTGCTCTGCAACAAGAGAAGCCACTGCAGTGAGAAGCCCACACACCACAACAAAGAGTAGCCCCCGCTCGCCACAACTAGAGAAAGCCCATGCACAGCAATGAAGACCTAGCACAGCCAAAAATAAATAAATAAGTTAATTAATTAATTAATTAATTTAAAAAAAAGAATTGCCATATGATCCAGCAATCCCACTCCTGGGCATATATCTGGACAAAACTCTAATTCAAAAAGATACATGCACCTGTATGTTCATAGCAGCACTATTCACAATAGCCAAGACACGGAAACAACCTAAATGTCCATCAACAGATGAATGGATAAAGAAGATGTGGTACATATATACAATGGAATACTACTCAGCCATAAAAAGAATGAAATAATGCCGTTTGCAGCAACATGGATGCAACTAGAGATTATCATACTAAGTAAGTCAGAAAGAGAAAGACAAATACCATATACCACTTATATGTGGACTCTAAAATATAACACAAATGAAACAGAAACTGACTCACAGACACAGAGAACAGACTTGTGGTTGCCAAGGGGGAGAAGGTTGGGGGAGGAATGGAGTGGGAGGTTGGGGTCAGCAGACATAAGCTTTTATATAGGGACAGAAGGGATAAACAACAAGGTCCTAACATACAGCACGGGGAACTATATTCAATATCTTGTGCTAAACCATAATGGAAAAGAATATAAAAAAAAGAATGTATATATGTATAACTGAATCAGTTTGCTGTAGAGCACAAATTAACACAACACTGTAAATCAACTATACTTCAATTTTTAAAAGTACAAATCCACTGGAAAAAAAAAAGAAATATTACCTCTGGTTAGTTCTTTTTTCCCCTCTATAAATGATAAGCCATATATATTTTTTTTAATGTCACATTCTTGGGTATTGATCTAGTTGTTCCTGACTAGACATATTCACATTAGAATTACATCATTTGCTTTCACTTAGACATGATGAGTAATGATAGTAGACAGGGTAGAAGATTTGGATTACATAGATATGGTCAGAATCCTGGCTCTGCCATTTATTAGCTGTGCATTACTGTGGAAGTTGGGCTCAATTTCCTCATAAGTAGAACAGGAATAATAACTGTACCTACTTCAAGACATGCTGGGAAGGTTACAAGAGAGAGCTGATGGACCTAAAGGGTTGGCTCTTGGTAATTACTGACAATTCCTCCTGTTAATTTTCACGTGTAATTCAACAGCTATTCTTGTTCACTGCTTGCAGAAGTCATAACCCCTTTCTGTACCAGGTAAAATGGAAAGCTGTGTCTGCTCCTAGTACCCCCTAATACAGCCTTACTCTGCCTGTTATGAACTGATGTCTCTACCAGGCCAAAGAGCAATGATGGCCGTACTTGGGGACACTTGGCACCAGTATGGAACTACTCACCTACTGGGCAACCACTAAATGGCTCCTCAGGGACCTCTCACAAATCCACAGTGATCTGGAGGTCAGGAGAATGATGCCCAATACCAAAGCTGCTGCCCTTTTCAGGAGTATTAGTGACCTCATCCATCGGTATCATCTCAAGGCTTTAGCTACTGATGGACACTTGGATGGAGCAAGGGCAAGGGTGTGAATGCCATGTGCTACACATGAGAGGGGTCTCTGCCATATGCCTGCTTCCTACGCAATTTGTCAAGTGCGAACAAGGAGACCCAGAAGCAAATTCACCCCATCATCCACACAGGAAAGGAGGCACTGCCTCCTGTGAGGAGACTGGGGTTGTTTAATGCAATAGGATTAATCTGCATAGATTAAAGCTGAACAACTGCTCACATCTTCAAGGCTCGGATGCCAGCCTTGTGCCTGAGAGAAGAAAACAATAAGCTCAGTGCGTTAGACTACAGCATGAAGCCATGGGCATGTCGTCCTCAAAGTGAGCTGGTGAGTGGCATACCCCTCCACAGCTGTGATCTCATCCAGCTGACTCATGATTGTCAGCTACCAGAGGAAGCAGTGAGCAGAGTAGGACAGGGAACTTTAGGCTGGGAGGCCAGCTTTAAACCTTAATCCTGTCATTTACTACCAACAGGGCCATGGAAAGCTTCTGAGCTTCAGTTTGCTCATCTGTAAATTGTGAGATTCCTCTCACAAAGTGGTGTGAGAATCAAAATGAGGTTTGACATGAAGCATTTTGTAAATGTAAGATAGTTGTTTTCTGTTGTTACTGTGATGGCCCCTCTTAAGACAAATGCATATCCAGTCCTTAGTCACACTAATGGGGACGGTAGCATCCTATTCCTATTTGCTCATTATGGATATGTGTGCAGCTTTAACAACAACTGGTAAATCACTGGGCTGTAAGCAGGATTCTGTACATCCATGCAGAACAGGCTGCTTTCCTGCCAAGTTATCCACTTCCACACTCCAGGGGAAGCAGTTTCAAGAGACCACCTGCTGCTCACCCAAGAAGTGATGCTTTTAATAGACAAACCTGAGCTAGAAGTTCTTGGTGGCTTATAAGCTAAGGAAGCCTGAGCTTTGGGGCGCCTTCCAATAGGGTTGGGGCAAATATCAATGGGTGCAGTCTATTGGAATCACAATATTGTTTACCTGGACATGACCGCTGTTGTCACCAGGGCCAGACAGAATAGTTTATACCTATTCTTAGCATAGCATCTGATCACTGTTCCAGCAATGAGATACAGGTGAGCAATTGTAAATGTTTCCATTTCTTTGGGGGAAACACCTTCCTTCATTTATTCAGCAAACATTTCTTCCGGGCTTATTACATGCCAGGCACAATGCTAATTGCTAGGGATACTGAATCCACTGGGCAGTTCTTTGCCTTAAGGAGCTCATACACAGGCTCTTACATAGCCTTTAATTTTCTGGTTCTTTGGGGTGAATATAAAAAGAGCATCTGCCACTTAGATTTCTGCTCCTATATGTGTATCAAGCACTTTCTAAACAGTAATGAGATACCTTCGAAGAAGCCAATACAGTCAGATACATGTTACAATGGAGAAACTGAGGCAGGTTAAATCTTTGTGAAAGACTGTACGGTTACTGGTAGTGTGAGAAGAGCAACCAGGGTCTCAAAGCCGTACCCTGGAATCAAAGTTCTGGATTTGAGTCTTGGCTCTGAGTGATGCTGGGAAAATCCTTCAACCTCTCAGAGATGCTGTTTACTCCTTTGTAAAATGGGGAAATCTTCTCTGCCCCTATACAAAGTTGTTCTGAATATCTAATACAATGTACTTCATTTTCACCTTTTTAAGCAGTATTGATTTCAAAAAGCAGTGCCAATTAATAATAGTCCTGTTTTTGGAGAGGGTGGACTCAAGACTCACTCAGATTTCACAAGCTGACATGTATGGGTGTAAAAGGGGGTAAACGTTAGCCTTATAATCAATGTAATATGATAAATAAAAGTGCTTAAAACTAAAAAATTCCAAATATATATATCACTGCTCTTTCTCCACTAGACTCTTTTTTTTTGCAAAAGATTATAGACAATTTTACTTTAAAAATTAAAAACTGTGAGCCCATACTGAAAAGTACATTCTTCAGAAAAATATGAGACATGTTATTCTCCACTAGACTCTTAACCAAATACGCATACATAGGAGGATGGCCATAGACTACTGGTTATGTCTCAAGCCCAAGAAGCAATACTTTGTCAAAATTCTTTTGTATAATGAATGATACAAAAATAATTCTATTTACTTGGAGCTCAGAAAAGAATCAAAAGTTCCCATTTCACCACCTCTTCTTTTTTCTTTGCCCCGAAACTTCAGAGTCAGACAGGCACAGAAGAGGCTCCACCATGCGGACCTCCCTGGTGGCGCAGTGGTTAAGAATCCGCCTGCCAATGCAGGGGACACGAGTTCAAGCCCTGGTCTGGGAAGATCCCACATGCCGCGGAGCAACTAAGCCCGTGCACCACAACTACTGACCCTGCACTCTAGGGCTCATAAGCCACAACTACTGAGCCCGTGTGCCACAACTACTGAAGCCTGCATGCCTAGAGCCCGTGCTCTACAACAAGAGAAGCCACCTTTATAAGAAGCCTGCGCACCACAGTGAAGAGTAGCACCCACTTGCCGCAACTAGAGAAAGCCCGCGCGCAGCAACGAAGACCCAACACAGCCAAAAAAATAAATAAAATAAAGTAAATAAATTAAAAAAAAAAAAGAGGCCCCACCATGTTACATCAAACTTTAGAGACAGCTTTAGAGCTTTCAGACTCCGGCTGTTTTTCAGGTAGTCATGCTGGGAAGGGCTGCTGTTTTTATAGACTGCTATAGAAGACTAGCTTCCCCCCCATATGTGTATCGGCATGCCCACCTGCCATCAAGAGAGCTAACCTTTGGCCACTGGAAGGATTTTCAGCCTGTGGATCTCCACAATTCTGCCTAAGGATTTAATTAGCCTTTTACCCCAACTCTTGACTTATCTCTCAGGTTGCCATCCTGCTTCTGTGTTAAAGTGGTGACATGCAATTTTCCACTGCCGAAGATTTACAGATGTTGTTTGGCATACTTCTTATCCAAACTACTGTGGGTGTGTATGTGTGTGTGTGCATGTGCGCACTGTGTGTGACACACAGAGAGAGACAGGGAGACAGAGAGAAAGAGATAAACAGATTCAAAACTAAACTCCCTAGAATCCAACTATAACTGGGAAACCTAGACAATAGGGTGAGTCTGTTATCTTTTCTGAACTCCACAAAGTAAGAGATCTCTAGCACTGAGCATTAAGAACTTAGTTATGGACACCATGAGGGCAAGACATTGTCATGCTTCTTCTGTATCCCCAATGTTTGGAACAGAGTGTGACACACAGTGAACAGTAAATGCTAATATAAATGTTTGCTAAATTGGGCAAGATAAATAAAGACTTCAGGGGGAAAAAATGATCCTTTTGTTTGCTAAATCTACTACAATGTAGATCAGACCTTTTAGAATAATTTTTAATAATATACTGAATTAAGATATGTTGTTTCTCTCTCTCTTTCTCAGTAGAATTGGGGTCATTTGTTTTGACTAGAAAAATTTTTCGCACATCCTGGTTGGAGACCCTTTAAAGAGGTTTCAGGAAATGCTCAGGATTTCTTTAATGTGTGAGGTGAAGTAAGTTTTATAGACAAACAACAGTCTGAATCCCCAACCAGCTACTTCGTATAATACTCATGTAACTCTGAAAATCAGATACATCAAATTTCAATTTGGCTTCATGCCAGTTTTATTTTATGGATTCATAAAGGCAGATTTTCTTTGAATATCAGGATTATTGCAAAGTGGAGTCAGCACAGAAACTTTTTGAATTTGGCAAAGCCTGTGTCTTCAGGCAACTGGGAGTAGCCTGGTGTAATTTTTTTCTTTTTAAAGCTCTGAAATAAACAGGTTTCAACTTTAAATCTTAAGTTCATCACTAATTCACAGGGTGGATTTTGTGCAAGTTATTCAACCCAGAGAAGACCTGGTTTTCTCATGTGTACAACAGAAAAACACCATCAGCCTCAACAGATTGCTTGAAAATTAAATGTGATAGCATTTGTAAATGGAAAAGAAAAAAGACTAAGGTCTTTGAAGCTTTATATTCCTCATTTATAAAATGGGGATAATGTTAATTAACACCCTGCTTACATCACAAGGTTGTTGTAGGATCAAATGAAGAAACTGATATAAAGATATTTGATAAACTGAATACCATATAAAGTGATGATAACAACAATTCATATCAATATAGCCTTTTAAAAATTTCCATTCTGCCTAGAATATTTCCTCAGTATCTGAAATTTGTCCCCATAGCTGTGAAATTTGATTTCTGTCTTGGCTATGGAAATAAAGCCACATAGGGCATCATGCTTAAGAGAGGAGATGTGAAACTCTGAGGGGAAAATGGAAACTTCTGATATCATTAGGGCCTAGCTGACAATGGCAATTCTCCCTGAAGGTTCTGCTGGCAGGTTGGGTGAAAGGCTCAGAGCTGGGATGCACAGGCTGTAGTTTAATTGATGTGTTTCATAGCTAATGGTACATCAGAAGAAGGACCAAGGAGCCATGCCTTCTAATTTAAGGCAAAGTGCTTAAGACTACATCCAACCAGATAAGAAAGGCTTCCTTGGCAAATACAAATGTTAAATCTTTGCTGGATTTGTCCTGCTCCTTCTTTTGTATTAAAATCATGGAGCTAGAAGCTAACATAATAATGTTCAAGCTTCCTGTGTTCTTCTGCAGTAATAATCAGTTAGATCTTGCCCAGTGAAAAGGGTGATATTCTTGCCTAATTATAGACCAGGGCAGAGAAAGAAGATAAAGCAGTCTGGCTCTAGAGGTAGGCAGGTTGGCAGACCCCCTGGATATGACATAAGGAGTACAAGTATCTGTCTTGCTTCCACAACATTCCTATCAGATTTATCCTTTAATAGCACCTTGAGAAATACATATACATATTATCTTGGAGGATAACCCACCATTCCTAGATAAATAGAAGCACAACAGGAAGAACACTAAGAGAAAATGGAGGCTTAGAGAGGCCAGACAATTCACCCAAGGTCACACAGCAGAGCTGGGATTTGAATCCAAGTCTAGTTCCAGCCTCAACCAGCTTTTTTCACTACACTGGTACTACACTTTGCTCTACAAGCGACAGTGCTATTCCCTCTTTTGCTCCTGACATGTACAGGTCCGTGGCTATCTGGCTTGGTCACCCTAAGTAACCAGTTAATAACCAATTTCTGATACAGCTATAGATTCATACCTATAGTGAATTCTATAAGGCAGGCTGGTAAGATCAAAACGAAAAGGCTTTGTTTGGTCTCTCCAATACACTTCCCAAACGAAAGCTTCTCAATATGTCATTAGTGTGATTCTGGGTTTAAGACTCGAAGTCAACTGCAAACCATGGCTCCTGTTGGTGCAGGTTCACCAGACTTGGGGCTGACTGCCAGGTTCACTTGCTGCCCTCTGTCTAACGAGCACTTACAGGGTTGCGGGAAGGCAGGAGATGCTCAGGAGAGACAGCAATCAGCCCTGCCTCCGATACTGCAGAATCTGCAAAAATTTCGGGCATGGATTCCCAGGAGCGGCTGCAGAGAGCAGGGCCATGTCACCGCATGAAAAATAAGGCTGAGGGTAGGAGCACTTCGTAAATCTAAACTTACATAATGGACTGTGGGGTTTTTGTCTTTAAAAGTATTTCTTTCTTACTTTTTTGTTGTTAAAATGTCCTTTTTATACTTAAGAGGCATAACCACCAAATGTAATGTATAGTGCTTGTTTGGATCCTGATTAGGAAAAAGAAAAATTTAAGTCATTATAAACTACGTATTAGATCATACCAAGAATTATTTTAAATTCTGTTGAGTGTGATAATGGCATTGTGGTAATATAAGAACATGTTCTCTTTTTTTTCTTTATAGTTTCTGAATACTGTAGGGATGAAAAGAGATAAATGTTGGATTTGTTTTAAAATACATCAGCAAAGAAAATACTGTAGGCGCTATATGATGCAAATTGGCAAACTTGACCACTATTGAATATGGGTGACAAGTACGTGAGCATTCTTTGTAAAATTCTAATTTTGCATATGCTTAAAAATGTTTGTAACAGAAACATTTAAATTGATTATTTAAAAAGATTAAACATCCTAATTGAATAAAGTTAAAAAGCTGGCAACATCACGTCAGTCCTCCTCACTAGTATAGTGGGCAGGGAACGACAGGGCCTGGTTCCTCCGGCTCCTGCCCCTGGGCTCCCCTGCATGTGTCGCTCTGAACCCTGGTTTGCTCATAGTATAGTACACCTAGACCTAGCAGTGATTTGAGACTTCACTGAGGTAATAGCCATGAAAGTGCTATGCTGCTCAAATGCTTCTGTTCGGTCAGCAAACATTTCCTTAGCATCAACCATGGCGAGGCTCTGTGCTAGACACCAGTGAGAAGATGATTAAAATGTGGTCTCTGCACACAAAGACTTTTCATTACTGCTATCTAATGTCTACATTGATTTCCACAGTGATGGCAATTCCACAACGAGCTCTAGCTTCTAATTTGAATACTGTCTACAATTCTTAATAAAGGCAAGAAGGTCCCTGCTTAACTCCCCAGCTCATCTTTGTCTTAACGTCCCCTCTCTTTTGGTTTCCTCAGATTCTAGCTTTCGAAATTTTCTCAGTTCCATTCTCTTCCATGCTGTTCCTTCTGCCTGGAACACCATTCCTATCGGTCTCCATCTGGCTTCTTGTCTTTACCATCTGTCTTCAACATCATGTCCTCAGACAGCTCCCTGACCTATGCAGGTCCTTCACATGCAACTGATATTACTCCTTTGCAGTACTTCACATACAAGAAACTAATTATCTGTAAAGCCTTGCTTATTATTTGTGAGGCACACGGTAGATGCCTGAGAAATGTTTGATAACTGACGGCGTGGAGCTGCTGGTGTGACTATTCCTCCTTCATCCTGATAAAAAAAGTGATCTAGCCATTTTGAAAATATTGAAACTTTGATAAATATGTTCTATCCCTCCATGGCTCTCCCACTAAAAGAATTTTCATTTTCCAACTGAGGTAAAAGGAAGAATCGCCAAAGATATGGATTGAGAGAACTATTTATCCTCCACTTCTTTCTCATCATAATTATCTATTTCTGAATCCTAAAACCACCTAGCTAGATTCATCTCCAATCCTGATTACCTTTAACTTCTTGAGATGCTATGTGTGTTTCTATTTATTGTAAGTATTTTATGGCATGCAACCAGAAAAATCACATAATGGGAAATTACCCACAGCCCCCAAACACACAAACAGGAGCTGAACAGAACTTCAGCACAATTTATGGTAACAATTTCATCCTCAGTTTAGTTATTTTTATGGTGCAAAAAAAAATTATTTTGCTTATTTCACTATTTTTTCCCTATAAAATTGTTCCCCTGATTTTTGGCAAAATATCTATGAGAAAGTGAAGGTCTCCCCTGGTGTATAGGAAATTGAAATTGTCACTTAAGGACAAAGTGTAACCCTAAACTGTCCTCTGCGCAATATTGTTTGCTAAGAAATGGGAACTCTAAAACAAAGATAATATGGAACCATTGGGTGGCTTAAGGGATATATTATATTTGTCACTTAGCCAGCAGCGTTCTGATAAAGAGATGGGACAGTGACAGTAGAGAGATCAGAATCCTGGAGGTCATTTAGGGGTCTCTTTCAATGGTCCAGGTGAGAGATGGTGAGGACAGCGGGAGTAGAGAAGAGGGGACAGACATTTGGGAGGTGTAAAGAAGAGGCTTGGCTGCTTAACTCAATGTGGCATATAAGAAAGAAAGTGGAAATGTCCAGGGTTTTAGCTGGAGCAACTGACTGAGAACAGAAGAGGGGATGCCCTTGAGAGAGGCAAAGAAAATGACATAGAGTTCGTATTGGCACGCTAATTTTGAGGGGGCATCATTACAGCCCAGTGTTCTCGTGCCAGACTTTCTTAATGCCACTGACTGGGAGTACAGGGAGATAACATCTTTAACAAGTGAAGTAATTTTATATACATTAGATACTTTCCTGGGTCTATGGAACTGTTATAGATGAAGACTGTGCTGCAGCTACAGTGAGACAGTTGTGTGAAACACATACTAAGCTGATCATTCTATCCTCTAGACCTATGGAAAAATGAGAAAATAATAAAAGTAACCATTAAAAGTGACCTTTATGCACAAATAAATAAAAATATGCTATGGGAAAACTGATCCCTGCAGAACTGAATCAGGCAAATTTATCTTCCTCTTGATTAATAATTTAAGAAGAAATCCCAAGGCTGCTGCCTCTGGAGATGTAGGAGGAACTTTTATAATTAGACTTTCATCTGAACCGTGAGGGTGAGGATCAGAAAGCTGACTCAGCCTGGTGTCAATTATTTGCAGCCTGCACAATGAAAGGCTAAAAATTTGGAAGATGTAGGATGACTTAAGTCCAATTCTGGGGGTTGCTTCAGCGCAGTCACATGATAAGTATTTACTGGCAAATTTCTTTCAATTAGTATTTACTGGCAAATTTATTCTCTATCTCCTTTAGTCTGGGCCCGGAAAATATTTGTGGGACTTGCTTTGGGATGGAATTTTTATGCTTCCAATTCAAGAAACAGAAATCAACGCACTCCAGCAACTTTCCTTTTTATGTAAACTCAAACAGAGCTGGTCTCTATGTATCAATCCAAGAAACTGCCCTTTTTAATACAATCTAGTTATGTTTGCGTTACTTTAGAATGAATTAACAGATCTACGGAAACTTGCAAGCCCACTCTGGCCCACAGAGAACTGCAACAGGCCAGCAGGTCCTAGCTGGCCCCTTCCGGATTCATCAGGACACAAGAAGGTGTGATTAGAACACCTTTTACACAGAAGCTGGTTTTGACCAATTGGCTATGAATGGAGGTTCCAACGACTCCTTCCTCAGGTTCAATTAATTTGCTAGAGTGGCTCAGAGAACTCAGAGAAACATTTTCCCAACTTTTACCATTTATTATAAAAGGATATGATAAAAGATACAGCTGAACATCTAGATGGAAGAGATGAGTACAGAAAGCTACATGGGAAGGGGTGTGGGGTTTCCATACTTTCTCTAGACGAGCCACTCTCCTAGCACTTCCATGTGTTCACCAACCCGGAAGCTCTCCAAACCCCATTCTTTTGGGATTTTATGGACGCTTCATCACAAAAGCATGATGGATCATTAACTCCATTTTCAGCCCTTACCTTTTCTCAAAAGAAAGGTGGGTGGGGCTGAAAATTCCAAGCTTCTACTCATGGCTTGTTCTTCCTGGTAACCAGCCTTCATCCAGGAGCCATCTAGGAGCCCACCCAGAGTCACCTCATTAGAACAAAAGAGACTCCATTCACCCAGGAAATTATAAGGGTTTCATGGAGCTCTATGTCAGGAACAGAGGTCAAAGACCAATATTAGAACAAGAGATGCTCCCAGTATTCTTAGCACTTAGGAAATTATAAGGCTTTAGGAGCTCTGTGCCAGGAACTGAGAGCAGAGACCAGGACACGTTTTTTTCTGTTATCTCACACTCCTGTAGGGACTTGAATTCATGCTTTTCTAGCTCTGCTAAGTCATTTTTCACTAACCCATCTTTCCAGCTTCCAAAATTTTGTTCATATTTCTTACATGTGTTGTCAAGACTTACTTCTTTTTTTATCTCATAGATTTATACCTGTTTAAATTGCTTGTTACTTTGACGGAATTTTGGAAACAGAAATATATGCAGGTATTCAAACTGCCAGGTTTAAAAGGAAGCTCAAAATTTATGTTCAACTCTATTAAAATTTTTTAAATAAATTTATTTATTTATTTTTGGCTGTGTTGGGTCTTTGTTGCTGCATGCAGCAGGCTTTCTCTAGTTGCAGCGAGCGGGGGCTACTCTTCATTGCGGTGCACTGGCTCCTCACTGCGGTGGCTTCTCTTGTTGAGGAGCACGGGCTCTAGGCATGCGAGCTTCAGTAGTTGTGGCATGCAGGCTCAGTAGTTGTGGCTCGCAGGCTCTAGAGAGCAGGCTCAGTAGTTGTGGCGGGCTTAGTTGCTCCACGGCCTGTGGGATCTTCCCGGACCAGGGCTCAAATCCGTGTCCCCTGTACTGGCAGGCGGATGCTTAACCACTGCACCACCAGGGAAGCTCAACTCTATTAAATATAATCTTAGTGTTTTCTTGCCATCAGTCTATCATCCCAAGATCACATAGACCCCAGCTCTGTCATTATTACATGTTCTGTATTTCTGAACCTTGTGACACCTGCAAAAAGTACAGAAGACCTCAAGAGGAGATCAGCTAGAATTCATTTATTTGCATATCTTTCGTTCAGTTGTTATTAAAGTTTTTCTATCTTTCCAGATTGACATAGAATTATTGCATGAATCCACTTATCCACCCATTTAAAAAATGTGCTGGGAATAGAAATAAAGGATTAAACAATCTAATCCTTGACTTCAAAGAACTCACTATTTATTATGGGATATAGGCAAGAAAATAGACAATACAAATAAGCTTGTTAAGGCATAAACAAGGAACTGTATCAGTACAGAGGAGAGGTTCCTAACCCAGCTTGAGAGGAAGTACAAAGAGAATGGTGTTTGAGAGACGGTAACACCAAGACTTAATCTTAGAGGATGAGGAAGCACTGGGTAGGCAGAGAAGACTAGATGTAGGGGTGGCAGAAGGCAGATCAAAGCAAAGGGAGCAGCTGTGTAAAGGCAAAGGATCATGCCTCTTTTGCCGCTAAAGAGGAGAAATTTCTCTCAATCAACAGAAAGTGCAGGACAAAGGGGACTGAGTCACCTTTTGATGAGCTAACTTGATGTCGGTGTCCTTCCAGGAGAAAATGAAAAGCAGCCCATTTACAATGAGCTCTTTGGCTCTTGAATTACCAAGTAAAACTGAGGTATCAGCAACTCTTGGCTGAGTGAGAAGCTTACTAATAGAACCCCTGCATTACTGGGGAGGGATTAAAAGAGCTTTGATAAGTATAAAAGCACCGTGTGAATACACGAGATTATTATTACTACCACATTGCCAACCACCACCATCGCCAGGCCTGAGGCATCCTCTACAACTTATAAAGTGAAGCATCTTCTCTGTGGTTTGGAGCAATGGCAACCTCCTGTTTTCGAGATTATACTACAGTCATGTAAGATGTCAGCACTGGTGGTGGCAGGGTGATGGCTGAACAGGACTTCCCTGTACGTTTCTTTGCAGCTTCATTTGCAACTTTTAAAAGTTAAAGAAAGAGAAAGGAGGAGGAGAAGAAAGGAGGAGAGGAAAAGAGGAAGAAGGAGAACAGCAGCTTTTCAAGGCCAAAGATGGAGAGCATTTTCTCTGCATCTCTATTCAGGGCTGCAATAAACTGAACTCAGTATACTGCTGCAGATTACTAGAAACTTAAAATCCAATTAGGACGGTGCCATGGGCCTGGCAAAAGGGTAGATTAGAGCGCTGGCACAACCTTGGGGCTCAGTGGCAGGAGGCTGGAATTATTTTGCTATCAGCAAAATAATTCCAACCATACATGAATTCTAGCCTGCTATAAAAATCCTTAAGAGAAGTATATAAAACTTCTTTGCTTCAGATATTGCAGTAGATGTCATGATGTGCCCCTCAGATGTCCCTTCAAGATTGAAGCACTTACTCCCCCAGCTGTCCCTAGATGAAGAAAGCAGCATCACCCTAAGTAACTCCTCCTTTCTGGGGCAGCCTACATGGAGTTCCTGGTCAATGAAGGGGTGACAAGGCCCAGCCCCTTTATCCCAGCTCAGGACAACTCTACAGGGCCATACCTTCAGGAGTCTCCGTTGAAATTACATCAACATCCAACTTTTCCTTCTGCCCAATCTACTCCCTTCCTCTGCATTTTGATTCTGAAGCACTCCCAATAAATTTGCCATCTGCCAATTTCCACCTGAGTGGAGCTTTCCCAGGGACCCAACCAGAAAAACTGATTTATCTATATTTAGTCAAAAGCACTACCTACTTAGTTAATTTCTCTTTATATCTGATGATAATTATCAACCCACTCTCCTATAATACATCAAACTAAAAAAAATAACTTATAAGAATGCAAGACTCTCCCAAAAGAGAATATGACCATTTACAAATCTCCCTCAGCTGAGGCCTTAGGTGCAGTGTGAGTTAGGGAGTGAGGATGGAAGAAAGCAGCAGGAAAGGGATGAAGACTGGCATGTCAAGCACTGACATTTATTAAGGAGTTATATAAGGATGAGGGATGTGCTAATGTTTCGTTCTCACTATGACCCTCTGAGACAGATGTTATCTCAGTTTTACAAGTGGGGAACCTGAGGCTCAAAGAGGTTAACTGATACAGCTGGAGAAGAGCTGAGCCCAGAATTGAGTGCAGCATTGTTTGAATACAGTGACCATGTCTTTCCCTGCTATCAGGAGTAAGAATTGTTCTGAAGAGGTAAGGGAGATAGTATAAGGAGTGTTTCTCTATTACCTGCTGAAGAAGATCCCTGGGGGAGGTCTGGGAAGGTGAAGATATGCTGCTGCTGAACACACAGGAGGAACCACCCCTCCAATTCCCTGGAACTCGGGCAGCGCTTGATCCTCTCCCTCAGGCATGCTAACACTCTCCTGGGCTTTCTCTTTTCTGGATTCTGTGAGGAGCTTTCCCACCTCAGTGCTTTTGCCCTCCACCTGGAATGCTTTCTTGCTGTTCCACATTTCCTTCCAGGTCCAGCTGAAATGCTGTCTCCTTTGAGCCTTCTTTGATCGCCCCAAACAGAAACCGTATCTCCTGCCTCCAAATGTCTATAGTATTTAGTATCTCTATTACTTCTCTGAGGGGTATCACATCAGATCCCCAGTATTGCAGTTACTTATAAATGAATCGTAATTTCCACACTGAACTGAAACCTGAAGGAGAGTTGACTTAGACATAGTTGAACCCCCCAAAACAGCATAAAATTATTTGTCATAATATGTATTTGTTGCTTAAAGTTCTCTAGAAACACTCAGTTCTTCACATTTCTATTTCTTTTAATAGATAAATGGCCTGCCTGCAACATACATCTTTTATCCTTATCTTTATGGCCAACTCCTCTTTCTTTAAAATTCAAATTCTATGCTCCTTTTAATAGCGAGTCTTCTCTAATCTTGCTCCCTTAAATGGAATTAATCATGCCCCTTCTCATCTTGCTCTATATATCTCACACATATATTCATTATTGCATTTATGACACTGTTGTAATTGCTTGTATGATTGTTGTAGTGGCTTCCCCTGCTAGGGTAGTCCTCCATGGAGGAAGGCATTATGTCTTACTTTAACTCTGTGTACTCAGCTCTTACTAGAGTACTTAACATATAATAGGGGCCCAACAAGTGCCCACTGAACTAAGAACAGAGTTTGAGGTCAAAAAAAGTCTCAGAAGGAACCCCAGATATACATACTTATTGCCAGGGTGACCAGGAACAACTTACTTAACCTCTCTGAGTTGGAAATAATGCCAACTACAATTACAAGATTGTGGTGAGGATAAAAAAAAAGATGACACATGTGAAAGAGCTGCACAAAGTGGGGCCCAGGAAATGTCCATTCTCCTCATATTAAACTGACAATTCATTTGTGACCAAATTGTTCATGCTTTTTATGTACTCAGGGCTTAGCACGGCCTTCTAAGCTAGTTCGGGACAACATAGTATTTGGAGTAACCCTCTTGTAGAGTTTCTTTGTTACCAATATCTGAAAATGGTGGTGATGATGAAGAAAAAGAAAGATAAGGAGCTGGAGGAGGAGGAGAAAAAGGAAAGCACCCAGTGTACTCAATTTATTCTAATTAAATTACTAACCAGAAGGAGAATGCCCCAGGAAGTCTAATTTATAATGCTGTTTGGTTCTAAATAAAGAGCATCTAACAGTGAGACATGTAAATCCTGTTTCCAAAACACACTTCAAGAATTAGATCATGTTTGGTCTAATGACCAAACTTGGCTCCCCACCTGGCTCAGAGTTACCAAGGTCACACTGACAGTCTAAAGACATGGCTTCTGGCTGGAGAAAGCCGTAGTGAACTATCATGGGGTACTGGCACCTTTGCAGAAAGCAAGAAACCAACCACCTGAAATCTACACGTATTAGTAAAGCCAGCCTGTGTTGGCCCAATCAAATCTGGCCCTTTTAGAGAACTGAATTCTTCATGGTAGAAGAGCATAGTTTCTCCTCAAATGAAATGCAGACTCATCAGAGGTGTTATTATGTTCTTTTTCAAATCTTTGCAGTGCTACTGCTCCCTAGGCTTGGAGCCACAAAGCAGTGATTGCAGATGATGTAGGAGGGTATCTATCTGGCAACAGCCTGCACTTGTTTTATTTCTCCACCTGCTATTGAAAAGAGGGAGAGGACCAAGATTTAAAAGCTAATTATTCACTTTGAAACATGATTATTAAGATGAAGATTGCTCAAGTGCACACTTGAAATTTGGCTGTGTGCTTTTTAAGTGTGTTGTCTTAATACTATTGTGGTCTGATTAAAGATTAATGCCACCCGACCGCAGCCCCTTGTGTGTGTCATATCAAATCATGGGTGAGTTGTCACTTTCTTCCAGGGTGACCTCTCTTTGATAAGAATTAATAAACTATATTTTAGTTTTCCTTCTTCAGACCCTTCTTTTTGAGTTTCATATCCCACCAAAGTTGTGCATGACTAGCCCACACCTGTGAGCTTTTATATTTGCTTTCTTTTCATCCTTCCAGAAGCTCTGTGTGAAAGATATTCTTATACCAATGTACATATGTGAAAACTGAGGCTCAGAGAAGTCATGGAATGTGCCCAAGGTCACACAACTTGAAAGCAGTAGTGGCAGAAATAGAACCCCAATCAAGTAACTTCCCAGCTGGGTACGTTGCTTTAGTTGTGGACACGGAATAATTGTCAGTATGAGGAAATAGCTGAACAAAGAGAAGACAATAACTTTTCTATCACAAGCCCAGTTATAATGATTTAACATTCGTTGTGGGCTACATCATATTCCAAAGCAGTAACCACAAACTGAACAAATCTGAAACGGGGCCGATAACATCAGTGGGTTTGCAGTCAATCTCCCCTGCTCTCATCTTCTCCAGAGAGAAAAGACACAACTCACAAATGAACCATCTTTCAGTGCCAGTGACAGTCTCTCCTCCTGTCTCCCAAGTGTCCATGCACAACTCCCTTAATAAGCATAAATCTTTCCTATGCATGTTACCACTACTTTTTCTTTGTCCTGAATTAAATATATTTTGCCCATAAATCCGGGAAGGCTACACCTTGGGCCACCTGAAAATTCCCAGATTTGTGACTATCACTATACGTGTCCTATCCACTCATGAAACCCAGTAAAATATTAGTCACTTCTTTTCATTCCTCCATCATAGGAGGAATTTCTTTGGGGGGCCATTTTCACAAAAATTAAATATATTTTACCTGTTAGTGAAAGTGACCATGCACATTTAAGGAGTAGGAAAATAAACCACACTGAGGGGGGAGGCTGAGAAACTTTTCTTAATTGGTGACTATTAAATTTTAGAAGGCTGAATTTATACTGTTCTGTGGATAAGGCTGGGTGTCCATCAGACTGGGAGTCCCTAAAGCAGCGACTGAGGGTTTTCCATCCTTACTGCCAACTCTCACCCTTATGTGATGCAATTTTTACCAACTGAGTTTGGGGCTCTGTCTCTAGATGAGAATTAGACTAGCAGAGAATGGACCTCAAATGCTTTAGCCTGGCACTCAAGGCTCTTGTGATCTGCCCTCGGCCTCCCTTTTTTTTTTTTTTTGCGATATGCGGGCCTCTCACCGTCGCGGCCTCTCCCGTTGCGGAGCACAGGCTCCGGATGCGCAGGCTCAGTGGCCAAGGCTCACGGGCCCAGCCGCTCCGCGGCATGTGGGATCTTCACGGACCGGGGCACAAACCCACGTTCCCTACATCAGCAGGCGGACTCTCAACCACTGCGCCACCAGGGAAGCCCGGCCTCCCTTTTTTCTTAATGACAACCCTCCCTTACAAGATTCCAAGTGCCCCAGTGTTTTCAGAGCATACTTTGTATTTTCCCATCCTTATTTCTTTTAATTCTTTAAAATGATGCTTCTTCTCTCTTTGCTGACATTCTCACCAATCTTCGTGACCCAGAAAAATTACCACTTCCTCATCTAAATATTTCCTAACTCTTCTGGTCAAAATGAAACTGCTTTACTCACAGAGCACACCATCATGATATCCATGCCCTGGCTTTGTATTCTGCCGGTTATGTTAGGGGAAACACTGACCGAAGCCACCCGCCCTGGCTAGGCAAGACAGTAGCCACTTGCATGAGTTATCTTACAACAGGGGGTCCTGGTAAGGAACAAGGAACTAACAAGTTACCACCAACAGGAAGGGTCAAAAGGAGAGAGGAGACGCCGGTCCATATGTCCTACCAACCTCCCAGAATCCTTCTCTCTGGAATACATCTTGGCTGAGTGATGCGTGTGCCACCAGGAAGTGCCCTGAGTCAGAACGATTGGCCAGAGACAACCCAGAAACTAACCCCATTCCCATAAAACCCGAGATTGCGAGTCACGTGGCAGAGCAGTTCACCTGGGTTCCCTTACCCTCCTGCTCTTCACCCAGGTGCCCCTTCCCAATAAAGTCTCTTGCTTTGTCAGCATGTGTGAATCCTCGGACAATTCATTTCTGAGTGTTAGACAGGAGCTCACTCTCAGGCCCTGGAAGGGGTCCCCCTTCCTGCAAGTTATATGTCTGTTCTCTTCCCTCCTGGAGGACACACTTCACAAGAATAGGAGAGGTGCCCCAGCTAACCCTCTAACAATTAATGCCCCTACCCAGCAGAGCTTTGTATCTAATGGATACCTTAAAATATCTGCAGAAACTGAAATAAGAGAAGTCATTTTATTTTAATGTATGGCGGCATTTCCTCAGGATATTGCTGGTGGCTACTTAATACATACATAAGGGGATAAGAACCCAGTACCAGAATCTGGTTTGTGTGGTCAGCTTGGGAGCACTGAGAGACAGGAGGCATGGGTGAGATCTAGGCTCAGAACAAGGGGGAGAATTAACCCAGACAAGTGCACCTGCATTCTGTAGCAAGCTGTTGTGAGATCCCAGTCCACGTGACTGTGGATGGTGTCTTCATGCCTAGGTGGCCTGGCATAGAGTAGCTGCTTAATAAGTAAAGTGCCCTCTGTGCTCCCACACAGCCATCCAGTGCTTCTTCATCTCGGAACTCACCACCAAACTGCACTGTAATGGGTGGCTACTCTGTTCTTCACCACTAGGGACCTAGGTAGGACATGACCATTTATAAACAGGGCCTCAGCACCTAGTTCAGTGCTTAGCCCATAACCAGTCCTAGATAAACAGATAAAAGTCTGTTGAATAAATGAAGGAAAAAATGTAAGAAGAAAAGAGGGAAAGACAATAGACATGCACATGGACGTTTTCAATTCAGTTTTTCAGGAAAAGTGGTAGAAATCATGAACTTGGTGGGACAGACAGTGTTCCTGGTTTCACCACAAAGTGCCCAGCATTTCCTGTTCAGAAAACGCTAAACTGCCCCTGAGGGGCTTCGTCAGAGTGCTCCTATTGGGTCAACTGGGACATGCTTTGGGAGCAGATGATGAGCCCCACACCCTGCCTAGGGAGCATGCGCATGTGTGCAGATTTAAAAGAAGCAAAAATATAAATTCTCAAAAACAGTCTTGAGAGATTTGATTCTGTAATTCACATGCAATCTGTTAAAAGAGAAAACTGAGAAGGCCTAGGTTAGTTAAGACCACACAGCAGCTCCCCACATCTCTATACTCTTGCCTACCACTCCTCCCCAACAAAGATGGTCAAAGTTTCATTGCCTAAATTCAGATCCAAAAGGATCTAGTCCATTGCCTCAATATATATTTTTTTCCTAAATTGCCACCACATACGATTTTACTGTCCCAGCAGTGAGCTTCTGGCATCGTAGTGCTCTGGGGAAGCTGTGCTCATCCAAGTCCTGGCATCTCCTCACAGATGCCTAAGTAGTGCCATAGGAATTCTGCAGATGAGACCTGAGTCTTCTAGGAGAGGTTTTGCCACAAAGGCACCCTGGTCAGCACCCAGCTCATCTGGTCAGAACCTTCTAGAGACTGTACGCATCAGGGAACAACTTGCAGCACTTGCTGGCTGTGCAGAGAACTCAGAAATGTTAACAGATGGCATGAAAAACACAACCCTGAACAGTCAGCAGGGTGACACTCATTAAGAGTCACCACTGAGTCCACTTCCAGTAAAATCCCATTCCAATGAAATACCACTTTCCCAAAACCATCAATCTGCTTGAACAAAAGTGACTACAGGGTACTATAATGCCGGGCCTGAATGAAGCTCTGCAGACGACGAAGACTCTCTCCAAGCCTCAGGGACTTTCCATCAACCATTTCCTCCAGGACAGGTCCTGATCACATCTTCCCTCTAGCCTTCTTCGCCTCTGTAGATGGGACCGGAAGCCACTTAGCACTCAGAATTTCCCTCCCTACCCTGACACTCATCACCCTGCCTTACTTTCCCTCCCCAGCAGAAAGGGGTGGGAGGAGAAGGTAGAGAAGAATGCATGGAGGAACTTGTTATTCTACAGGACAGAATTTGCTCCCCAGAGGAAATTTTTTCAAGTATACTCCTAATTTGTTTCTCAAGGAAAATCATTCCCTTCCTCCCTCTCCTCCTTTACAGTGGAATACAATGACCCCAATACAGGCTGTAAAACTACATTTAGTTGTACTTCAGATGCCATCAGTGAATTAAAATATTTATACGTGAAACTAAGGTCAGATGAACGCAACCTCAACCCTGGATAATGATTCTTAGGTCGCCAATTCCAGACTGTTGTGCACTCACTGACATAGAAGCCAGAATGTTCCCTTCAGCACTTGATCCCCCAGTCCCTGCCCCAAGACACAGAACCCCCAATATTCACGGATTTCCATACCTCCAAGTCTCCTTTCTACAAGGCCTCTTCCACTCTCCCGTAAGCACCTCCTGAAGTCCTTCCTACTCATGCTCCAAGACCCAGTAAAAATGTCAGCTCTTCTCGTCAACATTTTATGAAGCCTCAACATTTCATGAAGTCAGCAAGAGTTGCTCTTTCACCTGTGTTACCATGGCTCTTTGTTACAACATTTAGATTGGGATTTGTCGCATTCTGTCTGTGATTTCTTGCTGCTACAACTCCAATGAAAAGGAATTAAACATTATAGTTAGTGCCTGGCATGGTAAGTGAATTAGAAGGCTTAACAAAAGGACAGACCTCTTGAATTGATTTCCTTAATTCACTAACCCATTATTACAGGTGAAGTGAGATATCACATGAGCAAGACACCTGACCCTGTACAGATGAAAGGCTGAAATCCATTAGTTGGATTTTAGCCTGGGATCTAAGAGATCTGGGTTCTAATTTCACTCTGCCATTAACACTTTCCCCCAAGCTCACACCATGTTTAACCTTTGGTTCATCATTTACTTGGTAAATCTTATCAGTAAACTTTGCCTTTGTTACACTGTTGTTTACCAATAGTATCCATGTTTCCATAAATACTCTACCCTTACAATCCTCTTCTCACTACCAAAGGCATTAGGCCAAGAGAACACCCACAGCTGCCTACAGAAAATAAACTCAGATTTCTTTCATGAACACACATACCTGTGAAGTCATGGCTGCAGAGGAAAGAAGATGTGTCTGTGCTGTATAACCTTGGGCAAGTTCCTAAAGCTCTGTGAAATAAGCCTAATAGCCATACCTGCCAGGATTGCATGATCACAGGCTCCCAGAGCTAAGGTCTGGAAAACATGTAGCAGGAAATGGCCTCCAAATGTTACCTATTTCTAGTAATTCTGTATGATTATAATCCAGCTGCATGGTGTTTCCTTATTCTTGTTTGTTGATAGTGAATCCCCAACAGATTTTAAACTGGACACTTTCTGTGTCTAAAGGGCTTTTTTCAAAGATTATTTTTATGGTTCCTGTTTTCTTGAGAAGGGTGGGGACAAACACATAGAGATATCTTATTATTTCTGAAAAATGCAGCTGTACTATGATGATCTAAATTTCCTATAGACACATGAGATCAAGCAGAAAGTTCTTGCCAAAAATGATCGGTCCAACCAACCATAATTATGTTAATTCTATCCAACTGCCAGCGAAGAGATCAAAGGTTAAGTCTGTTCTCAGCTTCACAGGATGATAATGATAATAAACATAGCTATTCTTAGTAGCCAAAGTATATATTGCCATTGTAACTGAAACCATTTGACTTTCATTTCTGGTAAGCTAAATGACTTGCAATATATATTCTTGTTTGAAACAATAGATCCTTTAGCTAGTGAAATTCACCTTTGCCCATTGTGAGCCACCTTCTCATTTACAATTGGCCCTAAGGCTTGAGAACATTAACAAATGTAACAAAGGATGTTGAAAAATATCTTCTCCCTTGGCAAGCCCTGGTATTGCATACCTTCTCCAGCTCTCCACATTTTATGCACTTTTGAGTTTCGCTAAACTTCTCTCTGATGTTTTCATCAATCCTTCCAGGACTGAGAATTTACTACATGCCAGGAACTATAATGAATGCTTTCTACACAGATCAATCTAATTTCTTACCCCAACAGCCCTGTGGTAGGTGTTAGCATCACCCATAGTTTATAGAAGTAAGACACTTACTCCAGGTGACACAGTGGAAACTAAATGATGGATCTCGGATTTGAAACCAGGTCCATGTGTCCAGATGCTACAATCTCACCTGCTACCCTATATTGCCTTGGCTGCCCATAACTTTCTTCACTGCCTCATCTCAGTGCCTGTCACAGTTCATGGTACATATTAGGAACACAATAAATGATTATGGGATAATAGTTATAATGACAGTCAACATGCTCTGAGCATTTACTTGTGCTACACCACATTCTAAGAGCTTTACATGTGTAAACACGTTCAATCTTAACAAGCCTCTGAGGCTCATTTTACAGATGATGAAACTGAGGTTCACAGGGATTAATTTTTTTTTTTTTTTTTTTTTTTTTTTTTTTGCGGTACGTGGGCCTCTCACTGTTGTGGCCTCTCCCGCTGCGAAGCACAGGCTCCGGACGCGCAGGCTCAGCGGCCATGGCTCACGGGCCCAGCCGCTCCGCAGCATGTGGGATCTTCCCGGACCAGGGCACGAACCCCCCGTATCCCCTGCATCGGCAGGCAGACTCTCAACCACTGCGCCACCACGGAAGCCCCACAGGGATTAATTAATGAGAGAGTGAGAGTGAGCCCCTACCTCCTATTCCTTATCTATCCTTGATCCACATCCAAACTAGAGTGTCTGCATGAGTTCAAATATCCTCTCTGGTCAGACACAAAGTATACACTCATATCCCTTTTCCTTGAGTTTATTCCTTTACCATTCTCTGCCCTATTCTTAAATCTTTCCTCCAGGAAATTATTTCTCCCAGGTGCCATAAGGATACTTGCCTGGCAAGCCAATAGGTTTGGTTTTCTTCTCCTAATCTTACTCATCTGGTTTGGCCTCTCAGTGAGGCTCCATCTTTCCTTCTACAAAACAACCTTGTGGTGTAGCAAGGATTACCCTCATTTTATAGGCAAGGAAGCTGAGGAGCAGAAAGGCTAAGTCAGTCACTGACCTGGGATTTGACAGACAATCTGGCTCCAGAGCCTGGCCTTTAATCCACGCACTGCAAGATCAGGGATGAATCTCTTCCTTCTCCAAATTCTCCAAGATTGCCATTGGTCAATATGACCCCATGCTACACTGTACTGATCTACACTGTATTGCATTGTACTGATTTTATAATAAATTGTATTGTTATGTAATTGTTTTCTAATATGTGGCCAATTTGACTGTAAACATTTAAGAGATCATGCCATCACTCTTCCTTTTGTGGCCCTGAGAGTGCCTCTCTCAATGCTGGACTCATTATTACTTGCTGAAGCCTACACTGGAAGTTCTGTCTCAGACTGGAATGTCTGCTCAAGAAGAACCAGAAGATTCCTATAATTGCAGCCCACTAGGAAGGGTTTTCCAAGTGCTAACCAAAGTCTTCTATTACTCCTTGCTCTTGTCACACTGTATACTCTTTCCTGAGCACTTCTCTTCTCCATTCAGCTACCATCTCCACCTCACATTTCTTTTCTTTACCAACTGTAATTCACCTAACTTTACTACATGCCTCCTTCTGGATGTTCTTCAGACATCTCAGCATGTTAAGGCTAAACTTGTACCTCCAGAAATTTGTTCCTGCTCCTGAAATGCACTGTGGACCACCCAGTTTCCCAAGTCAAAAACATTAGCAGGAATCAGCTTTTGAAGTTTGTGTCAAAGGCATAATATTAAAGGTAGTAATAATGAAAAACACCAGGACTGTATATCAAGTTTATACATTCCACCTTGTTTTTTTAGTTTTGGTCTATGTAATTATCCAAATATGGAAAAGATTTCTGTTTCTCCACATGTACCAATCATTTTTATTTTTGCTTAAAAAAACCCAAATATACAGGGCTTCCCTGGTGGTGCAGTGGTTAAGAATCCGCCTGCCAATACAGGGGACATGGGGTTGATCCCTGGTCCGGGAAGATCCCACATGCCACGGAGCAACTAAGCCCGTGCGCCACAACTACTGAGCCCGCATGCCACCAACTACTGAAGCCTGCGCACCTAGAGCCTGTGCTCTGCAACGAGACGCCATGACAATGAGAAACTCGCGCACTGCAACGAAGAATAGCCCCCGCTCGCTGCAACTAGAGAAAGCCCGCACACAGCAACGAATACCCAACACAGCCAAAATTAAAAACAAATAAATAAATTAATTTAAAAAAAAGTACACAATATTATGAAAACAAAAACAAAAAAATATATATATACAGCCCTCCTTCCTATGTGCATACAGGCTTTAATGAGTCAAAGATGTGAGAAAGTGAGATGCCCTTTCCCCCCCAAAGAATAAACATTTATTTAATTTCTACTGTGTATAAAGTCACATGTGTATTACTTAATGTAATCCTTACAACTATCCTATGAGGTGGGTATTATTATTACCAAAGCGAGGCCCAGACAAATGAAATGAGCTGCTCAAGTTCATGTGTCTGACAAATGACAGTGACAGTATTTAAACCCACATTTGCCCCCAGAGCCTAAAAGCACTCTTTTTACACCATACTGTCTCCAAATAAACCAAATCTGAAAGCAGGACCAAAAAAATGTGATAATGAGTTTTATTTATTACATCAGGTAGACTGTAAGTTCCTTAAAAGTGTTAACTATCAAGTTTCCAAACTAAACTACTTATGCAAGTATTAGTTATTACTATTATAACTTAAGATGATTCATATTGGGACTTTACAAAATAGATACTGTATATCTGAGAAAACTAAGACACAAAAAGATTATTCTTGAGAGTGAATAGAGGCTAACACTTGTGAAAAACAACAACAAAAAAAAAAACCCCAAAAAACCCTACAAACACATAGGGTTTTGTTTTGTCTTTTGAACACTTGCTATGTCCTGGGAACCACGGTAGTCAACAGTCTTGGAGAAATAAGACACAACCTAGCCCTTAAGGAGCTCTTAGCCCAGTGAAGAGAATACACAAAAATAATAATGTGTAAGAACATTGTTCAGGTTCTATGACAGAAGATGTTATGAAGCAGGTCACAAATCAGCACCAGGCAAACCATGTGTGACCCACAATCATGTCTTCTTTGACTCTGTGATGTTTTCAGAAATATGAATCAAGGGTTAACAGTTAAAAATTGAGAAATTTCACATCAAAATCCACATTTGTGGCTACCCAAAAAGTGAAAAGTCTAATGACACTGAGTTCTGATTCCTGTTTGTGCACCATCAACTTGAGCCCAGTAGCTGCTACCTCTAAGGGTGGTGTGCACATATTATTTGTATATAAGGACTCATGTTTCTTTAACAATTTATAGGAGAGTTACCTATAGACATTTTCTACCAGGAGCACATTTGCTGTAATATTTCACCTTGGTAACACTGCTCATGTGACCCTAGATAAAGTCACCCACTGACATTTAAGGCGGCATACATAAAAATTATCAAGGCAGTACTGACAGGAAGAGAAAGGACTGAGGTACGTTAAGTGTGTGTGTGGGGGTGCAGATGGAGAGCAACGATGGGAACACAGAGAGAATGGTGATAAAATTATACTATTTGACCTCCCTCCCTCCATCTCTCCCTATGCATACACTCCTCATGACTTCTCCAGAGAGCATGTCCTTCCCCCTGTGGTTCACAGCTTGGATTTAAGAAAAAAAAAAAAATGTCATGAAGAACCTAGGGGTAAAACAGGAATGAAGACACAGACCTACTTGAGAATGGACTTGAGGATATGGGGAGGGGGAAGGGTAAGCTGTGACAAAGCGAGAGAGAGGCATGGACATATATACACTACCAAACGTAAGGTAGATAGATAGTGGGAAGCAGCCGCATAGCACAGGGAGATCAGCTCTGTGCTTTGTGACCACCTAGAGGGGTGAGATAGGGAGGGTGGGAGGGAGGGAGATGCAAGAGGGAAGGGATATGGGAACAGATGTATATGTATAACTGATTCACTTTGTTATAAAGTAGAAATTAATACACCATTGTGAAGCAATTATACTCCAATAAAGTTGTAAAAAATAAATAAATAAATAAAATCTAAAAAAAAAAAAGAACAAAGGCAACTGCAAGTACTTGAGACAGCTCCCACCCCAGACTGCACAGGGCACTGTACGGTTGCCTCAATGGGGGGGTTCAGTGAATCAACTCTACCTTACGTTCCAGCATCAAGACAGGGTACAAAGCATAGTGACCTCCAGCCGGAGGCAGATGTGAAGGCAACTGGCAAATCCTCAAGACAGAGTAAATGAATCTTTCATGTAAATGAACACATCAATGCATGCCCCGACATGTTCCTCTCTCATTCTCAAGCCTACTGTGAGGAGGCAATGTTTACATGCCTATGGGACATCTGTATTTCAATATATCTGGACTGAGTTAATTTAAACTGCACTGATAAATGTCTTTGAAGATGGTCTATATTATCTATGGAGAGAATATTTGCTGTGAAGCATGTCTAAGTGGCCTTCAAAGTCAATACAAACTAAAATGAGGCTCTATATGCAAAAGGCAAGCACTGTTGGGGCTTCCCTGGTGGTGCAGTGGTTAAGAATCCGCCTGCCAATACAGGGGACACGGGTTCGCGCCCTGGTCCGGGAAGATCCCACATGCCATGGAACAACTAAGCCCGTGCACCACAACTACTGAGCCTGCACTCAAGAGCCCGCAAGCCACAACTACTGAGTCCACACACCACAGCTACTAAAGCCTTCGTGCCTAGAGCCCACGCTCCGCTACAAGAGAAGCCACAGCAATGAGAAGCCCACACACCACAACAAAGAGTAGCCCCCGCTCGCTGCAACTAGAGAAAGCCCACAGGCAGCAACGAAGACCCAACACAGCCAAAAATAAAAACAAACAAATAAATAAATAAATTTACTAAAAAAAAAAAAAAAAAAAAGGCAAGCACTGTAAATTAAAAGCTCACTATATGGTCCCAAAGGCACACCCTCAGCTCTTCCCTTTCTAATCTTTGAATTATCTACCTTGTCAGAAATTTCATGGAAAGGAGACAGACTGGGCCAGTGTGGGAATTAAAAGAAGGGAATGATGATTTCTAAGATACCTACTCTGTGCCTGGCTCTGTTAAATGTGTCAACACATTTACTAATTTAATCTCCCACCATTAAATGTGAGCCACATGAGGGGAATATTTTGTCTCTTTATTCACTCACCCCTGTACTTGCAGAACAATTCCTGCACATAGGACATACTTGTTTTGGCTATCATATATTGGTCCACAGCACCAATCCTTAACCCCTATGCCAATGCTCTCCAGTATATCACAGGGGCTAGAAGCCTGAGAACCCTATTCCCAGAATCTCTTGTTAGCAGGATTACAGTGAATATTGTTTCAATCAGAGTAACCTTCATGAGTTTGGGGATGTGGAAAGGTGGTGGCAGGATGGCACAGAAGTTTGTGTTGCTATGGCTTCCTACAGTTTCCTCAGATTCCACAGTTCACTGTTGTTCTCCAGCTTCAGGGCTGGAAAAAATCTATGGCTCAGGCAATGGCTTCCTCAAATATCCCAGTGTGGGTGTATCTGCCCTTACCCCTGACTATCACTCCTCCAGCCCTTCCAACAATTTCTAATCACATTAATACCCTAAATTACAACTCTTTTTTGCTTAAAATACATAAGGTGCTGTTTTCCTGACCAACTTAATGTTCCATAAAAATTAAACAACTGAGTGAAAAAACAACCAACTCAATGGGCAGTAGTATCCCTACGTGCAGTTGTAGAATTGAAGCTACTAGAGATGAAAGAACTTAAGATTACACAGCAACTATTAAATGTCAGAGCTGAGAGCTGAGCCCTAGACTGTCTGATGCCAAAGTGCTTTTGCTTTTTCCATTCAGACGCTGCCCTCAATAGGTATAACATACCATGTTGCCACCAAAATCTTATTTCAGAGGTTAAGAGCTGCTGTTTTCACTGCTCCTACTGCTAGTGTACTACTGTGGCTAGTACATTAATTCCCAAGGCAAGCTGTCTATTAAATATATATGAGACCCAGTAGGATACCCTGTTAAAAGTGTACATTGTATCTGCCTTATCAGTGCAGATACCACGTGTGTGTGTGGCACACAGAAGAAGCTTGTAAAGTATTAATTGAGTGAATAAATGAATGAAAGTTCACTGGTTTTGCTTAGCCAGAAGTTCCTTTGCAGATTGTATGCTCTGGTGTCGCTTGGGTCATAAACCACTTGTGGGCTGGTAATTCCATTAACCTTAATGCCTGGATCCCTCCCACTGTTCAGCAGGGGAACAATACCTCCTAGGCTGTTGGTTTTCCTTGAGAAACCTCAGTTGTCAAGAGCATTGTAATTCTGAGGCAGACAGAGATAAGAATCTATCCCTACTTTCCAAATGAAATATCCAAATGAAAGACTGAGGCACTGCAAACTGTTAACCTACTTCTGTTGTAATGTAATAGAAAACTGCATTGCATTTAGAACCAAACAGATCTGGGTTCTCATACTGACTCCTGTCACTTACTAGACCTGAAATCTTGGGCAGGATGTTTCTGTGACCTCAATATTCTCATTTACATAATAGCAGTAGTGATATCTCTAGAGCTACTGGAAGGAAGATCTATTACAGACAGAAAGCACCTAGCACAGCATCTGGCCCATCATAATGATTTAGTGAGTGAATATAGTATTGCCATCATCAACACTGAGGAAGGGTCTGTTGATACATAGGCAGTCATCCTGCAGGCTGGTCCATGTTAGTCCACAAGGCTCTCCAGTCCCAAACTGGCAGCAGTGATGTGAAGGAACCCTTAAAAACATGTTTTTAACATTTACAACCGTACTACCTAGAAAGGTTATATAATCGCAAAGAACTGAGTGTCTGTATATTATAACTTTTGTAGGTTTCATCGTGTCTGGTGACTTTGGGTGGGGGAGAGTGGGAACGAACGGCTGGCACAGAGTGGGTGGAGCAGAATCGTCACACCTCACTTTCCCTTAAAATGAGATCCAAGATTAGACTTGCTAGAAGATTCTGGGGGTGGACAGGTAGAATTGGGTGCCTTTTGCATGCCTCGAGGTAGTAGTTAAAACTGTAGGAATGAATGAGGTCATGGATAGCTTGGGATTAAATGAGGGAAGACCAAACCACACCTGATCTCAGAAAACTCACAGTACCAGTCTCTAGCCTGGTGCTTGGCACACAGCAGATTCTCAGTGAATATTTGTTGAATTAGTAAATAAATATCAGATTGGAAAGTATATCAATCTTCCTTAAAATGCCTGTGTCCCTCACTTCTTGTATGACCTAGACTCAATTTATCTTTGAAAAGCTAACTGAGAATGTGTACTTCCTGAATATTCTGAGTCTCTCAGTTTGAAAATGTCTTCTGAAAGCCCATCAATCAGCACTGATACGTATTTCTTACTTTACTGAGACCTGGCAGGCACCATGAGTTTTCCCATCCTACTTACATAGTTTAAGCTCCAACTAGACTGAGGATAGAAAACATTTTTTTTTTTAACATAACTGGAAATTCCTCCGTGTCCAGCAGGATGTTTGGCCACCAAGCTCTCAATAAATAGGGACTTAGTGCTTGATCAATCAACTAGTTTTTAAAGTACTGTCAGAGAAGGAAGAAATAAATGGATTTCTTTGGAACATTAGAAGTGTGGAAAAATAAAATGTGTGCACATAAATGATGTTCAGCTTGGAGAATAAAAGACCTAAGGAACCAGAAAGAGGGCGCTGAGCTACTGGTAAAAGTAGAACTGGCATGCGAGGGAGAGTCTTGCATGGAAGAGGCCGGCAGAGATAGTTCTAAGAGAGAAGAGATGGGCTCCTCTTCATTCCTCAACTGTTCCTGGGTTACCTTCTTATGTCAAGTACTATGCTCAGCAATCCAGATACAACAGTAAATAAGGCACAGTATCAGGTCTTCTGGACTTTACGGTGCAGGAATAAAACAAGGATACAGCTACAACATAACACACAGCTTGGAGCAAAGGAGGGTACCAAAAGGGGTACACTTGTTAAAGATTAGAATAGTTCTTGGGTGCTCTGTCTCTGCCAAGGATGACCTGAGAGATGTGACAGACATCATGATTTGGGGGTTAAATAAGCTTGAAGAAAGAGAGATAAGAGAGAATTTCAAGACTAAAGAGTTTACCATTTTCTTTTATCTTTTTTAATGCATGTGTTGTTTAAACTACAATAATAAAAACTCAAACCACCTTGTGTCCTAGACAAAAGAAACCCAGACCTGGCATGCCTTTGTTCAACCCATTAGGTAACTTGCCTAAAAGAAAATGAATACTCTCTACTGCCCTTTTGGCAGTCCTCTGGATATTTTTTCGAGAATGAAGAGTGCATTGCCATAGAAACATGGGTTGGAGTTCTCTTATAGCTATGTAGATCTTCGGAGTGAAAAAGACAAGGATGGAGCATACACAGGGGTGCATGTGTTGGGAGACAAGTCAAGTACAACCACATTCCACTGGGATTTTTCTCAGGCTTCTGCCAGCTTGACCCACCACCTCCCCCATGATTTTTATAAACATTTATGTGTCATATTCTCTGCTTCATGCTTTCACTAGCACTGCCTTTTAGATCATTGCTAGACCTATGTCATTATCAAAAAGTTCTTTATAGAGAACTGAAATCTCTTGCTTTTAATTCTCCCCCACCCCATGAGACCTACTTCTGCCCTCTGCAATTATATAAGTTTATAGTCTCTCATCTCTTCAAAAGGCTCTCTTGTTTGAATAATGTTATCAGTGTATTTGCTGTTCTAATTTGTGAACCTAAGCATCCCTGGTTTCTTTAAGTAATCTTTATCAGGTAAGGTTTCCAGACTTCTGTTCTCCAAGTGGTTACCTCTAGGAACAACTTAATTATAACTATCTAAAAAGTGACCCCAGGGCCTCCCTGGTGGCGCAGTGGTTGAGAGTCCGCCTGCCGATGCAGGGGATACGGGTTCGTGCCCCGGTCTGGGAGGATCCCATATGCCGCGGAGCGGCTGGGCCCGTGAGCCATGGCCGCTGAGCCTGCGCATCCGGAGCCTGTGCTCCGCAACGGGAGAGACCACGGCAGTGAGAGGCCCGCGTACCGCAAAAAAAAAAAACAAAACAAAAAGTGACCCCTGTACACAGCACAAAACTCTACCATGGGCTGAGAAGAACCGATACCCAAGAGAGGAGCATGACTTTCCCAAAGTCACACTGGTGGTTAAGTGGAATGGGCACAATTCAAAGCCAGGGCTTCAGCCTTCTATGCCTGTTCCCATCCAGTCTATAAATATCAATGAAGAATAAAGTCCTTTTCATTCCCTCTCCAACTGGATCTTAACACAATAATCTCATTCCAGCCCCATTTGCCTTACTTTCAATAATCTTCTTCCAAATCCAGACATACACTGGAACTGACCAGGGCAACCTGGGATGTATGGTCACCCTTGTATAATTCCTTAGGCACCAGTTGCCTTTTAATAATTAAAGCTGCATGTATTTATAGGAATAAATCAAGAGAAAAAATATAAACAAAACAAATAAAGGAGACTTATTTTAAGAAAAGATTTCTTAAAATAAGCTTTTGTCTTTATTCTACATTAAAGATTAGATAACCTTTTCTCAGTGCATCCAATGAATTTTCAAGTGCATTTTTCACTCATTTGCCCTTTGAAATGGAATTATTGCCATTTAAAGGTGATATGCAAACTCTGTCATATCTCCTCTTATTACAGCTATCTAAGTATATGACATTCAGGCAGACGTACATTGCTGGAGGATGGTGGACATGGAGCTGGTATAATGTTAATACATTCTCTAATTCACTTGTAAACAGTATTCTGTTTTCATTTCTGTCAGTCCTGAGATTTGGGCTGAATTTTAGTTTCCTAGTCCCCAGGACACAAAGGGGCATATCTAAGTGATCTTTACAAATACTTATCTCGAATATGAAGTTGACCACATGGCAGTTGGTCCAAAACTGCAACCAACTTGTCCAAAATTTGTAGGGTCTATGCTGGAGAAATTAGTGCTACTTTCTCCAGAAGTAGCTAACTTCCTTCTAGTTGGTTCAGGGTCTGCTAAGCATGTGCAGAAATTAAAGAAAGAGGAGGAAGCATGGTCCCTGCCTCCCACTCACTTTACAATCTCCTAAGGAAATAAAGTAAAAAAACAGAATGATGAAGCTCAAGCTGAAGTCCATTGAAGAAGGGATTTAAATGGAAAGCACTGGTCAGGTCTGGCATCACAGACGTGGTGGGCATTGAAGCAGGGTAGAATTTTCATAGAAAGAGTGGATGGAGGGCCTTCTGACTCATGCATAGAAACACCCAATTATTAATTTGTACTGTGCTTTTACTTTTTTCAGATCCTGTGCTAGGTTCTGAACACACAGAAAGAAAAATAAAGCACTCCACTGAAGGTTCTATAACTGAATACTCAATACTTACTATTGGAACCATAATGGTTTTGGAATACATATTCCTTATTTGTAATTTAGTATCAGAAAGTGTATCTATACCACAGAAGGAAACAAATCCCTTTGGGCTCTCTTACATGCACATATTCATGAAATCCTAAGTTCGTGTTGATGAAGAAATTTCATTAAAAAAACCAGCAAATTCCACCTGGTCTGTGAAGCAGGTTCTCTAGGGGATATCATGCATGTTTTTACAAATTCAACTCATTGGCTTGCTCCTGGGTGGATAACTAATTATCTAAGAATTCTGAGGGACAAATGGATTCCTTTCTATTGTTAACACATATATTCCCAGAAATTTATGAGAAAAAAATCAGCACTATAAGCAAATTAATATTTCCAATAATAGTATACTACCAAGGAGTGATTTGATTAAAATCTTCTCCTTAATACAAAAGGAAGCAGATTTCCATTTATCTTGGCTGCTGCTTCAGTATAATGTGGTTTAAAGGCAAGAGTGTTGACTAGATCACCTGCCAAAGCCCCCTTCAGTCTTTCTATTCCATACTTTTTAGAGGTGTAATTTCTATTGATATAAAATAAGCCCCTGCAAAGGACCAAAAGACTGTTCATAGGGCGGAAATGTGAAAGTTTTGTAGATTTACATGCAAAAATTAGGTTCCGATAACCATAATTTAATTAATTTTTTTTAAATAGAAGGAAATGTTTTTCTTCATATTTTATCTCTGACGACCAAATAGGTTTGGAACAATGCTATCTTATAGTAATTAGGAACATGGCCTCACAACTTGGCCTTCTATGAATATTAAATGCAAATGTGTGAATTATCTAGTTTCAATTAGGCGGCTGCATTCCTGGCTTTCAGTTACGAGCAAACACTGTTTTGTATATAGAACATGAATTGAGATGTTTTTTAGGAATTAGATAAAACTAGGGGAAATGAAAGGGAGCCCACTGCTTGAATCACACACCCTGATGTAGAACTTAGAGGTCTGTACCCACTCATTTACCTTTTCATCCTTCTATCTGACATTATTGAGTACCTCCTATGAGCCAGTCAATGGGAGGACAAAGAAAAATCTGTCCTTGCTAATGAGCTCCCTCTGGTGATGGCGACCCACGTAAACAGATAATTATGAAACATGCCCAGAACATCTGGGATATAACGAGGAGATGGAACCCACTGGTGGGCGGGTGGGGTGGGAGGGACATGTTCTGGGAAGATACAAACAAACTCATGCTTATTTGTTTATTTATTATTTTATTTATTGTTTATCTATATCCCTACTCATTTTCCCTCTCTTGTATTACTTTGATGTAAATCATTTCATCTGTGAATACATCAATGTGTATCTCTAAAAGATAAGGACCTATTTTTAACATTACCACAATACCATTATCATATCTAACATATTACCAATAACATCACCAAATAAATATCCAGTTGGTATTCAAATTTCCAATTGTCTCATAAATGTCATGAATTTTTTTTTTAAAGTTTGTTTGAATCTGGACCCGATAGGTTCATTGATTACAATTAGTTGATTTGCCTTTTAAGTGCTTCCCCTATGTTTCTTTTCTCCTTGTTACTTATTTGTTGAAGTCTGAATTTTAAAGAATGAGTGGGGGATAAGATAAAGAAGAAGAGAGTAGGGAAAGAAGTTTAGAAAAAATGGGTTGCCAGGAACAAAAAGTACTGCAAAGGCATTGAGGTCTTCCTTGCTTTCCTTAAAAATACAAATTCTGTGATCATTTTTATTTCAAAAACATTGCCCAGTATAAACTATCTCCTTACAATGCCCTTCTCCGTGTAGCTAGTAAATTCCTACATCACCTTCAGGGTTAACTCCAGAAATTATTCCCCAACTTCTCAATCTTACATTGTCTCCACCCTGCCTAAAAGGATGTATTATCTGGTGTCTATCAATTAACTATGTTAGATGCCAGGCATACAAGGATAAATGAAATCAAACCCCTGCCCTCAAGAAACTCACTGGGGGGTATTTTTGGCAAGAAAGGAGGTGATGCCATACTCTGGCCCATAAATGTACATTTCCCCATATAATTTAGTTATAGCAAGTATACACTCATTGTTGTGTAAGGCATAATCTGGAAAGCAGCCAGAAAAAGTTAGATTTGCTATAAAATCATTAATAAATAGTCTTGCTCTTTCAGTTTCCATTTAAAGATAGAAAGTATGACTTTGTCAACAGGCTAAATGCTTAGCATGTGTGCTTTATTGCTTTTTCTAATGTTCCTATGTTATGCAAAGGTTGTAAGAAGACTAATACTGGAAGATTAGATAATCAAATTATAATGAGTTTAGCTAGTTCCCTATGGCTCACATTTCCACTTTTTATATTGCTGTTGAAGCAACTGAAGCAAGCAATATAAAAATGTATTACCCAATCATATTTTTAAATGATGCTCTTGATGATGGAAGGCCCAAGAACACTTTTTCATTCACGTAAGGGCTGTCAATATTTCCTTGGGTTTGCAAATTTTGGCCTTTACAAGTAAAAAAAAAATGCATCTTCATATTCACCATGCCAGCACCTAATACAGAGCCTTGCATATAATGGGCAAGAGTGGATAACACATGGGCTTTCCTGCCACTTTCTAGCTGTGTGATCAAGCCTTATATTCTCCTCTCTTCTCACAGTGCTGTTATGAGAGGTAAAGGTAAAGAGGTAATGTGTGCCAAGTGGCAATAAACACATGGGAGATTTAGTTATTATTTGTTAAATAAATGAATGAAAAACAAGCGCATATTCTGCCCTGTCCTTCATTCCTGTCCTATCCAAATTCCTGGCCAATCTTTCCAGACAATCTCAAATAATATCTCCTTTATCACTCTTTAAAAAATCACACAGGGCTGTCTCAAACATTTTAGCTCTTAATTATACATTGTTTCTGCATCTGAATGTTATTCTCCTCCATTGTAGCCACAAGTTTTTAAAAAATAAGATGGGTCTTATACAGAAGCGATGTCACAATATTTAACAACTGGCTGTGCCAGGGGTTAACTCTTTAGTTAATCTTTAACCGATTAGCTCTATGAAAGGCCTGGGAAAGCAACTGGAGTTGGGGGTGATATAAAGCAGTTGGGAAGGGGGAGGGCAAAGGAAACCTGTGAAAGGAAACCTCAAAACTAAACAAAGAAGAGTTTATCTGGTTTGTGCTATAGGAAGTAAAGTTGTGTCATGGGATAATGGCACCTTTTAATTCTGGGATGACATATGTGCTTTTAAGTCAACATTATCCATCACCCTTCCACTATTTTTAGTTGCTTCTATCTCTGCACTGAAGAGCTGTCTAATTTGAAGAAGAAACCAGTGCCCTGGGGAGCATTTCCTACATGATCACTGCTGCCTTCTCTCACTCAAGCATGTTTTCTGAGTAAGTCTCTGGTTCCTCACTGACACAGCTGGGCTGTGACCAGTGCCATGCTTGGCTTCATGTTTTCTGAACAGACTTGCTGCACCAGAAGCAAATGACAAGAGAAAATATACTTTGCTTCCATTTGTTGCCATTATCGAGTGTTCTTTGGGAAGAAGCTAGATGAATACGTATCTAGCACCACATTCATTAGGTAGGTAGGTTGACAGCATTTAATGACCTTCATGAATAAAAAAAGAATGTTTTATGATTGCATTTAGATGCCAGAAAATTGTGAACAGTATGAGCACACTTCCTACAGAAAGTAAATAATAGTCTTGTCACTTCTTCTATGCTGCAAAACTGGAAAAACAATCCAAAACACAGCTAATTAAATTTGGAGTCAAGAGTTTTAATAGAAACTGTTACCAAGCCCACCCAGTACAATTTTATCCAGGAAGTATTTTACTTTTTCAATGGAAAGAAAAAGTGAGTACTGCCTAAGCCTGAAGAACTAAAGAACAGATAAATTATATAAACTGTGAATCACACAGACACCAAAGTTTAATCTAATTTTGCTATAGAGCATTGATATTTGGCTAACAAACATTTTATTCTAGTCTATCTCATTCTCAGTGTGATATATACTACACAATTAGCAAGTAAGCACATCTATTCAAAGGTAGCCTCATTTGTCTTATACCTTTTTTGGTTTTGTCTTTGTTTTTCTTTGTCTTATACTATTTTTTAGCATCAGAAATTTCACGACATCACAATCTAAATAAATCTGAGGCATTGAGTGAATCATTAAACTTCTTGAATAGGTTTCACAGAAGCAAAAAAGGAGAAGAAAAGGATGACAATGGTATTGTCTAGCTCTAAAATTCTATAATTTTGAACCAGGGGACAGAAATTTTAAGGTTCATATTGAATTGACTCCATATCTGTACTCACATTGTAAAATAAAAAAACAAAGACATGATGGGTTTAGCTTAAAACCCAACTGCTATCATCCAATAGCAGGTTTTGGTGAAACATACATTAGGTTTTCTGTTAATTACACCACTAGTCAGGTGGCTTCTGGCTGGTAACTTCTGCAATAGTGCCAATGTGAAGATAAACAGAGAGTTAAACAATTACCTGGTTAGTTTTTGTGACTGCAAAAAGCTTTTTTTCTCTGCCTCAAAGCCTTTCCCTCTTTCTTATCTTTTGGCAAACTCCTACTCATCGTGGGGTGAGTCAATATTTAAAGGCATGCACCATCGTATGCTTGGCCTTCTTTCCATTCTGTTATGTACTAATTCTAGTGGACATTTGTACACTGTGCATTGTACATATAGCAAGTTGAAGACCCCAGCATCCATTCCATCACCACCAACAAACACCCTTTCCTTTTTTTTTTTTTTAGCCACTCTGCAAGGCTTGCAGGATCTTAGTTCCCCAACCAGGGATTGAACCCCGGGCTCCCGCAGTGAAAGCGCCAAGTCCTAAACACTGGACCAACATCGAATTCCCCACCATCTCTTCCTAACAGGAACAGCTGCCAGACTTTGTTTAGGGGCTCATAAGGTTATGGGGAGGCTGTCTTTATCCTGTCTAAGCTTCAGAATGGGCTGGTGATTTGGCTTTATGTTCAAGGGCAAGCCAGTCCGTTTAAAAGTGAATTTTAAGGACCATTCTCAGGATTGCTTTCTGGCTGGATATGACTAGAAAATAAGTTGTCCAGGAGCCATTGACAATCATTCTGGGACCATGAGGGCAGTTAGTGTTAGGATACAGCTAATACCAAAACAGGCAGCATGCCGAAACCAAAAGAAACAGATTTCTTGAGAACCCGGTGTGCCACAGGATCAGACCTCTGAAGCTGGCTTCACTGCCGTACTTTTAAGTTACAATCACCAATACATTTTCTTTATTGATCAAGCCAGTTCCTTGCAATAGAAAGCAATCTCACCTGTTCCTGTTACGGCACAGCAGGGATCACTCTGTGTTAGAACTGTGGGCTCACATGTCCATCTCTCTTGGATTACAAACGCGTTGAGTTCAAGGATTATGAGTGTTCATTTTTTAAATCTCAGCACCTAGCAGAACATCTGGCACTAGTCTATGCTTAATAAATGATTAATAATAGACAAATAAACAAGCAAACAAGCATATAAAGTAAGCTAATCAGAATTATTCCAGCCAGAAAATATCTTTCCCAAGTATTTTATATTAAAAAAAATTTTGACAGGAGTCCTCCTACCGAGTTAGATATCCACAACATATCCATAACCATTTCCTATTCTAATTCAATTCTCTAAAAATGTTTCTTCTCCTTTTTCCTCCTAATTACATAAATAATGCATGCTCATTATAAAAGTTCAAATGATACATAAAACATAAAAAAGAAAGTAAAAGTCGATGGGGCTACCACCAGCCAATTAAAAGTTTTCAATTCAGAGGTTAAATGATAAATTTTGTTTTGTCCTGTTTCTGCTTGTCAAGTGTGGCACACACCTTAGTCATCACAGAGTCACCAGTTTAACTGTATTTCCAGCTGTATTTTCAGACTGGGGGAACATTTGATATAGGCACACTATGTGCTAAGTTTTAACTGTGCCAGATGCTTTCATGTGGATGAGGGAATATCTATTTACTGGCACATGAGTTATCGCATTTGTTTTCCCAACAGCCTTGAGACAGGAATTACTTTACTTGCTTTATAGCTAAGGAAAGCAAGGTTGCAAGATTTGGTAGTAGAAAATATGTCCCAAGATGCTTTCTACCTTTTCATCTTGAAAACTACTTTATGAAGGTAAGAGTAACAGAAACAAAAACAAAACAAACAGACAAAAAAATCACTCTGGTAACTGCATAATAGCTTTCACTGCATTAAGAACAAAACAAAACAAAATAAAAGCCCTCGAGATTCTTAATAATTACAGGGATTTTGCTGCCTGGAGCTCCTGGACTACTAGTTCTCCTTAGGTGGGTCTTTGTCTCCAATACAACAGAAGATGGAAAGAAGCCATCTTCTGGGAGAATGAGATGCTGGGCAAAAGAAAGGGCTGTAATAATGACAGAAGGCCACACAAAGCCATTGATCATCACCTCTGCTTTTCATACCAGCCTGTACGGCAGGGTTCCACAGAGTTCCTTCAGGCAGCCTTCATCAGCCCCCAGCACCAAGGGTTACAACAGCAATTTAAAACCAGAGATAAGAAAAGGGCACCTGAAATTACCACTGGACTCTCTGAGCAACTACATTTTCAAGTGGCATAAAGGATAAATGGCGGAGTTTTAATCCAGTTGACCCTAAAGTCACCTTCCAAAGTCAGTCTATGCCTCTGAACTAGAAAAAAGACCAGTATCTAGCCTTGATGGATCAGGTTGCTGTCAATTCCAAAATGGAACTTAAAAAGCTTTTAGTCTGAGGTCTTCATAGCTTTGACCACCTTCTTGTTCAAGTGATTTCTTTTGGTTTAATGGGGAAAAGGTCAAAAGCAAAAACAAACAAAAGCCCCACAAAACCAATCCACTGGAATTTTAGCTTCATTACTCTGAAGTACAGGTAAACATTCTTCAGTGCAGAGTACGGCTGTGCCTAACATTTTGGGGGCCCAAGGTAAGAACACAAATAGAGGCCCCCAGACCTGGGCAGCCCCTCTTCTCTTCCATAGTTCCTTCCTGCACTGCAAAAGGCCTTTCTTTCATGCAGATGTGTGGATGTTCCAACTCACAAGTCCAAGCTATGATCAACAAAGTCCCATTCCCTGGCCTCACCCCTAACCCCATGCAAATAGCAACCTCTTGGATTTCCTCACGCTCCGGGGTGGGCACACAGTACAACCCTTGGAAGTGGGCTCAGGATTGTCTGGGGAAGAAATTCCATGATCCTGTTTACCCTGAATGTGGTCTAGAAAGCAAGCTCCAAATGGGCCCATCCTCTTGGCTCAGAGACTCCTCTAAAGACAGAGGAATGCTGCCCAGGTGAAAGGACAATACTAATTCAGGGTAACTTTTAGATCTTATC
Organism: Hyperoodon ampullatus; assembly: GCF_949752795.1. Lineage (NCBI taxonomy): Eukaryota > Metazoa > Chordata > Mammalia > Artiodactyla > Ziphiidae > Hyperoodon > Hyperoodon ampullatus. Next base: position 49,801,969 of record NC_136920.1, on the reverse strand, counting down.
TTGAATTTGGTAGATTTATGACCTTTTAAAATTTCATGCTTTTTAATACTAAATTTTATACTTTGGTGAGAATTGTAAAGATGACTCAGGAAAAAGTGATCTTGATTGGCACAGACCAAAAATGAGAGCAATGAAAGCCTCCTACTTCATTTTTTTATACCCCTAAACTCTGACAGAGGTTAAATATGTGGGGAGAGGAATCAAGGCAACTATAGGGCCAAGATTCCAAAATGGAGCCATGTAGAGCTGGGCAAATCCTACTGAATCATTCCACCATGGTGGTTACAGTATAGATTCTAGAATCAGACAGGTTTGAGTTCAGATTCTAGCACTGCCATATGCCAATTTAAATTAGTAGTATTTAAATAAACTTTTCTCTAATCTCGTTTCCTAATTTGATAATGAGAAGCAAAATAGCACCTACCGGGTAGGGTTGTAATGAGGAGTAACTGGGAAAATGCAGGTAAAACATACAGTACAGTGCCTGCGGCATAATAAATGATATTTATAATTAGGTACTTTAATGCAATGCCAGGGCTGGAATTATGGCCTATTCATTGTTTAGCAAATAACTTAGAAGGCTATGAAATATTATTTGGTATCAGTTTATCTCCATGCTCCCCATTTGACATCAAGTTTATTCTTTAAAAAATTATGTAAAGACATTAGATGCCATTCTAAGAATTAGTGAAATGGGAACTGAAGGGTAATAATTGTGTTTACTAGGTTTCCAAAATAAAAATAAGAACAAAATCATCTGACAAGTGTATCTTGCTAACAAGAAAATTTTTTATAATCTTCCTATTTAATGTGCGTATTTCTTTCAAAACCAACATCAAAATGAGCTAATATATTTTACAAAATTCAACTTCTAACCATAACGACTACCTTTTACTGGGTCCCCTTTGTGCCAATCAGTGCACCACTGGTTACACATACATACATCATCTATCTGGTGTAATCTTCCTAACTTCCCCTCCCCAATTTTACAGATAAGGAGAGCGGGGTGGGGACCATGGTGACACAAAGCCCCTGCCCTTTCCATCTGCTGACTGCTGAAGCCAGGTCTTAGAACAGCTCCTATAAACCTCGCCCGCTTCTACCCACCCAACCTCTCTCAAAGAAAATCATATGTGTCATGTAGGTAAAATGTTCATGCCTCTTTGGCTTATAACCCTTTTTTAAGAGACATGCTTTTTGGCGTGTACGTGTTCTCTCGTCACAGTTCGTGTTCGTCTTGCTGTAAATTTAACTGAGAATAACTCATGCTAAATTTTCTTTTGTTGCTATTGAAAGAGCTTATTCTTGGTGGGTGGAGAAGATGGAAGATGGAAGAACCACCACCAAATGAAAAGAAACTCAGTTTATGGAAATTAGTGCATTGGCTTATTTCTCCATAAAACCACACTGAATCAAGACCCAGGTACTGCTGCAAAATAAACCAGGGTCTCTGGCAGGAGATTTTTTAAAATGTAGTACAGTAAAATTCAACGTGCAATACATCGCAAAGGTACTTTACAACTGTATTGTTCTTGGCATTAAGATATATTAACACTTTTAGGAACCTTCAGCTGTGTGTCCTGAGCTTTACAAGCATCACGTGCTGACCAGACCATCAAACGCAGATGTTGGTTTATACCTGCAATGGTTTGCTGAATTTCCTATCTTAATCATTACTGCTGTAGCCCAGAGGCTTTGAGCTGAACACAAGACAAAAAGACATTTTACAGACCCCTTGTGGGGCAGCCAGTTTGCAGATCAGAAACCAAGTCTCAGGTTACACACCCCTAAGTGCCAAGCATAATACATCACTCCTCTGCTCTTTAAGCAGAACTTATTCAGAGAAATGGAAAATATGGAAAAGCTATTTATGGACAAAAGAATGCCTGGAAAATGTGATCCTGAAAAAAAGATACATTCCATATTCCAAATTTGCCAAGTTTTGGTGCAATCAGAAAGTGTACTAGGAAAGAAGAAACAACTTTATTGGAAGTATAGTGGTACTGATGACCAAAATATTTATCAAGAAAAAGCAAAGAGCAAGCTGGTGGGGGGGGGGGTGAATGCATATTTTTTTCAAGGAGATGCTAAAACGAGTTGCTTTCCTTGAGGATAAAGAGGATGTTCTTGTCAGATCTACAGATTGCACATCTAAAGAGAAAGTGCAATTATGCATAAAGTAAACGCTTTGGACAGACAGTTATGGGTTCAGAAGACAGTAGCTCCTTGCCAGTGAAATATAGCAAATGTCAACAAGCCAGACACACTTGAAACATTCAGAAAAATGTCTTGCTATTCCTTTCCATACATAATATGCCATATGACACCACAGTTAAATCTGCTACTGCAAAAAAAAAAAAAAAAAAAGTACGTCAAGCTGCTGGTTTCCATGAGATTTGGACAGAGGCAAACAACACGGCAGAAAGGAGTCCAGGAAGGTACAGCTTTCGCTTCTTTCCTTCTGAGGAGGAAATGACTTCCTACAGCTAGCTGATCAGGAGTTAGCGCTCACTCTGCTTGGAGCCAGGACCTGGAGCATACCCAGATGTGGACCAAAACACAGCTTCAGGTAATTATTAACAGGAATAGGAAACTAGAGAAAACAGTCCCAAGTTACGCAAATACAACTGCCATGCTTTCTGCATTTGTCTGTCCTGCGGGTGGGATGTACAGCTCTTTCCATAACGATCCAGTCTTTTCTTTTCCTCCTTCTCCCACACCACCAACAGGCATGCCAAATGCAAATCTGCTCACATTCTGATCCCATTCCGGCAAAACGCAGGGACTACCACCATACCGAGTCTCACAATAATCTCCACAATGACAATTATTCAGAGTCCCTCAGTTCTGTTCACACAAAAGATTGCAATTTGAATCTTGCCTTGCATAGGTTCAGCTCTGTCGGAGCTGGTTACCAGGCAAACAGTCTGTTTTAGAATTTACGGATTGATGGGGAGGGTAAGCTGGGGGGTGGGGATGGACAAACCGCCCTGTACATACCTCCTTTTGGCAGCTAGGAAAAACAATTTCATGACAAAGAGACTTGTTCTTTTCAAAGCTCACCCAACAGATGAAACTGACAGAATGAAACCAGAGAAACTTTAGCAACCAAAGAAAGCAGCCTTCCAAGGATCAAGGTGAATAATTGATTTGTCGGCTTTCGTTTCATCTTTTAAGCTATTTTGCTCATTTAATAGAACTGTGGAATTTGTCAGAAGCCCAAACACTGACACACACTTCTGACAGCAAGTGCATATTCCAAACTACAGATTCATTTGCCAAGCTTATTCAACGATTAGCTGCAAAGCCAGGGAACTTACCGAGCACAAAATTATTGGAACAAAGCAGGGAGGAGGCAGGAGGCACCAAAGGCAGCTTCTCCGTCTCCTTGGTGCCAGGTTCTCCTGTCTGCTGTCCAGTTCACACTTGCCTTTATAACTAAGACTCCGGCAGAACTCACTAGCAAAACCTGATGAATTATAAAACAGCCCCTCCTAGGCTCTCATACTTTACATCACAGGGGGTGACCATGCAGCGTCTTCTCTCCCTGGGTACATGTATTTCCTTGTAACTCATCCTGATAAATATATCAGCCTGAGAAGCAGTGACAGTAATCGGTGTTTGGGATGTACCAGCATTAACCAATAAGACGCTTTCCCACCATCAGTACCGCACCCCATCCTCCACTTGTGTTCCCCCACACCTTGTTAAGGTGGATCCACCCAACCCAGTGGGGGGTAGGCAAAGATGGCAAAACGTGGAGGAAAGCCCCTGAGTCTCCAACGCACACATAGCGAGGCATACTACTCAGGTTTAATTCTCATTAACAATTCTGTAAAGATCAGCCCTCATATTTGCATAGCCTGTCACAGTGCACCAAACACTTCACTCTCCCTGAGCCCCTCAGCAACCAGGAAAGGTTCAGCAGTGCTACAGTATAAATGAGCCACCCGAGAAGTTAAGTGACTTTGTCCAATGCTCACAGAAATGGAGGATGCAAGAAGCCCTAGAGTTTCGGGAGTTCAACCCGCTAGCTGTGCAGATGAGGAACCCATAGCAAGAGAGAGAAAATGACCTGCACAGGTCACAGTTTCCAAATACGATTTGAGCTTGACCCCGAACCCCAGGTCTTCTGATGTCAAAACAGTGTCTTTCTATCCTATCCTACTGTGCTACCTCTAGAGCAAGGAAGCCCTGAAAATCGGGAGACATGCAGAAATCAGGAACAGTACCATTGATTGGCCAAAAATCATTAAGAGGCAGGTAGCATGGAGGAGCAGTGCCTGAGATTTTTGTTTCCTCTCTGACAAGGTCAATATAACCTCTTTAGGTTCACTGAATATCAACACTAGAAATCATGTTTTTGATAATAATAGCTATTATTGAGCACTTCTCATATGCCAGGCAGTGTTTTAGGTGCTCAGCCTCATTTAATCTTTATTTAATCTTCAAAACATTTCTACGAGGTAGGTATTATCATAAACAACATATTGCAGATGAAAAAACTGAGATTCATAGAGGTTAACACATCCAAGTAGGATCCCAGCTGCTAAGTGGCAGGGCTGGAATCAACTCCAGGCAACCTGGTTTCAGAGCCCACACTCTTAAACATATCATCCTATCCCAAGCAGTGTTTCACATTCAACTGTAGGGGCAGACGAGCAATGCAAGCAGATTTATTTACTATGGACTTTAGTAGAAATTACAGGAAGAGCATAGGTTTAGGAACCAAACAGCCTTGTGTGTAAACCCTAGCTTTGTCACTGATTTACAGTAACATGGGATGCTTTATCTATAAAATGGGTATGCTAATTTTTACCTTGCAAGATTAAGTACATCAAGAAAATATAGTGCCTGGTTTATAATGCATACTCCCAAAACTATTGGCTATTATTCTTACCACACTTCTTTTTTGGAAAATGGATTTCTGCCTCACCTTCTCTTTAAAGTGTCTTTTTCCATGTCAACTACTATTTGCCAAGGATTCTTTAAGACTGTGAATCTGCCAGCCGGTGAAAAAAGGGAAACAACCCCAGAGAGGTCTATCACCCAGATTGAAGAACATCACCAGGAATATGGGTACTTTCTGTCAGAGAACGGCAGGCCCGGGGGCTCAGCTCTAGGCTGCCTGTTCAGGTCCCTAGCTCTCTACTTCGCTTCTGCTATTAGTCAAATGAACTCACCAGCCCAGGAAAGCATACTTTACAGCATGTTGGCTATCCACAGTGAGACTAACTTGGCTTCCTTCACCTGTTTCAAACAAGCGCCTGCCACATAACAACAATGAAATTTTGCACACAGCTGCCTACTGCCACTAAGTCAAGGTGTGCCAAGCAAGGAAACAGGTACTCTGTCACAAAAGTTCCACTGCAAACTCCTGTCCTAACTCAATATAAACCAGGATTTGGCCACCCGACAGGTTCCAACTAGGTGAGTTCATCCATATAAGAGACTGCTATCTCCAAGGTATGCAATCAATGTTCCTTGAGAGACATCAGCAGTAGCCCTCTGTGGGACAAGGTGATGCTATAATTTTCCAGGCTATGCAGGATTAAGTATGAGAGACTTTCTTAGCTCTGTGTTTCTAGAGAATGACCGAGTGGGCAACTTAATTTGCTCACATATGGACTACTTTCTCCTTGTTTATTTTTTCCTCTAAGCATCTTACTAGGGGATATGGAATATACGTAGATGAGGTGCCCCCTCTTTCATGACCGTAACACTAGACACTGTAGAAGCAGAGGTATGCAACATAATTAGAGGGTCAGGGGGAGAGGGACTTGGGTTTCTAAACTGGTAAGAAAAGCGAGGTGTAAACACCGTGTGTAGCAAAGAGTAAATAATGAATAACTATGATTACAAGATAAAGGGTTACTTCCAATATCAATATGTGGGTTATCCACATATGGCTTGATGTGGCTTGGTCTACTCTAAGTCCTTCCATGATTTCCAGCTCCTTGATCTACCATGATCCCCCAAAATCCCCTTCAGAGCCATCCTCCCCCTGTTGCCTGGCTATTTCACCATTATGAAACACGCCATGAAAAATTATTGTGGAGGAGTCTTCATATAGTTTTGTATTATAACACACTGTTCTGTCCCCATCAAGGATCATCATAACACATATTCTGTCATAATTACCACCTCATGCCACCAACTGCTCCCAGATGTAATGAACTATGTGGAGCCTGGAAGTACTTTGCTTATATTAGTGACAGTGCTAGTATTTATTGACACTTATTATGGGCTGGCAATGAGTTAAAACTTTACTTGCATCTCTCATTCAACCCTCACAACATTTTTTTAAATAGGATTGATTGATTGATTTGTGGGCTTTCTCTAGTTGCAGCGAGCGGGGCTACTCTTTGTTGCGGTGTGCAGGCTTCTCATTACGGTGGCTTCTCTTGTTGCGGAGCATGGGCTCTATGCACATGGGCTTCAGTAGTTGTGGCTCGCGGGCTGTAGAGCGCAGGCTCAGTAGTTGTGGCGCACAGGCTTAGTTGCTCCGCGGCATGTGGGATCTTCCCGGACCAGGGCTCAAACCCTGCACCGTGTTCCCTGCGCTGGCCGGTGGATTCTTAACCACTTCACCACCAGGGAAGCCCTCAACTCTCATAACATTTTGAAGTGAGCTGTACTATTATCTCTACTTTGCAGATGAGGACTCTGTGACTGGAGAGGTTAGCTGACTGGCACAATCAGAAAAATGACTGAAGTTCTAAGACTGCAGAGCCCACTCTCTTAACTATTATATTCACTGCTTCTAAGAAATTGAGATAACAGAGAACATAAAATGTAAGTGTCCACTCTCAGTGTTTTTACCTCTTCACATCCCATTCTCGCCTTAACTGACTTCAGTCAGGTTTCACCTTCACCATTCCACTAGAGTTGCTTTTATTAAGGTAAATAATGATATGTTCACCAACAAAAGCAATGGCCAGAGTGGAGTCCTCAGTTTACTCAATCTCTCCACAGCTCTTTGACACAATGACTTATATCTTCCTTGAGTCAACCACTTTTTAAACTTGGTCCCTGAGACACCCCTGGTTTCCCTCCTACCTCACTAATTCATCCTTCTCAGTCTCCTTTGCTGAGTGCTTCTCCACTTCCTGATCTTTCAAGTTTCTTGTGTCCCAGGGCTCATCATTAGACCTTTCTCGTTATACTCACTCCCTAGGCCACAACATCCAGTATCAAGGCTTACATGCCATCTATGGATTAAAGGCTACCACATGTAGATCTCTAGTCCCAGCCTGTGCCCTGAATGCCAGACTTTCATATCCAGCTGCATCCCACATCCTAGCATCTCCATTTGACCGTCAAAACTAAACCTGTGGTCCCCACCCCCTTCCCATATTTACTGTACTCCTAATATGTACCATTTCAAAAAATGGCATAATTGTTCACCAAGTTGCTCATTCTTGGCTCTTTTTAAAAAAATCTTATATCCCACATCTTATTCACCAGCAACTGCTGTTAATTCTGTCTTCAAAATATATCCCCAATCTTTTCTCCATCTCCACCTCTGCTCCCCACTCTATATCACTATAATCTCTCACATGGATTTCTGCCCTCACCTAATTGGTTTCCTTGACTACTGCCTTGCTACAAATCACTGTCTACACAGCAAGCAGGTTCTCTTAAAACAAAAATCAGACCCCAGCATTCCCTACTCAGCTCCCTTCTGTGGCTCCCCTTTCACTTAGGATTTACTCCTTCACTGCAGTCAGGATTCTGCTCACATGTCTCCTCATGCAAGAAATAACACCCTGACATCCTGTGTAGAACATCATCTTCTATCCCTCCATTATTCTCTACTCTCTTATTGGACTTCGTTTTTAATTTATAATACTTATCTCTACTTAAATTTATATTACATATTTATTTGTTTATTTTATTAACTTTTGCTTCCCTCCATTGGAATGTAAAACCAGGGGCCTTGCCTAGTTCATTCATGGCTGAGTCTCCAGCGCTAGAACAGAGTCAGCCACATACACGTATTTTAAATATTCATTAAGTAAATGTGTTCAAAGTCACATCTTCACTACTTTTTTTTTTAAGATTTATTTATTCATTTTATATTTTATTATTGCTGCGTTGGGTCTTTGTTGCTGCATACAGGCTTTCTCTAGTTGCGGTGAGCGGGGGCTACTCTTCGTTGCAGTGTGTGGGCTTCACATCGCGGTGGCTTCTCTTGTTGCAGAGCACGGGCTCTAGGTGCACAGGCTTCAGTAGTTGTAGCACGCGGGCTTCAGTAGTTGTGGCTCACAGGTTCTAGAGCACAGGCTCAGTAGTTGTGGTGCATGGGCTTAGTTGCTCCACCACATGTGGGATCTTCCCGGACCAGGGCTTGAACCTGTGTCCCCTGAATTGGCAAGCAGATTCTTAACCACTGTGCCACCAGGGAAGTCCTTCACTACTTCTTAGTTACATATCCTTGCATAAATTACTTACTGTCCCTAAGTTATAAATTCCTCAATTATATATTTTCTTAAAAAACAAACAACCCTTACAATCCCTGGTACTTTACTTTTTTTTTTTTTTTTTGCCGTACGCAGGCCTCTCACTGTTGTGGTATCTCCCGTTGTGAAGCACAGGCTCCGGACGCGCAGGCTCAGTGGCCATGGCTCACGGGCCCAGCCGCTCCGCAGCATGTGGGATCTTCCCAGACCGGGGCACGAACCCATGTCCCCTGCATCAGCAGGCCGACTCTCAACTACTGCGCCACCAGGGAAGCCCTTTACTGTACTTTTAATGTATTCAACCTCTCCTGAATGACTCTGATACAAGAATTCCATGAGTTTGGTTAGTGTTATGGGTTAACCTGTATTCCCCCCACACACAAACTCATATATTGAAGTCTTAACCCGCCAATACCTCAGAATGTGACCTTATTTGGAAACAGAATTGTCTCAGATGTAATTAGTTAAGAAGTCGTACTGGAGTAGGGTGGGTCCCTAATCCAATGTGACTGACTGGTGTCCTTATAAAAGGGGGTCATTGGGGAAAAAAAATAAAGAATAAATTAATTAATTAATTTTAAAAAAGGGGGGGCTCATTGGGACACAGATGTGCAACAGGGAGAAAGGCATGAAAAGACTGGAGATATGTTGCCAAAAGCCAAGGAACTACCAGAAGCTAGGAGAGAGGTCTGAAACAGATCATTCCCTAGCGCCTTCAGATGTAGCATGGCCCTGCAGACACTTGGATTTCAGACTTCTGGGCTCCATAACTGTGAGACAAAAAATTTCTGGTGTTCTAAGCAATACAGTTCGTGGTACTTTGTTATGGCAACCCTAGGAGATTAATACAGTCAGATATTATCCTCATCTGACACATGAAGAAATTGCAGCTCAGAATAGTTGAATAACTTGCTCCAGGTTTCACAGCTAGGAATCAGTAGGGCCTGGATTTAAATTGAGAGCCGTGTGACTTTAAAGCCTGCTCATAGCAGTAGCAGTGGTTCTCAGAGGCTGGTCCCCAACCCTTGTTGGTCTAGAAAGAATGAGAAAAGTAAATAGAATGCAGTGATTTTTCATCAAGCTAAAAGGACCTTTCTTTATTATGAGATTATGTCTTTTCTACTCTTTGTTTTTTCTTACTGTTTTTGCTATTAAAAGTTGTCTTTTTATTTCTGAAATGATGATGAAAATAGATCGTGGTTTTTTTGTCTTGTTTTTTAATGTCCTTCATTTTATTGGCAAGAGAAAAATTTGGCAACTCTGTTGGCCTATAAAAGTTTGTTCTGAAGCGTTTCTGGTCTACGAAATGTAAAAATCTGGGAACAACTGTTCGAATGCTGTCCTTTTTCAGCAAGCAAGAAAACCCTTCATATGTAGCCATATTTGGTGGTAGGAAGAAGAAAGCTTTTTTCCCAATCAGCTGAAAAGTTCCCTCCCTGCTCGTATATAAACTGTCTGTGCTAATGGTCATAAACTCTCATCTTATTACCAACAAATTAATTTGGTATAATGCTATGCAACAAATTTGTATAAGAATTTAACAATATTCATTCATAACTGAATTCAACAAAATTTAGACTTTTTCTTAGTCTTGTCCTCTCCTTCTTCCTTCTTTCTTAGTGAAGATTTTCTATTTCACTAAATTCTTGACTTGCTTTTGACTTGATCCATTTTCTTTTGGGTTCAGGACCTGTGGATATGTGCAAACGTCTGAGGATTAAATGAGATCACCTTGGTTAAATATCTGGAATATTGCAAAAGCTTTCAGTAAATGCTAGTTCCCTTTAAAGAAAGAGGTACAGCTTTATGCATCCAGGAGGGAAATGGCTTTAGGACCAAAGGAGATTTAGAGCAACTGAATGACTTGGCAAGATGGGCCAACATGAAGAGTGTTAATGAACTCTATCCTTTTGTTGAGCTTCCAGTGATCATAAGATAGTTTACAGAAATTGTGGTCATCTATTTTTATGAACTCGTGTTCATGACTATGTGTGGGCTTATATATATGCTCACATAAAGATACATAGAGAGAAAATGGAATATACTGATAAATCATATACATCACTAATATAAATTTGATTGGTGTGAGAGTAGGTACCCTCTTCAGAAGGAGAAACCCAGAAAGAAAAAGCCTTCATACATATAAAAGTTTACTTCCTTTGTTTTACCATTATCTGGTCCCCTATAATCTAATTCATGTCCACCAATTTGCCCTATCCTGGGAAAACTTAATAAAGACAAACTTCAACCCATCTCTTTGCCAAAGTTATCTCAGACTGCAAATCAATGATGGAGGAATTTCTTCATTCCATAAATATTCATGGAGGGTCTGTTATGTCTCAGGCACCTTATTACCACGTTGGATGGCAGGAGGTCAATACAATCAAGGTCAGATTTTCTGTCCCCTAAGGGGCTTGCAGTCCAGGGAGTAACAAGCAGATAACAACTAACCACACAGCTAGCATATTTTATAAGGACTCATTAGGGTGCTACAGATACCTAGAGGAAGGGCATCTCACCTAGTCTGGGAGGTGAAGTCAAGAAGGCTTCCTGGGGCTTCCCTGGTGGCGCAGTGGTTGAGAGTCCGCCTGCCGAGGCAGGGGACACGGGTTCGTGCCCCGGTCCGGGAAGATCCCGCATGCTGTGGAGCAGCTGGGCCCGTGAGCCATGGCCGCTGAGCCTGCGCGTCCGGAGCCCGTGCTCCGCAACGGGAGAGGCCACAACAGTGAGAGGCCCGCGTACCGCAAAAAAAAAAAAAAAAAAAAAAGAAGGCTTCCTGGAGGAGGTGATGTCTAAGCTAAGTCTTGATGGATGACTGACTAGGAGATATCTAATTAAGAAGATTTCTAATCAGAGTGAGAAGCATGTGATGTGCAGAGGTCAGTGGGTAAGGGGTTGATCATGGATCTCTGGGGGAGTGGTATTTTATCCATTTACCACTGAATAAACTAAGTACACGTGATGGAAAAAAGATTAACTTCAGAGTTTAGGAATACCAGAGAATAATCATTCCTTTTTCATGAACTTCTTCAATGCAATGAAGGTTGAAGTGGTAAATGTCATGCTTTATAGTTAGTCCTGATTCATTCAAGCTGACCTTTACAAGTTGCTTATTCTCTCTGAATTGAACTTGGTTCCTCATCTATAAAATGGAGATAATTGTACTTAACATACAGCTGTTATAAGTGTTATTCTGGAATTTAAAATGTGAAATATCTTGCTTCCCACCTGCCACAAAATAGACACCAGAGTAACTGTTAATTCATGTCCTAAAAACAGTTGCCTCATTCTGAATAAGAACCTACATCACTCATACCAAATCCTTCTCAACCAGCTTTCTCAAAACTTTGTCAACATCATTTAAAGAAAATATGAGCACACCTTCCATTATCTGAATATTTATATATTTATAAATTGTAGGATGTACAACCATATTACTATGGCACAGTATGTACATTATAAATCCTATACCAAAACAGAAATTTAAAGGCTGAGATGAAAAGTTAATATAAAGAGAAAGACTATCATCTTGCATACCCTTAGGATGCATATACCCACCTTGGAGAAGAACATGAGCTCCTAGACAGAAAAGACCTAAACTCATTTATTCATGTAGCACCTAGCAGCACAGACCAAGTACAGTCAGCCCTTTGTATCTGTGGGTTCCACATCCATGATTCAACCAACAGTGGATCGAAAATATTTGAAAAAAAAAGTTCCAGAAAAGTTCCAAAAAGACTAGAAATTACCACACCAGCAACTATTTACATAGCATTTACCTTGTATTTACAACTATTTACATAGCATTTACATTGTATTAGGTATTATAAGTAATCTAGAGATGGTTTAAAGTATATGGGAGGATGTGCATAAGTTATATGCAAGTATTGGGTTGGCCAAAAAGTTCGTTCAGGTTCTTCCGTAAGATGTTATTTTATATAAGTGACTTGAGCATACTCGAATTTTGGTATCCACAGGAGTCCTGAACCCAATCCCCCAACCAACCAACAACTATACTAAACAATGTGCACAAATTGAAGAGATAATACTGGGATATTAGGAAAAAATTACAAAACTGGTGGCCTCAAAATGTCACTACCTGTCCAAACCAGGTTTTATAGTTTTAATTTTAATATATATTTTAATAATAATAAAAGCTTAATATAGTAGAAATGTTAAGTAACCAAAATGTAACTGTCTCCCTTTCCAGATGTTTGTGGTAAGTAGTTAATATATATATATTTTTTACTGAAGTATAGTTGATAATATATTTCTTTTTTACTGAGCAAATACTAATAACAACCATTTGCTGAGTACTTATAACAGGCAGACACTATGCTAATCATTTCACATATTTTTTCTTATTTGGTCCTTGCAGTAATCATGGCACTGCACTGCATCTCTCTAGAAGACACTGAACATATTTTAGTGTATGTTAGGGGCCTATAAATCATGGCCTGCAGACCAAATCTGGCCCACTGTCCGATTCTGTAGCGTCTATAAGCCAAGAATGATTTTTACATTTTTAATTGGTAGAAAAAAATCAAAGGAAGAAAAAATGCTTTGTAGCACATGAAAATTATATAATATTCAAATTTCAGTGCCCATAAATGAAGTTTTATTGGAACATAGCCATACCCATTCATTTATGCATTATGTATAGCTGCTTTTGCACGACAATAGCAGACTTGATTAGTTGCAGTAGAGAACAAATGGCCCATAAAACCTAATATATTTAGTGTCTGACCCATTACAGGTTTACAATATGCTGACCCCTAGTGTATGTGAATGGAGGCCCCTGGAATTATGCAGGTTGGGAGTGCAGGGTTGTAAGTCACGGTCCAGGTAACAATCCTATATGGAAATGGAGGCTCAGAGAGATTAAGTCATTTGTCCATGCTATTAGGAAATGGCAGAACCAGAGGCTTTTAGGGCAGATTTTTAAGGCTGAAATGAGCCCCTGATTCTACATAGAGTTCAGACCCTTTTTTTCTGATGGTCTCTTCTGGCTATATGATTATGAGCCACTGCCAATACAACTTCCCCACTGCCTCCTTGGTCTTCTCTGTGCTCTCATGCCCAGATTTCAATATCTTTATGGCTAACGACAGGGTAGAGTGGGGAAGGGGTCAATGGAACAAAAGCACAATTCACTCCTTCATAGCTACCTCCATGAGTCTCTCAAAGGCACTCTTGGCCTCTGAGTCTTGAGACTCTGCCGCCTCTGGCTGAGCTGAAAGTGATGAAAAGGACATGTGATGGAATGCTGGAAACCTCATTACTGGCTCTTTGCCTACAGAAACTCAGCCAGCTTATCTTCTTTCCCAAGGAACTTCAAACTTACACTGGCTCAGCTGGTTCTTTCCAGGTGCCTTTAACAAACTGTTCTGCCCAGATGAGATCAGAAGTCAACAGACCAGAATCTGCATATACTTTTCTATCCTGGAGCATATGTCCCTTTTTCCTAACCCTCATTGTTAGAAATCCTCCTAGGATCTCAGCCACTCCTGGGTTATAATCTGGATACTGTAAAACACCAAGTCACAATATTTCTTCCTGGACAGTATCCCGGAGGGCCAGATACATTAACATAATTTCTGTGGCTGCCCAATTACAGCCAGAATTTCACTTCTAAGCAAGAACAACTAACACTGGCAAGGCATCAACTATGTAAAGTTGTGGGAACAGCTTTCACATAGGCTAATCTCATTCAATCCTCCCAGCAAACAGATTCATTATTCCCACTTTATAGATAAAGACACTAAGACTCAAGAGGAATTAAGCAGTGCATACTTTGTGTGCACCTGGTAAGTGGTAGGCTTTAAACCTTGATATCTCTGACTTCTAAGTGCCTATCACTTTAGTAAAGGAGTCCTCCATGAAAAAGTTAGGGTTTTTTTTGCCATGATATTCATTTAAAAGCAAGCAAACAAATATCCCTTCCACCTCTTTCCCAAAATCTCTTTCCCAAACCATGGTGTAATTATTCTTTATAATTGGGACACAGAATAGTATGATAGAGTTCAGTGAGAGGCAGGGTTTAAATTTACTGGCAAGTCATTTAAGCAACCAGATCCTCTGTAAATCTGTAAAATGGGAATAACAACCTGTCTACCTTGTACGGTTGTTGTGAGGATTATATAAAAGAATATAGCACTGCATTATATATGAAATGTTCAGAATAGGCAAATCCATCCATACAGAAAAGAGATTGGTGGTTGCGTAGGGTTGCAGTGGGGGCGGGGAGATGCGAGGAAATGGGGAGTGATTGCTAACGGGTATGGTGTTTGGGAGGCGATAATGAAAATGTTCTAAAATTGATGGTGGTGATGGTGTCATGATTCTGTGAATATACCGAAAATCAATGAATTGTATACTTTAAATGGGTGAAAAACATAGTATATGAATTTTAAAATAATGTAGATAAAGTGCTTATTAGCACAAGGCCTGACACAAAGTAAATGCTTTATAAATGTTAGTTGGTCATAATTGTTTCGAGGCAGAAACTGGTTGGTTCACCCAACTCATTTCCTCTTCTGGAACACAAAACTAGACTCCACCCTAGATATTAGGTGCGGCCATCTGTCTGAGCTCTGGCCAAGGGAATGTGAGTTCTGGCCAATGAAATGGAATGGGCCTGGCCTATAACAACATTTCCCCAGCAAGCCTTCAACTTCTCTTTCCCTCCCACCAGCTTGATGCAAATGAATCCTTTGACCTTGGAAGCCACACGTTGAAAATGGAGGGGCCACAGCATGGAAAAAGTCCCTGAATCACTGCCAAGAGGAGAGTTAAGACAAGTTTTGAACTTCATGAGGAAGAAAATAAACTTCTATTATGTTTAAACCATTATTCATTTTAAGAGTTGACTGTAACAAGAGCTTGTATTATTGTAACCAATACATTATTGTTACATGTACTCTTCCAAATTGTCTGAAATAAACTGACTATGGATTGGCTGACCGTGTTAGGTCTGGGGTCCCGAGGGCATACAGGAAAGGCTGTCTGGCAAAAACATCCATTCCTTTAATGCTGTCAAACAATCATTGGACAGTCTGGAGAAGGGTACATAGCTTCTAATTAGCTTTTCCAACTTGGGGAAGCTGAGTCCTTGTTCTGTCCCCCAGTCCCTTCGTGAACAGCAGGCAACATGCAATCAGACCATGAGTGGCAGGAGGGTGTGGAGAAAACTCAGGCTGCCCTGAGCCTGCCACTCTGCACTGCTCTCCTGCTCTCCTTCATGGAGGACGTGTACCCCACCCTCTTCTCCTCTGACAGAAGGGAAAAACAATACAAATCAAAGATGTGACCCAAAGCAGATCATGTACCACCCTTGCACAGTGTTTTTTAAAGCAGTATTCTTCATGCTTTAAATGTGGAAGGCAGAGAGCTTTTGGCTCTCCTGGTGAATAACGCCAAAATATTTGATTGTTATTGTCTCTCATTCAGAAGATTCGCTGTCAGAAGGAAGAGCTCTGAGTCATGCCTTAGAAAAAGGTGAATAGAGGATATGCATCCACAACCAAAGGTGGCAGAGTGAAGAGAGGACACTCACTGGGGCAAGGGGCTCTCAGGTTTATGAGCCTCTTCCCTCTGTCAGATGGGGCCAACAATGCCTTTCCAGGCACACAGTAAGGACCAGTGGCAATGAAAGTGAAAGTGCATTCAGATCTTATAAAACTAGGTGATGATTCCCAAGTATTTACCGTGAAGTCCTTTTACATAGCTTGTTTAATCTTCTCAACAAGCTTTAACAAGCTTGTTACATGAGTAATAAGCTCCACTTATGAGATAAGGAAACTGAGGCTCAGAGAGGTTAACATAGCATTCCCATGATCACCCACGTGGTGAGCAGCAGAGCCCGGACTCTAACGGGGACCTGATAGACACCGAGAGCTCACATCTCTAATCACCATACCTTTCCTGACTCTGAACAAATGAAATGTGTTATCAAGGTGAATGGCTCTTTTACTGGAGAATCCAGGATGCCCAAAGCCAAGAGGCCGACCCCTGCTTATTGCATAGGCAAAATGTTCATAAGGCTGCTTGCATTCAGGCGTATGAAGTGCCTAAGAGAATAATGAAACAGATGGGAAAAGGAAGAACAAAGGCCATTGTCCTGGGCCCCAGAGACTAGCCTGCCTAAACATGATTCAAAAAGTTTTCCATGAACTCAGACCTCACAGATGTTGAATATCAGATCATCGCAGGTAGAAATGTGAACTTCCAGTTATAAAGCATGTCTTCTTGCTAAAAATCGCTTCCCTCCCCCAGGACAAACTCATAAAGAAAGAGAAAAGAATCTGAATTTCTCTCTGCTTCCTGTTTGCCAGGAGGTTTCTTTTTCCCTTCAACTGCAAGGTCCCATTGTTTCTCTCATTTCTTCTTAGCATGCTCTATTTAAACCAGATGGAGCAGTAGCATTTTGAAGCTGGTTCTGAAGCCCAGGGGACACGCATCATAAATAAATAAACAAATGAACAATTCAGCAATTGGTAGGTCAGGCAGGAATGAGTTTTAACAACTGAACTGGAAAAGTAGCTGAAAATCTACTCCTTGATGAAAGATCTGAATGTGCCCCAAGTCCTCTCCACTCAACAGGTAACCACACTGCCTTCTTTCAGTGAATCAGGGGCTAGAGAGCACGCAGCAGTGGGGAGGCAGTTACAGAGGGCTCCACAAAAACATTCAGTGGGCCTCTGGCCACTCTGCGTTACCAACATGCTGACACAGTATCCCACGGATGCTGTGAAATATTCATTCACCGCCTATAAAAGCAAGACATTTTCAAGTGCTGCTTTTCTTTAAATACACTCTCCTTCAGGTCTTACATAATCCAACTATCATCCCATGTGAGGCTTAATTTAAAGGAAACCATACGTTGAGTTAATTCACTGTGAAGGGTTATGGAAGTTATATTTATTTCAGAGAATCAGCAGCTGTGTAACAGGGTGTCTAATATATGCCTAACCTACTGCCAGGTTCTGGAACACAAATATGAATAGGATCCAGTCTCTGTCCTTAAAAAGTTCACGGCCTCCTCAGAGACAGAAGTGTTCAAAAAGTAAGCGAAAGAAGTGTTACAGGTATTAAGGTAGAAAAAAGTTTGTGAAGTGTTTAGTCATCAGCTCTAATGAGGGAAGGAGTATGTGTGGGGAGGGGCAGAGGACAGAGATTAGGGTTCGATAAAAGAGAGACCCCTGTCTGTCCACCAAGAAGACCCTAGAAGCTGCTGTCAACCAAGGAGACAAGATGAAACAGTGGTAGAGAAAGCAGGAAAAATAAGGGCAGCCGTGCACAGTGTCATGAAACAATTAAAGATTAGGGGTCACTGGAGACACTTGAACCTGGCTGGGAAATGGGCTCTGAGGGAGAGAAATGAGAGGCAGGCCTGGGGGTTGGGGCAGAGCCTTTGCTGCCCTGTGGGTCATGTGAAGGAGTGTAGACTCTAGACTTAAACAACAGAGTAAGCATGATCTGATCTGCACTTTAGAAGATCACCGTGGCAACCACGTGGAAGACAAGCTGGAGATGTAGAGGATGGCAGTGGAGAGAACAGTCAGGAGCCTAGAGCAGCAGTCCAGGTGGGAGGGATAGGGCCTGATCTCAGGCAGCAGCAGTGGGGATGTAAAGAAAGGGAAAGAGGGCAGATGTCAAGAAGGTAGAAATCTGGGCTGGAAATAATGAAATCTGGATTCTAGTTGCAGTGTCACTACAGTCTCTCTAGGGACCTTACACAAGTCCTTCCTTTTCAGGACCCTGTTTACCAACCTATCAGGTGAGAGGGAGACATTTTTGTGGCTGTAGGAGAAGGCACCTTATTCGTGTGTTTGGTTATTATTTATTCATTGGGTAAGTCAGTCAGGGAAGACACTCATTCCTTGATTCAAATTTGGGGTCTTGCTATGAAAAAGCAAAGTGGTAGCACAATGAACTCAAACAAGGGAAAGATGAGACTTGAAATCCGTAAGCACTTGCTGATCACGAATTAGGTGCAAAATGTGCATCACCATGTGCTATAGATAAGATGTAAATGGAAATGATGAAGACATGGTCTCTGCTCTTTGGGAGGGAAATGAAGCAGCCTGTGATTAATTCAATTCAACAAATACTGACTGAATGCCTATGTGCAGAGGATTATGCCTATACATAGAGGAATAAGACACAGTACCTGACATGGAACTCACAGTCACAAGTGGAAGAAGTGCTATTGCTATTAGACAGTTGCAAAGCACTGTGGGAGCCCAGAGAAGAGAATCTGTACTAAGTCCATCTTTGATCTTTGTCACAGAAAACAGAAGTACGAATGCCCCTTTCTATGATCCAAGGCTGCTAATAGCTCCCTTCATGAAAGCAGATGAAACAAGAAGTCATTCGCTTTAAATAAAGAAGATCTTTCCACAGGTGAGGTCCTATATTAGGTGTTCCATAGGAGAGCAACAAGACACGCTCTTTGCCCTCAAAGAAATCACAGATCAGTGTACATAACATTTTGTATTGTAGGAGGAGGAAGCAGAAGGTTGGATTCTACTCTTTCTATCAAGCAATCCAAAATGCCTTGAATAGCACCTAGCATACAGTAGGTGCTCAGTAAAGGTTCAACTAAAGTGAACAATATCAAATTTGCTACTTAAAGAAAGAAAATGAAGTTGACTCTAAAATAATAACACATACTTGACATTTAATTATCTAAAGAATTCACTTAGGAAAAATTACTTTTATGTAAGAACTCACGAGTAATTAATCAAACCACATGCAACTGGCTTGTTGTAATACTAATTCAAACAGGTCTACATTCTCAAAGTGTTGGGAAGCAGATGGCATCTAATTTGTTTTAAGAGGCTTTGACTGACCACACTTGGTGCTTCCAGCCAGGATGAGTTCAGTTTCTGAAGCTCTCAAAAAATTAAGAGAGAAATTAACTCCTAACCCCTTAAATAAAATAAGTGGTTTCTAAATATCTAATCTGGAAAGATCATACTTGGGAATGGTCTTGTTTAGAAAGAAATGGTGTGTATTAGGGGTATGGAAGGAGAATTCCACCAGTAGCCTGGCTAAGAAAAGCTGGTGACTTGACAAATGAGATAACATATGTAAAAAGCTTTGAAAAAAAGTAAAGGTGCTAACAGTGCAGGTGGGATTAAAAAAGAACATGCACCACACTGTGATATTTTTTTCTTAAACAGAGAGACGCAGAACACTGAGATCCATCTGGAGGAAATTACGACATGTAATTTAAAATCTCTGACCAGTAAGAAATGATTCTAAAGGACTCACAATAGGCTTGGCTCATGGACTCTGCACTCTCCTATAGGTGCAGAGGTGGCCACCCTGTTGCTTACCATTGGGGAGAGAAAGTTATGGTGAAGCACAGTGATTTCACCTAAGGGCTTTTGGTCACTTTTCGCTTGGGTTGACATCTGGCTTCTGCCACTTACTAAGCTGTTAAGACCTCAGACAAGGGACTTCCCTGGTGGCGCAGTGGTTAAGACTGCGCGCTCCCAGTGCAGAAGGCCCGGATTCGATCCCTGGTGAGGGAACTAGACCCCACATGCATGCTGCAACTAAGAGTTCACATACCAAAACTAAGGAGCCTGCGAGCTACAACTAAGGAGACTGCTGGCCGCAACTAAGGAGTTGGTGAGCCGCAACTAAGGAACCCACCTGCTGCAACTAAGACCCAGCATAACCGAATAATAAAAATAAATAAATAAAGACCTTGGACAAGTCACTTAACTTCACTTAAGCCTCAATCCCCATCTGTAAATGAAAACAATAATGCCTATCTCATAGGGCTGTTATGGAGAGTACATGAGACAATAGATGTAAACAGCTTAGTACAGTGGCTGGTATATAACAAGCATGGTAACTTTTACTAGTATTATAGTTTTATATTATAGTTAACTATTAGTATTATAATTACAATTACTGAAAGGGAAATTTTCTTTCCAAAATTGGCTTAAAAATGTGTTTCAAACATTTCTGAGACTGAAATAAAATATATGGGTGATGAATTTGCAGAAATGAGAGTAGGCATTTCATTTTAATATAATTGTACTAAAGAACACAGCAGAATCTTGTGCCAATCACAAACCCTTTATCATAGTAACATTACTTCATGAGTGAACCCGGATGTATGCACAGTGTCTTATTAACTATGTACTTAAATGTGCCACTTGGTAACACAGGTCTCCTCTGAATGCTATTTAATGATATAATACAAAGAACAGCCTAGAAGGACCTTGATTTGAATCTCACCTCTGTCACTCAATGACTGTGTGAGCTCTAGCAAAACAAAAACCCTTCTAAGTTACCACATCTATAAAATAAGGATAATCATAGTTTGTACACCTTTTAAAGAATTACATGAGATCATCATCACCACACCACCATCATCACCGCCACCACCATCATCATCATCTGATCATCTTTACTGAGTTTTTGCTATGTGCCAAGTTCTGGCAGGCTTTACTAAATTATCTCACCCTCACCCATGTTGCCTTCCAGAAGTATGATTGTAAAGTCAGGGTCTGCAGCCAAGAGTTCAGAACCAGCCAGATGGGATCAGTTCAGTTGACAGGCAGAGGCTGCTAAATGATGACCAAAAATATCAGTAGCTCTCACTGCTTTAGACGATAGCCAGGTCTTTGACAGGTAGGTAGTGGGCTGCAGACAGAGGTCAAGTTGGGCAAGGAAAATAGTTCTGAATGTACACAAACATCAGACACTTTGGGACCTGCAGTCAAACCTCAAGTTTCCAAGGCTTATCACAAATAACTACTCCCAAAGATGTCTAGAACAGACATCTAAAGGGGTCCCAATAAAGGCAGACATGAGCAGAGGGATACGACCCCAAATATGTCAAACAGGATGAAAAGGATGAAGAGAAAAAAACAAAGCACATCAACTTGCTCCACTCTAAACAGTACTCACAAGACTCAGATCAGGGCCTTAGGGAGGAAGTATGAAAGGGAGCAGAAGCAGGGGGCTGCTGAACTGGGGAAGCACTGTGGCCTTTATTTCTTTGTCAAATGATCTTCAGATCTCTGTGACCCTTGTGGTCAGAGGCAGGTGGCATAGGGGAATTCTATCTTTCTCTTCACTTTAAGAAAGTTATTTAACCTTGTGGGCTCTGGTTTCATCTTGAAAATTGGTATAATAAAATTATGGTACAATTTACATTGGGTTATTATGTATTTGTAAAAAATAGAGAAGCTTTCTATGTACTGACATAAAAAGCTCTCCAAGACACATCAATAAGTAAAAAAAAAAAAAAAATAGTGCAGAAGAGAGTGTATAGGATGCTTCCTTTGGTGTGAAAGAAAGGAGGTAAAAGAAAAAAAATATGTGGGCTTCCCTGGTGGTGCAGTGGTTAAGAATCTGCCTGCCAATGCAGGGGACACTGGTTCGAGCCCTGGTCCAGGAAGATCCCACATGCCGTGGAGCAACTAAGCCCGTGCGCCACAACTACTGAGCCTGCGCTCTAGAGCCTGTGAGCAACAACTACTGAGCCTGCGTGACACAACTACTGAAGCCCGCATGCCTAGAGCCCGTGCTCCGCAACAAAAGAAGCCACCACAGTGAAGCATGTGCACTGCAATGAAGAGTACCCCCAGCTCGCCGTCACTAGAGAAAGCCCGTGCACAGCAATGAAGACCCAACACAGCCAAAAATAAATAAAAATAAAATTAATTAATTAAAATTAAAAAAAAAACACAGGAGGGAAAATACTGAGATTCTTTAAAAAAAAAAAGTGTGTGTGTATATAATTTGCTGTATTTGTAAAGGAAACTCAAAAAAATACACAAAAAACTAAAAATAGTGGTTAAGTATGTGGATGAGAAAAGGGGAGGAAAAAACTTTTCAACAAGTACTTTAGAAAAATCAAAAATTTAAATTATTTTAAATAATAAATTGAAGATACCAATTAGTATATATATCATAACACTGTTTTAAAAAGTAGATGAACTCATGTATTTAAAGAGCTCAGTGTGACGCCTAACACATAGGAAGCATTAAATACACATTAGTGGGGATTATCATCTCTTTTTGAGAAAGGAGGAAGGAGCTCTTCCTTGGCCTCTACTTTCAGCTCAAGGGCCAAAAGAGTTGGAGACAAGTTGCAGGAGCCTGGCTACTGGGGCTGTCACTGGGGCTTAAGGAGCAGAAAGGCACCAGTGACCTGGCTTCCTCCCTGGTCATCCAGCCCTGTTCCCTGGGGTTCAGGGGAAAAGGCTCACCCAGAAATAAAGATGGAGCCTTTACCCAGGAACTATAACACAGTAGACTAAAGTACGGAAAGACAGAACTACAATTCCAACACAGACTAGATCTGTGCATGACTCCAAGGGTTAGAAATGATTTAAAAACAGGCATGCCTCAGAACAAAACATGAGAAAAGATGAACAGATGTCAATGAAATGTCACTTTCTTCTACTGTGCTGCTAAAAAAGGTTTCTATGTCCTTAAGGTATAAATCTCAGTGGATTAATTGGAAATGCCACAACGGAATGAGAATAATAAAAGTAAAAAACTGACTCTGAATAGGTCCTTTATACAGTCACAAAATTAATAATCTACATTTCTTTTATTCCCATCTGCACTGAAAAAAGATTTAATAATCAGATACAAAATGTAAGAAATTATCATGAATCACAAGTATTCAGGTATCGTAACCTAAACAATTGTTCTAGTGTTGCCTGTTTTACCTAGGGTTATGCTAAGTGGCTGACAAAATAAAGACTCTAAATCTTACTTCCTTTAGGATTAAAACACATAGTATTTGGAACATAAAAAAGTACCATTTTAAGCACTTGTTGGGGAAATAGCACACAACAGGATGTCTTGATTTTGTTAGATGCTTCCTTTAAGTAGGTTCTATAAAAGGAGCAAGCAGGCAGGGGTCCAGGAGATGGTGATGAGGCACCCCTTGTGAAGCTGCCATATTGTTAGCTATGGTAGTTAAGAATTCCAGCTCAGAAAGTAGACAGATTTGAGCACAAATCCTAATTCTATCAATCATTAGTTGAATAACTTCAGGCAAGTTACTTAACCTTGCTGAACTTCAATTTTCCCATCAGTAATATAGAGATAAATACAACTTCTACCTTATAGGGGTGTTTTGGGGATCAAAAGAGAGAAAGTATTTAAGACGCTTAGCACAGTGCCTGGCATTTACTAGACAGTAGATGATCAGTAAATGTCAGCCCTTATCATTATCATCTATCTTTTCATTCATTCATCCATCCACTAAACTATTATTGATGAGGGACCATTTCAGGTCAAGCTTTGGGTTAGGCAAAGGAAATCCAGGAAGAATAAGACAAAGTCCCTGAACACAGGAAGTTCTCAACGCAGCATGGGGAGAGGAACAAAAGAAGGCACTACCTACGGCCTAGGGAATCTTATGATAGAAATCAGCACTAGGCAACTGAGGCATAAAGAGTAAGCACTACAAGGATGAGGAAGGGGCTTCAAGGAGGAGTTGATGCTTGATATAGGGCTTAAAGCATGTATACATACAAGCCATTTGGAACAAAGGCAACAGACAGGCACAGACACTGGTACTAGTACAGAGGGGCAAGAAGAAAGGTGTGAACAGGTTCCAGGGAATGAATAAGCCAGGCTGAGGTAAGGTCAGAGAGGGCCAGAAGGTTCATCACCATCACATAGGGCTGAGTATATAAAAAAGTTTCTGTAATTTGGTGTGTTTGACAACTCTTCTTTAATTAGAAGTTGAGAGACAGTCAGCACTGTCCTGCCAGGGTAGTATCTCAAGAGTGTTCCATATTATTATGGTGAGAAGATAATTTTGTACTACCTTTGCCAAGCTTAGAATTTATCTGCTGAAAGAGTAGCTTGCCTGATCTTGCCAGGAACTTATCCTTCTTTGCAAACTCAGTGTTGGCTTGAATTAAGAACTTGTCAGCAATTCGCCCCTCCCCCCACTTTTATTTTGCTTACAAATCTCTTAAATAGGTAGTTTACTTCAGTATAAAAGAATTTAAGTGTCAGTATTGGTTAAAAAATATATATTTTTTGAAAGGGGATGTTGTGAAATGGAAGGGATCGAGACACAAAAAATTTCAAATATCTTCTGCTACTTAACAATGATGTAAAGTTGGGAATTTCTTTTAACCTTTGGGAATCTCAATTTCTTTATCTATAAAGAGGTAGAATTCAACCCATCTCATGAAGTGGAATAATTAATGCCAAGTATCTACTACCAGGTCTGACACAGCTCTGCAGATGGTGGCTATCATTACTGCCTATAAAAGTAAAGTAGGTGATTTGGACAGCAGCCTTGCAAGACAGAAATCTGAGTCTGTTAAGGCAGAAGATGTGGGTGGAGGTGGAGGAAGCCAGGTCAACTTGCACCTCTAAATTGTACCATGCTCTGGCTGGGCAGGACCCAGTGAAAGCTCTACTTCCTGTGTGTTGAACAGAAGTTGGAGACACTCTGATCTCTCTCTCTCTCTCTCAGTACAATGAAGCTTCACAGACCAATAAAGGTTAACCAAAGTATTTTCTTTCAGAAGTTTTCAAGTTACTTCAGGTCTCCAGAGCTGAAGCAGTAGGAAGAGTTAACAGATGAGGCTTGTTAAATACAAGCAATTTTTCTGTAGTCCATACAAATGTACTTAGGAGAGTATGTGATGCAAAGAGAGCAAATGCACTCTGTTGGTAAGAAATTGCAGTTCTTCCCAAATGCACTATAAATGATAACATAATGATGCACCAATCCAGACCCCAGTGGGGAAAATACATTATCTTCTATGGTACATCTGTGCTGTTCAAGTGTTTTGCAGACATAACTGAACTCTCATCAAGCCCTAGGAAAATCACATGCTCTTACCTTTAATCCAGTATCTTTAACTGGTAAAACGTATTACCTCTGTAGCCTATAAATGTGTTTATAATGAAGGTCACTTATGATGGACTATAAAGGGAATCTCTCCTAACAACACATCACAGTGACTTCCCTGGCAGTCCAGTGGTTAAGACTTCACCTTCCGATACAGGGGTGTGGGTTCAGTCCCTGGTCGGGGAGCTAAGATCCCACATGCCTTGTGGCCAAAAAAAACAAAACGTAAAACAGAAGCAATACTGTAACAAATTCAAAAAAGACTTTAAAAAGTGACTTTGCTAACGGGGAGCTTTCTAAAAACAAAACAAAAAAACCAAAATAACACATCACAGAAATCCCATAATCTGGATCCTGTAAACCCACTGATGAAAACAAATAGTGACCAAGAAACAAAATGGTACTTTTTTAACCTAGGTACTTGAACTGCAATATTTAATGAAATAATACACATGAAAATCTCAGAAAAAAATTAGATTCCAAATAATCTGTCATTTCCATGCCAACTATCTTGAAAAGGCTTGATTTTTAGAGGAGGGGCAAATGTTACCATCCCACATAAATGACCCATAACATCTAATACTCATCCTGACAATATTATAGTGAAAAAAAAATCAGAAACAACCTGAAAGTTTAATAATGGCAAATTGACTAAACCAATAGTGTCAATTCCACACAATGGAATCCTAGATTTCTTTAAAATTCACTTTTACCAAAAAAATTTAAAAGGACATGAAGAAATGATCACAAAACACTGTTAAAAGACAAAAGAGGGGGACTACTCTGGTGGCACAGTGGTTAGGAATCTGCCTGCCAAGGCAGGGGACAAGGGTTTGAGCCCTCGGCCGGGAAGATCCCACATGCCACAGAGCAACTAAGCCCATGCGCCACAACTACTGAGCCTGTGCTAAAGCCCACGAGCCAGCGTGCCTAGAGCCAGTGCTCTGCAACAAGAGAAGCCACCGCAATAAGAAGCACGTGCACCACAACAAAGAGTAGCCCCCACTTGCCCGCCGCAACTAGAGAAAGCCCTCGGGCAGCAAGAAGACCCAACACAGCCTAAAATAAATAAATTTATTAAAAAAAAATAAAAGAGGTTATCATCTTACTATATACGTATGATTCCAATTTCATAGAATATAGAAAATTGTAAAGACCACAACAAAGTCAATAGGTATTATTTTCTGTTTTTTTTCTTATTTACTGTTATAATTAGAAAAGCCCAATTAAAATTCTTTTAAAATATTTAATCTTCTAAGTAAAACTTTGGTGGGCAGTGGAGGTGTGGAAAAGAATGCATCTGAAAACACGAAAAATTTTGCTGACATTAAAAATGTTTGTAACATATGTCAAATAACATTGTTAAATACTTACCTATAATATAACTAAAATGAACCAGGATAGGAAGGTTTACATATAATATAACCCACCCTACATATTTCATGGACAGAAACAGGACTGAAATAAAATGAGCCAAAATGTCAAACAGTGTTGTCTCTGAGGAGTAAAAATTATGAATAATTTCTTTTGTCCTCTTTCTTTTTTTAACATGCTTCTTTCCGTCTCTTCCAAATTTTTAACCATGAACATGTAATGCCATTATAATCAGAAAAGTTACTTTTTAAAAAAAGTTATAACTTAGCAGGAAAAAAATTAACCTAACCTTAAAGTTATACAGAATAAACTTCTGACCCTCTGACTCCAAATCTATTTTACTTTCCATACTGCTAACATATAAAAAAAACTATGTAAATCTAAGAAAAAAAAATGCCTACATCAATTAAATAAGGTAGAAACATTCAGTCTCTACTTAACTCCATTGTTATTTTTTAAATTGTGTCATTAAAAGACCTACAAATCCCCTGGTAATTAATTCTCTTTGCGAAAAAAAACAATAACAAAAACAGACTCAAAAGCATATAAAAGCTTATTTATATGGAAAACTAGATCTAATGCTTTAAAGGCAAAGGAAAGTAGATTTGCAGTCATTATACAAACCAACAAAATTTTCTTCACTTAAAAATTCATTCAGGGGGCTTCCCTGGTGGCAGAGTGGTTGAGAGTCCGCCTGCCGATGCAGGGGACATGGGTTCGTGCAGCGGAGCGGCTGGGCCCGTGAGCCATGGCCGCTGAGCCTGCGCGTCCGGAGCCTGTGCTCCGCAACGGGAGAGGCCACAACAGTGAGAGGCCCGCGTATCGCAAAAAAAAAAAAAATTCACTCAGTAATTTTTATTAAGCTCTTATTCCATGTTAGGTATTGTTCTAGGTGCCAGGGATATAAGGATGTCTACAGATGGGATTAGAGATCATGCATTCCTTTCACAGGACATACTAAAGCAATGGCTAGATGACCAGTTAGCAAAGATGTCATGTCACAGAGGGGATCCAAATGTGTGAGGTGGCAATGATCTAGATGCCCCATTTTTTAATCTGGAAACCTCTCATTCCCACTACCCATTCTCCCTCCCTCCCTATGCCCACTTCTATAATCCCTTAGAAAGCAGAGCCTGATTCAAAGGTTGGCATTTTGAGCAGTGATCTCAGGGAAGAGGAGGAACCAGGGAGAGTGAAGAGAGAAGGAGGGAAAGGCAATACCAGGATGTGGCATCGGGCTATTCACTGTTGTGGGTAACTGGGATTCAATCCTCTGGGACCTTTTGAGGAGCATCCATCATGCCATTCAGAACTCTCTCTCCAAGGGGTGAGGAGGGGAGCCTCTATCCACCAGTTCCTCCCACCCCCAGACCTCCAACTGTCAAGAGTTGCCACATGGGGTGTCAACTCCCTTGCACTTCCAGTTTTGTGCATGCTAGACTGGTGAGTGGACTCCTGGGCAGAAAGCAGAGATAGGTGTGGCAGCTGAGGCAAGGTGGTGTCAGGTTACACGTGTGTGAAGGTGGTGGCTGCAGCCAAAAAGACGTGAGGCTGAGCATTCAGATGGCACCACCTGTAATGTTCCTATAAGCCATACGAGGGCATGATAATAATAGTGACTAACATACACTGAACATATAGACATTTTGCCTACATGTTATCACTTAATCCTCCAAATAAACTCCTCCAAAAAGAAATTCTACTTTCATCTCTTTTTTTTTTTTTTTTTGGCTTAAACAAGAGAAATTTATTTCTCACAGTTCTGGGGGCTAGAGGTCCAAGATCAAGGTGTCAACAGGTTTGGCTTCTTCTGCGGCCTCTGTCTTTGCCTTGCAGATGGCCACCTGCTCACAATGTCCTCACATGGACCTTCCTCTTCACACACACCCCTGGGGTCTCTTTGTGTGTCAGAATTTCCTCTTCTTATTAGCACACGAGTCAGACTGGATTAGGGTTCACACTTACAGCTTCATTTTACCTCAGCCACATCTTTAAAGAACTCATCTCCAAATAGTCACATTCTGAGGTACTGGGACTTTAGGGCTTCAACATACAAATTTTGGAGAGGACACAATTCAGCCCATAACAACATGCAAGAGATTTACTAGGGGAAGTATCTGTGAAAGATAAAAGGGAGCAAGGGAAGGCGGGATAGTTAGTCTGAAAACGGTGACACAGGACCCGACGCCTATGAAGGAGAGGGAGAAGACTAAGTAGACGGCATTTCAGCCTGCAGCACAGTTTGAAAAATTCAAGTTAGGCTGATGGTAATCCTTCAGCCAAAGCTGCCCATCAGAGGAGTCCCAAACACCGTGGCAATGAAGATGCATTAGTACTCCTGCCATGTGCAGTCAGTGATAAGTCAGACAATTACAGGTACATAAAGAATTCAGGTTGGGGATCAGTTCTTACTGGTTTCTTTGGGAAGTGTCTCCAGTCCACCCTGACTATTCTGCCACACTTAATTTTGTTCCTGGACCCATGTGCCTAGCTCTCCAAGATGTTTATACACATCTTTTTCAGCTTCTGAATCTGGTTCATTCTCTCTTGTTTTACTACACTCCTTTCCTTTCTGTCTTCTATGGCTCACTTATTATTTTTTTCAGAGGGACACCTGGTTCAACTTTTAATGAAACAATTATTTATTGAACTGAATTGATTATGGGCAAGAAACAGTAGCAGGTGCTGGCTATTTATGCCATAATGACCCACTATCTTGGGAGAAAACAAGCTTTCCCTTCTTATCCAGAATCAGAGCTATCTGCGCACCCTTTCATTTATGATATATAGGACACAAACACATTTACCCAGAGGATTCTACATTCAAGTAATTTTACCACCATATCTGATATTAGTAGGGGCTGCAGAGACCCTTGCATCCCTAGGTGTTCAGGAAATATTATTATGCTTGAGTACCTATATAGGTACACAGGTAATATTCTACCTATGTAGATATATAGGTAATTACTATATATTAATCTCAAAAGAACTTCAAAAGAGCTAGCATAGTGAATTTAACATTTTTCAATAGAAAGGCCACATTAGCTGACCAGAAACCTAAAGGATACCATTCTTTACTCAGAAATCTAACAGATCCCTGAGGGCTGCCACTTGAAATTTCTTTTATGTGTTAAACTTCTTACTGGCTAGGGGCCACAAAACGAAGTTTCTGTTGAATTCGTGAAGGCAAGAAATAAACGATGGGAAAAACAAATATCAATACCCAAAAGGGTTCTTTATTTCTACACTTCCTCTACCACTGGCAATGCCTTGGTCATTTACAAACCTAATCTGGGGCCAAGTTACCAACCTGATTTGAGAGAGACAGGCCTGGAGAGGTTAAGGCCTTGGCCAGAAGTGTATCATTAACCGGAAAGGGAACCCTGGCATTTCCCTTTCCACCAAATGACTTCTTAACCGGCCATCTTTCTTTCTTTTTTTTTTTTTTTTTTTTTTGCTGTATGCGGGCCTCTCACTGCCGTGGCCCCTCCCATGGGGGAGCACAGGCTCCGGACGCGCAGGCTCAGCAGCCATGGCTTACGGGCCCAGCCGCTCCGCGGCATGTGGGATCTTCCCGGACCGGAGCACGAACCCGTGTCCCCTGCATCGGCAGGGGGACTCTCAACCACTGCGCCACCAGGGAAGCCCCGGCCATCTTTCTTGAACACACAATTCATTTACAGTCTTGCTATGAAGCTGTGAAGCTGCTCTCCTACCGTGACTCGGGGAAGGGAAGCAAGAAGCACACACACAAAACGGCACCGTCAGCTAATTTTTCATGAATAACAGAAAGAGCACTGAACAATCTGAATCTCGGATCCAGAGCTGTGGGTCACCAGGTCGAAAACTTGTAGCGGAGACAGTGGGTGGGGGAAGAGGAGTGGAAGGAAATGCAAGTAAAATTACCTTGACAGCGCGGAAACTTGAAGACATTCCTACCGACTAAAACCCACCAACTTTTCTCAACAAACGAGCCATGGGAGGCGTGGGCTGAAGCGAACGGACTCGCCCGCGGCGCCGAATCAGAAGCACCCATCACCGTCACCTTCCAGGTCCAGTCTGGAAGCCCGCGCACCGCACCCTGGGTGGAAGTCCGCGCCGGAGCCGGAAGAGCGCGGAATCCCGCGAGAAGCTGGGGGCGGGGAGCGCGAGGAGAGACCGCCACCACCGAAAATGCTCCGGCGCGGATAGCGGAGCCGGCGAGGGACCTGTCAAATCAGGGTTCAGACAGCCCAACTCTCCGTTCAAGTTCCCCAGTTGCCAATCTTGGGACGGGTTCACACCTTCTTTAAAGAGCTAACTCTCACCACAGGCCTTCCGTTCCGAGCACCCCTAGCAACCACCGGCGATTTAAAACAGAAGAACCTCACCTCTTTTTTAAACACGGAGGAAACAGGTTTCGAGAAGAAGCTAAGCAGTCTGCCTGAGGTCATCCAATAAATGGTGGACTGAAGATGAGGCCGAAGCACCTGCTGCAGAGCCCCAGTATAATACTGCCTCTCCGTGCCTGTGAGCATCCAAACGGCTCCAAGACTGGAAAGCGGAAGTAGGAATCAGTTGCCCTTCACGGTTCCTGTTTCTATATCTGTCTCTGACCACTGCGAGTTCCTTGAGGGCAGAGATTGTACCTGACTTATGCTTATCTCCGGTACCCAGCAGTGCATGAAATATAACAAGGCCCAATGTTTTTTGAGCCTAGTTGATTGTCTGTTCCCCACAGTGGACTGGTGCTTCTTGAGAGCAGAAACCATTGTCTTATTCATCTTTATTTCCCGGCACCCAGCGCATGTTTGTTGACTCTAACAGAAAGGAATTAACTGGAAGGCAGAACACATTGTGGTTAAGAATATGTGGACTTTCTGTCAGATGGGCCTGGATTAGAGCCCCACCTTTGATACTTAATAGCTTACCATCTTGAACAAACTATGTAATAATATCTCTAGGACAGTGCCCTCATCTGTAAAAAGGCATGATACTAAATTGCATTCTCATCACAGGGTTATTGTGACGATTACATGAGATGCATATAAAAACATTCATCATTAGAGCCTGGCAAATGGCCAACATGCAATAAACATTAACTATTATTATCATTACTATAAATTCTATACTGTTAGTGTTTACACTACATTTGGAGTTCCTGAACTATTAGATTCAAGGACCTTTGGAATATCCATTATGACATATATGGGAAAAGTTCTAGAACACAAAGAACCTAGTGGATGGACAATATCTGGCACATAGGTGGTGGTCAAGAAATATTTGTTGAATATTAAATAAAAGAGTGAGCCACATATGCTTTTGGTGAGAATCATCAGCCCACACACTGAAAATGAGTAAAAGCATTAAAGGTTGCTAACTAACATCCAACAGGGAGAAAATGTCAGTGTTCCAAGTTCTGACTATAAACATAGAGGAGGAACAGCTATATAGCCTACAGAAGGTATGAAGCCATAAAACAAGGCCAAAAACTGGGGACTTATTCTCAAGACAATATGATCACAAATTTCTTTTAATATTTGGCCTTGTGTATCCCTCCAAATTAAATATCACTTGTATTTTATGGTCAAAAATTGCTTACTTTGCAATATTTCCTGCCTTGTTTTTATTACAGAACTATATATATTTTTTAAAGTACTGCTTAGTTAATTATAATTTGAGTGAAGACTTTGGGATCTATTTTAGAGACGTTATTTGATGGGATTTGGACCTCAGATTCTGCGGGAGAAATTAGATGATTGAAGGTCAATGCCCAAGGTGGTATGGTGATAGTAAACACTCTCTCCAGGTCATGACAGAAAGACCCAGTTTGCATCCTGGCTCTTCCACATATTAGTTGAGTGACCTTGGGCAAATTATTTCCTGTCTCTGAGTCTGTTTTTTGCAATTTCTAATATGAGGTGGCTGTTGCCCATTTCCCTGACTTCACCTGATAATTTATTGGAAGGACATATGCAGAGTTCCTGGTGTGTGGCACGTATTCAATCACTGCCAGTTCCCATCCTCTTTTAAAGGTAAGAGATGAGCATGACACCTGTGGTAGCTGCCAATAATATTCATTCTCTTAGGCTCCCCTCTCAGTCTAGGGTATGCAGTCCTTCATCAAGAAAGCGTCTTCCTGAGAGGAGGAAACCTTTTTCTCAAATCAGAAGTGCGTATGACCAAATTTTACAAATTTTTTTTTTTTAACAAGACTGCTCATTAGGCAACAAACCACAGTGTAAAGTTCAGCTCAACCTCACCGTGCTTTCTGGCTAGCTAATCTGGGCAGACTTTTAAGTCATATTGGCTGGAAGATGAATATAGTGTTTCATTCGGCATCATTACAAATACCACCCTGGTGCTGGTAATATTCTTTGGACTGCCCATGATGCTGGGTGGCTAAGCTGCAAGTCAAGAGTTTAATTTAGCTTTCTGAGCATCTGCAGGTTTTGTTTTCAACAGAGGACTTCAGGTTACATAACGGTCTTGGCTTCTGCTTCAGAAGGTGAACCCTGACTCTCTAAATTAACTGTCGATATAGATCCTCAGGAGCAGAGCTTGTTGTACCTGGAAGCAATTTCCCCCAAAATCACTTGGAAGGTAACAAGATGGCTCTTGACCTCTTTAGATGCTTGGCAGAAGAAGCAGGAGAAAGAACATTCTAAGCATAACTAGGTAGTCATTAAAAGGAGAGATACAGTCTAGAAATCAGGCTAGGCTTTCTCTTTTCAAACTCTTTCTAACTTTACCCTGATGCTGTCCATACTCCACTGGACTGATCTGTTCCCTGTTACCAGTCACTGTTGTGGGTAGGCATTTTGCCAAGGGTTTTGGAGAAGGGTGTTAACCAAAGGGAAATGTAACATGATGAAAATGGGGCCCCTGGGAGCACATGGACGCAAATGAGAGAGGAATACACTGTTCTGTTTAACACATGCGAAATCAGGTTTGAATTAACACCTAACCCCAGCCCACAAGGTGCTTTCCATCTACTCAAGGGGACAGCACATTTCATTGTGACATGCAAAGTGCTAAGATGAACAATTTTTAGAAACATAGAGGAGGAATATCGGAAGAAGGGGGTAATCAGAGACTAATTAACAATAATATATACAGTTCATATAATATGGGCCTATTTGCAGGTACGGATGATATAATCAAAGCCTGAAGCTGATACAAGGATGTTCATATAGTTAGTATAATTCAGGGCTTAGTCTTGAATCTAAATTTTCTGACTTCAAATCCTGTGTGTTTTCCCAGTAGTGACAGGAAGCCAAGGGCATGCAGAGTGGTTTCATATCAATATGCTACAGAAATGGAACTAAAATGTAAAGGGCTGGCAGGAGGAGGGTGGGGGAATTTGTTTTTAGTGAGTATATGAATTTCTATGTTACAAGATGAAAAAGTTCTAGAAATCTGTTGCACAACAATGTAAGTATACTTAACATTACTGAACCGTACATTTAAAAAATAGCTAAGGTGCTAAATTAATATGTGTTTTCACCACAATAAAAAACCCCTAAAATGTAATATTATACTAATAAAGTGTTATAATAACATAAGTATGCCAATAACTGTCATCGATAATATAATAAATATAACTGATATGTAGAGAGCCCTAACTGCATGCCAGGAGCTGTGCTAAACATTTAACGTGGACTATCTCACTTATTCTAACAGCTCTTTTTGACAAATCCAAAGTTTAGATTAGGTAACATGCCTAAGGTCCCACACAACTAGAGCGTGAGCCAGCCTGACTGTAAAACCATGGCCTCAACAGTCACTTCCCACACAAACTCTCCTGTACTGAACTGTGCAATCGAAGTATGCAATTCAAAATCAGATACACATTCCTTCTTGTCTCGTGCACACATGGAGAACTAAATAAAGATTACAACTCACCAAAGGTCAAAATGAGGTCACTGATAAACTGTTTAAAGGACAGGGTCTATAGATGCTGTGACCACTCTGGTTGGTAGAGGCTCTGCGCTGCTGAGGGTTAGTCAGATAACCAGCCTCCCAGTGTTCCTTCTCATTTAGATACCCCTGTTGCAACATTTGCTTTAGAAGGAGGTCTTCCCAGGTAACGAGATGATGTCTGTCTGTGACCTGACATCAAATGAGTCACTTCACTGTCATCATGTAGCAGGCACCTCAGTATAGATCAAGTTCACCCTGTGGGAGCCCTGAAAGTTTCCTGATGAATTTTCTATTTCTTCTGAAGTAATTGTGTTTAACACCCCAGGCTGACTAATATCAGTGTGTGACCAAGTTAAGTACCGAGCTAGCCAGCTTTTGCAGTTATGAAGGAAGAAAAACAACTGGACAATGAGAAGAAGGTCACTGTGCAAATACCATGTCTCAACTTCAGGCAGAGAGGGCAAACTATGAGCTTGGGGTGTTTCCATTGCCACCTTTGTATTTGGGTTTACAGGGAGACTTGCTAATGAAAGTATGGTCCATGGGCAAGCAGCAGCAGCAAATCACCTGGGAGCTTGTTAGCAACAGAAAACTCAAGCCCCATCCCAGAGCTACAGAATAGGAATCTGCATTTTGAAATGATCCCCTGGTGATTCATATGCACATTAATATTTCAGAAGCCCTGATATTAAAAACGTGCACATCCTTACTTTTAAGAATTTAGTGTTTTACTAAATGTTTAATTGCAAACTAAATTACTGCATAAAAAGGAAATGATAATTGAATATACTAGGCAAGATTATCATACTAGTTTCACAATGCTTTCACATGGTTTTTCTACTTTAATCCTTTTAACAACCTTTATCTCCCCTATCTTCTTACTGATAGAGATATGGTCCAAAGAAGGTAAAAAGATTGCATCTCTAGGGCAGGATTTGAACCTGGCACTCAAGCTCTAGATCCCCAAACTTTCCCTGTAAATCACACTACCTCACTCAACGAATTCAGAAGATCACTCAGAATGGTCAGAAAAAGTAGGACTTGAACTGATACTTGAAGAATGGGTGAGGTTTGCAGAAAAGAAGGATTTCCAGAGCAGAGAAACAGCAAGCACATGAGCACTTGGAGACTGGCATGTGAAAGGAGAAGGCTCTAGAAAATATTTAAATATAGGGGTCATGTCCCCACAAGAGAAACAGGGAGAAAGAATGAAATGAGAGAAACCAGATCATGGAGGGCCTTAAAAGCTAGGCCAAAGGGTGTGGTTATTTGGTAACTCAACATAAGGAATGAAATTTCAGAAGATAAGTTATTCCAGTTTTACTCATTAGGGTTTTCTTGTAGATTTTAGTATGCAATGGTAAATATACTTTAAAAATAAGAGATGGATAAATTCCAAGAAACACATTGGAAACTCTACACTACTGCACATGGCAATTGAACCTTCTGTAATTCTGCACCTGCTTCATCAACTGTTGGCTATATCCCAAGAGACCTGACATCACTGTTTTCTCACAGGGGCACAGAGGATTTGCCAGAGCACTTGAGAATATGTGAGGATGAAGAGAGCATTGGCTAGGAACACAGATGTCTTTTAAGTAGGGCACTGCCTGGATGATTCATCTCTAGCATATCAAAAGAATGTGGAGTAAGTAATGTTGCCAGAGTGGACCTGAAAATATACTATTAGGTCAATGATGTGCAAGTGAGAATGTTTTTCTATGGAGGGTCACATATACAGAGCAAGTTGGTTTTTGAGCAATTTAACAAAACATAGATGGCTGCTGTTTAAATTAAGAACAGGAAACACAAAAGTTAACTGTATATACACTAAAAAAAAGTAGTTTAATAAAATATGAAGATCAAGAAGGAAAATTGAGAAAGAAGAGAAGGGACTAAAATGTAAGTAGATGCCAAGGAAATGGGGAGAAAAGATAAAGAAGGAATAAGAGGAGAAGATGGTACAATGGGAAGATGATTTATTGAAAGTTATTTAGGTTTTTAATATCCATTATCTACTGTAATAATGTTCTAACTCCATGTGGTAGATATTATACCCATTTCACAGAAAAATAAACTGATGCTCCTAGAGACTGAGTAATTTGCCTAAAATTACATTGATGGTAAGTAGTAGAACTGAAATTCAAACATTGAATCCACTTAACCCCTAGGAGGCACTGAAGCCAAACCATGTTACTGAATTCTCTAACATCTGTTTCCTCATCTGTAAAATGAGCTAATACCTGTAAAGCTACTGGATACAGTAAGCTCAACAAATAATAGCTATCAACCCTTTGAAAAGGATTAGTTAGCAGACTACTGATAACTACAGTTCTAAAGCCTCCTTGCCTCCAGGTCCAAGTTTGAGAATCAAAAACTCTCTCTCGGGAATCCTAGATGTTTTGGCAAAGAATCCTCAAATCTACCAGGCACCAAATATTCCCTAGACTGAATCAACAATGTCTCCTACATATACGTCCTACTAAATGTTAAATGTACATAGGTTACACTGTGACTAATTAAATATACATCAAGTTTAATTCCATGTATCATTGTATCCGTAAGTATTATCTCTATCAACAAATCCTAAAAACCACAAAGGGAGTCTTTGTATTCAAAAAGCCTGGGAAGTACCAGGAGTGTAATCCTTACAGTATTCCACACAGAGGAAGGGAGTGAGAGCAGCCAGTGAGACCTACATGTGACCTTTCTACCCCTTAGACTAAGGATCCTCACCTCCGTCTCCTTAATGATTGTCCTCTCTCCTATCCATTCTTTTCCCAGCAGAGATAAGAGATTTTTTCCTAATGGCAATATTGATCCTGTCACTTTCCTACTTAAAACCACTTAACTGAGTTACTTCACTCTGTATGACAGACTCTAGGTCCATCCACCTCATTACCAATAGCTCAATTTCATTTCTTTTTATGGCTGAGTAATATTCCAGAGTGAAGTAAGTCAGAAAGAGAAAGACAAATACCATATGCT
Source organism: Hyperoodon ampullatus (assembly GCF_949752795.1). Taxonomy (NCBI): domain Eukaryota; kingdom Metazoa; phylum Chordata; class Mammalia; order Artiodactyla; family Ziphiidae; genus Hyperoodon; species Hyperoodon ampullatus. Next base: position 49,764,379 of record NC_136920.1, on the reverse strand, counting down.
AACACATATATATGGAATCTAAGAAAAAAAATGTCATGAAGAACCTAGGGGTAAGACAAGAATAAAGACACAGACCTACTTGAGAATGGACTTGAGGATATGGGGAGGGGGAAGGGTAAGCTGTGACAAAGCGAGAGAGTGGCATGGACATATATACACTACCAAACATAAGGTAGATAGATAGTGGGAAGCAGCCGCATAGCACAGGGAGTTCAGCTCGGTGCTTTGCCACCACCTAGAGGGGTGGGATAGGGAGAGTGGGAGGGAGGGAGACGCAAGAGGGAAGAGATATGGGAACATATGTATATGTATAACTGATTCATTTTGTTATAAAGCAGAAACTAGCACACCATTGTAAAGCAATTATACTCCAATAAAGATGTAAAAAAAAAAAAAAAAATTTTAACTAGCCCCACTGCCTTCAGACCAAAGCTCAAACTCCAGTTGGGCATAAAGGTCCTTGTATGATCTGGGCCCTCCTTAGTCGTCCAGGCTCCACCAGACACTGGACTAAACTCCAACCTATTGAACTGCTTTCACTTCCAAGGACAAGAGCTCCTTCTTGCTGTCCTACTTTTCTACTTCCTGTTCTTCCTCCTTTCCACTCTTCAGGGCTAATTTCTCAGAATTTCACATCCTGGCTTTGATATCTTTTTCTGCATGGAGGCTTCTCTGATCCTCTTGTGAAGGTGCATTAAAGGTTCCTCCCAGGGCAGCCTATAAGACCCCCATAGCATTGCTTACATTGCATCTCAATTGCCCCATAATTAGATTCTAAGCTCCATGAGGATGGAGAGCATCTTTGATTTGTCCTCCAATGCTTAGTACCATACACGGCACGTAGCAAGCACTGAATAATCATCTGCTGAATACATTTTAAAACTCCATGAAAAAAATCCTATTCTTCTATGCTCAAAGCACAGTTTTTGGTCGTTGTTATTCTGGTTTCTTGCTTTTGTTAAATTTTAATTCCCTGTTGAAGAAAACCACGCATCAACAAATCTATAAGCAGAGCCCCAAGCCACAGACAAGGAAGTGAAGAGAGCAAGGTCATTAAAAGTGACCTCAAAGAGTCAATAGCCCCGGCAGCAAGTTCCGGGGTCCTTGGCCAGGTCTCTTACCCTCACCTCCGGGCTGTCCCTACCTAACCAGTGGAATTAATTCTAGTTGCTCAATTTTTCATTCCTGTAAGAACTTCAAGGTCCCTCAGTAAGTTTTGTATGGAGCAGGTGACAAAAATTAATTAATAGTTCAATGGGCATTGCTTTAAATGTACTATGATTTTAACATGGAATCTGTATAATACCTATCCCTAAGGCTATACAAACTTTCAAAACCCTTTCAATTTCTCTTCAAAATGCATTCCAAAAAGAATTAGGTTATGGCATGGATTATAGCCATTTTGCAGATGGAAACCAGAAGACAGAGGTCAGGGATAATTTTCTTTTGAGCACATAACAGAAGGTTTTGAAAAAGGGATATTTTCTTTCTCTAATTCAACTTCTTCCCTTTTGCCATCATACAGACTTCTCTCATACCATCTTTTTTTAAAAAATTTTATTTTATTTACTTTATTTATTTATTTTTTTGGCTGCGTTGGGTCTTTGACTGCACACGGGCTTTCTCTAGTTGCGGCGAGCAGGGGCTATTCTTCATTGTGGTGGGCAGGCTTCTCACTGCGGTGGCTTCTCTTGTTGCGGAGCACGGGCTCTAGGCACGCCGGCTTCAGTCATTGAGGCACGTAGTTGAGGCTCAGTAGTTGTTGCTCACAGGCTCTAGAGTGCAGGCTCAGTAGTTGTGGCACACGGGCTTAGTTGTTCCGTGGCACATGGGATCTTCCCGGACCAGGAATCAAACCCATGTCCCCTGCATTGGCAGGTGGATTCTTAACCACTGTGCCACCAGGGAAGTCCCTCTCATACCATCTTTAATGCCTTATTGTATTTGGTTTTTGTTTGTTTGTTTTTGTTTGTTTTATAAATCTTTCTTCTTCTAAACTTTAAGCTCCTTGCAGGCAGATGCTAGGTGTTACTTTTCTTTTTGTCCCTAGCTTAGGTTCCAGACTTGTGCAGACATGCAAACAATGTTTGCTGAAATGTTTGCCCAACTCTTAAAAGTTCTCTGCTCACTGTGTTCTTAGGCTTACTGTCAGGTAAGCAACTTTGTCTTTATCAAAGAAAAACCTTAGTTTCAAAAGAAACAAGTATTTCCTGATTTTTTGCTTTTCACTTTAACAATAGAGGACCTACTTAAATATATTTTTCAAATACGTCACTCCTAGATATTAATGCAGATAGATGCAAATCTCTCTGGAGATTAATGGGTTCCTGCCACATCTTAAAGGAGGCTGCTAGAGAGAGAGGAGCAGCTGAAGGTTTTGTAGGGGCTTAGTCACATGGTTCAATAGTAACAGTAGGGAATGAGTAGAGAAGAAAAACAAAAATAAAAACAAAAGCAGCCATTCAGTTAGTCCAGATGGAGAAAAACAGCTCATAAGCTAATTGATTATAGCTATCATGACAGCTGATTACAGTGTTTGCCTGTAAAAACACAGAGCCAAAACAAAAAAAAAAATGCACACAAAAAAATGCACAGCTCCATTTGGCTGCCTTTCATTGGTTCAATGGTAAAATTCCCTCCAAATAGATGATGCAGTGCAATCCAGCCCTTCTTGGGGAATATGTGAACCCAATGATGTTTTATGGTGGGAGGTCTGGTCAGCTGAGCAGCCTTGCCGACTGTGGCTTGGATTGTCTTGGGAGCTAAGTGCTACATCAATCACGCTTCTGTGTATAAAGGCAGACCTCTGGGATACTTCTTTTCTGTGCCGAAGTGACTTACAAGCGATGACACTATTAGGGCTAAAGATCCACTGTCAGGCAAACCATCTGCATCTAGGTGTTTCTTTAGGATTGAAGATGATTTGCCCTCAAGCCTGCTCTCCACTCCCCCTGATTGCCTGTGTCTATTGGTGGCCCATTCTGCTCAAGCAATTACAAAGACAAATGTAGCACATGCCCTTGGGAGGAAAGATAGATCATAAACAGCAAATTACAATGCAGTGCGTTGAATTCTATGATGGCGCTCTTGGGGCCCAAAGGAAGCACACACTTTTGCTGTTGGGCAATTGGGGGTAGAGAAGACTTCTCAGAGCAGGTCTAGAACTGGGCTTCTAAAGTCAGTAAGAGTTTTTCAGACATATGTAAAACACATAGCACTGGATCTAACAAAGATTAAATTTTCAAATAAAGAAATATTTTGTTATTTATGAAAGTAATACTATCACTATTAATTGGGAGGCAGAGCGTTATGGCAGGGAAACAACATGCATGAAGGCATTAAGAAACATCCCATGCTGGATAGGGACTTCCCTGGTGGCACAGTGGTTAAGAATCCACTTGCCAATGCAGGGGACACGGGTTTGAGCCCTGGTCCGGGAAGATCTCACATGCCGCGGAGCAACTAAGCCCATGTGCCACAACTACTGAGCCCGCGTGCCACACCTACTGAAGCCTGCACACCTAGAGCCCATGCTCTGCAAAAAGAGAAGCCACCACGACGAGAAGCCCGTGCACTGCAATGAAGAGTAGCTCCCACTTGCCTCAACTAGAGAAAAGCCCGCACACAGCAATGAAGACCCAATACGGCCAAAAAACAATAAATAAAAATAAATAAATAAATAAAATATATTTAAAAAAAAAAAAAAAGAAACATCCCATGCTGAAAACAAGGAAAAGTTCTTTGTGGCTAGAAGAGGAGGGGAGTGACAATGGAATTCTCAGTTTAGCAAGATGACTTCGTTGGCAGAGTGAAGAGTGGACTGATAGGTTAAGAGAGGGAGATGGAGTCAAGGAGACCAATTAGGCAGCTGCTACAAAAAGTTCAGTCAGGATGAATGGGACTACCCTCTGAGGGGACAATACGAGGAAACGTTGCCCTGGGGTAAGAAGAATCAGCAGCAACCAGGTTCTAACACATTGCAAGGCCAGCTTGTGCCTCCCGGGCCAGGCCAGTCTCCGGGCAAGTGAAGGTCACATTCACGTCCAGACACCTGCAACAAGGGCTGGTTTTGTTCTTAGTCTCTGGCACCTATAGGTGCTAGAGCAGCAGTTCTCAGCTCTGCCTGCACCTCACCTGGGAACCACTTTTATAATATAGGTGCCTCAGCTCCACTCCAGACTTACTGAATCAATCCCTGGGCAGATCTCCACTTATTAAGTGCCCCACACAGCCAGAACTGAGAACCACGGCTCAGCAGTCAGGCACAACAGTGACTTTTACTCAGTGTCTTTCTCAAAAAGTCTCCACTTGTGTGTGCCTGGCTGTGGGGACACATGGTAACTGGATGGGGATTCCCCTGCACATCATTCTAGGGAAGGCAAGAGAGGCCCTACCACTATGTGACTTAAGTGTCTCGCTCTTGAAAGCTTTGAAAATGTCTCTGAACACACCCAAATGAGGGGCTCCAAAAGAATTTAGGGGGCTGACTCCACAAAGGCAGAATAGAATATAGATTCTCAGTTACCCAGTGACCATCAATAATGATGCAGGAGAAAACAAATCTTAGCCTTGGTCCCCCATGATAAGGCTGGGTAACTTCCATAAGTTTCACCTGTATGGTACACTCTGACTCTGCAACCAGAACTCTGCACACTGGGGACAAGACAATCATAGTGAAAAGAATGACATCCATCTGAATTATGTCTCAGTAAATAAAATCGTTTCAGTTTCCCAAGCTCTTAACCTACAGAAGATACTACGCTAAGTACATTGCATTCCTTATCCTGTTCAAGACTCTCTAAAACCCTAGGAGAGAATTCTTAGATTCAAAACCCTAGGAGAGAATTCTTAGATTCTACAGATGGAGAAATGAGATTCTGAGAGCCCTAAGTAACTTGGGAAAGCTTACCGAGCTAGGAAGTGACAGATCCAACCCTGAACCCAGATCAGATCAAACCCGTCTGGTAAACACCACTCTTACTGCTTACCTGTCTCCAGGATTCGTAGCCCATTTTGGAATGTAAACTCCTTGAGACCAAAGGCTAAGTAAAATTTAGGATTATCTTTGAGTCTTTCCCTTAGACCTCCTCTACTTTTGTTTTTTGAATTACTGGGTTTTTTGAGAGAATCAGGTTAGGGAAATTCTGTCAATATAAGGTCCCTCTCTCCTGCTGCCCACTGGGTCTGAGCATCCTTAGTGGAGGCAGCATTCAAGAGGCTACCTCTGCCAAGTGCCGATCCTGTTCTCTCAGGGGAGAAAACAAACTACACTGGGAGCCTGAGAGTCCTTTCTGCACTTAGTGTATAAATCTATTAAGCATATTAGTTACTTTTAGAAGTGAAGCTGGACACTCAGGGAGAATTTTGATAAGAAAGGAGTAGCCAGGCCTTTAGCACATGAGACTCAGAGTTCAATGACTTGTTCAAAGCCAGCTTTTAGTAGACATGATTTTACCTACTATTTTGGATATTTTATTATGTCCAGGAAGGAAGAGAAAGGGAATAGTTATGGGAAAGGCTATAAGGACACTGAGACTGCAAAACTGAGATCAATGTGAATGCATGAGTTCATTCATTCAACAGATATTGATGATTGAGCAACTAACTGTGGGCAGTTTTTTATTTGTGTGGTTGCAACATGCATGAATTTCCACTGCTATGGTTTAATTAAGAAACACCAGCTCCCTGACAACACTATTCAAATTTCGGTGACCACAATATATTAACTGTGAGTGAGTGAGTAAATAATACACTTGCTCTTAGCTCTTTGTTCCACAAACCACTACATAGTAACAGATGCACATCATGATCAGCAACTCATCATGGTCACTTCTTTCAAAGTCTGTTGGGAATGGGTCACTGCAGACCTGTTGTTCAGTTCTCACACAGACAGCAAAGCATGTAGTTGTTTTGCCGCCTCATGTCCTAGTGGTAAGCCCACATGCCATTTTACAGAAATGGATAATCCAAAGAAGGAATTTGGCAACGACGATGAAAGTGCAGCATAGAAACAAAAAGTGACAATGCTGTAAGTGAAATTCAAATGGAACAGTGGAATTTTAGAAGACATAGCTGATCGTGGGAATGTTGACACTGCCACCCTTTGAGAAAGACCAGATATGCAGCCAGGGGAACTTACTAAAGACAAACTTAGGAACATAAATGAAGAAAGGGGTGGGGATGAAAAGGATGAAGATGTCCCAGAGGAAATAACACCAGCAAAAAAAGTGCACATGAGGGCCTCCCTGGTGGCGCAGTGGTTGAGGGTCCGCCTGCCGATGCAGGGGATACGGGTTCGTGCCCCGGTCTGGGAGGATCCCATATGCCGCGGAGCGGCTGGGCCCGTGAGCCATGGCTGCTGAGCCTGCGCATCCGGAGCCTGTGCTCCGCAACGGGAGAGGCCACAACAGTGAGAGGCCCGCGTACCACAAAAAAAAAAAAAAAAAAAGTGCACATGAAAAGAACTCTGAGTTATTTCATAACATTGAAATGGATAAAAGGTTGGAAGCTGATCCAAACCTAGAAAGGAGTGACAATTCACTAAAGGCATAGGAAAGCTCAATATCTTAGACAATGGTATTTTTTCCCCACTGATTATTCAGATGTCATCTTTATGACCTCTCCCTATGAGGCAAAAGCAAGGACTGCTTGTATTAAGTGCCAGGCATCAGAAAACACAGTCCCTTAGGAGCTTCAAGATGGCGGAAGAGTAAGACGTGGAGATCACCTTCCTCCCCACAAATACATCAAAAATACATCTACATGCGGAACAACCCCTACAGAACACCTACTGCACGCTGGCAGAAGACCTCAGACCTCCCAAAAGGCAAGAAACTCCCCACGTACCTGGGTAGGGCAAAAGAAAAAAGAAAAAATAGAGACAAAAGAATAGGGACGGGACCTGCACCAGTGGGAGGGAGCTGTGAAGGAGGAAAGGTTTCCACAAGGCGGGTGGCGGACGCGGGGAGCTTCGGAGCCACGGAGGAGAGCGCAGCGACAGGGGAGCGGAGAGCAAAGTGGAGAGATTCCCGCACAGAGGATCCGTGCCGACCAGCACTCACCAGCCCGAGAGGCTTGTCTGCTCACCTGCCAGGGCGGGCGGGGCTGGGAGCTGAGGCGCGGGCTTCGGTCGGATGCAGGGAGAGAACTGGGGTTGGCTGCGTGAACACAGCCTGAAGGGACTAGTGCACCACAGCTAGCCAGGAGGGAGTCTGGGAACAAGTCTGGAGCTGGCGAAGAGGCAAGAGATCATTGTTTCAGGTGCGCGAGGAGAGGGGATTCAGAGCACTGCCTAAACGAGCTCCAGAGACGGGCGCGAGCCGCGGCTATCAGCGCGGACCCCAGAGACGGGCGTGGGACGCTAAGGCTGCTGCTGCCGCCGCCACCAAGAAGCCTGTGTGCAAGCACAGGTCACTATCCACACTGCCCCTCCCGGGAGCCTATGCAGCCTGCCACTGCCAGGGTCCCGTGATCCAGGGACAACTTCCCTGGGAGGACGCAGGGTGCGCCTCAGGCTGGTGCAACGTCACGTCGGCCTCTGCCGCCGCAGGCTCGCCCCGCATCCGTACCACTCTTTCCCCCCGCGCTAAGCGAGCCAGAGCCCCTGAAGCAGCTGCTCTTTTAACCCGATCCTATCTGAGCGAGCAACAGACGCCCTCAGGCGACCTACACGCAGAGGCGAGGCCAAATCCAAAGCTGAGCCCCAGGAGCTGTGCGAACAAAGAAGAGAACGGGAAATTTCTCCCAGCAGCCTCAGGAGCAGCAGATTAAATCTACAAAATCAACTTGTACCCTGCATCTGTGGAATACCTGCATAGACAACGAATCACCCTAATTGAGGAGGTGGACTTAGGGAGCAAAGATATATTATTTTTTCCCCTTTTCCTCCGTATGTGAGTGCGTATGTGTATGCTACTGTGTGTGCTTTTGTCTGTATAGGTTTGCTTTTACCATTTGTCCTAGGGTTCTGTCTGTCCTTTTTTTTTTTTTTCTTCTCCTTTTCTTTTTTTAGTATAGTTTTTAGCACTTGTTATCATTGATGGATTTGATTTTAGGTTTGGTTGCTCTTCTTTTTTTTATTACTTTTCTAAAATTCTTTTTTAATAATTCTTTTTTATTTTAATAACTTTATTTTATTTTATCACCTTTCTTTCTTTCTTTCTTTCTTCCCATTTGTGCTGAGCCATGTGGATGACAGGCTCTTGGTGCCCCAGCCATGAATCAGGGCTGTCCCTCTGAGGTGGGAGAGCCAATTTCAGGACATTGGTCCACAAGAGACCTCCCAGCTCCATGTAATATCAAATGGCGAAAATCTCCCAGAGATCTCCATCTCAACGCCAAGAACCAGCTCCACTCAACGACCAGCAAGCTACAGTGCTGGACACCCTATGGCAAACTAGCAAGGCAGGGACACAACCCCACCCATTAGCAGAGAGGCTGCCTGAAATCATAACAAGCCCACAGACACCCCAAAACACACCACCAGACGTGGACCTGCCCACAAAAAGACAAGATCCAGCCTCATCCACACAGGCACTAGTCCCCTCCACCAGGAAGCCTACACAACCCACTGAACCAACCATAGCCACTGGGGACAGACACGAAAAACAATGGGAACTACGAACATGCAGCCTGTGAAAAGGAGACCCCAAACACAGTAAGTTAAGCAAAATGAGAAGACAGAGAAACACACAGCAGATGAAGGAGCAAAGCAAAAACCCACCAGACCTAACAAATGAAGACGAAATAGGCAGTCTACCTGAAAAAGAATTCAGAATAATGATAGTAAAGATGATCCAAAATCTTGGAAATAGAATAGAGAAAATACAACAAACGTTTAACAAGGACCTAGAAGAAGTAAAGAGCAAACAAACAGTGATGAACAACACAATAAATGAAATTAAAAATTCTCTAGAAGGGATAAATAGCAGAATAACTGAGGCAGAAGAAAGGATAAGTGACCTGGAAGATAAAATAGTGGAAATAACTACTGCAGAGCAGAATAAAGAAAAAAGAATGAAAAGAATTGAGGACAGTCTCAGAGACCTCCGGGACAACATTAACCACACCAACATTCAAATTATTGGGGTCCCAGAAGAAGAAGAGAAAAAGAAAGGGACTGAGAAAATATTTAAAGAGATTATAGTTGAAAACTTCCCTAATATGGGAAAGGAAATAGTTAATCAAGTCCAAGAAGCGCAGAGAGTCCCATACAGGATAAATCCAAGGAGAAACACACCAAGACACATATTAATCAAACTATCAAAAACTAACTGCAAATAAAAAATACTAAAAGCAGCAAGGGAAAAACAACAAATAACATACAAGGGAATCCCTATAAGGTTAACAGCTGATCTTTCAGCGGAAACCCTGCAAACCAGACGGGAGTGACAGGACATATTTAAAGTGATGAAGGAAAAAAACCTACAACCAAGATTACTCTACCAGCAAGGATCTCATTAAGATTTGACAGAGAAATTAAAATCTTTAAAGACAAGCAAAAGCTAAGAGAATTCAGCACCACCAAACCAGCTTTACAACAAATGGGAAAGGAACTTCTCTAGGCAGGAAACACAAGAGAAGGAAAAGACCTACCATAACAAACCCAAAACAATTAAGAAAATGGTAATAGGAACATACATATAATTACCTTGAATGTAAATGGATTAAATGCTCCAACCAGAAGACATACACTGGCTGAATGGATACAAAAACAAGACCCATATATATGCTGTCTACAAGAGACCCACTTCAGATCTAGGGACACATACAGACCGAACATGAGGGGATGGAAAAAGATATTCCATGTAAATGGAGATCAAAAGAAAGCTGGAGTAGCAATTCTCATATCAGACAAAATAGACTTGAAAAGAAAGACTATTACAAGAGACAAAGAAGGACACTACATAATGATAAAGGGATCAATCCAAGAAGAAGATATAACAATTGTAAATATTTATGCACCCAACATAGGAGCACCTCAATACACAAGGCAAATAATAACAGCCATAAAAGGGGAAATTGACAGTAACACAATCATAGTACGGGATTTTAACACCCCACTTTCACCAATGGACAGATCATCCAAAATGAAAACAAATAAGGAAACACAAGCTTTAAATGATACATTAAGCAAGATGGGCTTAATTGATATTTATAGGACATTCCATCCAAAAACAACAGAATACACACTCTTCTCAAGTGCTCATGGAATATTCTCCAGGATAGATCATATCTTGGGTCACAAATCAAGCCTTGGTAAATTTAAGAAAATTGAAATCGTATCAAGTATCTTTTCCAACCAAAACGCTATGAGACTAGATATTAGTTACAGGAAAAAATCTGTAAAAAATACAAACACATGGAGGCTAAACAATACACTACTTTATAACCAAGAGATCACTGAAGAAATCAAAGAGGAAATCAAAAAATACCTAGAAACAAATGACGATGAAAACACGATGACCCAAAACCTATGGGATTCAGCAAAAGCAGTTCTAAGGGGGAAGTTTATAGCAATACAACCCTACCTTAAGAAACAAGAAACATATCAAATTAGCAACCTAACCTTACAACTAAAGCAATTAGAGAAAGAAGAACAAAAATACCCCAAAGTTAGCAGAAGGAAAGGAATCATAAAGATTAGATCAGGGGCCTCCCTGGTGGCGCAGTGGTTGAGAGTCCGCCTGCCGATGCAGGGGATACGGGTTCGTGCCCCGGTCTGGGAGGATCCCATATGCCGCGGAGCGGCTGAGCCCGTGAGCCATGGCTGCTGAGCCTGCGCATCCGGAGCCTGTGCTCCGCAACGGGAGAGGCCACAACAGTGAGAGGCCCGCGTACCACAAAAAAAAAAAAAAAAAGATTAGATCAGAAATAAATGAAAAAGAAATGGAGGAAACAATAGCAAAGATCAATAAAACTAAAAGCTGGTTCTTTGAGAAGATAAACAAAATTGATAAACCATTAGCCAGACTCATCAAGAAAAAAAGGGAGAAGACTCAAATCAATAGAATTAGAAATGAAAAAGGAGAAGTAACAACTGACACTGCAGAAATACAAAGGATGATGAGAGATTACTACAAGCAACTATATGCCAATAAAATGGACAACCTGGAAGAAATGGACAAATTCTTAGAAATGCACAACCTTCTGAGAATGAACCAGGAAGAAATAGAAAATACAAACAGGCCAATCACAAGCACTGAAATTGAAACTGTGATTAAAAATCTTCCAACAGGGCTTCCGTCGTGGTGCAGTGGTTAAGAATCTGCCTGCCAATGCCGGGGACACAGGTTTGATCCCTGGTCCAGGAAGATCCCACATGCCGCAGAGCAACTAAGCCCGTGGGCCACAACTACTAGAGCCCCTGCTCCGCAAGAAGAGTAGCCACCGCAATGAGAAGCCTGCGTACCACAACGAAGAGTAGCCCCCGCTCTCTGCAACTAGAGAAAGACCACAAGCAGCAACAAAGACCCAATGCAGCCAAAAATAAATAAATAATTTTAAAAAATCTTCCAACAAACAAAAGCCCAGGACCAGATGGCTTCACAAGTGAATTCTATCAAACATTTAGAGAAGAGCTAACACCTATCCTTCTCAAACTCTTCCAAAATATACCAGAGGGAGGAACACTCCCAAACTCATTCTACGAGGCCACCATCACCCTGGTACCAAAATGAGACAAAGATGTCAGAAAAAAAGAAAACTGCAGACCAATATCACTGATGAACATAGATGCAAAAATCCTCAACAAAATACTAGCAAACAGAATCCAACAGCACATTGAAAGGATCATACACCATGATCAAGTGGGGTTTATCCCAGGAATGCAAGGATTCTTCAATACATACAAAGCAATCAATGTGATACACCATATTAACAAGTTGAAGGAGAAAAACCATATAATCATCTCAATAGATGCAGAGAAAGCTTTCAACAAAATTCAACACCCATTTATGATAAAAACCCTGCAGAAAGTAGGCATAGAGGGAACTTTCCTCAACATAATAAAGGCCATATATGACAAACCCACAGCCAACATCATCCTCAATGGTGAAAAACTGAAACCATTTCCACTAAGATCAGGAACAAGACAAGGTTGCCCACTCTCACCACTATCATTCAACATAGTTTTGGAAGTCCTAGCCACAGCAATCAGAGAAGAAAAAGAAATAAAAGGAATACAAATTGGAAAAGAAGAAGTAAAGCTGTCACTGTTTGCAGATGACATGATACTATACATAGAGAATCCTAGAGATGCTACCAGAAAACTGCTAGAGCTAATCAATGAATCTGGTAAAGTAACAGGATACAAAATTAATGCACAGAAATCTCTTGCATTCCTATACACTAATGATGGAAAATCTGAAAGTAAAATTAAGAAAACACTCCCATTTACCATTGCAACAAAAAGAATAAAATATGTAGGAATAATCCTACCTAAGGAGATAAAAGACCTGTATGCAGAAAATTATAAGACATTGATGAAAGAAATTTAAGATGATACAAATAGGTGGAACGATATACTATGTTCTTGGATTCGAAGAATCAACATTGTGAAAATGACTATACTACCCAAAGCAATCTACAGATTCAATGCAATCCCTATCAAACTATCACTGGCATTTTTCACAGAAATAGAACAAAAAATTTCACAATTTGTATGAAAATACAAAAGACCTCGAATAGCCAAAGCAATCTTGAGAAAGAAAAACAGAGATGGAGAAATCAGGCTCCCTGACTTCAGACTATACTACAAAGCTACAGTAATCAAGATAGTATGGTACTGGCACAAAAACAGAAATATAGCTCAATGGAACAGGATAGAAAGCCCAGAGATAAACCCACGCACATATGGGCACCTTATCTTTGATAAAGGAGGCAAGAATATACAGTGGAGAAAAGACAGTCTCTTCAATAAGTGGTGCTGGGGAAACTGGACAGCTACATGTAAAAGAATGAAATTAGAACACTCCCTAACACCATACAGAAAAATAAACTCAAAATCAATTAAAGACCTAAATGTAAGGCCAGACACTATCAAATTCTTAGGGGAAAACATAGGCAGAACACTCTATGACATAAATCACAGCAAGATCCATTTTGACCTACCTCTTAGAGAAATGGAAATAAAAACAAAAATAAACAAATGGGACCTAATGAAACTTCAAAGCTTTTGCACAGCAAAGGAAACCATAAACAGGACGAAAAGACAGCCCTCAGACTGGGAGGAAATATTTGCAAATGAAGCAACTGTCAGAGGTTTTATCTCCAAAATTTACAAGCAGCTCATGTAGCTCAATATCAAAAAAACAAACAACCCAATCCAACAATGGGCAGAAGATCTAAATAGACATTTCTCCAAAGAAGATATACAGATTGCCAAGAAACACATGGAATAATGCTCAACATCTTTAATCATTAAAGAAATGCAAATCAATACTACAATGAGATATCATCTCACACCCGTCAGAAAGGCCATCATCAAAAAATCTACAAACGATAAATGCTGGAGAGGGTGTGGAGAAAAGGGAACCCTCTTGCACTGTTGGTGGGAATGTAAATTGATACAGCCACTATGGAGAACAGTATGGAGGTTCCTTAAAAAACTAAACATAGAGCTAGCTACCATACGACCCAGCAATCCCACTACTGGGCATATACCCTGAGAAAACCATAATTCAAAAAGCGTCACATACCACTATGTTCATTGCAGCTCTATTTACAATAGCCAGGACATGGAAGCAACCTAAGTGTCCATTGACAGATGAATGGATAAAGAAGATGTGCCACATATATACAATGGAATATCACTCACCCATAAAAAGAAACGAAATTGAGTTATTTGTAGTGAGGTGGATGGACCTAGAGTCTCTCATACAGAGTGAAGTAAGTCAGAAAGAGAAAAATACCATATGCTAACACATATATATGGAATCTAAAAAAAAAAAAAAATGGTCTTGAAGAACCTAGGGGCAAGATGGGAATAAAGATGCAGACCTACTAGAGGATGGACTTGAGGATACGGGGAGGGGTAAGGGTAAGCTGTGACAAAGTGAGAGAGTGGCATGGACATATATACAGTACCAAACATTAAAATAGATAGCTAGTGGGAAGCAGCCGCATAGCACAGGGAGATCAGCTCTGCTTTGTGACCACCTAGAGGGGTGGGATAGGTAGGGTGGGAGGGAGGGAGACACAAGAGGGAAGAGATATGGGGATATATGTATATGTATAACTGATTCACTTTGTTATAAAGCAGAAACTAACACACCATTGTAAAGCAATTATACTCTAATAAAGATGTTTAAAAAATAATAATAGACAAGAATAAAAAGAAAAACACAAACAAAAAAAACAGTCCCTGCCCTTTGGTGGTCTTACATCAAGCAAATTAATTCTATAAATCTGTGATCAATTGTTCTGTTTAATGAGGGTGTTAGCTTAGCTCAGAATACCCATAAGGGATTTAGAGAGGAATTGTGGGAAGCTAATTAGTAGGGGGTTGGCTATGGAGAGAATAAAATAGCAAAGGAAATGTTGGGAGGGGGTTCTCCCAGTCTTAGGAGAAATGCAAATCCCCCAGCCCAGCAAGTCTACTTCCTGTCCCACAGGCCCAGTGAGGAGTGACTCTGCGTTGGTTTTTAAACTGGCTGCCAACAGTTCAACTGGTAATGTCAGACACATGTTAACTGACATCAGAATACAGAGATACAGGTTAAGTTTCCTTCTCAAAATAATCCAGAAACTGAAAATGCTACCAAGTGCCACTCTCAGCCAACTTGCGTGAATAAAGTTTCTTAAAACCAGTACAAAGTGTTTGGATGTAGATCTCCAAAGCTATGGACATGCAAAGTAGCATCTGGGGCTGTGAAAATATGCTCTTCAGGAAATCAAGGCACGGGAGTATATGAAATGACACATCTGGTTTTAGGCAGTGGCTATGATTTTTAAGTCCACAATGTATATTATGTTGGGTTGTCTTGTCCATCATAAAATGTTTGAACTTTCAATTTATGGCTGCTACCAAGGAAGATTATGGCTATGTGATAGGCACGTGGGTGCTCCCAGGAACACAGCTGGTAAGAGGTGGACGGCTCCTTGGGATTCATCTCGTCCAACCTCTGCAGTTAAATTTTTTAAAATGGGGTGAATTTAGTCTAGAGAGGCCAACTGTCTAGCTCCACAGTCAGATTTCTGCCTCACAATAACAACAGCCAACATTTACTGAGTACTGTGTGCTAGGCACAGTGCTGAGGGCCTTATATAGGAAGGGTTGCCTCTTTAAATCCTCACAGATCCATGAAATAGTTGCTGTTAGTATTACCATTTTATAATGTGGAAACAGGCTTATGTTATTCAGCTAACTTAAGCTAACCATGAGGGAGCTGCGATCTGAAATCAGGTAGAATGATCTGAGCTGACATTCTTAACTACTAAGCTAAGACTGTTAATAAATGACCTTTTCTGGATAATTAATCATATGCCCCCAAATAAGGTAATCATGGTCCCCATCCCCCAGAGGACTTTAGAGTCCAGCTTTCCATATACAACTACTAATTTGTAAACAACCTTACGAGGTAAGTGAAATAATTTCCATTTTACAATTGAGAAAACTAAAGGCACAAAGTTCAGTGGTTTCCCAAGGTTACATAGCTTATAATTGGTGAGAGTGGGAATCAATCCCTCAGTCTATCGGTTCTTTCAGACCCATAAACCTGCCTCCCTGCATAGAACTATCCTGTCCCTCAGCAGGCTCTGGCTATTTGAAAAGAACCTGCATACATCAAATATCTGATCTGAAATCAATGCAGATCCAGGCGTTTCTGGAACCCATTTAAGTCAGCGGCAAGAATTTCACATTCTTAAATTTCTCTCTGTGATATACAGCATCAACAGTCCAGCAGCTCACATGAGGCAGGTTTATTATGAAGAGGCCAATGGTGAATCGAACTCTTGGAGTGTGGTTTGAGGGCGGAACTGAGGCGGCGGAAGAGAAAAATCCACTGATTCTTATTCCCCCAGAGCATAGACAGCAACAGACAAGAAAACAGAGCCGCCTTAAGAAGATGCCTGCAAGCTGTGGGCGCTAAGAAAAGGCAGGCATTGCAGTTCTAGGGAGGGAAGGGGAGGGGACTCTGCCGTCCTCTTTCCATTTTCTTGGCCACGATTCCCCACTGGTCTGTCAAGAGAAATGGGTCTGAGAAAAGCAGCATGATTCTCACCACAGCTCCTTAGCCAGTTTCCAGAGGTTTAAAGCATAGCCGGCAGCTGCTTCCCAAATTCAGCTCTGCTCCCCTCTTCCTGGTTGAGTCTACAGTGTATCAACTCCGCCTGCCAGCACACAATCCCAGTGCTCTTGAGTTGAGGCCAAAGTCTCCGAGGAATGAAGCAGGTGGGGCCACCTTCTCAGGCTAGTGGCAGAGCTAGTTTGAGATGCTTTGCAACACAAAAGGGCCAATTTAAGAGACGGGATTACTTTCTCCATTCCACCCTTTTAAAAGCAGGAACAAATCACTTTCCAGATGTTGACTGTTTCACTCACCTCTCTCTCTCTTTCTCTTCTCAGCTAAAAACGCCTTAGCACTAGAAAGGTGGTGGACCTGGACGCCTGCCTGGGGAGTCTGCTGAAAGGATCCAGGAAGACTTCTTACCCCCAAATCCCATCCCTCCAGCTTAACCCCGGGTGTTTGAAATTCCAGCACTGAAGTGTTAGTCCAGTATCTTCTTTTCAAATGTAGAAGAGAGTAAACAAAGTTATTCACACTGTAGAGTTAATTCTTCAGCTGGCAGGCTGGAATCTGCCGGTTCCCCCAGGCCAGGAAATGCCTGCTTACATCAGCCTTCAGGCAGGAAGAGTATTCAAAAAGGGATAGTTTAGGGATGTAGAACTTTTAATTTCACCTTTTGGGTGGCAACACCAAGTCGAGAAACTATGTTCCCTAAGTCTGAGAAATCAACCCCTGTTTTCATTTCTGTTAAACTTGGAAACCCCCTACTGTCAATATCAAGACCTTGTAGTTTAAACTTATCTTGATAGTCCGAGGGTAAATAGCTAAAATTTGGAAATTAGGATGATTTTTATTCTTACCTAAAAGCATTTTCCAAATATGCTTAAGGATTCTTAATTTTCATGTAGACTGCAATTTTCTTTCTGTTTTTTTTTTAATTTCTTTCTGTTTTGATCTGTACGATATATGCATGTGAAGCTAAGGTGCAGATGCTGCTATTCATGTGTTGATTGATCGATCAGTTGCTAAGTGGAGCCCAGACATTTAAATTTCCTCTCTCAACTATTGATGATCATTACAATTCAGTTGAATATGGCACTATTTCCCTGCCCTCTCTGTTGCTACTCAAATCAGATGTTATGGTCACCATGGTAACCACCTACTCTTTCTCCCTGTTATTTCATTCATTAAACTTAAAGTGCACAGGCTACAAAATACTATGATTTTTTTTAAAAAAACTCTAGTAGGAATCAATCAAGCTCACCTAAGACAGGGAGTCATTTCAGTGTAAATGTTTTATTTAAGAAATCAGTTGAAAACATGTTCATCAGAAACCAGATAATCAATGAAACCCCCAGAAGGATGGCGGCTGTTCAATCACAGAGCGTGTCTCTATTAAGCACCATTATTTGACCACCATTTCCAAGGCAGTCACTCACAAGTGGGAGTCTATCACTGAGGCAAGTCAGTCGTTGCACATCCTGTGGGAGACCACATCCACCTAAAAACACAGTGCATTGAGGAGTTTTCATCAAGAATCCTCTCTCTCTTTCTTTCTCTCTCCAGGCATCCTGAAACATTGCCCCTTTTGGCTCCTAGAAACAGACAGTAAGACCCCTACAGATGAAAACTCTCTTCCTGCCCACAAATGTCTAACTTGTCTAAGACAGGTGTTTTGCATCTTCCCAATCACCAACATGGATGGGAGATAATTGCAAAACGACTCTCCCACCATCACAAAATTATTATTTCTAATAGAGAAATTCTGGTTTGCAGGCCCCAAGGCGCTCCATTTCCTCTGCTCACTGAGGTTGAGATTTCACTTTCAAACTGAACGGGTTTATTATAGAGCCTCTGCATAGAAAATCTCACCCAAGGTGATCAACAAATCTACTTACTCCCTGGTTGAGACTGCCTGGGGACAAATTTTGAGTGTAATGCTGATTAGTAAGCCACACTGGACCCTCTGAACAGACTTCAGGGACCCAGGGACCATCCTGAGTAGAGACCACTGTCATTGTCATTCACAGCCATTACCAGCTGGTCTCTCCCACCTTCCATTCCCCACCTCCCAGGGCTCATATGGTTTGCAGGAATGAGGTTTATAGCGAAACTGGTACAACAGGACACCTTTGTACTATGAGTGATGCCAGACTCTGACATCAGGAAGGCCTGGAATGCTCATTGTCATTTGCTTCCCTTTGCCCATCTGCTGGCTACCTCATCCTCCCCAAAAGCTCCCAAGATTTCTTTGTGGCTTTTCCAAAGCTTCCAGCTTCCTCTTCTATTCAAAAGTCTTTCCAATTCTAGTATCTTCTATGCAAAATAGAAAAAAGGGTGAGGGGCACAAAATGCAAGACTATCAGATTTGGGATTTGATTTAAAGCTTAAGACTAGGGGGTCTGGAGACCTGATTCTAGCCCCACCTCAGCCAAATCCAACTGGATGCTTTCAGTCAAATCACTTACACTTAGTTTTCTCATCTGTCAAAATGCATATTTAATGAGATCAAACTAGAGGAAGTGCTCTGGAAAGTTAAAAATTTGGTACAAATGTCAGATGCAACAGAACTATTGTACAGTAGAACTCATATATAGTTTTGAGAAGATTTCAGACAAAATCATGAATTTCAGAGGGCATATAGCCTTTACTTCATGTCATCACAGTCCTCCTAGTGATCCAAGTTAGAAACTTCAGCCTCAAACCTTGATTCCACATCTAATGAGATATTAATCAATCCCATCAATTCTACCTCCAAACTGTCTCTCTAGTCTGTATGTAGTCCCTCTTTGTCACCACTGTCATTGCCATGAATGAGGCTCTCTCAAAATTTGTTCCCTCCCTCTAATCTTACCTTCTCTCAATGCATTAGCCACACCAGCAGTCAGAGATCTCTTTCTAGGGCTTCCCTGGTGGCGCAGTGGTTGAGAGTCCGCCTGCTGATGCAGGGGACGCGGGTTCGTGCCCCAGTCTGGGAAGATCCCACATGCAGCAGAGTGGCTGGGCCCATGAGCCATGGCAGCTGAACCTGCACGTCTGGAGCCTGTGCTCCGCAATGGGAGAGGTCACAACAGTGAGAGGCCCCAACAGTGAGAGGCCTGCATACCACAAAAAAAAAAAAAAAAGAAATCTCTTTCTAAAATGGTCAACTGATGTTGTCTCTCCTCCATTAAAATCTTTTGCTGACACCTCATCAACTACAGCATAAAGCCTATGTTCTCAGTGAAGCACATTACTCCTTCCACAAACTTGCTCTCCTGATTGATAGCCTCTCTTCTCACTGTCTTCTTCCTGGAGAACTGGTGGCTTTGCACAGATAGCTCTTTCTTCCTTTTTGTCCATTGACTCTGTTCATTCTTCTAACACACGTTCAGACACTGTTGCCACTGGGAATCCTCCTGAACTTCTCAGACTGGGTTAATGACCACCCTGCTATTCCCACAGCACCTTCTACATACCTCGTATTCCAGTATTTCTCACATGATCCTGAAATGTTTTGGATCCTTGCTTTGCTGAAGGTACAACTGGTAATACCCAATGTAGCATTTCCGATGGCCTGCTTTTACTGAATCATGAAAAACTCAGCACAAATCCCTGGATGCATCTGACAGCTCTGGGGCAAGGAACCATCCCTACCTTACTTTCGGTAATGGCCTATGTCATAATGGCAACACCCTTGGCTTAAGCCTGAATCATAGACTCCTCCTCCACGAAACAAATTTAGTTTCTGGGAACACGTCTGTTTCCTCCACTTTAAAACTGAACTGAACGGGAACTTCAGAGTGTGTATATCAGTGGTGGCAAAGTAGTACCACACAGTTACTTTGCCCAGATGTAAGTTAAGGTCAGTAGAACACTGTTGCCCTGGTTTTGGTTCTTTCCTTCTACAATGTAAGGATAATCGTAACTTCTAGGTAGGTAGCTTCCAGGTTACTGTACTGTGAAGACCTCTTAATAAATTATTCTAGACAATGCTAGGTTAGAAACAGTTCCACCCAGGAGAGGGGTGTATAAGCATATCTTTCTTGTGCATCAACTGTTTAGCAGGCAAAGTTACAAGGCTTGAATTCTCCTGATGTTTTGCCCTAGTCTTATTCACTCAATGCTATAAAGGGTAGTATTAACAGTTATTCTGAAAATGTCTCTAAATACAAAGTCTAATGCTGGGTAACTTCCATTCAAATCCAAAGCCAGAAAAGGAAAGGTGACTTACTAGGCATAAGTTTTGGGAGGCACTTAAGTGACAATTAATGAAAATTCCAAGGAAGGTAGAGTTTTCCAAAATCATATGTCAAACAATAACAACGTCTGTGTGGGACAGCCCAAGCCTTCCTGAAAAAGAAACACCCCAATCCTCCCCAGGTTAATTATGCTTACTCATACAGGAATTATATTTCCTTAGCCCCTGAAGCTGGGCATGACACCCTGGGGCATGGGGACAGTTTACACTTAGAAGGACTTGCCAAAATTGACTACACAGCACATCCCTTTGCATTAAGTCCTCCAAACCAGCATGACCAGTCTTGAGCTGAAAAACACAGGATCATCCTTTTCAATGCTACTGATAAGGAACTCAGCAATAGTCAATTCAGTGCAGCTTCGGAGCCTTTAGACTACATTCTGGGCAAAGTAGAATCAGCAAATTTTATGCACCTTGGGCTTCCCTGGTGGCGCAGTGGTTGAGGATCTGCCTGCCAATGCAGGGGACACAGGTTCGAGCCCTGGTCTGGGAAGATCCCACATGCTGCGGAGCAACTAGACCCATGAGCCACAACTACTGAGCCTGTGCGTCTTGAGACTGTGCTCCGCAACAAGAGAGGCTGCGACAGTGAGAGGCCCGCGCACCGCGATGAAGAGTGGCCCCCACTCGCCGCAACTAGAGAAAGCCCTCGCACAGAAATGAAGACCCAACACAGCAAAAAATAATTAATTAATTAATTTTAAAAAATATTATGTACCTTAATAATTGGGTGTTTTACAGTGAAGCTGAGCTGTCCATTTCTATACAGATTCACTTACTGCTAAATGAACATATGACCATTTAAATATGTCTTCATTTAAGAAGAGAGAGCATGATACTTTATATACCATAATGTCAGATCAGAAACCATGCAACTTGTATCTGAGAATTAAATTGCTTTTTAAAACCAAAAGTAAAACAAAACAGGGCTTCCCTGGTGGTGCAGTGGTTAAGAATCCACCTGCCAATGAAGGGGACATGGGTTTGATCCCTGGTCTGGGAGGATCCCACTTGCTGCGAAGCAACAAAGCCCGTGTGCCACAACTACTAAGCCTGGACTAGCCTGCGAGCCACAACTACTGAGCCCACATGCCACAACTATTGGAGCCCACGTGCCTAGAGCCCGTGCTCTGCAACAAGAGAAGCCACTGTAGTGAGAAGCCCATGTACTGCAACGAAGAGCAGCCCCTGCTACCGCAACTAGAGAAAGCCCACGCGCAACAACGAAGACCCAATGCAGCCAAAAATAAATAAAATAAACTATAAAAAAAAACAAAACCTTTTTTTAAATTGCAGAAACAATACAAATTCATGATGGAAAAAAACATGAGTTTTATTTAAAGGAAAAATATTAGGACAAAATAGGTATTACCACCCAGGGTCAATCATTGAGAGTGCTGTGTTTAGTTCCTTCTATGAATTTTTTTTTTAACAAAGTTGAGATCACACTGCACAAAAAAATTTGCACTTTACTATTTCATATGCTGTATACTGTACACATTTTCCTGTGTTTTAACGGCTCCTTGTCCAGAGCATTTTAATGGTTCTTTTTTTTTTTTTTTGGCCATGCCGCAGAGCATGTGGAATCTTAGTTCCCAACACCAGGGATTGAACCTGCGCCCCCTGCAGTGGAAGCTTGGAGTCTTAACCACTGGCCTGCCAGGGAAATTCCTTAATGATTCTTTAAAACCTTACTGAGTGAATTCCCTGGTGGTCCAGTGGTTAGGTCTCTGTGCTTCCAATGCAGGGGACGTGGGTTTGATCCCTGGTCAGGGAACTAAGATCCCACAGCCATGCGGAGTAGCCAAGAAAAAAGAAAAAAAAAATTTACTGAGTAGATGTATTGTAAATTCCTTAACATTGCCCCATTGTAGAAAATTTGTGATACAATATTTCAAATTTTAAGATTGGACATTTAAGCAACAATGTATATGATATTCCTAAGTAATTTAGAGGACTAAACATATTAGCAAGGGTCAGAAACACCTAAATAATAGTCATTATATGTAGACTAGTGGTTATGAGTTTATTCTCCGGAGTTAGCATACTCACTGGCTTCACATTCTGGTTCTGCCTCAACCGAGTGACCCTCTGAGTAATGTAATCTTCCTAACATATGAAGTTTTCTTATCCCATAAATGAGAATAAGAGTTGTACCACCTTGGGCTTCCCTGGTGGTGCAGTGGTTGAGAGTCCACCTGCCGATGCAGGGGACACGGGTTCGTGCCCCGGTCCGAGAAGATCCCACATGCCGCGGAGCGGCTGGGCCCGTGAGCCATGGCCGCTGAGCCTGCGCTTCCGGAGCCTGTGCTCCGCAACGGGAGAGGCCACAACAGTGAGAGGCCCGCGTACCGAAAAAAAAAAAAAAAAAAAAAGAGTTGTACCACCTGATAGGTTATCACTAAATTAGTGTCATTAAAGCACTTAGCGCAGTGTTTGCCACACAATAGTCAATGAATGTTAACTATTTAAGAACAATTATTGATGTTATTAGTACATTATTTGATATTATTAGCAGCAATTATTTTTATGATTAGTAACTTATTGTTAATCATTTGATTTTGCTGGGCTGTGGCAATGTTGTCAGAAGAGACCAAATGGCACTTACTGATTAATTTAGATCTAAACAATTCTTTTAAAATACGTCATTTAAGGAGAAAGTCATTTTGCATTTTGGGATGTGATTTCAGAAGGCAGGTACAGAAAGCTCTTTTCTGGAAAAGAACCCAGTTAAGGCTTGGTGAAGTCATTATTTAATTGAAACATTCTATCTCAAGATTGGTAAAGAGTTCAAAGATAATTTTGTGTAACATCTTTCCACTCACTCCAACCAGACCAGGTGACCTTCAACTATTCTTGAACATCTCATACACTGGGGAACTTCTTACCTACCAAGGTAGCTCTTACACTTAGAAAATTCATTTTATATTGAGCCAAAATATGTTTCTCTGTAGCTTCAACATATTAATACTAAACCCACAGATCACCTCCAACAAGCTTTAACACTGAATTTTCAATACAGTGAATTGATGGGGGTCACAACTTCTAATGGATTTATTTTGGAGTTTGAAAGAGGTTGGTGAGAGCCCAAATGTAGTAAAACCAAGACTACATTACTCAGACTTCGTGAAAAACTGAGAAGATTTATGTATTCATTATCATGTGTGCTTTCCTGCAAATTGAATAATCTAAAATAAAAGGAAAGCTTAATGATTCTTCTTGGGAAAAATTTTTCTAAAGCTAGAATTCTAAAAAGGCTTTTTAAAAGTTCATATGGAAGCTCCTGTATAGTTTCATGTTTCATCTGGGGAGCAGAATGGGGGAAGGTCAGCCCTGGGACAAGTTTTGGCTGGGTTGGTAAGCTTGCAGCTCACCTTCTGATGGCATCTGCTTCTCCATAACTGAACCACTTTCTACACAGAAGTGAATGCTTAGAAGTATTTAGAAATTGATATCAAATGACAACCTTGGTAAACAAGGGGCTATATGAGTCACAAAAGCCACTCAACAGAACTTAACAAAATTCATCATCTCTCGATACTGTGGATCATATCTCTACAGATCTGTTTTAGCCATCAGGCATGCTTAACTGTCACGTTATTAGAAAAGCAGTTTCTTTGCATGAAGATTACCTGACTGCAGTTGCTATTATTTTTCTACTTTGCAGTCTTTAGCACAGAAGCTGGCAAGTAGCTGCTACTCAATAAATGCTCAGGCTGATTGAATGACACTCTGTCCCTAAGGGTCATAGATAAATGTCTAGTCCCTCCAACATCTGGTTACCCTGGTAGCTACTCAGACATTGGAGGACTCCCACTTACTCTCTCAGCTCCTTCCTCCTCTTCCACTGCCATCACTTCTTTCCTCCAGGCTATCCCAGTACCCACCATCTCTTCTTATAGTCCACAGCTTCAAACCCAATAATCCAAGGAAATTCCAAATGTGCTTTTGTTTGTTAGTTTTTAAAGAGGGAAGATCTCACTTCTGGGTCTCAAAGAAAGAAAAGAAGAAGCTCCTACGCTCTCTGTGGAGGTCATGGTGAACTCATATCTGGACAGCATTCTTTAAGGGCAGTGGTTTTCAAATTACAAATCACAACCCATAAGAGAGTTGTGAAATCAACTTAGTATATCGTGATCCATATTTTCTTTATAAAAAAATAGAGTAGAAAGTATCAGAGGGTATTGCACATAATAAGAGTGTTAGAAAATCTAAATTTCAGTTTTCTAATTGTGGGTGCCTGTGTGAAGTTATGTATATATATTAATATATTTATGCATATTTGTCATACATACACACTAGGGCATCCTACAAGGTGCACAGAATTTGGCCTAGGTATTAGCCCCTTTTCTCCTGCTTGTCCTAGTACCTTTGTGTAGGGCTCGAACTGCACCAATATGAGAGGCAACTTTGTGTATGTGCGTCCTTGAGTTTTAGAGTAAATGTATTTCTTGTTGTAAGCTGGGGCTTACAACAACAACAAAAGCTGAATATTAACATTGGCCGACCGGAGAGAATTAGGAATGGAAGGTGAGGGTATCACAATCATGTCACATAAGCACAGGCTCTTTTACAATTTCATATGTACTCATTTTCACATTCAACCAAGAGCTGCTGACCAGTAACTGCTGAGTGAATTATGAAGGATCATTAATTTGGTACTCAAATTAGTGCATTATGAGAATTTATTAAGCACTTTAATTTGGCATTCCTCCAGGGGAGCTAGCTGCCATATGGTGTTTGGCTATGCTACACATCTTCTACTGTACAGGCAGAGAGGTGGAAATTCTGAAATCTGAGGGTAAGTTGTTTTTTAAAAAGCCACTGCATCTTCCATGTTTTCTTGAGTTTGTCGTCACTGTCACTTAGTACTATTCTTGCTTTTAATTATAAATTTAGTTTTATCATTAACTCTTCTATTTGCTATTAATAATTTTGTCAACCCTTTGCATATACAAAACATATTTAATGCAAATACATAATTTACATTAAATATATTTTGGCTTAACATTTTCTAATAATTAGGTTGCAGGATATATATATATATATGCATATATATATATATGTATACATATATATATATATACTCAAAGATAAATCATCTCTACATAGGGATAAACATATCCTTATTACTAAAGCCTATGTAAACATAATCCTCCCCACACCCACGATTTGTTTTCACAGTCACATTCTTCATTGCCAGAAGGTTTGTTTGCCACTGGAAATTGAGAGTGATGGGGATAAATGAGACATACATTGTTTTTGGACTAAGTGGCCTGAAGTCTAAAAAATGTGAGATTCACCCATTTTACAGATGAAAAGACTGAGGTCCAGGCATATGAACTGACTAATCAATGTTAGCAAAGGTACTTGGACAACAACTCAGCTCTCCAGATTCTCTCCCTCTGCCTTCAAATCACTCAGACTCCAGGTACACCTCAGAACACAGAGCCTGATCCAGAGCAAAAGTTTCACAAGTATGTGCTTAGTCACTTGTTTTACTTACTGTGAGGTTGAACAATATAAAATTACAGATTTGTTAGGTCTAAAACTGTCAGATATTGGCACTTTCATATGGTCCAAGCTAAACAGTGTTATTTTAATAACTTCAGCCTCTGCCACTCTGAGATCTTGATTTTCACAGAAGGAGCAGCATAGTGTATTTGTTAAGATCAAAGACTTGAGCCAAACTGCCCTAGTTCAAGACTCAGATCTTCCACTGCCTGGCCACGTGCCCTGAGCCAGGTGACAGATTTCCTGCCTCTCAGTGTCCTCAAAGAGGAACAGAATACTATATAAAGCTATTATTATTATATTGTTGTTTTTATTATTATTCCTAAAACTCAACATACTCACTAGTTAGCCAAATGGTCTGACCAAGTTTGGGCAGCTTTATGCACCTGTTCTGAAAGGTGTTTTCGGACACGAAATCTTTTCTAGAGACAGAGATTTTGGACCCTCTTTACTTGGCAAGGTTGGCTATTTATTTGACTGGCATTTGGCCTTATAGTTTCCAACGTTTCTCTCAAAGGTCCTATTTCTCTCTGCAGACAGCGTTGGTTAATAAATAAAACAGAGAGGCTGAAACATCCTAGCAACAGAAATCAACTGTGTGTATGATTTGTTGCTCTGTTTTTACTTCAACTATTTTTGAAAATATGGTTGCTCTTTTAAGTGTCCATTTCTTCTCCAGGCAGTTAAGCTGAAGTATTGCTCTAAAGAAGAAGAAGAAAAGAGAAGTATCCAAATTTGAAAAATGGCTTTGGTTAGCTCATGATGTAGAGAAAAGAAAACAATTTAAGGGTAGATCAGAGTGCAGTAAAGTGATTCCAATGAAACCTGATGCTGACTAATTACTTCTCTATAGATGGCGGTGTTCAATTTACTAAGCATCTGTGCATGTCGGAATTTGGGACACTGTGGGTGGTACGAGTCCATGATATCTACATAACTCAAAAAGCAAAATAGTCCATCTACAAGCATCATTTTAATAAGTGAAATAAAATACAAGTGCAAAATCTCATTTTGCAGTTAAGTGGTGGACCACATTGTAGGGTCCCCGAAACCAGACCTGCCTGGATAAAAGTAAGTAAACAGATCAGGCCGTGGAAGCAATGTCTCTTCAGAATGGGATTTAGCACAAGATTTAGAAGAGAGATGCTACAGTGATGCTGGGAATGATTCATTACTTCCCAGATTTAGGTGTGAGGCTGGAATAAAGTTAATACAACACTTTTATCAGAAGAATTATATATGGAACTACTTTCACCATGCTCCTACAATTTCCTACCGAAAATACTAAAGTGGATGGAGCAGAAGAAAATAATCAGACAAAAAAAGATGAGAGGGTTTGTTGAAAAATGAACTTTCATATTGATTGATTCTGTTATTTTAAATCATGCTTTGATTAATGGTATAAGTCTTTCTCCTCTCTTGGATCTATGCTTTTCTCTCCCATTCTCTTGAATCTAAAAGACGTATTACCTACTCAAGATGCGTTTCAAGCACCAACATATTCAGTGGCAAGGTATTTCAAAGTGCACTGTCTCAGAGAACACCGATTGTAAAAGGATAACAAATAGAACTGTATGCTTGGTCCATAGTCAACCCCTCTACATAACTGTTAAATAAATGATTAATAAAACAATGAATAAATTAATAAACTCATGATTAGGAAAAAAGTTTCTTTTACTTAGCACTGCTATGACTTTGGGGTTTCAAATCACATTTTGATCCATTTATTTGGCATTCAATAATGGATTTAGTACCTTCTTTATATCAGGCATCATTCTAGGTGGTGGATATACATGATCACATGACATTCATGCAATCTCAGTTCAGAAAACTACTAGCTGCCTTTAATCTACCCTTAATTTTCTTGATCCCTGGAGTTTTCTCCTTGGCCATTTCACTTAATCTGTCAATTTTCTCATCTACAAAACTAGGACAGTGTTGTGAAGAACGATTAAACTAGTTCATGAGGGCTTCCCTGGTGGCGCAGTGGTTGAGAGTCCGCCTGCCGATGCAGGGGACACTGGTTCATGCCCCGGTCCGGGAAGATCCCACATGCCGCAGAGTGGCTGGGCCCGTGAGCCATGGCTGCTGAGCCTGCGCGTCCGGAGCCTGTGCTCTGCAACAGGAGAGGCCACAGCAGTGAGAGGCCCGCGTACCGCAAAAACAAACAAAAAAACAAACTAGTTCATGAAATAACTTGGGAAACACTTGGGAAACTAAAGGTAGTAAGTACACATGTATTACAGGTTGGTAGTAGATCACTGTGGTAAAGAGCAAAGGCTCTGGATGCAGCCTGCCTGGATTTGGATCTTAGTTCTTCCAGTCACTAGCATGCTGTCTTGGGCAAGATACCTCTCCATCCCTCAGTTTCCTCCTGTGAAAAGGGAATAGTAATAGCACTGACCTGTATTTGTCAGCTCAGGCTGCCAAACAAAATGCCGTAAACTGGGTGCTTAAACAACAGATATGTATTTTCTCACGGTCCTGGAGGCTAGGGCTTGAGATCAGGGTGCCAGCATGGTTGGTTTCTGCTGAGAGTCCTCTTTCTGGCTTGTAGACAGTCAGCCGCCTTCTCACTTTGTGCTCACAAGCCTTTTCCTCAGTGTGTGTGTACAGAGAGAGAGAGAAAACTCCCTGGTGTCTCATTTTATAAAGGCACTAATCCCATTATGAGGCCTCTATCCTCATGACCTCATCTAAACTTAATCATCTCCCAAAGGCCCCATCTCCAACTACTGTCACGTTAGGGGTTAGAGCTACAATATATGGATTTGGGGAGGACACAGTTCACTCCTTGGCTTGACTTCATAGGGTTATTATGAGAATTATGTATATTAATCTGTTTGAAGCACTTCAAACAGATTCACTTGGTGAATTCTCAACAAATGTTTGCTGTTGTTATTTCTGGAGCCAAGTGAATAAAGAGGGCAGCCATTTAATTTACAAAACAGATTGTTTAATAATACTGTTTATAGAAGATTTCTAGAGACCAAACTCAGTGATCTTTAAGCTCTGGGTATTCTATATAAGGGCATTCTCAAATACATCCACACAACAAATTAAGCAATAAGTCAAGGGACCTTGGAGAGTTCTTTCCTTCTTTTTTGTCCCTTAACTTTTCACAGTTGTCTTTTCAGGACTCCAGCTGGCTCATCTATGGAAGCTTCTCCCCTCTCTGGAACATACTGCACCTTTTCCGTCTTTGTTCCACTTTCTGTGTTGATGGTTTGAGCAGAGGAGAGTAGGAGAAATGGTGAGGCTAGTGTCTTTAACCTCAGCTCCTTAACCACCGAAGGCCATGGTTATTGATAAAAGCTCTATTTTAAACAAAAACTATGCTCAGCATCTTCTATTTGAAATGGTTTCCTACCTAGAGGTCAAATAGTCAACCTGCATCCAATACAATGGTCTCCTCTGAAACCGTTTTCTTTTCTTTTCTTTGACTGCAGCATGTGTCATGTGGAACATCCCTGACCAGGGATCGAACCCCTGCCCCCTGCAATGGAAGCACAGAGTCTTAACCACTGGACCACCAGGGAAGTCCCAGTTCTGTTTTCAGACTTAAGTTATGGGAGCCTCACTATGATACAGGACAGTTCTTTCTGTTTTTGAACAATTCCATAGACAGAAAATTCTTCTTTATTTTGAGTTGACATAATGCCTACACACTGGTCCTAAATTTATCTTCTGTATTATGCTGTTGCACACAAAGTAAATCTCTTAAAAGGTCTAGGTGAACTGAACTAGTTCTTGAGGTATTCTTGTTGACTTACAATTTTCCCATCTTCTCTTATTCTTCCAGTGATGCTGTCCTACAAAACCTACCTTTTTTCTTCTTCACTTCCATGTCTGTCCCCATTTGATCTATTCCCTCTGTTCCCAGCTCCATATTAAGGGCCCCCAGGAGTAGATAGTAAAGGGAGTGAGTGGATGGCATTGAATAACTTATGAAAAAGTTAGTGATAATACCAATTCTCTTCCTTCTGATTTTTCTGTGAGAAAAGGAGGTTCATATCAAGTTCAGATTCCAGAGAGTCTGTGTTTTCTGGGGGGTTTAAACATACACCATCACAAATTATATACTCCTGAGCTATAACCCCAGCCAGCTCCCATTACAATGTTTACGAAAACCTACATTAGCAAACTATTTACTGTCAACATTAATGCTATAATCTAGCTGCCTGGGAATGATGTGATAGGCAGTATAAAGCTAAGACTTATTTTTCCTAGTTGTTACATTTTAAAGGAGGGCAGGCTTATCTTTGGGGGTTGTTCGCTAAAGGCACACATTAGTCACATGTGGGCCACTGGCATTATTGTCCACACAAAGTGTACCTGTGTAGGACAGTCCAGCAGGGTTGGCTGTGTTTTCTTAAATGCATTAGGCAGAAAAGCTTTGAAATTTCCCCGTCTCAAAGCAGAAAGAGATACAGTCAGACTGGGAAGCTATGCTTTGTACAAAGAAGGACAGAATTCTAAGTCATCAGCTATCACTAAAGTTGTCATCACTTTTCTCATCCCTATGAAATCTGCTCTGCTCAGAGGTTCTCCATCCATCCAAATGCCTGGACATTTCATCTTATTTACCAAGTCCTTTCAAGCCTACTTCCTGAGAACATGTCTAGCTGCACTTTAATGTGTCTTCATTGTCTCTCAACTGGACCATGATAGTAACTTCCTTGCTTTACTCTATCCATTCTCCTTATTGCTCTTGGGGTAGACTTTTAATATACAAGTCTTGCTCAAAATCCTTTAAAAGTTGCCTACTGTTTGAAGTGTAAGCTACAAAGTGTTGGAGGTGAGCACAGCTCAGGGAGTACATAAGATAATGTACTTGTAAGGGAAAAAGTAGCAGCGCTTCTATTCATATTAACTTTTTCTCTTAAAAATCAGAAATCAGCTGTGTTATATTCAATATATGGATTGCTGCTGGTGCTTTCACTCAGCCCTTCTGTCAGTGCATCTCTCTTATGTTTAAGGACTGAAGGAAACTTGAAGAAAGAGAGGGAGTTTCACAAAGTAGAAGGGCCAGAGTGTGCCCCATTGGTTTTTGTGGGCCAAGTCAAAAGGATCTGAATTAGAGAATCTTTATAGTATTTTGCAAAAAGCTAGAAAGTAGGCATAAGAATCTTGTGTACTAGACAGAGATTCACTGGTTATATTGTTCAAAGTACTTATGAGGTGTTAAACCTAATAAATTATACATTTTAATTTTTTAATTAGCATCCAAATTTTGCTTTTCTTTTCTGTGTATGATAAGTTGTTATCAGAAATATGCCACATACCAAATGATGGGGTTTAGGAAGTGGCAGGTGCAGGAAGGACTCTGGCCTTTCCTTGAGGCAGGTCTAGAGACCCTCATGTGAGAGGTGCCTTCCCTGTACCTGGAGCATACTTATCTCTGAAGACAGACGGATGCCAAGAGGAATGTGAATGAACAAGCATTGTGAAGTTTCCCCTAATTTACTACAGTTAGCTCATACCCTTTGTCTTATCCATTCCCCAACTTCCACTTTTCATCAAACCTGGTATAAAAACACTCGGGTTTAGGGTTAGCTTGTAGAAGATAATATAATAGCTTCATAATGTTAATGTAGATACTTATAAAATGAGATATAAAACCACTAACCATAAATAAAAAGATTGGTAAATTTGATTATATTAAAATTAGGAATTTCTGTTTCTCAAAATATGTCACCAGGAGAGTTAAATGGAAAGCCATAGCAACATATAACCAACAAAGAGCTGATCCAGAATATATAACCTACACTTAAAAATCAATAAGGAAAAAGAGAGAGAACTCAATAGAAACAATCAAGGATATTCAATAGCTGACAAACAAATGAAAAAGGTTCAGCCTCAACCTCATAAGTCATTAGGGAAATTGCATTTTAAACAAAAATGGGGTTTCTCCAGGAAGGTAGAGTAGACATTTTTTCTTATTTTTCCCTCTAATCACAAATAATAACTCTGGATGTTATATATAAAGAAAATATAAGAAGACTCTGAAAGGTAGAGAGAAAGCAGCAGACTGGCTAGGGACCTCGGGACTCAGCACAGAGCTGAATTCCCTGGGTTCTGTTACTGCCTTGTATATTCCAGAACTGGATGCTGGAAAAGCCAGCAACCCAGGAATGCCAACAAAAGCAAACAAACAAACAAACCAAAGCCCCCCTCAAAAGCTTGCCCTCCCTCATCAGAGGACCAGGAAAAGAGCAGTCTAGCAATAACAGCTCTACTCCAGCCAAACACTGCAGAAAAGCCTGCAGCCCCATCTCCACCATCAGCAACAAAGGCTGAATGGGAAGCCAGGCTTTTCATTCCCACTGGTGTTTAAGTGGAGACCATGGTGTCCGTGGGGACCACGTGGGTCGACTGGACTTTCACCCTCACCAGGAAGTAATGAGGTACCCCTACCCCTGACTGTGGAGGTAGGGTAACAGAAGAGGCCTACTGGAGAGTCCTGAGATCCCATTCCCACCCAGGAGTAACAAGGAGCCCTTCCCCATGCCCACCCTCTGGGGGGGCCACATACAGCTAGACTCCATCCTCTTCTGGAAGTTCAAAGGTCCCCCTTCACCTACCAGAGCAGTGTCAGAGGAGGCTTACTGAAACACAAGATTTAAATAAGATCCAGAGTCTTATAGTAACCCCAGATAACCAGGTTTCAATCACATGAAGACAAAATCACTCATCTTACCAAGAACCAGGAAGATCTTGAACTGAATGAGAAAAGATCATTAACACACACTGAGGTTGAGATGATACAGATGTTGGAAGTTTCTGGCCAGGATTTAAAGTAGCCACTGAACTTCATTGAGCTGCATTGTTTCATTAAGCAATTATAAACATGCTTGAAACAAATGAAAAAATAGAAAGTCTCAGCAAAGAAACAGAAGATAGAAAGAAAAACTAAGTGAAAATTTTAGAACTAAAAAACACAATGAATGAAATTAAAAAACTCAATAGATGAGCTCAACCACAGAATGGAGAGACTCAAGGTAAACTGGAAGATAATACAATAGAAATTCACATCAAGTTGTATATATTAACTATCTACAGCTTTTTGTATGTCAATCATAACCCAATAAAGTAGTTAAAAAAAACGATAGAAACTATCCAATCTGAACAACAGAGATAAATAGACCAGACCAGAGAAACAAAACAAAACAAAAAACACAGCCTTGGAGGTATGTGGCCTATAACAAAAGACCTAACATTCATGGCATCTGAGTGCCAGAAGAAGAGAAAGAGAGTGGAGATGAAAAAAGTCCAGTAGATCTACCCTAAAAGAATGACAAAGTTCTGCAAATAGGAGGTAATGATAAAAGAAGTAATCCTGAACATGATAAAAACAAATTATGGATAAATATGATACACTTTCCTTCTCCTGAGTTTCCCAACTTCGGTTTGACATTTGAAGAAAAATTATAACAATTCTTAATGTAGCTCTCAATGTACGTGGAATAAAGCTAAGACAACTATACTATAAATTGGAAGGGTTATAAAGAGAGGTAAAGTTCCTCCACTTCTCAAACTAGAAATGTGTCAACACTAGTAGACTTTGATGATATATATGTATATATATGGGTTATATATCAAGTATAATACCTAGGGCAAACAATGAAAAGCTATACAAAGTGATACACTCCAAAACACTGTAGATAAATCAAAATGGAATTCTAAAAAATGTTCAGGTAACCACAGGAAGGCAGGAGAAAGTAAACAGAGAAATGAAAACCAGAAAGAATCAAAAGCATGAAACAGAAAACAAAAGAAATGACAAAAATAAAATGCAGCCCCCTATGTAAAAAATGAGAAAAAGCTGGCTTTACAGATTTTTCCCATTGGCTATTATTCTTTAAATGAATAGCATTTTGTGAAGAATGTTTGCTCTTAAATGCCAAAACAATTTATAAAATGCTAAAATTTTATATCTAGTTGAGTAAAGCAGATTGTGATTTTATTCAAAACTGTCCTTTTCTTAATTTTATATTGATGTGTTAAAGTTGTAAAATAAAAACAAAGCAAGTAATGAAAAAACATTTAAGTAGATATGGGTATTTTTGTTTGTTTGTTTGGTTGGTTTTTTTTGCAGTACACGGGCCTCTCACTGTTGCGGCCTCTCCTGTTGCGGAGCACAGGCTCCGGACGCGCAGGCTCAGCGGCCATGGCTCACGGGCCCAGCCGCTCCACGGCATGTGGGATCTTCCCGGACCGGGGCACGATCCCGTGTCCCCTGCATCGGCAGGCGGACTCTCAACCACTGCGCCACTAGGGAAGCCCGATATGGGTATTTTTAATGATCAAAATGATTAGGTTCAATATGGATGTCTCAAACTAATTTTGTTTTATAACCTATTTGCAAACAAGAAATTAAATATCAATTCTATAAACTGTGTCTCACACACACACACTGTCTCTCCTTTTTATTGTATCAAGAGATGATGTGGTTTTATCCGTCTCTGCTGATAGAACTGCCATCCACAATCTTCTAACCTAGAAGTCTCTAATACTCTTTTCTCTTTTCATAACTGCTGCATTCAATAGATCCCCAAGTTCTTTCAGTTCTACTTCAGAAATCTCTCTCCAATCCATTGCCTTTTCTCTACCTTAAGTATCCTATTTTATATCAGGTCTCAATCTCTCTCTCTCTCTCCTGAACTATAGAAAGAGCATCCAGTTTTATTTTTTCTAACTCATATCAGGACAGGTTTGTGCATAAAGCTCTTCACTGGCTTCTAGTTGCCTTCATGATTAAGTTGAGACCCCTTTATGTGGTAGTGTTCTTCATTAAATTGACCACCTTCTTCCTCCTCATTTCCCCTTGCTTGCCTCTCTTGTCCTTAATCCTATAGTCACCTGGAGTCCTATGCCATGCCTTGAAGATGTCATGCTCCTTTAGGACTCTGGCACTTTTTATCATGCCCTTTCTTCTGCCTGGGATGTCCCCACCCCCAAGCTTCTCCACCAAACTTCTACCCTTTTACTCACATCAATTTTTACTTCCCAATTATTGTCCCAGTAGTGAATGCACTTTCGTGTGTGTGTGTGTGTGTGTGTGTGTGTGTGTGTGAGAGAGAGAGAGAGAGAGAGAGAATGAATGAATGAGGTGAGGGGAAGGGATGCAGCAAGTAAGAGAGTGAGTGTATGTGTGTTAAGGAGACCAAGGTTACAGTGGTATTTGGTAGTGGTGGAGAAATTGGTAGGAAGCTTTGAAAATGTATATAACCTAGGAGTGGTGTTAGATTCTCAGTTAAAGAGCCCTTGAATTTTTTGTTTTGTTTTAATTTGTTGTTTTCTCTCGATCCAGGAGCTGATCTTAAGAGTATTTCCTTGCCAAGATCATAGGGTTCTGCTCTTTTATAATCAAGGGAGATCCATCCCTTTTACATGCAATTTCAATCAAGAAACCCCAGATCTCTATTCCAAACTGTAACCCAGTTGATTGCATTATAACCTGACAGTCTGAAGCCCTAATAAAAGAACTATGATTCACAAGGTGTACATAAGAAGTAATCCTGGATAATAAAAATTTGTTACTGTTAATAGTTCTCCTACATTCCCTGCCTGGCCAACCCACACCCATTTATGACCTCATGGTATGTCCAGCTCTCTAGTAAAGATGAGGTTATCTATCAAGTTATTACAAATGAATGATGCAAGCTCATAAGATAACCTGATTAAATTCTCCTATATTACCTCCATGCTCACCCTAAAGCTTTCTTTTTTTTTAATATAGTAGGTTCTTACTAGTTATCTATTTTATACAAATTAGTGAATATATGTCAATCCCAATCTCCCCATTCATCTCACCACCACACCCCCGCCTCCCCCACTCCCTGCTTTCCCCCCTTGGTGTCCATACATTTCTCCTCTACATCTGTGTCTCTATTTTTGCCCTGCAAACCGGTTCATCTGTACCATTTTTCTAGTCTCCACATCTATGTGATAATATATGATATTTGTTTTTCTCTTTCTGACTTACTTCACTCTGTATGACAATCTCTAGATCCATCCATGTCTCTACAAATGACCCAATTTCATTCCTTTTTATGGCTGAGTAATATTCCATTGTATATATATGTACCACATCTTTATCCATTCTTCTGCTGATGGGCATTTAGGTCGCTTCCATGACCTGGCCATTGTAAATAGTGCTGCAATGAATATTGGGGTGCATGTGTCTTTTTGAATTATGGTTTTCTCTGGGTATGTCCCCAGTAGTGGGATTGCTGGGTCATATGGTAATTCTATTTTTAGTTTTTTAAGGAACCTCCATACTGTTCTCCATAGTGGCTGTATCAATTTACATTCCCACCAGCAGTGCAAGAGGGTTCCCTTTTCTCCACACCCTCTCCAGCATTTGTTGTTTGTAGATTTTCTGATGATGGCCATTCTGACTGGTGTGAGGTGATACCTCATTGTAGTTTTGATTTGCATTTCTCTAATAATTAGTTACGTTGAGCAGCTTTTCATGTGCCTCTTGGCCATCTGTATGTCTTCTTTGGAGAAATGTCTATTTAGGTCTTCTGCCCATTTTTGGATTGGGTTGCTTGTTTTTTTAATATTGAGCTGCATGAGCTGTTTATATATTTTGGAGATTAATCTTTTGTCCAGTGATTCATTTGCAAATATTTTCTCCCATTCTGAGGGTTGTTTTTTCATCTTGTTTATAGTTTCCTTTGCTATGCAAAAGGTTTTAGGTTTCATTAGGTCCCTATAAACCCTCCTATATTAACTCCATGCTCACCCTAAATCTTTCTGACAATATCTTAGTTTCCTATGAAGATTTCCCATCTACTTGGGAGATAAGATTTTTTTGTACAGTAAATTCCCTACATACAAACCTTCAAGTTGCGAACTTTCAAAGATGTGAATGTGTGTTTGCGTGTCAGATCACATAAGCTAGTTCATGTGTCTGGCGTACATTGTCAGGTGCATGCATCCTCTACAAGTAGTTGTGCTTTTGTGTACTTTACTGTACAGTACTGTATAGAGTAGAGTAGTATGGTATCTTTATTTCAAGCCCAGGATGTCTGCAAGCAAGCACAAAAGCAGCAGTGATGTAAGCTGCTACTGCTAAGAAGCGCCAAGCGATAATGATGGAAACAAAAGTGAAAATAATTGAGGTAGTGGAGCAACAAAAGGAAGAAGTAACTGAAGAACCGAAGAGATTCAGGATGCAGGAAATGGCAAGGGGATTTTCTTTATTTGAGGAGGCACTGTTAGTTTTCGAGGCACAGGACCTGAACGTAGAACAGTACACGAAGGTTGCAGCAGCCGTTCAGGATGCAATCCAGTGCTACCATGTCATCTATGATGAGAAAAGAAGAGACACTACCCAGACATCACTGGATCATTTTTCCAAGAGGGTAGATAGAATTGAATCCAGCAAGGAACCAGAACCTGTGCCATCATTGTCAGGTGTGAGTGAAATTGCAGCCTGGCCTCCATCTCCTACTGCTGACGATCCTTCAGCTCTACCATCTCCCACCTCCTCTCCCTCCTCCAGTCAGTAACTCTTCTTGCCTGTTCACTGGATACCAGCCCA
This sequence comes from Hyperoodon ampullatus, assembly GCF_949752795.1. Lineage (NCBI taxonomy): Eukaryota > Metazoa > Chordata > Mammalia > Artiodactyla > Ziphiidae > Hyperoodon > Hyperoodon ampullatus. The sequence continues at coordinate 49,726,842 of NC_136920.1, read as the reverse complement.
TGTATGCCAGCTGTTGTACTGTACTACTATACTTTTCAAGGTACTGTACTGTAAGATTAAAAATGTTTTCTTTATTTTTTGTGTTTGTTTTTTATGTATTATTTGTGTGAAAAGTATTATAAACCTATTACAGTACAGTACTATATAGCCAATTGTATTGGGTACCTAGGTTAACTTTGTTGGACTTGCTAACAAATTGGACTTATGAACACGACCTTGGAATGGAACCCGTTCGTATGTAGGGGACTTACTGTACATTGTTTTGTGCTTTTAAGTCTATAAAAGAGTAGAAAAGTGTTAGATGTTACATGAAAGGCAAAATGTCAGCTATTATATAAACGGCAATTCCATGGAGGGTTAGGTGTTAATGGAGCTAGATTGCCTGCCTTGAATCCTGGAACTTCCACTTACAAGGTATATGACCCTGGACAAGCTAGCTTATGTTCTCAATGCTTGTTTCCTTGTCTGTAAATTGGAGATAAAAACAGCATGTACCTCATAATGTTGCTATGGGGATTACATGAGTGAAAATAGGTAGAGTACACAGGAAATAGTGAATGTTCAGTAAAGGTTAGCTATTTTTATTATGAGGTAGTGGGTAGGATCAGTCGGCCCTCAGCATCTATTCTTACTTCTTTGTACGGAATTTTGTTACTACAGAGGCTGGAAAGCTAAATACAACATTTTCTATACTCCCTTCCAGCTAGGGTTCATGATACAAATTGAGTTCCCACTGTTAGATGCTCTTCTGTTGTATTTTTTTAGAAGGCTGAAGTAAGAAAGAGGCCTTATTTCTGTTGTCTTTCTGCTGTCAGCAAGATCATCCAGAATTGAGTGTTAAGAGGGAGTTTTGTGGTGGTGGAGAATATAGCAACTGCTTCCTATTCCTTTTTCCCTTGTCTCTAGGTCTCAAGTATAGTGGTATGTTCTTGACTTCAATCCATCTACAGCCTCCTAATTCCTACTCTTCCAATTCTTCAGTGATACTACATTTAATTCCCTGTATTACATTTCTTCCCTTTTAAATGTCACAGGATGGTTTTTATTTTCCATATGAACTCTGACTGAATCGCATGGCGACCTGTGATTCTACACATGAGTACGGGGCTGGGATACAATTCAAACACTGTGCTTTATAAGGAATTCAACTTGTAAGGTATCACTTTTTGGCAAATATATGAACTCATTTCTGATGTTGAATGTGGAAGTCAGCATCACCACCCTCTGTATCAAGAAATGACCGACTCACATGTATACATTTCCCCTAGGCATAGTCATTCTCACATAACAGAGAGTGAGTTTACAGCGTGTTCTAGACCCAGATGGTTTAATCCTGACCCAGAGATCATCTGCTTTTAGAATTCTGGAAATCCTAAGCAGCCTTTCAGTCTCTGGATCCATTACCACTATAATTTGATAGCTGAAAATACTGACATAGAAAATGCCTCATGAATGTTTATGATTCAGCACCTCTGGGAGTCTGGGACAACTGCTTGGCACCAGGCTTTGGTTATAAACAAGGGTTTCAGGAAGTTTTTTATTCCACCTACACAGCAGCTAGAACTATGTTAAGTTAGCTGCCCAGGCCTGCCCTGTAGCCATCAGATTTCATTCTGAAGTAAAATGATTAATTTCCAGAACGTTTTATGTTGAGGGAAAGAATAACTCACTTTCCTTGCTTAGAATTTTAATCCAGGCTGGCTCCATGCTGGTCTTCTTAGGATGCTATAATATACACACCTGTCATTAGCAATTAGCAAAAACAACTGAAAATACTAATCAGTTCCCAAACTTTCTGGATATCAACATTCGAGTCTGCTTCTCATGTATCTTGATCAACTCATCTACTAATCCTGAGGCTCTTTTTACAGGATTTAATGCTACATATATTCTCAGTGCTTGTGAGGCACACTGTAGAATAAAAGCCTGGCTAGATGCTGTCAAAATAGATTCTATTGGTTGTGTTCTTTACATAGCAAGAAGTGTTCAAATTTGGGGGATGGGGGAGGAAAGTGTGTAACACTATCTCTAAACCAAATTTACAAACTTGCATTGGATTTAGCTTTCCTGTTCTACTCTAATCCTTCCACTTCCGCTTTTGATTCCAAAACCTCCTGTCTCTTCCAAGATCTTACTCTCCCTATTATTCACTCACTTTATCTTTAACCTCTCCCTCTCTCCTAGATTAATTTAATTTTCAACAATTAAGTGTGTTCAAGTATTTTCTTTCTTAAAAGTTTATAACAAGAAGGTGATGTTTAAATCTCTCAAAATGACTGCTTGCATCTTTCTCCTTCTTTTTGCGTATAGTTGAAGGGTAACTTTTAGGTGTACTATTTATATTGGCGTTAGACAATGTATGTTGATTCTTCATTTTACCTCCAAAATATAATTTCTACAACTTTGTTCCCTCTTCATCCCCCCCCCACTCCCAACCCAAATAAGAAGTAGCAATTGTGCAGAGGTTTTGGTTTTTGTTTTTCATTTGAAATGAAAGAAAATGTTATCTTTATGCTTTGAAAACATCAGATATATTTATCTTTAAAGAATTTTCTTTTTTCTTTTTTTTTAAAAACTTTGTCTTTTTTTATATATACATTTATTTATTTATTTATTTATTGGCTGGGTGTGTCTTCGTTGCTGCACGCAGGCTTTTTCTAGTTGCGGCGCGCGGGGGTTACTCTTCGTTGCCGTGTGAGGGCTTCTCATTGTGGTGGCTTCTCTTTGCTGCAGAGCACGGACTCTAGGTGCACAGGCTTCAGTAGTTGTGGCACGCAGGCTTAGTTGCTCCACGGCAGGTGGGATCTTCCCCGGCCAGGGTTCGAACCCGTGTCCCCTGCATTGGCAGGTGGATTCTTAACCACTGCGCCACCAAGGAAGTCCTAAAATATTTTCTAACTCTAACGTTTTATGGAAAAGATATTACATAGATTTTGGTAAATCATGAAGTTTTGCCTGACTCTGCAGCAGCTGTAGACCAGTTCATCACTGGTCATGGCTCCATATATGGCTTTTGTGGGGCTGGCCGTCACAGGAGAGAGATCCTCCTAGACATGTGTGGCTACCACATTGAAATTCTAGTAGCACAACTATGATGAGAGGTAGCAGTGATGATTAGCCTGGAAGGCCATAGGATCAAGTCATAGCTGCCAGAAAGGTAAAATTTTTGCCTTTCTTCATGAAGGTGTAGTCATGATAGTATCTGTTTTAGGAAGAATTTTATTGCTCCTAAGTATCTGAAAACAGATACTCATTCAAACTACATAAGCTAAAGTGGGAATTTTACTGTCAGGATATAGGTGTCAGCTCTAAGAACCCAAGGGAAAGATGTGGAATCTGACCTTGAATGAGTCTAGAAATGGAGTTTTCAGTTATCGTTTCCACCATTTGTCTCTCTCTCCTGATGTATGGTCTCCTCTTGTTTCTCTCCTGTGTCAGTTCCATTCTTCTTTCCCTCTGAGGACCCACATTCTCCACACACATGGCCCAACACAGCAGCTCCAGCTCTGGTCCCTGTCTCAGCTTAATGTCATCTTTGAGTTTAAGCACGAGCATAACAGAGAGAGATGAATACCTCTAAGACCCAATTTCAAATCCCAGGAAGGATGCTGATACTTTAATTTTGGTTCATATCTAGCTGTGCATAGTGAAATAGGATTATTTCTTATCAATGTGTATGTAGAGACATATATGGAGGAAACTGACAAATTGTCTAATACAGGCATATCTTGTAAATATTGCAGTTTTATTCCAGAGAGAGAATGGCCATTAAAGCCTAACCTCATGAGATGAAATAAGTGAAGCATTTCTTTGCTTCCTAGTAAGATTTATGTTGCTATTAATCACAAAGACCGCCTTACTTATAACCACCTGTGTTACTGAATAAACACGATTCTCTGGGATCAGATTGTCACGAACTAATTAGACCCATGTTCCCTTTCACTCTCAGGAAGGGAGAAGTCTGATTTGTGCTAAGGAAAAATCATGGACAAAGTCCAAAAGAGGTCACCAGAAAAAATGCTCAGGCTTGTTTTTGCTCTGGTTTTTAAGCCAAAGCGTCAAGAGAAACCTCTAAGATTTTCACATTACCCAGCTCACTATCCCTAGGATTTAAGGCTAAAACTCATTTAGTAATAAAGAATGTGACTTTGCCTACTGTTCTCTATGTTCCCTATGGGAAGTCCCTCTGGAAATCTAGTAGGTATTCTGCAGCTGACACCACTGACCACATATAATTTTATTAACAATTATAAGCAGTATTTCCTTAACATTCCTAATAACAGTGATATCTAGGACAGTTAAAGAATGGCTTCATCTGGTTAATCAATTATTCAGACCAATGAGAATTGTTATATGTAGAATAATAGGTCTTTCTGAATAAATGATCATAGACTCCCTTACTTGTAAAATCTGGTCTGAGGTGTCATAGAAGCAATTGAGAGAGGCTCCATTCCCTCCTGCACCCTACAATCATCTCTATTTTCATCTGTTTTACATAATATGGTTGTCAAAAAATTTTTATTTGAACAAATAATTTTATGACATCTATATATACACTGTGCTGTCTCCTCAGGAGAAAACCGAGTGTCCCATAAAAGTTAGATTTCCAACATGGACCTTAAAAAAACAATATTAAAAATAGAGAATATACTAAATATGATTTATTTTTTCAATAATGATTTGAAAGGTACTTTGGGACTTATTGTATCCTGGCATCATATAACTTCTAGCTTATAGTCCAGGTATGAAGTGGAAAGAGTTCATTTATTCCTTTATGCATTTAATAAGCTTAATTGATTACTCCCTTCCTCATATACCAGGTACTTTACTAGGCACTAGAGATTTAACAATGAGGAAAATAGATACACTCCCTGCCCCCAATGAACTCATATTCTAATGAGGGAGCAGAAAAACATTTAGATAAATAAAATGTATGTTTGATAGTGATAAATGTAAAGGATAATAACAAAAAAAGGATAATAAATGTAAAGGAAAATAACAAAAAGTGAAATATAAAGTGTCTGTATACTGTAGAGGGAGGAAAATTCTCAGTGAGAAGCTAACTTTTTATTTATTTTGAATTTTTGAATTTTATTTAATTTATTTTTTTATACAGCATGTTCTTATTAGTTATCTATTTTACACATATTAGTGTATACATGTCAATCACCATCTCCCAATTCATCCCACCCCACCCCTCCGCCACTTTCCCCCCTTGGTGTCCATACGTTTATTCTCTACATCTGTGTCTCAATTTCTGCCCTGCAAACCGGTTCATCTGTACCATTTTTCTAGGTTCCACATATATGCGTTAATATATGATATTTGTTTTTCTCTTTCTGACTTACTTCACTCTGTATGACAGTCTCTAGTTCCATCCACGTCTCTACAAATGACCCAATTTCATTCCTTTTTATGGCTAATATTCCATTGTACATATGTAACACATCTTCTTTATCCATTCATCTGTCGATGGGCATTTAGGTTGCCTCCATGACCTGGCTATTGTAAATAGTGCTGCAATGAACATTGGGATGTATGTGTCTTTTTAAATTATGGTTTTCTCTGGGCATATGCCCGTAGTGGGATTACTTGGTCATATGGTAATTCTATTTTTAGTTTTTTAAGGAACCTCCATACTGTTCTCCATAGTGGCTGTATCAATTTACATTCCCACTAGCAGTGCAAGAGGGTTCCCTTTTCTCCACACCCTCTTCACCATTTGTTGTTTGTAGATTTTCTGATGATGCCCATTCTGACTGGTGTGAGGTGATACCTCATTGTAGTTTTGATTTGCATTTCTCTAATAACTAGTGATGTTGAGCAGCTTTTCTTGTGCTTTTCTTGGCCATCTGTATGTCGAGAAGCTAACTTTTTAATAAAGAGTTGAGGAAAGGTGACCATGCAGATACTTTGGGAAAGAATCTTCCTAGCTAACCCTCTTTGCTGGGGCCAGCAAGGACCTGATATGGACAGGTGCCTGGTGTGTTAGAGGAACAGCAAGGAGGCCAGTTGGACAAGACCAGAGAGATCAGAGGGAGAGTAGCTAGAAACAAAGAAAGTTAACATGCAGCACCTCAGAGGTCAAGAGTAAGAATTTGGCTTTTACTCTGAGTGGGATAAGAGGGGTTTAGAGCAGATCAGTGGCATGATCTAACTTACATTTGTGCTAAAAATAGATTGAAGGGGGGAAGGACATAGTTAAGGAGACCATGAGGAGTCAATTGCAATAATTCAGGCAATGATCATCCTAGGGACTAGGAGGAAAAGAAGAGGACGCTAAGAAACGGTCACGGTCTGGATATAGATTTAACGTGTGGCTGAGAGAATTTGCTTATGGACCAGATGTGAAGTATGAGAGATGGAGAGAAGTCAAGGATGACACCAAGTTTTTTGACCTGAGCAACCAAAAAAAATGAAGTTTTCCCATGGCAGTGGGAAAGATTGTAAGAGTTGCTGGTAGTAGGATATAAAAGATTAAGAGTCTCATTTTGGACACGTTACATTTGAGATCTTATTAGCAACCAGGTAGAGAAGTTAAATGGGAAGTTGAACATGGATCTGGAGCTCTTGGGGGAGTTCCAGCGTCCAGACTTCAGCCAGCAGTGAGACTTAGCATAGACATGGAGTTTAAAATCATGAGACAGGATGAGAGCAATGTGGGATGAGGTATAGATATTAAAGAGAGAACAAAGCCTGGGAGCACTCCAAATCATAGGTCTTGGAAATGAGGGCAAATCCACAAACAAGATTGGGAATTGAAAATCAGAAAGAAAAATCATACAAGTGTGGGTCATATAAGCCAAGTGATACAAGTATCTCTAGGAGAAAAGAGTAGATAACTATATCAAATGCTGCTGATAGAGAAGGTGACACACAGAAGTGACAATAGAGGACATTTGTGACATTGAGAAAACAAAGCAGCTTTGGGGAGTGGTGGGGGTGAAAACCTGATGGAATGGATTCAAAAGAGTGGAAGAAGAGGGCTTCCCTGGTGGCGCAGTGGTTGAGAGTCTGCCTGCTGATGCAGGGGACACGGGTTCGTGCCCCAGTCCGGGAAGATCCCACATGCCCGGAGTGGCTGGGCCCGTGAGCCATGGCCACTGAGCCTGCGCGTCCAGAGCCTGTGCTCCGCAACGGGAGAGGCCACAGCAGTGAGAGGCCCGCGTACCGAAAAAAAAAAAAAAAGAGTCATCTATGGGAGAGTCATCAATGTTTTTTATAAATCTAGAGCCTATTTCTCAGCTTTAAGTTATGGAGTTATGTGCAAAGTGAAATAGAGAAAGAAGACAATAACAGAAAATTCAACTGAATTCTGCCTCTACCCCATTCTTCCCCTTTCTCCCCTCTCCCTATTAAAGATGTCTTTGTCCTAAACATGGAACTGGCTTAGTTAAAAATGTTGGGTTTATTCATTGCAGCTCCATTTACAACAGCCAGGACATGGAAGCAGCCTAAATGTCCATCGACAGATGAATGGATAAAGAAGATGTGGCACATATATACAATGGAATATTACTCAGTCATAAAAAGAAATGAAATTGAGTTATTTGTAGTGATGTGGGTGGACCTAGAGTCTGTCATACAGAGTGAAGTAAGTCAGAGAGAAAAACAAATACCGTATGCTAACACAGATATAAGGAATCTAAAAAAAAAAAAAAAAAGTGGTTCTGAAGAACCTAGGGGCAGGACAGGAATAAAGACACAGACGTAGAGAATGGACCTGAGGACACGGGGAGGGGGAAGGGTAAGCTGGGACAAACTGAGAGAGTGGCATGGACATATATACACTACCAAATGTAAAATAGAAGCAGCCACATAGCACAGGGAGATCAGCTCCATGCTTTGTGACCACTTAGAGGGGTGGGACAGGGAGGGTGGGAGGGAGATGCAAGAGGGAGGAGATATGGGGATATATGTATGTGTATAGTTGATTCACTTTGTTATAAAGCAGAAACTAACACACCATTGTAAAGAAATTATACTCCAATAAAGATGTTAAAAAAAATGTTGGGTTTATAATTGGGGGAAATTTATCCTGAATTATTCAAATAACTATATTAATTCTCTACTAGTAGACTATCTTCTGGTAGAAAAAATATTTATTAAAATCAGTGCTGACTTACTTTGCATGGAGGAGGGTAGAGTTTCTAACATTAATGTTTTTTAAAATTAATTTTTATTGGAGTTTAATTGATTTACAATGTTGTATTAGTTTCTGCTGTACAGCAAAGTGTATCAGTTATACATATACATATATTCACTCATTTTTAGATTCTATTCCCATATAGGTCATTACAGAGTATTGAGTAGAGTTCCCTGTGCAATACAGTAGGTCCTTATTAGTTATCTATTTTATATATAGTAGTGTGTATATGTCAGTTCCAATCTCCCAGTTTATCCTTCCCCCGCTTTTCCCCCTTGGTAACCATAAGTTTGTTTTCTATGTCTGTGACCCTATTTCTGTTTTGTAAATAGGTTCAGAGTATCTACTATGGTATAAATACTCATTTACAAATACTCATTGGAGTTCCTACTTTACATGAAATGTCAAATATATTCAATAAGAGGATTGGGATTACAAATAATGAATTTGATTTCTGTCTTGCCTAGTTGTGTTCAATTTATTGTGTTGAAATTGCCCATGTTCAGGACATGCATTATGGAGAAGAAGTGCATCTACTAATTAAAGTGGGTTAATTGCAAGAACATTTATCATTTGCATTGAGAAGGTAGAGGGCTCTTGTCCTCACTGATGTTAAATAAACTAAGAACCTATTGCTCATGATTACTTCATATTCCTCATTTCAGTGCCTGTTTTTCTGGCCTCTGACCTGATGATTAGAGAATCCTGGGGGGGATCCAATGATTAAGGTCCTTATCTGTGACTGCTAAAATATGTCAAGCGAGAGATACGAGCATTTCACTGAAATAAAAGATACAGGAAAATAATTTGCCATGTGAAAAGGAAGTACTAATGAGAAACCATAGAGAATGATGAAAGGTAGTTATAGGGACAATGTTTACAAACATAAGATCCAGGATGGAAAAGATATAATTAACATCAATGATAATTTAATCTATAATTATCTGCTCTTCTAATTGCTATAATGGTTTTCAATTTAAAAAGGGAAAAAAAGTTAACTTGCTTCCGGAAAAATAAATATTACTTTAGGTGAGCTTTGGAACATATTTCTAGCTGCCAAATACCAGGAGAGTTTAAATGTCAGATCCATTTGTTTATGAGAAAATTTAAATGAATATTGCCTATGGTTAATATTCAAAAGGTAAATTGTGTGTTGCAAGGTATTATCTACTTTTACCTTATTTCAAAGAAGATTATGTAAATAAAGCAATATTTTATTTAATATAGATTGCTAAAACAAATAAATACAATAAAAAACTAAAAAAGAATACAAGCTAATATTTTTTACCAATTAATTATTTTTTACATATCCAACATAAATTATGCATTGGATGAGTGACTGTAAAACTGTTTTAAACTACTCAAAATCAAGTCCAATCTGTTGCTGAGAATATGCGATATGATTGTAGATGATGTTTATAAGCAAACAGTGAATAGTAGGCATGATTTTGATGAGAACTGTGCTTTCAAGTTAATATTCTCACATATATAAATATAAATGTACATACACGTATATATATACAGCATTTTAAATGTAATAGACTCTAAACACCTAGAAAATATAGTTAGATTTATTAACAAAGGGTAAATGTAAGGATATTCTATTACTTCTCCAGACTCAACAAACATTGCTTTGATTTCTAAGTCCCCAAAATTCAATGGTCATTGATTAAACAGATTAAAGGGCACACATTTCTACTGGCCAGGAACCTGAGTTATTGCAATAAATGTGTAAGTGACATGAAATGGTTAACCACACAACCCCAGGGGTCAGTTATTAGACCATTTAAAATACAACTCTGCTTCTGAGAGGAAGGGAAAAGAGAGACACAGTGAGGCATAGGAAATGACTATAGAGAAAAGTCTTCCACGTGAGGAAGAGGTGTAGAGGAGAGACTTTTCTGGTGGTGGACGGGAACTGACTGTCTTCCTAGCTGAAGTAGGGATTATCTACATAGCATTTGCTCCCATAGTCTCAGCAGAGAAAAAAAAAGTGTTTTGCTGTGAACAGCTACAACAGAAATATCAGCAGAACTACAGCAGAGAAGGCCATAACTACTCAGTTCTCTAGATTGCACCGTTTGTGGGATAGCAAATAGAAACAATAATGGTCAGCACTATGCAAACATGGCAGTGAAGGCCAACTCAGTCAGCGTATCCTCTGATCTTATACGTGAAGGCTGAGAATTCTCTGTAGTGCATGTGTCTGGGAAACAGGCCAGTGCAGAGACAGAAGAGAAGTAGGCAGATAATGGAGAGGCAGCCCTGGACAAGGACCAAGACAAAGATGACTGACTCCTAGATCATAATGGCAAGTCGTGTCAGCAATCAGCAGAAGAGGGTATAGTAGTGAACACCAGAACTGCACTGCGGTTACAGTTCTAGAGGAGCCACAGATTTTGCATTTTGCTAGAGTGGACCTTTGGCATTCCTCAGCCAGCCATCCCCAGATCATCCACGATCTCCAAATTAGCAGATAACATTTTTAGCCCATAATAATTGTCCTGCCCACCCTTCTCACCATAGGAATTCTACTTTCTGACAAAGGAAAATAATTTTCTGTCTCCTTCTGTTCTCTTCCCTGAATTTCTTTCCTACGCCTTTTTTTTTTTTTTTTTTTTTGGTGGTGGCTTTTTCACAAAGAAGTATGGGAGTCGCCATGTAATTAGGATGAGAAGAGAACAAGATGATTCTAAAAAGTGGATGCACCCCAATGTTCATTGCAGCTCTATTTACAATAGCCAGGACATGGAAGCAACCTAAATGTCCATAGACAGATGAATGGATAAAGGAGATGTGGTACAAATATACAATGGAATGTTAGCCATAAAAAGGAATGATATAATGTCTTTTGCAGCAACATAGATGGACCTAGAAATTATCATACTAAGTGAAGTAAGTTAGACAGAAAAGACAAATATCATATGATATCACTTATATCTGGAATCTAAAAAAATGATACAAATGAACTTATCTACAAAACAGAAATAGAGTTACAGATGTAGGAAACAAACCTATGGCTAACAGTGGGTAAGTGGGGGGGAGGAATAAATTGGAAGATTGGGACTGACATATACACACTACTATATGTAAAGTAGATAGCTAATAAGGACCTACTGTATAGCACAGGGAACTCTATTCAATACTCTGTAATGGCCTATATGGGGAAAGAATCTAAAAAAGAGTGGATATATGTACATGTATAACTGATTCACTTTGTTGTACACCTGAAACTAACACAACATTGTAAGTCAACTCTACTCCAATAAACTTTTTTTTTTTTTTTTTTTTTTTTTGCGTTACGTGGGCCTCTCACTGTTGTGGCCTCTCTCGCTGCGGAGCACAGGCTCCGGACGCACAGGCTCAGCGGCCATGGCTCACGGGCCCAGCCACTCCGCGGCATGTGGGATCCTCCCGGACCGGGGCACGAACCCGTGTCCCCTGCATCGGCAGGCGGACTCTCAACCACTGCACCACCAGGGAAGCCCCAGTAGACTTACTCTTAATTAAGAGTACCTCCACATCCTTATAACAAAATTACAAATTACTACAAGCCATGCACCTTCAGAGTCACACTTAAAGAGCTGAAAATGAATTTTGAAAATATCGAAGTTATACTGTATATATTTTTGCTTCAGTAAAAGATTAAACTATGTGTTATTCATTCCTCAGCATGTTTAGTTCTTTTCAAGGAATTCTTTGGTTAACTATATAAACCCTAGAGCCGAAGGAATATCTCCAAGTGTCATTATGGAGGGGCACCATCCACCTACAGTTAGCTGAGACAACCCTCACTTCAAGTGCCCAGAGTGAAATCCAGAAAGCATGACTTGCTTCAGAACCATGACTCACTGGGGCCTGTTGCTGCCTGGTGGGCCACAAGTTTCTTTCTCAAGTGTGAACTTACAATGTTTCCTGAGCTAAAGTGGGCAAATAGCTATTCATCCAGGGTAATGATATAGTAGCTAAGTACATAATATTGCCAAATGCATTTATTTTTACTATACTTTGGAAGACTAAGATATGTTGCCAACTTTGAGAGTTTTTATGTTAAAATAAAATGAACAATCAAAACAACAATAAACCATACGGAGAGATACTACTGTAGTTTCAAGTCTAGGACCTAAAGCTAGACTTCCTGGTTTGAGTCCTGGATCTTCCTCTTTAAAGTTGTAAGCCTGAGCGGATTGCTTTAAATCTTGATGTCTTAGATTGCTCATCTGCGAAAGGAGATAATAACCTCTCCAGGTTCTTGTGAGGATTAAATGAGCTAATACATGCAAAGCATTAGAACAGTGTCTGACACCATAGAAGTGTATGACACTCAATAAATGTATTCTAAAATAGCTTTGAAGAAATATATAAACAAACACAAAAAGTTTCTATCTTTATAATCTAATACTGGGGACCATCACAAAGAGCATCCTTAGGGAGTCTGAGAGTTTATTCTTAACCATAAAATATAACATTTGTATGACAAAGTAACCATTATATTTAGCCTTTCAGTTTTGTTCAGCAAATATTTATTGAGCATATACTATGTGTCAGACTATGTTTTAGGCACTACAGATATATAAAGAATTAATATGGAGATATGTCATAGCTTTTGTATTAACTATCTCTATATAAAGTGCACGTGTGCCAAATGATGATAGTTATCATCTCTCCAATTCACCGAGTGCTTATTTTGTGCTTGGTTATCTATCAGGAGGTTCTGTCTGCATTGTTTCACTTACATAGCTTACTTTTGTGGTACTTATATGATCCCCATTTTCATCCTGAGGAATCTGAGACTCAGAAAGGTTAAGCAATTTTCCCAAGGTCTGTGCAGTAGGTGGTGGAGCTGAAATTCAAACCAAGGCCAGTCTGATTCCAAAGCTGGGGGCTTTTAAACTTCCTGATATTTTCTTGGTTCTTCCTGACTGAATTCCAATGAATTTACATATTTCAAACAATTTGGATTGAATATAAATGTTTTCACATTCTGAAACTTTTTAAAGCTAGAACATCATCACTGAACAAATGACTACTTTATGGCTCAAAGTGGCCCTAGAATTGTTACAGAGGTGAGCTAGGGACTCAGTGGGATCCAAGATAGCCACTGAAAGCATAATGGTAGGGATGACCTACTGTGTTTGAAAGCAAAGTGTCCTTAAATAGAAGCTGAGATGAGTAGGTGGAGTCTTTCTGACACTGGGGACAAGGGTGCAGACCCTTTACGTAATTTGTGGGTATCAGAACAAGGGCTTCTATGCCTCATGTTGATCTCAGAGTTTTTCAAAGGAGATGGCTTCATGAAGGGTTTGTAGGGCTTCTTGGAGAGTTTCTCTGACCATATACACACTCACACACAAACACACACACTTGTATAACACTCTCACACAATCTCCTTTCTCGTCAGAAAGAAAAATTGGAGTCTGTTCATCTGTATTTGAATGCTGATCACTATGTCTATAGCCACCATTGACCTTGTCAACACAAGAGAGGAGACTAACATCTGTGGTCACCAACTATGAGTCAAGGACATAATTAGGACATAATCGAAGACATAGTCAAGGACACAAATAGAATTTAGGTTAGAAAATGGCTCTATGGAGGTAATCATACAGAGACCTAAGTTCAAATAAAATTTTTGTTGGTTATAAACTTTTCTTTTCTGGGAGTAAGACTCTGAAGCTCTTAATTTAAAAAAAAAAAAAAAAAAAAGCTTCTCTTTGCTTCTCATCAACTCTGCCTACCACTTCCAGACTGATCTTCCAAACCTGCCACTTCTGTTTGTTAGTTTCCCACTCATTTTCATCAGCATCTAGTCCAGGCTTCTTAGTTTATTATTTAATGCTGTTCACTTTCAAGGCCCATACTCCTTTCTACATGAAGATTCTGGTCACCAATTCCAATGTGTGGGTTTTCTTCCCACACCACCAAACAATTCTCAAATACCAAGTCGGTGTCCTACAATTCAACTATACCTGGAGATAGAATCAGATTCCACAGGTTAAAGGGCTCAGTCCCACAAGGTTGCCCTCCACTTCAAATGCCAATCACAAGTCAAGTCCAGGTTGTTACTTATACTTCCCCAGCCCCCGTTCTTCCATCCAGTCCAAAAGCCACTTCATTAACTAACAAAAGAGGAAATTCCAAGGGTTTTAGGAGCCCTACACCAGAAATGGGGATGAAGACCAAATTTATATTTCTTATTATAAACCTCAATATCACATACATCATATTTTATTACCCCCACAGATATATGCTCCCCCGGCCAGTCCACTGGTGGCCTGGAGTCCTTGATCCTTAAGTTTACCAGGCAGGTTCCCATTTCACACCTTTGCAGATTTGGGCTTAGGCTGCTCTCTCCTACTCTCTCTAGTCACATTTATCCAAATCCTATGGGACTCCAGGACAGCACAGATGAAGTCATGCATGAGTCACACATGAAGCCCACCTCTGCCACTTAATAGCTGGTGATCTGGGGCAGATTACTTGGTCTCTTCAAGTCTCAGTTTCCTAATCCATAGAATGGAGAGAATACAAGTATGTACCTCATAGGCTTGCTTTGAAGATTATATAAAACAATTCCCATAATCTGCCTAGCCCAGTGCTTGGCATATAGTAAGGGCTTAATAAAAGTAACTTAAAAAAATTAAGTATCACAGTTTCAATCCTACTTCCTATGCTGATCACTCTGGTTTTGATTATATCTCCCTCTTCTTTACTCATAATACTGCCTGCAATTGTACCATTCCATTTATATAATGTCTTAGGCTGTTTATCATTTTGCAACATGATATCTTTATGGATATGGGTGCTGACCTTTCAGTGTAGAAGAAACCATAAAATAGATGTTTTCAATGGCCACAGAGAAAGTACACTTCAATACACTTCAAAAGATGTGTCCATTATTTCCATTGATTGATTAAGTGGTTAATTGATTGCTTCATTCATTTATTCAATAGACATGCTTTGAGTATTTAATGATTGATTCATAGAGATGAATCAGAAAGATGCTGCCTTAAAGGAGAGAAAAAGAAGTGTATATATTACTATGACACAAAGTAAAATGTCACAAGTGTCTATCAGTATGGTTAAAGCTCAGTGATGTTTCCAAAGATAGAAAGACGGCAACTGGGAAGTTTTACTGAGGAAGAGCTGCTTTTGGAGGACAGGTTGTAGGAGGTGATTAGAAACTAATTGATGAGAAGGGTGTGGCTGAGTGGCAGAGGTCACATTCCAATCAAGGTACATGCATCAGCACAGGCTTGGGGTTGGAGAGTGCCAACACCCATGGTGAACAGCAAGGGAACATCAATCAGATGGGGGCACCTAAAAGCTCTTTTCAAAATTCAGTTGACCCCCTAGGCTTTCTTTTAATTAACACAACTGTGACCTTGGAGACTTCAGTAAATGCCTTTGCTTTCCAGCTGTTTTTATTGATTTTCGGTCGTAGGACTTCAATTTTCAGTGGGTCCTCCCTGAATTCATTGTTCAACTAGTTACACTCATGCTGCTGTACTGCTACACCACATGTTTCTTTGAGAAGTGACTTCCCTCTCTTAGAGAGGGTCCTCTTGCTCCCATATTATAGAATATTAGAGAAGACTTTGGAGGGATTTGTGTTTATACTTGTTTAAAATGCGTATCTCAGCAATAAAATTGATATCAGCAGTTGAAGTGGACCAGCCAACCTGTTGTTCTTCACTAGGAAAGGTTCTGTAAAGAACACCCAGGAACCCAAATTAGTAATTACAACACTGATAATAATTACCAGCTCAGTCCAGCTCTCAGATCCCAGAATTCACAAGTACGGTACCAGAAAGAGGGTCTTGAAGTTCCTGAAGATGTTCTATTAAATCATCCCTGCATGGATGATATCAAGCTTGGTCTGTGATTTTTGGAGGGCAGAGAGGACCTACTCACTCTCCCTGCTTAGGAGGTTTCTATTCACTTCCATAAACACTAAGGCATTGACAGTGGAATTGCTTTTTTGGTTTTCTGTTTGTTTGTTTTGAATTGCTTACTAAACAAAGTCAATACCCCCAAACTCTTGCCTGGCCAATATCATTGGGACTTTTTTTGCCAGTTCCTGAAGTTCACATGTTGATGTGAGCTTGTGGACATGCTCAGTTCACTAAAATCTCTGTACCTGGCGAGCAGAAACTGTCTCCAGGTTTAAGGTGAGTGAAGAAGAACAGAATGCCAAATTTGAGAAGCCCAGCTATAATTCTCATTAGCAACAGATGACAAAACTGAGGCTCAAAGAGGTTGAGTGACCTGGGTCTTTTAGGTGCATAAGTGCAAAAGCTGAGACCCAAATTCCAAACCCATGCTCTTTCTTTTTTCTAGACTTCCAGTTCAATGTCTGCTTACTCTCTTCTCTAATTCACTCTCTCCATCTATCCTAAGAAACCTTTTCCAAATAAATCAGTTACAAATCCAGTCCCTTCTCTCCATTTCCACGGCCACAATCTCTTTGTTAGACAACTGTAGCAGCTTACTAACTGCTCTACCTATCTCTAGTGTTCCCCCAAATCTCTGTTCACGTAAAATGCACTGTAGTCTTTTAACACCTTTGGAATATTCCTCATTGTCTTATAAGAATAAAGGATAAACTTCTTAACATGGGTATAAGACCCTTCAAGGTTTAGCCAATTTTTTCCAATTCAGACTTAGGCTGTATACATCTTGTTTGTTGATCTCTCAAATCTTCACCCTTCTTCACTCTGCTTTGCGCATGGATGCTGATAAACATGGACCACACATGGCTTCTGCTTAGGTTTGGCAAGTGGAAAACACTAACAGGAAATCAGAGGGAGGGAAGACAGTGAGAGTGGGCATTTATTCTGCTGGGTTTCTCACTTCAGGGTGCCAGTTCTATCAGGTGAACCTTTCTCTGTGGGTTCAGGTAACTGCTTCCCCCTCTTGTCCCTTCTAGACTAGTAGGGGTAACAGTTCCCTGCAGTTAATAGTCCTGGAGTTTCTCTTAGGTTTTAATATATCTTGTCTGCTCCTTTGTAAGTCATCCCTGGGTTAAACTCTCTTCAAATGATTCACTTTGAGTCTACCAGATATTTCCTGCCAGGACCTCAACTGATATTTGGCCAATCCTCAGCTTACACCTTAGATTATAATTATATTGAATAGTGGTAGTCTCTGGAACAGATGTGCCCTGCTCACTCTTTTCTGAGGCTTTATACACGTTGTGCTATCTGTCTAAATTGCATTCCCTCTCCCCACGTTCCTGTTGCTCCCAACGTCAACCTTCAGGTTTCAACTTCAATTACTGACTGCTCCCAGACTCCTTCCAGTTGAATGCAAATGACTGTGCTAAAGGTCTCTTAGCCCCTATGCTGCCTCCTATTGAACCATCCCTAACAATGTATTGATGTGTGATCCCTACTGGACATGGCCTTTGAAGTCCAGGGGCTATGTTTCATTCATCCTTGTAAACTTACCACCTAGCACAGAGCTTAGGACATGGTAGCTGCTAAACAATCTTGTTTCAATAAAATTATTTTTATTTGCATGGGGAGATTTTTTCCTGTGGCTTGAAACTTTTCTTGGAATCTACCAGGGAGTTATTGTAACTACATATGCTGGGCACTGAGCAAGTACCGAAAACCCATGAAAAGGATACTACTTTAATCTTTGAGAAGCTCACAGTCCACAGTCTAACTCACAGACTATTTAAGGGCCAAGTAAGATCAGATATAAGTAAAACTGCATTTTAAATAAGAGACAGATCCAAATATTAGTTATTATTTTGAGGAAGATGGACTCCTTTATCTTAAGTATAAGATTTCCCTGGCGAATCAAATGTCTGATCCTTTATTCCTGCCCATTACCAAAAATCTGTTAGCTATTGCTGACTCAAAAAGCAATTTTAAGATGTTCTTATTAAGCCTCTGCTCCTTGAGGGTAGCTGTCTGACAATACCCAGCAGAGCAGGGAAGACCATGCTGCAGTTGGGTCATACTACTCAAATTTCAATAGCTTTCCAGCAAAATTATGGAGGATGTGGCATCCCAGTTCCATTACCTAACATTTTGTTCAGAAGATTTCATTGACTATACATGCTAGACTGTGCCATAAGTTCAGGAGTTCAGTAGTACTTTTCATGATAATGATGATGGTGAACTTAAGTACAGAGATGAAGTATTGTCATGGGGCAGCTTCTTAGAAACTTTGAAAATCTGGATCAGGGTTGTGATATGGTTTAGGACAAGTAGGTTTTATTTTTTCTCCTCCCATACACCAAGGCTTTTGAGAAGCAAACTTCCTGTCTAATCCTGAAGGCAAAGCCCCATATAAAGGGCTTCCAATAATACCCTCCTACTAGTTTGGGACATCAGTTCTCCTTCATGGTATGGTTACATACTGATATGTCACCATTGGTAGTGAGATGTATCACAAATAATATTTTAGTAATTTACTTAAACAACTGAAATTTGGGTCTGATTTTTAAACTAGTGTGAATCAAGATTGTTTCTGTAGTAACTTCATTCTTTCAATTACTTGCATTCAAATTGCTTCCTTGATTAGGAATGCACAGAGTAAAGTTATCATGAGTATTTAGAGAGGCCCACAGAATCACAATCCATCTCACTTATGCCAAAGTCCAGGGTCTGTCAAGTGACTGTCCACTGTGTGAGTTGCAGGGAAAATGTGAATGATCACCATATTTTATCAACTGAAAAATGCAAATTTTTTCACATTTTAACGTCTCTGAATAAGGGATGCATCTTAGAGTCAATGGTGTCTTGTTGTAATAGTGGGTTTTTTTCTTTTTTCTTTTTTTTTTTTTTGCAGTATGTGGGCCTCTCACCGTTGTGGCCTCTCCCGTTGCGGAGCACAGGCTCCGGACACGCAGGCTCAATGGCCATGGCTCACGGGCCAAGCCGCTCCGCGGCATGTGGGATCCTCCCAGACCGGGGCACGAACCCGTGTCCCCTGCATCGGCAGGCGGACTCTCAACCACTGCGCCACCAGGGAAGCCCTCTTTTCTTTTTTAATGGAGCAGAAAATAACACGACATCTTACATTAGTTGCATTTTGGATTCAAGGTTAATTACTCCAGGACCCACATCCCACTCCTTACTTTGAAAGTTCTCTCTAGACAGACTCATTGGTCCCTCCAGTACTGCCCTCAGAGTTATAATCTTCCTCTCTCTCTAGTTCTTTCATATTAACAACTCATTTAAAAAATATTGAGTGTCTATTTTGTGCCAGATCTCAAATTCTTGTAAAGTATTTCCATTTATGAAACAGGCATTGCATCTAGTCCAGGGATTCAGAACAGGAGGTAAGCCAACTTGGCCAAGGGTCTGTTTTGGTGGATTCCTAACTGTAGAGGAGTTGTTTAGGAATGAGAGGCCATTTCTAAATGAATAGGAGAGTGCCTCACACAAGTTTATCCAAAATCCTAGTAACACTATCACATGGCCAGAAGCATATACAGGCACTGGCTACCAGACAGAGCTGGGACAATTAGAGTGGGGGTCATGGTGGTGGGGGTGATGGTTGGGGGAGCCCTTTGCGGCCCTATCACCCCCAGCTCCTGGACCTAGAGAGTGCTGATGTGTAACAGATGTTCAATATATGGTTGTGACATCAATGACCACATCTGGGCAAGTAAAATCAGATTAGAGCAATTTGAATGAGTGGTGTTAAGAGAAACAGAAATCACAAATGCCAGTGGCCCTAGAAGAGTGTGTAGGGCAGGTAGAAGTCTAATGTCATGGACCTTGCCTTGATCTGGATGCTGGATGGGGGTCACTCTATCTCTCTATCAATACTTAGGACTTATGATCTTCAAGGCACAATTCTAAGAGCTTTCCAAATACTAACTCATTTCATCTTCATAATAATCTTATAAAATATCTACTATTATTAACTCCATTTTACTAATGAGGACACTGACGCACCAAGAGGTTAAGGACCTTGCCTAACTAAGGTCTTATAGCTAAAAAGTGACAGATTTAGGATTGGAACACAGGAAGTCTGGCTCCAGAATCTCTGCTTTGACCCCTTCACTACAATGCCTCTTTATTCACCCAGCAGGTGTTCTCTAAATATTTTAGCCACTATAATCATAGCTCCTTTGAGGCCAGATGTCTGCAGTCTGTCCCAGCCTCAGGGAGAGAAAAAGTCAGCTCTCAGGCTTCAGAAGTTAGGCCAGTAAGCCTGCCCTGTAGGTGTTGGCAGATAGGAAAGCACACATCCTGGATTTGACTTGGAGATGATCCAGGTTTCTGGGAAGACCATTCAGAACTTTACCCCAAACTGCATGTTCCATTATAGTATTAAAATGACATTTCCCTCTCCTGTTGCCCCTTTTCTAGGCTGGAAAGAACTAATATTGGGGAAAATGTGTTGACTTTCTTTGCTCCTTTTTTCCTTTTATTTGGTCTTTGGTGTTGTAAAATTGTAGCCTAAAGAAAGCTCTAGGGAAAGTTTCATAGTTACAAATTTCTTTTATCAGTGTTTAAGCCAGTTTTTAAGCTGTCTCCATTTTCTCTCAAACTTCTGGGATTGAAATTAAACATCTTAACAGTACACAGAATCAACAGCAATTTCTTTTTCTTTTAAATTACTGTTAGAGGAATTAACTGAAACACTTAGAGGTAGCAGATATGTTTTGTTAATTCTCCTGATAGATTAGTTTCTGTCTTGAAAAGGTGATTTCTCTTTTTAAATTCCATACTATTACTACATTACATTGATTTAAAGTGCTGGGTCCTGGGCTTCCCTGGTGGCGCAGTGGTTGAGAGTCCGCCTGCCATGTGGGGGACACGGGTTCGAGCCCTGGTCTGGGAAGATCCCACATGCCGCGGAGCAGCTAAGTCCGTGCGCCACAACTACTGAGCCTGCGCTCTGGAGCCTGTGAGCCACAGCTGCTGAGCCCTTGAGCCACAACGACTGGAGCCCGTGTGCCACAACTACTGAGGCCTGTGCACCTAGAGCCTGTGCTCCGCAGGAGGGGTGGCCCCTGCTCGCCGCAACTAGGGAAGGCCCGTGCGCAGCAGCGGAGACCCAACGCAGCCAAAAATAATAAATAAATAAAATTATTAAAGTGCTGGGTCCTGCATTGTTATTTTATATCCAGAGAGGAAAAAGTCCTTGAATTTGGGCTTGGCTTTGAACAGAAATCACAAAACTGTCTGTGCACAGGAGCCTGAATCTGGGCCCTGGTATCTGCCACTACCAACATGCCTTCAGTTCTAACAGAGAGGTTAGAAGAAGTTTCCCAAATACAGGATTAGGATACATTATGTAGACAGATACCTCAGGCAAATATGGTCGTCAAATAGATCTCACTTTTTCAGCCTTTGAGAGTGGGAAGTCTTTGTTCCCAGTGTCTAGCAAAGGGCTGGGATGAAGGAAGCATAATGCATATATTACTGTAGGGAAGTGTTGCCTGATCCTACCATGGAAAGCAAAGGCATCAGAATCACGACTCAAATACACACAATGAAGTGACTGGGTATGCTCGTCTGGGCTGTAGACGTGGATAATAAAAGAAAAGCAGGCCCATGTGTAATCCTGAGAGCACTGGCAACATATAGTGTCCACTTTACTTCCTTGACATTGTGCTTTGCTGGGCAACTTGGATGTTGGTAAATGCTATTATCATATTTTCTTCTTGTAAACAATATGGGTAAGATTAATTTGGGGGTATTTCACTGAATGCTTTCTTTCACAATGTTAAGAGGTCAGACTATTTGAGACTGGTATTTCTTCTTTGTGCTCCCTGGCAATGCTGGATTCTACTGTGTTCCTTCTTCTTATCAGTTTGGAAAATGAGGAAAAATGAGACTGTGTGCCTGTCTTTAATTCTGTTACCAACAGTTGAGGGAAAACATATGTGCCTTGTATTTTGCCAAGGCTATCTTTTGTAAATAAACTGTCATTGTTAATTCTGGGGAGTGTTTCTGATTCATTACTAACAATGATTTTGCATATTATTATCTCTTAGAATCTTAATTTTTATATATATATAAAATATACATATATATTTAAATTTTTTACTCAATTCTCTCATCTTTTATGACTTCTCAAATTCTTCTTAGTAAATACAATTATAGTTCAACATATCATAAATAATTTTATCAAATACCGACTTTGTGCTTAACAGTATTTTCGTTGCTGAAGATAAACTAATAAATAAAGCAGTCTAAATTCTTGCTCTCACAGAGCTTACTTTCAAATAGAAGGAAGACCGTAAGCAAATAAAGAAGATAATTATATGTAGTGATAACTGCTATGGAGAAACTGAAACAGGCTATCATCTTAGTATGAATAGGTAGCATGCTATGATGGTCAAGAACAGGGACACTGGAGCCCAACCACTACCCTGCTGTGTGATCTTGGACAAGTTATTTAGGCTTTCTGTGCCTTAGTTTCTTCATCTCTAAAATGGGGACAACCATAGCCTCTATCTCAGGGGCTTGCTTTAAGGGTTACATGGTTATATATGGAAAGCACTCAGAACAGTCTCTGGCATTATAGGCACTTTGCAGGATTGGCTTTCATTATCTTAGCAGTTACTGAGCACTTTCTTCGAGCCATGAGTTCTAATTATGACTTGCTCATCAAAATAACCTTATAAAGAAGATGTTATCAACACTTTTTCACAGATGAGTTAGAGAGGCTCAATAATTTTCCCAAGTTCATGCAGCTAGAAAGTAGCAGAAGTACTGTCTTTGACTTCTGTCCTCAAACATCTTTCTGTCTCTCTTTATAGAAGTTTTGTTTTTTTCCCAAATATTTACTTTCTAGCAGCTCAGTAATTAAACCCATTATATCTCTAATCTCATGTTTGTGGCTAGAAAGATAATCCATATTTTCTGACAATAAAATTCATCCTGTTTGTCATCCTTCTCAGGTTTTTTCTTTTCTGATTCTGATAATTTTTTCTCCCTTTTATACGTCTTTGTTTTTCTGCTGCCTAAAGTTCAGCTGTTCATTATCGTAGCAATATATTTATATACATTTGATGTCATTTTATTCAAATAGAATTCATTAATTATCAACAAAATATGTTGTCCCTTAGAGGTTAGATATAGTTTCCTATGGCATTTGTACTTTTTAGATTAAATGCTTTAGTGTAGAGAGCTTTAGAAAGTATTTCCATTTGTAATGTCCCAGATTTTATCCACTTAGTTGAAATTCAATATTGCTACTATTTTTCTTTCCATGACCTTTCAGATGTCTTTTTTCTTTTCCTAATCACAGTTCTATTTAAACCAAATGATATGCAGAAATCCTCACTTCAGTGGTAATCTGCTGTTTTTTTATATCCAGTTCTAAACCATAATCACTACTCTCTTCCTTCAATTGCTCAGACGCTTGGTGTGTATTTTATTAAGCAACATCTTGCCAGATTTAAGAAAAGTGCTCTCTTAGAGTAAAAGGGAGGTCTAAAGCCCCAGGGCTCAGCAGTACAATGTAGCTTTGCAGATTTTAAGACCATGCATACAACATGTTTAATGAGGCTTTGAAGAGAAGTGCTATCAAATCTACAAACCTGTCCTATACTAGCTATGTGACCATGGACTTTTTCTCCTTTCTAAAGAAGTGAGGAATAGGTGAGGACACAAATTGTGGTAGTTGGAATCTGACTGTTGGCCCCTCTTGGAAACATGGTGCTCCAAATGGGCTCCTGAATCAGGGAGACCACTGTTGGAATTTTGCTTCTGCCACTTAATTATGTAAATTCTCTGGGATTTTATTCCCTCATATGAAAAACAGAGATAATAATGTAACAGTGTTTGTGAAGATTAAATGGCATAACATGTAAATATTGAGACGCACTAGCCTTAATGATAACAATTATCATTATTAATTGTTACCTACTCTCTCCTTGTTCATTTGTGATTTTTTTGAGTTCTTGAACCTGGTTCACTTCTTAATATGTGGACAATTCATGGTCATATAAAGCAGAAAATCACAACCATTTATTTTTATCTTTAGAGCCAGTATCAGCTTCTCCACATGGTCCAACCCATTTTCAAGATGCTTAGGCTTAAAAAAATCACCAGCACTCAAATCTTCATTGGTTGATTGATTGAGTCATTCATTAAACATTTACTGATTACCTACTGTGGTATCTCTCTTTCCCCATGAAGCTCATAGTCTGTAGAGAGACTGGACAGTTCTTTGTATGAATTGCAAGACTGAGAGAGAAATGCAACAATACAAGAAATTGAGGTAGCATGTAGGAAGCAGAGTTACTCTACTGGGGATGGAGTGAAAGCCAGGAAGACTTCCTGGAGGAGATGATCTCTAGCTTGTTTTTCAAAAGAAAAAGAATTTGTCAAGTGGACAAAGGAAGAAGGGAATTCTGGGCAGAGAGAGTAATAACTGTTAAGTCACAGAAGATGAAAGCATATAAGGCTCAATAAGCGCATTTAAATTTTATTCGAAAAACCAACTCTCATTTTATAAAATAAATAGATTATATTTTATATTCAGATATTATATTTGCATCTTCTTTATAGTTTGTTCTACAGTCTCAAGCTCTCTGTAAATTTTTTTGAGGGGTTTATAATTAGGAAAGACAAAGATAGAATTGCAATGAGGAAACACAAATTGTGAGAGAAATTTAACAGCTCGGGAAAAACCCTACGATAATGCATATGTAATATTTCAATATCATCAACAACCACACAATGATCAAATAAAAGATCAACAAGAAAATCCACTTTCTTTGCTTCCAATAAGACAATTAAATATGCATAAATCTCCTAGAATGAGGGGAAAATGTGCTCCTAACTGTGATTTTCCTCAGCAGTTTTCTTTCTTTAAAAAAAAAAATTATTTATTTATTTATTTTGGCTGCATTGGGTCTTCGTTGCTGTGCATGGGCTTTCTCTAGTTGTGGCGAGCAGGGCTACTCTTCGTTGCGATGTGCAGGCTTCTCATTGCAGTGGCTTCTCTTGTTGTGGAGCACGGGCTCTAGGCGCATGGGCTTCAGTAGTTGTGGCACATGGGCTCAGTAGTTGTGGCTCGCAGGCTCTAGAGCACAGGCTCAGTAGTTGTGGTGCACGGGCTTAGTTGCTCCGCGGCATGTGGGATCTTCCCAGACCAGGGCTCGAACCCGTGTCGCCTGCATTGGCAGGCGGATTCTTAACCACTGTGCCACCAGGGAAGCCCCTCCTCAGCAGTTTTCTCAGCATGTCCTCCCTACCACCCTCCTCCCAACCCCAACAATCTTCACATCTTCATTTTTTTGGACTGTGTCAGCTGTGTTTTGATGATTGTGTAGACACTCTACTTTCATTATTTCTCACTAATAGTTACCCAAAGCAACTATTTGTCTGCAATTTTATGGGGCATTGTGTTTCTTTAAAAAGATAGGCTTTGTGGGGCTTCCCTGGTGGCACAGTGGTTGAGAGTCCGCCTGCCGATGCAGGGGACGCGGGTTCGTGCCCCGGTCTGGGAAGATTCCACATTCCACGGAGCAGCTGGGCCCATGAGCCATGGCCACTGAACCTGCGCGTCCGGAGCCTGTGCTCCGCAATGGGAGAGGCCACAACAGTGAGAGGCCCGCGTACCACAAAAAAAAAAAAAAAAATAGGCTTTTTTTTTTGCTGCTCATTGCTAAATCACCATAGCTACGAGTTATCACTAAAACTCTAACATTCCTCCTGTCCTGGAAAAGTCTCCCACAATGAATGATACCTATTTTTAGGAAATTTAAATATTTAAAAGAAAATGAAAATATTAAAATTTTGGATAAGATAGGGTGTGATTATATTACAAAGAAGTTAATCACTTATAAGGACTCTTCTGAGTGACCTTAAACAAAGAGGAATTTATATATTCACTATCCCATAATAAAATTATTAAATATCTTTATATGAAGATATCTATTATATGAAACTAGGTAACTCTTGCACATATTTCTAAGGGAATGGATTGGCTTTAACCCTGATTTAAGATCCCTTTAGTCTCCGGTGACCTCTTTAGGGGATATTAAGTGTTCCAAATTTGTCTAGAAAAAAACCCATACTACTTAATGAAGAACAATTGCATGAAGGATTCTTTTAGAAATTGTGATCCCTTGGCAATTTACACAGCATATTGGGTATTACAACAGTCACACTGAAAGAAAATGTAATACTAATTATTTCTGATTTGAGAAAAATATCTTAATATATGAGGAGCATATGTAAATGGTAACCCAACTAAGAAACAACAATTTTTTATTCCTTAATTCTCTAGGCTATTAAGCATTCTCCTATTAAACATTTTTTCCCCCTCTAAAACACTGCACATAAAACTCACTGATATTCCTCTATGGTCTTAGTTTCAGTTTTCACTTAAATAAGTCACTCATTTATTACATGGCTGCCTATAAGGGCAAAAGGAAATGAGGTCGATGGAGAGGAAGTGGAAATGAGACCTCTCAGTGTACAAGTTTTAATATTATTCTGATTTTTGAAATCATGTAATTATACTATCATTAAAAAATAAGGTTAAAATGATATACCATTCAGCATCAAACATTCACCCACTAAAAACACATAAATAAGTTTTCTCAGAATATATTTATTTAGCAAATTTATGGAAAGCCTGATCATTCTAGATTGATTCAGCTATCCTTATGTCAATAAAAGAATTATAAAACAGTATAATGCTAAAGAACATTTGAAGAACAGTATGAAGCACAAGAAATAGAATCAGAGGATCTGGGGGCAAGTTCATTTCACAGCACTTATTAGCATGACCTTGGGCAAGTCACATAACTTCACTAAGCTTCACTTTCCTTATCTATGACTTAGAGTGATGCTAATATCACCTGTCAATTTACCTCTTGGAGTTGTTTTGTACATCAGGTGAAAAATTGCAAAGTCTTATACTTGTGATAGTTAATATTTTATATTTTATTTAATGTGTCTAAGACTTACAGAAATGTACAAAGTCACTATTTGGTTCACTGGGATAAAAGTCTATTTGGTTTGCTTCATTTTTTGTTTTCACACACCAAACAATGAAAGTAAAACTCAGAGTGTCTTTGTTTTTGGCAGCCTGGTCAGCAGCGATACCACTATCAATCTGGGGACCACATAACCTACTCTCATAGATGGACTATTTTTTTCAGCAAGCAAAATCAATGTTTTGGAGCTCTCGTTAACTAACATGACTCTTAATTGGCTTTTCAACAGGGATGAATTTGCTCTGCCACCTATGGTTCAACAGAAACTGCAAGGCATGAACATTTGTTTAGCTGATTCATTCATTCTACAAATATTTATTGACCTCCCACTGTGTGCCAGGCACTATTCTAGGCCTTGAGGACACAGCAGTGATTAAAATACACAAAACTTGATGCTCTCATGGAGTTTACATTCTGGTGGAAAAATAACTGAGCCTTCAGCTTTTTTTTTATCCTAACCACACACACACACCTTAATTTGAATGGCTTTTCTTGCCTTCTGCTAAAACAGCTTAAAACTGTGGCATAATCCTTCATGTGTCCAAGACCAAACATGAACAACAAATAAAGTCAGTTCTGGTCGGATTGGGAGTGAGGCCAGGACACAGGCTGTGTCCAACCATACTCCCTGACCTTTGCTCCTGCAATTTCTTCAGTGGACTCTAAGAGTCTTCAGAGAGCAGTTTGACACTCCCACACAGGGTTACTTCCACATCAATTCTATTACCTGAAGAAATCCCTCAAAAGCCTGTCTCCACAGTCTTGCAGGTTCCTTTCCCTTTCTGGGTCTACATCTCTCTCTCTCCACATAATAATCACATGATAGGCTTTCTAGTCTTTCTGATAATTGCCATAATAATGAGAGTTATCACTTATTGGAGATAAGTGATTTGTCAGGAATTGTGTCAGGAATTGTGCTTAGCATTTTATTTTCTATTTGTGCTTAGCATTTTATTTTCTATTTTATTAGTCTTTTATTTATTCTATTAGCATTTTATTTATTCTATTAGCATTTTATTTATTCTATTTTATTTTTAATTTCTATTTGTGCTTAGCATTTTGTTTTCTATTTGTCAGGAATTGTGTTTAGCATTTTACATGCATTGGTTCTCTTTATTCTTTAAATCATCCTGTGTCATGGGTGTGAATCCTCATTTTACAGATAAAGAAAGATATTCTGAGAGGTGAAGTAATTTGTTCCAGATCACACAGCAGTTAATGGTAGAGTTGGAATTTGGACCATATCTATTTCACAGTAGAAACTCTTAACCACTAATGCTTCCCATATTCTGGGAGGCTCTGGCCCTCTCAGGGATAATTCTAAGAATCGTGCCAAGCTCTGATTAGAGCAGAGGGGTACAGTGTCTACTATAACAAGCCTGTTGTTGAGGGCTATGATCTTAGCTATCATTTATGGTGGCCTTCTACATTCCAGACATTCTATATCCATTTCCTCCATTTCTTCCAGCAAATTTGGAAGGTGAATATGATCATCCCTTTGTAATAGGTGAAGAATTTCAGGTTCAGAGAGGTTGTCAATCACGTAAGTCCTCACAGGTAGTACGTGATGAGCCCTCTGCCTGCCTTTATGCCAGTTTGGGGCCACAGCTATTCTCAGAGCTGAACCACAGGCCCCAAACTCCAATATCCTGAAAACAACAACAACAAATTAAAAAAGAGAACCCTTTTTTTTTCAGCCTGGATCTGCTCTCTGGCCCAGGGTCTACTCCAAGCCAGTCCTGCCTGTCTCTGTTCTCAGACACGTCTAGTTCTAGACTCCACGATCCCACCTGCCTCTGGCCCTCCCTAACCAGAACATTCCCATCTCTGTTTCCCCATCCGGCTCATTTTTGTCCCCTCTCTTCCTCTCTCCTTTCTCTCTCTGGGTATTTGGCATCTTTCCTTCTTCGGATTCTCCATATCCTTTACATCCCTTCCCATTTTTCTCTCCAGCCCTCTTATCACCATGTGAATCTGGTTCCTTTTTCTCTCTCCTATGAGAAGCAGTCTAGTGCAGTGGTTGTGCTGGTTGTTCTGGAGTCTTTCTGACTAAGACTGAGTTCTGGTTTTACTGTACTCGTTAGTTGTCTGACCTTGGGAGAACCGCTTATGCTTTCTGGGTCTCAATTTCCTCAGTTGTAAATGAGCAAATGGGCAAAGCAATAGAAACTATGTCATAGGTTCTTGAGAAGTGTAAATAAGTTAACATATTTAGAAGCTTTCAGAATGTCATCATTCACATAGTGAGTGCTCCATATAGGCTAGTCTTAATTATTCTTTCTTGCAATCATCTCCCTTTCTCTCTCTCTTCCATTTTTTCTCATCAATAGTTCCTTATGCTTTAGTTAAAATTAAAAAGTGAACAGAGAGTTTCTGTAAAATAGATACATTAATTCATTGGCATCATTCATTTATTTTTTATTTGGTCTACATTTATTAAATGCCTACTATGAGCTAGGCACTGTGCTAGGGACCAGGGATACAACAGTGAATAAAATATGTTTTTCCTTGAGGGGTATATTTGTTTTGTAACTAGTCAAAAATTCTTTGCCGTACTTTAATAAAACGGATGAATTTATGCATTTTAATAAGCACATGTATGTCAATTGGTTTTGTCACCTACTTTCCCCCCTGAGTCTGTCTACTTCTATTCTGCTACTACACTGATCCCACCGCCTTGATGAATGCTTTTCAACCAGTCCTTCCTTAGCCCCTTCAGAGCTCTCTAGCCTGTTTCTATTCAGCAGCAAGATCCATCTTTTTTTTTTTTTTTTGCGGTACACAGGCCTCTCACTGCTGTGGCCTCTCCGGCTGAGGAGCACAGGCTCTGGACGCGCAGGCTCAGCGGCCATGGCTCACGGGCCCAGCCGCTCTGCGGCATGTGGGATCTTCCCGGACCGGGGCATGAACCCGTGTCCCCTGCATCGGCAGGCGGACTCTCAACCACTGCCCCACCAGGAAGCCCCAGATCCATCTTTTTGAAAAGCAAATCTGATTCTGCCAGCCTACAGCTTGAAACCTTTCAAAACTGTTGCTTTCAGGAGAAAGAACCAAATACTTAACACAGTCCTGGGTGATCTGCCTCTGCTTCCCGCTTCCAACATCCTAGGCGCAGTGTTTCTCCCACTTTTTCCTGTTTGCTTTCAGTCCTTCCAAAGCACCATCCTCTCTCCTCCAGAGGTGACTTTGCACACCTTTCCCTCCTCTTCCTTACAACTCCTTTCTCTGTTCTGTCTTGACAAATTAATGCCTACTCACCCTTCAGAGTAAAGAAAATATTATTTGGGGGAAGTCTTCTTAACCCTCTATCGAGTTTTTTGTTTGTTTGGGTTTGATCTGGTTTAGTGTACTCTGAGGGTATACTTGAGTTTCTAGACTCTAAGAGTCTAGATCCAAGTTTCTTTCTTTTTCTAAGCACTCACCTTAGCTTGTATAGTGTGATTTTACTTGGCTGACTGTAGCTACATTAGGGAAATGTCCATATCTCTTTTGCTCATCTTTCTAGCTCTAATGTCCAGGGCAGTGCGTCACTCATCAGAAGCATTTAATAAACATTAGCTGAATAAAAATTGAATGAATGAATTTTTGTTCTGTTATTCCTTTTTTTTGTTTAGTATAATTTGTTTTTTTAATTCTAAAATACATTAATAATTAATATTGATAGGAAGACTGGTAGACAATGCAATTATTTATTCTACAAGGAGATTCTGTACATCAGGAAAGCATCTTGAAGTACAATACAACGGGCTTTTATTTCTTCTTTACACTATGATTGTGAATTGTTACTTAGATGGAAAGAGAACACAAAATCCACTTTATGTATATATTTATATAAACACCTGAAAAGACTTGACTCCCAACGTATCTTGTTTCAGAAGAATATGAATGAGATGAAAGATGAACTAGATTCCTTGGTGGCACATAGAAAGCAGACAAGTAGCTCGGGAAATCAAATCCTGTTTCAAGCTTGGCACATTAAGGGAAAGGAAGGCAGTGAAAGGGGTTTGAAAAATGTCATCTGAAGCCACAGAGGATGCTGGCATAAGCCAAATAGTTTCCAAACCAAGAAGATAGAAAGGTTAGAAGTTAACACTTAATGTGTGGCCACCTTATATACAAACTTCTAACAACTTTGTAGAATTGTCACTTATATTCCCTCGGTCATATTAAATGTTAATGATCTTGAAGGAGATGTGGGCCCAGTGTATCTCCACAGCCATAAAGCACTTGACATTTACTGAGAAATCCAAATACCTCCCTATTCCCCATATGGAGGGAAGATACTACCTTTTAAGGTCACTTTAGCTTTGTTTTAACCTGATATTCTGATTGTTCAGCAAACCTTACATGGGCATGAAAGGAGGAAAAGAGAAAAATCTTCTGAAAGATCACATATAGAACAACAGGGACTGTAGAAGAAATCAGAAGAAATCTATAAAATAGCCACAATTTTCTGAACATTAAAGCCACATTCATCAGTTAAGTAGAAACTATTTTTTCCCCTTCCATTTAGAAAGTATAGGAATTAGAGGGAAATAGTAAGGCTGTATGCTTTTCAATAAAAATTCAAAGAAAGCGACTGAATCTTCTGTTTTAGGAAATCATATTAATATATATTACACATACAAAAAGGAGTGGGGCCTGAGTCAATGCCCAGGCACCAACTGCACTGGCTACATCTTGAAAGAGGAGGGGTGAGTGAGGTGGAAGCTCCCAGAGAGGGTCAGCAGGAAGATCAGTGTTGGTAGTTAAGGCAGAGAGCACAGCAGGAGAAGGCAAACGGTACTGAGGAAAAGAGAGGAGCAGTGGTTCGTGATCTTGCCCCTCCTAACTGCTTCTCCAAAGACCTTTTTCTTTCTAGCACTCCACATACACAGGATGTTGCTGTGACTCTGGCTGGAAGTGGGGGGGCTGACAGCACACAAGTGCTCCCACAGAGTTGCTGCAACTCTGCTTTATGGGGGAGAATACATCTCTTGGTTAGAATGATTTAGAGTATCATTTGGTACAACAAAAGTACAATAGCCTATACAAGTTAAGCCATGAGTCAGTTTTCTGCCAAGTTAGCCTCAATGTAAAGGCCTTTTTTTGATTTTGTTTTTATATATAGAAAACATATATGCTTTCTCATTTTCCCCACTTGGAATCTGGTTGCGGCTCAGATTGTTTAACAGATAGGAAAAACATACGTCCCCATTATTTCTTCAAGATTTCTTTCTTTTTTTTACAAATGAAAGTCAGAATGACTAGTGCCAAAAGGGTCCTGAGCTTCTCTTGGGCTGGACTGCCTGAAGAGGACTGTATTGCTGTGTTACAAGAGGATGCAATGCTTTCAGCTGACATGTCAGTGTGGTATGAAGGCTTCCCCTGGAGATGGGGGCCCCTTTTTTCCAGAAGGTTGGGGGCCTCCAGAAGGTTTCCCCCATCACCAACTGGATGTGATGGCTAGAATTTAACGCCTACACAGGTGGGTCTCACAAAAGGACAGGTCAGGTAAGGCTAATGATGTAAACTGTGTCTCAGCACAGGCCGTCATCTTGGGTGAGGGTGAGGTGCAGCCAATAAAACTTGGAACCTGCAAGTGACTCAGAACATTGGTGGCTGGTGAGGGAAGAGCCCTCAGGTATGCTGTAACATCAAAAGGTTCAAAAGCACTGACAAAAAGTGTTCAGTTTTGCCCAAGGCAGCACATGAAAATCCATTCCAGTGAAATGCTACATTCATAGAAGTGCTGTTCACCCCAGAACTATATCCCAGAGGACTCAATTCTGGCTGTGCTGAGAAGTGCTGAAGTTCCTTCCATGTCACTCTGGAGACTGAAGCAGCGAAGCAGTCCTGCTTTAGGGGGTTGTTTAGATCCTCTCTCAAACTTCAGCATCATGGATGGTGGTAGTGTGTAAAATGTTTGCTCTCCTCATGAACTTCCATCTCTGAGCTTTTAAATTCATTTAATTCTTTTCTTATGGCAGCCTTGTCAGCAGGGGTCAGTTTGGCCCAAGGTTTGCCAGCTCGCTGGTCATAATCATGAGCATCTGTTACCTCCACATATTCATTAAACCTCAGAATCTTCCTGGCAAGTAGTTCAGCCACAGTTGGCCTTTGACTGAGCTTTCTCGTGAGCTGACGTTTAATCTCTCATTTTTCTGCCTAAGGATCAGCTTCATTTTTAGGTTGTAGTATGTTTCGTTGTTCTAGTTCTTCTGGTGTTGGTCTTTGACTCAGTCATAGTTCTGGAGTCCAGAAATCCAAAATCAAGGTGTTAGAAAAGTTGGTTCTTTCTGAAGTTTCAGAGGAAAAATTTGTTCCATGCCCCTCTCCTAGATTCTGGTGGTTGCCAGCAGTCCTTGGGATTCTTTGGCTTGTAGATACATCACTCCAGTCTCTGCTTTAGTCACATAGTGTTCTCTGTGTGTGTGTCTGTGTCTCTCCGTCCAAATTTCCCTCCTCTTATCTGTTCTGTTACTCCTTAATTTTTGTAATGCATCAGTGGCTCTTTACTAAGAGAGCAAATTATCCTTGGCAGTGGGAACATGGATATGAGGAAATGGAAAGAGAGAATAAGAGTAGACTATCTTGAACCAAAGTACAATTTGGATACTTTTGCTTTTTATAGACTTAGTCAAAGAGTCTACCAGGAATCGTATTATAAAGCACATTAAAGATGTATACTTTATATTTCCTAGGCTTGGTTTTTCCATCCTGAAGTTGCTACTACTTGTGATTCTGAGAATTTAAGATATTGTCCTATTTCAGTTTTCTGCACACTTGATTTCTTGAAATTGATTTTTTCATATTGCTTTCTTTCAGCCTCAATAAATCTAGTTGTAAGCTTGGTAATTACAATTTAATTTATTAAGTGGATAAGATTTAGGTTACAGTGGGTCTATAAACAAAGAGACCATGTACAGTAAGTTGTTAATCTTGAAAGCCCCCACAAGCAATAAGTGCTTCCACTTGAATACTTTTAAAACTATTATTGGAGGGTTCAAATCCTATTAAACACAGAAAGAGAAAATTTCCACAGATATAGAGCTTTCCCCTTCCCACAAGTGGGTGAAAGCAGAATTTCCATGTTTTAAAATGTGTGGAATAAAAAGAGAACATTTAGAAATTACCTGCTTGTGATTATTATTGTTTGATGACAAGCTTTAATTAGAAGACACAGTAAACTAAATTTCACAGAATGTCAGCTGGAAAGAGCCTTAAAAATAATCTCTCTAGGGACTTCCCTGGTGGCTCAGTGGTTAAGAATCTGCTTGGGGACAGATTCGATCCCTGGTCCGGGAAGATCTCACATGCCGCAGAGCAACTGAACCCGTGTAGCAACTGAGCCTGTGTGCCACAACTACTGAGCCTGCGTGCCTAGAGCCTGTGCTCCGCGACAAGAGAAGCCACTGCACTGAGAAGCCCGCACACGGCAACAAAGAGTAGCCCCCACTCACCGCAACTAGAGAAAGCCCCCACGCAGCAACGAAGACCCAACGCAGCCAAAAATAAATAAATAAACAAACAAACAAATAAATCTCTCTAACAATTAACAAACAAGGGAATCAATGTTCAGAAAAGTGATGTGGCTTAAAATATGGTCAATAAAGCATTGGCTGCAGAGTCAGGGAAAGGAGAAGAAAGATGTATTTTTACATTTGAGGATTGGCTTAAATAGGGGGATAAGCAAACAGATGCGGGGGCAAACTAGATGGGAACCCAGAATATAGTGTTAAGTTAGTAGGTATTTTAAACCTGTCTTGGTTTATATTCTTCTTTTTGTCTCTGTAGAGACAGTTATCTAACATCCTGAAATTTTGTATCAAATGGGAGAGTTATCTAACAACGATTTGTGTTCACTTTGCGATCCTTGTATACTCAAGAATAGAATTAAGACTCTTTATTTCTATGTATTTGATCTGGATGTTGCTAAAGACAAGTAAGGATCCAAGAAATGTTCTTGGTTGTCAAAATATCTCTAGCACGAAGATTTACTTAGCCTCCTTCAGTACTAAGGAGTGAATGCTTTATGTTACCAGATACCAAGAGATCCCCCAAATAATACAAACTTAATATATAGATGATATACACAAAGATCAATATATTTAATTGTGGAATGAGAGTTGCTATGGAGATGGGAAGAGGGATGATACAGTGGGAGGAGGCATGACTTATAATTACCTTTGTAAATATTTTTAATCCCTTTGGTATGAGCTTGGGATGTTGTATTCCCAGGATAGATAATGAGGTCAAGAGAGTTTTCTAAGAGTCAGGAAATGGTACCTCCCTTTGTAGTCATTACATTTTTCTAGGTCCAAAATGGGGTGTGGGCATGGAGAGAGGGATGCAGCATCATTCATCATTGAAATATCTGGAAGGAACCTCCCAATGAATCTGTAGACTCTATTTGCAGGAATCATCCTTTTGGTCATATTTTATAGTGCTATGTGTTAGATGGAGGCTGAGGAGAAAAAAGCAACTAGGAGAAGGCTAGGAAAAGGAAGCACTGAGGAGACATCCTGGGAGATTTCTAGTTGCAGGAGGTGGCAGTATCTGCTGGTGGAGGTGTATGTATGTGAGAGGGAGAGTTGTAGAGAAAGACATGGCTAAGCAGTACAAATTCTAGAGTCATATGAAGTTTTATTTGTTTCCTTCCTAATATATTGGTAAAAATTAGAATATACCTACCAGATTAATTAAAACAGTTTTAATGCAACATATTTGGAGAAATCTGATATGTGGCAATACAGACTATCACTGAGGATGAACTGATTGATGATGGATGATGGATGGATGAGTGGATGGATAGATGAATAAAGGGTGCTACAGGAAGAATTTAGGATGAGGAAGAGGAAAATCATAATATATTTGAATTATTTATTGAACTATCGATATATCCAGATTGGTGGGTTTTTAAAATTAACAATAATTGTTTATACGTTTAAAGCTCTCATATATATCATTTAACTCTCATACATGAACAACAGCAAATAACGACAGTAAGCTTGAAAGGAAAGTGAAGTTTTGTACATGAGAAAGCCCTGAGATGCCATGAGAATTTCTTTTTAACTCCTTAATGTTCTTTTTTTTTTTTGCGGTACGCGGGCCTCTCACTGCTGTGGCCTCTCTCGCTGCGGAGCACAGGCTCCGGACGCACAGGCCCAGCGGCCATGGCTCATGGGCCCCGTCGCTCCGCGGCATGTGGGATCCTCCCGGACCGGGGCACGAACCTGTGTTCCCTGCATCGGCAGGCGGACTCTCAACCACTGAGCCACCAGAGAAGCCCCTTAATGTCCTTTTGATCAGAACAATATTATTGGATGATTCCTTGGGCTATTTAAGCCATCTGCTCTCATGAGCTATTATAGTGAATTAAAAGGATTAAGAAATTTACTAGCTGCTCAACTTTAGTAGCTATGACAACTTTTAAGATATTGAACTGCTTTCCTATCTAGAGGCTGACTTCAGCTCCCCGACCTGTGAAATGAAGAAGCTGGACAAGATGGTATTAAAAGGATTCCTCCAACTCTTAATTTCTATTTCTCAATGATTCTGGTTAAACCACACAGAATGCATCAAGTTAACTAGACTGTTCATTCACTTCTTCTTAAATCATGCAAAAAAAAGCAAAGGAAAAGGATGTTATGTTAGTGACAAAACTTTCAAGTAATGGAATTTATGCTTCTCTACCACCTGAGGTCAGGGGTCATGTTTTTTATCTAGAATTTAGTAACTGAAGGGTTATTCTGATAATACCTTACCCATTCTAACCTTTTCTTTTTGTAGGTAAGAAAACTGAGAAACTGAGACTCATAAAGATGAATAACTACCACAAGGTCACACAGCTAGAGTTAGAGTTGGCATTAAAATACTGGTCTTGGGCTTCCCTGGCGGCGCAGTGGTTGAGAGTCCGCCTGCCGATGCAGGGGACACGGGTTCATGCCCCGGTCTGGGAAGATCCCACATGCCGCGGAGTGGCTGGGCCCGTGAGCCATGGCCACTGAGCCTGCGCGTCTGGAGCCTGTGCTCCGCAACGGGAGAGGCCACAACAATGAGAGGCCCGCGTACCACAAAAAATAAATAAATAAATAAATAAATAAATAAATAAATAAAATACTGGTCTCATCGAAGTCCAGAGTCCTGCACAGTACTTTCCACTCCAGTGCTCATCTTAAATGTTTCCTGATGATGCTGATGCAATTTCCGATCAAGACCCACAGCTGGACCTTATGAATCTTGCCTGGGCATTTAAGATGCAGTTATTTGTACTGAGAAAATATTTCAACATGCCACAGCTGCTCATTCGTATGCATAAATCTATGTAGACATTGATTTAAATAAAGAAATATAGCTTGCATTGCAAGTAGGCTTCTTGGATGCTGTAAATACTCTCCTTTCTGAGAACTTTCAGAAGGTGTCAATATTCTTCCAAGGTTAAGTTGCATATTAATTTCAAGCTTTCATTGTATCTTTTACTCTATAGAGAAATGCACCTTAGTCTCCAGCTCTGGTTTAAGCTCGATAACTTAATTCAGAGTGGTTACTCTGAAGATCAGAGTTTCACTTCACGCTAAAAGGGATATATACTCTTTCCCCCCTGAATTAGCTACACAATTTAAAAGAAGTAAAAAAGATTATTTAAATTAATGTCTGCTTTAAAATATAGTAAGTTACTCAAAGAAAATTTATAGTGATGGCTGAACGACTTTTTTTGATTCACAGAGCCATCCATTAGGATGGGGTTCAATCTTACTTCATCCCAACTCACTGCTTCTTTAACTCACTTGCAGGAGAGGCCATAATGAAAGAGAATGAAGCCTGAATAGGTTCACTGTGTCACTAGCTGAGGAGTTCTAGCAAGATTTATGAATTCGCTTGATAATCTGTATTTAGAGGGGAAGAATAGGCAAAGTAGAGGTGAATGACACGTGAACTTCTTAGACCCCCTGCAGCTTGATCTGTTCCTAGTAAAACCACTGAGCTATGACCAACAACTGAGTGACACATGTCAGAAATCAAACCTTGTGATATAGCCTCATGTGACTTTGCCCAGTACTCCAGGCAGAGGGAGTCCCACCAGTAGTGTCAAATGGCAATTTTTGCAGGGTCCCTAAGTATTCTAGAGCAGTGCTCTTCAAACTTTAATGTACATAAAAATAACCTGTGGATCTCGATAAAATGCAGATTCTGATTTAGTTAGCCTGGGTTGGGATTCAAGATTGTGCCTTTCTAACAAGCTCTCAGTTGCTAACTATGCTGCTGGTTCACTGACCACCCTTGGCAGACCAAGACTCTAGAATCAGTCATTTCTTCCCCCAGTTTCCTACATGGCTCATTCCATCACTTCTTTTAGGTCTCTGCTGAAATACCACCTTATTAGCAAGACCTTCCCTACCCACCATATATTTCTCTGTCACTATCACCTTTATTCTTCTTCCTATTTATTTATACTACTTATCACCATTTGACAAATTTTATATTTATTTGAGAGGGGCTCTTTGGTTTGCTGCTGTATCATTTTCCTAGAATGTTGACTGAGGCATAGTAAATGTTCAGCAAAAAAACTATTAATTGAATGAACATTGTGGCCACTCTGCCACAATTCCATTCCATAAACCAGACCACACTTATGAGTCTCCAGGCAATAATCAACTCTGTCCTTTGGGATTTTCCTTTAGGAACTCAAGTATTCTTTTAAAGAATAAAAGGTGGAGGAAATCAGGCCCCTCCACTGTCTACTCAGGTCCCTGCTTGCTGATGGGGACCAACATCGACTTTCTCCTTCCTACTTGCAGGCCCTTCTGAAGCCCTTGCAATGTCCCCAGCAGTGCCCTGAGTAGCCAGATTAAAGGCCAGGGGATATTGGTGGCTTTCATGGGGACAGCTTGGCAATTAACTGTCTCCATTTTGTGCTCTATCCAACAACTTATATTGTTCATTTGATTCTCCTAGTGAATATCTGATGGTTTATTATTTCAACCTCAGGCAGTAACCTCACACTAAATATAGGTGCTATTGTATTAGTGAGGAGGCAACAGATGCTGTAAAGATTTGCCCCAATCTGACCCAGGAGAATTCTGTGTTAGACTCTTTTTGACAAATGTATAATTAGGTTGTAATCAATGCCTTTTTTATTCATCAATGATGTTAAAGTTGAATTACAGAGCTTTAAAAAATGAAATGTGAGACCTTTAATAGTCTTTTCTTTGTTCTATATTACAGAGCAAGAGCTGTAGATTTTCTGCAATGCAGGAGAAATGGAGTTTACCCATTAGGGTTGCTAAAGGTTTTGTAACAACAACAGCAAAAAAGGCACCACCTAAAAAGAGCATCAACACCAAATGTCCAATATAGGGATTCATTTACCATTTCTGCATCTAATATCAAAATGCCAGGGCACTCATTTAATATTCACTCAGCAAATATTTCTTAAACATCTACTATTAATATTTGCCAACACCCTAAAGATATTATATTGCACTTCTAAAACAAGGGGAGACACATTTGATAACTCTTTAATAAAGCATAGTCAAATTCATATTGAGCACATTAACATGGGAGATAAAATGAGTGGTAGAAGGGTCCTTGCCCTCTAGAAGCTTACTTAAGTGAAGGAATGTGCAAATCACGACAAGGGACACACCAGGTGTCTGAATATAGGTCTAGGGAGCTCAGAGAAAGAATCAATCAACATTGATTCAGCAGATTAAAGATGACTTTGTAGTGGAATTGGCATCTGAGGGCCTTCAAGATGAGCAGGAATACTACTGGTGGAAAGGGAGAAAAGGGAATTCCAGGCAGAGGAACCCACATAAGCAAAGGCCCAGAAACATGGAAGTTCAGGACAAAGGGCAGGGGCAGGGAGCAGTCCTGTGAAGCAGAGCCACAGTGAAAAAGGATGATGCTGGTGGGTGGTGTTAGCGGGAGGGGGCATGGAGGTTGGCTGGGACCATACTGTGAAAAGCAAGGAGGTTGTGTACAGGCATCTTGGGGTGATATCTTCTAGAATGGTAATTCTTAAAGCAATGAGGAAGATGACTGGGAGGGGTAAGGAAATGGGTATATATATGTGTGTGTGTGTGTAGCGGAGGTGGGTGGGCATTATGTTTCCTTTTTTCCAAGTAATGTTGGAGTAATTTCACTAATTGAAAATAGGTAATTGAAATTTTTACAAGAATTAATTTCTCATACTGCTTAAGTAGAATTTATTCTGAAGTATCAGGTACATGATCATTTTTTTAAAAAAAGAGAGAAACAAACTTTATTATTTTCTTTCTATTATTAATGTAATACATGTTAACTTCAAAGTAAGCATGTGACACACATTGGATAAAAAAAAGATGGTAAAAATGAATCACAATCACACCACAAGAAAGAAACATTTGTTTGTATGTGACTCTTTAAATTTGGCTTCAATTCTGCCACCTAGAACTAGGCATTGAATAAGACTGATGATGGATAGAGTAATTCAGACAACTGGGGCCAAGTTCATTTTAGGCAGAAGTGAGTATAACAACTTTGGCCTTACCCTGTGCAGTGAAACTTGCCAAGGAAGACACTTATTGTTATATTATGATAATTATAAATTATTTGTCATTATTTCAAAAAATGTGCTAAAATGTACTATAAAAATACAGTTGGAAATGGTTTTGTATTTTGCAATATATACTTATTTATCACTTATTTTCTGCTTTGAAGCAAAAATGAAAAAATGCCAGTAGTAAAAATGAATCCCTTCAACCTTCAACTACTGTCAAGTGGAAAATCAAGTACTGAAGAATGGTAAGCTTTCCTTCATTGGTTCAACAACTTTTTAAGAAATATCAGTTATATGTACAACACTGAAGATAAATTTATCAGTGAACAAAACATAGGTTTTGGTGTCTGCATGCTTGGAACTCACGATCTTACGTAGCTTATCAAGATATTCTTTCTCCCTGCTCTCTGGAATAGAACTCTCACCCATTTTTCAAAGTCTGGTTGCATTTTCCCATTTCCATGAAGTACTCTTGTACTGTTCTGGATCCTGCAGGTTTATTCCTTCTCTGACATTCCACAATTCTTAGAGATGGTGTCATTATCATACAATTTTGGTTATATGTCATCAGGAACTGATCTCAATTAAATGTACCTAAGTCTCTTTTCCTGAAGGAGATAAAAAATTCCTTAAAGTCAAAGACCTGGGGTAAGGGTAAAAGTGGAATTTTCTGAATATCTAGTAATATTGTGCAAGGCATCTAGAATATTCCTGATAAAAGTATTTGAATGTTGAGTGGAAAACATTTTTGCAGAAAGCCTGATTCTTGACCATGTCACAAGAGATGTCAATAAAATTTGTCTTAGCATGGATACCTTACAATACTGGTGCAAATTAAGGGGACTTGGTGAGAATTTCCTAATGGAATCTCATGGTATACTCTTCTTTTCACTTGTTATTTTAAAGGCAAATTGATCATTATTTCTTAAATATGTCATATAATTTACATGTCCCTAAATGACTTAAACAACAATCCAATCAGTTTTCCATTTCAAACAATAGTTAAATTAAGCTATATTAAGCTAAATTAAGTTAAATTAAGGATAGTTAAATTCTTCTCCCTTTGCAAAGGGAGAATGATTGCTTGATGTTGCATTACCACATTTCCAACTGATTTAAAACCATGACAAATTAGAATGCAGTTAGGCTATTAAAATAGGGAAGTCATTCTGTGAGTCTGATTTGTACTTTGGCATTTTGAAATACTAAGCTTATTGTTGTTATTTGCAGGTATCTTTAGAAGCACTTTAAAAATAAGTTTATTTGATTTATAAGACATGCTTTGAACAGGCATCTTGATAAAGTACAGCATAGTATCCAAAGTGAATATATTGCTTAAAGGAAACAAAGCTGTAAGGAAGCTTAAGATGAAGATTTATGCTGATAGAACTAGGACATGCTTGTCCTTTATTGTAACTTTTAAAGCTTGTAATCATTTTGTTCAAGGTTATTTGAATGACTGTCTTCACTATCAAGAGCTTCTAATTGGTGTAACAACGGTTCTGACCATCTTATCAGTCTCCAGAACTGTTTGAGATGAAAGTTTTCAGAAATGGGGAAACAGTCAGCGATATTTATGCCTTGCATCAGATTATGGTGTAGGGCATAGAGTTTGACCCAAAGATAACAGCTATCAATAAAATGGAAGAATCCCATGAACAAGTTCTTACTTTATATGAAGTAGAATTTGTTCATCAAATTGTGTTAACCCAGATCTTTTTCATTTTCTGTTTTACAATGGGTACTTTGGATCTGTTTATTCCTATTAGAAGACATATCTACTAATTTTTAAGAAGTAGAAAGACTTGTCAAAACTGTCTGGGAAGAACATGTTTCCTTGGTGCTGTCATTGTCCATCTTTGACAAACACAAATCCCCTCTTCCCAGATGGCTCTCTGGACATATCTGGGCTAGGCCAATAGAAGAAAGCAATTAATACTTTTTTTTGGTATAACTTAATTGCAAATTCTAATTCTAAAGTCAGGCAAAGTGAAAGTCACATACCAAAACACATAATGGCAGAATGTTTTCTTTATTCTCTCGTAAAACATGTGGTTGGCCACCATTAATGGTAAAACCTAAGATGTCACAGGAAAGACACAAACCTCAATCTTCCAAACATCAACAGACCAACTGATGCTAAGGAAGAATCATTTGAAAAGGCCAAAGAAGCTCTTTATGTATGTGGATGCACAAAGGCTCTTCCTTGAAGGTCCCTTGTACTTTCATATTCATCTGTTAAATTCTCCTCTCTGCTAGCACGTAGACCAAAAACAATTAGCTACATTTCTTGAAGACAGAACCATATTCCTCTTTTTTTTTTTTAAGTCTAGTCCACAGTGATATACATAACTACATTTCTTTAACAAAAGAGCAATTTATATATATAAATTTGCTAAGAACTCAATTCCACAGTAGGTAACATCCCAGTTGTCTCACTGATCCTCATTCTGATCAGAGAAACAGATGTTGAAACCAATCAAAAAGCAGGTTTGGCTAATCTAATTTAGAATAGCTCATCAAATCTTAATTGGCTAATTCAACTTATGACATCTCACCAAGTCTCAGGGTTTACAGTGATGTATTCCAAACAAGGGATAGTGTGGCAGAAGAGGCAAACATAAAATAAACTAAAATAAAATAAACTAAACTAAAATAAAATAAAAATTCCACATCAAGGACATCCAAAAACCACGTTAGTGTTAATAAGAGTAAGTCAATGCCATAAGGAGAGACTACGGTCTACTGATCATGGTCTATTTCTGTAGATGAGATCTTTCCCCCTTGTTTCCTAAATCTTAACTGCTTTTATAGTATCCATTGCTGACCAAAGGTGTATACCAGACAAGAATATAAATGAAATAAAGCTGATGCTACTTGTTATTTGTTTAAATTCATATTTTCAAACAGGTCTTTCTAACTTATTGGATGTTTTCCTTGGAATTAAGGGTAACAAAGTCTCATGTTCTTTGGACATAAACCACAAATTTTTTACCATAGATTGTTTTAAAAAATCTTGTTGGTGGTGACTGGTTAATACCGGTGATCAGAAATGCAGGCACCCATTCACACAGAAACACATCAGAACATTGTAAGTTTGAGTTCTCACTGACCTTCAGGTTGGTATTGTGCTATAATTGTCACCGTCTGTCCAGCCCCCTTTAGTGCTGCAGCAGCCTGTTCATGGGATGCTCCACGAAGGTCAATGCCATTCACCTGAAAGAGAAGAAGCCGGAGAATTTTGGTATTTCATAACACATATTATTCTGATAGATAGAGGGAAAAAGTTTCCCAAAACTGAGAGGCTAAGATTATGTTACCTGCCTCAAAACCCTTCATGTCCTACCCAGGCATTTGAGTGTTAACCTATCAAATTTCATGCTCTTGATAACTTTAGTTAGCAGAAACATGAAATTCCACTCGGACGTTTGTGCCATGGTTTGAATGGTTTGAAAGTTTTGTCTACCTATGTCCAGTAAGATTTTAGTGTGTGCATTTAATATGCTTCTATGAGTTTCCTAGATTTCTGGGTTAGACAGGGGCCTTCAAAATTAGAAGGAAAACAGGATAATAAAGAAAGACACATGTAATGTATGTAGACAAGTATGTGCTGACAGAATAATATATTCATATGAGATCCTGGGGA
This sequence comes from Hyperoodon ampullatus, assembly GCF_949752795.1. Taxonomy (NCBI): domain Eukaryota; kingdom Metazoa; phylum Chordata; class Mammalia; order Artiodactyla; family Ziphiidae; genus Hyperoodon; species Hyperoodon ampullatus. Next base: position 49,682,594 of record NC_136920.1, on the reverse strand, counting down.
GACTGTATGGAATGGGGCTGGCTGCCCGCCAAATCCCTCTCTTTGGTCATATGCCTGGTCCTGTCATCCTGAGCTTGGTTAGACAGCCCTAAGCCTTGTTACCAAAATAAATTTGACTGCCTCATTTCTTATGTACAATTCCAGAATGAATTGTGACAAAATGAAATAGAGAATGCCAGGAGTTTATGCTGCTCTTGCTAACTCTTATTTTGGGGCCCTTGCCAAAAGAGAAACAGAACATCTAAAAAATAAGCACAAAACACTGCCGAGAGGGAAAAATCACTCTGAAGTCAAATTTAATGAGATGCAAAAGCTAAAATCTTTCTCAAATCAATTCAGTCTAAGCCAACACAATGTAATTACTAAGTGCTTTCCAATAACAGGGCTCTGTGTGTGCTCAGGAGAGGGATGGTGGATGGGGAACAAAGGTGAACAAGACAAGCCTCTAAGAAGCTTTTCAGTTTCAACTGAACACACAGAGTCCAGTTTTCCAAACTACACAGCTGATATCTGAATTGTTTCCTTTTACTTCCAGGGAAGATGGCTATGGAACATGAAAAAGAATAAAAGAACTGATCAGCTTATCTACACATAAAATATAGAATCTTATTTCACTTCTCATCAGTCTTCTTTGACAACGATATTGAGTGGTGGATGGGGGTTGCCACTGAGTTTTCCCTCAGTCAGGCCTGGAACATCCGTAATCTTTAATTCCACAAGCTGGTCCTCTCGTAATAACTTTGTTAAAGTCTCCTTATTCACTTTTACTAATTTCATGGCTTTCTATTCTGGCAAAAACATTGATTGGCTTTCTATGTTTACTGAGAGCTTTGATTACACGGTAACACTGGGAAGTCCACTGAGTGAACCTGGGTCTGGCTGGGCCACTCCTTACTAGCTGAGTGACAATATCACCTCTCTGAGCCTCAATTCTCTCCTGCCTCAGGGAGAAGGGACTGTTAGGCTCTTTGAGTCTAAAACTTCTTTGAACTATAAAATCCCAGATTTACTCCTTATTAAATGACAGTCATTTCAGAGACTGTCTAGGTGTCGATGAGTCAGAAGTATGACTCAGAGAGCCAGAAGAGACAGGAAAAGTAATTTGATTTAGGCTCCTGCCTACAGGAAGCTGAATGCACAAACGTCATGGGCCGAACGACCTCTTCTTTTGTCAAACAAATAGACTTAACTTTTTATTAAAAAATAATGTGATCATGGTAATGAATTCTTATGTTTCAGAAAGGTGTAAAAAGAAAAGTAAAAAGTCCCCTCACTATCTTCACTCCCAGAAGTAACCACCATTAGCAGTTTCTAGCGTATGCTTTTTAGAAATCTGCTATATGCAGGTGCAAGCAGGTCACTTTATCGTGATTTGTTTCTTTCTATCTTATATTTTAATATATTATTGACTTTTTCTTTAAATAGATAAGATCATATCATATATATAGTTGTATAACTTGTTTTTGTTTAGCTTTTCATTTAACAATCTATTGTGGTCATCATCCAATTTAGCTCATATCATTCAAACATTTAACAGGAGCCTAGTATCCCCTGGTATGGATGTACCAGTATTTTTTCTGTAGGATCCCTTCTGATGGGGTTGAGGCTGTGTCTAGCTTCTTACTATTAAAAAAACTTATGGGGATTTCCCTGGTGGTGCAGTGGTTAAGAATCCACTTGCCAATGCAGGGGACACGGGTTCGAGCCCTGGTCCAGGAAGATCCCACATACCACGGAGCAACTAAGTTGTGTGCCACAACTACTGAGGCTGCATGCTGCAAGTACTGAAGCTCGTGTGCCTAGAGCCCGTGTTCTGCAACAAGAGAAGCCACCACGATGAGAAGTCCGTGCACCCCAACAAAGAGTAACCCCCGCTCGCCGCAGCACAAGAAAGCCCGTGCACAGCAACAGAGACCCAATGCAGCCAAAAATAAATAAATAAATAAATTTATTAAAAATAAAATTCTTATGAAGGTGTTTCTGAAGGATAAATTCCCTGGAAATACACTTCTTAAGTTAAAAAGTATATGCATTATGTTTCTTTTAGTTTGCTAGTGTACATTTAAAAAATATTTATTTCCTGAACAAACAGAAACTAATAATGAAGAGAACAAAAACAGGCCATAATCTCATTGCCCAGATAATGTATTGATATAAAAAATATAATTAATATACAGTCAGCCCTTTATATCTGCAGGTTCTGCATTGACAAATTCAGCCAACCTCAGACTGAAAATATTCGAAAAAATTTCCAGAAAGTTCCAAAAAGCACAACTTGAATTTGCTACATACGTGGCAACTATTTACATAGCATTTACATTGTATTAAGTATTATAAGTAATCTAGAGATGATTTAAAGTATATTGAAGGATATGAATAGATTATATGCAAATACTACACCATTTTATATAAGGGACATGAGTATCTGTGGATTTTGATATCTGTGGTGTGTGTGTGTGTGCAGGGGGGTTGTCCCTGGGGACAACTGAGGGACAACTGAATGTACATAATGCACATATGTGAAAATTAAAGCCATACAAAAAGGTATAAAAATAAAAGGCTTCCCTTACCTCTAATTATTCTCTCCAAAGGTAACTGTGTTAATGGCTTCTTGTATATACTACCAATTATTTCTGTTATGAATATAAGCAGGTTTATAAAATTATAAATAATTTAAAAATTTTACACAAAAAGATAATATTTTAAATATTGCTTTATACTTTGATTTTCTTCCATTTACTAACACATCTTAGAGAGCATTCTTTTTTTATTGAAGTATAGTTGATTTACAATATTATATTAGTTTCAGTGTACTGCACAGAGATTCAATATTTTCATAGATTATACTCCATTTAAAGTTATTACAAAATAACGGCTATATTTGCCTGTGCCGTACAATATATCCTTGCTGCTTATCTATTTTATACATAGTAGTTTCTTTCTCTTAATCCCAAGAGCATTCTTCATTCACATATTCTTATACATTATCTTATTCTTATTCTTTTTAATAGCCATGGAGGGTTCTATTAGTCAATGTAAAGCTATTTTACCAGGGCACAGTTGATGGGTGCTTAGCTTATTTTAGTATTTTGCTATTACAAACAATTTTATAATAAATATCATCTAACAGTAAGTTGTTGGATAAAGGGTATGAGTGTTGAATTTTGGTAGCTATTGCCAAGTTGCTTCTAAAAAGTAGCATTAATTTATACTCCCACAAATAATATGATTGGCTACTTCCTCACACTCTTGTAAAAATTGCTCATACCCTAACATTTGACCTTGGCCGTTCTGATAGGTAGACAATTATATTTTTAAATTTTGCATTTCTTCAGTTATGAGGTTAAACAGCTTTTTATATGTTTGTTGGATATTTAAATTTATTTTTATATAAAATGCCTCTTCACTTATGTTGCCTTTTTTTTTTTTTTGGTTTGGGTAGTTTGCTCTTTAAAAAATTTATCTGCATATTAAGAATATTGGTTCTTCATCTCAGATGACTATTGCAAATATTCTTACTAGTTTGGTATTTGTATTTTTTATTATTGTATTTTAAGTATTTAAACTTTTCCCTTGTATGTTATTTTTTGCCATACAGAAGTTTAAAATGTTTTATATAGTCACATTTTTTTTTTCCTTTTTAGCTTTTGTGTTTTGTATTATATATTCCCTTCTCTGATACATACTAAACAAATTACCCATGCTTTCTTCTAGTACAATCCTGGTTTAATTTTTAGCCACTTAATCTTTGTTGTACTGGAATATATTTTGGTGTTTGATGTGAGAACCAGGTGAACACACCCTTTCTTGGACCTTTCCTTTATAGCGTCAGACTTCTACGTCTTTCAATATTTTAACCATCCTCTGAATTTTTCTCAGTTAGTGCACTAAGGGGCCATGAAAAAGTGGGAAAGAACAAAAGATTTGGAGTCAGAGAGAACTAGATTTGAACCCTGAGTCCACCAGTTATACCTAAGTAACTTGGGAAGGTCATTTAACTTCTTCAAACCTCAGCTTCCTTACCTGTAAAATGGGTATAATGTCTACCTGCCTATCAGGGCTGTTGCATGAAATAGATGAGACAATAACTGTAAAGCCCTTAACACGGAGCCTGGTGCAAATAGGCATTCAGGAAATGATATCTATTATGCTGTGAGTATTTCTTCAAAGAGCTGTGATTATAATTGATGAAATAAAATCTAATGGAAATTAATGAATACCGAATATAATGTATGGGTTACTTCATGGTTTTCTTTTCTTCCTTCTTTTTTTTTTTTAATTTCTTTTTCAGGAACAATTTCAGCACTGGAAGATTTGTTCATCCAGTGCTTACACATTAGAGATGGTTTCCATAGGGGAATGGACCTGCCCAAAGTAATATCAGAGTTAGCACAGGGTTAGCACCAGCCCAGAGTTTCTTTTGCCTAGCCCAGGCTTCTTTCCACTGTAGCAGATGTGCCCTATTATGTGTGTTTGTTTTCCACTGGGCCAGTATTAATCAAATCTTGCTCATTTTGGACCCAATTCTACATGGGTCTCCACATTTGATGCTGCTGTTATCCTGAACAATACTACATTGTCCGTGGCCCTGTTGATTTTCCTCCAGGTTTTAGCAAACATGCTTTCCTCCAGTCTTTCAAACTTTTCAAGCTCACTTTGATTCTTATTTCTATCTCTGAGGTTTGAGTTTTTATCAGTAATCTTTGCTCAAATAACATTTCAGAGGCATTCAAAAACAGTTTACATTATTAATATGACATTTTAAAATACCAAGTATGACACAGCCTCACATATTTATTATTTCTGTTTTTCTACTTCAGCTTTAATTTTCTCTTCTTAAAGCATGGATTGGGAGATTGGACGCCATTCGTTACTGTTGAGATTAACAATGATAATCATTGATAACGGCATGAGGCATGCTCATATATATAGGGGATTTTTATACATTATCTTGTTTAATTCTCAGGAGGCTGGGATTATTTTTCTGACTTTACAAATAAGAAAACAGAGCTCAGGACTTCCCTGGTGGTGCAGGGAATCCGCCTGCCAATGCAGGGGACATGGGTTCTATCCCTGGCCTGGGAAGATTCCACATGCCACGGAGCAATTAAGCCTGTGCGCCACAACTAGTGAGCCTGCGCTCTGCAGCCTGCGAGCCACAGCTACTGAGCCCACGAGCCACAACTACTGAAGCCCGCCCACCTAGAGCCCGTGCTCCACAACAAGAGAAGCCACCGCAATGAGAAGCCCGTGCACTTCAATGAAGAGTAGCCCCCGCTCGCCGCAACTAGAGAGAGCCCGCGTGCAGCAACAAAGACCCAACGCAGCCAAAAATAAAAATAAATAATAAAAAAGAAAGGTATCATTATTAAAAAAAAAGAAAGAAAACAGAGCTCAGAGAGAATCACTAACTTGTTCAAAGTTAAGTAGTTGGAAGACGTTAAGGATTTGAAACAGTCTAACTAAAACGCTTGAGCTCTTAACTACCAATTCCCACTGTTCTCCCTTTAATAACCTATACAGTTCTGAGGAGAAACTTGACTTTCAAGCTCCCTGAGACTGCAGCACACAATTGCGTGCGGCTGGTCCACTCTACCACAGCCCAAACAACCTGGTTTAGACATTATGGCCCAGCCTATGGTGATCAGATGGTATAGGGCTGAAGTGAAAGGCTTTGAGTAGGCTAGAACATTCCATCTATTGTTATCTCCTTATATATACAACTGTCATTAGATGATAGAAAAAATTAAATTCTATTTGTTATAACATCCTTTTCACAACCATGTTGCTGATAGATAGAAATTCAGCACTTCTAGTTGATTCAAGCAGTTGTAGGGTTTTTTCAGATGCTAATGTGAAGGTGAATGGTGGACCAGGTCCAGAGTCAACACTTTTTCTTTTTGTTTTTAAAAGATGAGAACTATTTGCTATTTCAGCCACTAGGGTCCCTGGCCTGGGGCTCCAGGGAGTCCCTGAATAAATGATTCAATGTTCTGCAGAAATATTTGACTATTTCTTAGTATTATAGAAAGGATGATATCAGAATCAGAATTTTGGAAATGGAGAGAGCCTTTGTGACCCTCTTCAACTCCTGATGTATGATGTATACCTTTAAGCTAATTCAACCACGTTGTTCTCCCACCATGTTGACCTTTTTCATTTCTCTGATTCAGGCATTTCTGCATCTCTGCACATGCTATTTTCCCTACTTAGAACATAATTTTTCATCTCTTCCTCACCTGGAAAACTTCTCCTAGTCCTCAAAGATTCAGTCTGTAGAGCTTTTGATTTCTCCATCACATCTGAATAGAGCCTTGCTGGGTATTCTTGGTTGTAGGCTTTTCCCTTTCATCACTTTAAATATATCATGCCACTCCCTTCTGACCTGCAGAGTTTGCTGAAAAATCAGCTGATAACCTTATGGGGATTCCCTTGTATGTTATTTGTTGCTTTTCCCTTGTTGCTTTTAGTATTCTTTTATCTTTAATATTTGTCATTTTGATGACAGTGTGTCTTGGTGTGTTCGTCTTTGGATTAATCCTGTACGGGACATTCTGTGCTTCCTGGACTTGGGTGACTGTTTCCTTTCCCAGGTTAGGGAGGTTTTCAGCTGTTATCTCTTCAGATATTTTCTCAGGCACTTTCTCTGTTTCTTCTCCTTTTGGGACCCCTATAATGTGAAAATATTAGTGTACTTAATGTTGTCCCAGAGGTCTCTTCAACTGTCTTCATTTCTTTTCATTCCTTTTTCTTTCTTTTTTTTTTTCTGTTCAGTGGCCATGATTTCGACTACTCTGTCTTCCGGCTCACTGATCCATTCTTCTGAATCATTTAGTCTCCTATTGATTCCTTCTAGTATATTTTTCATTTCAGTTATTGTATTCTTCATCTCTCTTTGGTTGTTCTCTGTATTTTCTAACTCTGTTAAAAACTAACTTCTTGCTCTGTGCATCCATTTTCCTCCCGAGTTCTTTGATCATCTTGATTGCCTATCTCCACTTCACTTAGTTCTTCTGGGGTTTTATCTTGTCCTTTTGTCTGGAATATTCCTCTGTTGCCTCATTTTATCTAAGTTGCTGTTGGTATTTTTATGTCTGCGGTAGGTTGGAGAAGTGGCCCTCTGTAGGAGGCACCCTATGCATCCTAGCAGTGCACTCCCCTCTTGTCATCCAAGCTATATGCCCTAGCCCTAAGAAGGCTGCATGGGTCCTTCTGTTGCAGCAGGCTATGTGGGTGGTCCGGTAGGCCTGGTTGGCTGCCAGGACCTGCCTTGTATGGATGCTGCTGGCTGCTGTTTAGTGGGGCCTGGTCACAAGGTTGCTGGTTGCAGAAACCTGGGGGCCTTGGGGCTAGTGCTGCCTCACTGGTGGTGGAGTCAGGGTCCTGAAGACTCTGGGGCTGTTGCCCACCCACTAGTGAAGCCAGATCCTGGGGTTAGTGCTGGACTGCTGGCAGGCAGAGCTGGTTCCTGCGGAGTCTGGCTGCAGGGCCCAGGGATCCCCAAACTCGTTTAAGATCATTGGTTGAGGGGGGCTGGTTCCTGACACAGTTGGGTATGGGGTCCAGGTGTCTGGAAGGTTGTGTAGGCCTGCTAGTGGGCAGAGCCAGGGCCCAGCTGGACCCAATGTAGGATCTGGCCTGCATTGTGAGGTGGAGGTTTTCCTGCTTCTGGTGTCTGCCCCCTGGTGGGTCTAGAGGCTTGTGCAGGCTTCCTGGCAGGAGGGGCCGGTGCCTGTTCACTGGTGGTTGGAAACTGGGTCTTTGCTCTCTGGTGGGCTGGGCTGTGTCTAGAGGCATGTCCAGAGGCAACTGTGGACTCTTTGAGTCTTTACAGCAGCCTGTCTGCTGATGGGTGGGGCTGTCTCCCCACTCTGATAAGTTGTTTGGCCTGAGGTGTCCCAGCACCGACACCAGCAGGCTGTTGGGCGGGGCCAGATCTTGGGCTAACGAGGTAGTGGGAGGGTCCCACCTGGCGCCGCCAGCACGGCTGACGCTGCGGGAGAATGCGCTCTCAAATATGGCTGCGCGGGGGGCCCGGTCGTCGTCACTCCAATTCTCCGGGAGACTCTCGAACACCAGCAGGTAGGTCTGACCCAGGTTCCTATCAGATGACTGCTTTTGCCCTTGTTCCTGGCGCGTGGGAGATTTTGTGTGCGCCCTTTGAGAGTGAAGTCTCTATTTCCCCCAGTCCTGTGGGGCTCCTGCAATTAAGTCCCGCTGGTCTTCAAAGCCAAATGCTCTGGGAGCTCACCTTCCTGGTGCCAGACCCTTGGGCTGGGGAGCCTGACGCGGGGCTCAGAACTCTCACTCCTGTGGAAGAACAACTGCAATATAATTATTCTCCAGCTTTTGGGTTGCCTACCCCGGGGGGTAGGGGATTTGATTATATCACCGGTGTCCGTCGTACACCCCCCCACACCCCCACCGCTCCTACCCGTCTCGTTGTGGTTTCTTCATATCTGTAGCTGTAGAAGGTCTTTTCTGGTAGGTTTCAGTCTTTTTCACCGATGGTTGTTCTGCAGATAGCTGTGACTTTGGTGTGCTCATGAAAGGAGGTGAGCTTGGGGGCTTTTCTACTCCATCCCCTTGGCCGCTCTCCTCTGGAGGTTGCGGCTGAATGGACTTGTGGAATGTGCTTACTTGTGAGCTCCTAAAGATAGGAGCTTGTCTTATTGGAGCTTGAGTCTCTAGCATAGTGCCTGGTAGATTGTAGGTGTGTAATAACTGAAGAGGGGCGTGACCGAATGAGTGAATAATCTCACTACATTATCCCAGGCAAATGGTCATCCAAGCTGATTTGACACTGGCTTCACCTGATGAAGAACTCACTGTCTTTCAGGAAAATCCACTTGGGGTCAGCTCTAGTGATCCAAAAACAAGTTCTTTGTGTAGAATCTAAATAATCTTCTGGTACTTTCCACCTCCTGCTTCTAGTTCTGCCCTCTGAGGGCTGACAGAATATTTTTTCTTTTCTAGGACTGCTTCTTTTCTATGGCCCTCTATCTAACATTTGAAGATGGTTTTCCCTTTTCTAGGTCAAACGACCTCATTCCCTTCCCTTTCTCTCCCTATCATTCTCGCCAAGTGACCATTTGTTTCTGCTTGCATACCTCCAGTGACAGGGAACTCTCTCTTTTTCTAGTCTGTCTGTTTCATTTTGGGATGGATCTTATAAGTGTTATTTCTAGCATCTTATTATTTAATGCCTCATCAGAGACTCAGCTGAGTGCATGTGAGGTCAGTTAGGGCAAAATGGAAGCTCTCTTACGCAATTATTCTTTAATGCGCCCCTGGTGTAGTATCTAGAGCTAAATACAGTGCTGACAAAAAAAATCAATTTCTTTAAAATATCCATTTTTGTCATTTCCTTTTCCAACTTAAGGGAAGGAGTGAACTAGAGTGACACATAGCCATTGTCAAGCAGTTTACCATTCAGTGGAGGACAGTGACAGGTAAACACACGATTTAGCACCTAGTGGTTAAGTGCTATGACAGGATAAGGTCAGAGTGCCCTGAGACCCAAAGGAAGGGCCCCTACTAGGTATGAGGAGGTATCAGAAGGTTTTCTGGAGGAAGTGACATCAGAAATGACATCTGAATGACTCATCCAGGTGAGGATGGGTGCGGGGTGTCCATGCAGGGCTGTGGAAAGAGGGGTGGGCAGAGGAGTAGCGAGAGTATTCCAGGCAGAGAGGGAGGCAGATATGAAGGTCTGGAGGTGAGAGGGGGTCTGGCACACGTGAAGAAAAGAAAGTAGTTGTTACTAAAGGGCAGAGAGGGGAGAAAGGAGAGTGGGAAAGAGATGGGAGGTGAGGCAGGAGGAATGAAGGTGATGATGATGATAATGATGAAGATGATGGCAGTGGAGATAACTCACATGTACCTATTTACTCTGTGGCAGGCACTGTTCTAAGCATTTCCTACACATCAATCATATCAATTTCCTTAACCCTCACAACAGCTCTATGAGGTAAGAACACATACATGCCCATTTTATAGAGAACACTGGGGCAAAGGCAGATTCACTACTTGTCCAAGGTTCCACTGCTAATATATGGCAAAGCCAGGAATTAAACCCAGGCAATCTGGTTTAAGGATCAGCATTCCTAACTGTGACGTATTAAGTGAATTTACAGTTTATCTTCACTGAAATGAAGCTTTGAATTGAGGAATATTGTTTCACCATCACTCCTGTACCCCAGGAGTGCTTACAGCTAGAGAGCATACAGATAATATGCAAGAGGCATGTGCTATTGCCAGCCTCACTAACAGCCTCCCAAGCTGAATCGATCCCTTTGGAGATGCTTCTCAGAAGGCAGCACCACTGCTCATGGTTGCTGAAGTTTTCCATCCCAGCTCATGTCATCCACCTGCTCTGAAAACTGTCATGGGACAAACACTGGGTTTAGACTTGAGAAGGCCACAGTTCAAACCTTGGTGCCATGATTTACCAACTCTATGACCTTGGGTAAGTTACTTAACCCCTTTGAGCTTCAGTCTCCTCATTATGCAACTAAGATAGTAACCCTTATTTTGCTGGGTTGCTGTAAGGATGATTAAGATAATGCAAATAAAGTACTCAACAACACCTGGCACGTTGGGTAGGTACATATCCATTATCTATTAAATGAGGACTTCCAAATGGCTTTCATCAGCAATAATAAAACCAAAGGATAGACTTGGTATAAGATTGTCTTGGAATACGAGTAGCTAAGAACTACACATTTAACTGAATTGTTAATTGTGAAAAAAAAAAATACAAAGGGCTGACCCAGTGGGAAAGGGCTAGATAATTGGCACTGGATTTCAATGAAAATTAGTCAGGTGCAGAACGCTGGGGACTGTTTCAAGCAAATTACTTCACAGTTGGGGGTCTTGCTGGTATGTAGCAGGGGGCAGCTGGGAAGAAACTGGGGCAGAATCTGAACAACTTCTACTTTATTTAGAGAGAATAGGGATAGTAAAATGACCAGGTATATTACCAGTGAATTAAATCAATGTAGAAGTCTCCATTTTTTCTCAAGAGGGAAAAAAAAATCTATTTTTTAATTTCCTGAAGTGATGTGATATAGTGAGATGGAAATTTGGGTTCTGTTGCTAACTCTGTCACTAACTTAACTCAGGCCAGCTAATGAGCCGCTGAAGAAAATAGAAGGTGCTGGGCCCCACCATTTCTAGGGTCCCTGGTAGTTCAAAATTCAATGATTTCCATGGCTTAAAAATAACATCTCAAAGTATTTTACAGTTAGTAAACTGTTTTCCCACCTCGCTTTTTTTTAACTGAACAAGGTGAGATATAAACAAACAAATGTAATAAAAGCATTTACATGTATTAAGTGATCTTTATCACATACTTGTGAAGGAAGCAAGGAAACTATAAATATCTCATTCAATCTTGACTCATGAGCAGGCTGGTGTGGCTGGCATGGAGCATGAGAGAGAGAAGGGGAAAATGGTACCAGCAGAATGCCTCTTTGAGTTTAAGAAGTTTTGTCAATAAGTGGCCGGGGGAGGGTTTTACAAAGGCATTTAACACAGTTTGTTTTGTGTTTGGGGAAGGATAACTATGGCAACAGTGAAAAGTTGGGGTTGGAGAACTAAGTAATCAAAAATAGGATAACAAGATGGGAGACTATTGCAATATTAAACATAGCAGGTGATGAAGGCATGAATTAGAAAAATAAGAATGGAATTGAGGGTGGGAAATAAGTGTAGACTTGAGAGAGGACACAGAGGGAGGTTCTATACAGCTATTCTTCTCAAATACTTCTGGGAACCAAATAGAGTTTAAATAGTATTTATAGTGTTGAGTGGATGAGAAATGGGAGATGAGAAGGTGGTTAGAGGGGTGATGATACCATTAATCAAAATGGGAACACAGGGTAGAAAGTGGGTCTGGATGAGAGGATGGTGCATTTTGTTTCAGACATGTAGAGTTTGCTGTGTCTATTGGGTGTCTACAATTTTACAGGCAGTTGGGAAATATCTATCTGAAGCTTAGAGAAATAGTTAATTTTGCTCTCCTTTTTTTTTGGCCACGCAGTGCAGCATGTGGGATCCTTTTTCCCTGACCAGGGACCAAACCGCGCCCCCTGCATTGGAAACGCGGAGTCTTAACCACTGGACCACCAGGGAAGTCCCAAGAAATAGTTAATTTTAATAATCATTTTATTCTTGGTATTCCTAAGGTCAGTACCCTGATCTGACTAGACCCAGATATAGAAGAGACTTGCTGTACAAAATGTGGCTAATAAGAGTACCCACTTCACAGAGTTGGTATAGGATAGTTAATACATATAAAATACTTACAGCAGTGTCTGTTATACAGTAAGGACGTATAATTATTAACTATTACCGACGCCTTCCCCTGACACCCACAAAGTAAGAGGATGACCTGGACTAGTGTAAAATTATATCAATAAAGACTTAGCAGGCCAAGGAGAAGTGCTAAGATTATAGGCATTGAAAGAGGAAGCATGGTACTCAGGAAAGCACAGTCCTAGGAGTTAAAGACCAGAGTGTTTGTCCCATCCTGCTGTTAGCTTATTTCACTTTGGGAAGTCCCTTTTCCTCACTGGGACTCAGTTTCTTCATTTAGAAAGAGAGCCTCACGCTAAAAACCTGAGGTCCCTTCTAGTGATTAATAAACAAATATATTCTATGCTTAATATGTATTTTGTTGACAGCTTGAGAAAAACATTCATTTAGCATTAAACTTTTCAAACATCCTCCAGCACATCCCAGAGTGAATGAACTATACATTGTATTTGAAGTGGAAATTTCTAGTTAAGTCCCCTTCTCCTCCTGGAGGCTGTTGTACTTGGTTTCGAGTGAAAACATTTCTGACAGTTGTTGCATAAAAGCTCAAGACCAGAAACCTCCTGGAGCAGAGGCAAAATGAAGAACTGATATTGGATATTTACATGTCTTAGCAGTTAAAATTAACATCCCTTTTAAGTTTGGCTTGCTGATGCAAAAGTAGGCATATATTAAAAAAAAAATAAACCTTTAAAAATGTTTTGGTTTACCAAGACATTTGTAGAGGACTGATCATTTTGGAGTCTTTAACTGAAAATGATAAGGTGTAATTTGGCCATCGAAACCCAACTTACTACAGGCCAAATCACAATAAATAACTTTTAGGATTCATGTGTTTTGAGTAACAAAGTAACTATCTTTATTTGAATATGTAAGCAAAAATAGTTGAAACCTTATATATGATATTAGTATCTCCAGCTCTGACTTTTCCCTTAAGCCTAGACTTATAAATCTGTTTGCTTACCTGATATCTCCAGTTGAATGTCCAAGATTTTTCAAACTCATCAGGCTCAAAATCAAACTCTTAATTTTTTCCTTGAAACCTGTTTCTGGGGAGTTTTTCCACTTTCAATAAATAGTAACACCACCATCCAGCACTCAAACCACTCAACCAAGAACCTACATGCCAACCAAACTTAATTCTCTTTCCCTCCCACCTCCTGCATATAGTCCATCAGCATGTCTGTTTCTAGCTCCAAGCAGTATTTCAATTTCACTCACTTTTCTCTAACTCCACTCCTATCCCCCTAGGCCAAGCCACCAGGGATACTGCAATAGTCTCTTGACTGACTCCCTGCTCTCACTCTGGCTCCCCCATTCTTCTCTATCCATTTTCAACCCAACAGACAAAATGATCTTTTCAAAAGGTATTTTAGATCATGCCTCTCTCCTGCTAATTTTTTTCCATTGGCTTCCTGCTGTACTTTGAATAAAATCCAAACGCCTAGCCATGGCTTCCACCCATCCTTCTGATTCCATCTCATTCCACTCTTTGCCTTCTTCTCTGCCCTACAGGCACAAGGACCTTCATTCTGCTTCACTTAAAACCAGTTCCCTCCAGCCTTCCGGCCCTTGTATATCCACTGTCTTTCTGACTGTAGTGCTTTTCCCTAGCTCTTCTCACATTTGATCCCTCATTTTCACAATTCTCAGCTTAAAGCCCAATTCCTCAGAGAGCTCTTTGCTGACTACTAAGAGTTACATTTCCATGAGAGGTGCCCACATCTGACTGATCATCTGTCATTAGACAGCTTTTTTTTTTTTAACATCTTTATTGGAGTATAATTGCTTTACAATGGTGTGTTAGTTTCTGCTTTATAACAAAGTGAATCAGCTATACATATACATATATCCCCATATCTCCTCCCTCTTGTGTCTGCCTCCCACCCTCCCTATCCCACCCCTCTAGGTAGACACAGCTTTTTTTAAAATAAAAATTCTTGGGTCTCACTCTCAAAGATTCTGATTCAGTGAGTCCAGTTTAATCATCCATTCTCCCCCTAGATGACAAATTCCTTCTGAAAAGGACTCTGATTATAAGCTGGCTCATAATAATTATGTAATAAATGGTTGTCAAATAAATTTTAATGATTTAAATAAAATCCATGTGTTCTAATAGTTATAATCATTTATTAATTCAAGAAACATCATTAGGTATCTATGTAGTGCTCCAGGTATTAGAGGTATGGATGTAAAAGAGACAAAGTCCCTACTCACAGGAAGCTTTTCTTAGAGTGGGTGAGATGATAAATGAGGAAAATACCAGGTGGGCCTAAGTTCTATAAGAAATTAAAACAGGATGTTAAAGATAGGCTGGAAGCTTACTTCCTACTGACCCATTCTCTTCATTCCAGGGCTCTGTCCACCATACTGCACTTTATGCACAGGTCTCTGTCGATACTAGTGTCTCAGAACAGTGTTGGGCTGTAGGTATCACGCTGGAGGTGTCTTTGAAGCCTGCACCCTCTGTCTCAATGCCCTTGAAAACATTGTTGCTGAAGAATCACTCACCTCCACAGCACCCAAGTGCCAAAAGTGCTCAGGCAAAGGGTCAGACTCTGGGGCACGAGGCTAAATTCTTGCCCTCAAGATCTGCTTCTCACCTCACCCTCTAAGCTCTCTGTTCTGGGATAGATGTGTGTGTGATTGCAGACTGACAGATTCCCTTAGGTTGGGGTCAGATTTGAAGCTGAGGTCTTTCTCTGATGAATGGTGGTAATAGTTTGCTCAGCATATCCTCCCCTTTGAAATCAGTGCACTGATTGCAAGTATTCAATTATTTAAAAAAAACTTAGTTTTCTGGGTTTCTTTTTTTTCTTTATTGGGATATAGTTGCTTTACAATGCTGTGTTAGTTTCTGCTGTACAGTGAAGTGAATCAGCTGTATGTATACACATGTCCCCTCCCTCTTGGACCTCCCCCCACCCATCCCACCCATCTAGGTCACCGTAGAGCACCAAGCTGAGCTCCTTGTGCTATACAGCAAGTTCCCACTAGCTATCTGTTTTACACATGGTAGTGTATATATGTCAGTCCCAATCTCCCAGTTCATCCCACCCTCCCTTCCTCCACTCCGAGTCCACACATCCGTTCTCTATGTCTGCGTCTCTATTCCTGCCCTGCAAATAGGTTTATCTGTACCATTTTCTAGATTCCACATGTATGCATTAATATACGATATTTGTTTTTCTCTTTCTGACTTCACTCTGTATGACAGACTCGAAGTCCATCCACATCTCTACAAATGACCCAATTTCGTTCCTTTTTATGGCTGAGTAATATTCCATTGTATATATGTATGACATCTTTCTCCATTCATCTGCCGATGGACATTTAGGTTGCTTCCATGTCCTGGCTATTGTAAACAGTGCTGCAGTGAACATTGGGGTGCATGTATCTTTTTGAATTATGGTTTTCTCAGGGCATATGCTCAGTAGTGGGATTGCTGGATCATATGGTAGTTCTATTTTTAGTTTTTTAAGGTAGAATCTGAATAATTTTTAAGTGAACACGTAAGAACAATTTTAAAGTTATTGAAAAAGTTTTAAGTATCGAATTTGAGGTTTGTGTTACTTTGACAATAAAAAACAATAAGAGCTACTAAGGAAGATTAAAAATATAGTAATGTTTATAGGAAAACCGAATAAATTTGAATAATCAAATTTTCAAACATTATATAAATCCATTCGGTATTTACTGAGTGTCTTCATTGTACTAAGTTTTGGGGATGCATTGGGGGAAAAAGCAATGCTTCTGCCCTCAGTGACCTACCAGAAATTCTCAACTGGATGTGGAAATGTGGGGAAGAGTTAGGTATTTCTTGTTCTTAAAATATCAGAGTTTGGGATCAGCATTGGTGTTAATCATGCAAGGCTCAGGCATGTTAAGTCCTGCAAACTCTGGCACAGTCATACACAGTGAAAGATTGTCCTTCCAAAAATGCAATAGCACCTGCAATAAGAAATACTGGATCAACACCATTTTTCACATAAATATGCTAATTCCAAATGAACCTTAATGAGATTATAGGGTATGTGAAAGAGGTTCTTGGTCTCCACCACTCCCCCCGCCCCCGCTCTGTCGACCTCATTAATAAGCATTAAAATCAGTTTTAAAGGAAGGAAAAAACTGTCTCCAGAGACACCCCTGTCAAATGGTACATTTCTAAAGCATCTGAAAGGCTTGAGTAGGAATAAGGTGCTAATGGAATTATCTTGGTCAAAATCCATTAACACAAAACTCAAATTCTGGCTGCTGCAGGCAGGACTCCCCTGATGTTTGTTTCACTGTAGCTCCTCAGGATAATGATATTCTTTTGTGTTTGGGCTTATGTGTATCTTGGCATCTGACTGTTGTCCATAGTTACATCTTAACGTTTATCTTACTTATTCCTCACCTAAAAATAAGCTCATCATGTCACTGTCTAAAAGCTCCCAGAAACAGTTTTTCTGAGTTCAATCAAACTGTGTCAAGGGCTCTTAAATCTTCTCTTTCCAATTGTTTCACCAGCCAAATCAAAAGGAGGAGATCTGCACAGACAAAAATATTGAAAATTGAACTGTATTTACCACTTTTATTGAGAAATGATATTTATTAATCTATTTTCCCTTCAAAATATCTTTTACTTTTGTTCTTTCTTTTCTAATTTACTACCTTAGCCCTAAGTCTTGATCTAGACTATTGCAGCAAATTCCCTCCCAACTATTTGTTTTGAAAAATTTAAACCACAGAAAAATTGAAAGAACAGAACAATGAAACTCTGTATTTTCATCAAGATTTAACAGTTGCTAATATTTTGGCATGTTTACTCTCTCTCCCTCCTTCTCTCTTTCTCTGCCTACCTGTCTGTCTCTCTCGATTGATATCTATCTATCTATCTGGCTCAGAAGAGAGAAGAGACACACACAAACACACACACCTTTTTTTCTGAACCATTTGAAACATGTGGCAGACATCAGGCCACTTCCAACCTAACATACAGCAAAACAACTCCTCAATGTAAAGATATTTGCTATATAACCACATTACCATTGTTACAGCTAAGAAAACTAATGATAATTCTTTATGAACCAATATACTGTACCTATTCAAATTTCCTTAACTGTCCTCAAAATGTCTTCTATAGTTTTTTTTCTCTTCAATTGAAGATCAAAGCAAGGTTTTCTTCCTTCCTTCCTTCCTTCCTTCCTTCCTTCCTTCCTTCCTTCCTTTCTTTTTCTTCTCTCTCTTTCTTTTCTTTCTCTCTTCTTCCCTCCCTCTCTTTCTTTCTTTTTTCTTCTTTCTCCCTTCCTTCCCTTCCTCCCTTCCTCCCTCGCTTCCTTCTTTCCTTCCTTTTCTTTTTTCTTTTTTTTTTTTTTGAGTTCAGGCCAGATGCTTATAGACTGTTTCACATTCTAGATTTGTCTAATTGTTTCTTCCTCATCAGAATCAAATATTTTGTCATAAAATCTTGTGAGTAATATTGTCTACTTCTCACTGTATCACATTCCAAGGACAAAATGTGAGATTGTCTCACTATTGGTGATACAAGGTTTGGCCCCTTGGTTAAGGACCACCAGATCTCTCCATTCTAAAGGCACCTTTGTAAACACAAATCTGTGGGGTGATTTTTGAAACCATGTGAATATCCTTTTTCCAATAAACTTTCATCTCAATTTTTTTTTTTAGCATCTACTGACTATGCTTGCCTGAAACAATTATTTTATTGAGGGTTGGAAAACGGTAATTTTCTAATTCTCTGTTTTTTCTAGAATCATTAGCTGGTAATCTAATGATTACCTGTAGAAAGATTATCTAAATAAAAAGAATGAGATAATTCAATTTACTTACTCTTGTGTGTTGTTTTAATTTTCATTGTCCTTTAATGTTTTATTATTATTTTTTAAGGCATAGAAATAACTCAGGCTCATTTCAAATAATTAAAACAACACAGAAGAAAAACAAATAAATTAAGTATCTCCTTTCTACTCTAACTTTTAGGTAACCACTGATAATAAATTAAATATATGACTTCTACACATTTTTTTCCACACATATATAAATAATATCCCCAGCTATATTCCTGATGTCTAGAATAGTAGCTGGTACATCCAAATGATGGAGTATACTGTATTTATTGGAAAAAAATCTGTGTATAAGTGGATCCGTGTAGTCCAAATCCATGTTGTTCAAGGGTCGACTGTATATAGGTACACAAGCACATATATTTACCTCCAAATATAGTTATTTTAAAAAATAAATCAACTGACACTGTATTGTATAATTTGCTTTCTTTTTCCATTTACGTTACCGTTTTATGAATAAATGTCACCAACTAGACTCTAAGCCTCATGAGGGCATTTCCAGCCATTGTTGTAGTCCACATGTATTCCTAGGATGTGGCACAAATTCCCTTCCTCACGAACTATTATGGAGGGTGATTGCAATTACATGTGCCTGATGAATTTCTTCCTTTTCTCTGAAGAGGACTTGAGAGTCCTATTCCTCTAAAAAAAAAAGTATTATTAACCAGCTTACCAAAAACTTGGTGGCCAATTCCAGTGGCTAATAATGAAAAGAAGACAAACAAGAAAAGAAAGTGATGAGATGAGAATGAGTGGAGGAGATACGCAGGACCCTGACAAGGAGGCAATCAGCTTTCCTTGTAGGGTGGGGTTTTCTATGCTGGAGCTGCCATCTTGAATGTGGCCTCTTTTGGGAAGAGGTAGCTGGACCACACAAAATATAGCCTTAACTCTGAGTCAGTGATTTTCTTAAAAAGTTTATTTCTGGTCATTTGGAGAACTGGAAGAAGCAACAGAATTAGTTCAAAACTCTTCTGAAAAAACAAACTGCATAAAATCAAAGGAGTGAGGAAGAATGGCTTCTTCTGGAATTACCTCTCCTTCCTCACTTCCTTTGTTCCTTTAAGCATATATCGGGGCTTCATAAATTAGCCGAGGCTGTGTGCGGTCTTTTACCATCAATCCCAAGTGAATATTGTAAGCATCAGAAAATTTTCCATTTACACAGTCAGGGAGGTATTTTCAGTCATTTAAATCTTTTCTAATTACTAACCAATTCCCTCCTTCCAGCCCTCCTAATTTAGCGCACAGAACCCAGCTCCCTACAGAAAACAACTCCCCAGCAAAGTCTAAGTTTCCATGGTTAGTTGCCAGAGCGCTGGATGTGAACAGAGCCGAAAAGCCACACTCCCATAGTTAGAGAAAAATCATCAAGAAATCAGGTTTCACCGCCATGGTGCAGTTCCTAGCACCATGTAAATGCTCAGTAAATAATGGGAAGGAGGGAGAAAGAATCAGGAGATGAGACAGAAAAGAGAGGGACTAAAGAGGGAAGAAATCCAGTGAAATCGGCTTTCCTTAAACTGCGACCAGAAATTTAAATGTGGAAGGAGCTTACTAATAAAGATAATACTAGTACTGGAATATTGAGCAAGAGGGTACTGGGTACTGTGCTGGGCTTATTATTGCAAATTCTCCCAAGAACTTTGCTGAGCTTAACTTTTACAGGAGGAAACTGAGGCACAGAGAGGTTAAAAGCTTCCAAGCCAGCAGAGCTGGGATAAGAGCTCCAGTTGTGATATACTAACTGCATGCTTTCTCCCCTACAGTTAAGCTGCCTTCTCCTCCTATAATACATACTGGCTGCCTCCAGCCTCAGGCTGCAGGCGACACTCTCTGACAGGCATCCATGCCAGAGTGCTGCTCAGTGGATGCCTCCCCCGCGTCCCCCCCACCTCCCCGCCATCTCCCACACCACGTACCACAAAAGGATGCCTTCTAACAGCCACCCCAGCTCCGGCAAGTACTGTGGGCCACTTTGCCTTTCCATCTCCTTAAACTGCCCCCTCTAGGCATGTTGTCACAGGCCTGCTTTCTAGGGGTCGCTCCTTCATCTCCCATTGGTCAGTGCAGGGGCCAGCCTCCCATAGCAGCTCCCCCACTTTGGGCATTAAGGAGCGCTCGACTCCTCCCATTGCCCCCCCAGCATCTCAATCAATGTCAAAGCCTTTTATGTTCCTGGGGCCAAGTTCAGCGCCTCCCCACCCAGTTCACTCCTTGAACTGTACTCTACATTTGCACTGGTTCCATGAAAGGCTGGCTGCAGGCTGCCCGCTTCAGGCTCAGCCACAGCTTGAGAGGACGACCAGCATTAACTCAGTAAGGGGTGTGGGAGGTGGGGGAAGGGGAAGCAGCACTGGAGCTGTCTGAGACCCGAACTCTCAAACTCCATCCACTGCCCTAGGAGTTGCCAGCATCAGAGTAACATACAAAACTAGCCTTTGCTGTTCTTGGCACTGGGAGTTCTGTAGAACCCAGACATGTAATTCCAGGTTCTTTAAAGTCTCCTTCCTCTATCTTTTTCCTTCACCATTTAGCATTGCATGCAGTTTTCTATTGCAGTTTTCTCTTTGGCCAAATACCTAGCCACCTGGAAACGTTACCACATCCGCTGCCCTGCAGAGGTGGAATCCCTTGATTCTCCGTTTTTCGCTCTCCCCCCTCTTCCTTTTCCTTTCTCCCCCATCAGGGTCTCACCTCTGTGATCCTCTCCTGACCTCTCTGCAGCTGCATCTGTGACTACATTCCCGTTGCTTCCCGCTTCCTTACCTTTCCTCGGTGGCTGTCTCTATTCCCTCCTGCTTTCTCGCCTTTCTCCTACCCCCTCCCCCTGACTGATCTGCTTTCTTACTACATCCTTCTTTCACTTCTCTGGTTGATTTCTCCTGCTCCTTTGGGAGGACAGCCTACGACTTATTGTGTCTACCACCTAATGCAGAGTTTCTGGAATTGGTTGCCCCTTTGAAGTCCCAACTGACTTACTTCAAGAGCCTATAATTATGCTAATAAAAAAATTTTCTCATTCCAACATTAATAAACTGAAACATTGAGTCAGCTGTCAAATGCAGGCAAACCAGAGGAACTTGCTCTTGAACTGAAATAAAATTCTTTGCTCCCGTTTTGAAATGCCATCTCAGGCTCTCTTGTTTATATTTAATGCTCTGTGACTCTAAGTCAAAGACAAAGCTTAAGTTAGGGTTTTTCTACATTGGGCTTCTGGAGAAGCTCCCTAGGATTTATAGGGCCATGGAGCTGCTGTAAAATATATATTTTTTAAACCCGTTTGTTCTTGTTTAGTGTAGAGCCCTGCTATATATCAAGGAACTGATTGAATGCTCACACTCCTTCTTAAAATTGTTGTTACAAGCTGAATGTTCTAGATTCCAAGTTTGCCTCCTCATTTGCCCCTTGTTCCTTACATGGTACCAGCCAGTCAACAGCTTAACTTTGAGCTTTTGAGCATGTGCATAGCTCAAGGTTTACATCACCTCCATGGTAACCTTCATTTCTTACCCATCCTTTGTCAACAAGCATGAAAACATCACTGCGTTGATATAATTTTAGTATGAACCTCAGATACAAAATACAGGGTTGAAAAGCACCTGGGGAAAAGTCACACTGGAGACATGTGAAATGATGGATCGAAAACTATGAAAATTAGATTGGATTATGCTTGCATGCCACCATTTGCAGGGAATGTATCCGTTCTAAATATTGCTTGTCCTCAAAGTCAGGTATAATGAGAAAGTCAGGTAAACTAGGAAAAAGGTGTGGTTTTTTTCTTTTTTGATGAATAGGAGACAAAATAAATGTGTGTAAAAGCATAAATCACTAAGAAAAAGTATGTGGAATTGTACAATGTGCTTTTCAGGATAATGCATGTAAAAGTATCTGTTGTATGTATGAAAAGTGACCTTTTTGTTTTCTGCTGGCTTGTGGGTGTCTGGCCATGTAAACTTCCTTTCTGCAGCACTAATCCACTTTAGGATTAGTAAATGGGTGGGGTTCGCAAAGCAAAAAGCTTGTATTTGGCTTTCTGCCACCTAGAAATTCCTGCCTAATCTTGACTTTTATTAATTTGCTGTGTGCAAAAAAACAAAAAACACAAAAACAAACCCAGTTAACTTTCATATTTCCTTAAATTGTTCTGCACTTATTTATATGTGTGTATATGTATATTCACATAATGTATGTATATTCACATATATATCCTATGTATCAAAATATAGATAGGTTAGGATCATTCACCATTTCAGATTAGTGCTTTTACGTTCTGACAGGTGGCAAAATCCAGGGATAGTATATTTTCAAGAATACTCAGTGGATGTGGCTCTAGCTTCTTTACCAATTAGCTTTGGAATTTTGTGCTTTACTTCCTTCATTTATTAAACAAATGAACAAACAAATATTGTTCAAGGGAGTCCATGAAGTCCCATTCAGAGTTATGACTCTGTGACTCAATCATGTGGTTAAAAAAAAAAAATATATATATATATATATATATAGTAAGATGTTTGATTCTGCAAAGAACTATGTACCTATTCTGCCTCCCTCCATTGTAAAAGTCATTCATTGATTTACTCACTCAAACATTCATTCTAGAAGCACTTGTTTGGGACTTAGTACGTTTCAGGTCCCATCCCATGTCCCACAGATACCAAGATTATTTAGATACAACCTCTGTTCTTGAGGAGCTCAGGGTCTATAAGAAGATTTCCTACTTTATAGGATTTCATCTCAAAGTCCTAATTGTAGAAAGTTAAAGTTTTCATGCAAAGAACTCAACAAGTATCCATACTATTAAGTGCTGATAATAATTGGTATTTCATTTGTTTTTAAACCATGAGTGTTTTTCTTAAATTGTCTTTTTTTTTTTTAATTTTTTTTTTAATTTTTGGCTGTGTTGGGTCTTTGTTTCTGTGCAAGAGCTTTCTCTAGTTGTGGCAAGCGGGGTCCACTCTTCATCGCAGTGCGCGGGCCTCTCACTATCACGGCCTCTCTTGTTGCGGAGCACAGGCTCCAGACGCGCAGGCTCAGTAGTTGTGGCTCACGGACCTAGTTGCTCCATGGCATGTGGGACCTTCCCAGACCAGGACTCGAACCCATGTCTCCTGCATTGGCAGGCAGATCGCAACCACTGCGCCACCAGGGAAGCCCCTTAAATTGTCTTTATCGTTTATTTATTTTATTTTTATTTTTGGCTGCGTCGGGTCTTAGTTACGGCTCACGGGCTCTTCGTTGTGGTGTGCAGGCTTCTCTCTAGTGGTGTGTGGGCTCCAGGGCCTGTGGGCTCTGTAGTTGTGGCACGTGGGCCCCAGAGTGTGTGGGCTCTGTAGTTTGCGGCACACAGGCTCTAGCTGAGGTGCGCGAGCTCAGTAGTTGTGGCACGCAGACTTAGTTGCCCCGTGGCATGTGGGATCTTAGCTTCCTGACCAGGGATCGAAGCCGTGTCCCCTGCATTGTAAGGCGATTCTTTACCACTGGACCACCAGGGAAGTCCCGGTATTTCATTTTGAGGAATTGTTTTCCCTTCTCCCCCTCCTTCCCTCCCTTCCTTCCTTCCTTCCCATATCAATGGGGGCAGTGTAATAGAGCGGAAAGAGTATGGGTTTTGTCCACGCAGATTTAGGTTTGGAATTTTGGCACTGTTCCTTACCACTGTGTCATCCTGGGCAAGTGACCTGCTCTGAGACTCCATTTTCACATCTACAAAGTGATGATAGGAATATCTACTTCAAAAGAGTTGTAGAATCATATTGGTTGAATAAGATGATACATATAAAAACCTACTCAATGGATGGTGGAACTTACTTTTAATGTGGAAAGCTGGAAAATATACCTGCTTTGTTTAACATCCTTTTAAAGAATAAACCAACAGAAGTAGCTTTTTTGGTCTGAACCCTCTGAAGACTCTTTACATAATATCATCTATGGCTGTAACCTCTACTCAGGAGTTGTAGGACCAAGACATCTGTGAGGATTCTATGGGTACTAGAGAAATATGAATCCACATTAGTCTGAACCATACAAAATTGCCAATATTGACATGACCTACAAAAATGGCAATTTCGTATGGTTCAACCTAATACCACTACTGATACCATTAAAAGCACATTTCAGTTTTGTACTTTTTAATGTGAATGTCATATAAAATTTTTGAATTGGGTTCTTTTGGGTTATTCCTGGTTAAAAATATTTAATTAGTAAAATTCATGTCATTTGTTTTCTAGACTAAGGAAGAAATGGTAGAATAAGTCCTGCTTGGTTCTTTTTTCCAGAGTAGTTTTAGAAGGTTGAAATTTTGAGTTTGTGAAAATTTCAGCCTCAGGCATTGGGGGAAGGGACATTAAAATCCATATGTATTGTTGGATGTTAAGGAAAAGAGCAAATCTTTGACTATTTTAAGAGAACAACATTAAGATTGTCAGCTGATGAGCTGAAACTTGTCCTGACTGTGATACATTACTAAGCAAAGATCAGAGGAAATTAGTATAACAGAGAAAGAGAGATCCTTTTTTTTTTTTCTCTTTTGCTACATATGTGGGAGAGACGGAGGATTGGGAGTGCATAGGAGAAGTGTTGAGAGGATATGTGGGAGAAGAACTGTTTAAAATGTTCAAAGGGAACTAAAATGAAGATAGGAAAATGTACGCTGGGGTACAGGTTTCCAAGAGCAGCTACTCAGACAAGTGCTTCCAGTGCTGTCATCAGCACTAGTAGCTTTTGAACTTCCATCTGTGCTGTCTGCTGGGCTGGGAATACTCTGTCTGCTCGACAGCCACAGGTGATCCTATCACCCTGGCCTTGGGAAGCCCAATTCAAATCCTTCTTCTTCTTCTAAGAAATTCTCCCTAGCAAGTAAAGGGAATTTACATCCTCTATCATCAAAACTAAAGCAAAGAAAAGTACTTCTATTTCTTCTAACTCTCTCTTCCCAAGTGTTCTGTAAATGGTTTATGCTTGTGTCTAGTAGCAATGTGTGGGTTAGGAAATATATTTGTACATTTGACACGGCCTTAAGACCATCTAGTCTACATTTATTGAACGTCTATAACTTGCCAGAGGCTGTGCCATCTACTGGAATCAATAAAAATAAGATTTGGATTTGCTATCAGAGAGATCACAGCCTTATGCTGTGATCTACACCTTTGAAATGTAAAAATGTACTCATGCTATGAAGGACTCTACTGTTTCTGAAATTCTTTCCTCATAGGGAATATTGGGAATCCTTTAATTCCACCATGTGAGAGTCATTGCTCTAGCTTTAAGCTTGTTATACTATTAAAATCTCAATATAGGTGCAATAACACTTTGCCGTTTTCCTGACATTCAACTTCAATGTGAACTGCTGCATCTGATTTCTTTCAAGAAATAGAAGTAGGTTTTTACTGAGGGGGTGACAGAAAGAGCATGAGGACACTAGAATCCCAGGTACACACAGAGTGTGAGTTCATGGACCAGAAGTGTGGGAAATGGACCAGAGGTTAGCTTCCGCCTGGCCGGAGCAATGTCACTGGGCTGAGACGGGATGATCACCAGAAGGCCAGTGTTCAAGGCTGGCTCACAGAGCTGTGAACACTAGGACTGCTGATGGCACTGTCAAAGAAGGCAGGACCACCTACTACCCCCCTCTGTGTCAGGCAGCATGCTGGGTGTTCTGCCCCTGGCACAATTTAAGCCCCATAACAGTTATTTGATGTACGAGTCTGTCCTATTTTGTAGACGAGAAGATTTAGTTCAGGGAGGCTAAGTAATTGTCCAAAGGTCTCAGAGCCAGTTAGCAGTAAAGCAGGGTTCAACTATCTCTCAGGTTCCAAAGCCAACATTTTTCCTTCAGTTTGCTCTTTGGGAAATAAAGGCATCTAGTCAACTTTAAAGGCCAAATGCTATTCCAAGGGAAATAGTTTTGATTGAATGGCCACTTGAGGACCAGCTTATGACACACCAGATGAAGACAACTTGAATGTGAGAACCAATTTTATTTCCAGCATTTTCAAGAGTAGAAACAAATATTCTCAACCGGATATCCTCTGCAGGGATACTCTCTCCCAAGCCCTGTGGGTGGTCAGCTGACCTCCTGCTGACTAACTATAGTGGAGTGAAATGACACCTTATCACTCTGCCCACCTACTTAGCACAGTGAAGAGCTGCAGTAAATGTTTCATAACATGAGAAAATGGAGACTCGATGAGACTGAGTGATTTGTTCAAGATTACTTAGGTGTTATGTGGTAGAAACAGGATTTGAAAACAAACCTGTTAGGTTCACAAAGTCTTGCTTTTAGCTAGTGCCTCTTTGAGTTCTGATACATTTTCTGGGGCACCACAAATAAGTCTACATTCATTTCTACAGAAAGGCCTTGCAAATGCTTTAACAGCACAACAACAAGGAGCCAGCATTTATCATATCCTTCCATGTGCCAAATGTGACACTAAACATACATGCATTATTTTGATTCTTTTCCCTAACAGCTCTATAAGTAGGCACAGTCATCATTTTGTCGATGAGGAAACTGAGAAAGAGAAGTAAATTGCCCAAGTTCACAATTATAAGTCCAGAGTCAGAATCCAGATCCACTTTTTTTCCTTTGTGTATATATCAGTACTTTTATTTTTTATCTGGTAGAGGTAGTTATAACTTTTTAAGTAGTATATAAATGAACATAGGTATAAGCCAGCCAGAACAAAATAATTAGTATGTATTTAAAGGAATTAGATTTTTTTCTTCTTTTCCAGCTTAGAATAAGAATTTCTATAACACAATAATCACCTACATCATAGATTCTTTCGAACCAAATGGCAACTACATATATATATATATATATAGAAGACAAGTACCGATGCATTAGAGGTACCGAAAACACCTCCTTTGATGAAATCACTTAGGATTGTAAAAAATAGTATCATCCGATATCTGGATGTTAAATAAAAGAGCTGGAGGGCTAAATAAATGGGGGAGTCACTCTACCCACTTTCCTGTTTCCAACTTTTAGGGTTGCAAGTTTATTTGTAGGTTTAACATATACAGTCCCATGCCTACTATTTCTTCTTCAATAACTTCTGGATGGTAGCTTTAAAGAAACTTTAAAGCTTGAGCTCCTTCTGAATTTCCCAAGTGTTTCTGCACTTTTTTTTTTTTTTTTTTTAAAATGGGCCTCCTTGTCAGGGTTCAGCTTTACTTTTATAAGTTCTGTAATACTATTCTCTCCCATGGTACAAGGAACACTGAGGAATACTTCTTCATTTATTCCATAGAGGTCCACAGTTGGTAGAAACTGGATGAGTCTCAAAATACTCTGTGTTAAAATGCCTTGTGCTAAATCAGCTACAGATAGGCCAGTGGCCCAAGAAGTAGTTAACCCTTGAACAACATGGGGTGAGGGAGGAGTTAGGGGCCCTAGCACTCTGTGAAGTTTAAAATCCACCTACAACCAACAGTTGGGCCCTCCATATACGTGGTTCCTCCGCATCCATGGTTTTGTATCTGGGAACTCAACCAATCCTGTGTAGATGGTGTAGTACCATAGTATTTACTGTAGAAAAAAATCCACATATAAGTAGACTGGCAAAGTTTAAACCTGGGGGCTTCCCTGGTGGCTCAGTGGTTAAGAATCTGCCTGCCAATGCAGGGGACATGGGTTTGAGCCCTGGTCTGGGAAGATCCCACATACCGTGGAGCAACTAAGCCCATGCACCACAACTACTGAGCCTGTGCTCTAGAGCCCGCGAGCTGCAACTACTGAGCCCGTGGGCCACAACTACTGAGTCCACGTGCCACAACTACTGAAGCCCATGTACCTAGAGTCTGTGCTCTGCAGAGAAGCCACTGCAATGAGAAGCCTGCTCACCACAACGAAGAGTAGCTCCCGCTCGCCACAACTAGAGAAAGCACGTGCGCAGCAATGAAGACCCAATGCAGCCAAAAAAAAAAAAAAAAAAGTCACTGTTTTAAAGAGGGTGTAGTCAACAATGTCAGTTACTTCTAAGGGGAGAAGACAAAAAATTGCAGGCTAAAAACATTCATTAGATTTATTCGTTAAGAAAGTCACTAATGATCTTAATGAGAACAGTTTAACTGGAGTTGTGAATATAGAAGATGCATTGCAATAGCTTGAGTCAAGAATGGTAGGTGAGGGCTTCCCTGGTGGCGCAGTGGTTGAGAGTCCGCCTGCCGATGCAGGGGACACGGGTTCGTGCCCCGGTCCGGGAAGATCCCACATGCCGCGGAGCGGCTGGGCCTGTGAGCCATGGCCGCTGAGCCTGCGCGTCCGGAGCCTGTGCTCTGTAACGGGAGAGGCCACAACAGTGAGAGGCCCGCGTACCGCAAAAAAAAAAAAAAAGAATGGTAGGTGAAGAGAGGACATAGAAAATTTAAAAAAAAAGTGTAAACCTGTGTTGTTCAAGCGTCACCTGTATTGCCTTTCATTTCAATAACCTCACAGGCATTAGCTATCACTTCTTTGCGGATATTTTTCCACTGCACATGATCTTTATCAGTTCCTAAATCTGGGTTCAGATTCTTCAAAGCAATCAGCAATGTTAACTCCACACAGGAACACTTGCGTCTCCACGCTCTCCAAGGATCCACCCATGACAGCTTTCAGGGTGGATATCAAGCTTCTGCCCATCAAGGGAGGGAAATGGGGAGTGTCCAGATTATAGCCACTTCCAATAACACAGTTTGGGAAATTCATTCAACTTCCAAGCTACATAGGTAGCCACTGGATTAGAAACAATAATCATTTTGCCACAGGGACTGGATTGGATAATATGGTAAATCATTAAAGATAGTCACATTCCAGTGGATTAAATTAAGGTGTACTTCTCCTTTTTCCTGGTGTGCATCTGCAGTGATAATCACTAAATTGGAGATTGCAGTGACAAGATAATCTTTGCTGGAAACAATATTTGGGATTTTCATAAAAGGACTGCCAAGTTCAAGATCTAGTGTCTCACCCTTCAATTTGCCTTCATCAACATCCACAAAGGCAAGTTAATCATTCAAGCCTTCTAAAAAATGGTGATAGCACGGGCCATGCCAACTGATCCACTTCCTATAGTGGAGACCTCATTGTGAAGAATGACCTTCTTGAAAGTGAAATTCATCATAAATTCACAGGCGACAGGGGTGAAGGGCCAGCAGAACGCCTGTCGCCTGCAGGGGACACCTAAGCCACCCCCAGGTGAAGAAAACCTCCTACAGCCTGCTCTCCAGCTGACCCTTAGGGCTCCCTGGGCCCAGTTCATGTCTGCTCATGCAAGAGGTGGAGGAAGAGATTGGAGGAAGCCTCTGAAGGTTTACCATCCCCCTCATCTTGTTACTGAGCAAGGTCACGCCCACCACGCAGGGGCCTCCCCGGGGCTTTGCCCAGGCCTCCAGAAAGGACTTCCCCCATGGGCTCAGACTAAGGCAGTCAAGGAGCTTATTCTCTAGCATGTGAATCCTGGAGTGACCCTTTTACAAACCTGTGTTGGCTTCCATATTTGACATGCATAATAAACCAACCCAGGTCCCTGGAATTATTTATTTTCTATTTTTTAGTGTGGATACCAAGTCATACCCACACTTTCTGACTCCAGAGGCAACAAGCTTAAGCATCACTATAGCTAATCCCATCTCCTTTGATCTCACCCTCTTCAGGACATCCTAATTTCTCTTTCACCCTCTAATATATCTTGTACACTAATCCTAGTCTGTTGCTTCTTGATTCCTTTATAAAAATGCAGCAACTATAATGGAACATATAACCCTAGGAAGGGTCTAACCAGTGTGAAGGCCAGAAACTTGTCCCCTTTCTAGGCACCAGTACCGTATTTCTGTAAATGGGTTCCAGGTAAATTTTTTTTTTTTTGCGGTACGCGGGCCTCTCACTGTTGTGGTCTCTCCCGTTGCGGAGCACAGGCTCCAGATGCGCAGGCTTAGCAGCCATGGCCCACGGGCCTAGCCGCTCCGCGGCATGTGGGATCTTCCCGGACCGGGGCACGAACCCGTGTTCCCTGCATCGGCAGGCAGACTCTCAACCACTGCGCCACCAGGGAAGCCCCCAGGTAAATATTTTGACATCATCATCAGATGGCTACCTTGGGGTCACCTAAAACCACAAGATCGTTTGCTAAGGAGATGCTGCCATATGTCTCCATTCTGAATTGGTGCAATTAATTTTGGGAACTGTATTTTTCCAGACTGTCTGCCTTAGTAAGGGATTTTGTATGTGTGGTAAACCTAAGCAGCCAACAGGTATTTATAGGGTTTGTGCCAGTAGTTTGGTTTCTTATTGCTACTTAGTAGATTAATACCTCTTGAACCTCAGTTTTTTTTTTTTTTCCATTGGAAAATGGGAAAAGAATATATTCCCTGCTAATGTCATGGGAGGTTCAAATGAGATAATGCACAAAATGTAAGGTGATGTTATTATCACAGATAATCTAGGTTTTAATACCACACCAGAAAGGTAATTATAACCGCTAAACCCATAATCACAGAAACTGTAGCCCACAGGTCCTTTAACTATCCCAAACATAAGATCATCTATCCAGATTTTAACAAGGAAAACATTTTTACTATTCTTTTTTTCCCCATTTAAAGATGTTCCAAGTTGGCTTTCATTGCCCTCTAGTGGTTGTTATATGGAAAAAATAACTCATTTTTACATTTTTATTTTTAAGATGTCAGGCAGTCTTAAAACATTCTTCAAATACTTTTAGGTTACATACATTCCTGTCAGTTGTAATCCTTAAAGAGTCAACCTATAGGCACAGTTTCTAACATCTTGCCCAGCACAATATAGGTATACAGTATCATGTATTATTTTACTAGGTCTTCACTCAGGATCTACTGACTTAAAATAATTAACTTTATTTATTCATTCATTAAATATTTGTAGGATATCTATTACGTGTCAGGCAAACAAGATAGACATAGTCTTGGCTTACAATCTAGTGAGAAAATGGAGTATTAAATATGTCGGTACAAATTAGTGTGGTAAATGTTGTGATAGGGAAAGTACTGGGTATATGAGTCTATTAAGAGGGGTACCTAACCTGGGGGCATCTCTGTGTGTGTTGAGAGGGTGGGGTGGGATTCATGAAAGACGGTGTTTAGAGAGTGTAACAAGTGGCCTGAGATCTAAAGGATGAATAGAAGAGACTTACTCAGGAGAAGGGGCTGGGGAGGGGAGAATGTTTGACGGATTAAATGTAGGTAGATAATGGGAAGAAGGGAGCTTTAGAGATGAGGCTGGACAAGCTAAAAAAAAGCTGTATTGAGGAATTTTAACTTTATTCTGGTGATTAAATTATAACCAACAGACTGAAAAAGCATGAATGCATGCCTTCAATTTCTTTTTTTTAACCTATTTTTTGATTTTTTTTTGAATTTTTGAAATTTATTTAATTTATTTTTTTATACAGCAGGTTCTTATTAGTTATCCATTTTAGGTACATCAGTGTATACATGTCAATCCCAATTGCCCAATTCATCACTCCACCACCCTCACGCTACTGCCGCTTCCCCCCTTGGTGTCCATATGTTTGTTCTCTACATCTGTGTCTTAATTTCTGTCCTGCAAACAGGTTCATCTGTACCATTTTTCTAGGTTCCACATATATGCATAAATATACGATATTTGTTTTTCTTTCTGACTTACTTCACTCTATGACAGTCCCTAGATCCATCCACGTCTCTACAAATGACCCAATTTCATTCCTTTTTATGGCTGAGTAATATTCCATTGTATATATGTACCACTTCTTCTTTATCCATTCGTCTGTCGATGGGCATTTAGGTTGCTTCCATGACCTGGCTATTGTACATAGTGCTGCAGTGAACATTGGGGTGCATGTGTCTTTTTGAATTATGGTTTTCTTTGGGTATATGCTCAGTAGTGGGATTGCTGGATCATATGGTGATTCTATTTTTAGTTTTCTAAGGAACCTCCATACTGTTCTCCATAGTGGCTGTATCAATTTACATTCCCACCAACAGTGCAAGAGGGTTCCCTTTTCTCCACACCCTCTTCACCATTTGTTGTTTGTAGATTTTCTGATGATGCCCATTCTAACAGGTGTGAGGTGTTACCTCATTGTAGTTTTGATTTGCATTTCTCTAATAATTAGTGATGTTGAGCAGCTTTTCATGTGCTTCTTGGCCATCTGTATGTCTTCTTTGGAGAAGTGTCTATTTAGGTCTTCTGCCCATTTTTGGATTGGGCTGTTTATTTTTTTTAATATTGAGCTGCATGAGCTGTTGATATATTTTGGAGATTAATCCTTTGTCCGTTGGTTCATTTGCAAATATTTTCTCCCATTCTGTGGGTTGTCTTTTCATCTTGTTTATGGTTTCCTTTGCTGTGCAAAAGCTTTGAAGTTTCATTAGGTCCCATTTGTTTATTTTTGTTTTTATTTCCATTACTCTAGGAGGTGGATCAAAAAAGATCTTGCTGTGATTTATGTCAAAGAGTGTTCTTCCTGTGTTTTCCTCTAAGAGTTTTATAGTGTCTGGTCTTACATTTAGGTCTCTAATCCATTTTTTTTTTTTTTTTTTTTTTTTGTGGCATGCGGGCCTCTCACTGTTGGGGCCTCTCCCGTTGCGGAGCACAGGCTCCAGACGTGCAGGCTTAGCGGCCATGGCTCATGGACCCAGCCGCTCCGCGGTATGTGGGATCTTCCCAGACCAGGGCACGAACCCGTGTCCCCTGCATCGTCAGGCGGACTCTCAACCACTGCACCACCAGGGAAGCCCTTCTAATCCATTTTGAGTTTATTTTTGTGTGTGGTGTTAGGGAGTGTTCTAATTTCATTCTTTTACATGTAGCTGTCCAGTTTTCCCAGCACCACTTACTGAAGAGACTGTCTTTTCTCCATTGTATATCCTTGCCTCCTTTGTCATAGATTAGTTGACCACAGGTGTGTGGGTTTATCTCTGGGCTTTCTATCCTGTTCCATTGATCTATATTTCTGTTTTTGTGCCAGTACCATATTGTCTTGATTACTGTAGCTTTGTAGTATGGTTTGAAGTCAGGGAGTCTTGATTCCTCCAGCTCCGTTTTTTTCCCTCAAGACTGCTTTGGCTATTCGGGGTCTTTTGTGTCTCCATACGAATTTTAACATTTTTTGTTCTAGTTCTGTGAAAAATGCCATTGGTAACTTGATAGGGATTGCATTGAATCTGTAGATTGCTTTGGGTAGTATAGTCATTTTCACAATATTGATTCTTCCAATCCAAGAACATAGTATATCTCTCCATCTGTTTGTATCATCTTTAATTTCTTTCATCAATGTCTTATAGTTTTCTGCATACAGGTCTTTTGTCTCCTTAGGTAGGTTTATTCCTAGTTATTTTATTCTTTTTGTTGCAGTGGTAAATGGGAGTGTTTCCTTAATTTCTCTTTCAGATTTTTCATCATTGGTGTATAGGAATGCAAGAGATTTCTGTGCATTAATTTTGTATCCTGCAACTTTACCAAATTCATTGATTAGCTCTAGTAGTTTTCTGGTGGCATCTTTAGGATTCTCTATGAATAGTATCATGTCATCTGCAAACAATGACAGTTTTACTTCTTCTCTTCCAATTTGTATTCCTTTTATTTCTTTTTCTTCTCTGAATGCTGTGACTAGGACTTCCAAAACTATGTTGAATAATAGTGGTGAGAGTGGACATTCTTGTCTTGTTCCTGATCTTAGAGGGAATGCTTTCAGTTTTTCACCATTGAGAATGATGTTTGCTGTGGGTTTGTCATATATGGCCTTTATTATGTTGAGGTAGGTTCCCTCTGTGCCCACTTTCTGTAGAGTTTTTATCATCAATCAGTGTTGAATTTTGTCAAGAGCTTTTTCTGCATCTATTGAGATGATCATATGGTTTTTCTCCTTCAACTTGTTAATATGGTGTATCACATCGATTGATGTGCGTATATTGAAGAATCCTTGCATCCCTGGGATAAATCCCACTTGATCATGGTGTATGATCCTTTTAATGTGTTGTTGGATTCTGTTTGCTAGTATTTTGTTGAGGATTTTTTCATCTATATTCATTAGTGATATTGGTCTGTAATTTTCTTTTTTTGTGACATCTTTGTTTTGTTTTGGTATCAGGGTGATGGTGGCCTCATACAATGAGTTTGGGAGTGTTCCTTCCTCTGCAATTGTTTGGAAGAGTTTGAGAAGGATGGGTGGTAGCTCTTCTCTAAATGTTTGATAGAATTCACCTGTGAAGCCATCTGGTCCTGGACTTTTGTTTTTTGGAAGATTTTTAAAAAATTAATTAATTAATTAATTTATGGCTGTGTTGGGTCTTCGTTTCTGCGCAAGGGCTTTCTCTAGTTGTGGCACGTGGGGGCCACCCTTCGCGGTGCGTGGGCCTCACTATCGCGGCCTCTCTTGTTGCGGAGCACAGGCTCCAGATGCGCAGGCTCAGTAATTGTGGCTCATGGGCCCAGTTGCTCCGCAGCATGTGGGATCTTCACAGACCAGGGCTCGAACCCCTGTCCTCTGCATTGGCAGGCAGATTCTCAACCACTGCGCCACCAGGGAAGCCCTGGAAGCTTTTTAATCACAGTTTCAATTTCAGTGCTTGTGATTGGTCTGTTCATATATTCTGTTTCTTTTTTTTTTTTTTTTGGTGGTACGTGGGCCTTTCACTACCGTGGCCTCTCCCGTCGTGGAGCATAGGCTCCGGATGCGCAGGCTCAGCGGCCATGGCTCACGGGCCTAGCCGCTCCGCGGCACGTGGGAACTTCCCAGACCAGGGCACGAACCCATGTCCCCTGCATCAGCAGGTGGACTCTCAACCACTGCGCCACCAGGGAAGCCCCTATTTCTTCCTAGTTCAGTCTTGGAAGGTTATACCTTTCTAAGAATTTGTCCATTTCTTCCAGGTTGTCCATTTTATTGACATAGAGTTGCTTGTAGTAGTCTCTTAGGATGCTTTGTATTTCTGCGGTGTCTGTTGTAACTTCTCCTTTTTCATTTCTAATTTTATTGATTTGAGTCCTCTCCCTCTTTTTCTTGATGAGTCTGGCTAATGGTTTATCAATTTTGTTTATCTTCTCAAAGAACCAGTTTTTAGTGTTATTGATCTTTGCTATTGTTTTCTTTGTTTCTATTTCATTTCTTTCTGCTCTGATCTTTATGATTTCTTTCCTTCTACTAACTTTGGGTTTTGTTTGTTCTTTCTCTGGTTCCTTTAGGTGTAACATTAGATTGTTTATTTGAGATTTTTCTTGTTTCTTGAGGTAGGCTTGTATAGCTATAAGGTTCCCTCTTAGAACTGGTTTTGCTGCATCCCATAGGTTTTGGATCGTCGTTTTTCCATTATCATTTGTCTCTAGGTATTTTTTGATTTCCTCTTTGATTTCTTCAGTGATCTCTTGGTTGTTTATAACATATTGTTTAGCCTCCATGTGTTTGTGTTTTTTACGTGTTTTTCCCTGTAATTCATTTCTAATCTCTTAGCGTTGTGGTCAGAAAAGATGCTTGATATGATTTCAGTTTTCTTAAATTTACTGAGGCTTGATTTGCGGCCAAAAATGTGATCTATCCTGGAGAATGTTCCATGCCCACTTGAGAAGAAAGTATAATCTGCTGTTTTTGGATGGAATGTCCTATAAATATCAATTAAATCTATCTGATCTGTTGTGCCATTTAAAGCTTGTGTTTCCTTATTAATTTTCTGTTTGGATGATCTGTCCATTGGTGTATGTGAGGTGTTAAAGTCCCCCACTATTATTGTGTTACTGTAGATTTCCTCTTTTATAGCTGTTAGCAGTTGCCTTATGTATTGAGGTGCTTCTGTATTGGATGCATATATATTTATAATTGTTATATCTTCTTCTTGGATTGATCCCTTGATCATTAGTGTCCATCCTTGTCTCTTGTAACATTCTTTATTTTAAAGTCTATTTTATTTGATATGAGTATTGCTACTCCAACTTTCTTTTGATTTCCATTTGCATGGAATATCTTTTTCCATTCCCTCACTTTCAGTCTGTATGTGTCCCTAGGTCTGAAGTGGGTCTCTTGTAGACAGTATATACACGGGTCTTCTTTCTGTATCCATGCAGCAAGCCTGTGTCTTTTGGTTGGAGCATTTAATCCATTCACGTTTAAGGTAATTACTGATGTTCTTATTACCATTTTCTTAATCGTTTTGGGTTTGTTTTTGTAGGTCCTTTTCTTCTCTTGTGTTTCCCACTTAGAGAAGTTCCTTTAACATTTGTTTTAGAGCTGGTTTGATGGTGCTGAATTCTCTTAGCTTTTGCTTGTCTGTAAAGCTTTTGATTTCTCCATCGAATCTGAATGAGGTCCTTGCTGGGTAGAGTAATCTTGGTTGTAGTTTCTTCCCTTTCATCACTTTAAGTATATCATGCCACTCCCTTCTGGCTTGTAGAGTTTCTACTGAGAAATCAGTTGTTAACCTTATGGGAGTTCCCTTGTATGTTATTTGTTGTTTTTCCCTTGCTGCTTTCAGTAATTTTTCTTTGTCTTTAATTTTTGCCAATTTGATTACTAAGTGTCTCAGTGTGTTTCTCCTTGGGTTTATCCTGTATGAGACTCTCTGTGCTTCCTGGACTTGGGTGGCTATTTCCTTTCCCATGTTAGGGAAGTTTTCGACTATAATCTCTTCAAATATTTTCTTGGGTCCTTTCTCTCTCTCTTCTCCTTTGGGACCCCTATTATGCAAATGCTGTTGCGTTTAATGTTGTTCCAGAGGTCTCTTAGGCTGTCTTCATTTCTTTTCATTCTTTTTTCTTTATTCTGTTCCACACAGTGCATTCCACCATTCTGTCTTCCAGGTCACTTATCCGTTCTTCTGCCTTAGTTATTCTGCTATTGATTCCTTCTAGTGTATTTTTCAATTCAGTTATTGTATTGTTCATCTCTGTTTGTTTGTTCTGTAATCCTTCTAGGTCTTTGTTAAACGTTTCTTGCATCTTCTCGATCTTTACCTCCATTCTTTTTCCGAGGTCCTGGATCATCTTCACTCTCATTATTCTAAATTCTTTTTCTGGAAGGTTGCCTATCTGCACTTCATTTAGTTGTTTTTGTGGGGTTTTATTTTGTTCCTTCATCTGGTACATAGCCCTCTGCCTTTTCATCTTGTCTTTCTGTGAATGTGGTTTTTGTTCCACAGGCTGCAGGGTTGTAGTTCTTCTTGCTTCTGCTGTCTGACCTCTGGTGGATGAGGGTATTTAAGAGGCTTGTGCAAGTTTCCTGATCCATGCCTTCAATTTTTATTTTAGTTTTAAGAAACATATTTTATTATTTAAAGGGAAATCTTTAGTTATTAGTCATAAATTGTTTGAAACCTTCAGTGCCTCTTTTTATCATCCAAAGTTCTCTCAAACACATATGTTCCTAGAATGTGGGAGCTGGAAGGGACTTCAGACATCATGAATTTCCCTCCTTTCACTTCACAGAGCTTTGAGGGAGTGGGTGGTCAGGTCAGGAATTGGTCAGGTTGCATTGTGTGGCTACCCCTTGGAACTGTTTGCTTTTCCCACCATAGACCAGTGTTCAAATTCCTTAGCCCCGGTCAGAGGCCTGATGAGTCTCCTATTATCTCCTGTTTTGTTGACTCAGATTGTTCAGAATTCTTGAGCTCCCCTAGCTTTTCACTTCTGGATCGGACTTCATGCTCTTCATTTGTGGCCTAATGAAAAGATGGTTTATCTTTGACTTGTGGGGAGGATCTGGGGGGTCTTCTCATTTCTGAGGAGAGCATGAATCCTCCCCAGATCACTGGGTCAGGTTTAGCCTCTTCTCTTGAACTCCATTTTCTCTCTGTACTTTTCTTATGGCATAACTCTGTGTGGACCTACTCACTTCTTGTAGACTACATGCATCTTGAGGACATGACACATGGCTTAGTCATCACTACATACTGCAGAGCAAGGGAATGCAGGCCCTGAAAACCTCTATCAAGTTTGTTGTAGACAGGGATGGGTAGATAAATGAACAGAGTGGGATATCCTATTTCCTAACAGAAGATTTAAGTAAATATTGGTAAGGGAATGAAAAATATATTACCTTAATAGCTCATTAGCAGATTTTTTTCTCAGGGAAAAAAAGAAGTTTAGAAAATACAATGATGAGCTACCTGAGGCAAAAGGAGAGTCTCTTACAAGCAAGGAAAAATAATAGCTGTATTTTTAATGGGAAATGACCATGAATCAGAAGGTAATAAGAGATTAGAGAAGAGAGGTCAGGAAGGGGGGGAAAGAGAAATCTGGGCAGCATGGGAGAATGCCCAAAGGACTTTAAACCAGAGATATCTGAGGCCCGTTTTAAAATGCTTCATGTTTGATGTGAACTCACTGCCATCTTTTTGAACTTAGTACTGTCTACTACACAAAGGAGATGTTGTTTATGCTACACCATGCCATTTATGCTTGATACAGAAAGTGTGCTTTCCTGTGAGGTTTGCAATTCTGGGACAACTACCGCATATCCATATATGCTGAACATGGAGGCAGATTAAAGAAATGAAAGAAAAATGTAGTTTCCACTCTCCTGAATTCTATCACAAATCTGTGAGTAGAATAATAAAAATACATGAAAAAAATGGTCATAGTTTAGTGCAGTTTCTGTTGCACACAAAACACAAGAGATATAGGCAATAAATGTTTTTGTAGTTTGGATCACAACATCATTTTCAGCATGGTCCATCAGGCACTATTCCCTCCAGGGTAGATTTTGAACAGAGAGAAATAACAAGCAATTAAATTATATGGAAGATTAACTATCGGCCCTTCACTGACCCTTTTTTTTCTTTCCTTCAAGCAAGAGAATCATCGATCAGTCTATGTTCAGGAAGGAGCAACATTTTTCATTTTGAGCTTTTCTCAAGCAGTCTTAGCTCTTAGGGCTCCCAGCTGATTCTTAGCTCTGTAACTTTAAAAAAAATGGGACTCTCACCATATAAAAAAAAAGAAAAAAAGGCAACTAAGGGAAAAAAATTTTCTTTCAGATATTAATTTACTGTTTATTCTCTGAATTATATTTTAAAAGCCTAGCATTAGGATGACAACCAGTTTTTTTTTTTTTTTTTTTTTACTTTTCTGTTAATTCAGTCTATCTTTTTGCAAAAAGTGACGCTATTTTCCTAATTCTATTAAATGCAAGTAGCAATACAATATACACAAAGAGAAACATCTAAATATTTTCTCTAGATAATGCACAATAATAAAATAAATGTAATAGTGTTTTTATAATGTTTGCCAAACTCAATATAGAAGTTATTTTTTCCTAAGGTGCCAAGTGTATGACAGTATTTTTAGATATAAAAATGTAGTAACTAATTGTTGACAACCAGTTTTAATCCAAATACAATCCACAGTACGAAAACTCAGCAAACAGGCCAGACACCACTGTATACAGTTAGTTCTATGCAAAATCTATTACTGCCATCTTGTGGATTCTCAGGGAATAAGGCCAGTTGCAATGTTCTGTTTATTCTGTCTTGGAGTACTAAGTTCGTATGGCACAGTACATGAAAATAACTGGGAGAATGTATAAGAAAAGAGCAGCTAAATACCCAATTTTCCATTTAATTTTATCACTTTGAAGGCATTATTTAACTTCTCTGGCTTTAAGAGTGATTTTTCTTGTCTTTTGAGGCTCTCAGGACTAGGGAGTGGATGTTCTCAATGAAAAGAATCCCTGGAGGTCATTTCTCCAGGAGCAGATACTTATGTAAGCCTGGGGACTGAAGAAGGGGGTATTTTCTTTTTTTACTGGTTTGCTGATGTGCAAGTGGGTCCTGACATTCCAAAAGCACAGCAAACACACAGTATAGAAAGAGCTTCTTCCAGAAGAAAAAAATGCTACTCTTGGGATACCATCTGCCGATCCACACTTAAGTCATTGTCTTGTAAGCTTTGCATCTTGGTTTTCTCGTTCTCAAAAAACACTTCAACTGGAAAACTGAGGTAATATGTTGGATCATGGATAGCATAGGCAACTTAAAAAAAAATCATCTGAGCGTTTCAGGGAAAATTTTGGAATAAACCTTTAAAGGCTTTCCCTTCCGCTTAGGGAAGACTTCTTCAAGTTCTTTCATTTGCTAATTTATTCACCACTTACAAACACCTCTGAGTGCCTAGCACTGGGTTAGGCCCTGGGAGGCAGTTATAATCCAGCCACACCTCTGTCCTCAAGGAACTCACAATCTGTTGGGGAAAATATTCGTGAAAACAATCCAAGATCAAAAGGAGAACACAGGATGTCATTGAAGAACTGTGGAGATACAAGGGTTGGGAGGAGGTGGGAGGCCTGCTCTCCCTGTATCTGAGTCCTACCTAAGGGCCTTCTGTAGGCCCTTTCATTCAGCTTCCTCCATATTCAATAAATTTCTCCCTCCTCTGAACTCTTGAAGCTCTTAATTGGAATAACTAGTTCACCTGGTGATCATCTCAGGCACCTTGCCCGGTTAGTTTTCACCAAACCAGTCTCTATCTCACTTCTCTACTTGCAATTTGATCTTAATAATTAAAATGTCATTTATAAATGATAATCAGGCTATGGCTTCAAATATAATCCTCATTCTTTCCTTTCTGATGTATATATATATCAGAATATATAATATATATAATATTTATCTATATATATAATTAAAAGCATGCTCTAAGCATCTACTATATGTTAGAAATTTTGGTTTTAGCAATTCTCAGCATTCACTTTTTAGACATAATTTCAGAGCATGAATACTCACCTTCCCCTTCCTCCAAAATGGGAATTTGCATGGGGATAATGTGAGATAGGATTTTCTGCAGGTAAACAGTTTTTATCATGTGGAGCTGTTGTAGCATCTGTCTGGTTTTATTCCTTTCTCCAGCCCAAGAGTCTCTTCATTTCCCCCGTATACTATCCAAGTTCCTTATGCCCCTTAATATGGTCTTATTTAAGGATTTGTCTTCATCTTCCTTGCTCTGATCTCCTTGGAGGGTGAAGATCCTGCTATTTAACTCTTTATTCCTAAAGCTTGGCATGTCATGATCTTTCTATGGGTCTCAGAGGGGTCCTATCCCTGTTCTGCATGTGCCTCTCCTTTCCCTTCCAGCACCCTGCATGAGTCAGGTGGGTCCCCTGATCTACACACTAGCTAGGGGGTTAGTGATCTGACCTATGATTTCTTCTGCTTCAAGTAGTGCAGTTGCTCCGGACCTGGGCAGAAGTTAGGAAGAAGAGCAAGGGCCAAAGCCTCCCTTGGGAATTTGGGGTGGTAGAAAGAGAGAAGTAGCTTATACCGGGCAGAATGCGGCTGATGGGGTGCTCACTGACTCTTTTCATTTGTCAGTCATTGAGGATGGTCATTGTATGTGGTGAAGTGAATTGTGGTGGTCATGGGAATGGTGCTCATGATGACTGGAAAGAAGACAAGGTGATACTTGATATGAAGGAACTTATTGTTATTGATTTAAAATAACAAAATAGCAGGGTGAGAAGACTAAAATAATGTGATTGTTCCTTTCTATCACATTGGTCATGCATTATGACCATGTTCATGTCCTATTTCTCCACTAGGTTATAACCCCGTGAGGGTGGGATCAATGTCTTATTCGTCTCTCTCTTCCCTATAGCACCTAGCATACTACTTGAGAGTCGTGCTGTCATTACTGAGCACCTATGAAGCGCCAGGCCCTGTTCATGCTCTGGGAAT
Source organism: Hyperoodon ampullatus (assembly GCF_949752795.1). Classification (NCBI taxonomy): domain Eukaryota; kingdom Metazoa; phylum Chordata; class Mammalia; order Artiodactyla; family Ziphiidae; genus Hyperoodon; species Hyperoodon ampullatus. The sequence goes on along the minus strand of NC_136920.1, from coordinate 49,640,778 downwards.
GTAGCAATAAATAAAATGGATTAATAGGAGATATTTAATAAAGAATTAAAAAATAAGAATTGCAGTCATGTACATGAAGTATTTTCCACCTCTTCCCCTCCCTCCCTCTTTCTCTAAATAAATAAATAAAAATTGATAAATAAAACACTAGTTTTCCCCCTCTAGTAGATCATTTCCACCAACATATAAACATTGTTCTGTTGATAAAGCCAAACTCTACCCTCTAGTGGCCATCCTATTTCATTCCCCTTTTTAGCAAAACTCAAAGGAGATATCTGTACTCATTGTCATTAATTTCTCTCCTTTCATTATCTTAGAAATCCACTTTATTCAGATCTCACCCCATTACACTACAGAAACTGCTTTTTCATTTGATCCGTAAGTTCCATGTTATTAAACTCAGCAGTTAATTTTCAGTTCCCAGCTTACAGGATTTACCAACATTTAAAGCAGTTGATGCCACTCTCTGGAAATACTTTCTCTTTTTAGCTCCCGGGGTCCTACTTGGTTTCCTCCTACCTTACTGGTTGCTTCTCTTAGTTCCCTTTGTTGGTTCTTCCTCTTCTCCCTGAGGAGGACCTTGGCGCACTCCAGGGCTCAGTCTGTCTGCCTTTGTTGCCTGCTTCACCTGTAGGAGCATCCCTGTCTCAACTAATAGTGTCTCTGCTTATCTGATTTTCAGGTAGAAAACCTTGGAGTCATCCTTCACCTCTTCCTTTCTCTTTTGACCCCACATCCAGTCTTTTAGGAAATCTGTTAACTGCCCCTTCTAAACATATCCAGAACCATCCCTCACTCCCTCCATTTCTACCACAGCTGTCCCATCCTTCATATTCTCTAATGCAGATTATCCAGGTAGATTCCTAGCTTGCCTTCTGCTTCCATCTTTGTCCCTTGATAGTCTCTTGTCAACACTGCAGCCAGAGTGATCCTCTTACAATGTAAGTGAAATCATGTCCTATCACTCTGCTTATAATCCGCCCTTGGCTCTTCCTTCTCTCAGAGAAGCTCTTACAGAGGCCTACGAGGCTGTGCTGTCTGTGACCCACCCATCACTTCTCTGTCCTCACCTCCCACTTTCCTCCTTTCCCTCAAATACACAAGGCATGCACCTGACTCGGAGCTCTTCCCTCTGGAACTACCTCAGAGATCTGCATGGCCCACTTTCCTTTCCTTTACTCTTTCCTAAAATGTCACCTTCTCAGTGAGGTCTACACTGACCACCTTACATAAATGTTCAACTCCTCTCCTAGCACCTCAAATTTACTTTGCATTACTCTATTGATTTTTCATCACACTGTCACCTCCTAATAAATTATATAATTTCATTATCCATTACTTAAAAAATATATATTATTTGTTTTTCCCACTAGAATGTAAGCACCATGAAGCAGCAATTCTTTCTTGCTTTTTTCTTTTTTTTTGGCTCTTATATTCCTAGTGCCTTGCCTATAATGGCTGCTGTAAAAACTGTTGTTGCATGAATGAATAAATGAATGGTTAGTACTCATTAGGCACTGTGCCAATGGCTTATATATACTATTTTATTTAATGCTCACAATAAGGCTGATAGGTGTTATCATCCCCAATTAACAGATAAGGAAATGAGTGTCCTAAGAGGTTAACCTTATCAAACTCACAAAGCTGGGAAGTAGTGGATTTGAGATTTGAATTCAAGCCTGTCTGATTTTCAGGGTCATCCTTTCTCAACTCCATCTTGTGCAAATGGCTGTACATCAGTAAATATGTGCCTGTTTTCATTTTTATGTGTTTACTTTGGTCTTAATTGTACCCTGTTCTCCCATCTACAGCTTGCCACTTCCAAGCCATGGTTACCTGTTTTAAGAACTATGCATAGCTGCTCACACCCCAAAACAATGAGAAGGAAAGGCTTTTCCATGCCCAACCCCCTTCCAAACACCTACTGGAAGAGTTCACACCCAGCCTCTGTGCCTTTGCCTATACTGTTCCTTCCAACTGAAATGCCTGCCTTCCTTAATTCATGGTAACAAACGTTCTTGAGCAGCCTGGGGTTTTGGGCACTGGGGCCATAGTCCCTGCCCTGAAGAAGTTCTTGGGATTTGTTTGGAAGAAATCGACATGAGAATAAATAATTTACTTACTCTGTGCTAGGGACTTCATTAGCAGAAGAACCACAGTACAGTGGGGCACCAACACCTTTAAGACCTATGCCTGTTTGTGGTAGAGGAAGGAGAGAGAGGGAAAGCTCTGAAGGAGCTCGCCCAGGAAATCCTGTCCTTGAATCCCTTCCCGTCTGCCTAACTGCAGGCCCCTCTGCCATAGTCTTCCATGAGTGTCCTCTTTGTAGAGCTGATCCTGCACTTCTTTTAGAGTGGATCACACGAATCACTACATAACCACTTTCTACAGCTGTGATGTAGGGATGCATGTGTATGTGTGTGTGCATGCATGTGTGTACTCATGCTCATGTATGTTCTGTACAACACCAGGCCCATAGAAGGCCATGCATAAGTGCATCTTAATTGGCAGAAAAGTAAATAGAATTCTCTCCCTTCTGCCTTTAGAGTTTTCAACATAGAAAATTATGATGAGATGATTTTTTTTTTTTTTTAGATGTTGGGGGTAGGAGTTTATTAATTAATTAATTTATTTTTGCTGTGTTGGGTCTTCGTTTCTGTGCGAGGGCTTTCTCTAGTTGTGGCAAGTGGGGGCCACTCTTCATTGCGGTGCGCGGGCCTCTCACTATTGCGGCCTCTCTTGCGGAGCGCAGGCTCCAGACTCGCAGGCTCAGTAGTTGTGGCTCACGGGCCTAGTTGCTCCATGGCATGTGGGATCTTCCCAGACCAGGGCTCGAACCCTTGTCCCCCCCTGCATTAGCAGGCAGATTCTCAACCACTGTGCCACCAGGGAAGCCCAAGGAGATGATACGAAGTAAAGCAAGTCGGGGTAGGAAGAATGTGGCCTGGGCATTGCAGTGGAAACCCTCAGCTTAACTACAGCTAGGATTGCTTGTGATTGGGAATAGATGGTTTTCTCTTCAAATGACTAATTCCTCTTTGTCTTCAAAATACAACCCACTATTAATTTGCCTGGAAATCTTTCCTGGATTCTCCCAAGAGACTAATTCAGCAGGCCTCTTGTGGTCAATCCTGGAGAAATGACTGAATTTAGTGTGAGAAGGGAGAAGGGGTAAGAGAGATTTATTGTGCACTTCCTAGGTGGGAAGTACTTCACCCGTTCTGACTTTTATTACCCTACAGGGTAAAATTCTGAGACTCAGACAATTTAAATAACTTGATCAAGGCCACAGTTAGTAAAAAGTGGACCCTAAGTCTGCCTGACTTCTAAGTTAGTTATTTTTTTTCACCTTCCACACCAGCCTTACAAATTCTATCAACTCTAATCGTGCTATTTCCCTGTGTGATACTGTGATTTATTATAAGAAATATACATTTGGTCTTTGTTCCTGTTTCTGGCACAGAGCTCCTAAAACCCTTGGAATTTTCCAAAGTGAGGGCAGAGAGACAAAGGTGTCTTTTGTTATGTTAATGAGGTGACTTTAGGAGTCCACCTAAGGGTGGGGGCTGGTTGCCAGGAGAACCAACCACGTTGGAACTTTCAGTCCTAACCCCCAAGTCCTCCTGGGAGAGGAGAGGAACTAGAGGATGAGTTAATCACCCATGGCTGGAGATATAGTCAATTATGCCTATGTAATGGGGCCTCCATGAAAAGTTAAAAAGAGGATTTGGAGAGTTCAGGGTGGTTGAACATGCGGGGAGTGCTGTGCCTGGAGAGGGCATGGAAGCTCTGCGTGTTTCCCCACGCCTTGCCCTGTGCATCTCTTCCATCTGGCTTTCCCTGCGCTATAGCCTTTTATAATAAACTGGCGATCTGTCAGTAAAATGTTTCTCTGAGTTCCGTGAGCCGTTCTAGCAAATTAACCCAAGGAACGGGTCGTTGGAATCTTCAATCTACAATCTTCTGACCATCAGATGGTCAGAAACACAGGTGACAACCTAGACTTGCAACTTGCTTCTGAAGTAGTAGAGTGGGGTTGGTGTAAAAAAAATTGCTTGTGGGGTGGGGAACGCCCGCTCCCACCCATACACATATCTGCAGGTGGAAATTGGTGACCAGAACCTTTACCCTGCTTAAAACCTTTCCACAGTTTTCTGCTTCCCTTTAATCTTCATTCCCTTTTAAGGCCTTAGAAGGTGAATGAATGAGGTGCCTCCTTCCTCTCTAATCTCACCTCTCTTTAAATTCCCTCTTACTCTCTAGATCCGAACCACCTTACACATAGTGCGCTTTCCCTGGCTTCTGGGCCAGTGGACAGGCTGATCTCTGGCTTCACTTTTCCTTCCTTGCCCAGCCCGCCTGGTCTGGCTATCCTTTCTACATCTTTCAAGGCTGAGGTAAGATATCACTTCTTCAGAGACATCTTTCTGGTCCCCTGGTCTAGGTGAGGTCCCCCGTGTGCGCTCCCCAGCATCTGTGGCTCCCCTTTGGTAGCACATTTAGAACTCAAATTTGCAAACTCCACGAGGGTAAGAATGGGGCCTATCATCTTCACCACTATACCTCTAACCCATGGCACTGTGTCTTGTCCAGGGTAGGACTACATATATTTTCCTTATATATTTTCTCTATAATTTTCTCTGTTTTTTCTTTCCCAACCAAAGTAAGAATAATTGAACTGGACACCATGCTCCATTTGATTTGATTCTCATCTTTCTCAAAGACCAAAATGTGGATTCACTACAAAAGAACTGAGGATTTATTTCTTCATTTATTAGAAGGTGTCTGTAGCTCTTTAATAGAGCAATAGGGACTTTTTAAGACAAGGTACATTGGTCTGTAAATCCCTTAATCTCAGGAAGACATTTTTAATTACTTTGGGACACAACGTGCTGGAAACAGAAAATCACCATTAGAAAGAAGTCTTCAAGGTCCACTGACACTGGCAGAGTTGATATCCTGTCCTTGCCTGAATCTCTTGTTGGCATGCTTAGATGAGCACAGTTAGGGAAGGCACTGCCAGCTGCACAAATGCAGGCTGAGGCCCTTCCCAAAGGAGGCCTCTCTCTGGAAATCATTTCTACTGTTTCAGAAACTATTATGAGTCTCAAGATCTTAGATCTAAACAATTCCTCATATAGAATTCAGTGAGCCAAAGGATCTCTAATGGACGTTTATCATTTAGCTGCTCAGTGCCCAAATAGCCTTCTTTTTAGGGGGCAATGCAAGACAGGCGGGAGGCACAGCCTTATCCCCCATTTAGAAAGGTGGAAGGGCACAGCTAGAGTGAGGGCAGGCCAAGCAGATATTCCTGCTGGGAACTTAGAATCACCACATTAAGGTGTAAGATACATGGAGAGAGAGAGATTTTTTTCACAGCACCTCCAGCAGTGTGGCCTGGTTGTAAGTGGCCTGTGGTAATGACCTCGAGAGCAGCATCCTTAAAAGACTGACTTCAGCAGAATTTCCTTCCTGGCTTCTGAGCTTGGTTCCCCAGCCTTCCTGGGATTCAGTGAGCTATCTGTTATTTCTCTAATAAATTCCTTTTCATTTAAGTCACCCAGATATCTGTTGTCTGGAGTTCAGAACTCTGGCAGGTAAATCCAGCATCCAAGCTCCCATCAGGCACATCACTAGAATAGTCAGCATTATAAGCAAGGAAGCTGATTGTGATAGAAGGAGACCTATGCCTGGTGGCTAACAGGCTTTAAGTTAGAAAATCACTGAACTCTTCAGTTTCCTCCTGTATAAAATGGCAAGGTGATCATTTTCCTACCTATCCTGGATGCTATGAGAATCAAATGAGATAACATTCATAGGAAGGGACTTGATACATAGAAATGGTGATGCGAATGTAAGGGTTATGAGGGCTTAGCTAGCAAAATAGGTTAGAGGCAAAACCAAATAGGAGCTAAAAATCAGTCTGCTTGCAGACGAGGATCACTCCTTCCTCACAACCCGAGATGTCTCTGCAAGGATTCCCCTTTATCAGGGGTCACCTGTGATAGAGGATTTTCTTTTCTTTTTTTTTTTTTTTTTTTTTTTGCGGTACGCGGGCCTCTCACTGTTGTGGCCTCTCCCGTTGCAGAGCACAGGCTCTGGACACGCAGGCTCAGCGGCCATGGCTCACGGGCCCAGCCGCTCTGCGGCATTTGGGATCCTCCCAGACCGGGGCACGAACCCGTGTTCCCTGCATCGGCAGGCGGACTCTCAACCACTGCGCCACCAGGGAAGCCCGATAGAGCGTTTTCAATGTTTATGTGGAAAAGACTCAGGATCGAGTCTTAGTTCACCCTTCGAGACTTGTATAGGAACTCTTTATCACCTAAACATCTTTTTGGAAGAAGAGTATATATTATAAACAGAGTTTTAAGCAAACATCATGTATTTAGCATTTAGTATGTAATAGAATATTTAATATTTGTCTGATCTGTGGGAGTTCCTACTAGACAATTAGGAAAGAATCTGTCTGATTTGGAAAATACATTCTGTTGGCCGGAAAGCTAAAAGCACTGAGATGTTCTGAGTCTTCAGGAGAGAGCGGTTCTTTAGGCCAAGAGTTCAGATGAGTACAACTGAGAGGATTCCTAGGATTCCTAGCTGCCTTTAGAGAAGTTAATGAATGAATGTCTTCTTTCATTCATTCATTAACATTTGCCGGGTAGCTGGGTTCTGTATTAATCAGTGGGACGCAGAGATGCTAAAACACAGTCCCTGCCCTCAGGGGAAGCTTTGGAGGATCTACATGTTGCTTTTAAGTCTCCTCAATTTTAGAATCTCTGTGTATGATGGCTTCCTATGGTGGCTCATATTTCTCCTTGTAAATAGTTTATTATTTCAGGCATTTATGTTTTTCTCACTAATTGGACTTAGAGTGCAGACAGCCTTAGACATAAGCAAACTGCCAAGTTAAATTTTCTTTCTGAAGGCCGGCATTGCAGAAAGAGCATAGCTTTGAAATCAGAAGCAATGGTCATTCAAATGCCACTGTCATTGCTGATTATCTGTGTGATTTTGGGCAAATTACTGAATTTCTCTGAGCCTTCAACCCAACAAGGTTATTGTTAGGATTCAGTGAAATCATAATACTTGGTGCTAAGCAGATACTCCAAAATATGAAGCATTTTCTTCCTAATTCTCCACTGTTCCTGCTTCCTCTGAGTCTTTTTTGGGAAGCTTTTCCTCCAGAAGCCTTCCCACATTTCCCAGGCTGGGCTAATGACAGCCTCTCCTTTGTGCCCATGTGATCCCCTGAATTTACCACTAACACTTTCCATGTTATTGTGGAAATAACCTTTTATGTGTCTGTCTCCCCTTGTGAGGCTATATGTTTGCTAAGGACATAATTATTATTTTTTGCCTAGTAGTTTTTGCTGCTTAGTGGATGCTTAGGAAATGTCTGTGGATTGGTTTTATGCAAATAAGTTAATAAATTGTATGTACAGAATACCCCTTATCTAATGTTCCATGTGCCCCCTCTGATTTGCACTACTGTTTGAGGAAGATCTTTCTAGATTGAGGAGGATAGTTCCTCTGTCTTAGGTTTTTGGTTTGCGCTCTCCCTACCCCATCCCCTGAGCTGTGCAAGTGATATTTTAATGTGAAAATGTTACTTCTCCCAAATAAAACACCTGCCTGCGTTTTTCCGGAGTTTAGTTTAAGGCAGAATTTCTAAAAGTATGTCCAGTTAGGTAGTAACTCATATTCCAGGGGGAAAAAGATTGTTTAGTTAAGTAAGGTTAGAAAATGCTTTAACAGCATTTCTTTATTGCTGTAGAGATTCTCAGATCCTTTATTTGATCATGAACCTTTCTTTTTTCATAGAGCATTTCACAGATCTGGTGTTATATAGAAATATCACTTTGAGAAAAGCTGGAATTGGTATCACTGAACTGAATTTCAGACTTTTGAAGGCTGCTTAAAGCTGAGTCCTTGAGTAGTTGTCCTGTGGGTTATCTATTAGAGGTCTGACTTTACATGTTTCCCGATGTACTAGTTTTGCAGCATGTCTACAAGTTGTGAAAGATATATATATATATATATATAGTGCTAATGACATTGAATAAGCAGTACTTAAGAAATGTACCAGAAAATAGCATGTTACATTTGCTTCCCTACTATTTCCATAAAGTTTATTGAATTTATTCATTTGACAGGTATTACCAGCCAGATTCTATGTCAGAAAATAGGGATGCTTCTTAAGTGTAGCCTGGGGCACTCCATGAGTTCTCTGGTCCCTTTAGGTATTAGAAGGCCTTGGGTTCACTTTAAGCTCCTCTGCAGAGAAAATTCAGTACATGCACAGGCCCGTGGAAGAAGTCCCACATGTATCAACCCGGCCATTCCTTTTGTTAAAACAAGGAAACACTTCTGTGTGGATTGTCTGTAGAGAAGTGCTGTCCTGAGCCCTCTTGAGTGACCCACAACTGTGATGCCTAGAGGACCCCATCTCCCCACAATCCGGCAGCTGGGGCACTGTGGTCCTTCATCGTATGGGCTGCTGTGAAGTTGTATGTGCCAAGTGGCTAAATATTTTGAACATGACAGGAGGGAAAGAAAAAACCAGGGTGGTCGGGGTGAAAGTGAGAGTAGGGAAGAGGCCAGCGAGGTCAGCAAGGGCCAGACCCTGTGAAATTTTGTAGGCCATATTAAGAATTTTGGATTTTATCTTCACAACAGAAAACCACTGAAAGTTTAAGGGGAGAAACAACATGATCACATATGCTTTTTGAAAGGCTCACTCTTCCCAAAGTCTGCAAGTTTGTATGTGATGGGGGATGTGTGTGTGTATCCTGGACAGTCTATATGAAAAAAGGATTTATAGGGCTGCAGTAGGCCCTGCTGAATCCCTGCCCTCTGGTGAGTGGGCCAGGGGTCAGCCTCGATGGTGGGGCTGTGAAGCTGAGGCTGAGGAAAAGTCTGTTCACTGGCCATACTTCACTGTGTTTATTTGAGGTGTGGGCTCTGAGTTGGGCAGGAAGACAAATCCAGTAAGGTGGGGAGACGTCTGAGTGGGCTTCAAAATTGAGAGGCGAGTGCCAGAGCCAGAAGAGTCAGTGAATCTAGACAGAATGGGGGTCAGCGGAGAGAGCAATGCCTGGACCAGGCACAGAGGTTTGGGGAGGCAGCCTCCACGTGGTTTCTGGGCCAGAAACCTGAATTTAACTGGTCAGGGTTAAGGCAAGAAGTCTTCATCTTTTCAAAAACATCTTTTCAAAAACATCATCAATTCCACTTGGTTAGATTTCACTTACAAGTTGTTTAATAGGGTGCCCTGGCTGATACAGGACGCTGAGTTTTCCGAAACCTTGATGAGAAGCAGGGGGCAATGTGGGGACACACAAAAATTGTATATTGTCTAATGTCTTTTTTAAAAAATTGAACTATAGTTGATTTACAATGTTTCAAGTGTACAGCAGTGATTCAATTTTATGTATACATATATATATTTTTCAGATTCTTTTCTGTTATAGGTTATTACAAGATATTGAATATAGTTCCCTGTGCTCTACAATAGGTCTTTGTTGTTTATCTATTTTATATTTAGTAGTGTGTATCTGTTAATTCCAAATTCCCAATTTATTACCCCCAACCCCTGACCTGTCTAATGTCTTTTAAGCTAAAGGTGTTCAGTATTCCCTTCAGCAAATACTGTTTCTTTGAGCAAAATTATAAGACAGGCCCTTGGTTACAAAGGACAGGTCTACCCATTTTCTTTGGGGAAGCTGTAAAATCCCCATTAACCCAAATGCAGATGTTAAATCATCTCAGTTTGGAAATATATACTGTTGTGTTTAAACTTGTGTTGGTCTGTGAGTCTTTTTGCTCTTCTTTTGTTGGGAGAGGTGGAGTAGGTGGAGCTCAACCAGAAAACAAACAAACAAACAAAAAAACAACAAAAAAAAAACACTCTCTGGCCAGGATAACCAGAGCTGGGACTGATGCTTGTCCCTGGGGGAAGGGTGGAGGTTTTGCTGGGGTTTGAGTGACTCCAAGTGTTGAGGATGAGAGGAGAGAAACTAAATGTGCTGATTAGGTGAGAGACTTTGTAAGATTTCTAGCTTAAGCTGTTGTGCTTTTGGAAACAAGGTAACAAAGCAACACAGAGTGGGGAGACGGCTCTTGTCTTCACCTCTGCACAGTCCTCAGAGCCTCTCTGGAAGGCAGGTTTCAGGAACACTGAGAAACAATCCCTTAAACAGAAACCCTTGAGCACTGAAAACAATGAAAACAAGAATCCTCCATGGGGCTGGGGACAGAGCTGGAGAGGAAGGACATGGCCCATATGGCATGGTCACTGGAAGGGATGGGGTTGGTAAGCTTTTAAGAGGACCACTTCAGGGAATTAAAGAAATAATTTGGGGGGCTTCCCCGGTGGCTCAGTGGTTGAGAATCTGCCTGTCAATGCAGGGGACACGGGTTTGAGCCCTGGTCTGGGAAGACCCCACATGCCGCGGAGCAACTGGGCCCGTGAGCCACAACTACTGAGCCTGCGCGTCTGGAGACTGTGCTCCGCAACGAGAGGCCACAACATTGAGAGGCCTGTGCACCGCAATGAAGAGTGGCCCCCGCTCGCTGCAACTAGAGAAAGCCCTCCCACAGAAACGAAGACCCAACACAGCCCCCCCAAAAAATAAATAAATACATTAATTAAAAAAATAATAATTTGGGACTTTGTGGGGCGGGGTGGGCAGGAGGAGGGCTGGATTTCACTGGAAAGGATTAAGAGTTGTCATTTGAGGTAACGATATAAGGGTGGCTTTACCAGTACCCCAGGATGGTGAAGAGTTTATATAGTGCTCGAATTCCAGTTGAGTAACTTGACAGTAAGGATCTAACAAAGAAAGCCCTTCCCTTCTGCATGGCTCTAAACATGAAGATAGGAAGGAAACCTGAGAATTAGTGAAACACCCAGATGAACTGTGACTTACTTTCACTCCTTCCAAATCACAATGCAATTTCAATTTCAGTTTGAAAATTCACAATTACCTATTCTACCTTCACTGCAATGGCTGCAACATTTCACTTCTGGCCACACATATTCCCGACTACGTATCTTGGAACAGAGTGAGTTAAATACTTAAAGTCCATCAAGAGTGAGTTTTGGGGCTTCCCTGGTGGCGCAGTGGTTGAGAGTCCGCCTGCCGATTCAGGGAATACGGGTTTGTGCCCCGGTCCAGGAGGATCCCACGTGCCCCGGAGCGGCTGGACCCGTGAGCCATGGCCGCTGAGCCTGCGCGTCCGGAGCCTGTGCTCCGCAACGGGAGAGGCCACAACAGTGAGAGGCCCGCGTACCGCAAAAAAAAAAAAAAAAAAAAGCGAGTTTTGGAGTTTGCAGGGTCAGCTAGGGTGATCTTTTTTAGACTCCTGAGGATTGAACAGACTAAAATTGCTTGGTGAGACAGAAAAGGATCTCTTTGTAGTGGTATTGCTTCTGCATGCTGTGCTCCATATATATACATTTTTTCATAACAAAGCACTGAAACAAATAATAACAGAAGCATTTCTATCTTTCCCTCTGCAGAAAGAATGCCTGAGGAGGCTACTGTACTAGTTAACGTGATTGCATGCTGAATGCCCTAAATTCTTCTCCACAAATACCTCAAGGAGATGGTTCAATTATTGGATAAGACTTTCTATAATAAATCCCTGAGAGATAGAATACATAAAGGAGAAACTGGAGAGAAAAGATCACTCACAATACGTGTATGGAATGTGGCCTCAGGTGACGATTTTTTTCAGCATCTTAACTACTTTAGTTCTGTAGCTCTGGTGGGGAGGGGGAAGTGCAGGATAAATCCTTGCAATGGCGCCTGGGAATCCTCCATCTTCAGGTTGCAATGCAAAGTGTTTAGACAATATATGAACACTAGATGGCGCCCATAATCTTAAAACATAGTAAAAGGCTAGTTGCCTTTTCTGTATAGGCGAGTGTGACTATCTTGTCGGAAAACAGTCAATTATGGGAACTATAAACATATCTACTCAAGCATTTCCCACTACTGGGGTCCTATGAGGTGCTCCTTATGTAATGGTTTCGTGGTCAAATACGTTTGGGAAAAACCATATACTTTATCTGCCTCTAAGGAGATTCCCAATGTACACTGGTAAACAGATGTTTTTGAAAAGCCCTTCAGTGAAGAAACCTGCTCACTAGGGAACCCTTTCTCTCAGTAGCAACCTAATGCAATCCTGCTGTTCCAATATCCTGTGAACTCACTTTGGGAAATGCTCATCTAGTCCAAGCCCTGCCCCAAAGAAGGAATGGCTCAAACTATCTAAAAGAGGCTTTCCTTAGACATGGTTATCTGACACACTTTAAAAAAATCAGACACATTCTTAAGGCAGAGTAGTTAGTAGTAATAGTATTGATTGAGTACTTAGAGTGTGACATGCTCTGTTCTAAGTGCTTTCTTCTCTTTCCTCAGTTTGCCATCTCTATCTCTACCTATGTTAGATGCATTGATATACAGTTGGCCTTGGATTTGCAGTTCGTTGCATGCACGGATGCAAAACCTGTTGATACGGAGGGCCGACTGTATACATTGTGCTATGCCATTTTATATAAGTGACTTGGGCATAGTGGATTTTGTTATCAGTGGGGTGTCCTGGAACCAGTCCCTCGTGGATACCGAAGGACAAGTGGATCTGCTTTTAGGCAGTAAGCATTTTGAGATTAGTCTATTTATCTCATTCATCTTTGAGATTTCAATTCCTAGTACAGAACCTGGCACATAGTAAACCATTAATAAAATATCTAAAAAGGTTCTATAGGGCTTCCCTGGTGGCGCAGTGGTTGAGAGTCCGCCTGCCAATGCAGGGGATGTGGGTTCGTGCCCCGGTCCGGGAGGATCCCACATGCCGCGGAGTGGCTGGGCCCGTGAGCCATGGCCGCTGGGCCTGCGCGTCTGGAGCCTGTGCTCCACAGCGGGAGAGGCCACAGCAGTGAGAGGCCCGTGTACCGCAAAGAAAAATAAAATAAAATAAAAAAATAAAAGGTTCTATAGTCTATATGGGAGAAAATTCTGGGAAATAGGAATGGACATTATATCCCTAATTAGAAAGGTAACTGTCTATTATACAATTTCCTTCTTTATGGAGACCAATTGAGACCAGCGATCTACCCTCCAGCTCTCTTTCCTGGGGATTCTGTTTCTCTAAACTTACTGTGCTATTGTTAGCATAGCATAACTTATTTGCAAATTAATCTTACATGACTTAGAAATCTATGTATTGAATTTATTTATTTATTTAAATTAATTTACTTATTTATGGCTGTGTTGGGTCTTCGTTGCTGTGCACGGGCTTTCTTTTTTTTTTTAGTTGCAGCGAGAGGGGGCTACTCTGCATTGTGGTGCATGGGCTTCTCATTGTGGTGGCTTCTCTTGTTGTAGAGCATGGGCTCTAGGTGCATGGGCTTCAGTAGTTGCAGCACGTGGGCTCAGCAGTTGCGGCATGCGGCCCCTACAGTGTATGGGCATCAGTAGTTGTGGTGCACGGGCTTAGTTGCTCTGTGGCATGTGGGATCTTCCTGAACCAGGGCTCGAACCCGTGTTCCCTGCATTGGCAGGCAGATTCTTAACCACTGTGCCACCAGGGAAGCCCTATGTATTGAAATTTTTTTAAAGGTATTTTAAAATTTATTTTGGTTGCATTGGGTCTTCATTGCTTCACGCGGGCGTTCTCTAGTTTTGGCGAGTGGGGGCTACTCTTCATTGTGGTGTGCGGGCTTCTCATTATGGTGGCTTCTCTTGTTGTGGAGCATGGGCTCTAGGCGTGTGGGCTTCAGTAGTTATGGCACGTGGGCTCGGTAGTTGTGACTTGCGGGCTCTAAAGCGCAGGCTCAGTAGTTGTGGTGCACGGGCTTAGTTGCTCCGCGGCATGTGGGATCTTCCCAGACCAGGGCTTGAACCCGTGTCCCCTGCATTGGCAGGCAGATTCTTAACCACTGTGCTGCCAGGGAAGTCCCTGTATTCAATTTTTGTTTAGAGTTTTTGTTCTTGTGTTTTCCAGGAAGTTATAACTTGTCCTTACATGTCCAGTGCAAGCTGTAGGTGCAAAATATTATCTTCCATATCCCATTGTTAATAATTCTATTCTGTCATTTTTCTTTCCATATTGTAATAATGTTTGAGCTTCTCAAGCCTGTTTATTCTTTCCCTGCAGTGTTAAACCAATGAAATTCCAATACTGAGCCTTTAAACTAGGCACTTTCTAGCCACAGTTTTTATAAATTTTTACAAGCTAAAAAGGAGAAATGTTCCCTTTTTCTTTTCAATTGCAAAAAGCAGATGATATTTTCATTGTTGAACAATTTTTGCAAATGTTTTACTTAAAAGACGGATATGATATTTGAACTTCAGAGATTTTTATGTTCTCTGAATTGTAATCTCTAAGAAGACTATAATTCTGATTGTTCGCCTTGCTTACTCTGTGGTCCTGGCAATAATATTTAAATGGATACATCTACTTCTAAAAGCAGAAATACTTGGGAGTTTTCTTTGTTGAGCCATAAGAAGGTTATTGGCCCATCTCTTTTTCTACCACACACATAGAGGTTAAAACAAAGAAAACCCATGGCTTAGTGGATTTCTCATTTAAACAGAGTTAAAAAGTCTAATATCCTCTCTGTGCCTCAGTTTATTCATCCTTCAAATGAGCATAATAAGGCACAGCGTTGTTATAAGATTAAATTAGCTGTAACTGTGTCTGACTCAAAGCACCATGTAAATATTAGCTTGTTATATAGTTCTGTGTGTTCCTGAACGTGGTGTGCACACAGAGCAATGTGTACAAAGACGTTGCTGAATGAGACCGTTGTCAAGGTTTTGAAGAGGGATTGTGCTGTGAGGAGAAAGAATACTGATTTTGGGTCAAGAGACGTGCTTTTTTTTTTTTGGTACGCGGGCCTCTCCCGTTGCGGAGCACAGGCTCCGGACGTGCAGGCTCAGCGGCCATGGCTCACGGGCCCAGCCGCTCCGCGGCACGTGGGATCTTCCCAGACCGGGGCATGAACCCGTGTCCCCTGCATCGGCAGGTGGACTCTCAACCACTGCACCACCAGGGAAGCCCCAAGAGGCCTGCTTTTGAGTCCAAAGTCATAGTCAGTAGATGTGGAGCTTTGGACAAATCATTTAGCCATTCTGAATCCCCTTCCCCTGATATGGAAAGTGAGAGTAATAATAACATATCCTGACACTTAAGATTTCTTTGAAGATTCCCAGAATCAATGTATGTGAAAGTGCTTTGTGTCTGGGAAAGCGCTATGACAATGTGAATGCTGATTGTGATGAAATGACAGAGTGGTCCCCCAGTCTACAGTTTTTTTTTTTCGCTGCACGTTGCGGTGTACGGGATCTTAGTTCCTGGACCAGGTATTGAACCTGCACCCCCTGCTGTGGAAGTCTTAACTGCTGGACGGCCAGGGATGTCCCCAGTCTACAGATTTTGAGCCAGGAGGAGGAAGTATGTTCTAGAAAGTATTTTAGAGTCAGTCTCTCGGGTTATAGTGACTTTCTTTTTTTTTTTTTTTAAGTTTTTTTTTTCTTTTGATGTGGACCATTTTTAAAGTCTTTTATTGAATTTGTTACAATATTGCTTCTGCTTTATGTTTTCGTTTTTTGGCCTCGAGGCATGTGGGATCTTAGCTCCCTGACCAGGGATTGAACCTGCACCCCCTGCATTGGAAGCCAAAGTCTTAACCGCTGGACTGCCAGGGAAGTCCCTATAGTGACTTTTTAAGGCATCAGTATTTTTAATTCAATACTTTTTCATCAATAAACGTTTTTTGAGAGACTGCTCTGTGTCAGGCACTGTGCTAAATGTTGAGGATACAAAATCATTAAAACAATACAGAATTTGCTTTCAGGGAGTTTTTTGTAACTTTGTAGAGAAAGACAGGTGTGTAAATAAATATGGGCGATGAGGTTTAATAGCTTATTAAACCTTTTAAGTTATATCTTATATATATCATTTAAGTATAGAAGAAGTAGGTGGGGCGAAGTAGTTGAAGGCATGACATTGGGTGACAGAACAAAGGCCTGGCGTGGGACCTACCCTATTTATCCCATACTCAGTCTTTCCAGACATCTGCTCATTGATGAGTGAGAAGGAACCTGCATGTGTGGGAGAACCACAGAAACACATAAGGCAGGGCCATGCATGCAGACCACTGGACACTTTGCTTAGGTCAACTGACTACATTATACAGGTAAATCATGTGTGCATGGGTAGGAGTTGGAGTGATGGTTAACAAATATAAGGTCACTTGGAAAATTCTAGCTATAAAGCAAAAGCAAATTTTTCTAAGTATACAATGAAAACCACAAACTAAATGCTTCATTGAGTTGTGAATGATAACCTCAGCCATAGAACTGAGCTCCTTATGTAATTCTCTATTATTATTTGCATGATTGCCAAAACTGCAGTATGGGCATGAACACTCACAATGGATTTAACTACTTATCATAGAGTTTATCCCAGGGAGGTAGCTTGATGTAGTAGAAAGAAGCAGTCAGTAGATATTCAAATAGAAGAAAGGACTTGGAGAAGAAAGGAGGAGGGAAAGCACGATGGAAGGAAAGATGGATGGCAGGAAGGAAGGAGGGAGGGATGAGGGGAGGTAGGTGGTGGGCATTAAAACTGAATATTTAAATCCAAGCTCTGACTCTTTAGTTAGGTTAACTCTGACAAGTTATTTAACCTCTCTGAGCCTTATTCTTTTCATCTGGACATGGGGCAGTACCTTTCAGGGTGATTGTGGGAATTAAAAATTACTTTCATAAGATGCCTGGTAAATAAGTGCTTATTAACTCATTTCTAGTAATTTTTGTATTTAGGTAAATGGTCATGCTGCTACCACTTATCAATGTCACCAAATTGTATATAGCACTATTTTATACATTATTCTTACACAGTTATATGCAACAAACTATATACATCATAAAGATACAGTTTTTAGAGTATAGTGATGGATTTTGAAAGAAATTTGGCATTTTGAAAAATAAGTAATATACCTAAAGAATGCATGCTTCTCAGTGTTCTATTGGATGCAAATATGTCTCAGAAAATCTAAATGAGAACACTAGCGCCTTTACCTATATCTGAGGGAAGTAACATGCTTCAAACACCTGAACACCATTTAAATTACAACATGCACCTGAAGCCATAATGCTCTCCTCCACTTTTCCTTTGTAATTAAGGTGCTTTTGGAGTTATAACTGGGAGTGACTTTCTCTCAAATGGTGTCAGACATGGAGGGAATAAAGATTAAGAAGAAATACTCACAGATAGGATCTGGTCTCCTCTCTGGAGCTCCCCACTCAGGTCTGCTGGTCCACCAGCCAGAATGAAGGATACAAAAATACCTTCTCCATCTTCCCCACCCACGATGTTGAAGCCCAGGCCAGTGGAGCCTTTGTGCAGGACCACCTTGCGGGGCTCCCTGTAGAAACAAGTGGAGAGCACAGTTCATAGGGTGGCCCACTCAAGATTTACATTGCTTTTACTTTCACCAGGTTATATGACACCAGCAATTAATTACCTGTGAAAATGGCTTCCCCAATTATGATAAATTTGCATATCAAAAAGATGCTAATATCAGGGCAGATGTCTGAACTCCTCACTGTAACAAATGCCAAAATGCCATGCAAATTTATTCCTTAATTCCAAAACATTTTCTTAAACTAGACTTACAAGTTTCCTTTGTTTAAAACATCTGTTCTTGTAATGAGCACCAGAGTAGTATTCAGTAGGATGGATGTATCCAAAAAGAGGGAGAGAATTTGGGGGACAAGAGACTAGACTGAATAGGTCAGACCATGAAAGATCTTAACATGCCAGCCTGTGGGTTTGTTGTCTGTTTGACTGTTAATTAAAATTTACTCTGTAAGCAGTGGGGACTCACTGGAAGATTCTGAGGCATGAAGAATATTTAAATCCATTTTAGGAAGATTAACAAATGACCATAATATGATTGATGGAGTTGGAAGCACAGATATGATGGGAGACAGGAAAACCAGTGAGGATGTTGTCCAAGTAATCCACATTTGTGGAAGGGGCAGCCTACCCAAAAGTGATGGCAGTGATAATGAAAAGAAAGGGTAACATGAGAGAGGTAATTTGAAGGGAGGAACAGAGGGTCCAGAGATTGATTCAGGTATTGGAGGAGGAAGGAAGAACATCTAAGTAATTGGCAAAAGAGGGGTAGGTAGGTCATGAGGATGAGTATGATTTTGAAATGCTCAGTTCCAGGTACTAGTGGGACAAACTTGTGGAGATGTGCAGAAGCAGTTAGAGACAAAGGATAGGAATTTAGGTTCTCAGAGAGGACTGCAAATTCAGATTTGATGGTCATCAATAAAAGGATGAGAGATGAAATCTTAAGGCAACAGTTCATTGAGTTTGTTTAGAAGCTGGAGAAATATGGAATGTAGAATTGTAAAGGATCTTAGAAGTCATCTAGTTGAATTTTCTCTATCAGTAGTTTCAAAAAATGTATTCTGCAAGCCTTAGGTTTGACCAAGGTGCTTTTTGTATCACCCACCCTCCTCTCCCAGATATCTCAGTTCCAATCATTAAAGGTTCCTCTTCTATTTTCCTGCTCTTAATGATGTAAGAATGGCAAAGAGCCATGCAATATATTTTTATACTAATGATTACACAGATCTTGTTCTTTGCTATCACATTTCCTTGCACAAAGAGATGCATTATATCTATATTTAACCTTATTATGAGGAAGGATTTATAATGCACATCAGAGCTTGGACTATAAGTAATATGTAATAATGCTATGTATTAAGAGTTAATTCATTTTCTTCTGCAAATACTTTGTAAGCACCTACTATGGCAGGAACTGTTCCAGCTACTTGGAAAGTTTGTAAGCAAAACAAAAATCCCTACTATTCTAAGCATACATTCTGATGGGGGTAGACCACTAAAAAGAAATAGATGCAATAAATAAGTTTGTTATATAGTGTGTTAGAAAGCAATAAATATTTTGAGAAAAAGAAAAAGCAGAGCAGTGTAAAAAGGATAGGTGCTTTCAGGGATGGGCCTGGGCAGGATTTATTGAGAAGGTGACAGTTGAGGAAAGACTGAAGGGGTGAGAAAACTAGTCATATGATATCTGAAGGAAACATTCCAGCCAGAAAGAATAGAGGCCCTAAGGTGGGAGGGGGCCTGGTGTTGTCAAGAAAGAGCTAGGAGGCCAGCGTGGCTGAATGAGTGAACAAGGGAATGAGAATGGTAAAAGATGAACTCAGTGTACTCGTTTTCTATTAATGAGTAACAAATTACCACAAACTTAGTAGTTTAAACCAACACCCACTATTATCTCACAGTTCTGTAGGTCAGAAGTCTGGGTGGGCTTGTCTAGGTTGTCTGCCTAGGATTTCTTAAGGTTGTTATCAAGGTGTCAGCCAGGCCAAACTTTATTGGGAAGCTCTGGGGAAAAATCCAGTTCCATATTTAGTTAGGTTGTTGGCGGAATTCAGTTTCTTGTGGTTGTAGGACTGTATTACATATATTTTATCATAAGGAATTGGCTCATGCAGTCATGAATGCTGAGAAGTTCCAGGATCTATAGTTGGCAAGCTGGAGACCCAGGAGGGCCAATGGTATAACTTCTAGCTAAAGTTTCAGTCCAAAGTTAGGAGAAGACCAATGACCCACCTCAAAGAAAGAAAGAAAGAGCAGATTCTCTCTTACCCAAACTTTGGTTTTATTCAGGCCTTGGATGGGTTGGATGGGGCTACCCATATGAGAGAGGGCAATCACCTTTACTCAGTACACTAATTCAAATGTTAGTCTCATCCAGAAACTTCCTCACAGACATGCCTAGAATAATGTTTAACTAAATATCTGGGCACCCTGTGGCCCAGTCAAGTTGACATATAAAATTAACCATTAGTCTTAACAAAGACTGAGGTCCCTGTTTTCTTGCTGGCTGCCAGTTGGAGGTCTCTCTCAGCTTCTAGAGGCCACACATTTTCCTTCCCATGCGGCCCTCTCTATCTTCAAGCCAGAAATGGTACATTGAATCCTTTTCATATCTGGAATCTCTCTGGCTTGTTTTTCTGCAATTAGCTGGATTTAACTCTCTGCTTTTCAAAGGGTCATGTGATTAGGTTAGGCCCACCCAGATAGTTCTTCACCTTAAGATCAACTGATTAGTAATATTAACTACATTTGCAAAATCCCTTTTCCATGTAAGGTAACTTAACTGTAGGAGTAACACCAGGAGGTGGAGATCATGGGGCCATTTCATAATTCTGACTACAACAGGCAGAGAGGCAATGGGGGATAAATCCTGAAGGGCCTTGTAGACCATTTTAAAACTTTAACTTTTACTCTGAGAGAAATGGGGATCCAGTGAGAAGAAGAATTACTTGATCTGATTTACATTTTTAAATGATTACTTTGGTATAAAATAGATCTGAGGGGCAGTTTAAAGAAGTGAGACCAGTTAGGTGGCTATTGCTATATTTAGGCAAAATATAAAAGGGCCTTGGACCAGGGTGGTATTAGAGGAAGTGGCGAACAGTGGATACATTTCCATCTATTTTCTTTTTCTGTTCAGATTGAGTAATTCCTGTTTTTCTATCTTCAGATTCACTGATTCTTTCTTCTGTCACATTTATTCTGCTGTTGAGCCCATTCAGTGAGTTTTAAAATTTTGGTTATTTTATTTTAAAGCTTTAACATTCTATTTGGTTTTTCTTTATATCTTTTATCCCTTTGCTGAGACTTCCTTTTCTTTAAAAAATTTATTTCAAGTGTGTTTGTAATTGCTCACTGAAGCATGCTGGCTACTTTAAAATCCTTGACAGATAATTCCAACATCTGTGTTATCTCAGTGTTTGTATCTGTTGATTGTCTTTTCTCATTCAAGTTGAGATTTTCCTAGTTTTTGGTATGAGAAGCAATTTTTTTATTGTGTACTGGACATTTTGGGTGTTGTGTTGTGAGGCACTGGATCCTATCTAATCTTAGTCTTTTCTGCGTAGTGGATTGGTTTAGGTGTAGCATGCAGATCCAAATGAGTTGGATATTCAGCTCCCTATTTGGCCCTGGTGACACCAGGGAGGAGAGAAAGTGGGGTACCAGCTAACATTTGACTTATTCTACCTACCTGTCACTTGGTGGGGGTAGAGGCTCAGGTCCCATTGGACCCACTGACACCAGTGGTGGAGAGAAAGTAGCATGTTGACTAGCACCACCTTGTTTTGCCTCTTTGCCTCTGGGTGGGGCTAGAAGTTCAGCCCCCCACTGAGTCCCACTGACACTACCCTGGTAGGTATGGTTTGCCACTGAGTGCTGCTTCCTTCTTCCTCCTTCTATCTGTTGCCACTGCCAGGGGGTGGAAGTCCAGCTTCCAGCTGGTCCCTGCCAATACCAGGAGTAGGGGAATAGAATGCTAATCTCATTCCAGCTTGTTGCTGCTGGATAAAGATGCAACTTCAGCTTTCCACTGAAAGTGGAGTGTCAACCAGCTACACCTCATACCCTCTTATTCTCCCTTTTTGCTGCAGAATGCGGATGGAAGTTCAGCTCTTGTTTGGACCACTGACACCAGCCCAGTGGAAGAAATGAAGGGCCATCTCATAATTGCTTCTCCTAACTGTCTCTGGTGGGGCCAGACATCTAGCTATCTGCATGGTCTACTGGTACCACAATGGTGAGTGGACAGTTTTTTCTTTGGTATTTGGCTAGAGTAGGGCCAGTATTACTAAAATGTTCCCAGTTCTGTTAGTCTACCCTTTTCCCAGTCCTTTGGTTACAGGGAGCAGGCTTTTCTTGAGGCTACTTTATCTGTGCCTGTTGGTGGTTTCAGGGTATAGGCTTCTCTACTGCCCCATCCAGGATATATGGGAAGCAGAAAGAAAATCCAGATAACTCACATTAGTGTCATTCCTCTCCAAGCCAGTCTGACTTCTTTCCAGCTTTTTAGAGTGTTGCTATGTTTATTATGTCTAATATTGTTTTTGCTTTTATAACAAGAGGGAGGATTAGAGAGGAATGGGGATACTCTATTTTGGCTGATACTGGAAGTCCAGGTTCTAGATACATTGTGAAGGTAGGGGCCAAGAGGATTTTTGACAAAAAGGTTATTATAAAAATATCCTTCTTCCCCCAATATAAAACACACACTCTTAGTGGGACCAATGACATTCAAGCTACAGATAATAAACAGATGGAAGGAAGGGGGCTATCATGACTCTTTATCTATATGCTAAATATTGTGCTGGATGCTTTCTGTGCATCATTCCATTTATTCCTCAAAACAATCTAATGAAGGATGTATACTGATGTCTGCAACTACTTTGAA
This sequence comes from Hyperoodon ampullatus, assembly GCF_949752795.1. Classification (NCBI taxonomy): domain Eukaryota; kingdom Metazoa; phylum Chordata; class Mammalia; order Artiodactyla; family Ziphiidae; genus Hyperoodon; species Hyperoodon ampullatus. Next base: position 49,618,451 of record NC_136920.1, on the reverse strand, counting down.
ACCGATCCTAAAAGGAAGATGGATTGATGACTGGATAGATTGAATAGAGCAAGTATAGTAAAATGTTAAAAGCATAATCTAGATGGCAAGTATATGGATGTCCATTATAACATTCTTTAAATTTCTTTATATTTGAAAAATTTTATGACAAAATATTGTGAAAAGTAAATAACCTGATGAAGAAATTATTTTGACAACTTTTTAGATTAGTGAAATAAGACTGCTTGCCCAAGTTTTTAACTGAGTTTAGTAAGTAGCAAAGGCAGAATTAAGACACATTTTCTGTTTCAAAATCCCAGTCCAAAGTACGATATATTCCAGAGATTGTCAGTTGATAAGTTGGAGGCTTAATTTGACCCACAGTGTTTACAAATTTTTGAATTAGTTGCTCATATTTAAAATTAGGAAAATTTGCATAAAATGTGTATTTATGGCTTTCCATGAAAAAAAACCAGGCATTCTGTGAATACTGGCTCTTAATCTCATTGCATAGCAACAGTTGTCTAGAACATGGCCCTCTTTAGATGGGGCATTCATTCTCTAGCTTGCCTTGCATTCTCTAGTCTTACCTCTTTCCCTCATGGTTCTCAGACAAAAATCTATAAGTTGAATCATATTTGCACTTCTTGCAAAGTTAAGAGGAAAGTATTTCTTGTACTTAAGTTTCTATCAAAAATGAGAAAATGAAAACTTTATGGAGGGAGCCTGATATTTTAATAGAAAAATGGGAGAGAACAAAATTTCTTTGGAAGTAAGGATTATCCTTACATGTTTAATATGCAAAATGCTCTCTGCAGAAAGAATACAGCTTTAAAGATTATTATGAAACATCAGACCCCATTCCATATCTATGTAACCCATGCAGGGGCATTTTGTTAGTGACCCTGTGCATAAAGCACATCGTTCTTGAGTGATGGTAGTTTTTATTTATTTTCCTTGGACAAGTCTTTTAAACCAAATTACTTGGAAACTTCTCAACTCTTGAGATTTAAATGTCTTTTTTAAAATAGAATTTTATATCAAAGTAAATTAGAATGTTTATTTTAATAAAAGGGAGAAATGCAAAGAAATAAATCTGTAAAATGGTATGCAAATAAAATGTCCGAAGCACACTCCAAATGATTTACTTTTTCTAATTTAAACTTCTTATACTAATAATCCATTACATTATATGGAAGATTTTAAAGAGTTTTCATGTAAAAATGAAACAAACAAATGAAGATAACAAAACAGAAACAGACTCACAGATATAGAGAGCAAACTAGTGGTTACCAGTGGGGAGAGGGAAGTGGGGGGGAAAATAGGAATATGGGATTAAGAGATACAAACTACTATGTATAAAATAAACAAGCTACGAGGATATATTGTACAGCACAGGGAATATAGCCAATATTTTGTAAAAAACTTTAAATGGAGTATAATCTATAAAAACATTGGATAACTATGTTGTATACCTGAAACTAATATAATACTGTAAATCAACTATACTTCAATAAAAAATAAAAATAAACTGTTTTTTTTTTTTTTTTTTTTTCCGTAAGCTGGCCTCTCACTGTTGAGGCCTCTCCCGTTGCGGAGCACAGGCTCCGAACACGCAGGCTCAGCGGCCATGGCTCACGGGCCCAGCCGCTCCGCAGCATGTGGGATCTTCCCAGACCGGGGCACGAACCCGCGTCCCCTGCATCGGCAGGCGGACTCTCAACCACTGCGCCACCAGGGAAGCCCTAAAAATAAACTGTTTTAATGTATATTTTTCTTGTCAGAGGATCAAAACCCTGTGGAAAATTAGAAGTTCTACTTTTTTAAATTTAATTTTTATTTTATATTGGAGTATAGTTGATTTACAATGTTTTGTTAGTTATAGGTGTACACCTAAATGATTCAGTTATACATATAATCCATTCTTTTTCAGATAGATTATTACAGAATATTGAGTAGAGTTCCTTGTGTTATACAGTAGGTCCTTGCTGATTATCTGTTTTATGTATAGTAGCGTGAGAAGTTCTGTTTTTCTGATGCTTAGGTAAGTCAACTTGTTTAAGCTAGTTGTTAAGCTAGCTTATTGTTCACACAGCTAGTAAACATCAGAGCTAGTCTTCTTTTTCAAGACAAATTTTTTTCTTCCAGTGTTATTGAGGTATAATTGGCATACAGTACTGTATAAGTTTAAGGTGTGCACCACAATGATTTGACTCGCATACATCATGAAGTGATTATCACAATAAGTTTAGTAAACATCCATCATCTCATATAGATACAAAATTAAAGAAATAAAAAATATTTTTTCCTTGCAATGAGAACTCTTAAGATTCAGTCTCTTAACAACTTTCATGTATAACATACAGCAGTGTTAATTATCATGTTGAACATTAGATCCCTAGTACTTATTTATCTTATAACTGGAAGTTTGTACCTTTTGACTGTCTTCATCCAGTTCCCTCTCCTTCCCACCCTTCACCTCTGATAACCACAAATCTGATCTCTTTTTCTATGACTGAGACTTTTTTTTTAACATTTTTATTGGAGTATAATTGCTTTACAATGGTGTGTTAGTTTCTGCTGTATAACTAAGTGAATCAGCTATACATATACATATATCCCCATATCTCCTCCCTCTTGTGTCTCCCTCCCACCCTCCCTATCCCACCCCTCTAGGTGTTCACAAAGCACCGAGCTGATCTCCCTGTGCTATGCGGCTGCTTCCCACTAGCTATCTAGTTTACATTTGGTAGTGTATATAAGTCCATGCCACTCTCTCACTTCATCCCAGCTTGCCCTTCCCCTTCCCCATGTCCTCAAGTCCATTCTCTACGTCTGAGTCTTTATTCCTATCCTGCCCTAAGGTTCTTCAGAATCTTTTTTTTTTTTTTTTAGATTCCATATATGTGTTAGCATACGGTATTTGTTCTTCTCTTTCTGACTTATTTCACTCTGTATGACAGACTCTAGGTCCATCCACCTCACTACAAATAACTCAATTTCGTTTCCTTTTATGGCTGAGTAATATTCCATTGTATATATGTGCCACATCTTCTTTATCCATTCATCTGTCAATGGACACTTAGGTTGCTTTCATGTCCTGGCTATTGTAAATAGAGCTGCAATGAACATTGTGGTACATGACTCTTTTTGAATTATGGTTTTTTCAGGGTATATGCCCAGTAGTGGGACTGCTGGGTCCTATTGTAGTTCTGTTTTTCTGAGACAGTTTTTTAAGCGCAGTTTAGGTTCAAACAAAATTAGGAGGAAGGTACAGAGATTTCCCATAAGCATCCTGCTGCCACACACGCATAGCCTTCCTCACTCTCAATATCCCCCACCAGAGGGCTACGTTTGTTACAGTTGCTGAACCTACACTGACACATCCTTATCACTCAAAGTCCATAGTTTACATTAGGCTTCACTCTTGGTGGTGTCCATTCTGTGGCTTTGCACAAATGTATAATGACATGTATCCATCATTATAGTACCATACAAAGTAGTTTCACTGACCTTAAAATCCCCTGTGTTCCACCTATTCATCCCACTCTCCACCCAACCTCTGGCAATATTGATCTTTGTACTGTCTCCATAGTTTTGCCTTTTCTAGAATGTCACATGGTTGGAATCCTACAGTATGTAGCCTTTTCAGATTGGCTTCTTTCACTTGGTAATAGGCATTTAAGATTCCTCCATGTCTTTTCACGGCTTGATAGCTCATTTCTTTTGAGTGCTGAATAATAGTCCATGGTCTGGCTATACCAGAATATATTTATTCACTCACCTACTGAAGGGCATCTTGGTTTCTTCCAAGTTTTGGCAATTATAAATACAGCTGCTGTAAGCATCCATGTGCAAGTTTTTGTGTGGACATAAATTTTCAATTCATTTGGGTAAATACTAGAAGCATGATTGTTGGATCATACAGTAAGAGTATGTTTAATTTTATGAGAAACTGCTAAACTGTCTTCCAAAGTGGCTGTACTATTTTGCATTCTCGGCAGCAATGAATGAGAATTCTTCACCAGCATTTGGTGTTGATGGTGTTCTAGATTTTTGCCAAATAATGGGTCTGTATTGGTATCTCATTGTTTTGATAGAGCCAGTCAATTTACTACAAGTTAAGTGTTTTGTCCATTAAATGGAGAGAGAACTTACACAATGGAAATTTAAAACACTAAACTAAAATATACTTTGTATAAGCCAGAGGAGGACCTGAATTTTAAAAAGATATCACAATATATTTACAGAATATAGTTTCCAGAATTATTGACACTCAAAGATTCACTTTAACTGCCCTTGGCTTCTATCATTTGAACCACAAACTTCAGTCCTTCATTATACGTTGCCTTGTACTCTCCTGTCTCTGAACGTCATGGTTTCCACGCAACCTCTCCATTCTCTCTAGTTCAGGCTTGGACTTTTAGGATAGTCTCCTAGTTTGAAGATTCTTTGATTCTAGTTTCAATGTTCCAAACACATTCTTTCCACTAGAATGACACTGGATTCTCTTAGTTCCCTGCTTAATTGGCTCCAGCCATCCTATGCTCCAGTCATATCAAACTCCTGTGCTTCCTTGAGTTTGACATATTGCTTCATATCTCCATTTCTTGGCTCAGGCCATCTCAAAACCCAGTTCAAACTCTCTGACCCTCCAGACACAGGTGATCACTTGCTCTGTGGGTCCACACTGTGTCTTGTACACATAACATTGTAGCATTTATTACATTGTGCAGTGATTGTTTGCTCATGTATCCATCTTCCTCAATAGACTGTGAACTCTGGGAATTCAGGCACGAGCAATTCTCCAGCAGTAGCAAGATGCCTGACAACCAGGAACTCAGGAAATAGTTACTGAATGAACGACTCAATTCCCACAGTGATTTAGACCTCACTTTACCTTCTACTTCAAGTTATAATTTTTTTGCAAATATCTTTCTTTTTTGCTAGATTTTAATTGGGATGGAAAAATCTATAGTCCGTAGGGATAGGGCAGGTGACATAAATGAGTGAAGCAGGCTGAGCAGGGACTGTAACAAACTGAGCATATGTTCCCTCTAAGGGTAGCTTCTGCTCAGCTCTGGACAGGTGTTCCAAGCAGGAACACTGACTAGTATTGCCATATTCTCCAGTTTCTAAAGATAAGAATCTAGATTTTATGTGATTTTCCAGAATTTTAAGCTGACAATGATAAAAAATAAATAAAAGTATGGTACAGGTCACACCCACATGTCTCTGTTGTGGATCAGCTACAGGCTGCCAGTGAGACACTGTACTGTTCGCAGTTTGATGGCACATGCGGTGTCTGCTCCATGTTTGTCTTCTCCATGATGTTCAGTGTGGTACTTGACTCATAGTAATTCTCTGTTAACTTTAAGCTGATTTAATATTCCACACTCAGTCCCATCTCTGTCCTTCCAAATTGTCTCATGCTGAAATATCCTATATATATGTATCTTATATTTCCCATTTGTCTTAATTTTTCCTTTTATTTTAGACTTGCTCACGGTCCACCTTCGTTATGATGGCCCATTCCCCCAGATTTTGAGCCACAGCTCTCATTTCTGCATATTTATTGCCTAGGCCAATGACTTTGGGTCTGATGAACATAACGCCTTGTATTTCCACGAGCTTCTCCGTGCATGAGGGCATTGTGGCCTCCAGAGAGATTATAATCTATTGAAGGTGTGGTGTCGTGGTTTATATTTCTAGGTATCCCCGGTATACCTAGAAGAATGCTCAATAAACACCTGATGATTGAATAAATGAGCACACACCGCCAATTTATAAAGAAGTGAATACTTTTCATACTAAAGTGATTGGAGCTCTAATTTTCTTGTCATTCATCATCCAGAGTTCGGATGGCCTAGGAACCCATTAGTAGTCATTATTCTATATTATTAAATGTGAACAGTGGAACACAGTTCTAACTCTTGTTCCTCATTCAGGATTGAGCTCAAGAATCATGATCTTCTGGAAACTGTCCCTGACACTCTCTTCAACCTCCCCATTCGAGGCTGTGATGGGCGCCTCCCCTAGCATTTCCTCCACGTATCTATTATAATGCTTATGACACTGAGTTGGCAAACTGTCTCCCTCTCCAGCTAGAATGATCAGCTTGAGAGCAGGGAACATGTCATTTGATTTTTGTCCTCAATACCTGGTACATACTAGGTGCTGTCTACTAATTTCAGCTTTCATATTAGATTTTAAATTGGAATCTATAGTAAAGATGGAACCTGGTTACTCATAATATCTATATCCATATTAAAAAAACTTACCTATCCACTTAAAAGTATTTATTTTATTTATGTATCCAAACTTTCAATAGACAGACATCTGTGGAGTACCGACATTGTGTCAGGCACTGTGAATACAAACATTAAAGAGCCTGGGGTGGGAGGAGCCACATGTAAACAAACAGTTATAAGAGCCCAGGAACGGGACAAGTGCTTGGTCAGAAACACGTGCACAATAAGCTAAAGCAGCCAAGAGCAAAGAGTGACCAGTCTTCTTCTAAAAAGGTTTTGTCTTCTTATCATCACCTGGATGAAATGTGCTACATTCACTTATGCAGTTTTATTTTTCTTGTAATGTGATATAAAAAGCCTTTTAATTATAAAAACCTTTGGATGCTGAGCAGTTGGGGAGATGCCAGCCTGATTTGCTCCCAGCTGTGGCTGATCAGTAGCAGCATCCTCTTGTTTAGCTGGAGTCTCAGAGGACGCTCTCAGCCAGCTGGGATGTTTTCAGCAGAGGGAAGCAGGGTGCTATGGGCTAATTTTTTCTCCTTAAACCAGATGGCTTAAGAGGGTACAGGATTAAAAAAAAAAAAGAGGTAACTACTTAAACCTGAAGGCTTTCTCATGGCCATTATTAGGATGTTCCTTCAGCTTTGAACATCTGAGGTGTGTGAAGTCACTCCAGTCAACTCCCAAAATATCCACCATAGTGAGAGGCTGTGTGGTGCAGTGGGAAGTAAGCTGTGAAAATGTTTCCAGTCATCTTTCTAATAAAATACGTATCTGACCATATTACTCCTTTGCTCAAAAGCCTGCCCGGGATCTGTATGCCTTCAGGATAAAGCCTAAACTTCTAAGCATGATATCCAAAGTTCCCCATCATTTGACCTTCAACTACCTCTCTAATGCTTAACTCCACCATGCTTCCTTGCACCCCGTGTTCCAGCCTTGCACCCCAGTTCCAACTCTCCAGGTGAGAGTTTTTCCTCACACCAGGTTGTTCCATGACTTATTGTCTGTGTCCAGACTGTTCTTCAGCACTGGGCTGTTCTCTTTGGCTAGAAAGATGCCTTCTCCTGCATCCTCATCTGTATAATGAACTTCTACTTCCACTTGGCCTTCAAGACTGAGGCCTAGTGCTGCCTCCTCTCTGTTTCCTTATCCCCCCTTGCCTCTAGAAAAACTGACCACTTCTCCTTTTTTGAAACCACATTATTTTTTCATTGATCCTACTACTATTGTTACCTTTACTGTCATGAAACTACTTTGCTTACTTATCTATTCTGTGAATGTGTATGGTCCTGAAGGATAAAGACCATGGTTTATTTGTTTTTGTAATGTTGGGAACTAGTATGGACTGAGCCTATAAGATAGACACACACACACACACACACACACACACACACACACACACACACAAACACAAAATATATTGCATGAATAAAGAAAAAGCAAGTGAGGGGTAGGATGAAATGATATTGAATTCTAGTTCCACCTCTCTAGGGATGTGGGAGAACTTGGGCATGCCCTCTGAGGGGCAGGTTCCTTGCTTGAGTAATAACCTGGCAGGAAATAATGTTTGTGTCAAGGAGGAGTGATAAAATTCAGAGTAGGCAATGAGCTAGAAACATCTAGAAAAGAGAAAAGTATTAAAGAAAAGTATACATTGAGATCCTATTTCCAGCCATTTGGCAGATTAGATGTCCTAAAAACCCCTCTCATTACAAAGCAGCTAAAAATTCTGAATAGAATGCTTATAAAATAGCTTTAAATGACTGGCAAAGCTTGCAAGTAAGAGAAATCCTTAGAGGCCAAAAACAAAGGGGTACAAGTTCAGAGAAGAAGGCAAGTACTGAGACGAGCAGTGGACTGAACAGCTTTTGCAGGTTTCCAGTGTCCAGAGTTGATTGCTGCCTGGAGGGTAGGACTGTGTGGGCCCTGAGGTGGGCTTTAGATCAGAGACCCTTGCAAAGAATCAGGACCGGGTTTCCCTGGTGGCGCAGTGGTTGAGAGTCCGCCTGCCGATGCAGGGGACACGGGTTCGTGCCCCGGTCCGGGAAGATACCACATGCCGCGGAGCGGCTAGGCCCGTGAGCCATGGCCGCTGAGCCTGCGCGTCCGGAGCCTGTGCTCCACAACGGGAGAGGCCACAGCAGTGAGAGGCCCGCGTACCGCAAAAAAAAAGAAAAAAAAAAGAATCAGGACCCTGAAAGGCTATACCCTAAACAAAAGGATAAAGCACAAAATATTAGCTCCTCAACGATGTCAGGGATACATATCTGACCTCACCTTGGCTTAAAGGGCCTGTTTTTTCAAGGCATGTTAATCAAGGCATGTTTGAATGTGGAAGAAGTTGTACTTTAGGAATAGAGTTCACAAAACTGAATAAATTGGGAGAAGAAGAGAGGGAGAGTCTTCCTGTGTGCTAGGCGAAGGAACTCGGCAATGTAGCTCCAGCGTTATGGGGCAGAGGCACCCTCCAGCTCTGGCTCCAGGTTGCTGATACAAATGTGCTGGGATGGCGCAGCCAAAAAAAAAAAAAATTAAATGTGCTGGCTGGTGGGGGTGACCCACAAGATGGGCTCATTTGGCCATCTAGCTCAGTGACAGCAGCCATTAAGGTCATCTGCCTGGCTGATTTCCTTCTCTAAGAGTCCAGGCTCACCAAGCCACACGCTCATTAAAATGTCTTTCCATAGTGTTTTTCCTAATAGGAGTGAATGTGCTAAACAGCACGTTCTGGTATCTTGAGCAGATCCATTTCTTATTGTACATTCATAGCTTGGCATTATGGCGTATAAGCTTGATCACCCCTGGATACACTGACAAAAATTGAGTTTCAGAACACGTAGACGTTAAGTCTCAGATTTACTATCGTGATAATCCAGTAAGGGACTGTTACCCTCTGAGGTCATGCGTAAAGAGCCAGCTAGTCTCCCTGAGCCCTCTCTTCTTTATTTCTCTATAAATGCAACTGTATTCACGTGAGCAATGTTGTTAAAAAATAGTGATGAGGATCAAAGAGACTTGTCAGCAGGATGGGAAGAAGTGTATTAGCCTAAGTGTGAAGAGGGGGCATAGTGAAGGTGACGGCTTGGAGGTCAACCACACAAGGCTTCTGCTGGTTGATTAGGACTGATGTCTTACATATAAATGATCTAGCTCCTCAGAAGACTGTAGTGCAGTGTATGCCTCATTCAAGTAATTAGTTAATTTGGTCAATTAGTCAATCAGTTAAGCAGATTACTGGACATCATATAGATACACAAAGACAAAGGGGTTTTGTTGAACTGCTATTATGAGGACATGATATTAAGATAATACACAAGAATTCTGGCATTAAAGAGGAGGATCTATGCTCTAGACTTTCTGCAGCAAAGGGTAGGCTGACTTCAGCAAAATAGTTACCACACAGATATTGAGTATATACTAAATATACTGTAGTTGGTACTGTGTGAGATAAAAAGAATTTTATTAGATGGGGATAGTATGGTATGCTGTGATACTGGAAAAAACTATATGGGCTTGGGGCTAGATAGATGGAGGGTTGAAGGCAGTCCTATTAATTAACAGCTGATCACCTTGGTGGAATTTTTTGTTGTCTTATTTTCTCAGCTGTAAATTTTGAACAATAATATCTATTTTATGGCAGTTTAAGGATGAATTTAAATATATATTAGGATCACACAGCAAGTGCTCAGTAAATGCTAACTCACTTCTTTTCCCAGGGAGTTACCATTTCTGGAAACAGATATACATAAAATAATAAATCGACAATGCAAGGCCACATATGTTAAGTATCAACTGAGTATTGTGGATGATGAGAAATCTCCTCATTAAAGAAAAAATGATTAAGTCATGGAGAAGATAGACTCTGTGCTAGACCTTGATGGATGGGTAGAAACTAATTAAGTGGAAAGGAAAGTAGATGGTATTTCAGTACATGGCATGAGCCCAGGGCCAGAGGGGAGCATATGCAAGATGTGCTTGGAGAACAGGGAGCATCACAGCTTGAATGGAGTATAGGATATCTGTGTCAAGAAAAACTAGAAGACTGAGGCAGATTGTGAAGGAACATGGATGCCAGGCTAAGGAATTCAGATTTTATACAGGATAAGCAAAGGCAATGAATATTTCTTTACTCAGCAGAGACTCTGTGGATGCAGTAACTGCTCTTGGTAAGCCTCACAAGTTTATGTTATGTTATGCTGTGTCTACAACCTCCCAAGATTGCCTGCAAGGAGCTTAACTGAACATTCTAAAGGTCTCTAAAAATAACCTGACTTACAAAGTGAAGGGCTTTGTTTGAGGCTGTAACATAGAGCCTTGGATTTAATTGCCAGCATCTAGTGTGTATTCTTTGTAAAACTCTCTCTTAGCTCTCTTCACTGGAGAAAAAATCTTGGAATTAGTTACATATCTGAGATCCCTATATAATATTAATATCCTTGATAAAAGGAATCAAACAGACCAATGAAATAATCTTCTTCCCACAAATATAAATCAACTATAGATTAGTTTCAATCTAATCTTTTTTTAAATATTAATGTACTTTTATGAATTTCTAATTATTTATTTATTTTTGGCTGTGTTGGGTCTTCGTTTCTGTGCGAGGGCTTTCTCTAGTTGTGGCAAGCGGGGGCCACTCTTCATCATGGTGCGCGGGCCTCTCACTATCATGGCCTCTCTTGTTGCGGAGCACAGGCTCCAGACGTGCAGGTTCAGTAGTTGTGGCTCACGGGCCTTGTTGCTCCACGGCATGTGGGATCTTCCCAGACCAGGGCTCGAACCCGTGTCCCCTGCATCGGCAGGCAGATTCTCAACCACTGCGCCACCAGGGAAGCCCTCTAATCTTAATTAGCTTGAAATATTTGGAATTTTTCCTTATTCACATATCAAATATAATAATGTAATAACCATGTTACTCAATTTGCTTTTGTCTGAATTTCTCAAAAAGACAGACAAGGAAGCAGTTAAATTTTGCTCTCACATATGCTCTCACTTTTCATATTCATACCTTCTAATCATCATCTCATCTCCAAAGTAAAAGAAAATAAATTACCCCTCTTGTTTTCCTTTATTTCATAATATTTTTGCACAAAACTTCCCTGTTAAGTTGTATATACCATCCATGATGACAGGTATTTGCTTCTGCTTCCTGTTGCACTTGGATTTTTAAAGAGCAGTTACTTACAAAAAGAATACTTTTAGCAATTCTGTTAAAAGAAAACCATAACCATTGTACAGAGTTAATTTTTATAGTTGCACCATTTGCCCACAAGTTTTCATGACTGGTGAAATATTGTTTAAAAACATTATGAAAGCTGGGGTATAAGCAAAAGTAATATTTTATAAACAGATTAGAAAAATCATCCTGCATGTTTTCCTTAAAGGCAAAGCACATTTTAGGAAAGATTTTTATTTTTAAAAAATTTTTTTTAACATCTTTTAAAAAAATTTAATTTATTTTTTTATACAGCGGGTTCTTGTTATCCATTTTATACACATCAGTGTATACATGTCAATCTCAGTCTGCCAGTTCATCTCCCCCCCGCCCCCACTTTCCCCCTTTGGTGTCCATACGTTTGTTCTCTACTTCTGTGTCTCAATTTCTGCCCTGCAAAGCAGTTCATCTGTACCATTTTTCTGGATTCCACATCTACGTGATAATATACGATATTTGTTTTTCTCTTTCTGACTTACTTCACTCTGTATGACAGTCTCTACAAATGACCCAATTTCATTCCTTTTTATGGCTGAGTAATATTCCATTGTATATGTGTACCACATCTTCCTTATCCATTCATCTGTCAGTGGGCATTTAGGTTGCTTCCATGACCTGGCTATTGTAAATAGTGGTGCAATGAACATTGGGGTGCATGGGTCTTTTTGTTTTATTTATTTATTTATTTAGCTTTATAACAAATTTAATCAGTTATACATATACATATGTTCCCATATCCCCTCCCTTTTGTGTCTCCCTCCCACCCTCCCTATCCCACCCCTCCAGGCGGTCACAAAGCACCGAGCTGATCTCCCTGTGCTATGCGGCTGCTTCCCACTAACTATCTACCTTACGTTTGGTAGTGTATATATGTCCATGCCGCTCTTTCACTTTGTCACAGCTTACCCTTCCCCCTCCCCATATCCTCAAGTCCATTCTCTAGTAGGTCTCTGTCTTTATTCCTGTCTTACCCCTATGTTCTTCATGACATTTTTTTTTCTTAAATTCCATATATATGTGTCAGCATACAGTATTTGTCTTTCTCTTTCTGACTTACTTCACTCTGTATGACAGACTCTAGGTCCATCCACCTCATTACAAATAGCTCAATTTCATTTCTTTTTATGGCTGAGTAATATTCCATTGTATATATGTGCCACATCTTCTTTACCCATTCATCTGATGATGGACTCTTAGGTTGTTTCCATCTCTGGGCTATTGTAAATAGGGCTGCTATGAACATTTTGGTACATGTCTCTTTTTGAATTATGGTTTTCTCAGGGTATATGCCCAGTAGTGGGATTGCTGGGTCATATGGTAGTTCTATTTGTAGTTTTTTAAGGAACCTCCATACCGTTCTCCATAGTGGCTGTACCAATTCACATTCCCACCAGCAGTGCAAGAGTGTTCCCTTTTTTCCACACCCTCTCCAGCATTTATTGTTTCTAGGTTTTTTTTTTTTTTTTTTTTTTTACGGTATGCGGGCTTCTCACTGCCGTGGCCTCTCCCGTTGCAGAGCACAGGCTCCAGACGCGCAGGCTCAGCGGCCATGGCTCACGGGCCCAGCCGCTCCGCGGCATGTGGGATCCTCCCAGACCGGGCACGAACCCGTGTCCCCTGCATCAGCAGGCGGACTCTCAACCACTGCGCCACCAGGGAAGCCCGTTTCTAGATTTTTTGATGATGGCCATTCTGACTGGTGTGAGATGATATCTCATTGTAGTTTTGATTTGCATTTCTCTAATGAGTAAAGATGTTGAGCATCCTTTCATGTGTTTGTTGGCAGTCTGTATATCTTCTGTGGAGAAATGTCTATTTAGGTCTTCTGCCCATTTTTGGATTGGGCTGTTTGTTTTTTTGTTATTGAGCTGCATGAGCTGCTTATAAATTTTGGAGATTAATCCTTTGTCAGTTGCTTCATTTGCAAATATTTTCTCCCATTCTGAGGGTTGTCTTTTGGTCTTGTTTATGGTTTCCTTTGCTGTGCAAAAGCTTTGAAGTTTCATTAGGTCCCATGTGTTTATTTTTGTTCATATTTCCATTTCTCTAGGAGGTGGGTCAAAAAGGATCTTGCTGTGATTTATGTCATAGAGTGTTCTGCCTATGTTTTCCTCTAAGAGTTTGATAGTGTCTGGCCTTACATTCAGGTCTTTAATCCATTTTGAGCTTATTTTTGTGTATGGTGTTAGGGAGTATTCTAATTTCATTCGTTTACATGTAGCTGTCCAGTTTTCCCAGCACCACTTATTGAAGAGGCTGTCTTTTCTCCATTGTATATTCTTGCCTCCTTTATCAAAGATTAGTTGACCATAGGTGCGTGGGTTTATGTCTGGGCTTTCTATCCTGTTCCATTGATCTATATTTCTGTTTTTGTGCCAGTACCATATTGTCTTGATTACTGTAGCTTTGTAGTATAGTCTGAAGTCAGGGAGTCTGATTCCTCCAGCTCTGCTTTTTTCCCCTCAAGACTGCTTTGGCTATTCGGGATCTTTTTTATTTCCATACAAATTGGGAAATTTTTTGTTCTAGCTCTGTGAAAAATGCCACTGGTATTTTTTTTTTTTTTTTTTTTGGCTGCATTGGGTCTTCTTTGCTGTGCTTCAGCTTTCTCTAGTTGCAGAGAGCAGGGGCTACTCTTTGTTGTGGTGCACGGGCTTCTCATTGCAGTGGCTTCGCTTGTTGCGGAGCACAGGCTCTAGGCGTGTGGGCTTCAGTAGTTGTGGCACTTGGACTCTAGAGCGCAGGCTCAGTAGTTGTGGCACATGGGTTTACTTGCTCTGCGGCATGTGGGATCTTCCTGGACTAGGGCTCGAACCCATGTCCCCTGCATTGTCAGACGGATTCTTAACCACTGTGCCACCAGGGAAGCCCTGACATTCATTACAATGAATCTGTAGATTGTTTTCGGTAGTATAGTCATTTTCAGAGTGTTGATTCTTCCAGTCCAAGAATATGGTATATCTCTCCATCTGTTTGTATCATCTTTAATTTCTTTCGTCAGTGTCTTATAGTTTTCTGCATACAGGTTTTTTGTCTCCTTAGGTAGGTTTATTCCTAGGTTTTTTATTCTTTGTGTTGCATTGGTAAATGGGAGTGTTTCCTTAATTTCTCTTTCAGACTTTTCATTGTTAGTGTACAGGAATGGAAGAGATTTCTGTGCCTTAATTTTGTATCCTGCAACTTTACCAGATTCATTGATTAGCTCTAGTAGTTTTCTGGTGGCATCTTTAGGATTCTCTATGTATAGTATCATGTCATTTGCAAATAGTGACAGTTTTACTTCTTCTTTTCCGATTTGGATTCCTCTTATTTCTTTTTCTTCTCTGATTGCTGTGGCTAAAACTTCTAAAACTATGTTGAATAATAGTGGTGAGAACAGGTAACCTTGTCTTCTTCCTGATCTTAGAGGAAATGCTTTCAGTTTTTCACCACTGAGAATGATGTTGGCTGTGGGTCTGTCATATATGGCCTTTATTATGTTGAGGTAGGTTCCCTCTATACCTACTTTCTGGAGAGTTTTGATCATAAATCAGTGTTGAATTTTGTCAAAAGTTTTTTCTGCATCTGTTGAGATGGTCATATGGTTTTTCTCCTTCAATTTGTTAATATGGTGTATCACATTGATTGATTTGCATATATTGAAGAATCCTTGCATTCCTGGGATTAAACCCCACTTGATCATGGTGTATGATCCTTTTAATGTGCTATTGGATTCTGTTTGCTAGTATTTTGTTGAGGATTTTTGCATCTATGTACATCAGTGATATTGGCCTGTAGTTTTCTTTCTTTGTGACATCTTTGTCTCGTTTTGGTATCAGGGTGATGGCAGCCTCATAGAATGAATTTGGGAGTATTCCTCCCTCTGCTATATTTTGGAAGAGTTTGAGAAGGATAGGTGTTAGCTCTTCTCCAAATGTTTGATAGAATTCACCTGTGAAGCCATCTGGTCCTGGGCTTTTTTTTGTTGGAATATTTTTAATCACTGTTTCAATTTCAGTGTTTGTGATTGGTCTGTTTATATTTTCTATTCATCCTGGTTCAGTCTTGGAAGGTTGTGCTTTTCTAAGAATTTGTCCATTTCTTCCAGGTTGTCCATTTTATTGGCATAGAGTTGCTTATAGTAATCTCTCATGGTTCTTTGTGTTTCTGCAGTGTCAGTTGTTACTTCTCCTTTTTCATTTCTAATTCTGTTGATTTGAGTGTTCTCCATTTTTTTCTTGATGAGTCTGGTTAGTGGTTTATCAATTTTGTTTATCTTCTCAAAGAACCAGCTTTTAGTTTTATTGGTCTTTGCTATTGTTTCCTTCATTTCTTTTTCATTTATTTCTGATCTGATCTTTATGATTTCTTTCCTTCTGCTAACTTTGGTTTTTTTTTTTTTGTTGTTGTTGTTCTTCTTCTTCTTTCTCTAATTGCTTTAGGTGTAAGGTTAGGTTGTTTATTTGAGATTTTTCTTGTTTCTTGAGGTAGGACTGTATTGCTATAAACATCCCCTTAGAACTGCTTTTGCTGCATCCCATAGCGTTTGGGTCATTATGTTTTCATTGTCATTTGTTTCTACTTTTTTTTTGATTTCCTCTTTGATTTCTTCAGGGATCTCTTGGTTATTTTGTAGTGTATTGTTTAGCCTCCATGTGTTTGTATTTTTTACAGTTTTTCCTGTAATTGATATCTAGTCTCATCATACTGTGGTTGGAAAAGCCACTTGATATGTTTTCAGTTTTCTTGAATTTACCAAGGCTTGATTTGTGACCCAAGTTATGGCCTATCCTGGAGAATGTTCCATGAGAATTTGAGAAGAAAGTGTATTCTGTTGTTTTTGGATGGAATGTCGTATAAATATCCATTAAGTCCATCTTGTCTAATGTGTCATTTAAAGCTTGTGTTTTCTTATTTATTTTCATTTTGGATGATCTGTCCATTGGTGAAAGTGGGGTGTTAAACTCCCCTATTATCATTATGTAACTGTTGATTTCCCCTCTTATGGCTGTTAGCATTTGCCTTATGTATTGAGATGCTCCTATGTTGGGTGCATAAATATTTACAATTGTTATATCTTCTTCTTGGATTGATCCCTTGATCATTATATAGTGTCCTTTTTTGTCTTTTGTAATAGTCTTTATTTTAAAGTCTATTTTGTCTGATATGAGAATTGCTACTCCAGCTTTCTTTTGATTTCCACTTGCATGGAATATCTTTTTCCATCTCCTCACTTTCAGTCTGTATGTGTCCTTAGATATGAAGTGGGTCACTTGTAGACAGCATATATACGGGTCTTGTTTATGTATCCATTCAGCTAGTCTATGTCTTTTGGTTGGAGCATTTAATCCATTTACATTTAAGGGAATTATTGATATGTATGTTCCTATTCTCATTTTCTTAATTGTTTTGGGTTTGTTATTGTAGGTCTTTTCCTTCTCTTGTGTTTCCTTCCTAGAGAAGTTTCTTTAGCATTTCTTGTAAAGCAGGTTTTTAGCTTTTGCTTGTCTGTAAAGTTTTAATTTCTCCATCAAGTCTGAATGAAATCCTTGCTGGTTAGAGTAATCTTGGTTGTAGGTTTTTCCCTTTCATTGCTTTAAATATGTCCTGCCACTCCCTTCTGGCTTGCAGAGTTTCTGCTGAAATATCAGCTGTTAACCTTATAGGGTTTCCCTTGTATATTATTTTTTGCTTTTCCCTTGCTGCTTTTAATATATTTTTTTTGTATTTAATTTTTGATAGTTTGATAAATATGTGTCTTGGCATGTTTCTCAGGAAAGATTTTTACAGTTGTCTTTTGAGCTAGAACTCTATGGTATTATGAAATTCCAATTAATTACCAAATGCTCAAACCCTCTGCAGTTAGAATGATATGGGGTGAGTGGTTTGGATTAATTAAACAAAAAATATTTGGATTCAAGTTTTATAGGTCTTCTGTTGACTCTAATTTGGATGCATCCATTTTACTGTAGAAGAATTTGAAACCTGTTTCCTAAGTCCTGACTCCAACATTAACCCCCATTGTCTTTGAAAATAGCCTCTTTCCATTTTCCATCTTGTGTGATAGAGTGAGCGGTGAGGACAGCAAACCAGAACTGCCGTGACCCCTTCCAACTCTAGCATTACATATATTTGGTTAATGAAAATCAGAAATGGAGTTTCACATTTCTAAAACCACAATGCCGTTTGATTATTTAATACATATTTAGTAGTCACCTTGAGGAGAGTAGAGAGGACAGGAATAGCTTTATTTTTAGTTCCTCTCCAAGTTGACCTCTCTTCAGCTTTATACACTTTTCTCTAGATTAGCACTGCCAACAGAACTTTCAGTGAAAAGGAAGGCCTCCTTGTTTGTGTTGTCCAATATGGTAGCCTTTAGCCACGTATGTTATTAAGCACTTGCAATATGGATAGTGAGCCTGAGAAACCTAATTTTTCATTTTGTTTAATTCTAAGTAATCTATATTTAAATAGTCACATGTGTCTAGTGGCTACTGTAGTGGACAGCATGGTTCTTGAATTTACTTGAATCTCTTTCTCTCATTAAAGAGAATTCTTTTTTTTCTCTTACCTCTGTCTCTGTTCCTTCTTAGTCTTCTTGAAGGGCTCCCCTTATCTGCTTGATGTTCATAAATGGTGTTTCTAAAAATCGTATCCCTGGCTGCCTTTGACTCTCACTATTTCCCTCTAGCTCTTCCCTATGGGGCAACTTTTCTACGTTTAGGTTTCAGTTTAAATGTTACTGTCTGATCACTCCATCCAAACTAAGTCCCCCACCTCCATTATTTTCTATCACAACCCTTGTATCTCTTCTTCATTGTACTTATCTTACAATGAAATTATATATATATATATATATATATATATTTGTTGTTGTTGTTGTTGTTGTTGCCTGTCTTCCACTAGAATGTAATCTTGTGCCCCTAGCACCTAGCATAGTGCCTGACACATATTAAGGACTTGATATTTGTTGAATAAATTAGTAAATGGGTGGTCTTATTCTTTCCCTTATTGATGATTCACTAATCCATATCTCCAGACCAGATTGCAGCCTCTACTCCAAATTTTTATTTAACTGCCTAAGAATGAACTCATTATCTTCCCTAGACTTTTTTTTTTTAAAATTCCTTATCATGGTTAATGCTATCTGCCCAATTTTGCAATCAGAAACTTCTGCATTGCCTCTCTCCTGCTCATGTAGCACTTCTAATCATGTAACAGATGCAGTTAGTTTTACTTCAGAAATGTCTCTCAAATCATCCTAGCATTGTTGCTTTGGTTTAGGCCTGCAGAGTTGCACACTTGAACCTGCCAGGAATTCCTAACTAGGCTCCTCCTGACGGTCACTCACCCCTGCACTTTCTCCTCCATATGGCTTTCAGAGAAATTTTCTTAAAAAAATATAATCATTCCATTCCCCTTCTTTTTAAAGCTCCCATTGCTTCTTCACTACCTAAGGGATAAGATCCTCCTTAGCTTTTTTTGCACGTGAGGCCTTCATGATTTGGGTTCTGTGGATTCTTTCACCTGCAACCCTTGGCACATTAATTGTGGCCCGTACCTTCCTATCACACAGAATTTCCTGTTTGCCTGATGGCCAGGTCCTTCTTCAGGCCTTTTTCAAATGTTCTTCCTCTGTTTGGAATACCCATCTCCAGCTGAATGGCTTATCCTTCAACAATTCTCCCAGACAAACTTATCCATCTTCTGGGTAGTTTTCCCAAAGCATTTTGTTTTGGGGGCATTACAGCATTCATCACGTAAAAATATATATGATTTGTCTGACTCTTCCACCAAGTAGAAATTCTTTAAGCACAGGAAGTATTTCTTGTTCAACTTCTTGAAGAATGATTTATTTCTCTGCAGTGGTTAAGAGCCTGGCTTTGGCTTCAGACACACACCTACATTTGAAACCCGGATTTCCACTTATTAACTATAAGATCTGTCAATTCACTTCATCTTGCTGAGCCTCAGTTTTCTTATCCTTGAAATGGGAATAGTGTGGTACTTAAACCATGTAGCTTTTTAAAGTATTAAATGAGATCAAATGGGATAATGAATGTAAATGCCTGGGCCATACTAATAAATAAGTTGCTGGTAGCTCTTACTTTTCACTCAACAAATATTTATTGAGCACACACTATTTTCAGAGTACTGTGGTATAGTTGAAAACTATTATCATATAGACCTGGTCCTCAGAGAATTTATAATCTAGTGGAGGAAATATGACAAATACATAAAACTATACTTTGATACAAAATACAGTAGGTAATAACAGATACATAAAAAGTGCTATGAAGTTCTAGAATGGAGAAAAATAATTCCTGGATGTGGCCTAGGGAAGGTTTGATGCAGGACATTCCATTTAAATTATACATAAAAATATGGCTAGAATCACATCACTCAGCATTATAGGTTCTAGGCAGGGGCAGATGCAGGTTTTGTGGGGTCTGATGGTTTTACAATTTGGGCCCTTTTTTAAAAAAAGAATATAAAATCACGTGTATAACATTATACACCTTGAGTTTCTTATTCACCCAGAGTGCTAGTACCTGACATCTAAAAAGTGCTTAATAAAGAAGAGCTCCCTTTCTCCTGGCTTCTGTGTGCCCAGTACCCAGCAAAGTGCATGGCACCAGGTGTAGGACCTTGAAGTGGCCCATGTAATTGAGGGGCCCTAGAGTTTCAAGGCAAATTCACTTCTGGTGTCGTGCTTGGTGCTGGGAATATAATTATGAACACAACTTAGTTCCTGACTTCATGGAGCTCTCGTCTTAGTGGGACAGGAAGTATGTAGAAATAATTAATTATAATAATATTCATACATCCACAAACACTTGGGATAAGTTTTATAACCAGTAGGAGAGCACTGATATGACACAGAGATGTGGGAATTAGGAGGATGTTTAGTGCATAGGGAAAAGCATGAATGAGGGAAGTGAGAGGATACGTGGTTTTTGGAGAAAAGCAAGTATTCTTGCTTGACAGGAATATAGGGTCCTAGTAGGGCTGCAGTGGAGACCTGGAAGCAGAGGACAGACCTGGAAGATGTTCTTTGATAGGTAAAGAGACTCAATTCTCAGTTCTCAGGAAAGCAGGACAGAGTATTTGCACATACTTCCATTCATGTAACAAAAACTTACCCAGCAGCCACTGGGCCTTGGACCTACAATGCTATGCAAGACACAGTCTCTGTCCCTGAGAGGTTTACACTCTGTGTTGTGGGTTAAATATGTCCCCCCCAAAAGATATGTTGAAGTCCTAACTGTCAGTACCTCAGAATGTGACATTATTTGGAAAGAGGGTCATTGTGGATGTATTGGTTAGATTAAGATTAGGTTAATACTGGAGTAGGGTAGGCCACTTCTCCAGCCTGACTGGTCTTCTGAGAAGTAAACAGCCATGTGAAGACACAGAGACACACAGGAAGAATGTCATGTAAAGATGAAGGAAGAGGGGAGAGTTGTGTGTGAACTGCAAGCCAAGGAATGCCCCAGATTGCCAGTTAACCACCAGGAACTAGGAAGAATTCCCACACAGGTTTCAGAGGGAACATGGCTCTGCCACCACCTTAATTTCAGGCTTCTAGCCTCCAGTATTGTGAGACAATACATTTCTGTTGTTTTAAGCCACCCAATCTGAAGATTGGGAAGATCCCCCTCTTTCTTCATGACTGTTTGAATATTTGCTCTCCTTAGCTCTCTCTGACACTAGCTCTCGTAGGATTCCATTGCACCAGACTCATATGGACTATCGTCATCTTCATACTTTCTCTCTTTATCCACTTAACGAGTATCTGCTGAGAGTCCACTATACTTCAGGAAGGCTCTTCTGGGGCTAGGGCTACAACCATAAAGCAGACAGATTCTACCTCCCAGGAGTTTACAATATAGTGGTAGATCAGAAGGGTAAACTGGCAGTTATAAATCAGTAAGCTAAGATTGTAATCTTCTATAATGATGATAATTTCCTTGTATGTTTGTGTTTTCCACTTGACTCTGAGATTCTTGAGTGTCATAGTCACTTTGTGATTCAGTGTCTGACATCTAAAAAGTGCAGGCTCTCTTTTCTCTGCTCTTGTGTCTCCAATATCTGGTAAAATACCTGGCACAAAGAACACGCTCAATGAATGACCATGGACTAAAAATCTAACAGACACCCATGTCTCCACATGAATAAGTTGATCCTAAGAGCTGGTAGTGATAAAAGGCAGATTGCAACACTGGGAACAAAAAACAAAGGGAGGGTGGCTAAGGGATGAGAGGATTTGGTCTAGGAGAAGTGGAGATGAGGCACCCAAAACATGCCACATGTCCATTTGCTGAATTTGATTTCTGTTCTATGAAGGCTAACCTAGGAGTCTTCCCAAGCCTGAATTGCTACTAAAGATTATGTGTAAGAAATTCTAGTTGTCAGACAAGAAGTGGCTTCATGGGTGTGTCACAGGGTAAGCCCAATACAGGGCAAGATGCTTTCTGATATTTTACATCTCTTCCCACCATCTTTCCCCTAAAATAAGTCCTGTTTCCCCATTATCATTCCTTCTACAGGTGAAAGAAGTCCTATTCAAACAAACAAAAACAACAACCATGTAAAAGCTCTAAGTGAATTTGTCTCTTTCATCTTGGTACATCTACATCTACAGTAGGGTATTATAGGAGCTTAACTCACAAACACTGTGTATGACTCACTATGGTGCCACACTGTAGCTCAATTTGATCTGGGTTTCCTGGTGCTTGGATGTGTCACTTAAGCCATAATCCTTACCTCTTAGTGCTAAAGTCATACATTTCTAGAAGAGCCAATGTACCTCATCTAAGTCTTAGGTGGAGGATAAAAGCAGATAAGACATGAGAAAGGGAAAAATGAATAACCACAGGAATGAAGACTCTTGTCCATCCTCATCCTTCTCTGGAAAGAGAGGAGTCCTTAGCTAGGATATTAGGAGCTGAATTTTGGTCTTAACTTTGGTGTGGCCTTGAAAAAAATCTTCTGCCTGTCTCCGGCCTCAGAATAGTTTCTCCATATAGAAAGTAGATGATTGGACATGACAATATTTTAGATATTTGGCAACTCTAATCCTCATATTAACCCCCTTTTCCCAAATTATGGATGGAAACTAAATAAGTTAAAATTAGGAGAATATTACAAGGCAGCTCCTCACAGAGATGTGTGTTTCCTTGACAGGCAAGGCCAGGTAATCATAATGATATCTCCTTCTGTAAAAATCACATGTATTATTAAATACAAGGCTTGACCTTTGATAGCTGTGGCTCTATTCCATGCCAAAGGTGAAAGGTGTTGATGTAGCTTTTAGTGTTTCCTTGTGGCCCAATCATCATTTGTTAGCATATGTACATATCTATACATAGAGA
The DNA here is from genome assembly GCF_949752795.1 of Hyperoodon ampullatus. Taxonomy (NCBI): domain Eukaryota; kingdom Metazoa; phylum Chordata; class Mammalia; order Artiodactyla; family Ziphiidae; genus Hyperoodon; species Hyperoodon ampullatus. Next base: position 49,595,652 of record NC_136920.1, on the reverse strand, counting down.
TACATAGAGAGATATGTACATATAGTGATCTGGCACTCCTATAGTTTTGTAAACTGTAGCACTCTCAACCCACTTAAATATTCCAGGAATTGTACAACAGGATTGGTAAGAGGGAATAAAACTACTACCATCAACCCTGGTCTTTTTCATTACTGAACATAATACAAATTTATTTTTTGGTTAGTGAGAAGAGCTTTAGTTTTAATTATAATCACCAATGTTTATTAAGAGCTATGGATATTTAATCCTTATACTGTCCTTATAGGTTAGGTATTATTTTTCTCACTTAAAGATGAGAAAAGAAAGGTTAGGGTTCTTGTTCAAGGTTGACCAGTTAAAAGTGGTAGCAGCAGCATTCATACTCCTAATTGCCTATAAAAGCCTTTGCTGCTTCCACTACCTTATACCTTGTATGATCAATTGGCTTATCTCCTCTAGTTAAAAAAAAAAAAAAAAATGACTGGAAGTGGAGAAAATCAGTCACTCGGGGAAAGTGAATCCCTGATGCCTTAGGTCATAATAGGAGAAGGAACTTTTAACAAATCATAATTTGTTAAACATAGTCCATGCTTGGGAGATCGCTTCATAACTACATGATAGGATAAAACCTAGGAGCCACCCTTAGGAGTTCTGCACCTAAAGCGGGGAGAAACTCCTGTACACGAAACAAGATAGAAACTACAAGCATTAAGTTGTGTGGCAGAAATTTAATCTGTTATTTTGGCAATCGAAAAGGCTCCTAGGGATACATATGTACAAGTTTCTTATAAACCCTTTTAATATAATGGTAATCAATGGAGACCCAAGGGTATGGAAAGAGCATGTGTGTGTGCATGTATGTGAGCTAGCACACAGTTGCACGGGCTCTGGACTTATTCTGTCATGTGTAAAATAAGAAGGTGATCTGAGGTGACACTTTACCCAAAAATATCCTTTTCACATCTGCGACTCTTTCTGAAAGTCTGCCATTGCATTTCTTTGGGTCTAGAAGGGCGTTTGAACCCTTGGTGTCTCTTTCTAAATGGGCACACTCTCTCTTCTTCCTTTGCTTCTCTACTGTGTGCTGTGTTCTGTCTTCCACACTCTTGACTATATCTCCCCAAGGGCACATGAGAGGTGCACAGGAAATGTCTGTTAAACAAACAATGAATGGAGGTTTCATTTGCTCGTTAATGGATTCCTGGTATGGAGGAAGAGGGATGAGGTTCTCGCACATCAGAAAGAAAAAGAGCAGATGGAATATAGGGAGATAGGAGAGAGAGAGCTAATTCCTACTGTGAACCTACTGTGCTAGGATATTTACATATTTTTAAAAACTAAATTCTCAAAACAATCTTATGAAGTAGATATTAATCCCTTCTCTATAGATTAAAGAAACAGAGAAGTTTCAGTAACAGCTCAAGGTGATGCAGCTAGTAAGAGCCAGTTTTTAAATGAAGGTAGAGATAAATCAAAAAGCCATGTTCTTTAAATTATACCAGGCTGCTCTACTGAGGAGAGGGACTTGAGGACAAGCAAGTATTTCAGAGGTTCAGGAAAAGCACTGTAAGGGGAGAGATGTTTACATATTTTAATATTATGCAACGTTGATCTTGAAATGCAATTTTCCCATTAATGTGCATAATTAATGCTCCACCACAGGAGAATTCTCTATTTGCAAAATGGAATAGGCTGTGAAAAGCATGGCTTTATTCTACACTTCCATGTAGCTTTTATAGAACTGGAGGAGGGAAAATTCCCAACTCTTGATACCAGCCCATGTGAGCATGAAAATTCCTCAGTCTGAAGAGGGTGCTCTCTTCCCTTTGGGTTTGGTAGTCACTTAATAAAAATCACTGAACCCACATCTGAATAGTGCTACCAGTTTCCTCCAAATTAGCTGCCTTTTCTTTTATCCTGAAATTACATAGATGTAAGCTCAGTGAATTTTTGCAGTTTTCAACATTCTGTCACTCTCACTAGACTGTGTGCTCCTCAAAGGCAGTAATTGGGCCTTTTTGTTCTTGATTTTCTCAAATGCCTCACTAGAGTGTCTGGCATATACTGGGCATCCAGAAAACACTAGCTGAATGAAAGAATGAATGAGAGATTCATCAATCAGATCACTGATTGAATGAATGGATGGATGGTGCTTGTCTCCTATACAAGTCTTCTTGAGCAGTCTAATTTTTCCATGTAACAAGCAGGAACCTTTAACTGACTATGATCCATCAGTCAAAGATTGCTGACCCATATCTTAAGAGCATACTTCAGTGGAGTAAACATTTACCAGGACTGGAAATCAGAGAGATTAAATAAAGGATAAAGACTACTGACTGTTTTTCTGTAATAGAGGGACATCTGGCTTATGGCATAGGATATGGATGTGCTCTTTCTTTAAACTCTTTTGTAATTGGCCAGGAGAAGGAAGTAAACAGAAATCCTAATGAAATTTGAGGGTGTCTGAGGGATTAGCAATACATGCAGAGAAAAACACCAGATTCAGTTTGGATATATAAAGATGGATGTTTCAAGAGGAGTAATCTAATGAAGGCTGACAAATGATACTCAAAGCAATCCTCTTCATTTCCTGCTCTCCACAGCCATGCCACCTTCCGGGTCATAGGCGGGCAAGGTAAAAATATAACGAAAATCATTCTTTATAAGTGGTTCAGGTCAAGGTCACATGTGATGTCCAGTAAATATTCATCAGATGAGAATGAGGCTGTTTCTACTCATGTGATGGATGAACAACCATAAACCCTCTGACCATGACTTCTGATGAGACGCATCTTTGTGAATAACAGGACAGAGAAGGACCTACTCTATCAGACTAAAAGATGTGGTTGTATGTCTTTGACATTTCTGTTAAGACAAGATGGTCTAGTGGTGAGTATGGGGCTGGGAGATAGGCATATGGGTTACAGTCAAGGCTTTTCCCCTTCACAGATACACGATCTTGAAAAAGCCACTTACCTTCTGACACATCTGTAAACAGGATAAGTGATTCTTACTCAGCCTCCCTTTAAATAAATTTGTTATTGGGGCCAAATGGAGTGATGTCCTTGAGATGCCTTTGTAAATTACATTGCACTATACAAACATAAGCCTGGTACCTTCAGGGTGAACAGCAAAAGAGAAGAATAAAAGGAAAAAGAAAGAAATGAATGGAGAATAAAAAGTAAAAGAAGAGGAGGAGGAGGAGAAAGTTTCTAGGGAAAAGGGAGGGGAGAGGGAGAAAAGACAGAAAATAAGAGGGGCCTGGAAAAAGAGTTGGGAGAGTAGGAGAGTAGCATGCAGCAGCAGCGAGGAAGGATCTCTAGGTTCTGGCACACAGACAGATAAACAAGCAAACAAATACATCAAACAAACAAAAAAACAACGGGAACAGCAGAATGGCTCAGAGATGGAATTTAGAGAATTACATCTTTGCAGAGATCACACATTTCTGATAAGCACTGGAAATCTCCATCAAATGGCCTCTCTGGAGGAGACAGTCAACCATGAGTCAGCCTCCTTATTATAAATTTCTAAATAGCAAGCTCTACTGAATTCATGTTCTAGTCTGTGCTCAGCTCGGAAATGCACTCAGACACATTCTTAATCATTGCTTGTGCAGCCCTTGATGATAGCCCTTTCTTTCTCTTTGCCTAGTTAATGCCTACTCATTGTTCAGAGGCTTCCAAGACCTCCCTGACCTTCCTGAGGAGGTCAGATCCCCTATTCCAGACACTCAGAGCAGCACAGGTCACTTTTTCATAGCACCCACGTATAGGTTTGCATTTGTTTGTGCAATTATTTGATTAATGTCTGCTTCTTCCCACCAGACTGAGGGGCAGAGTTAGTGTCTGCATGGCTCATCATTATAATCCCAATTGAATTTATTGATTGGTCCTAACAGACTCAAGTCAGCAAGGTCAGCCTTAATACTGGAAAGATGCTAAAGAAAGGACAGTATTCAAAGAGGGATAATAATGCAAACATAAAGCGCAGGTTGGAGCCAGAACAACAATTAGGAGTCTAGTGATTGATAGAACTTTCTGACAGTTTGGGCAGCTAAATCCTGTCATGGAATAATGTTCCCTGTATTCATTTTTACTGGTCTAACAAACATACAACTGGGTGTTTTCTTTTCTTTTTTTTGTCTTTTTACATCTTTATTGGAGTATAATTGCTTTACAATGGTGTGTTAGTTTCTGCTTTATAACAAAGTGAATCAGTTTTACATATACATATGTTCCCATATCTCTTCCCTCTTGCGTCTCCCTCCCTCCCACTGGGTGTTTTCTTGATTCCTCCTTGGTTCATTCAGTGTATTAACTAGCTTTCCAGTGCCATATCAGTCAGTGTCATGGGTGACCATATTATTATTAGCATTAATTATTATGAGTATTGATTAAGAGCAGCAATTTTCTAGTTGAATATTCTGCAGCACACTCTTTCAAATGGTTAATTATATAATAACGAGGAGGAAGTTTATTTACAATTTACTTTGAGTCCTTTATTAAACCAATTTATTAAAAATAAAAAGCTTTCCAAGGAATATATGCAGGGATAAGTAATCATGTTGGCATTGAACTATGCACAGAAAATAAGGGCTATTTATAGAAAACCCCTAAACCAAACTCCCCAGTGGACTCTGTGGCATCCCTCTAAGATAAATTCCAGCTGCTTGGCACTGAGCAGCCTCCGTGTGCAAGGCCACTGAACAGGATAGCCCAGCAGCTCTGAATAACCAGACTCCTAATCTGTCACTTCCAGGTTTCTTCCTAGTTCTGCAGGGTAAAACATATGCCAACAGTGGGGAAATATTATTCCTTCATTTCTTCTAATTCAGCACGTTTCAAGCTAGTGAAATCATGTTAGGTGGTCATTCTACTTTTGTTAATGTTCTTATATGAAACTGGATTTTTGACAATGACTAAAAACTTCCAAAACCCTGGAAATCATATTGAGCTCCACATCGTATTTCAGTGTCTTACTTAGGCCTCCAAATTGGCCAACTTGGAATAACAAAACACATGTAATTCTGAGGAGGCAAGAGAGGGTGGTGACTTAGAAATGTGGGTTTCAGTCTCAATTCTGCCTCTTACTGGCTGTGACCTTGGGCACCACCCTTAACTTCTCTAAGCCTCAGTGTCCCCATCCATAAAGTGGGTTAGTATTCTCGTACATAATGATAATAATTGTCATTGGAACCAAATGAGATCCACATAAAGCACTTACAACATATCAGCTAGTATTAAATTTGTAGTATTTAATGTTATATTTTTAGCATTTGAATATAGAAAATATCCTTTTTGAACTTTACTGTCTATGTTTATGAACTGCCTGCTTTTATGATGGAGTGTTCGACTTTCCTTATTTTACATCTTTCCTGTTTTCATGGTTTTTAAGGAAGGCTTTCCTCAGTGGAATAATGATGACAATGGTTAATATTTATAGAAGTCTTTACCTGGGAAAATATAAATCTAGATTCTCAATGTCATCTTCTAAAATCTTTTTTGATATTTTACTCGAAATTCCAAATTTAGAACCTTCTGTCTGTCCTATATAAAGAATTGGACAATTTTTTTTTGAAACACAGTTGTTATTTCAACAGCAGTTGGCAATAGCAATCCAAGCCCTGTGAGAGAATTAGAATCCCATGTATTGGTAGCCCTTAAATATTTCCCAGTTCTCTGCAGCCTCAGCATTTTTTCAACACTGATAAATTTTTGGCAATCCTTAAAGTTTGCTGTGATGACACCTTTTATATTTCAGCTCTACACATGTAAGGAAGAAAGATTATAAGGCCTAGGAAAGGATGTCTTTTGGAGTAAAGAAATGGAAAAAAGAAGCAGTAGGCCAGTAGAAACGGGGCTAAGAAAAATGAGCTGACAGCTCAAGTAGGAGCAGAGGTGGAAACTGCAGGGACACGAGGAGAAGTGAAAAGAAAACACGTGATTGTGAATTGGGGGAAACAGAGATGATCAGGGGTTACTCGCTGCTCTGATTAATTCCTAATAAATCCCCTGAGGTTTAAGCTCCGAAGTTCACTCTCCCCTTCTGGGATGGAAGGAGGGGGCCATAAACTTTCTTAGTCTTTTCACGCAGCTAAGGTCCTTCCGCAGGTGACCTAGCGGCAAAAGTAAGGGTGGGAATCTCACCCAAGAAGATGGTCTGTCTTTATTGGACTATAAATCAGAAGAAAAAAAAATTTTTTTTTTTTTTTTTGGTGGAGGGAGTTTGATTTCTTTCAGGCACTTATAAAAATCAACTAGCTGTTTGTCTCTTTAATTTTCCTATATTCTCCCTAAATAAACTCTTCAGCGGGCCGGAGGGCAAAATAAAGGGGGTAACAACTATATATATTTTTGTATATTCTAAAAATATACAGGGCTTCCCTGGTGGCGCAGTGGTTGAGAGTCCGCCTGCCGATGCAGGGGACATGGGTTCATGCCCTGGTCTGGGAAGATCCCATGTGCCACGGAGTGGCTGGGCCCGTGAGCCATGGCCTCTGGGCCTGTGCGTCTGGAGCCTGTGCTCCGCAACGGGAGAGGCCACAACAGTAAGAGGCCCATGTACCGCAAAAAAAAAAAAAAAAAAAAATATATATATATATACACACACACACACACACACACACACACACACACACACAAATCCTCTTCAGTAACCTAACTTGCCCCTCTGTTTTGGTGAGGTCACTTATATTTCTGTGGCAAATACGATTTTTGACCACTGACCCCAGCAACTATACAACCTGAATGAAGTCTCTCCTTTAGATCTGCAAGTAATTCAGTGTATTTCTCAGCACATCCGGCCTCCTTAGTTACTCTGGGAAACACTGCTTAGCACTGCTTTTGAGGGTCAGGGTGCAGAAATGTGTTGGAGGAAGTTGAGCGTTCACACCGGTTAGATTCGGGAAAGGTGGCTGGGTCTGCGAGTGGGTGGGTAGAGATAACTCAAGCCAACTACCCCTGAGGGCCAGCTGTTTAGAGTCCAGTGGTCCCTAAGGTTTCATTTCTGGAAATAGTTCTATAAGTCTGGAAGCCAAACTTTTATATCCTGCAAAACTCATGAAATTATAAAATGTTAAGAGTGGGAAGGAATCTAACACACTGTTTAACTCAACCTCATCACTTTGTATATGAGGTAACTGAGGTGCACGCAAAGTCACAGAGTAAGAGGTGGCTGACTTGAACTCAGAATCCAGGTCTCCTGCTTCTCAGGTCAATAATGCTTCCACTTTCTACAGTGACCATATATTTTGGAACTAAATATGTAGGCACTTAGACTAAGAAGACTGACTGAGTACTTTAAATCAGCATCGTTCTGGGGAATTGGAAGTATGTTAGCTGTAAAAAAGCTTCTCTATTAAGGCAAAAGGAGCTGGATAGAGAACAAAAGAGCAAATGATTCCAGTTGAGGTCCTCTTCCCAGAGTGTCATTGGAAAGGACAGCTGTTCAGGCCCAATATGGGAACACCAGAGGCTCCCTGGCTCCACCAATGCACGGTCTCAAGGGCCTGTCGTGGTCTTAGAGCGTGGAGAGGGAGTCTCTTGTGCCAAAGAGGTAGTACACAGCTATCGCTACAGCAACGGGCCTGTTCCACTGAGCAAGAATGACAGTGATACCACCACAGACCAGTCAACCTGAGAGGATGGGTTCCCTTAGATGCATTTGTTTATAGGCAAGACCACTTATTGGTTCTCCTTGGGATATTTACCGACATCTGGATTTGGGAGAAATTTTTGGTTGGGGTCAATTAGACAAAATATCCACTCCATGTGAATTCCTTCTATTCATAGAGGGTGGTTAACATCTTTCAGAGCAGGTATTTTATTGATGTGAAAATGCTAGTTTCTAGAAAATTCTGCCTCTATATTGTTGCTAAAATGATCTTCTAAGGTAAGATAAAACAGTGTATGTCCTCTACTGGACAAAAGGAAGATATTTGAGTAGCTGAAGGTACTGCTTAGTCTTTGCAGTATTAGCAAAGTACTTCTAGGTTTTTTTTGCACATGATTTTCTTCTTCTTTTTTTTTTTAACCCCTGCCTAGTTCCAAATACATTCTGCAAAATGTAATTTGTGTCACCTCTCCTGAGAATCCTACCTACCTTCCCAGAGGCAATCACTTTTAACCATTTCGGTTTTAATTCTAGTGGTTACTTCCCTATTGCTAAACATATGCTTATACTAGAGCCGTTGACGCTTGACCGAAGGGCGGGGTTTAACCTAAGTATAATTTAACGTCAGCCCTCCATACCTGAGTTTCCTCTACATCCGTGAATTCAACCAGCTGCAGGTAGTGCAGTACTATAGTATTTATTATTGAAAAATATCAGCATATAAGTGGACCTGCACAGTTCAAATCACATTGTTCAAAGGTCAACTTCATTTCATTAAATTCTATTTTGTTCCCAGAACAAACGAAATCCCTCTGTCTTCCTGAGGATAGTTTTTGTTACGTGTGTTTAATCTTGTTTCTGTCACTTGGTAGGTTTGTTAAGATATTTGGTAACCCGTGATTGTCTGTTCCTATTTAAGAATGAGGTAGTAGAAAGGTCTCAGAAAGTACTGCATATAAGGGCAAAACTTTTTCACTGTAAGGCTTCAGGTTAGGGGAGCAAACCCGAAACTGTCCCCCTAACTAGCACATAGTTCAGGGCTTTGGTGTGGGGCACGATGCAAATGAGCTTATCTGGGTTTCTCAGAAGAGTCATCCTATTTCTTCAGAGCAGAAAGTTCATTTTCTGACTGGTGGTAAGTGTTTGCCTGGCAGCTGTTCTGTGTGTAGGGGTGTGCACGCTGAGTGGGGGCATCTTCTATTCTCAGGCTCTGCTCTCAATCCCATCTGTTGTCACTATTCTGAAGTCTCCGAGTTCCCTGGGTTCTGTTAGGCGGATCTGCTTCCTCCTGAGCTGTGGGCTCCTCTATACTTTGCAGCTTCACCGTGGTGGGCTGTTTTGTGGGTGGCATCCCTGGAAACACATCTCCAGGAGATGGCAGTCACATAGAATACCATGTGTAAGGTGCCCCCGGAGCTGTGTAAGGTACAGGACATGCCTTTCCTCTGTAGGTGGTCTAAGGCAGGGACTGCTTTGTTCTGTTTCTTCAATTATTACCCTTCCATCTGCTTTCTGTCATGCAGAAGTATGCTGAAATCTTTTGGCCTTTGACACTCCCTTCTCATTTCCTTTACGGTTATGGGACTGTCCCCCCCTTTTTTTTTTTTTATTCCATTAGCTTCTTTTTAATGGGGTCTCAGGAGGAAGAGGAGATTAAGATATGGGCTGCATCTGTCAACTTGAACCTGAAGCAAGGAGCTCATACTGTTAATGGGGATGTTATTCTGCCTTGTTATGTCTGGCAGAGTTATAGATGATTCAGATATCAATTTAAAAAACAGCAGTAACTCTAGGTAGAGGCTCAGTTAGACAGTTTTGTTGTCTCTATGGATTGAATTAACTGGAAATCTGAAATATATTTCCACTTATTTTATGTCAAGTAAATAGCAACTTCAGTGAAAAATATATAAACCTATGGCCTTTTAAAGCACATTCATTTCAATAAATATCCTAAGTAGTTGCTTTTCACGGAAGCATTAGCAAGGAGAATTCTGAAATAATGAAATTTCCAGTTTCAGCTGATTGCCCACGTGCGGCAGTATAACACCTTAATGGGAAACCTGCTAAAGACCCATTGGCCTATGCAAAATGAAAAATACCTCTCCCACTATGCGTTCAGTGACAGTGATTGTATGCCACATTATCTATGTATTTGATGGCCAGCTGGGATATATAGCATAAACTTTAGTGCTCTGTGCTTTGTAGAGGATTCCTGAGGTGTCCCCTTCTAAATATTCCAGCAATGCAAGATTAATTCTACCTCAAATATTTTATTTTATATCAAGAAATGTTTTACATACATAGGTACATATATATGTATTTAATAACAAGCTTCACCGTGGGTCTTCAAACTAACCTAAGCTTTAAAAATGAAAGTTTTGTTTGTTTTCTCACAATACTTGGACGAAGCATATATTCAACTAGTACTTATTGAGGGTCCTACAGGTACCCGCTGCTTTTACAGAAAGTTGGTGAGCGCTATGCTTTTCTCCCTTTTGGCTGAGGAGGCAGCTCATGCTTAGGGAGGGGATGGGTCCTGTTTAACAACAGACAGCAGAGAGGTCAGGATTCAAAACTAATTCTTTGATTGCAGAGTCAGTTTTCTTCCATGATTGCAGGGAACAGAATATTTTTCATAGTTCATTATTAACTAGATATGAGGCAAACTGCTTTATACCAGTTGGAACAATGGGACATAGCTGAGAATACCGTTTCCTGTTTTTTAGAAATGGAGTCACTCTGTGTTATGACATCAGGGTAAGGCCTTCACATTTTTGGCTTCATCTTAACAGAGAATTAGAGTTAGTGGCTGCATTTATCACAGAGGTCATTTCACTCAAGTGGAAAACAGTGCAAAATGCTGAAAGACTGCTTACTGGCAAACTGCTAATAAGCTTTTGTGAATAAGAAGAAAGAAGGAAAAGGTTTGGAAATAGCTCTAGAAGGAAATGCCATTATTTAGCATAGCTGAAGGAAGGCTTCTTTGTGTAATGACTGAACTGTGGGATGATAGCTACCCTGCACGCTGCCAAAGGAGGTCTTTATAAGGAACTAGGAAGGTGAGCTGGAGACCAGTGGTAAGCTCAGCCTCCATACCCTCGTCTCTACCACAACTAACACCTTAGGCACTTAGTGTGCATGTGGGCCTCCAGTGCCACCCCAGATGCTGGGCTAGTTGTTCTACTTAGTGATTTCTAGGCTGAGAGTCAGTTCTACTTCTTTATCATTTTTTATGCTAGGAACTTCTTCACTATGTCTAACTTAGCCTGAATGTGGCTTATAAATAGTGGGACCAGTGCTTTCCCACTCAATAAAGACTTTTTTTTTTTTTTTTGCGGTACGCGGGCCTCTCACTGTTGTGGCCCCTCCCGTTGCGGAGCACAGGCTCCGGACGCGCAGGCTCAGTGGCCATGGCTCACGGGCCCAGCCGCTCCGCGGCATGTGGGATCCTCCCGGACCGGGGCACAAACCTGCGTCCTCTGCACCGGCAGGCGGACTCTCAACCACTGCGCCACCAGGGAAGCCCTCAATAAAGACTTTTCATGCCACAGTATAGGGGATGGAGTTGGACAGTGAAGTCAAATTTGATTTCCAATCTAGGCTTGCTATTTTCTATGTAAAGGTCTTTGGGAAAATTACTTAATGTGTCTGAGACTCCATTTTTAGAAAAAAAAAGATGCCTATTTTACAAGACTATTTTGGAAATAAAATCAGATAAGATAGATAAATGGATGGATGGATGGATAGATAGATGGCCTGGCACCTAATAAGCACCCAATAAATGTTAGTTTCTTTTCTCTTCCCTTGAAGAAATAGCCATGAATTTGTACTATTTTTGTTCCCAATAAATTGCACATTTTGAATATGATCTCATTAAGCCTCTAATGAAGCTTTCTTCTTCAAACCAAAGCATCCTAATCCTGCTAGTGTTTTCTTGATAAAATGCTGTCTCATCCCTTTGTTAACTCTGGATGTCTTTTCCTTGGTCCTTTCCACATATCCAATTTTACATGCAGAATTCAAAACCAGTCACATCCTTTGGAGGATGTGTTTTGTAGAAGAGTTTTGTCTAAACTATGGCACTTTCTAGAAGGAGAAAACCAAGGAGGGTAGTATGGAGGGTACAGTCACAAGCCTGCATGAACTTGCACTGCAGGTGATGACTGTTGGATGTTCTCAAGCCCAACTGGAGAATGCTCACAGGCTGCAAAGATTATTTCCTCTCATGTTTTGAAGTGGTCTCTTTACTCTAACTTTTTAAGATATATATACTAGAAATGTAAGAACATTTCTTATTCTGGTCCTAAATTCTTCTTTTGGCATTGAGGATAAGCTGATGTGTAGAAAACAGCTTAGGTTAGTCTTTCCTTGTTTAATAAGCACTTAAATATAATCTTGGTAATTAAAGTATTTTTAATATAAATATGAACTCAGCAATGAGGTAAACTCAAACAATGATTTGAATTGCTTCCACAAATGATTATTACCCATATATATAGGAAAATGCCTCTCCAGAATATAGCAAAGATACCAGTCCCTGACTTTTAACAAATCCTTATTTATTATATATTAGAAACTCTCATTCCTTATTAATTAAGTATATATTATGTATAACAACAACAGCAACAACTACTGTAACACACATATAATGCCAGTACTATTATAAAAAATAAATTATATGTATATATAATTTTAATTCTTGAAAGAACTCTACAAGGAATCATCATCAGTATTTCCATTTTACATTAATTAGGAAACTGAGGACAATGAAATCAAGTAACTTGCTATCACATAGCTAGCAACTTCCTTAGCCCTGGTTTAAATTCTGGGAGTCTGGTGAGGATCCATGATCTAGACCATCTTGTACATTATTACAGAACCAAATGTTCTGAAGTATTGACTGAGAACTTCTTGTGTCTTTTTTTTTTTTTAAATGGAATAGAACAAATGTCACAATGGAGATAGTAGTTTACTGTTGAGAAATGAGTTACTTACTGTTGAGAAAAGAGTTACTTAATTCTTCCAGAGCAAAGTTTCTGTTTAGTCATCCATTCCTATCTCTGTTTTTTTTATTGGAGTATAGTTGATTTACAGTGTTGTGTTAGTTTCAGGTGTACAGCAAAGTGAATCAGTTATATATATATATGTCTCCATCCTTTTTCAAATTCACCTCCCATATAGGTTATTATAGAATATTGAGTAGAGTTGCCTGTGCTATACAGTAGGTCCTTATTAGTTATCTATTTTATATATAGTTGTGTGTATATGTTAATCCCAATCTCCTAATTTATCACTTCCCCCCATATTTCCCCTTTGGTAACCATAAGTTTGATTTCGAGATCTGTGAGTTAGTTTCTGTTTTGTAAATAAGTTTATTTGTATCACTTCTTTTTAACTAGGTTCCGCATGTAAGTGATATCATATGATATTTGTCTTTCTCTGTCTGGCTTACTTCACTTAGCATGATAATCTCTAGGTCCACCCATGTTGCTGCAAATGGCATTATTTCGTTCTTTTTTTATGGCTGAGTAGTATTCCATTGTATATATGTACCACATCTCATTTATCCACGTGTCTACAAATGACTCAATTTCATTCCTTTTAATGGCTGAGTAATATTCCACTGTATATATGTACCACATCTTCTTTATCCATTCATCTGTCGATGGACATTTAGGTTGCTTCCATGTCTTGGCTATTGTAAATAGTGCTGCAATGAACATAGGGGCGCATGTATCTTTTTGAATTATGGTTTTCTCCAAATATATGCACAGCTGTGGGACTGCAGGATCATATGGTAGTTCTATAGTTAGTTTTTTAAGGAACCTCCATACTATTCTTAATGGTTGTACCAATTTACATGACAGTGTAGGAGGGTTCCCTTTTCTCCATACCCTCTCCAGCATTTATTGTTTGTAGTTTTTTTTTTTGATCATGGCCATTCTGACTGGTGTGAGGTGGTACCTCATAGTTTTGATTTGCATTTCTCTCATAATTAATGATGTTGAGCAGCTTTTCATGTGCTTCTTGGCCATCTGTATGTCTTCTTTGGAGAAATGTCTATTTAGGTCTTCTGCCCATTTTGGGATTTTTTTTTTTTTTTTGATATTGAGCTGCATGAGCTGTTTGTATAGTTTGGAGATTAATCCCTTGTTGGTCGCATCATTTGCAAATATTTTCTCCCATCCTGTAGGTTGTCTTTTCATCTTGTTTATGGTTTCCTTTGCTGTGAAAAAGCTTTTACGTTTAATCTGTTTATTTTTGTTTTTATTTTCATTACTCTAGGAGAAGATCAAAAATGATATTTATGTCAGAGAGTGTTCTGCTTATGTTTTCCCCTAAGAGTTTTATAGTATCCGGTTTTACATTTAGGTCTTTAATCCATTTTGAGTTTATTTTTGTGTATGGCGTAAGGGAGTGTTCTAATTTCATTCTTTTACGTGTAGCTGTGCAGTTTTCCCAGCACCACTTATTGAAAAGACTGTTCTCCATTGTATATTCTTGCCTCCTTTGTCATAGATTAGTTGACCATAAGTGCGTGGGTTTATTTCCAGACTTTCTATTTTGTTCCATTGATCTATATTTCTGGTTTTTGTGCCAGTACCATACTGTTTTCATGACTATAGCTTTGTAGTATAGTCTGAACTCAGGGAGCCTGATTCCTCCAGCTCTGTTTTTTCTCTCAACATTGCTCTGGCTATTCGGGGTCTTTTGTATTTCCATACAAATTGTGAAATTTTTTGTTCTAGTTCTGTGAAAAATGCCATTGGTAATTTGATAGGGATTGCATTGAATCTGTAGATTGCTTTGGGCAGTATGGTCATTTTGCCAACGTCCATTCTTCCAATCCAAGAACATGGTATATCTCTCCATCTGTTTGTGTCATCTTTGATTTCTTTTATCAGCATCCTATAGTTTTCTGCATACAGGTCTTTTGCCTCCTTATGTAGGTTTATTCCCAGGTGTTTTATTCTTTTTGATGTGATGGTAAATGGGATTGTTTCCTTAATTTCTCTCTCTGATCTTTTGTTGTTAGTGTATAAGTATGCCAGAGATTTCCGTGTATTAATTTTGTATCCTGCAACTATACCAAATTCATTGATGAGCTCTAGTAGTTTTCTAGTGTCATCTTTAGGATTTTCTATGTATAATATCATGACATCTGCAAATAGTGACAGTTTTACTTCTTCTTTTCAAATTTGGATTCCTTTTATTTCTTATTCTTCTCTGATTGCTGTGGCTAGGACTTCCAATACTACGTTGAATGAAAGCCTTTTTCCTGATCTTGGATGAAATGCTTTCAGTTTTTCACCATTAAGAATGATGTTAGGGCTTCCCTGGTGGCGCAGTGGTTGAGAGTCCACCTGCCGATGCAGGGGACACGGGTTCATGCCCCAGTCCGGGAAGATCCCACATGCCATGGAGTGGCTGGGCCCGTGAGCCATGGCCGCTGAGCCTGTGTGTCCGGAGAGAGGCCACAACAGTGAGAGGCCCGTGTACAGCAAAAAAAAAAAAAAAAGAATGATGTTAGCTGTGGGTTTGTTGTATATGGCCTTTATTATATTGATGTAGGTTCCCTCTATGCCCACTTTCTTTTTATCATAAATGGCTGTTGAATTTTGTCCAAAGATTTTTCTGCATCTATTGAGATGATCACACGGTTTTTATTCTTCAATTTGTTGATGTGGTGTATCACAGTGATTGATTTGTGGATATTGAAAAATCCTTGCATCCCTGGGATAAATCCCACTTGATCGTGGTGTATGACTCTTTTAATGTGTTGTTGGATTCAGTTTGCTGGCATTTTGTTGAGGATGTTTGCATCTATGTTCTTCAGTGATATTGGCCTGTAATTTTCTTTTTTTTTTTTTGTGGTATCTTTGCCTGGTTGGTATCAGGGTGATGGCAGCCTCTTAGAATGAGTTTGGGAGTGTTCATTCCTCTCAGTTTTTTTGGAATAGTTTCATAAGGATAGGTGTTAACTCTTCTTTAAATGTCTGATAGAATTCACCTGTGAAGCCATCTGGTCCTGGACTTTTGTTTGTTGGATGGTTTTTAATCAGAGTTTCAATTTCAGTGCTTGTGATTGGTCTGTTCATATTTTCTATTTCTTCCTGGTTCAGTCTTGGAACATTGTACCTTTCTAAGAATTCGTCCTTTTCTTCTAGGTTGTCCATATTATTGGTGTATAGTTGCTTGTAGTAGTCTCTTATGATCCTTTTTATTTCTGTGGTGTCAGTTGTAATTTCTTCTTTTGCATTTCTGATTTTATTGACTTGGGCCCTCTCTCTTTTTTTCTTGATGAGTCTGGCTAATGGTTTATCAATTTTGTTTATCTTTTCAAAGAAAAAGGAAAAAGAACCAGCTTTCAGTTTCACTGATCTTTTTTATTTTTTAGTCTCTATTTCATTTATTTCTGCCCTGACCTTTATGATTTCTTTCCTTCTACTAACTTTGGGTTTAAAAAAAATTTTTTTTATTAGTTTCTGCTTTATAACAAAGTGAATCAGTCATACATATACATCTGTTCCCACATCCCTTCCCTCCTGCGTCTCCCTCCCTCCCACCCTCCCCATCCCACCCCTCCAGGCGGTCACAAAGCACCGAGCTGATCTCCCTGTGCTCTGCGGCTGCTTCCCACTATCTATCTACCTCACGTTTGGTACTGTATATATGTCCATGCCTCTCTTTCACTTTGTCACAGCTTACCCTTCCCCCTCCCCATATCCTCAAGTCCATTCTCAAGTAGGTCTGTGTCTTTATTCCTGTTTTACCCCTAGGTTCTTCATGACATTTTTTTTTTAATTCCATATATATGTGTTAGCATACGGTATTTGTCTTTCTCTTTCTGACTTACTACACTCTATATGACAGACTCTAGGTCTATCCACCTCATTACAAATAGCTCAGTTTCATTTCTTTTTATGGCTGAGTAATATTCCATTGTATATATGTGCCACATCTTCTTTATCCATTCATCCGATGATGGACACTTAGGTTGTTTCCATCTCCGGGCTATTGTGAATAGAGCTGCAATGAACATTTTGGTACATGTCTCTTTTTGAATTATGGTTTTCTCAGGGTATATGCCTAGTAGTGGGATTGCTGGGTCATATGGTAGTTCTATTTTTAGTTTTTTAAGGAACCTCCATACTGTTCTCCATAGTGGCTGTACCAATTCACATTCCCACCAGCAGTGCAAGAGTGCTCCCTTTTCTCCACACCCTCTCCAGCATTTATTGTTTCTAGATTTCTTGATGATGGCCATTCTGACTGGTGTGAGATGATATCTCATTGTAGTTTTGATTTGCATTTCTCTAATGATTAATGATGTTGAGCATTCTTTCATGTGTTTGTTGGCAGTCTGTATATCTTCTTTGGAGAAATGCCTATTTATAACTTTGGGTTTTGTTTCTTCTTCTTTCTCTAGTTGCTTTAGCTGTAATGTTAGGTTGTTTATTTGAGATTTTGTTTCCTGAGGTAAGGTTGTATTGCTAAAAACTTACCTCTTAGAACTGCTTTTGATGTGTCCCATAGGTTTTGGATCATAGTGTTTTTGTTGTCATTTGTCTCTAGGTATTTTTTTATTTCCTCTTTGATTTCTTTGGTGATCCACTGGTTGTTTAGTAACATATTGTTTAGTCTCTACGTGCTTGTGTTTGTTTACAGTTTTTTTTCCTATAATTGATTTCTAATTTCATAGCCTTGTGGTACGAAAAGATGCTTGATATGATTTCATTTTTCTTAAATTTACTGAGGCTTGATTTGTGGCCCAATATATGATCTATCCTGGAGAATGTTCCATGTGCATTTGAGAAGAAAGTGTATTCTTCCGCTTTTGGATGGAAACATTAAGTCCGTCTGGTCTAATGTGTCATTTAAGGCCTGTGTTTACTTACTGATTTTCTGTCTGGATGATCTGTCCATTGGTGTAGGTGGAGTGTTAAAGTCCCCCACTATTATTGTGTTACTCTCGATTTCCCCTTTTATGGCTGTTAGCATTTGGCTTATATATTGAGGTGCTCCTATGTTGGGTGCATACATATTAACAATTGTTGTATCTTCTTCTTGGATTGATCATGTAGTGTTCTTCCTTGTCTCTTGTAACAGTCTTTATTTTAAAGGCTATTTCATCTGATATGAGTATTGCTACTCCATCTTTCTTTTGGTTTCCTTTTGCATGGAATACCTTTTTCCATCCTCTTACTTTCAATCTGTATGTGTCCCTAGTGGGTCTCTTGTAGACAGTATATATACGGGTCTTGTTTTTGTATCCACTCAGCCAGTCTGTGTCTTTTGGTTGGAGCATTTAATCCAACTACATTTAAGGTAATTGTCAATATGTATGTTCCAATTACATTTAAGGTAATTATCAATATGTGTGTTCCTATCGACATTTAAAAAAATTGTTTTGGATTTGTTTTTGTAGCTTTTTTTCCTTCCCTTCCTCTTTTGTTCACTTGTGATTTGATGACTATCTTTAGTGTGTGTTTGGGTTGCTTTTGTGTGTGTGTGTGTGTGTATGTGTGTGTGTGTATCTATTGTAGTTTTTTGGTTTGCAGTTCCCATGAGGTTTTTAAAATTTTTAAGTTTTATTCTTTTTTAAAAAAACTTATTGATTTGTTTGCTTGTTTGTTTATGGCTATGCTGGGTCTTCGTTGCTGCGCATGGGCTTTCTCTAGTTGCAGCAAGCGGGGGCTACTCTTTGTTGCAGCGTGCGGGCTTCTCATTGCGGTGGCTTCTCATTGTGGAGCATGGGCTCTAGGCATGCGGGCTTCAGTAGTTGCAGTGCGTGGGCTCAGTACTTGTGGCTCGCAGGCTCAGTAGTTGTGGCACACAGGCTTAGTTGCTCTGCCACATGTGGGATCTTCCCAGACCAGGGCTCGAACCCATGTCCCCTGCATTGGCAGGCAGATTCTTAACCACAGTGCCACCAGGGATGTCCCCCCATGAGGTTTTGATATAGCAGTCTATATATACACAAGGTTGTATTAAGTTGCTGGTCTCTTTCCACCTAAAGAAGTTCCTTTAGCATTTGTTGTAAACGTGGTTTGGTGGTGAATTCTCTTAGCCTTTGCTTGTCTGCAAAGCTTTTGATTTCTCTATCAAGTCTGAATTAAAGCCTTGCCGGGTAGAGTATTCTTGGTTGTAGCTTTTTCCATTTCATCACTTTAAATATATTTTACCACTCCCTTCTGGCCTGCAGAGTTTCTGCTGAAAACTTTATGGAGATTCCCTTGTATGTTATTTGTTGCTTTTCCCTTGTTGTCTTTAATATTCTTTCTTTCTCTTTAATTTTTTCCATTTTGATTAATATATGTCTAGGTGTGTTCCTCCTTGGGTTCATCCTGTATGGGACTCTCTGCACTCCCTGGACTTGAGTGAGTGCTTCCTTTCTCATATTAGGGAAGTTTTTGGCTATAATATCTTCAAATATTTTCTCAGGCCCTTTCTCTTTCTCTTCTCCTTTGTTGACACCTGTAATGTGAATGTTGGTGCATTTAATGTTGTCCTAGATGTCTCTGAGACTGTCCTCATTTCTTTTCATTTTTTGTTCTTTATTTTGTTCTGTGGCAGTGATTTCCACCACTCTGTCTTCTAGCTCACTTCTTTTTTTTTTTTATTTTATTCAAACAGAAAGTCACAAAAATTATAATCATCCTCATCAGTTCACTCAGTCCCATGTAATTAATTTTTTTTAATCTTGATCTTTTGTTGGCACTTTTATGAATTCATCAGTTTTCCATTAGAGCTCTGAAAATGCTTATTCATTCAGTTCAGCAGTATAGTCAGTTACCAGAAACCTGTACTTGTCAGAGTCTTTTCCATGAATTCCTTGAAGATGAAACCCTTTTATAGGAACATTTTTTTTTTATTTTGATTTATAACAAATTTAATCAGTTATACATATACATATGTTCCCATATCCCCTCCCTTTTGTGTCTCCCTCCCACCCTCCCTATCCCACCCCTCCAGGCGGTCACAAAGCACCGAGCTGATCTCCCTGTGCCATGCGGCTGCTTCCCACTAGCTATCTACCTTACGTTTGGTAGTGTATATATGTCCATGCCGCTCTTTCACTTTGTCACAGCTTACCCTTCCCCCTCCCCATATCCTCAAGTCCATTCTCTAGTAGGTCTGTGTCTTTATTCCTGTCTTACCCCTATGTTCTTCATGACATTTTTTTTTCTTAAATTCCATATATATGTGTCAGCATACAGTATTTGTCTTTCTCTTTCTGACTTACTTCACTCTGTATGACAGACTCTAGGTCCATCCACCTCATTACAAATAGCTCAATTTTGTTTCTTTTTATGGCTGAGTAATATTCCATTGTATATATGTGCCACATCTTCTTTACCCATTCATCCGATGATGGACACTTAGGTTGTTTCCATCTCTGGGCTATTGTAAATAGGGCTGCTATGAACATTTTGGTACATGTCTCTTTTTGAATTATGGTTTTCTCAGGGTATATGCCCAGTAGTGGGATTGCTGGGTCATATGGTAGTTCTATTTGTAGTTTTTTAAGGAACCTCCATACCGTTCTCCATAGTGGCTGTACCAATTCACATTCCCACCAGCAGTGCAAGAGTGTTCCCTTTTTTCCACACCCTCTCCAGCATTTATTGTTTCTAGATTTTTTGATGATGGCCATTCTGACTGGTGTGAGATGATATCTCATTGTAGTTTTGATTTGCATTTCTCTAATGAGTAAAGATGTTGAGCATCCTTTCATGTGTTTGTTGGCAGTCTGTATATCTTCTGTGGAGAAATGTCTATTTAGGTCTTCTGCCCATTTTTGGATTGGGCTGTTTGTTTTTTTGTTATTGAGCTGCATGAGCTGCTTATAAATTTTGGAGATTAATCCTTTGTCAGTTGCTTCATTTGCAAATATTTTCTCCCATTCTGAGGGTTGTCTTTTGGTCTTGTTTATGGTTTCCTTTGCTGTGCAAAAGCTTTGAAGTTTCATTAGGTCCCATGTGTTTATTTTTGTTCATATTTCCATTTCTCTAGGAGGTGGGTCAAAAGGGATCTTGCTGTGATTTATGTCATAGAGTGTTCTGCCTATGTTTTCCTCTAAGAGTTTGATAGTGTCTGGCCTTACATTTAGGTCTTTAATCCATTTTGAGCTTATTTTTGAGTATGGTGTTAGGGAGTGATCTAATCTCATACTTTTACATATCCCTATCCAGTTTTCCCAGCACCACTTATTGAAGAGACTGTCCTTTCTCCACTGTACATTCCTGCCTCCTTTATCAAAGATAAGGTAACCATATGTGCGTGGGTTTATCTCTGGGCTTTCTATCCTGTTCCATTGATCTATCTTTCTGTTTTTGTGCCAGTACCATACTGTCTTGATTACTGTAGCTTTGTAGTATAGTCTGAAGTCAGAGAGCCTGATTCCTCCAGCTCCCTTTTTCGTTCTCAAGATTGCTTTGGCTATTCGGGGTCTTTTGTGTTTCCATACAAATTGTGAAATTTTTTGCTCTAGTTCTGTGAAAAATGCCAGTGGTAGTTTGATAGGGATTGCATTGAATCTGTAGATTGCTTTGGGTAGTAGAGTCATTTTCACAATGTTGATTCTTCCAATCCAAGAACATGGTACATCTCTCCATCTATTTGTATCATCTTTAATTTCATTCATCAGTGTCTTATAATTTTCTGCATACAGGTCTTTTGTCTCCTTAGGTAGGTTTATTCCTAGATATTTTATTCTTTTTGTTGCAATGGTGAATGGGAGTGTTTCCTTGATTTCACTTTCAGAGTTTTCATCGTTAGTATATAGGAATGCCAGAGATTTCTGTGCATTAATTTTGTATCCTGCTACTTTACCAAATTCATTGATTAGCTCTAGTAGTTTTCTGGTAGCATCTTTAGGATTCTCTATGTATAGTATCATGTCATCTGCAAACAGTGACAGCTTTACTTCTTCTTTTCTGATTCAGATTCCTTTTATTTCCTTTTCTTCTCTGATTGCTGTGGCTAAAACTTCCAAAACTATGTTGAATAAGAGTGGTGAGAGTGGGCAACCTTGTCTTGTTCCTGATCTTAGTGGAAGTGGTTTCAGTTTTTCACCATTGAGGACGATGCTGGCTGTGGGTTTGTCATATATGGCCTTTATTATGTTGAGGAAAGTTCCCTCTATGCCTACTTTCTGCAGGGTTTTTATCATAAATGGGTGTTGAATTTTGTCGAAAGATTTCTCTGCATCTATTGAGATGATCATATGGTTTTTCTCCTTCAATTTGTTAATATGGTGTATCACATTGATTGATTTGCGTATATTGAAGAATCCTGGCATTCCTGGAATAAACCCCACTTGATCATGGTGTATGATCCTTTTAATGTGCTGTTGGATTCTGTTTGCTAGTATTGTGTTGAGGATTTTTGCATCTATGTTCATCAGTGATATTGGCCTGTAGTTTTCTTTATTTGTGACATCCTTGTCTGGTTTTGGTATCAAGGTGATGGTGGCCTCGTAGAATGAGTTTGGGAGTGTTCCTTCCTCTGCTATATTTTGGAAGAGTTTGAGAAGGATAGGTGTTAGCTCTTCTCTAAATGCTTGATAGAATTCGCCTGTGAAGCCATCTGGTCCTGGGCTTTTGTTTGTTGGAAGATTTTTTATCACAGTTTCAATTTCAGTGCTTGTGATTGGTCTGTTCATATTTTCTATTTCTTCCTGATTCAGTCTTGGCAGGTTGTGCATTTCTAAGAATTTGTCCATTTCTTCCAGGTTGTCCATTTTATTGGCATAGAGTTGCTTATAGTAATCTCTCATGATCTTTTGTATTTCTGCAGTGTCAGTTGTTACTTCTCCTTTTTCATTTCTAATTCTATTGATCTGAGTCTTCTCCCTTTTTTTCTTGATGAGTCTGGCTAATGGTTTGTCAATTTTGTTTATCTTCTGAAAGAACCAGCTTTTAGTTTTATTGATCTTTGCTATCGTTTCCTTCATTTCTTTTTCATTTATTTCTGATCTGATTTTTATGATTTCTTCTGCTAACTTTGGGATGTTTTTGTTCTTCTTTCTCTAATTGCTTTAGGTGCAAGGTTAGGTTGTTTATTCGAGATGTTTCCTGTTTCTTAAGGTGGGATTGTATTGCTATAAACTTCCCTCTTAGAACTGCTTTTGCTGCATCCCATAGGTTTTGGGTCGTCGTGTCTCCATTGTCATTTGTTTCTAGGTATTTTTTAATTTCCTCTTTGATTTCTTCAGTGATCACTTCGTTATTAAGTAGTGTATTGTTTAGCCTCCATGTGTTTGTATTTTTTACAGCTCTTTTCCTGTAATTGATATCTCGTCTCATAGCATTGTGGTCAGAAAAGATACTTGATACAATTTCAATTTTCTTAAATTTACCAAGGCTTGATTTGTGACCCAAGATATGATCTATCCTGGAGAATGTTCCATGAGCACTTGAGAAAAATGTGTATTCTGTTGTTTTTGGGTGGAATGTCCTATAAATATCAATTAAGTCCATCTTGTTTAATGTATCATTTAAAGCTTGTGTTTCCTTATTTATTTTCATTTTGGATGATCTGTCCATTGGTGAAAGTGGGGTGTTAAAGTCCCCTACTATGATTGTGTTACTGTCGATTTCTCCTTTTATGGCTGTTAGTATTTGCCTTATGTATTGAGGTGCTCCTATGTTTGGTGCATAAATATTTACAATTGTTATATCTTCTTCTTGGATCGACCCCTTGATCATTATGTAGTGTCCTTCTTTGTCTCTTCTAGTAGTCTTTATTTTAAAGTCTATTTTGTCTGATATGAGAATTGCTACTCCAGCTTTCTTTTGGTTTCCATTTGCATGGAATATCTTTTTCCATCTCCTTACTTTCAGTCTGTATGTGTCTGTAGGTCTGAAGTGGGTCTCTTGTAGACAGCATATATATGGGTCTTGTTTTTGTATCCATTCAGCCAATCTGTGTCTTTTGGTGGGAGCATTTAGTCCATTTACATTTAAGGTAATTATTGATATGTATGTTCCTATTCCCATTTTCTTAATTGTTTTGGGTTCGTTATTGTAGGTCTTTTCCTTCTGTTGTGTTTCTTGCCTAGAGAAGTTCCTTTAGCATTTGTTGTAAAGCTGGTTTGGTGGTGCTGAACTCTCTCAGCTTTTGCTTGTCTGTAAACGTTTTAATTTCTCCATCAAATCTGAATGAGATCCTTGCTGGGTAGAGTAGTCTTGGTTGCAGGTTTTTCTCCTTCATCACTTTAATTATGTCCTGCCACTCCCTTCTGGCTTGTAGAGTTTCTGCTGAGAGATCAGCTGTTATCCTGATGGGGATTCCCTTGTGTGTTACTTGTTGTTTTTGCCTTGCTGCTTTTAATATGATTTCTTTGTGTTTAATTTTTGACAGTTTGATTAATATGTGTCTTGGCGTATTTCTCCTTGGATTTATTCTGTATGGGACTCTCTGTGCCTCCTGGACTTGATTAACTATTTCCTTTCCCATATTAGGGAAGTTTTCAACTATAATCTCTTCAAATATTTTCTCAGTCCCTTTCTTTTTCTCTTCTTCTTCTGGAACCCCTATAATTCGAATGTTGGTGCGTTTAATGTTGTCCCAGAGGTCTCTGAGACTGTCCTCTGTTGTTTTCATTCTTTTTTCTTTATTTTGCTCTGCAGCGGTTATTTCCACTATTTTATCTTCCACCTCACTTATCCGTTCTTCTGCCTCAGTTATTCTGCTATTGATCCCATCTAGAGTATTTTTTATTTCATTTATTGTGTTTTTAATCGATGCTTGATTCATCTTTAGTTCTTCTAGGTCCTTGTTAACTGTTTCTTGCATTTTGTCTATTCTATTTCCAAGATTTTGGATCTGGGAAATAGAATCTTGGGTCATCTTTACCATCATTATTCTGAATTCTTTTTCTGGTAGACTGCCTATTACCTCTTCATTTGTTAGGTCTGGTGGGTTTTTATCTTGCTCCTTCTCCTGCTGTGTGTTTTTCTGTCTTCTCATTTTGCTTATGTTACTGTGTTTGGGGTCTCCTTTTTGCAGGCTGCAGGTTCGTAGTTCCCGTTGTTTTTGGTGTCTGTCCCCAGTGGCTAAGGTTGGTTTAGTGGGTTGTGTAGGCTTCCTGGTGGAGGGGACTAGTGCCTGTGTTCTGGTGGATGAGGCTGGATCTTGTCTTTCTGGTGGGCAGGTCCACGTCTGGTGGTGTGTTTTGGGGTATCTGCGGACTTTTTATGATTTTAGGCCACCTCTCTGCTAATGGGTGGCGTTTTGTTCCTGTCTTGCTAGTTGTTTGGCATAGGGTGTCCAGCACTGTAGCTTGCTGGTCGTTGAGTGAAGCTGGGTGCTGGTGTTGAGATGGAGATCTCTGGAAGATTTTCGCCGTTTGATATTATGTGGAGCTGGGAGGTCTCTTGTGGACCAGTGACCTGAGGTTGGCTCTCCCACCTCAGAGGCACAGCACTGACTCCTGGCTCCTCAATTTGGGATGATTTGTTGTCTATTCATGTATTCCACAGATGCAGGGTACATCAAGTTGATTATGGAGCTTTAATCCGCTGCTTCTGAGGCTGCTGGGAGAGGTTTCCCTTTCTCTTCTTTGTTCTCACAGCTCCTGGGTCTCAGCTTTGGATTTGGCCCTGCCTCTGCGTGTAGGTCACCGGAGGGCGTCTGTTCTTCGCTCAGACAGGACAGGGTTAAAGGAGCAGCCTCTTCGGGGACTCTGGCTCACTCAGGCCGGGCGGGAGGGAGGGGCACGGAGTGCGGGGCGAGCCTGCAGCGGCAGAGGTCGGCGTGACGTTGCACCAGCCCGAGGCGCGCTGTGCGTTCTCCCAGGGAAGCCGCCCCTGGATCCCGGGACCCCGGCAGTGGCGGGCTGCACAGGCTCCCGGAAGGGCGGTGTGGACAGTGACCTGCGCTCGCTCACAGGCTTCTTGGCGGCGGCAGCAGCAGCCCCAGCGTCTCTCGCCCGTCACTGGGCTCTGCGCTTTCAGTCATGACTCGCGCTCGTCTGTGGAGCCCCTTTAAGCAGCGCTCTTAATCCCCTCTCCTCGCGCACCAGGAAACCAAGAGGGAAGAAAAAGTCTCTTGCCTCTTCGGCAGCTCCAGAGTTTTCCCGGACTCCCTTCCGGCTAGCTGTGGCACATTAGCCCCCTTCAGGCTGAGTTCTCGCCGCCAGCCCCAGTCTTCTCCCTGCGCTCTGACCGAAGCCCGAGCCTCAGCTTCCAGCGCCGCCCGCCCCGGCGGGCGAGCAGACAAGCCTCTCGGGCTGGTGAGTGCCTCTCGGCACCGATCCTCTGTGCGGGAATCTCTCCGCTTTGCCCTACCCAGGTATGTGGGGAGTTTCTTGCCTTTTGGGAGGTCTGGGGTCTTCTGCCAGCGTTCAGTAGGTGTTCTGTAGGAGTTGTTCCACGTGTAGCTGTATTTCTGGTGTATCCGTGGGGAGGAAGGTGATCTCCGCGTCTTACTCTTCCGCCATCTTACCCGGAAGTCCTCTAGCTCACTTCTGCCTCAGTTTTTCTGCTATTGATTCCTTCTAGTGTATTTTTCATTTCAGTTATTGCGTTGTTCATCCCTGTTTGTTCTTTAAATCTTCTAGCTCCTTGTTAAACATTTTTTTGTATCTTCTCAGTCTGTGCCTCCATTCTTTTTCTGAACTTTTTGATCATCTTTACTATCATTACTCTGAATTATTCTTCAGGTAGATTGCCTATCTTCTCTTGATTTAGTTGTTCTTGTGAGTTTTTATCTTTTTCCTTCATTTGCAACATATTTCTCTGTCATCTCATTTTGTCTACCTTTCTGTGTTTGTGGTCTCCTTCCACAGGCTGCAGGATCATAGTTTCTCTTAGTTCTGTTGTCTGCCCCCTGTGGGTGAGGTTGGTCCTGGGGTTTGTGCAGGCTTCCTGGTGGAAGGGACTGGTGCCTGCCCTCTGGTGGGTGGAGCTGGGTTTTGTCTCTCTGGTGGGCAGGGCTGTGCCAAGGGGTGTGTTTTGAGGTAGCTGTGAGCTCAGTATGACTTTAGGCAGCCTGTCAGCTGATGGGTGGAGCTGTATTCCTGTTTTGCTGGTTGTTTGGCCTGAGGCATTCCAGCTCTGGAGCTTGTAGTCTTTTGGGTGGGGCCAGGTCTTGGTGCCAAAAATGGGACCTTGGGAGAGATCATGCTGATCAGTGTTCCCTGGGGCCTCTGCCACCAGTGTCCTTGCCCCCAGAGTGAGCAACTGCTGACCTTTGCCTCCTCAGGAGACCCTCCAAGACCCCTAGTTAGGTCTAGCCCTGGTTCCTATGGAGGTATTGCTTTGTGCTGGGTCCCAGTGCATGTGAAACCTTGTGTGCGCCCTCCAAGAGTGGAGTCTCTGTTTCTCCCAGTCCTGTGGAGCTCCTGCACTCAGGACCCACTGGCCTTCAAAGCCAAATGCTCTGGGTGGGGGCGTTCTTTCTCCCGATGCCTGATCCTCAGACTGTCTTGTAGGGCTATTTTTATGTGGGAACGTTCCTGTATAGCCTAAGTGGTTTTAATATTTTTCGGTGCTAGAGCTGCTTTTAATATGCTTGTCTGCCACCTCTTTCCTCAGTGTATGCTGGCCATTATCCCCTTGGTAAGAGGAGTGACTGATGTTGTGTTGACCTGAGCCTGCACTGGATATTGAACGGGGGCCTCCCTTTGCTCTGAGGTTGTCACTGCCCTGTCAGGGGCAGGGTCTGCTCTCCAGTTGGAGTAGAGGCCCCCGAGATCTGTTTCTGAGCTGTGTTTCTGACCTCTAGTGAGACATAGGCAGGATTGGAGCCCTCTCTCTGGGAGAGAAGCCACTGAGTTTTCCTCCTCCAGAGCTGTTCAACTGTGAGTGTGCTCTGTTGCATCACTTTTTACCTGTTGTGCTAGCTCATAAATTATACTATTGCTGGAATTGCTCTCAGACCCACCTTAACAATGGGTATGCTGGCAATTGGCCCTGGTGTCTTTCAGGCGTTGTTTTCACCAGACTACCAGCACAGATCCACTGCAGTCAGGTCCCAGGACTGCAGTAATTGTGCACCAGGACCTGCTGTGGGAGCTATGGAGGCAGCCCAGATTCTGGCCCAGTCTAGTCCCCATGTGTATGTGCCCACAAACCCACAGTTGCTAAAGCTAGACCCATCTCAGCTGGGGGAGCACTCATTCATTTGGATATTCTGCAGGTGCTGAGTTTACAAAGCCGGCAGCTGGGGTGTAAATCTGCAGTTCCCACAGCTGTGAGGAGAGATTTCAGCTCTTCTTCCTTAGTTGCATGGCCCATGAGGCTCAGCTGTGGTTTCAGCCCCACCTCTGCATGTGGGCCTTCCACCAGTGTCTGTTCCCGAGGCTGCCCCAGAGCCTGCCCAGGTGGGTGGGGTCAGAGGCAGCAACAGGTGGGGCAAATGCCAGCCTGCTGGGGTGGGTGGGGGTGAAGGAGGCAGCTGCAGTGGGTGGGGCATGTGAGCCTGCTTGGGCTGTGGGGGTGGAGGAGGGGGCTGGGGTGAGTGAGCCTGCTCTTGCAGGCGGTGGCCAAGGAGGGTGAGGTGTGCAAGCCTGCTCAGGCAGGAGCCCCTTCTAGTGCCCAGGGAGGCAGGGGCTGGCACGTGGGGAAGGGGGCTGCAATGGCAGCCTGGGCTTCTTCCACAAACATTCCCACTTGTAGAGCTCTGTACTCCCATACCTTCAGCCTCTCTCTTTGCAGCTAACAGCAGTCCCCTCCCTGGGCCTGCTCTCTAAACCCCAGGTTCTAGCACCCAGCCTCTGTCCACACCAGCAGACACATGTCTCAGGCTGGGACATGCAGGGCTGTGGCACCAACCATTCATGTAGGTCTTACTCTGTCCTGCCTGCCACAGACTGGTTGCTGTGCTCTCCTCCAAGCCCCTGAAGCTCCCCTTCTGTCCTAGCTGATCTCTCTACTAGCAAGGGGGCTTCCCTGGGTGTGGGAACCTCTCCTCTTTCAGTTCCCCCCCAGGGGTGCAGGTCGTGTCCTGTTTCCTCTTGTCTTTTTAAAATTCCTTTTGTCCTACCCAGTTGCATGGGGATTGTTCTTGTCCTTTTAGATGTCCGAGGTCCTCTGCTAGTGTTCAGCAGGTACTCTGTCAGAATTGTTCCATTCTTGATGTACTTATGGGGAGAGGTGAACTCCATGTCCTCCTATTCTGCCATCTTGACTCCTCCCCCACTCCTATCTCAGTTTTTGTTTTCTTTTTTAATAGAGGAGCTAAAATTGTTTGATGTTCTTTACCGCCAAAAACAGAAGAGGAGAACTAGGAAGGGAAGGGTATCCTTTTGAGGGGAGGGCAGTGTTCATGCAGAGGTCACATTCCTTTCAATCATGTTCCTATGGGTTTGCGGACATGCAGTGGATTTCCTCAGCTAAAGGCAAAAAGGGCGCCCCATGAAAAGTGTTTATAAAATTTATGCTGTTCCAGGAAGGAAAGGCTAACATCTCCCTCCCAAGTGGATGTCCACTTAGTCATGGAGTTTGCTGACTTGCCCTGGGGAGAGAAGATGAGAATGTCAGGCAGGGAGAAAGAAAGGAAGCAAGGACTAACCCTAGTAAGTTCCACCTGAAGGGTAGGAAAGATGGATGCTACTCATGTCTGCAAGCCTCACAGTTGAAGCTGCTGAGGACAGATGAGAAAGGGTGACTACGTGCTTGTGAGGAGGGATTGATGCAGCTGGGGCAAAGTGGGTGAGTGCATCAGAGGACTACAGTGTGCTACTGCCAGGGGGTTTTGTAGAAAAGATCACTGATGCTCCCAGGGGACCACGTGCTGGGGGAGTTGCTTGAGTTTCTTAGCATTGGTGCATGTTTGGTTCTCTACCCATCCAGGCTACATCACCCGTGATAGCCAACAGAAAGGAGGAGTGCCACAGGAGAATGTAAGGAATGCCATTTCCCATTTTTTTTTTAAAACAACTTCATTTCTACCAGAGAAGAAATCTAAGAGGAAGGAAGATCTAGAGGGTGGTATGAGAGAGAGAGTAGACCACTCCTCTATCAGCTCCAGAGCACTTTGGTGGACCCCAAGTCTTAATTGTGTTGGAAAGAGAGACAGAGGTTTGACTGAAAACACAAGATTTTAAAATAGAGAGACTAAATAATAGAGATTTTAACTGAAAAGCCATTAAGGAAGTCTACTTATCATTGAGAAATAGGGTGGAACAAAGCATAGTTGGTAACAGATATTGGAAAAATAGTGACTTAATTTTTATACAGTAAACAATTAAGTGTTCTCAAATCAGTTGCACTTATAAAGCAAGTGGATGGAAATATTAACTCCTTCTTCTCAGCCCCTTCAGCTTCTATCTGACTGGGGAATTTAGAAATACAAAATACTAAGTCCTCTACACGTAAGCCTGGCCAGCCAACATCACCATTCTCATTTCCTGCCTTGTACACCTTGCGCCAAACCACTCAGTGGCCTTTTGACATCTGAAATCTGCTTAGATGTTCATGTTTTGCATGTGCTCTTTCTCCTGCAGGGAGTACCCTTCCTTCCAATGTCTGTCAGTCAGGCAAATATCCACAGATGCTTCAGTTCTCAGCTTGAGAGTTATATCTTCTCTGCAGCCATCCTGACCTGTTCCCCCCTCCCTCTTTGATACCCATTCTCAGTCAGATATCCTTTCTGGATCCTTCATTAATCCCTCATACGTATTTCCTGTGTGATGCTTACACTGTTATGTGCAGGTGTGTGTTTATATTTCTGTCACTATCAATAGATAATGAGTCCTCTGAAGGAAAAGATCTTATTTGACTTGTTCAGTGTAGTACCTCGCACGGTGCTTGGCATATATATAACATAAGCTTCATAGATATTTGCTAACAGAAAGAAGAGAAAGGGGTAACGTGGGGAGGGAGGGAGGAAGGAAGGAAAGAATTTATGCTCAAAGTGCTCAAAGTGACGAGGGTGCTCGGTTTGCTTTAAGAGAAGGGTCCAGATTATTCTTATCGTCTTACCCTTCCAGGGAGATGGCCCGTTGGAGAGTCACTGAAGGCTGGCGGGTTGTAGTGCTGTGCTGGGAATGACTGCAAGAAAAGAAAGAGAAAACAAACACAGATCATTTATTTAAAATATCTTTGCACATTCTAATAGTCTTATTGTCATGAAAAGAATCAATCTTGGAAGAAATACAGGAGAGATTAAATGACTGTTCTTTGGTGATAAGCAGAATCATCCACCACAGTATAACACTCTACCAGATAAGGGGCTAATATTTCTTTATAATTTGATTTCAACATGTATTATTCAAAAGTAAGCTCTAAATGAAGGGTAGCCATGAAAAGAAATAAATATATTTGGAAGAGGTAATTATTTTCCCCTTGGAATAAGGTAACATAAAGCATAAAAACAAATTTCACTATGATGCAATATATTATTTTTTTAATGCAGAACATTTTTTTCTAACAAAATTTTAAACAGCAATTTGCAAATTGGAGTAGTATTTAATTAGTATAAGTTTATTAGTTTATATCTGCAATACTTATAAAATAACAATAATTCAACTGTTGAATAACACAAAAACTTGAAAAATGGGATTTCCAGTTGCATATCAACATTAGAATTTAAGGTAATTCCATATTTATTTTGGTTGCATGATAAGAAGACTGATTTTATAGATAAGTATTTGCACTAGAAATTATATTGTATATATAGTAGTATCTAATACTTATTGAGTACTTATTGCCTGAGTTACTTTTCTAAGTATATTTTTACATCCTTTATTTCTTACAACTCTATGAGGTATGTACTGTCCCATTTGACAGATGAGGAAATTAAGGTAAGGAAGGTTTAAAACTTGCCCAAATTCATGTGGTAAATACCTGTGCTCAAAATGGTATCTAGACTGATTCTAGTGCCATTCTTCTTAACCATCATATTATATCACCTTCCAAATGGTAACAGTTTTTTTGGCTTTGAAAGAATTTGTCTTGCAATCTCAGAATACTCTTCAATCGGAGATAGAGGGAGGCTCTTTCTTCTGAGATATGCACAATGACAGTCCAAGAGCATATTGTAATGAATTGTGAGTTTCCTATGTATTAAAGTATATAATAAAATGTATTTCAGTGTGTAATTTTAGTTTGTAGTATTAATTTAAAAACTTATTTGTAACATTAGTTATATATACATGTAGTGTGTGAAGGTGTGTATATACAAATATATGTATAGAGAAAAACTTGAGTAAAATATTTGCAGAACATGAGGCAACATCACACAATTCTAAGACTTCTCAGCACATACTTTGAAAACACTGCCATAGCCAAGCAAATAGGCTGCAGATTTTCATTCAGAACTTTTGTTATTATGGGTGAGAGGAGGTGTTTCTCTGTGACTAGCATTTAACTGTGACATGGATGACATTTATCTGAGGTTGAGAGAGCAGACTTTGGGGACTATGGCTAACGCCTAGAGAATGGTCGTCTTCTTCGAATTAAGGATTGTATCCTTTGTTTCCTGGCATCCCTCATAGTGCCGAGCATCCCTTATGTCCACTAAGCGTGTTTTGATTGGCCAACTGAAAGGCAGCATAGCATTGAGGAGCTGGACCATGTAGCCCAGCTGCCTGAGTTCAAATTTCAGCTCTGCCACATAGACCAATGTGACCTTGATTGAGTTTCTTAAAGTTCTCTGTAACAGTACCTTCCTCATAGAGTAGTTATTCAGTGAATACAGTGTTTAGAACAGTGTCTGTCTTACATGGTAAAAGCTACATAAGTGTTAAATAAACTGATATGATTTAGCAGAGTGTGCACTTTGAGATCTTTCTTTAGTACTAAATAAGCATAATTATTTAGATCACTTCAATTAGCCATATAGTCAATGCCACAAGGTGTAGATTTGTGAGTATATTATAACTTTGGTGGTCAATATCAAATTATTAAAATGTTTTCTGTTGTAAAAACAACATTATAAAATTAATAGAAATCAGCCACAGCAATCAATCAGACAAGAAAAAAGAAATAAAAGGTATCCAGATTGGAAGGGAAGAGGAAAAATTGTCATTATATGCAGATGACATGATACTATACAGAGAAAAATCCTAAAGGCACCACCAGAAAACTACTAGAGCTCATCAATGAATTTGGTAAAGTTGCAGGATACAAAATTAATATACAGAAATCTGTTGCATTTCTTTACACTAGCAATGAACTATCAGAAAGGGAAAGTAAAAAAAATCCCCTTTAAAATTGCATAAAAAAATACTTAGGAATAAACCTGACCAAGGAGATGAGACATATGCTGAGACCTATAAAACACTGATAAAGGAAACTGAAGGTGAGGCAAAGAAATGGAAAGATAACCCATGCTCTTGGATTGGAAGAATTCATATTGTTTAAATGGCCATACTACCCAAAGCAATCTACAGATTTAATGTGATCCCCATCAAATTACCCATGACATTTTCCACAGAACTTGAACAAATAACTCTAAAATTTATATGGAACCACAGAAGACCCAGAATTGCCAAAGCAATCCTGAGGAAAAAGAAAAAAGCTGGAGGTATAACCCTCCCAGGCTTCAGACAATACTACAAAGTTACAGTAATAAAAACAGTATGGTGCTGGCACAAAAACAGACATATGGATCAATGGAACAGGACAGAAAACCCAGAAATTAACCCACGCACTTATGGTCAAAATTAATCTACAACAAGAAGGCAAGAATATACAATGGAGAAAAAACAGTCTCTTCAATAAGTGGTGCTGGGTAAACTGGACAGCTACATGTAAAAAAAAATGAAATTAGAACACTCTCTAACACCATACACAAAAATAAACCCCAAATGGATCAAAGACCTAAATGTAAGACTGGATATGTAAAACTCCCAGAAGAGAACACATGCAAAACATTCTCTGACATAAATTGTAGCAATGTTTTCTTAGGTCAGTCTCCCAAAGCAATATAAATAAAAGCAAAAATAAACAAATGGGACCCAGTCAAACTTACAAGCTTTTGCATAGCAAAGGAAACAAAATGAAAAGACAACCTATGGAATGGGAGAATATATTTGCAAATGATGCAACTGACAAGGGATTAATCTCCAAAATACTATGCAGCTCAATGTAAAAAAAAAAAGACCCAATCAGAAAATGGGCAGGAGACCTAAATAGACATTTCTCCAAAGAAGACACATAGACAGTCAACAGGCACATAAAAAGTTGCTCAACATGGCTAATTACTAGAGAAATGCAAATTAAAACTACAGTGAGGTATCATCTCATGCTGGTCAGAACGGCTATCATTAAAAAGTCTACAAATAACAAATGCTGGAGAGGGTGTGGAGAAAAGGGAACACTCCTATACTGTTGGTGAGAATGTAAACTGGTGCAGCCATTATGGAAAACAGTATGGAGGTTCCTCAAAAACTAAAATCTAAAAATAGAGTTGGCATATGATACAGCAGTCCTACTCCTGGTCATATATCTGGAAAAGACGAAAACTGAACTTGAAAAGATACATGTACCCCAGTGTTTATAGCAGCACTATTCACAATAGCCAAGACATGGAAGCAACCAATGTCCATTGGCAGATGAATGGATAAAGATGTGGTGTATATATACACACATATATATATATATACACACACATACACACACACAACACTGGACTATTAATCATAAAAAGAATGAAATAATTCCATTTGCAGCAACATGGATGGACAGAGATTATCATACTAAGTGAAGTAAATCAGAGACAGACAATATGATATCATTTAGATGTGAAATCTAAAATGATACAAATGGACTTATTTACAAAACAGAAAGAGATTAACAAAGAAAAGACTGGTGGTTGCAAGGGGGTGGGGGAGGGATGGATTGGGAGTTTGGGGTTAGCAGATGCAAACTATTGTATATAGAATGGGTAAACAACAAGGTCCTACTGTATAGCACATGGAGCTATATTCAATAGCCTGTGATAAACCATATGGAAAAGAATATAAAAAATGTATATATGTATAACTGAATCACTTTGCTGTACAGCAGAAATTAACACAACATTGTAAATCAACTATACTTCAGTAAAAAAAAAATTCTCTGACATAAATCATAGCAATGTTTTCTTAGGTCACTCCCCACAGGCAATAGAAATAAAAGCAAAAACAAACAAATTGGGACCTAATCAAATTTACAAGCTTTTGCATAGCAAAGGAAACAAAAAGACAACCTAGGGAACAGGAGAAAATATTGCAAATGATGTGACCGACAAGGGTTAATTCCCAAAATATACAAACAGCTCATACAACTCAATAACCAAAAAACCAAACAACCCATCAAAAAATGAGAAGACCTAAATAGACGTCTCCAAAGAAGACACATATTGGCTTGGTTGACAGGCACATGAAAAGATGCTCAACATCGCTAATTATTACAGAAATGCAAATCAAACTACAATGAGGTATCACCTCACACCAGTCAGAATGACCATCATCAAAAAATCTACAAATAATAGGGGCTTCCCTGGTGGCGCAGTGGTTGAGAGTCCGCCTGCCGATGCAGGGGACACGGGTTCGTGCCCCGGTCCGGGAAGATCCCACATGCCGCAGAGTGGCTGGGCCCGTGAGCCATGGCTGCTGAGCCTGCGCGTCCGGAGCCTGTGCTCCGCAACGGGAGAGGCCACAACGGTGAGAGGCCCGCGTACCGCAAAAAAAAAAAAAAAAAAAATCTACAAATAATAAATGCTGGAGAGAGTGTGGGGAAGAAGGAACCCTCCTACACTGTTGGTGAGAATGTAAACTGGTGCAGCCCCTATGGTAAACAGTATGGAGTTCCTTAAGAACCTGAAAATAGAGTTACCATATGATCCAGCAATCCCACTCCCGGGTGTATATCTGGAGAAAACTCTAATTCGAAAAGATAAATGCATTCCAGTGTTGATAGCAGCACTATTTACAATAGCGAAGACATGGAAGCAACCTAAATGTCCATCGACAGATGAATGGATAAAGAAGGTGTGGTATGTATACATAATGGAATATTACTCATCCATATAAAAGGATGAAATAATGCCGTTTGCCACATGAACCTAGAGATTATCATACTAAGTGAAGTAAGTCAGACAGGGAAAGACAAATATCATATGATATCACTTAGATGTGGAATCTAAAAAATACAAATGAACTTATTTACAAAACAGAAACAGATTCACAGACATAGAAAACAAACTTATGGTTACCAAAGGGAAAAGGGGGCAGAGAGGGATAAATTAGGACTTTGGGATTAGCAGATATAAACTACTATACATAAAATAGGTAGACAACAAGGTCCTACTATATTGCACAGGAAAGTATATTCAATATTGTGTAATAAACTAGAATGGAAAAGAATATGAAAAAGAATATATATATATTCACATATACATATATGTAACTGAATCACTTTGTTATAGACCCAAAACTAACACAACATTGTAAATCAACTATACTTCAATTAAAAAATTAAACTTACATTAATGGAAATCAAAATAAGAGAGAGTAAAAAAAATTCACATATAATTCCACTGCGTTGTCTCAGACTTTACAGAATCATCTAATTTAATTATCAGAGCTGTCCTATAAGGAAGGTATGAGAATCCCCATTTTATATTTAAGAAAACACAAAGAACTTAAATAACATGTCAGAAAACAACAGCTTGCAAATATGGAGCCAGAATTCAAACTAAAGCCCCTCTTGTTGCCAAGTGTATGTACTTTAAACTCTATGCTACTGCTTCTCTGTATTTCCACATGTGTTTCATATCATTTTATATATACACAGACCATATATAACTTCATATCTGCATTCCTCCCCCCCCTTACATTATAATTTAATCACTCCTGGTAAGGTTTCCATAATTATTATTTTGGTGTTATATAATGTTACTTACTCTGAAGATGTAATTTATTTAATCATGCTTTTACAAATGGATATTTGGGTTATTTCTGTTGTTTTAATATTATAAACAATGCTGCAATGAACATAGTGATATCAATTACTTTTTTTTACTTGACAATTTCCTTTGAATATATTCCCCCAAATGGAAACATTTATTTGGTTATGTTTTATGACTTATGTTATTAATTACTTTTCAAAAGTTTCTACCATTTTATTGCTTCTAAAAACATATGTATATGTGCCAGTTTCACCACAATCTTATAAGCCCTGCTATTATAATTTAAAAAAAATTGATAATAGGTACAAAATGATGCCTCAGATTTATGAGTATTTCTTTATTTATGAGAATGACCTTTTTTTTTTCTATATACTTATTTGCTAATTGTATTTTTTTGTTTAAACTATTCAAGCTTTTCCTTTACCATTTATCTTCCACTGGTTTAGAGAGTACTAACATTTCTTGGGTAAAGATCAATGATGCTTACTAAGCAAGATTAATGAGTAACTGGAATCACTGATAGCTTCCTCACCAATAACCTGGCCCATATAATGAAAACAAAGAAATATTCAGTAATCTCACTTACCACTACCTTAAACTAATTACTTTAATATTCTGCCCCAAATTATTCCAAAAATGTCCCTTTAAAGTTTAGTGACACCTAGATTAAGTGCAAAAGGTACCATGAAGTGCTCATAGAAATTGACTCCTTTTGTGTTCCTCACACAAAGTCCGCCAGTTTCTCCTAGCATGTAAATCTGGAAGAAACAGAGCTTTTTTACACATGTAATTACCCTTTTACTCTACTATGACATATATGGTGAATTACCTGACAGTCAAGACCTACAGATGCAAGGGAATTTTTGTTATACCCTGATAGTAACATTTAAGCAGTAATTGCAGTCAGTATTAGAAGCTACATGATAGTGATAGTAAGTGGTATTTAAAAAAAAAAAATCAAATATCTTCCCCTTAGGACCAAGTAGGTTTCATCCTTTCTGTATCATTGGCTACATACATGGCATGCTGCTAGTTCTACCATGACTAAGAAATTATAGGTGACAACTGCCTGGCTCTCTCACCTCTTGAGGCAGAGAGGCCAGCCAGATGGAATTCTGAGAAGTGTAGTGGAAAGAACCAAGGAAGGAAAGCACAGCTAAAACTGAAAGCTTTCAAAAGCTAAAAGAATTGTTGTAAAGCCAAACCAGCTTTACAGCAAATGTTAAAGGAACTTCTCTGGGCAAGAAAGAAAAGGCCACAACTAGAAACAAGAAAAGTACAGAAGGAAAGAGCTCACTGGTAAAGGCAAACGTACAGTAAACGTAGGAAATCATCCACACACAAAGCTAGTAGGGAGGTTAAAAGAGAAAAGTAGTACAGTCATCTGTATCCACAATAAGTGGTTAAAGGATACACAAAACAATTAGATGTAAAGTATGGTATCAAAAACAGTGTGAGGGGAGGAGAGTACAAATCAAGGGTGTTTAAAATGCATTTGAAATGAAGAGATCAGCAATTGAAAACAGCCGCATATATATACAGACCACTATAAAAAAAAAACAAACTCATGGTAATGGCAAACCAGAAATCTATAATAGATACAAACAAAAAAGAAAAAGGAATCCAAGGATAACACTAAAGATAGTCATCAAACCATAAGAGAACAAAAGAAAAAAAAAGATGTACAAAAAGAAATACAAAAGAATTAATAAAATGACAATAAGAACATACATATTAGTGATTACCTTAAATGTAAATGGACTAAATGTACCAACCAAAAGACACAGAGTGGCCGAATGGCTACAAAAACAAGACCTTTATATATGCCAAGGACAAGAGATTCACTTTATTTATTTATTTAGAGATTCACCTTAGATCTAGAGAGACATACAGACTGAAAGTGAGGGGATGGAAAAAGATATTCCATGCAAATGGAAATAAAGCTGGAGTAGCAATACTTTTATATTAGACAAAATAAACTTTAAAGACTGTTACAAGAGACAAAGAAGGACACTACATAATGATCAAGGGATCAATCCAAGAAGATATAACAATTGAAAATATATGTGCACCCAACATAGGAGCACCTCAACACATAAGGCAAATGCTAACAGCTATAAAAGAGAAAATTGACAGTAACACAATAATAGTGGGGGACTTTAACACCCCACTTACATCAATGGATGGATCATTCAGGTAGAAAATCAATAAGGAAACATAGGCCTTAACTAACATTAGACTATGAGGACTTAATTGATATTTATAGAGCATTCAACCTGAAAGCAGCTGAATACACATTCTTTTCAAGTGCACATGGAATATTCTCCAGGATAGATCACATGCTAGACCACAAACAAGGCTCAATAAATTTAAGAAAACTGAAATCATGTCAAGCATCTTTTCCAACCACATGCTATGAGACGAGAAATCAACTACAAGAAAAAAACTGCAAAAAACACAAACACATGGAGGCTAAACAATGTTACTAAACAACCAATGGATCACTGAAGAAATCAAAGAGGAAATAAAAAAACACGTAGAGACAAATGACAACAAAAACACTGTGATCCAAAACCTATGGACATAGCAAAACCAGTTCTAAGAGGGATGTTTAGAGCAATACAAGCTTACCTCGGGAAACAATAAAAATCTCAAAGAGCTTAACTTTACACCTAAAGCAACTACAGAAAGAAGAAGAAACAAAATCCCAAGTTAGTAGAAGGAAAGAAATCATAAAGATCAGAGCAGAAAGAAATGAAATAGAAACAACAAGAGCAAAGATCAATAAAACTAAAAGCTGGTTCTTTGAGAAGATAAACAAAATTGATAAACCATTAGCCAGACTCATCAAGAAAAAGAGGGAGAGGACTCAAATCAATAAAATTAGAAATGAAAGAGAAGTTACAACAGATGCTGAAGAAGTACAAAACATCTTAAGAGACTACTACCAGCAGCTCTATGTCAATAAAATGGACAACCTGGAAGAAATGGACAAATTCTTAGAAAGGTATAACCTTCCAAGATTGAACCAGGAAGAAATAGAAAATATGAACAGACCAATCACAAGTAATGAAATTGAAACTGTGATTAAAAATCTTCCAACAAACAAAAGTCCAGGACCAGATGGCTTCACAGGTGAATTCTATCAAACATTTAGAAGAGAGTTACCACCCATCCTTCTCAAACTCTTCCAAACAACTGCAGAGGAAGGAATACTCCCAAACTCATTCTATGAGGCCACCATCA
This sequence comes from Hyperoodon ampullatus, assembly GCF_949752795.1. Taxonomy (NCBI): domain Eukaryota; kingdom Metazoa; phylum Chordata; class Mammalia; order Artiodactyla; family Ziphiidae; genus Hyperoodon; species Hyperoodon ampullatus. The sequence continues at coordinate 49,555,965 of NC_136920.1, read as the reverse complement.
CCCTGACACCAAAACCAGACAAAGAAACTACAAAAAAAAGAAAATTACAGACCAATATCACTGATGAATATAGATGCAAAAATCCTCCACAAAATACTAGCAGACAGAATCCAACAATACATTAAAAGGATCATGCACCATGTTCAAGTGGGATTTATCCCAGGGATGCAAGGATTCTTCAATACATGCAAATCAATCAATGTGATATACCAGATTAACAAACTGAAGGAGAAAAACCATATGATCATCTCAATAGATGCAGAAAAAGCTTTTGACAAAATTCAACACCCATTTATGATAAAAACTCTCCAGAACGTGGGCATAGAGGGAACCTACCTCAACATAATAAAGGCCATATATGACAAACCCACAGCAAACATCATTCTGAATGGTGAAAAACTGATAGTATTTCCTCTAAGATTAGGAATAAAACAAGGATGTCCACTCTCGCCACTATTATTCAACATAGTTTTGGAAGTCTTAGCCACGGCAATCAGAGAAGAAAAGGAAATAAAAGGAATACAAATTGGAAAAGAAGAAGTAAAATTGTCACTGTTTGCAGATGACATGATACTATACATAGAGAATCCTAAAGATGCCACCAGAAAACTACTAGAGCTAATCAATGAATTTGGTAAAGCTGCAGGATACAAAATTAATGCACAGAAATCTCTTGCATTCCTATATACTAATGATGAAAAATCTGAAAGAGAAATTAAGGAAACACTCCCATTTATCACTGCAACAGAGAGAATAAAATACCTAGGAATAAACCTACCTAGGGAGACAAAAGACCTGTATGCAGAAAACTATAAGACACTGAAGAAAGAAATTAAAGATGATACAGATGGAGAGATGTACCATGTTCTTGGATTGGAAGAATCAATATTGTGAAAATGACTATACTACTCAAAGCAATCTAAAGATTCATTGCAATCCCTATCAAATTACCAATGGCATTTTTTTTACAGAACTAGAACAAAAAATCTTAAAATTTGTATGGAGACACAAAAGACCCCGAATAGCCAAAGCAGTCTTGAGGGAAAAAAACAGAGCTGGAGGAATCAGACTCCCTGACTTCAGACTATATTACAAAGCTCCAGTAATCAAGACAATATGGTACTGGCACAAAAACAGAAATATAGATCAATGGAACAGGATAGAAAGCACAGAGATAAACCCATGCACCTATGGTCAACTAATCTATGACAAAGGAGGCAAGGATATACAATGGAGAAAAGACAGTCTCTTCAATAAGTGTTGCTGGGAAAACTGGACAGTTACATGTAAAAGAATGAATTTAGAACACTCCCTAACACCACACACAAAAATAAACTCAAAATGGATTAGAGACCTAAATGTAAGACTGGACACTATAAAACTCTTAGAGGAAAGCATAGGAAGAACACTCTTTGACATAAATCACAGCAAGATCTTTTTTGATCCACCTCCTAGAATAATGGAAATAAAAACAAAAATAAACAAATGGGACCTAATGAAACTTAAAAGCTTTTGCAAAGCAAAGGAAACTACAAACAAGACGAAAAGACAACCCTCAGAATAGGAGAAAATATTTGCAAATGAACCAACGGACAAAGGATTAATCTCCAAAATATATAAACAGCTCATGCAGCTCCGCCTTAAAGAAACAAACAACCCAATCAAAAAATGGTCAGAAGACCTAAATAGACATTTCTCCAAAGACATACAGATGGCCAAGAAGCACATGAAAAGCTGCTCAACATCGCTAATGATTAGAGAAATGCAAATCAAAACTACAATGAGGTATCACCTCACAGCAGGTAGAATGGGCATCATCAGAAAATCTACAAACAACAAATGCTGGAAAGGGTGCAGAGAAAAGGATCCCTCTTGCACTGTCGGTGGGAATGTAAATTGATACAGCCACTATGGAGAACAGTATGGAGGTTCCTTAAAAAACTAAAAATAGAATTACCATATGATCCAGCAATCCCACTACTGGGCATATACCCAGAGAAAACCATAAATCAAAAAGATACATGCACCCCAGTATTTATTGCAGCACTATTTACAATAGCCGGGTCATGGAAGCAACCTAAATGCCTATCAACAGACGAATGGATAAAGAAGATGTGGTACATATACACATTGGAATATTACTCAGCCATAAAAGGGAATGAAATTGGGTCATTTGTAGAGACGTGGATGGATCTAGAGACTGTCATACAGAGTGAAGTAAGTCAGAAACAGAAAAACAAATATCGTATATTAATGCATATATGTGGAACCTAAGAAAATGGTACAGATGAACTGGTTTGCAGGGCAGAAATAGAGACACAGATATAGAGAACAAACGTATGGACACCAAGGGGGGGAAAGTGGCGGGGGGTGGTGGTGGGATGAATTGGGAGGTTGGGATTGACATATATATACTAATATGTATAAAATGGATAACTAATAAGAACCTGCTGTATAGAAAATAAATAAAATTCTAAAATTAAAAAAATAAATAGAGACTAAAAAATAATTAGAAAAGATCAATGAGAGTAAAAGCTGATTCTTTGAAAACATAAATGAAATTGATAAACCTTTAGCCAGACTCATCAAGAAAAAAGGGGAGAGGGTCCAAGTCAATAAAATCAGAAATGAAAAAGGAGAAATTACAAGTGACACCACAGAAATAAAAAGGATCACAAGAGACTACTACAAGCAACTATACACCAATAATATGGACAACCTAGAAGAAATGAAGAAATTCTTAGAAAGGTACCATCTTTCAAGACTGAACCAGGAGGAAACAGGAAATATGAACAGACCAATTACCAGAAATGATATTGAATCAATAATTTAAAAGTTCTTAACACACAAAAGTCCAGAACCAGAAGGCTTCACAGGTCAATTCTATCAAACATTTAGAGAAGAGTTAACACATCCTTCTGAAACTCTTCCAAAAAATTGCAGAGGAATGAATACTCCCAAACTCATTCTACGAGGTCACTGTCACCCTGATACCAAAACCAGAAAAGATACCACAAAAGAAAATTACAGGCCAATATCACTGATGAACATAGATGCAGAAATTGTCGACAAAATACTAGCAAACCGAATCCAACAATACACTAAAAGGAGCATACGCCATGACCAAGTGGGATTTATCCTAGGGATGCAAGGATAATTCAGTATCCTCAAATCAGTCAGTGTGATACACCACATTAACAAATTAAAGAATAAAAACAATATGGTCATCTCAATAGATGCAGAAAAAGCTTTGGACAAAATTCAACACCCATTTATGATAAAAACTCTTCAAAAAGTGGGTATAGATGGACCATACCTCAACATAATAAAGGCTATATATGACAGACCCACAGCTAACATCATAATGGTGAAAAGGTGAAATGATTATATAAAAATATATTTAAAAAAACATTCAAAAAAATGGGCAGAAGATCTAAATAGACATTTCTCCAAAGAAGACACATAGATGTCCAACAGGCACATGAAAAGATGCTCAACATGGCTAATTATTACCGAAATGCAAATCAAAACTACAATGAGGTACCAACCTCACATTGGTCATGAAAAAGTCTATAAACAATAAATGCTGGAGAGGGTGTGGAGAAAAGGGAACCCTCCTACACTGTTGGTGATAATATAAACTGGTGCATCCACTATGGAAAACAGTATGGAGGTTCCTTAAAAAACTAAAAATAGAGTTGCCATATGACCCATCAATCCCACTCCTGGTCCTATATCTGGAAAAGCCAAAACTCTAATTGGAAAAGATACACGCACCCCAGTGTTCACAGCAGCACTATTTACAATAGCCAAGACATGGAAGCAACCTAAATGTCCATCGACAGATGAATGGATAAAGAAGATGTGGTATGTATACATAATGGAATATTACTCATCCATATAAAAGGATGAAATAATGCCGTTTGCCACATGAACCTAGAGATTATCATACTAAGTGAAGTAAGTCAGACAGGGAAAGACAAATATCATATGATATCACTTAGATGTGGAATCTAAAAAATACAAATGAACTTATTTACAAAACAGAAACAGATTCACAGACATAGAAAACAAACTTATGGTTACCAAAGGGAAAACGGGGTGGAGAGGGATAAATTGGAAGTTTCGGATAGGCAGATATAAACTACTATACATAAAATAGATAAACAACAAGGTCCTACTATATTGCACAGGGAAGTATATTCAATATTGTGTAATAAACTATAATGGAAAAGAGTATGAAAAAGTGTATTTATATATATACATATATATATATATATATACACACACACACACATATATATGTAACTGAAGTACTCTGTTGTAGACCCAAAACTAACACAACATTGTAAATCAACTATACTTCAATTAAAAATAGTATATAATATATATATTTTTAAATTAAAACAAAACACAACAACAACAAAACCCTTAAAGCTTTCAGCATTGGAGGGCTAAGTGCTTGGAATGTTCTTTGTCTGAAAAAAACCACAAACCTACCCACAAATGGCCATTCTCCTCATTGTGTCTATCATTTTTCTATACAGTGTCAAACACCTCTTCTGTGAAGCTTTCTATGATATGCCTACCTACCTCCCCAGTGCAGCTGCCATGCTCTCTGTGCCCCACCCAAGCTTCCCACACATCCAGAATAGCACCCATGGCTGAGAATCACCACCACTTATTACACATGCCTGTTTTTCCTATTATATTGTGTGTGCTTTCAGAGCAAGGAGTAGGGCTTATTCATCTGTACATTCTCAGCCCAGGGCTGGCCCATAGAAGATTCTTCATAAATATCTTTTTGAATGAAGAATACCAAGGATTGAGTTCCATCTATCTGTAAGGCTGATGCTTTATCTCCTTTGAACTATCTAACAACATTGAGAACTAGATATTATGCCCATTTTTGAGAGAAAGTAAATCAAGTCTCAAGGTCACACAGGTAGTAGGTAGCAAAAGTAGAAAACAGGTTTGTCAGCTCCATAGTGCTCCATAGTCTCCTCTAAGACAAACCATGTTACCTTTCAGAAAAGTGAAATCAAAGCTCTGTGATTAGTCCATGCAGATGACCCAACACATTGTGTTAGGAACCATTATACTAAACTCATACTAAAGATCATTGATAGTATTTTTTTGCATAAAATACTACCCATTATTTTCACCATGTATACCCAACTTGCATGCCAGTGGCTTTCGAAGATCATTTTAAAGATGAAGATCATTTAACAGAGGGACTTCTCTGCCCTATCCACACCACCTCATTAGTGAGCCCAGGACATTTATGAGGATTTAAGTGATAACACATGGTGGGTCAGTAGGGTGAGAATGAGGAAGGCTTAATATCATGTCACAGCACTGATGCTGGGGGAAGAAGTCCCTGTCACCTGGTAGGAAACCTGTGGCTTGACTGAGGTGCCAAATAAGGGGACTGTGAGGTAAATCTTACCAAAACTTTTTAAGACTAAGAAAAAGATAATAGTTCTATTGCCTTTCTAAATCATGTTGTCATTGAATAAAATTGAGCCAGAAAATAGTAGGGTCTCTTTTCTGAGAATTGTATGATTTTCCAGTGAAAGACTCCTTAGCTGTTCCCTAAGAAAATGGCAGTTGAATGGAGCTGAAAAATGCATTCCTATTGCTGCGTAAAATTAAAAACAATTTGAGCATCTGAATTGAAATTGTTTTGTAACACATGGAACACCTAGCTGGTGGTGATAAATGGCTTTTTAATTTTCTCCTCTGAAGCAATGAGAGGCAAGATAAGTGGTCTTTCCAAAATGTTGTAATATTAAAACTATGTTATTTTAATGGAGAGCACAAAGTTTTTTGTGTCTTTAATTAACAAACTGGTAAACTTATTTAATGTGACTTGTAAGGTCCCATCCATCATTTTCTGCTTTCTTAATATTATTTTCTTCTCTTTTTTTTAGTCTACTTTCCCTTCCTTCATTTACTTGCATTAAATTGCCACTATTCTTAAAAATAAGAATATAGGGCTTCCCTGGTGGCGCAGTGGTTGGGAGTCCGCCTGCCGATGCAGGGGACATGGGTTCGTGTCCCGGTCCGGGAGGATCCCACATGCCGCGGAGCGGCTGGGCCCGTGAGCCATGGCCACTGAGCCTGCGCGTCCGGAGCCTGTGCTCCGCAACGGGAGAGGCCACAACAGTGAGAGGCCCGCGTACCGCAAAAAAAAAAAAAAGAATATATCTTCTTGGTTATCCTACCACTGTCTCAAATGCAACATAATCAAAGCACCATCACCTTCCTCCATAAAGCTCGATTATTCCTCCTGTTGCTTCACTGATACTTAACATGAGGTGGTTTTATCATTATTTATATGTTCTGTTTACATCTAACAAATGTTAATTGGGCACTTACTCCACACCAAGGATTGTGTTAGGTGCTTGGGATGATTTTTTGATTCCTTAATACTGTAGTCCTCAATAAATACTGATAAATAAAGAAGATGGTGAAATCAAATAAACCACTTGGCTTCTTTTCATATGGATAACATTTTACAATACATCTCCAGGTATAGTTGATAGACAAAGCATATAAGCTGGAACTGAACAGGTGTATAAGTATTTTAAATGTTGGAGAAGGGAAAGACTTTCTGAGAAGCAAGGAGAGCATGTTCAAGGTCATGGAGGGCCAAAGTATGTGTTGTGCTCTGGGAACCTGGAGTGGTTTGGCTTAACCAGAGCAGAGTGGCCATGGATGAGGCCTGGAACCTGGCTGGGGGTGGATCATGAGGGGCAATGAGGTCTGGACTTTATTCTGATGGTAGTGGTAAGCTCTCCAAGGTTATTAAGCAGGGGTATGAAGGGGTCAGAATAATATCTATGACTCAGAAGGGTAAGGTTGAAAACACTCTGAAAAGTGGAAGAAAGAGGAGGAAATCTACAGGCAGGGAGACTAAAGGGAAATCATCATAGTAGAGAAAACTAATAAATGCCTAAACTTTGATAATGGCAATTGGAATTAAAAACCAGGGATACATTGAACACATTTGGAAGTAAAATATCCAAGAATGAATAAGAGGAGGTTATAGAGAGGGCACATTGATCTCTAGAATTGATCCTAGTGATCTGGATGGGCGGGCATTTCTTCTGAAAGTTAACATCTCCTAGAGAGAAGGGGCTTGTCCTTCCCAGGGTATAGGAGTAGTTGTGCCCTCTTCATGAACTTCCAAATGAACCTTCAAAAGTAGATTGACTTTGGTGTTAGAAGGAGGGTGGTGGTGAGAATGAATTGAGTTCTACCATTGATTGAGAGGATGAGCACACTGTTAACAGAATCAAATAGTATTGTGTGTATAAGAAAGTACATGTGTGGATAGGAAAATATAATTGAGTTTGGTTTTGTACAAGATTAGCTTGATGTGCCTATTTACACGTGTGGGAGATAAGATTTGCAATGGAACAACCAAAATTACTGGAAAATTCTTCCTTCTCTTGGTGTAACACCTACTTACCCATAATTGGCACTGAATTACTGAGATATTCCTTGCATCTTCTCCTCCTTCAAATAAACATTTTTGGTTTTTTATGAGATGGTTTCAAGATTACTAGCCATCTTTGCGTGTATACTCTTAATTTTTCCTTCTGATTTCTACTTAAACTGCAGAACCTAGAAATGAATTCAGAGTTCCAGATGTGCTTAGGCCAGGGCTAAGTGCCACTAGATGCTGACTTTCTTCCACCTGGATTCCATACGCCTGCCAGAGCAGGCTAAGATACCATGAACTTTAAAAATTTGCTAAACTGAATGGAAAAAGGAATATAAGGCTTAGTTCCTATCTTCTAGGAGTTCACGTGTATTCTGGGACTGACAGTAACAGTACATAAAAATTAAAAAAAATTAAAAGCCATGAAGAGGATAAAATCACATTCTACAAACAGTGGTGTAATTGTAGATACACTGATTCTCAAAAATTAACTTGCTGATAAAATTTTATAAATAAATAAACATATAAACAAACATGAAAAAATTTGCTAAATTGTATTGATAAATTTAGGGTCAACTTCTCATATATTTGTAACACGATAGATTTGATTCAAAATCAAATCTATCATGTACTTGTATATTGGGTTTTGGGAAACTCAATATAGTTATTAATATCCATCCCACCCTTGTCAAATTTAATGGTATTGATTATGATATATTTTTATAGTTTGTTAAGCTAGCATGAGATGATCAATTTAACTCGGTTAATGTTTATTAAGCATCTAAGATGTGCCAGCCATTATAGGACTTCACTCTTTCATCTAGTTTCGTATCATCTTTGAATATAAGATGACTTTTATATTTTCATGCAAACTATTAATTACAAATAGAGACAAGGACTGTGCATTGTGGCAAATCATCACAGATCTTCCTCCAGCGTAATAGTTAGTCCACAAGTTTCATGTTTAAGCTCTTTTAATTAGCATCTTTCTGGAAATTAACCAGTCCTCAAGCTGACCAATGTCCATAGCAGGTGGAATGCTCATGACCCTTATATTTCCATTCCTTCCATGTACTTGTATTCTTACTAAGGATCAGTTGTAATTGTTCTCAAATCTGTTTATTCCTATTGTACTCATTTTTATATTCATGCAGTTTAATTAAATGTTACAAAAATAAAATACGAGTGGGTGAAAAAGAATTGTTTCTATCAAGAGTAAGTTTTATTGATCTAGAAAGACTTAATACTCACATGTAGTTAAAAAACTTTGCTGCCAAATTAGATGTGAGAGAAAAAACGGTAAAGGTCAGAAAATAATTATAAATTGAGAATTTTTCACATAGTTTACTTTTGATTCTCATGCTAATTTAAAGAAATCCAAACTGGAAGGCACGGATGATGGATTAAGGTATGTAAGAAAAATAAAGTAGGACTTCATAAAAAAAATGGGCCTCAGGTTTCAGGTCTTTTGAATCAATTTGGTGTGCCAAACATTTTAAAGCAATTAACAGACAAGTCAGATGTTGGGAAGTAACATCATAAAAACTCTGGCCAGAGACTGACAATGCTAAAGAAAATCTTGACCCTCACATATAAAAAAATGATGAAGAACAAAATTTGTTAACTCATCTCAGACAAATCAAAAGTTCTGATAATTTATAGCAAAACAATGTATGACATTGGATTAATGACGATGATTTGTTGAAAGTTGAAATTGTGGACAAAAATCATGCATTCCAGGACAAACAGATGGATCTAAATATGAAGAAAAATACTGGATTAAGTTCAGGGCCCTAAATTACTCATGCCATAGCCAGAGAAGCTAGAAATGTGGTTTTACTTTATGCTGAACAGGTTCAATCAACAGTCAGTAATAACATGGTGACTCAGAAAAATTGGAGGGGCCTTATTGGAGATATTCCATTTCTTTTTTTAAATACCGTCAAACCACTGGTTTTATTTTGCCACCATACAGTTATATTTTTAAAAGTTAAGGTGAAATAATTCATGCATGCAAGTATTTTTTCCCCCTAAATGATGACTATTGTATTCAATATTTTGACTAACAAATAAAAAACTGGTTCTGGTTTTGTGGGTTACAAGAAGTTCTACTGTATGAATGTCTAGCAGATTATCACCCAGATATTTGTTCTCTCCTTATCCTTAAAGAGTATCACGGGAGACCTTAGAGTCTTCTTAAAGAGGAGACATAGACTACATTTCATGGTCAGAATGTGGTTAAGGTGAAATTAGAACACAGAGTCAACTCCTAGCCCATGGTTTTCTCTGTCCTGTGCCACTGGGATTTCTTCATATTCTTCTCTGTGGCAACAGTTCAGTGATGAACATGGTAGCCAAAATATTGGCCATTAAAAAAAATCCTGCTCATCACTGTTAAGTAGCTGGAAGACTCTGAAGGTGCACTTCAAATGCTGATTCAATCTCCATGCCAAATTCTTTGCTTAAAGCAAGAATGAGAAGTCCCAGTATTTTGTCCTCTGGACTGAACCAAATGGTGTATGACTGGTCTTAAAACCTGAAACATCAGGAGCAAAATGTAGTGTTTTAATACAGCAGGCATATTCCTGCCTTTATTCATTTTTTTTAGATGGCTGACTGACAATACATCACTTTGCTTTTGTAGTATACAAGCTGCATCTCAGGAGGTAATGTATGAACATGTATCTAAAAGCTCCTTTCCATGCAGGTTATTTTTCACAAGGAAAGTGAAACATTGAATATACAATAGCTTAAATCAAGTGTCAGATAGCTCCATGAATGCAGCTACTTCAAAAAGGAAAACCGAGTTTAGTTAGGAATTTTACATAAAATATTGATGAATACTACAGAATGCACCAACAATTAGAGAATTAGAAATGGGAAGGTTTTTGTATACCAGTTGGGATTTTAGGCATTTAATTAATATGACCCTGGATATCCCTTTATTTCACACAGGAAGCAAATTTTTCAGGATAACACCGTCTGGTTTTTAGTCTTTGACAATATCTGGGAAGGAAAGTTGTGTGAAAAAAACGGCAGAATTCTAGAAATGAGAAATGTGGGTTCTCTTACGAGCTCAATAGCCTTAGATAGGTCACTTCACTTGCCTTGTTTTGATTTTTGCTTCAATTTGAATAGGGAACAATTGTTCCTGCCCTCCCCATCTACTTTAGTGGGTATAGATGGGAAACAGTACTGTGATGGGAAAGGAGCATGGGCTTGGGAGTCAATGGCCTTGGGTTAGGGATTTCTTACTCTTCTTAATTAGGTACTCGTGAACCTCAGAATGAACACTCTCATCCCCAATCCTGTCATCAGTATAATGTAGATAATAGTGCCTTCTCACAGACTGTTCTGAGGGGGAAAATAAAGCTATGTATGAGAAAGAAATTTTGTAAAGTGTGAAGTATGGGAAATAGTAAGTGGAAATTACTTTCTAGGGAGGTAGTGCAATTTGGTCATAAGATGTCTGAACATAGAGACCTGAACCTGAACTAACCACTGGGCACAAGGAAGGAAAATAGGGCTTGAGCTAAAAAACATCAGGAAATGGAATTACAGGATTTGGCAATTGCATGTGGTGGGTGAGTAAGGAGTCTAGGACAACTTCCATGTTTCTGGTTGAAGGGATTGGGTCAATGCTGGTACTTCATACTGAGAAAAGAGTGTGAGAATAATAATAGATTTGGGGAGAATATAATTATTTTGATATACATGGTGAGTTTGGGGAACCCTTATGACATTAAGGTACAGATATCTCATAAGATAGATTTTGTAGCCTGATCTCAATAGACTATTCTGGTATGAAAAAATCCATTTTGGAGTCAACATAGTATATATAAGTGCATTGGAAAGCATGAGTATTCCTAAAGCGATTGTGATGAAAAGAACTGAAAGCTGAGATGGAGACCTGGAGATAACCAACATTATAAGATGTGTAGAAGAAGATAAACCTAGAAAAAAGAATAAGAAAAAAATGAGTGGAGAAATAGGAGGAAAACCAAGAGAATATGAGGTAATGTCAGCTAACAATGGGAGCAGAGAGATAGTTTCAAGAAAGAGAGTTTGGTCAACAATTTCCAAAGACTTCAGAGTTTACAACAGAGGGAAAACTGGTCATTGGAGTTTGAATTCAATATTCTGTAGGCAAAGAGGAGGTCATGAACAATTTTAAGCAATATTAAAACACAGCCACTTCTGCAGTTTAGAGAGAGCCTTCTATGATCCCCAGCTACATAAAACAGTTAGAGAAGAGATAGAGAAAGCCAAGAAGCTGTAAGAGGAAGCTTGTCTTAAGAAGACTAGGTATGAATACCAAAGCTTTCTGTCATAGCATTACCAGGGGCCAGTCCTCAGAAACCCTTTCTGTAGAGCAGATAGAATAATCACCTTTCCCCTGGCAAACCAGTGTAGGCACCAAGGCAACGAATGGAAACTCTTGCCTCCTATCATACTGTTGTGTTCTATTTTCAATGAAGAATTGTTCTTATTCTATCATTTATTTTCTATATTGATTTTCATGCAGACAGCTGGAACATCCAAATAAATATGGGCCACTTGGTTGGTAGAAAATATTAGTTTGTATGTATTAGTGTTGTGGAAAAGCTCCACATGTTTAGTGAAAGGGAAATTGTTTTACTTGACATCTGTAGTCTGAATCTTCCACACAATGGTTACCATAGAGAAGTCATCACCATCACTGCACTAACAAGTGACATGCATAAAAGGCCAGTTGTTCGTTTCCCTCCGCTCTTCACTATTCACACCCCCAAAGTAGGAATTGTTTCCTTCTCTGGTATTTTCCCTTGGTTGAATATGTTCAAGGTAGCCATGAGGTTATTTGTTGAGCTAACCTTCTACATATTACCAGAATTCTAGTATTGAAGAGATGAAAATTGGGACATAAAACCCAACATGATGAAGTACAATGCTTTCTAAATCTCTTAATGTGGATTTTTAATTCAGTCCAGTGAAGTGAAACCAGACCCCAGCAGCAAACCCTTTCTTTTTAAATAAATTCTTGGTTTCCTTGGGGATTAATTTTCCAACACAAAGCAACTCTTTTAAAAAAGTTTTTGGGGCTATGAACAGCTTGATAATATTTAGTATTCATAGTCATTTGACAGTCAACATAAGAAAAATATCAAATGTAAAATACCAATGTTAGGAAAGTATCAAAACACTAAAATGCTTTGTCTTTGTATCCTAACAACAAGCTTGCAAATAAAGAAGACTGAATTTCCTCATTAATGAAAAATGATTACCCCTTAGCAACTAAATCAGGTGTAAGTTACAACTCCATGAAGATTCAAGTGAAAGGACTTGAAAGGGCATAAGGGTAAAAACTGTGAATCTATAATAGCTTTCTTTTTCACATTTCTTAAGATTTACAACGAATTTTAAAAATCATCTCTTTTTAAGATGCCAAAAATTTTAGTATAGTTCATTAACATATTAGAAGGCTCAGACATCGACTCTCCATACTTTGATTTCCCAGTCGCCTTATCTGCCAGTACCCAGTCATTAACACCCACAATATGCAACGTACTGTGGTTGATGTAATGAAGAAAACAATAAAGGCTAAAACAAGGGCTATGATCTTCAAGCATTTACAATGTAATTCGGGAGAAAGGACCTCCATGCACTCACTTGATCATTCCAATTCATTCCCTTTCATTCTTCCTTTTGGTAAACAACAGCATTGCCGGTTGTTAAGTCCAAAAATCTAGGCATTTTCACTGATTCTTCACTTCCCATCTTATTCCACAAACAATTTATTAACAAGCTCTTTTGCTTCTCCAGTGCTACCACCCTAATGGAGAAACACCTTTCTTGGTATACTTTCACAGCAGCCTCCCAACTAGTTTTCTTCCTGTCCTTCTAGTCACTTCTCACAATGGCCTGAGAACAGCTTGTTTTAAAGCATGAAATCAGATCATCTTGTCCTCTGCTTACAGAAAACTTTGCAAAGACTTCCCATCACAGTTAGAATAAAATTCACAGTCACTTCCAGGGCTGTAATATCCTGTGGTCGCTGTCCACCTTTTGGTGTCCATGGCTCACCACTCTGACAATCACTCCCCAAGACTCAGCCACCCTGGCCTTCTTCCTGACTCTCAGATATTCTCACTAGCTCCTCTCTAAGGGCACCTTCATTAACTGCTTGCTTTGTGTCTAGGTCTCCTCCTGGATACCTCCCTCTCAGTCAGGTCTTAACTAAAACGTTACCTCTCTAGAGAGGCCTTCCCTGCAGAGGCCTTCCCTGCTTTTCCAGCTAAAGGCACTCCACTCCCATCCCAGGTATTACACAGTCTCTTACACTATTTTATTTCTTCCATAGCACTTGTACTTATTATTCACTTAAATTATCTGTTTATTGATTTTTTTGTGTTCACGGACTTCCCTTCCCTTCCAGAGTATTGCTTCCATGAGTAGGAACAAGAAATACATATAAAATCTCTCTCTCTCTCCTGCCACTACCCCCAATCTCTATAACACTGAATGAAAGAGCAAGAAAGGCCTGTGAAATCACACTTAGCCCATCTCTATTGGGATAGGGTAAATTCATTCAGGATCTTTAATGCCACAATTTAAATCAAAGGTCATTATTTTAACATCGCCTAATGCACACTGTATATTTTGCTGAAGTAATGCTTTCTTAGACTCCATTTTTTCCCTACCTTGGCTTTTTGAAATACCTAAGAACAATTTTTTGACTTAATTTTAGAGGGAGCACCCAGCCAAACCCTTTTGGGGATTACTGTGTTCCCCAAATTCATATCACATCTTGTACTGAGCATGCCATTGGTTTGTAAATGCTCCAAATCCACCTCCCGATTTTATCAAGGCATATCCTCAATCATCTGCACACTCATTCAGCCAACATTTATGGAGTATTGTGTATGCGAATGGCAACAACCTGTCCTGCAATTTACTTAACCCACCACCTTATATTTACAAAATTGTTCCCTTTATTGCTTTCTGGTAACATCCCACATTCAGTCATCAAACATTTCTGTGTCTACTAAAAGTCAGTACTGTGCTAGGCACTATGAGATGAGAGATACAAATAGGAAACAAGTTCAATTCCTTCTATCAAGGATCTCATAGTCTATACAGAGAGATAAGTAAGGGATCAACTAACCAAATAAAAAAGGGGTGGGGGGAGAAACAAAAATAAACTGAGCACCATAACAGAGGAAATCTCATGCTAGCCTAGAAGTTTATAGAGGTCCAGGAAGAAAAATAGTAAATAACACTTTTTAAAAAGGATTTTTGTTTTTTTATTTGTTTACCTTAACATTTTGAGAAAGCATTTCCTTTGAATTTTTGGTATTTTTCTTCTGGGGTTTTAAATTTCAAATATCCCAATAGGGTTATTTTAGGAATAAAACAAATTATAAATAATGCATACACACCTGTATTATGAAACATCATGCTACTAAGAGTTATTGTCTATCACAGTAGTGGAAATATTCATTAGGTAAATGGAACTTTAGAACCAGAAGTCTTTTCCAAATGTCTTTTTATTTTTTTTTTAAACATCTTTATTGGAGTATACTTGCTTTATAATGGTGTGTTAGTTTCTGCTTCATAACAAAGTGAATCAGCTATACATACACATATATCCCCATATCTCCTCCCTCTTACATCTCCCTCTCACCCTCCCTATCCCACCCCTCTAGGTGGTCACAAAGCACCGAGCTGACCTCCCTGTGCTGTGTGGCTGCTTCCCACTAGCTATCTATTTTACATTTGGTAGTGTATATATGTCCATGCCACTCTCTCACTTCGTCCCAGCTTACCCTTCCCTTCCCTGTGTCCTCAAGTCCATTCTCTATGTCTGCATCTTTATACCTGTCCTGCCCCTAGGTTCTTCAGAACTTTTTTTTTTTTTTTAGATTCCATATATATGTGTTAGCATACAGTATTTGTTTTCCTATTTCTGACTTACTTCACTCTGTATGACAGACTCTAGGTCTGTCTACTTCACTACAAATAACTCAATTTCATTTCTTTTTATGGCTGAGTAATATTCCATCGTATATATGTGCCACATCTTCTTTATCCATTCATCTGTCGATAGACACTTACGTTGCTTCCATGTGTTGGCTACTGTTAATAGTGATGCAGTGAACATTGTGGTACATGACTCTTTCTGAATTATGGTTTACTCAGGGTACATGTCCAGTAGTGGGATCGCTGAGTCATATGGTAGTTCTGTTTTTAGTTTTTTAAGGAACATCCATACTGTTCTCCATAGTGGCTGTATCAATTTACATTCCCACCAACAGTGCAAGAGGGTTCCCTTTTCTCCACACCCTTTCCAGCATTTATTGTTTATAGATTTTTTGATGATGGCCATTCTGACTGGTATGAGGTGATACCTCATTGTAGTTTTGATTTGCATTTGTCTAATGATTAGTGATGTTGAGCATCCTTTCATGTGTTTGTTGGCAATCTGTATATCTTCTTTGCAGAAATGTGTATTTAGGTCTTGTGCCCATTTTTGGATTGGGTTATTTGTTTTTTGGATATTGAGCTGCATGAACTGCTTGTAAATTTTGGAGATTAATCCTTTGTCAGTTGCTTATATTTCCTGCCATTCTGAGGGTTGTCTTTTCATCTTGTTTATGGTTTCCTTTGCTGTGCAAAAGCTTTTATTTTTTATTTTTATTTTTTTTTGTGGTATGCGGGCCTCTCACTGTCGTGGCCTCTCCCGTTGCGGAGCACAGGCTCCGGACGCGCAGGCTCAGCGGCCATGGCTCACGGGCCCAGCCGCTCCATGGCATGTGGGATCTTCCCGGACCGGGGCACGAACCCGTGTCCCCTGCATCGGCAGGCGGACTCTCAACCACCGCGCCACCAGGGAAGCCCTGTGCAAAAGCTTTTAAGTTTCATTAAGTCCCATTTGTTCAAGCCTTGGTAAATTTAAGAAAATTGAAATCCTACCAATTATCTTTTCCGACCACAGCGCTATGAGACTACATATCAATTACAGGAAACAATTTGTAAAAAAATACAAACACATGGAGGCTAAACAATACACTACTAAATAACCAAGAGATCACTGAAGAAATCAAAGAGGAAATCAAAAAATACCTAGAAACAAAGGACAATGAAAACACGGTGACCCAAAACCTATGGGATGCAGCAAAAGCAGTTCTAAGAGGGAAGTTTATAGCAATACAACCGTACCTCAAGAAACAAGAAACAACTCAAATAAACAACCTAACCTTACACCTAAAGCAATTAGAGAAAGAAGAACAAAAGAACCCCAAAGTTAGCAGAAGGAAAGAAATCATAAAGATCAGATCAGAAATAAATGAAAAAGAAATGAAGGAAACAACAGCAAAGATCAATAAAACTAAAAGCTGGTTCTTTGAGAAGATAAACAAAATTGATAAACCATTAGCCAGACTCATCAAGAAATAAGGCGAGAAGACTCAAATCAATAGTTAGAAATGAAAAAGGAGAAGTAACAACTGACACTGCAGAAATACAAAGGATCATGAGAGATTACTACAACTATATGCCAATAAAATGGACAACCTGGAAGAAATGGACAAATTCTTAGAAAAGTACAACCTTTCAAGACTGAACCAGGAAGAAATAGAAAATATAAACAGACCAATCACAAGCACTGAAGTTGAGACTGTGATTAAAAATCTTCAAACAAACAAAAGCCCAGGACCAGATGGCTTCACAGGTGAATTCTATGAAATATTTAGAGGAGAGGTAACACCTATCCTTCTCAAACTCTTCCAAAATATAGTAGAGGGAGGAATACTCCCTAACTCATTCTATGAGGCCACCATCACCCTGATTCCAAAACCAGACAAAGACATCACAAAGAAAGAAAACTACAGGCCAATATCACTGATGAATATAGACGCAAAAATCCTCAGCAAAATACTAGCAAACAGAATCCAACAGCACATTAAAAGGATCATACACCATGATCAAGTGGGGTTTATCCCAAGAATGCAAGGATTCTTCAATATATGCAAATCAGTCAATGTGATAAACCAAATGTCTTTTATTTTGAGAAAAGTTCTTTGCCTAGTCCGCTGCTATTTATTCTTCTGGGCTCATCTCATGCATACCCAGATTGGGTACCTTTTCTAATCTCTCAGCTTTGTTCTCCCTGCACCAGGGCATACACTTATCAAGGCATTTCCCACACTATTGTAAAGCACTGTTTTAAAAATGGCTGTTTCCCTAGCTAGACCATAGCCTCCTTGAAGGCAGCAACCATGGCGAATTAACCACTGTACCCCCTCACTCCATGCCAGCACAGTTCCCATGTGTAGAACTGAGCAATGGGATGCTTTTTATGCCATTTCCACTGGGATTCCAAGGCAAAAATATTCAATTTTGTCAAGCAAAAACATTTATGCTTGCATTTAATGAAACCAAATAAATATACCAGGAACCTTCTATGTATAGAACACCTTTGACTAAAGTGGAAAATGAAAATATACTTTCTAGTATATTTCATCTCAAATTGATGAAAAAGGACAATGCAAATAAGGGAGGAATCTGTCTACTGCCACTTAAAGAACACAGTGGTGAATCTTAATTTTGGAATAAAATATGTGTAGTTTAATATATGAAAATGACAGTAAGTGAATTCTGTTCTGCTCCAATAAACTTGTGTCTTATTGGAAACATCGAGTTGAAATGTCAGCCATAAAAATTACAGAGATATAAGACCGAAGTAATCAGCCATGGCAGGGCATTGCTGGGTTTACTGCTGTCTGTGGTCAGTGCTGCTTAAACGGGCTGAAAGTCATCAATGCAGCAGGGCATGAAATTACAGAATCCTCATCTGCCCACGTGGAGATGCTCACTGTGATTACAGTTAAATGTCATTTTGAAGTTAGCTTTGCAAAAGATGGAATGGCCGTATGTGCTTTGGTTAAACAAAGAAGAAATACAAAGAAAATAGTTTGACCCCATAAACAACAGCCTCTAACTACTGGTATTTTTTTAATGGATTAATGAACATTTAAGAATACAAAAGTTGTTCCAGAAAAGGCCAATTTATAGACAGAAAATAGATTAGTGGTTGTCTGGGGCTAAGGTCAAAAGTGAAATTAATTGTAAACGGGCACAAGGGATCTCATTAGGGACATGAAAACGTTCTAAAACTGAGTTATGGGGGTGGTTACACCACTGGACAAAGTTACCAAAAATCGCTGAATTATATACTTGAAAGAGGTGAAGTTTATGATATGTAAAATATGCCTCATGAAATTGTTAAAAAAAGTTTAGGGCAAACTATAAAGCTTGAAAAATTTAGCAGAAGATTTAAAAAAAATGATGTCATTAAGCACTTGTTATTTTAAATTGTAAATTTCTAGGCTCTTTACCAAACTTTTCATCTGATCCCACATAAGCAGAAAGCATTACCTTTTACAGACAGCTGGCCACCTGACAATGACATTCATGTTTAGTCACACTTTCCTCTCTGGCCTTAAAATCAGAGTGATTGTTCAGAGGATTCACAAACTGCAGGTTACTAGGACCGAGTTCACTACAATGGGGCATCTCCCAACATGTAGTGATTTTAGCTGCTGAGTGGCCTTTGGTAAATTCCTTATATTTGGGCCACAGATGTATTTGAAGCTTTGTGGCATGGGAAAATATTAACAAACAAGCAAAGGAGAAAACAAAATTGAAAAGCATAGATTCAAAGGGAAGGTCATAAACTGTCCCTAAGGAGATATTTAACTCCTTTAACTACCTCTTTGATTATAAACTGATGTTTAAGTAAAACTACCAGGTCCCAAATTGTGTCTTCAATAAAAATGCTCATATTTAAAATGTTGATTGTCTTTTTGAACTTCTATTTCTTTGAGTCTCTACTCTTCAAATCAGTCTTTAAAATTTACTTGAATATTAAAATACTGTGTCATTATAGAGAGCAAAACGAGTAACCTGTTTCTCCAGGCCATCCAGGATGAAGGAGAGGCTGAATTATTCATTAAATTATTCATTTATTGGACTTCCCTGGTGGCGCAGTGGTTAAGAATCCACCTGCCAATGCAGGGGACACAGGTTCAAGCCCTGGTCTGGGAAGATGCCACATGCCGCAGAGCAACTAAGCCTGTGAACCAAAACTACTGAGCCCGCCTGCCACAACTACTGAAGCCCACACGCCTAGAGCCCATGCTCCACAACAAGAAAAGCCACCGCAATGAGAAGCCCACACACCGCAACGAAGAGCGGCCCCCGCTCACCGCAACTAGAGGAAGCCTGCAAGCAACAACGATGACTCAATGCAGCGAAAAATAAATAAATAAATTTATAAAATAAATAATTATTCATTTATTGATTTCTTCCACAAGTTTTGACTCCATGCCTAACATGTGCCAAGTATACTCTAGGACCTAGAGCAAAAGCACTGAATAAAGTGAAAAAAAAAATCCCCTCCCTCATTCAGCTTAACACTCTCATGGTAGGAGTGGGTAGGGAGTAAAAACCAAAATTGTACTGAAAACAGCTACTACTTATTTAGAATTTACCATGTCCAAGGCACTTCGCTAACTGCTTTGCATGTATTATCTCATTTCTTCCTCTTGAAGGCTGTATTATCTCCATTTTGCAGATGAAGACACTGAGGCTCAGAGAGGTAAAATTCTGTCTCCAGACACAAAAACAAGTAAGAGATAGGATTCTCCTCCAGTCTCTCAAAGTTCAAAGTCTGTGCCTTTGTATTTTTGGATACAAATACTGCCTTATACAAAGGGCCTTGCAAACTGTCAGTAGTTGAATAATGACTGCCTTCAGAATTTGCAGACGAAAGTACTCTTTAGATATTATAAGAAATAATGGAGATCTGTGCTTAAATTTGAGAATTTTTGATTGAATCATAATCACAAATAATTAAATTACACATAAATATATATTTATAATATATTTGTATGTATTGATACATATATATATATATACATATACATCTATATATGGATATATATGTATAGATATATACTGTATGTATAAATATAAAATGTATCTCTTACATTCAGGTTAATATAAATACTTACTCAAGAATGCTAAAAATGAGTGATTTCCTCAGGCTACAGAGTTTCAGTTAATATTTTGTGTCTAAGATGGTAAGTTGTGATTTTGTTTTATACACACTCATAAGATAAAAAGGTCATAATAATTTGTGTTATTTGTTATATGCCTACAGATGATGGAGGATTTTCCTTTAAAAACCTTTCAGGAGCTTGTGCTAATATTGATCAAATGAATTGAAGAACACTGTTTCTTCTTTTCTCTTTTCATTTTTTTAAATCACCACTTTCCATAAGATATTATTTAAAAAAATAAATCTCATAGGCAAGAGTATTTTTCCCAAAAATCAACTTCAATTTTGTCTGACCTGATTTTCTCCAATTACTTCTACATTCTTGTAACATGACTTATCCACTTCTGTCTTGGTTGAAGAAATCTTGTCTTTCCCTGATGCTAATACCTTTTAAATCTTTATAGACTAATGACGAGTTCCGATCAATTTTGCTATTTCATCAAGCTGTACTTATGTACTTCTTTTCATATCCCTGTGTAAGTCAGAAGAAATATGAACATAGTATAATATGGATAATATGGTCTAACTTTTTATTTTAACAACCTTACCAAGTCTCATAAATATATGAGAGAACATTTCCGTTCTGATAGGTGAGGATTAAAAAGCACAGCTTCCATTGCCAATTGTTGGATGGTTGAATTTCTACACTGAGTGGACTGTTTTTTATATACAATAAATGAGGGTATTTTCAGGTTGAATCATTTGATAAAGTAGTGCCAAAGGTAACAGTCTTAGAATACTTGGCTGACTCTTATTGCCAACTTAGGGCCAGGGAAAATTGTCAGCAAGGGCATATTCATCATGCCTTAGACTTTCTCAATAACTTTGTACTCCTGGCTGGAGTCGCCAGTCTCAGTTCCTAAAAAGGATTTTTCTGGTGCTGAGTAGTGTACTTGAGCTTGTCTCCGACCACTGTCCTACCCTCTTGGCCTCCCAGGCTGGAAAACTCAGTTGTGCTGGATTACTCTCTCCCCTTCATTTCCCTAGTTGTAAAGTGATATTGGTTCTACTTCTAGAATATTTTCACATTGGTCTCTATCTCACAGTACCCCTGCTATCACCACAGTGTAGCAAAGGACAATGTCAGAAGACTTGGATTAAATTCAGGCCCCATCACCATATAACTGGGTGCCTTGGTAAGTCCATTTAACTAAGCTGCAATTTCCTCATTCATAAAATGGGAATAATAGTACGTCACAGGATTTTTGTGATATCAGAGATGATGTATATAGAATATTTTATGTAAGGTATAGTAGGTACTCAATTAATTTCTAAATACTACTATTATTTCATGATTATTAAGTAACTTCTTACTCCTCAAGGTCTTTTTTTTCTCCCATTCATTCCTTAGGCTTCCATCAAGGTAATCTTGCAAAACACTAATTCAATGATACGATTCAAAAGTCTTACATGACCCACTTTTTTAGCCCCCTCTGCCTCTGCATACATACTCCATGATATATTCATTCTGGATTACTCAGCCTTTCTCAATCATGTCATGTTATGTTATTTCACTAGGCATTTACATATGGTTCTCCTCATCCTAGAATGCCTTCCTCCCATCTCCTATTTCTTGTCATAGGTATAATCTTCATTCTGCAGTACCCACCATGAATTACCAGCCTTCACTGGAAAATAAACGTTTGGAGGGTTCATTTCACAATAAGCTTGAAATAAATCAAGAATGTCATGCGGATATAAAAACTAGTCAGGCTACATTGATAATGGCAGCATCAAGAGCAGGGAAGGGAACAGTCACTCTATGTTTTTACTCTACTAATCAGGCCATACTAGGAGTACCATTTTGAATTTGGAAACCACATTTAAAAAAGAGACAAAGTGAAGTGCTCGATCCAAAAGGACCAGGATGATGACTGGTTTTAAATCATGCAACAGGAGGGGCTATGGAAGGCACTGGCAACATTTAACTTGGAGCAGAGAAGGCTCTAAACAAATTATAAACATGTGCAGTCCCCTCATATGGAATGGGCAGCGTACTTCCACTGTGTGGCCTCAATGGATAGCACTGAAACCAACAGGTAAATTTATAGAGTCAAAAAGGACCTCATCCCAAAGAAGCCCTTTTTAATCATCAGGAGTTTGGAAGGCAGATTGGACTGTGTGAAGAGATTGAGTTTCTGGCCCCCGATGATAAGAAAGCAGGGTCTGGGGGACTAGAAGAGACATTGAAGAAGGTCTTACAGCCCCAAATAGGTAGTTTCATGAGATGAGCTGTGATCTTAGCTGCTATGACTCAAGAGTCTCATCTTCCATGAGACTTTTTCTTGCCTTGTCAGTCAGGGTGATTCATGTACATTTCTTATGTTCCTTTGCACTTGTGACCATTATCATTGCACTTTCCACATAACAAATTGCGTCTCTGCTTCACCCACTATAATGCAGCTATTTCTGGATGGGAAATGTGCCATCTGCCTCTTGTTCCTCATAGTGCCTACCACTGCTCCTTTCACACAGAAGATACTCAATAAGGGGGCCTGATTTAATTTTATGCCCATGGGCAACTCATTCATCCTTTTAATGAATTTCCTTAGCAGTAAACAAGAGTTTTAAATTTGATGATCTAGCAGGAAACAAGAGTTTTTAAATTTGATGATCTCTATAGTAAACTTTCTAATAATTAAAAAATATGGGGCTTCCCTGGTGGCGCAGTGGTTGAGAATCTGCCTGCTAATGCAGGGGACACGAGTTCGAGCCCTGGTCTGGGAGGATCCCACATGCCGCGGAGCAACTAGGCCCATGAGCCACAACTACTGAGCCTGCGTGTCTGGAGCCTGTGCTCCACAACAAGAGAGGCCGCGATAGTGAGAGGCCCGCGCACCGCGATGAAGGGTGGCCCCTGCTTGCCACAACTAGAGAAAGCCCTCGCACAGAAATGAAGACCCAACACAGCAAAAATAAATTAATTAATTAATAGACTCCTACCCCCAACATCTAAAAAAATATATATGATTACTTTCTAATAATTAAAAAATATGAAAACCAATCTAAAAATTGACTTTTGAAATGAGTTGGAAAGAGCCCATTGGATCCTTTTTATATGGAGAATATTTGGAGGTGGAGATGCATACGGCTTCACCTGATGTTAAATACTCTGTTGTTCCTCACTCCCTCTCTGGGTAAGAATTTCATAGAAGAAAGTTCTTATGGTTTTTACAATAGTATTCATTGACTCTTAGTCTCAGAAAATGTTTCTGGTGGAAGTAAAGTCCATTTTATGCATATATTGACTGTTTCATTGAAATAGATTGTAAACCCGTGCAATTAGGCTGAAGAGGTTCTGTTCCTAGCACCGCTCCTTATTGGAAAGTGCAGGCTTAGGCAAACTGGCAACATCAGCATCTAGCCTTCTTATAATACTTCCTAAGTCATCTATATTGTTACTTCAGAGTGTTGTTGCTTTACATTTGCAACCAATCCACATCTTAAAAGAAATGTTCCTTGATAATGGCCAAAAATTAGAAGCAAACTAAATCTCCTGTATTAAGAGAACAGCTAAGCACATTACTATGGATTGTATTATGCAATCATTAAAAATTAGTGTTACATACATGATGTGGCAGTTTGAAAAAAATGCTTATGATGTAAAAAACGAAGTACGGGATATAAAATTTTATGAATACTTATGAGTTCAGCAGCTGCCAGAATGATTTTATAAAAAATCAGATCTGATCATAAAATTCTTGGGAGACAATTCTCTGAGTCCCCTGCATTTCTACACATCTTGCAAACAGAAATACTGATTTCCTTTGTTCTGGACTGTCTTTTCAGGGATATTTGTGTAGTGAACAGCCTTGAAAGATACAGTGTCTCTCTCGGAAGCAATGGGTAAGTTTGTTTACTGTCCAGTATAATAATGTTCTTCTCTGAGGCACAGCCCAGGCAGGCTTACACTCATTGTAAAAGAGTCAGTTTCCCCTGGCTTGGGATTTCTCTCCTGTAATGGGACCCACCACATGTGTAGGCATCACATGGCCTCCCTTGTTTTGCTCTGTGGAAACTGAGACTCAGGGAACCAGTGAAAATGCTGATACTCTGGCTACAACTATTAGTATGAGGCTATGAAGTTTCTTATCCAGGAATCTCAGATCCTCTGCCAGTATCCATGACAGAACAGCAGGATAACTTGCTAGCTTGCAGGTAAGAAACAAAATCTCAGATCCTTCACAGTTCTCAACATTCGTTCCCTTACTTAAACCTGCCTCACCTGCTTTCAGTGATGTCCCATGTGCATTTAGGGTAAAATTGCTAAGAACAACATCAGCAACAATAATGGCTAATGTGGAATGAGTACTAAACATTGTGCTAAGCGTGTTACTTGTCATATAATCCTCACAAGCACCCTAAGGGGTAAATATAATTGGTATCACCACTTAAGAGGTAAGGAAACCGAGGCAGAGGCTCAGTTTTTCACAAGAACCCCGGGTCACCACACAGCCTAGTCCATCTGTGAAGCAATTTCCCTCATTCTGGATCTCATTCTTACCCATCCTTTGGGTCTCCGCTTAACCAGAACTTCCTTAGAAAAGCCTTCCCTTGGTCTACCCTTTAGTCTTATCTCCTTATGGAATTCTGCTCTTTTCCTTTGTAGCACTTCCTACAGTTTATTGATTAATTGGGGGACCCTGTAATTGCTTATATATATTGCTTATATACCCTCTGTCTTCCACCCTACACAGACCCCTGGGCGTAGGGATGAGTTTACCTTGTCTTCCAAAGTTTTGAGCATGACAAGTGCTCAACATATATGCTGAATGAATAAATGGATCAGTGATTTGTAAATGATAAGGGACTGCAGATAACCTCAAATTCTACTTGTATGGCACAAATTTTATTATTTCCATAATGATCTGCAATATATCTATTTTGCCATTAATGTGAAAACAGTAAATTTATATTATTCAAATAAATGAAACCCAAAGGCCTTGTCCTTGTGAGAAATTTCAGAGGCATTTTCAGAGTCTGTGGACTGCAGGTAGAATGCAGAAAACAGAAAGTGTGGAGTGGGGAATAAAGAATGTAGTAGGCAAGCAGACATGTTGATCATGGATGTTCCTCGTCACATACATTTTATGGACCACTTATTCAGAACTGCATCATTTGAAATATTTTATCCTAATTGATTGTTAAGCATTTCTACTCACTAAATGTCCAGAATGCCCTATTGAGCTTTCATTATCATCTTTTGAGGTGTTGTTGCTTTTTACATTTTAATGGTCTAATTCATCTTTGCCAGAAGCCATTTGTACTTATCAACATTGTTATGCATCTGTATGATAGATAGGGTGGGCCCAATAAATTCTGATATGCAAATTTCCCTCTTCATGAAGCAATTTTAATAAAATTATATTGTTTTGCACTTTGAGAGCACACAAAATAGGAATTGGAAATAGTTTCAGGAATAGCTGTATTTTGTTAGAAGTCAGTTAAAGTTTCCAGGTTGCTAATGGGAAGGCTGCCATATAAGATGATAATATTTGATAAAGACGTCTCATGTGCACAATTTGGGAGAGAGAGGAGTAGAGGAAAAATACAATAGAACTGCTTACAGTATTGTAGAGGGGGTGAGTTTGTAAAAAAAAGCTGAACATTCATTCATTCATTCAAAAATACTATTGGCATTTACTTTTGCAGAGGGTAGTGTGGTGTGGGTAGAAGACAGATGATAACAACAATGGCGGCCTTGTATTAGATGCTTACTGTGTAGGCAAAACGAAACCTTTACATGTAGCCACTTAATCCTCCAGATAGTTTTAGAGGTGTTCAGAGTTTTAGATGTTGCTTTCCCCATTTTGCCCATGAAACTCATGGAGGTTAAGTCCAACATCATTGGGTCAATGAGCAGAGATGCTGTAACAAACAAACAAACCCGAACCAACTAAACCAAACTCAAACTAGCCACCTTCACACCCACAAAAAAAATCCCCGTTCAATCTGGCTGCGAAATTTAACCACACAATAGGGGCTCATCACTCCTACCAGGGGTTTTAGAGTCCAGTGGAGACATAAGATGAGCAAATAACTGCATATATGAGGTAGAGAATTAAAAGGAGATAGCAGAGGTACAGAAAAAAAAGCTATGAAATTGCCAGGAAGGAAGAGCTTGTTCCCCTGAAGGTCTGCAGAGGAAGAAGCAGAAAAAGCTACACAGAGGAGATGGCATTTAAAGATCTTGGACTGAGATTTTAGATGCAGAGATTGTGAGAGAACATTTAGTGTGGGAGAAACAAGGCATGAAAGATAGTGGGAGGATTATTCTAGAAGAGAAGTAGAAAATATAGTCATTCACCAAACACCTACTACATCCTAGACACTTTGGAATAAAATATGAATAAAACATAACATACTGAGGGATAAAGGGAAGCAAGCATATTATAATTTAGTGAGATAACAGAAGTGTATACAAGATGCAAAAGTAATGGGGAATAGAATAGAGAATGTGTGATCATGGGGTCTCTCTTTGGTTCACACTGAATTAATTAAGATGATAGCTGCCCTGAAGTGGATAAGAATTACTTCTAAATACTCAGATACCCTCTCTAAGCTTCAGTATTCTTGTTTTTTAATTCTCAAAATGAAAAAAAAATAAAAGCATCTATTTCATAGGATGCTTGTGAGGATCAAATGGGCAAACACATAAAACATATTTCATATAGTGCTGGCCCATTACAAGTGCTTGATAATGATCAGTTTTTAATATTATCTTCATTGCCCGCAACTACTGATAAAAGGAAGAAAGTCATGCTCCAGAGCAGTGATAAGAAGATCACAAGCAAGTTTTGAATTCCTTCCTGACTTTTAAGGTCCTCCATATATACATAGTTCCAGCCTGTGGCTTCAGACTTGTCTGCTACTGCCGTTCACATACTCTAATCTCTAAGCCCACCTACACAACTTCTGCTAGCATCTCCAATCTTATGTTCCCAAGGCACCTGGACTTGCTTGCATGATGGCAACTGTCATATTAGATTATCATGATCTCTTTATAAGCAAGTTTACTGATACTTAAAGCATGGCTCAAGTAGCAGCAGCACCAGCATCTTCCTGGAGCTTGTTGGAAATGGTGATTCTTATGCCTGTTAAAGTTTGAGAAACATTAAAGCTTGAGAAGTTTGGTCTAGAGTATAAATTCTCTGAGGTCAGAAAACATATGTTTTCATCTATATATCTGAAATTCTATTAACATGTGGCAGAGTAGCATTTCCTAAATTATCATTTAGTGAATGTATGAATAAATGAATGAGTTCAAACATGCTTTCTTATCTCCACTCCTTTTATTCAAGTCATTTCACCCTTTTGATTTTTTCCATCAGCCTTGGACACCACACCTTTGTCTTCCTACTAAGTTAACCCTCCCATGCGAACTTCTCCGATCTCCTAACCACTTGTGAGCTCTCTCTCTCCTCAGAGCCTCCCATAGCACTGTCCCTTGATTATATGTCTGTCCCTTCTCTCTCTCTCTCTCCACACATGCTCATATGAACACACACACCGTTTCATACTCATTCTTAGAATTTGTCCTGGAGGTCAAAGATAGTGTCCTTCTTCAAGGTTCCATAATCATCTAACTGAGCCATTCCTAGCACACTAAATACAGATTTGCTCAACAAACATTCGTTGGATTGAAGATTACTGCACATGACTGACCGTTGGGAGTTGGCCATTAGCCGGAGGAAGGAACCCAATATGCAGCTTCTCAGCCTTTGCAGACTTTGCTTTCTTGCCTCACCGCATAAAAGAACTAAAGGAAATATAGAGTTTTATGTCATACAATATTCAAGCGATTCCAGAGTAGAGTACTAGAATGACAATTGGAGTAAAAATAAGATCTTTCTTCCAGTAGGACACCTATTACTGCATTGTTTACACAACCTTGGGCAAGCCATTTTCCCTTTTCTGGGACTATTTTCCCATTTATACAGTGAGGAGTCCTGAAACCCAATTTCTGGGACTCCTTTCAACACTAAGCCTCTACGATTCTATCCAGCTGCAAGGTGCTCAAGAATAGTAATTAATCAGAGGAATGAGGATAATAACTCCTGGCAGTCAGCTGAGTACCATCCCAAGCCAGACTGTAGTACTGAGATTGACAGTGTGAGCAATTATCCAAGGCCTTGCTTACATTCATTATGGTGAAGAGGAAGAAAGCACAGTCCTTTTGGGAAAAGCTATGAGATCGCACTATGGGGAAGTAAAAAGTGAGAATAGAATTTCCCTAAATTGTTTGCTGTAAAACAAAGAAAAGTTTAACCAGCTTTTCAAATTTACTAATGTCAGTTTCAAATTTAAGATGAACAGAAACAAGGAAATAAATATTTCAGCAAGGAGAGACTTAGGCTGGGCCAACTCAGAAATTACAAGGATCGTTAATTGTTTATGTTTCATCAAAAGATTCCTAGTTAAGGGAAAAAGGACTTTGATCCCCGGGGATAATATTGCCCAAGCCTTTTAATATATCACAGGTTTATCTTTTAGTCTAACCTTCTTCTGAAACATGTGATACAGGTCAATACCATGAAAACCTGGGAAGACTCTTCCTCTGTTCCAGGGAAGCAACCTCACTCAATGTCTCCATGTACTGTTTGTGCCCTAGAAAGTGATCCACTGGAGATTCTAATTAAATTTGGTATCTGAAGATGAGGGAGATGTGACTAATTATGCTAGGCTGTAAAAACAGGACAAAGAACTTTATCTGAGTCCTTTGTTAGTCATTAAATTAAATGAACAATTTAGTAATAAACGCAACAGAGTTAGGTCAACTGAGTGAAGTGGAATGCAGGCTACATAGAGAAGTTGGACTGAAAAGGTGTTGAACCTACAGAGTTGCAGCTGTTGAGCATTGCAATGGACGTTTGAGAACTTAATGTGCATTGCCAAAGGGCACACACGCTATGCTGTCACACAGCATAGGAGTCTGGTTCTAAGGCAGAAGAATTTTAGAGTTGTCAAAGTGACACACCACCACCTCAAAGCTGACAACTCTGGAACTAAGAAAATGTTTGGTTAATGGTTAGCCAGTGTTTTCACTAAGGTTTAACTTTTCTACTACCGAAGGGGTTAAAGTCCTATGAGATATTAACATCAAGTCAACAGGTCCTGGAAACATCATGGGGAACTTGTTTTCTTTGTTGTTTCAGTTTGTGCTACCAAAAAATCATTCAGGAGAAAAGTACAGTGATTTTAACTTAAAGCAAAATCTGGTTTTCATACAGATACTCAGATTAATACACTTCAGTTGCTGTTGATCTGCTGGCTGGCTATCATTGCAGCAATGATTACTGACAAAACATTGAATATTTGAGTCCCTACTATGTGCTTACCACTATTCTAGGGTTTGGGAAATATTAAAATATTAATATCAAGGGCCTCTATATTCAAGAAGTATACAATATAGTTAGTGAGACAAGACTACAGAATGAATGATTTGTGAATAACACAAGACAATCTATAATCAAGTGATGGTAATTTGACCTACAGTGGGGAAAACATGATATAACTTCAGAGAAGGCATATAGGTGGGAGTTTTCAGGGAAGGATTCATGGAAGTGGTAAATATCTGAGCTAGATTTTGGTATAACAGTAGAATCTGGAAAATCAGAGAAGGATGGAGAAGGCCCAGTTTAGGATGGGCAGAGGTACAGAAAAAAGGAGCAGGGGAATGAAAGTGACATCAGAGAAACCTGCCTGAATTGAGAGTTGATTAATGATAATTCAAAACAAATATGCAGGCTTAGTGTTAAAAAAAAAGAATTCTCTTGTAATTCTGTATTGCTTTTACCATGGTTATTTTTTCTCCAGGTTACAGCTTCCTATTAGCAGAATTAAGAGGCTAAACCTATAATTTTCTACCCTCAGCACCTTGTCTTAGATTGAATGTTTTTGTGAACTAAGGTTTTTCTCTTTCATTTTTTTTTTTAATGTGTGGGATTTTGCCTTTGTATTTCAGCCCAGCTCCTCTGTATACACAGTGTTGATGGGTGACATTTAAGAATGCTGGTTTTACAGCACAATTATCCACTCCATGTGTTACTGCTGGCCTCTGTTGCCACTGTAATTCTCAAGTCTACTTTCCAACATGTGAACCTCATAATGTTTAATAATATAGAGCTATTAAATCACTTTACTTTTCTATCTAGAAGGATAAAACCACAAAAAAAATGTTCTCTCATAAGGCTAGCATTGTGTAATGAATCAACTAAAATACCAAAGGATGAACTTAGAGCAAAAAACCTTAGAGAATAAAAGGGAAAAGCAAAAGGTTTCTTTGGGCTGTACAATTATAATATGTGTTTTCTTATTTTGGGCTTTAAAAGTTTTATAGAGAATTTGTTAATTTCTACCCCAAAGGTTATAATATGAGCAGTTTAGAGCACTGGAAAGAATTATTAAAATAGCAACAAATAAAGCACAAAAGCAAAAATGACAATCATATTTTGCGTTCATATAATGTCACTTGCTGGGGGGCTGACCACAGATCAAAGCAATTATGTATCACAGCTATACTAAAAAAAAAAAAATTGGAAAAACAAAAACCGCCATTTAACTATGTGAATTTGTTTTTTCTTTTTTTCTTTTCGGCCATGCCACATGGCATGTGGGATCATAGTTCCCTGACCAGGGATCGAACCCACACCCCCTGCAGTGGAAGCGTGGAGTCTTAACCACTGGACCACCAGGGAAGTCCCTAACTGTGTGAATTTTACTTTGTTAAACTGAGAGATGTGAAAAGTTGTAAATGACATATCACAAAACCCAAAAAGGTATATTAAAGTAACATTATTGATGATGACTTATATGTACAGCAATTATCAGATTTATGACTGAGTTGTTGTATTTAAGATCTATCTTACTTAGGCATTCAGTGTGTCTGGCTTATGGACTACAAAGCCTAGCTCTAAGGGCTTTTGGAAAGGGAGAGTCCACAGTCAAAACTGTAGTCCAGAACCAACCAGATGTTCAAACACAGTGCTTACCAGAGGTTGTGGATGGGAGTACCGAACAAAGGCACAACAAAGAGAGTGCTCCCTGATTTGAGAGGGTGGGTGTTTGGGAGCTGTGTCAACAGCACACAGTGACAAGAGCAATTTAAATACACAATTCTGGAGACAAACCCACCTCTTAATTTTTCAAATTAAGGCTATGAATACAATAGCTACTATCTATTATCACCATAATTTCATAAAATAAAATATATTTGACACTGAAGTTAGAAGGAGATCATAATCTCAGGAAGGATTCTTCCTAAGGAAGGACAGAGGGCAGTCTAACATTGAGGTATGTATATGTGTCTTGCAAAGTCCTTCTTTTCCTTCATTTTGCCCCAGACCAGTAGAAGTTAGGCCGTGAACCATCACCAGTCTATGAACTTGAATTTGGGAAAACACTGACTTAAAGCACACCCAGAAGTGCTGGAATTATGTGGAATAGAATGTTTTATAGTATGTCTGTGGCTTTGTCAATGGTTGGGGTATAGCTTAACAAGGCAATTTAAATAGTGGAAAGACTAAGGGAGGGCTATGGTTATATTCAAGAAAGACCTCTCTATTTCATTTCAAATTAAGTGTAATCACTGACCCCCATTAGTTAATATCTTGCAGATTTCTGAGCATCACTATGTGTATGTGTGTGTGTGTGTACATTCCGTAACTTCTCTCCCATTTTAATCATGCTAATAAATTCCTTCTTGATATCCTCTCAGCACATGCCCTCTATTACAGCACCTATTCTATGGGATTCTAATTGTTTTCCTTCTGCTGTGGTCTCTTCTATTAGAATGAGTCCCTTTGGGAAAGGGCTACATCTAATTTGTCTTTGTATTCCCAGTGCAGAGCACAGTGTCTGTCACAGGCTCACTAAGTATAGAGGTCATGACATATTTATTGGAATAAATAAATTTATAATAATTTAAATAATTCTTTTTGTCTTTTAAAAAAATCATTAATATTTGCCAGGTACATTGCTGGGCAGCAGGGATAGAGGAAATGATTAAAACACAGTTCCCAAGCTCAAGAGGTTCAGTGTAGTTGATGAGATAGGTAAGGCAATCAAATAACAATAATAATACAGTAGGCTAAGTTCTATAACTTTAGAAGGATGGACGAGGGCCCCCCTCCCAGGCTGAAAGCATCAGGGAGGGGTTTCTAGTGGTACCCCAGAAGTCGCACTACCTGGGCTAACTAGTAGTTACCTAGGTGAAGAGATCTGTGAGTGGGGGCTGGCACTGAGATGGACGAGTAGATTCTATGTCTACTTGTTTAGAGAGGAGGCATTTAAGAATGGGAGACGCAGGAGCAAAATCTTGTAAGGGACACTGTTTTTCCCTGGGAACTACAAGGAGAACTGCTTTGAATGAAAGGCAGATGATGGCGGGAGGGCAGAGGATTAGTTAGGGCAGAGACAAAATCAGATGCGTATTTTAGATGCGTATTTTAGATCAGATGCATATGTGTGCTATAATGTTAAGAATGAATTGAAGGTACATAGAGCTTTTGGTGGAGAGCAGTTGGTAAGTGTTTCAGATGGGCAATGGTTCTAGCCGAATCTAGGGTGGATATAATGTGGAAAGACTGCAGAGGAATTATTCCAGAGATGTTAAAGACATATGGATTGGTAGGACACTTAGATATCAACTTAAGGTGAATCAGTAGAAGGAATCCAGGAAAACGTCTTAGTGTCATAACCTGTATATAACCAGTACATAGAAGTACTAAGCTTACTGTGTGGCAGGCATTTTTCACATATAAATTCAATCCTCATAAAGACTCTGTGAGATGGATACCTTTATTATTTCCATATTATGGATAAGGAAATGAAGGCACAGAGAGATCACACAGGTACTAAGAAGTAGAGCCGGAATTTGAACCCAAGCACATGCTCCCAAATACTAAACCATACTATTATTGGTCATTAAGACAGTGGATATAACTGGAGACAACAATCTGAAAGGTAAGATGATGAGTGTGCTTTCTGATGTGTCTTAGGGCATTTGAGGAAAGATGTCCAGTAGGAATCTACATGTATGAGTCTGGAGTCAAGGAAAGATCTGGTTGCAGATATAGAGATGGGAGACATAAGCACATAGCTGGGAACCAAATCCGTGGACATGGATGCCTTCTACTAGGGAGGGTGTGCAGAGGAGAAAGAGAAGGCATCACTGAGTGAAATGGACAAAAGGGATGAGGAGAAGAGGAGATGTCTAAGGAGATGGGGAAGAGAAAGTCGAAGTTGCAAGGAGAATCATGAGCCTAGAAGAGAGATTATGGAAGTTAAAAATAAAAAAGGTTTCAGGAAGGTGCAAGCAACAGAGGCAAGTGTACAGAAAGATAAAATTTGATAAGGACTAAGAAGTTGCCACTGAATTTAGGAGCAAAGACTCTTGGTGACTTTGGTGAAAACAATTTCAGTGGAGAGTTCAGGGTGGCTCTGAAGAGTCAACAGGATAAAAGGAAGGGAGAGAGTGTAGACAGTTTTTCTATTTGGGAAGGAGAGCTTTAAGGATTATTTTTATATAATGGGATGGTGATTGTTGTATAATAAAAGCAAATGGAACTGGATTTAAAGCTCAGCTCTGCCAGCTATTAGTTTTATCAGTAAAGTAAGGATAAATATTCTACTTTATAGATGTATTGTGAGGAGTAGTGATTATGTTTGTAGAACACCTAACAAAAAGTTGGTACTTAGTGAATGAGAGCTATAGTCTTATTAAAAATATGAAAATCTGAAGATCTCTAAATCCTCTGAATAATTAACTATTTGAATAATCTGTCAGAGAGTAGAAAAATCATCAAGGCTTTTAAATCAGTTTTTAAAATTATTTTTATCTGAATATTTTATGTCATAATGACATAATCTTAGCTTTGTTGCTGTAGCTTTTAGTATGTTAAGAGTTGTGCAATCATCATTAAAATCTAATTTTAAAAGATTTTCATAACCCCTCTGAAGGAATCCCATACCCATCATCAATCACTCTCAATTCCCGCCACCTCCCTATCTAGCCCTAGGCATTCACTAATTTACTTTCTGACTCTATAGATTTGCCTATTGTGGACACTTCATATAAATGGAATCATATAATATGTGGTCCTTGGTGACTGGCTTTTTTCACTCAGCATGTTTTTCAAGGTTCTTACATGCTGTAGCATGTATTAATACTTCATTCCTTTTCCTGGCTGAGTAATATTACATAGTATGGATATACCACATGCTATTTATCCATTCATCAGTTGATGGATACTTGGATTATTTCCACCTTTTGGCTATTATGAATAATGCTACTATGAACATTTGTATACATCTTGTATGGAGATATATTTTCATTTCTCTTGGGTTTAGGTCTACCAGAGGAATTGCTGAATCTAAATGGGGGATTCTTAAATTTAGTTTTTACTAACAAAACTTAAACATACGTATTATAAACAATTAAAATAATTAAAAATTGTATAAAGTAAAAGATAATTCTTTCCCTCCTCAAATCATACTCATCTGAGGTAAACACTACTATCCTGAAGTAACATTTCTGTTTCCTTCCAGGCTTGGTCTATGATATGTAACCTTTCTTATCATGAAACATTCTAAAAGATTGTGCTTAGTTTAAATTACTAACTGGCATGGGAGAAAAAGCACTGGCACCTGACATCTCTGACCCCAGTCCTATATCTGCCACAGTCCTATGACTGTGTGATCTTGGTTAAGTTTCTTAATTTTGCTGGACTTATTTTCTCAATTTTAAAAAAAAGTGTTGGAATGCAATCTTCTCTAACCCTTTCTGATCAAGCATTCTCTGATTAAATGATACTTAGGGCCCTCAGGATATACTATTAGCTTTAGGCTTATTTGCAACACGTATTTCTTTCTGTTCCTTTTCCTTTATAGTTGGAACTATAAAGAACTTTTTCTTTGTAGAATGAACATTAGAGAAAGGGAATGGCAATTACCCTCACCTTGCCAAGCACTGACATTTACTTAGCATGCTGAGCAAACTTGCAGAGTGACTGGTGCTGCAAATAAAGTCCTTTTGCATGTCTTAATCTGTCCCTTTTCAATCTTCTAAGTTTGTTGAATTGATTTTTGTTTTATTACCCTTCACAGTGTCAGTCAGAGTTGCTGAGAGGTTTGCTTGCTCTGGACCTTGATCCCACCTTTGAAATCCTAGCAGCGCACATTACAATGACCTAACCCTCTAAGACATGTTGGAGGAATCCACGTATGACATGACTTCTCCAGAGCATCCGGCATTGACACATGTAGAATACAAATAAAACAGACTTTAACAAAAAGTAGACATCACCTGTTACAATGCCCAGTAGATAGATAGGATGAAGAATATCTGTTTCTGTGGCCTAACTCAGAAATCTCAGGGAAAACAGTATGTATCACCTTCTCCCAAGATAATAAGAGTGAACTATGGCCCAGAGAGAAGGATTCCTCTCAAATACCTACTCTTCCATGCATTGCCTTCAGCCAGGAGAAGAGCTTCCACTAAATGTAAACCCACCCTTTGGGCTGTGAGTCACTGTTTCAGGTGGATACCTACCATTTGTCATTCCATTGAGTGTCACTATGTGCTCATGTGTCACATGGACAACATATAGCATTGTTCCTACCCATAAAGAGGTGACAGAGAGTCACCCTGTTTTCACTTATACAGAATTATTACTAGTGGAAAATTTGTAAATAGACTTGGTTGGTTCTTGACGTTCACTGTTCCCTTGGGTATTATGGGATGGAAGTGCATGAAGAACTAAAGATTGTTTGCCAGCTCCCTCAGTAGCTAACTTTGGACCTAAAAAGAAAAAAGGAAGGGTCTAAATATTGTGACAACTTAAGATGGCAGACGTGGGGTTAGAAAGAGCCTGAATCTTGAGTGAATTCAGCAAGTGTCAATTTCCACTTGCTGACCTAAGGAAACAGAGGGGGGGTCTCGTGACATTCCATGAGAGAGGTCTCATTGAGGGGTACAGCAAGAACATGGGATACATTAGGAGGCCTTTTAGAGAGAAGGGAGAGAAGAAACCAACACTACATGTCCAGATGAGGATTCAGGAAAGGCAACTTGCATTGTGGAGCTGTGATTTATAGGAAGTCTTTGACCAAAGATTACTAGGAACTCTTGACCAATTGGATGCCAGTGGCTGCCTGAAGCATCATTGGACAAGACATCTACCCACCCCAACCTGATTTCCCACAGTCACTATCCCCATCCCTCCTGTTGTAATTTCTTTTAACTTCAGGGTTTTAAAAAGTAGATCATCTTCTGAGAAAGGATTGATGCTCTGGAAAATGAATATTAAAGTTGCTCAACAAAGAAAAGTCTGTCTGTCTTTTTTGTTTCTCTGCTGGGAAAGAGTCTGGATTAGAGGCTGTTTTTATGGGGTCACAAGGATCCCAGAGGAAAAGGCTCCAACATGAAAATCAGGACAAGGAATCTGGCTGGGACAGAAACAGAGCTGCTATGGAAGATAGCAAGAAAAACAGGGAAGACAACAGTCCCTGCTTGAGGGCAAAAGCCCCAGGTGACAAGAGGTCCCACGTGGTACCTGTCAAGAGGCAGAAGCATGGATCTCAGTATCGTAACACAAGACGCCCAGTTGTGGAGCACCGGTACAGGGTAGAAATGAAAGGCTTCTCATCTCACCCCTGCCAGACACTGTCCAGCTCCTAGAAGTCTGGCCTCAGTGTGGAGTGCCAGTGCGGACAGCAGTGGAAAAGTAGATGTACATCTGAAATGACATCATTCTAAGGGGTTGGGACAGTGACAAAGGTGAGAAGACTAAGTGATTTGTTATAAGTGAGGGGCATCCTATGGGGAAACAGTGGGAAAGGTTGCCTTATAAGAGTGTGGAAATGGTTGTTCAGGACAATGCATGAGTCACCAAGGGCCCTACAAAGAAGGAAGGGAGAGTCTCAGAATTCCAGCAATTATACTGGTGGACATCTGGTCAGAAACTTTTGTTTTTACTCACAGCCCCTTTCCTCATGCCCAGTGTAGCCTAAGGCCCCCCTACAAGGAACACAGATTCCAGTGCTAGCAAGACAGTAAGAATTTATCCAGTAGCTTATCATGTGAGAGTGGGGAGAGCTGGAAGGAAATCTGATCTGTCACTTGACCTTCAGATTTCACACGAAAAAGGTCTGAATGCCTAGAAACCTATGAACACAAACCTATAAATATAGTATCTAGGAGAAATCAGAATGGATCCAAAATAAGGCTGAAAGCTAAGTAAAATTCACATATATTTGAAAAATACAACCTGTAATAATTTTTTTTTACATTACCAATGGCTGTCAATTATATCCACAAAATAAACCCTCTGGGCCCAGTGGTCCCTAAACCTCCTGAGACTAGTGTTTCACCATGCCTGGACTGTGTATCCCCAGAAGTACTAACCATATAATAGGCATTTAATACATATTTGTGGGCTGAGTGGCAGTTTCCTCATCTGGAGCATGTCAAGTTTGACTAAATTGTTTCTAGGGTGTCTTCCATCTCTGAACTTGTATTAGCCTCTAGTTATTTTTAAACCTATAGGGTTGACAGAGTGATATCCTCGTAATGATGCCAGAGGCATAAGAAAGGAAGCAGAACATTAGAATACATTTGAGAGAGACGGAAATAACAAAGAGAAATAGATTCTCATCCCTCAGTCTGGGCCAATCCATTCTGTTAGGCAGGTTGTTCACAAGAACGCTTGACCAAGGGAATGAGCTAGGGCTGAAACCCGATCTGGATCTGAACTCCTTTTACATGTCACACTGGGGACCTGGTACATTTTATCCTTCGTCCAGTAGGGGAGCATTTCGGGACTTCCCTGGTGGTACAGTGGTTAAGAGTCCACCTGCCAGTGCAGGGGACACGGCTTTGATCTCTGGTCTGGGAAGATCCCACATGCTGTGGAGCAACTAAGCCCCTGCGCCACAACTACTGAAGCCCCTGTGCCTACAGTCCATGCTCCACAACAAGAGAAGCCACCGCAATGAGAAGCCCGCACACTGCAACGAAGAGTAGCCCCCGCTCACCGCAACTAGGGAAAGCCCGCACGCAACAACAAAGACCCAACGCAGAAGGGGAGCATTTCTTAAATTTAGACAAAAGCTCTAGCTGGGTTAGCTAAGCCCAGTATACCCTCCCCCCACTTAAAGCGAACCATAAAATTCCTCTTTACTTTCTAATGTACTCACTTTATCTGGAATATAGTGATCTTAGGTTTTAGTATTCAGTGTGGAACACACATCCCTGCTGACTTAAAAAACCCCGTTCAAGGGATCCTTTAAACTTCATATGAGCTTAAGGTCTACAGAACTGAATTAAAGAGTGGAAATGGAAGACTTACCTTCTCTGCTTTGAGAGGTAAATTTTGATCCTTTAATGAAAACAAAATTCTGCATTCTGAAATACTTAGATCTCTGTATAAATACAAGCAGTCTTGCACAGCCCTTCCTCCTATACTGCCAACCCTAGCATTCATCTCCCTTTTACAATTCACTGGACTCACCATCAGGCTAGAAATGAAAACAGCCTCTCGTGATTGTCCTTTAATAAAAATTCATTCCCACCTCAGTCTGAGGTATCTACTTAGGGGGTCATAATATGTCATTTTACACACACACACACACACACACACACACAGCTAACATTAACAGGGAAGTTCATATTTATCAGGCACTGCTCTTCACACTTTATGTATCACTTCATTAAATTCTTACAGCAACCCATGAAATGGATACCACGATTATTGCTATTGTACAGATTGAGGATACAGAAGCTCAGAGTAGTTGTCAATTGCTCAAGTTCACATAATTAGGGAATTGTGGGGGCAAGATTCAAACCCTAACACTTTGATTCTAGAGTCTAGATTCTTACCCATATATTTATTATCTATCCATCCACCTATCTATTAAAATTTGACTATTGTTAAGTGATGTATCCTTTTTTTTCTCAGAATTTAATGCTTGAGGAGTATTATGTGTGATGAGAATAACATTCAATAAATATTTATTGAGCACATGTGAAAAGAACAGATTCTGGTGCCAGCCTGCTAGATTCAAATCCTATCCTAATCCTAAGTGACCTTAGGTCACTTAACCTCTCCAGACCTCAGTTTCTTCACTTGCAAAATGGGGATAATGATAACAACACATGCCTTCTTGGATTGCTGTGTGGATTAATGAGCTAATTTGTATAAAGTGCAGCCTGGCAGGTAATAAGATTATATAAATGACAGTGATTGTCACTTACTATTAGGACTACATGCCAGAAATCATTTTTGGCACAGGGAATCCAACAGTAAATAAAACAACAAAACCCTCGCTCTAATGAAATTAATAGTCTAAGTATGTCCTGATACATTGTTTCCACAATCTCACCCCATTGTTTCCATTTGTTAAATATGTACCATAATTTTCTATAAAATTGGAATAATCATACCTACCCCAGAGATTGTCATGAGGATAAAATTAGTTAGTACATATAAAAGTTTGGAAAAGTGCCTGGCATATAAAAGCACTCAGTACATTTAGCAGTTTTAATTTTTATCTATGCTGTGGGTGTTATGGTTTAATGTTACTGTCTTGATTCTTTCTGAGTTCCTATAATTTGTTGCTATAGTGATTTTGCATAGCATTTTCTCACAGCTACTTTGCCTCGATAAAGAAATGCTTTTGAAATTATGCTTATTCTTCAGTTTCTTATTGCTGCCCAATAACATAATGATTTACTAAAGTAGATACAAAGATTGCTCCCAAAACAAAAAGAATATACTAAAACTGAGGGAAAATATTCATAACATCTCAGGTAGATAAGTAATCTGGCTTTTTAAAAACAGCAAGTCGCCACCAAGAGGCGTGGGATGGAGAGGGTGGGAGGGAGGGAGAAGCAAGAGGGAAGAGATATGGGAACATATGCATATGTATAACTGATTCACTTTGTTATAAAGCAGAAACTAACACACCACTGTAAAGCAATTATACTCCAATGAAGATGTAAATATAAATAAATAAATAAAACAAGTCGAGTCAATTTAGATTGTTGCATCACAGAGTTATTTGAATGTCTCAGGACAGGAATTTTGGAATAAGATCAATCTGGGTGCATTTCCCAGCTCTCCTGAGACTCCCTCTCTGGACCTACTAGGGTTGTTGTGAAGAGTAATTGAGAGTTTTAGGAAGAGGGTAAGTACCCTGGCCTTCCTTCCTCCTTTACACTATACGATGTAATTTGAAATGTGCTTCTAAAAAAATTCTTGAAATCTTAATGAAAGAACACCTCCTCCCTAATATAAGAAAAAAAGTGAAGGGAAACAGTAAATGGCATGTTTTTTTAAAAAGGATCTACATAGAAAATGCATTACTTTTAAAGCAAGGGGTGTTTCTTTCGGTGTGAATCCTTGCATATATCACACTGCACAGAGGAGAGGCTGTAAAATGGAATGTGGCAAGAGCCGCCTCTGTGACTTTGTGGGAGTCATTAATCTCCCCTTAGTTTGCTTAATTCCAATTGGGCTTAGTGATCACCTACTTCAAAAAGGCAGCGAAGGCCTTTGAAGAAGAAGCTGCTGCATAAACTCTGGAAGGAGTTGGGCTTTAGGAGCCGTGCCCGGAGGGTTTCCTCTCCTGGTTTTAATTAAAAATGAAATGAAGAACTCTTTCAGATTATCTCAGCCTTTTAAGAGCATAAGAAGGTCAATGATTTGTTAAGCATCTTCTTTCTTCTTTTAATGGTGCATTTCCCAGATTACATCGTGTGAACAAGGCTTGAATTGCTTTCAGGATCCACAGATTTGTGGCACTGTGGACATAATATGTGGGGGCCTGAGTGAGAAGCCGTGGTGAGTGCGAGAGGGATTAAGCCTCCCTGAGAGCAGGCGCCTGGCGGTGGGAAAGCCCTGGCTGGAGTCCTGGCTCTTCCGTTTGCTATATCAAAACTCACCCTCTACAGGATTTTCGGGATTGTTAGAAACAAGAAGGTGCATACGGAAAGTGCCTGGCTACTAATCTGTGCTCTAGCTGTCATTTTGTCTACCTTCCTAAAAAGGTACTGCGGGTTAGAAATACTGCTATGTGAGTAGATTAAAAAAAGAAAATTATACGTGCGTGAAGTCGCATGTGGCTTTAGAAATATGCCACCTTTTACGGGGAGACTATAAATGCAATAATAAAAGGGAAAATATATGACTTAGCCTGTGGTGACAAGGATGCTGCCACTGAGAATGACAGAAGAAATTAGCATCCACAGCTTTCTTTTGGCCCCTGGGGATATACCTGTGTTGGTAAATATTCTTCACCTGATTTGTGATAACACCAAAAATAAATATGCATGAGCTCAAGGCTTTAAAACAGAATAAGCATATGAAAACAATTAATAATGACTAATGTAGGTAGTGCCTAGACGAAAATTCACTTGCTCCATTTCCCTGGATCCTCACAACAATCCTAAGAGGAGAATAGCACAGCTATGATTAATTTCCCCCTTTTCTGGTGAGTGAATGCCCAAAAGAAGGCCTCAAACCTAGACAGTCTGGACACAATCCCTGGCTCCTCTACAACATCAGGTTGCCTTCATTTCAAACAAGAGACCTCCTCATATACTTTGCCTCCCTTTCCTTCCACTGAGTTTCCCTCTACGGTTTTATGTTTAAATATATTTATTGCGGACAACAGTGCCCCCTGTCTCCAAGGGGAGATGATGCAATCACCATCTCATGAATACTCCAAGCCAGAAAAGTCTTCCCCTTGAATCAGTCAATCACTAAGTACCACCCAATCTATTTGATAATTAATTCTGTATCTATTTATATCTTTCCATCGCCATAGCTTCAGTTTAGTTCTTCATGATTTCAACCCTACTTGATATGCTAACTAGTCTCCCTGTCTTCAAACTCTTCTCACACAGCAGACAGAGTGATCTTTCTAAAAACACAAATTGAATTACTTTATCACCCACCCAATAACCCTTAGCCACACAGAACTACTGGTTGTTCCAGAGTGCCCTGTGCTTTTACACGTCATGAGGCTTAACTCTGTGCTATTCCTTTTACTTGGAACATACTCCTTCCCTCATCTGACTGATGAGCTCAGTGTCTTTGAGAAAACTTTAAGAAAAGCAGAGGCTGAGTTAGATGATTCCTCCTCTGTTTACCTTTAGAGACTCACATGTACTTTTATGATAGCATTATTATGTCTAGAAATTATATTTGATTTTGGATTTATAGACTTTGAGACAGTTAAAACATTAATAGATACATTTTCTAATATTTTATAAGAAGAGAATGCTTGCCAAAGATAGGCCACCATCACTTTGCCATATGGCTGAAATCTTGTAAGAGAAAGATCTTGCTCTGTGTTCCCAAACTAGGAATGGCTTGAGGCTGCCAACTTTGATTTCTACACAAGGAGTGAATTATAGACATGGATTCTGAGCCCTGTAGAAAACTGTTAGAAACTAGTCTAGCAGATGGACCTATGAAAAGATAAGGTTAAGTTTCCCAGGAAGAATGATTCTTCTAAATGACTAGGAATTAATAACATAAGGTGTGAGTGGGGAAGATTCCTGTGTATATGTGTAAGTTCACACCTTCGCAGAAGGGAAGCATGTTTGCTTCCCTTCGGAGACATGAGAGCATGTTTGCTCCCATCAGTAGTACCTCTTATGACAGTCTGCTTTTAGTTACCTAGAGACTAAGTACACTGGAGAAACCAAGGGCCTTTAGCAGATG
The DNA here is from genome assembly GCF_949752795.1 of Hyperoodon ampullatus. Classification (NCBI taxonomy): domain Eukaryota; kingdom Metazoa; phylum Chordata; class Mammalia; order Artiodactyla; family Ziphiidae; genus Hyperoodon; species Hyperoodon ampullatus. The sequence goes on along the minus strand of NC_136920.1, from coordinate 49,512,689 downwards.
TACATCACAATACACAGTAATGAATTCTTCATTTACATGTTGAACTGCTTAAGGGGAAGGACCATGTTTTATTCATCTTTAAATCCCTAGCATCCAGGTTAATCTCTGGTGACCTAGTAGAAGTCCCATGAATACATCTCTTCAAGGAGTAAAGATGTTTTATGATCACCTAATACTTCAGAGTCCATTTCCTATCCAAAATCTGCCCACATATTTTAATTAGCCTTCATCTGGTTTATCTCAGTCTCTGTTTATCAACGACAAAACAATAATTAGGACCAATTATGTAAAAGGACAAACGAAAATATGCCGTATGTCGAGAAAACAGGCAAGAATATGATTTTCCTTGCCCCAGGAATATTAAAAGCTGAATAATTTACCATTTTCCCAAAGTAGAAAAACCAATTACAACATCAAAAACTACATCTTTCTTTCTTTTTTTTTTTTTTAAAGAAAAAGATATACTGGATAAGCAGGAGCCTCACAGCAATCCCATTTGATTTTCATAGAGCTCCAAATTTTAGTTTTATTCCAGGCTCTGCCCATTTCTTGCTTTTGCAAGATCTGAAAAGTCAATTACTCTAAACATAATCTGCAGCCTTAGGAGCTGACACTTTGCCAAGTAATTTAAAGTGCTTTGCTAAGGAAAACTTATAACTTCTCTGTTTTCTTTTAGATGATGTTATAGAAGTAAATTGTGTATACAATTAATTCATCCCAGGATATTTGCTATCAGTTCAAAGAGCTGAGAACTTGGGTATTCAAAAGGCAGAGAATACAGATGACTAACTCCTTGCTTTTGCTGACTTGCCTCCATTTTTCTGAATGCTAATTAGAGATTAACTGGTACACAGGGAAGCGTGGTTCACGGGCTAACTTTCACAGAACTAGCTTACATCATCATCTGAGACTGTAATTACTATATCAATATGGGCATACTTCTGAAATAGACTGTGGGAATTTCTCAAATGCCCTGAAAAATATATATTAACGTATTGCAACTTAAAGATTAGGCATTTCTTCAAAATTTTTGGTTGGCCTCTTCAATTTACATATTTGTAAAAAGTTGTCCTTAGTATAATATTTTGCACTTTGTCAGTGCTTGATAAATCTTGGTCGAATGAATTGATATTTTCTTATAATATTCTTTGTAGGGCAGAAGATCCCTAAATACTTTTATTTTTACCATGAGTAGAAGTAAGACGTGGACCCATGAAGACAATGGATTGGGTTCCTCATCATTAACAGAGTTGGATAAGGGCTTGTCTGTCTAACTCTCAGTTCTCACCTACCTCTGATATTCTCTAAGTTATTCAAGGTCACAGTGGAAAAAGCAAGTGATGGTATTATAAATGGAACTAGAATCTTTGAACTTGTCCCCTGAATTACTGGCTGTATTTCAAGAAACATCTGCTCAGAGAGGTATTTCCCATTGGAGAGGAAGTAAATAATCTCTGAAAGGAATTGCCCAGTCTTCATGAAGAGCTGAGAGCTACCTAATCAATCTGTAATGTAGACACTGACCGTCAAGAAAATTGAAGGTGAAAGTGAAATACACAAAATTAGTTCTAGTCTATTGTTATTTGTTTCCATGCATGGATTCATTCATTCATGGAGGTAAAAAAATGGGTAAAGCACAGCTTGAGCCATGACCTGTTCCTGAAACAGGTATCTGTTTGCTTGTCTTCAGATCTTATTTCCACATTAATTAGGCACTCAGTAATTCTCAGCTCCTGCTGTGCCAGCACTGGGCTAAGTGTTAGGGATATAACAGTGAACAAAATAGACAGCGTTTCACTCATTGACCTTGCAGCACAGAGTGTGAGATAGGCATTTGGTTTAAAAATCACATAAATGTACAATTATAAATTGCTTGAGTCACATGGGAAAAAAGAGAGAGAGAGAATAGAGGACCTGATTTCCTTTTTCAAGGAGATTCTCTGTGAAAGTACAGGTTAAACTTAGACCTAAGATGACCAGAAGTTAATCAGGCAAAGTGTAGGAAGGGCTTTTCAGTTTGAGGAATGAGCATGTGTGAAGCGCTTGAGACAGGAAGAAATTCAGTGCATTTTGTGAAGAAAAGGAAGGCTGGTGTGAACAGTGTGTTCAGCCAAGGTAGGAGTGACATGAGATGTTTAAGAGGCAGGCAGCGGCTTGATCATGCACAGCCTGGATGCCATGTTAATGACTTTGCATTTTATCCTAATGCAAAGGAGAGAGAGAGATCTGATCTGTATTTTTAACAGATCACTTTGGCTGCACTGAGACTAAAAGAGGAGGACAAAAGTGGAAGGGGTGAGACCAATTAGGAGACTATTATAGGTGGAAGATGATGGAGGCTTGGATTAAAGCGGTGGAAAAAGAAGTAGAGGAGAATTAATAGATTTGAGATATATTTCAGAGGTAGAATCAACAGGACTTGAACATAGACTGAATGATGGGTGTGAGGGCAAACAAAGTGCCAAGTGTGATTTTCAAGTTTTGGCTTGGGCACTGGAGTAAATATATGTGCCATTTACTGAGTTGGACAAGTGTGGAAGGGGAACAAAGTGGGGGGGAAATCAAGAATTTCAGTATCAGTGTATTGGTGGCAATGTCACTAAAATCGGTGTGTCTGTGTGTGTATGACTTTTTTCTAGAAATAAATATGAAAGAGTATGGAAAAGGAAAGGAAAGAATAGGGAAAAAGATGGGGACAGAATGAGAATAAATAGAAAATAGAATTCCCAAAGGGAAGATGAAGGGTGAGGGTGGGGACTGGTGCATATCAGGACTGCTGAGGGTGTGTAATACGAAAAACACATATTCAACATTATACTGTAATCTTTTTTTTAAATTTGGGGGGGAAAACCCTGTGGTTTTCATAATACAGATTACAGAAAGTAAATGGAGAAGAATCATATCTGGTGGGTCCATACAAAAGGTAGATTCTGTCATCCACGTATTGGTGAGTTTTTAGGAAGGGATGCATCACAATCCCCAGTGGGAGGCAAGGAATGTAATTTTTGTGTTCATCAAAAAAGAACATGGGTTAAAAAAAAAAAAATTCATTGACACTGAGCCAGAAAAGGGAGATGAGCAGGCAGGATAAAAATAGAGAAAGGAAAGACAAAGAGAAATGGGTGGAGAATTTTTCCAGCAAGCAAAGACATTTGGGCCGTCATGCCTATGCCTGTGCAGGTGCTAATGGTCACCTGGGTTTGAATCCCAGCCCTGCCACTTAGCGGTGGATGATCGTGGGCATGTCAGGTAACTTCTCAAGCCTCGATTTTTGTATTTGTAAAGCAAAGATAATGATAACATCTATCTCATAAGGTGATTGTCAGGGTTAGGAGAAATAATTTGTAAGAAGTGCTTAACAACACGCCTGGCACACAGGAAGAGCTCAATAAATGTTAGCTGCCTTTATGTAGCTGACTATTTATAGATGCATAATTACTAGAAAGTCGTTATTGTAGGTGTGTGCATTCCTTCTCACTTCCCTATGGCTATGGTGACTTTGCCCTCTTAGCTTCAAAATTGTATAGTTCACTGTACGAAGAAAAAGCTTTTATAACTTGTTAAAAGTATAGGAGGATTTAATTAATATTTATAAAGAATTTTAAAACAAGCAAAGCTATTAGGCTTTACCTGTTGCAAATTAGTGAAAATGCCCCAGCTGATTACATAGCCAAAAATATGTTTCTCATTTATTTCTAGAAATGTTAGATATAACTTAAAATTTGTTATTTAACTCCCCTAGAGAGGCAAATAATTGACTTCTAAACTTATTCTTTGAAAATCTCCAAAGACAGAGATGATGTTCTAAGGAGACCCTCTTCACTATGAATCACTCTAAAATCTGTATTTTCTCAGTCCTAATAATATTATGAAGACATATGAAGATATTCTATCTGAAAACATAACAATATAAGCACCCCATTACATGTAGAAACATCACAGTCGAGATCTCCCCACTTTAAACTAAATTGGAACTACCTTATGGAACATTGTATTCTCTTTTTCCTTCTCTCTGACTGGCTGCTACAGGAAGATAAGTTTTTATTATTTGTCATACATATGCTTTAGAATTACAATGCAGAATTATGTCCAACCTTTAGACTTAGAACAATTTGTTTAAAAATTGTGGAAAAACTCAAAACATTCTAAGATCAAATCTGGACTCCACAGTTATTGGCAAGATCATACTGAGGGAACTGCCTTAACTTCTCTGAATTTCAGTTTTCTTATATAAAATGGGACTAACTAAATAAGATAACAGATGTTAACATACTGTAAAGGTGAAGATTATGTTCTTTGTGGTTAGTTAGAACCAACTAGTTCTGTAGTTTTGGATGAGTTGTTTAATACCTGAAGGAGTCAGTTAAATGGTGGTCTTAATTTAAAAATTTAGCTAAAATATTAAATGGCAGTAATAGTATCTACTTCTTAGGCTGTTATGCATGGAGCACGGTATTATTATTCAAAATGTATTAATCAAAAATGTATTCAATAAATGTTCTCTTTCATCCTTCTGTATGAGGAAAATAGTGCTAATTAAATTTCAGAATTAATTCTTCTGGAAAAATATAATACCTTATTAAAAATGCATGGGAATCAAGAACATTTAGAGCATCATGTGATCATGTGTAAGTGCTCTGTGATCACACTAGAAAAAACAAGTCAATGTTCTTAATTTCTCCCATTGCCCCAAGGAAGCAGAACATCTTTCCACCCTGAGGAAGGTGTAGAGTGCAAGAGCAGCGAGCAGAGGTGAATTCTACCCATTCATCCTTGTGGAAGCACATGCAATTCGAGAAGATGAAGTGAGGAAGTTCATGCAGTACCTGGTCATCTCAGAGTCAGGGAGCAGGCCTAGGTGGTAGTGGGGGTAGGGAGCTGAGAGAAGGAAGCTTTTGTCACACTCAACAGGGGAATAGTGCCTGGGAGAAGCAGGCTTATCGCACAGTTTGTTCACAGTGCTGTAAACAGGTTCCGGAGGCCTGGTGATACAAGAGGCAGACAAAGAGATGCATGGTTAGCACACACACTAAACAACTGTGCAACTAGCAGCATTTCACCATACTCAAAAGTGAACAACCCAAACAATGCCATGGGCTTCATCAGGCCTGTGTTAAGAGTCTCTTTAGGAAACAGGTTCTCGGCTTAGGAATTAGAACTTTGGCTGACATGTGGCATGACTAAAATCCATGTGTCAGATACCTCAGTAGCGTCATAATCATCCTTTAAATGCTATATCTTTTTGGATAAGCCAGTCTGAAATGCCAGACTTTGGGATTCTCTGGCACGGCTCCTCCTTAAACTTGAATCTCATCTTTTTTTTTTTTCTTTTCTTAATTTTATTTATTTTTTATACAGCACGTACTTATTAGTTATCCATTTTATACATATTAGTGTATACACGTCAATCCCAATCTCCCAATTCATCACACACACACACCCCCCAATTTCCCCCCTTGTTGAATCTCATCTTAAATGTGAACTTCAGAGACCTTCTCTGACCACTTTGGCCAGGACACCCTGTTATTTTTCACAGCACCTATTCATACTTCATAATATTTTTTCTCGGCATGAAATAATTTTTTGTTTATTTTAAATTTTTATCGTCACTCTCACTACACCATAAATTCTATGAGGAGAGAGACTACGTTTATTTTGTTAACCACTTAAAATACAGTGGGGCACACAGTACATATTCTATTAACTATTTGTTGACTGCATGTATGAATGAATAAATGAATACAACTTCCCACATTTATATTGCTTTTGTTTTTTTTTTTGGTGCCTTGGGGGGGTTGGCCTTACCCAGGAATCTAATAGGTTATATGACCTGAGTGGTTCCTCCAAATATTTATTCATAGTTTGTCCTCCAATAATTGACTTCAGAAAGTTTTCTACAAAGAGGATAATCATTTTAGTAAAATTTCTATTAAGTGAATTCATCTAGGGATACTGTAACATTATCTAAAATAGCAACATTTTTATAGCTGCTATTTACAAACATGCATAGTATGACTGGGTAAAATTTTCTACAATTTTTGGTCAAAGATCCATGTAAAAACAAAGTCCTTGGTTATCAAAAAAATTTTTTCACAACTCTATTCCCCACTTTTTAAACACATGGTCTGAAATTACTACCAATACCTTTCCATTAAGGTAAGAATGGAAAGATTGGAACTTAAAAGGAAGTACTACTGGCAGTCTGGGCCATGGACCCAGGAAGGGTAGGCTTAGCCGGGAAGGTAAGGAGCATGTCAGGAAACCAGGCGATACCCATGAGGTCATACCCAGGGGAGGCAGATAGCACCCCTAGGGGCCACAAGACACCAGAGGCAGGAAGTGGTGGCCACATGCCTGAACAAAGGCACAGGAAGCGTAGGTGGTGAACTCAGTGAGGGCACAGTCTGTGTTTCTGTAGCCCTAGCCCCCAACATGGCCCCTAATGTATAATAGGTGCTCAGTCAGTGCTTCCTGAACTGACTGAGGATGGAGAACAGGGAAGAAAGGAGGATAAACAAAGCATTAAAAACAAACTACCTAATTTATAATATTACTGTGGCCAATCATGGCTTAGACATACTGTGTAGAGACTTGGATTCTTCTCTAACACAAAGCTTTCCACCACGTGGAAAGAGATTCCTTGATCTGTTTATTTTGTATAACACAGTAGAAGGGCTGAGGAGTAGGTAGGAGGAATCCGGAGGCCTATTTTGTCCTCCAGAATAACTATCTCAGGGGTAAAATGAAGTACTTTGGCTTGTTCTATCCCAGTGGCTAACCCTGTAATATTTACAAGAAGAATTAAAGGTTTTTTAAATAAAAGAGCCAGACTTTTTTCTTACATTAGGGAATCTATCCTTAGGGAAGACAAGTGCTCCATTTTTAAAAAAATCTAGTAAGATTGTAAATTTCTGTTTATCAATTCTACATACACATAATTTATAATGGTAAACACCAGCCCTTAAAAAAGGCAGCTGCAAAATCATTCTTAAAAAGTTTTTTTTTAAATCAGTTTTTATAAGTAATTCACACTGTGGGAAGTAATGTAAAAGGAAAGATACTTTTAGTTAGCCACTGAAACACATCTTTTAAAATGGATTGACTATTGTTTGGGGGGAGGGGGTCTGTTTTTGCTTTGTTGATATAATCAGCTTTATGAAGATTAATGTACATTTCCCATAGTTTTAGAGACAGAAAGACTCATGATTCTGGTTAAAGTTGCCTTGGGAGATCACAGTCTTATTTGTACCTAAAATGTGTTGTCTACACAAAAATTCAGCTTGGAAAAAGCTTTGTATTAATAGGCTGCATAAATATGAATTAAATAAGAAATGAAGAGGCATGCATGAGCTCTATGGGAATTATTCTGGGTAGGTTATCACAAGAGACCTGCTATTATTCTCCAGTTTTTCCATGCTGAAATAGAGCCACTGTGGCAGAGATGGCTGGATTGCTGCCCAAACATTAATTTTTCCTATTTCTTATTTCTTATCCTTTTTTCTTATTAATAGATATCAACTTTTTCATTGGGCACTTTTCCTGTAATAAAGACTTTATTTCTCAGCCTTGTAGATGGATGTGGTTGTGGGACTCCTGAGATGGCTGCTTAAAGGGAAGCTAATTTAGCTGAGACCCCTGCAATTTTATTCTATCCCACATCCTCCCTCTGCTGACCTGGAACCCAGATATGATGGTTGGAGCTTCAACAGTCACACTGGACCATGAAGCAACCTTGAGAATGAAGGCAAACAATACAGATTGTAGAGCATAATGGTGGAGCTTGTGTCACTGATGACATGGTGTGATACTATACCACCTCTGGACTACCTACTCTGGATATCTTCTTTGTATAAAAATAAACTATCTTGTTTAAGCGAGTATAATTTTTTTGTTATATAAATAAGACTTAATATTAACAGATATACTCCTACAAAATGTAAGACTGATCATCTAATACAAAGAAATAATTACAGATAGGGCCTACCATAAAGTACTAATACATTTAACTCTATCAGAAGTCCAAATAACACTTTCTTTGTACAGAGAAAAATTTAAATGTTACTTTCTGACTATATAATTTAGAACCCCTGGCTGTTTAGAGAACCCACTGAATCTTTATTAAAAAAAATACATATATAAAACGGTAGCTGAAGTGTCCATCGACAGATGATTGGATAAAGAAGATGTGGCACATATGTACAGTGGAATATTACTCAGCCATAAAAAGAAATGAAATTGAGTTATTTGTAGTGAGGTGGATGAACCTAGAGTCTGTCATACAGAGTGAAGTAAGTCAGAAAGAGAAAAACAAATACTGTATGCTAACACATATATATGGAATCTAAAAAAAAAAAAAAAAGGTTCTGAAGAACCTAGGGGCCGGACAGGAATAAAGACGCAGACCTACTAGAGAATGGACTTGAGGACACGGGGAGGGGGAAGGGTAAGCTGGGACGAAATGAGAGAGTGGCATGGACATATATACACTACCAAATATAAAATAGCTAGCTAGTGGGAAGCAGCCGCAAAGCACAGGGAGATCAGCTCAGTGCTTTGTGACCACCTAGAGGGGTGGGATAGGGAGGGTGGGAGGGAGACACAAGAGGGAGGAGATATGGGGATATATGTATATGTATAGCTGATGTGCTTTGTTATAAAGCAGAAACTAATACACCAGTGTAAAGCAATTATACTCCAATAAAGATGTTAAAAAAAAAAAAGGTAGCTGATCTAAACTGCCAGCACAGGTTCTAAGAATAAAGGAATCAATGACTTCCTTGAGGCCATAAAACATTGTCATGGTGATGTCATTTCAGTAACATTGTACTTTCTGCCTAAAGAGCTTATTCAATTTTCTCAGTCTGATGTTGTCTCCACAGACCAAGAAAATGATGTTACCAATTTTCTTCTAGTCTTACCTTAGTAGCACTATATTTTGAGACAAATTATCAGAATCAAAGCTGGCTAATACATACATACCTTAAGAAAAAAAAAATCCTACCTGTATTGTACTCATCTAAATTAGGGAAAACATTTTAGTCTCTGAGCTCTACAATAAATTCAAGACAAAAAAAAAAAAAAAAATGAGGCCCAGCACACTGTTCAGTGCTGAACTTGTGAGCCTTTTACCTAAATTTTTTGGAACCATTTTATGACCATAATATTATTTCACAACTCACATATTTAAAAGATTTGGTGTTTGGGGCAGGCTTAAATATATTGGATTTTAGAAAGTCACTTCCAGATTGTTTCACAGTGGATTGATTCTTTGCTTAAGCTTAATTACTCTTTTTTTTTTTTTTTTTTTTTTGCAGTACGCGGGCCTCTCACTGTTGTGGCCTCTCCTGTTGCGGAGCACAGGCTCCAGACGCACAGGCTCAGCGGCCATGGCTCACGGGCCCAGCCGCTCTGCGGCACGTGGGATCCTCCCGGACCGGGGCACGAACCCGTGTCCCCTGCATCGGCAGGCGGACTCTCAACCACTGCGCCACCAGGGAAGCCCCATAAGCTTAATTACTCTTGATTCAAAGTTTTATCAAAGTCAATCAAAAGAGATACAGCTACTCATATTGCAGGCTTATTTTTACCTATCACTCAGCTTTGATTCCTTTTCTGTTTTTTTGCATGTTATTTTGTACAGTCACTGGCTAAAGAGTAGACATATCAAATCCAGTGTCTTTTCTTGATTGTGAGAACACTTGATATCTCAGAAGATGGGTAGATGAAAAAACACCAAAACATAACAAAACACTTGACAGGCTTGACAAAGACTTCTTGAAACACTGAGAAAGTCCTCATGCAACCAAACAACTAAATTAAAAATATCAGCGAGAATCTCCTTTTATGTGACATAAAAATGGGGTTCACATTTGAAGGTTTCTGTCTGCTAGCTTTATTACAGTCCTAGAATTCTATTATGTGTTACGTACTATACCAGCCACAGTAAAATAACCAGTAACTACTACTACTGTCTGAACATAGGAAATAACACATAGTAGGTACTTTAGAAATGTCTCTTTGAATGAATGGATGGAGATGTATATCTGTAGGTATAGATATATATTTTTTTATAAACATTCTCCACTGAGAGAAATGAAAAAAGACTTCTGGCATTTTCAAGAAGCCCTAAGCTATTCTGAATCGCCTAACTAGGTTTAAAATTTTTAGACCATCATTAACTACAGGTTAGATGACAGAAGGACAGAAACTCCAAAATTGTCAGGAACTGACAGGTTTTTTTCTTTAAAAAAATTTTTTTTAATGATCTCAGATTACTTCTTTATTTCAATACTAGGAACTGATAGCTTTAAATACTTGGTGTGCACAGTTTATCAACTCCCAGAGGGATGGGCTTCATATATGTGCAAGTCTGGCCACAGCAATGCCTGCTCTCACTTCCTGTGAGAGTCACCCCACAAGCTCGGGGCCCCTCAAAGGCTTCTCAGCCTTGAGTTCCATAAAGCCTAATGCCAGCAGACAGCATTCTTAGTATTTCCCTGCAGTTATATTCTCTGTGACCTCTCTGCCAGACAGACAAGAAACACCAATTTATGAGCTGTCATGGGGATCTGGGTGGCAAGAACAGATGTCACCATCACTTCCAATGTATGCAGCAAAGAAGTGTCACAGGGAAAGCCAGACACAATTGAAAGGGCCTGTTTATCCCATTGCAAACCTCCAGAGTAGCCTAGGTCAGAAGGTAATGAATATGGAAATCCAATCCAAGGTACCTACTGGCTCTCTTCATTTTGTGGATGCCCCCAGAAGGGGGGAAAGGTAGTTAGAGATTAGTATAATCTCTAAGTGAATTTATAAACAAATCATTTATCTAGCTGTCCACTTATCAGGGGCCATAGATAAATGGCTTTGCAGTCTCCAGTGCTGAGCCATCAGCATTTATTTGCATATCTATGGGTTTATAATTGCAGGCTCTTATAGCATATAATTAGCACACCCTGGCCCTTGGTGATCTTTCTTTTCTCGGAACACCATTAGCACTTGCTATTTGTTCTGCTTTCTGGGGGCAGTTTCAATTGCTAGTCCACAATGCTGGTGTATTAGAGGCAGGTGCTTCACCTAACCCTATTCTAAGGAAAATTACCTTGCCTGCAACTGCTCCTTCCCATTTGCTCCACTTGACTCCAACCCAACTCAGTGCCCTCCCTAGCCAAAGCTGCTTGGACCAGGACTGGACCCCTGACTCTGCAACCATGGCTTGTACGGTAGTGCTCAAAAAAGTCAACGCCAATTAGATACTCCTATGGAAAGTAAATAAAGGAGCAGAAAATAATTGTAAACTGGTAGCAGAAGGGAAAGATGCAGACAGGTAGAGGGTAGCTGTATCTGTGTCCATTAATTTAGAGCACCAAATTTTGTTGTGAAAAGTATCTAGCAGTTTCTTGAATCCAAAATAATGGTCTGGGTTCATTTTTTAAGGGGGCTATTAAGGCTCATGCTACTGAACTCTGCTGGTTCCCATATGACATTAGTTGTATAATGAAACTCAACTATCACATCCTACCGTATTTCCTTACTGGAGCTTAGGTCAGATCTTTTGTTTGCAATCAAAAGAGTGAAAATAAAACAGGTACTTTGTTTTCATTGTCCTTTTCAGATCACCTCAATTAGACTATGCCACTCAAAAATAAAAGACAAATGCTTGAACCTGAGACCTATACCATGCTGATCCTGTCTTTAAAATTTTGTTCACTTTGCATTACTTTTATTTTCTAAAATACTGTATTAAGATATTATTATCTAAATTACTGAGTTTTCTGGTACCCCCTTAAATTTTGCACTTAACCTGTGTGTTTTACTTGCCACACCCTAACTCCCAGCCCTGTACCAGAGATGAGTTAAATACAGTGACGATGATGACAGTGATGGTGATTGTAAATACTCATCTGTATGGCACCTGAAGATAGGAGGTCAAAGGAATATGACTCGTTTCTCTTAGAGGTACAGGAAGAGTGACGCACCTTACTGAGCTTTCCATGTCTCCATTAAAGGTACTGCTCTCAAAGTCCTCAGGCCATCTCAGGCAGGGTTCTCACCTCATTACACTGTCATATTTGGTACACTGGGCTTTTTCCTTCTCTAGACTATTAACTCATAGAGGATCAGGACCAAATCTCATTTATCTTTGTTTCTCCATAGCTTCCATGAGCATAAGAAGGTATGAATGAAGCACTGTCATAGAAAAGGACTAGAGCTGTAATAAAAAAACATGATCAGTACTTTTAATTCTCTCTTCCTGAGCTACAACTAAAAGGAAGAGCCTAAAATTGCAGTAGGAAGGATTTGGGTTATGTATTTGTATGCCTTTGACCATAAATCTCTCTGTCATATAGACTGAGATGGATAAATATGTATACCATTCAGTTTCCCCAACCCTCATCCTGCTGTGACCTTCCTTGGCTGCCCTAAATGGGCAGGGAGCATCCAGCCTCATGCACTACATTAGCAGGACATAGACCCAAACTGCCTTAATGATGGCAGTTGGTTGGCCGAGGGCTTGGATGCCTAAGCATCTAGAATATTGCCTGATGTAATCTGGAGAAAAAGATTTTTAAACCTTAAAAGCGTGCCTCATATTCTTCTTTATAAATAATACATTACTTTTTGAGCAAAGGATTTGGAGAAGGAATTATAAGAGGATTGAATTTCAGGCCTGGGCTAATAGGTCTTAAGCACAGAATTTTGGGAAGCCTAAAAGTAATTAGGGGATAAAAGAGAATGTCGGATCAAGGAGTGAACTATGTGGCTCAACACATGAATTTGACATTATAATGATAAGGATTAAGGAAGAGGCTGATTTCTCTTACACTTTAAGCAGAAAAGTGTTAGCCATTTGGCGAAGGTACTATCAGGAACTTAAAGTCTGATATAGAGAGATCTGGAGAACAGATTGGTCTAGATGAATTGTAAGAGCCCATTCATCCCCTTAATTCTAGTATCATCAGATTGGGCCCCCAAAGACTTCTACCACTGGGGCCCTTGGAGTAGACGCCTATTTGTACCACACTCATGTAACTTTTCCAAAACTTAGCTTCCCCATTTTAATGATACTAAAAAACCTTCTTTGTAGACCAGCAAAGTTGTGAATTGTAAAATTCTACACAGAAGTAAATTATTATGAAGCAGTGTGGTGAGTGCAAAGAAACAGAGCTAGGTTTGGATTCTGGTTCTCCAAATTCTACCCTGTGTGAACTGCTGTTTCTTCACTTCTCTCAGCCTCAGCATCCTCATTTGTAAAGTGGGCACAGCAATATCAGCCTGAGGGTAGCTGTGAGAAATAGAGGAAGAATGCATATAAAGCACCGAGCTCAGTTCATAGCACTCACTGCGACCTCATCAAACAGCAGCCATATTATCTCGATTATTACCCTCAGGCACTCATACTGCAGAGAAGCAAAGCCTCTGAGAATGTTGCTCTCACTTTATTATAATGTGTAAGAAGGTAACAATCAGTGGTTTTCAGTATCACAAAAGGCACTGGCTAATAGTGCCTTCTAAAGGTTCACTTTTGCTCCTGATTGTAAAGGCAATTGATCCTGTATCAGAGCCACGTGAGGGTGATGCTCACTTTCTCTGATCTCCTCAATTATTTTCTTTGCCTTTAATAAGATATCATCCCCAACTCTAACCCCACATTTATACCTGCACCTTCATAATGATTTGCTTTCCTGTGTGGCTCACAGCTGTGGTGTCATAGCAAACTGTTGGGCCATAAGTAATTTGTTATTAATAATAGTCTATGTACCATAATCTATAAATATTTACTTTTTAAAAACAGAAATTAGGACGGATTCCCCATTTTCTCTATATAAACATCACTCTCAGTTATATTTTGCTATGTTTGCTTATTGAGGAGAGAAATGGCAGACCACTTAAAGTCATTTTAAAAGTTTTGCATTATTAAGTGTTTTATTTCCTCAAAAGAATGTTTGGGTTTCAGCAAAATTGGCCCCTTTTATGACAGTGGGTTATAAATGGTTCATGAATGTTTTATTGGAATAAGATGTTGAAAGTCGATGACCTTGACAATGGTGACTATTAACAGGCATATTTCCAAAGAGCGTAGGAATCACAGTACTGTGGTATTGGGTGAATGTGTCCAGCTACAATAGTATTTTTGTGGCATTCTGAAAGATGTTGAAACAAATATAATCTAAGACACCAGATCAGTATGGCCAGAACAAGGCCTTTGAGACATGGATTTGAATTGTTGGAGGAACGTTTAATATGTCCTGTTGTAGTGTTTAAACTCTTTAATTCTTTGTAAACCTACTTTTAAAGATTAAAAAAACTTTTTAACTGACCTCATGGGATAAAATATAAATCTACAGAAAAAAATCAGGTTAATAGTTACATAGCATCTTGATGGAAAAGAAAATATTAAGCATATGATAAATAGAAGAAATCACATAAAAGATGAGAGATTTGGCTACATAAAATGTACAACCACTGAAGTAAATAAAACCTTATAAACAAGAAACAAGCTGGGGAAACATCTACTCAAATATATTTATCAATATTTTAAAGACGTTCCTACAGCTCAATAAGAAAAAACACAAACTTTCAATAGAAAATAGAAGCTGCTAGTGCCCAATCACAAAAGAGGAAATAAAAATGACAAATAGACACACAAATATAAATGTTTAATCTCAGCATGAATAAAAATAATACAAATTAAATGATACTCCCCCTTTGCCTGTTTAAAAATAATAAAGGATTTTCAAATCGATAAATCATAATTTAGTTGTGGTACGGTAAGACAGACACTCATATTGCTGGTGCTATGAAGTGTAAAACCCCCTTAAAACATCTCAAGAAAGCAATTTGGCAAAATATTTCAGGAGTTTTAGAAATAATCCTGCCCTTTGTTTCAGCAATTCTACCTCCTGTGTGCAATCTTAAGAAGAGAAAAAAAAAATTGAATAAAGGCTTCCACAGAAAGTCTTTGTGGTTTGTTATAAGAGCAAAACACAAAAAAAGGAAACAATCAAAATAGATAAAGGTATAGAATATAAGATATATCCCCATGTTTAGTTATTAAAGTTAATATTCATGAAAAATTTTAATGATACAGGAAAATATTTTATTGGAGTACAAAATTATATATGGGGCTGTCAGGGAGTGGGAAGTGAGAACACCTAATTCTCTTACCACTTGGGAAAGAGATTTGAACTAAGATGTGAAAGAAACCACAGGGGAAAGTAGGCTTCAGGTGCAGGGCGGGGGTGGGATGAAAGAGGGCTTTCTAGGAAGTGGTAATACACAGCTTGTGCAAAGTTAAAGGGGAATCTGAAAACAAGCCCCATTTAGGGAATTTGTTAAAGGCTTGAGTAGGAGACAGACTTGAGAAGATGGGCAGGTCCTGTGTACAACTATAATATTCAAAGGCGATGGGAAGCCATGGAGATTAGTGGGCACTGAATGCAATTAAATGAGTTTAATCATTTTGACAGTTCATTTGCATATTTATTCATTCACTTCATAAATATTTACCAAAGGCCTACTCTGTACCAGGCCCAGAGAGAGGTACTAGATATATATAGATTAGTGAATAAGATAAAATGTTCCCGCTGTCATTGAGCAAACTTTTTTTGGCAAGGAAATTTGATTGCAAGGAACAGTGACTTATTTGAGCTACTTCAAGTAGTAGGACATATGCACAGGGGAACTCAGAAAAAGCTGAACTGGCAGAGATGAGGAAGGGTGAGATCCGATGAGCTGGATCTTTATTCCAGAGCTTTCCCTTCAAGATGACACCTTTCCTCTCTGTGCTATTTCTTTCTTCTCTCTCTACTCACCACTTTTGTTAACTGATAGTTTAGAAATGAGATACTCTCTACCTCACAGTTTCTGCTTGCTCTTAGCTTATGCTTTCTAATAACATCAACTTGCATATGACTCATGATGGACCCTCTGGCCTCCTTTACATCATTAACTATTAGCTTCTCCTTTCACTTATAGTTGCTCACTTGGCCTACTTTTCAATGAAAAATTCTTAAGAGAGAATTTGATAGACCTAGTTCACTTTTTTTGAGTAAAGCACATTATTGGTCACTGGCTAGCTTCTAAATTGGCCTCCTTTGGGTCAAGTACACACTCAGTCCATTCAGGTCTGGCTGGGGGGTGAGCCACCCGATCCTTTTGGGTTTGCCCTTTTGGCAGAGGTGTAGGTGGGGCACAACCGTTTGAGGTAAGCTAGGCATCCCACTGGTATTCTAAGGTTTGGTCTGTGGAGTAACTACACACATCTTCATATTCTCAGCCAGGTCTGTTCAAAGATGGTATAAAGAAAGCAAAACCATTCCTTTGGGAGAAAAATTTGGAAACAACAAAAGAGTTTGAACAATAGAAAAATATGGGGAACATCACAATCCCCCCTGCCTCCAATAAGGTCCAAAGCTTAATATCTCACTAGGGTTTCTCTCTGTTTATCATGGTATTAAAACATAATATTACAAAACAAAAACTCTACCTCTACAGCAATAATTTTCTTTCCTCAGAGGCTCCAAGATGATTTCTATCTGTAACGCTGCAACTAAAGGTTTCTAAATCAGATAAGGTCTCGAGTTTTAAAATTCATGCCTACATATGAATTTCTGAATATGTTTAGCTAAATCATATCTTCTAAAACAGAATGCGATATGTTAATTCAACTATATACTTCTGTATCGAGTTTACATTATTAATACTGACTCTAGGGGAGAAAACCCCTTATGCCTTTAACTGAATGAAAGCTCAGGTGGAGTATAAGAGCAGCTCCCTTGTAGGAAAGATAATGTTCAAATATATGCTCTACTTAATCAACAGGAAGCATGAACTGGCTTTAACCAAATCCCTTAAATGGGTTTCTTTTCTGTCCTTTAGGAAATGGTACATTTTCCTCTATTTCATGCAGCTGTTGTCATTTACTCTTCCGGGTCTGTTATTGCCGGCAGGTTATGAAGACTGTCTAGTAGCCAGGAAGGAAGGATAAGACCTCCATAAGAACAAAAGATTGCTATCACACTGCCTTGCTCTCTTTCCAGAGGATTGCACTTCTAAAATCGGATGAAGAGATAGCCTGAGGTCATAAGTTATCTTGAGCTGATAGTTCACATCCAACTAAAATTCACATTGATTGGTCCTTTCTTCCAACCATATATTTTAGGAAGTTCCGGTGAATGTATGTATAACTTGTTCCTGGTTTCTAGCAGGGTCTCAATCCTACTTTCTCCATAAAGCCTCTGAAGTTTATGGAGGCGGATTGCAGATTTTTCTCTCTTCAAAACTCCTATATAGTGTATTCTTTATGATTGCTTGGTTTTGTACTCTGAGTATTTTAAATAATAATAACAAAAACAACATCATCAACATCTACTTACAAATACCTCAGGAACTTACTGTGAGGCGGGCATTGTGCTACATATGCTTTATATATCATATATTATGTAATTTACCCAATAATTCTAAGGCATATATAATACTATTATCTGCAAGACTTAGCAGTACCTTGCCTCTCCTCACAGAGCTGACCTGTTAGTGGTAGGGATGGGCTTTGAATCCAGGTCGCCTGTCTGCAAAGCCTGGGTATGTAACCATTATGTTTTATTTTAAAAAATTCTCTGTCTAGCATATACTTTCCCTCAAGGGTCTAATTATATTTCTTGGTCATCCTGGTAATTATAGCTCCTATTTTAAAGGCAGTAGAGAATAGAACAAAGAGAGCAAGCTGTGAGTCTGACTGTCTAGATTCAAGTTCCAGCCTCATTACTTAGAAACCATGTGATCTTGGGCAATTTGTTTACCTCTGTGCCTCGGTTTCTTCTCTTGTGATCAGGAATAGTGCCTACCTCTTAGGGCCTGATGAATATTAGACGAAATGATGCTTGAATAGGACTTAGCACAGCGCCTGACTGGCACTTAGTAAATGTCATGATTGCCACAGACATTTAAACAAGAAATCTGGCAGTCGGGTACCCAGTTTATACATCCATCTTTAGTCCCTTTTGTGGATGTGAATTCATTCTTAAGAGTTGATTTCCTCTTATGATGACAAAACCATGTTTCTGGCCATGCTTAAGATTGCCAGATTTAGCAAATAAAAATACAGGATGCTCAGTTAAATGTGAATCTCAGGTAAATAATGAATCATTTTTAATATAAATATGCTAGTATTGCATAGGACATATTTATACTGAAAACTCCTCATTGTTTATCATAGTTGAAATCCAGTGTTTAAATTCAAATTTAAATGGGCATCATTATTTTATCTGGCAGCCAGATGGCCCTTTGACTTGCAAGCTCTCCACTGTGTTGCCAGTATTCCGCCTTCCAGCATATACATTCACACTGTGGTATAATTTAATTGTTTACTCTGAGTCCCATTTTGGTTTGCTGCATTTTTTTAAGTCAGCAAATGTTCTTAATTTATTTTTGTATTCCCAGTGTTCAATGCTATATCTCTATACCTATGCCCGAATTCATATCTATACTCAAATCTACACATAAGCTGGAGACAGATAATATTTAAATAAAAATTTGATCTAGATCATATTACATATATTATTATGCAGTTGTTTTTATTTAAAAATTTTAAATTGTATATTAGACATCCTTCCAAGTCAGTACACATAGCACCATCTACCTTTTCTCTAATAGCTGCAAAGACCTTCTTTATACATCAGTGGCAGTGGTATAAACTGCTGAATTTATGACCCAGAAATCCCACTTCCAGGAATGTGTCCTACAAAATTGAGTACAATAGGTATACACAGAATGTCATGGTTACAAAGTCTGTCAAAGCAAAACACTGGAAAAAACATGTATGGTCATCAGTATTGAAGGGACACATAAGTATTAAAAACATTGCCATGGAAGCAGATTTGGTGACATGAAAAGATATTCACAACATATTATTAAATGAAGAATGCAGGCTAAAATAGTATATATACAGTTTAATCCAATTTTTGTAAATGATAAAAAACATAAAGTATGATCTCAATTTTATATAATAGATACTGAGAAAAAAAGAGTCTGGAAGCATATGTCAGGGAATTTACTGAATATCATGTCTGGGAAATACATCTACATAAAATTTTTATTTTCTCTCAATATTGCATGTTTTCTAAATAACTTTTAAATGATATTAAAAATTGTTTATCATATAAGCTGAGAGATAAAAAGCCATAAATCTGCATATGTAGTATGAGGCCAATTCTGTGAGAGGTATATCTCTATGCATATATGTAAGTTTGGAAAAGTCATTGAAACATTAACAGTGCTTTCTCTGAGTGGTAGAATTATAGGCAATGTTGATTTCTTATTTTCCCATATTTTAAAATTATTTTAAAAAATTTTCTTTTATTCCAGAGGACTATTAGAGATTTGTATTGGGTATTGTTCAATTCAGCCCCAAAGATCTACATATTCTCAAACAACAGAAATGGAAAATATACATTTTCCCATTATAGGGCTAATTTTTATTTAATAATGAGTAACTTTTATTTCTGTATGATGTATAGGTACTAACAAGTTATTATAAGAGTGGTAATGTAGCATTATGAAAACTGGTTATGACTAACAGCATGGCTTAATGGATATCACTATATTTGTTATTTAACTTTGTCAGAATCTCATATGTCTTGAGTTATACAAATATATTCAATATTAAGACAATTACACCGAGAATCCGTCCCCATCCTCAAGCCAATGAACTTGCTGCTGGGACTCTGGCTGGACCTCCCCCTGCTTTGCACTCCTTGTCCATAAATACAGCCCATCCCTAATCCTCAAGGGACTCACTGGAGCTGGTTCACAGCATGTGTTTCTTAATTGCAGTTCCTCCACTATTCCTGAATAAACTCAATTTCTGGTCATTTGAAAAAAAATAAAATAAAATAAAAACACTTGAAAAAAAAGATTACAGTTAAGATTTAGTCTACTTCAGGGAAATTATGTGCTAACTAGGATCCTTTTATAGAAATGATGACAATTAAAACACATTTACAGCAACTGTAGTCTTTTTACTAATGCATCTACTCATTCATTTAACATATACTTACACACTTAGAAACCATACAGGGAGGCTATGGACATGGTGGAAAGAACATGAGCTTTCAGACTACAAAATCTGGGTTTGAATTCTGTTCTTCTACTTACTTAGCTGTGTGACTCTGGGGAAATTACTTAAATTGAATCTTGGCTGCCTTATCTAGAAAATGCTTTACCTTAAGCCTTACCTTATAGGATTGCTAGGAGATTAAATGAGATGCACTATACAAAGCCTTAAATAATCACTGCCATATGGTAGAAGCTCAATAAATAACTATATTTGTGTCCTATTTTTATGTATGAATCTAGATGATGTGGAAGATAAAAATCCGATCCAACATAGATTCTTCTCTCAAGCATCACTTTGTCTTAGAGAGATGATATGTGTATGCGTGTGCGTGTGCGTGTTTAATCAAATAAGGCTAAAACCAGCTACATGTGATGGGGGGGGAAGGATAGACTGTCTTGGGAATTCAAATGAAGAGGAAATGATATCCTGCAGAAAGAAGTAGGAAGAATCTTATGAAGAGGCATCATTGGAGCTGGGACGAGAAAAATGGATAGTATTTGGACATGTGAAAATAAAGATGGCAATGGCTAAGGGAAGCATATGTTTGGTCGAGTATTGCAAGAGCAGTCAGGGAGGCTGGTAAAGCTAGTTAGTTATCTGGTTGAGCTGGTTGGAGCATGGGGGCACGAAGGGGAAAAGTGGAAGATATGTCTGAAAATATGGCAATGCACAGCATATGAACCCATTTATAGCAGAGTATCTATTTTAATAGACAAAATAAACTCCCTCAAATCTTGGGGTTAGGTATATTTGAAGAATTTTATGAATATTTAATATTCTAGGTGGTAACACATTTTAGTGAAACACAAACCGAGTTTGAGTCCCAACTCTCCTACCTATCAGCTGTGCAGATTTAGTCAAGTTACCTCATCTTTCTGATTTTCAGTTCTGCACAATTGTGATAGATAGTACATGACAGGATATTGTGAAAATAAACAGAAAAAAAGTATCTAAATGACTTATCAGAATGCTTGACATTGGCAGAACTCAGCCAATATTAATTGTATTCCCCACAGTCACCAGACTATTCTCATCATTTCCCAAACCTCCCCTCCCTCCCTGCCAAACACATTTTTGGGATAATCATACCGATGGACCTCTTGTTCATGCTCTGAGGAATTTTAAATAAGAGATCTCTCCTTGTATGCTGTTGGCCAAGGTATTTCCAGCAGGCTGAGTAAGAGCACAAAACACCCAGAGGGATGAGATAATTGGCATTGAAGTCCATCTGCAAAGAGGACTCCTGGCCAATAAGGAGGATCTAGACAAGACTGCTTCTTTTGGGAAATCCCAACTAGACCAGTACATCCAATGGAAGCAAAAGCTGCTTTTAAATGAACTACTGAAATGAAGATACAGCAGTGAAACCGGATGGAGGAGATTTTTCTTTTTCTTTTTAAGATTATCAGTAGAGTGGAGGCTTCCATCTACCATATCTAACCAATCTGGAAGAGATTCAGGAGAAGGGAGAAAATTTAGAATGATACATTCTGATCACAACTAAGATGGATATCATGCAGCAAAACTACATGAGGGTCATAATAAAGAAACAGACAGTGAAAAGTAATGGTCAGAGTATCAAAGAGCCAGTGGACTTCATAGGTTTTCAGTTTAGTTCAGGACACCTCAGTGCCAGCAAGGTGGAATGCAGAATATAGAGCTTAAAAGTCATTCCATAATCTTCTCTTTTGTCTTCATATGAAATATTCTGTAAAATCTACATGACTTTCCTGAGCTTTGGAATTGAATTTTGAGCTTTGGAATTGAATTTTGGGGATGGGGGGCAGGGAAGGAAAATGGTTGAATATAAGTTTATTATTAATAGCAGAGAATCCCTATTTCTCAGTCACTGTTTGGTCACGTACATCACCACCTTTAATCCTCATAGCAACAGACTTTCACAGTGGATATTACCTATAGTTTTTGGATAAGGAAACTGAGGCTCAGAGAGGATAAGGTGGTACCAATGAGGGAGTGGTCAAAACGTGATTTGAAGGCAGGTCCCTCTGACTCCAATGTTCACTATGCAATATTTCACTGAAGGATACTAAGTGGGAAAATGTAAAGCAAAATAAGAATTGCCAACAGTGTATGTGGTAGTTGTCTGCATTGTTGAATCTCTTGTGTCCACTGAAGCATCTAGATCAATGGGTTCCTATAAGAAGCTTGTAGTTACACACAAGAGACTCAAGGTATTTAGGTGGCAATCTAATAGGGGTATGGAAATTGGATTAGAAATCTCAATTCACCTCCCCACAGCCTCTAATTTCTTGCCATTGGCATCTGTGATAGGTCCATGAGATGATCAACAGCTACTCCTGACTCAGATATGCATTTAGCCATAAGGACATTGTCTGGTCTGCTGTAAGATGGTAGCTATGTACTTAAGGGACCTAGAAGTACCAAAGATTCCTTTACAACATTTAACATTTATGACATATAACATTTGTTTCATAATAAAAAGGGGTAGTGGCATATCTGAATTTGACTAACATAGCCTGTTTTTTCTAAAGTGTAAATAATAAAGGAGAGGGGTAGGATAACTTATTGAAATATTAATTTGTGTTTGGAACTTACTATGTTTTTTCTTCCCCAAGTTTGAAGCAGCTATTCTGTCAGTGCAATGAACTTATATTTGACTATATTCCCTTGGCTCACTGGAGACTTGTGATACAGGAAGGAAAGCAGAATTTTCCCAAAGAAATGCTCTTCCAAGTTTTTGCTCTTCAAAAGTCTGAGCTCCTAAAGGATTGATGTCCAAGGAAGAACTTTAAGAGGAGAAGTAGGCAAGATAGGGCCCTACTATCAGATGTAATTAGATTTAAAGAAAATAAAGTCATGTGCCATTTAAAAAACATGTGTTTGTAGAGTAAAATGCATACCTACTATAGGTGTATTTAAATAAAAATTCTAAAATTTTAATTGTAAAATCTAAGCACCACTGAACAAATTCTGTGATTGGTAACTCTTGCTCAGGGGCAATGCCCTTTCTTGGGCATATTATCACTAGTATTGTCAGTGATGTAGCGTCACCTAATGTTTTTATAAAAACTCACCCTATGGGAGAAACGCTTGACCATGTTTTCTTCTAATGTGCTCCATTTTGCTTTTATTTTTGGTAATATGATTTTTCTGAAGTCAAAGACATAATGAATTTAAGTCAGTGGTTCTCAAACTTGCCTGCATCAGAATCATCAGTGAGGGCTTTTGTTCTATTTTTATTTTACTTTTTATTTTTTAAATTATTGAAGCATTTAATGTTTGCAATGCTACATGCATTTAAAAAAATCCAGTTACTGACAGAATTTCAAAATATAGATCCTATAAGGATATTTTGCCTCCAATTTGCATATAGAATGCTTGTCTATATTTCAGTGTGAATGTCTGAGTCATTTTGGGTTGCTAGAACAAACTACTATAGACTGGATGCCTCAACCGACATTTTTTTTTCTCACAGTTCTGCAGGTTGGAAGTTTGAGATCAGGGTGCCAGCATGGTCATATTCTTAGCGAGTGACCTCTCCCCAGTTTACAGAGAGCTGTCTTTTTGCTGTGTCCTCATAAGGCAGAAAAACAGTCAGCTAGCTTTCTGGCCTCTTTTTTTTTTTTTTTAATACTAATATCCCAGTTCTATCCCTGGACACACAGGTTCGGTAAATCTGGGGTAGGACTCAGGACTCTGTGTTTACAAAGATTTCGCAGGTGACTGATTTGTTGTGAGAGTTTGGAACTAGTTTTAGACAGTAGACCTTTTCTTTCTGAGAGAGTTATGAAGTAGTCACATTTTGAATTGCATCGTCTCTTTCAGTACTATACAATACAGGTATTGCTTTAAAAATTTTTGACTTGGTAATATTCAGCTGATAAATGTTAGTATCTGTAGAGTGTAAGTATTAAGTTCTTTTTCCAAGGGAAGGTAAAGAGTACTACTCTTCTTTATTTCACCAGTGAGATACATAAAATTTAATTTTTGTAAGCAGAATTTAACCAACTATTTCTCTCTCAGCTACAGAACACAGTCGTTCTTGGGAAGATCCTACTTTGATTTAACTGGGGAGACCACCTTCTCCCTATGAGCTCCTCCTCACTTGTAACTCCTCCTATCTCCCTTTAGTCCTCATGATTTTAAACTCAGCATAACCTCATCAGAGCTACACTCAGCATTACATGGATTTGCATACATACTGTATGTGAAACTTCATCCAACCATCTATGGTCCAATTTAATGTTATACAGCAGGTGTCCCCAACCCCCAGGTAGGAACCGGGCCGCACAGCAGGAGGTGAGCAGCCGGCGAGCGAGCAAAGCTTCATCTGTATTTACAGCCGCTCCCCATCGCTCGCACTACTGTCTGAGCCCCGCCTCCTGTCAGATCAGCGGTGGCATGAGATTCTCATAGGAGCGTGAACCCTACTGTGAACTGCACATGCGAGGGATCTAGGTTGAGTGCTCCTTATGAGAATCTAGTACCTGATGATCGGAGGTGGAGCTGAGGCGGTGATGCTAGTGCTGGGGAGTGGCTGCAAATACAGATTATCATTAGCAGAGAGGTTTGACTGCACAGAGACCATAATAAATCAACTGCCTGCAGACTCATATCAAAACCCTATAAGTGAGTGGCAAGTGACAATGAAGCTGCATCTTACAGAGTAGCCTGGACATAAGCAACACACTTTGGGTGTCACTGTCTCCCATCACCCCCAGATGGGACCATCTAGTTTCAGGAAAACAAGCTCAGGGCTCCCACTGATTCTGCATTATGGTGAGTTGTATAATTATTTCATTATATATTACAATGTAATAATAGAAATAAAGTGCACAATAAATGTAATGCACTCAAATCATCCTGAAACCATCCCCCCATCCCATGTGTGTGGAAAAGTGGTCTTCCATGAAACTGGTCCCTGGTGCCAAAAAAGTTGGGGACTGGAGTTGTACAGTAAAGCCGTGGAATTAACACTACCCTTGGGAAGTGGGAAGTCTCTTCATAGGTGTTGTTCTGCATATACTTGATCTCTGTGCTCAAATCATGAAGCTATTGCAAAAGCAATCACTGCATTTACTTAAAAAGTTTTCGGATGCCTGCATAGTAAATCTGAGTATTTGGAATAGTATATATTTGTGTTTACTTAACATTCTAGAATTTTTAATTTTAGAGTTTTCAAATTAAAAAGCAGGGACTTCCCTGGCGGTCCAGTGGTTAAGACTCTGCGCTTCCACTGCAGGGGGCACGGGTTCAATCCCTGGTTGGGGAACTAAGATCCCGCAAGCCGTGTGGCATGGCCAAAAAAAATAAATAATAAAAAAAATCAGTTTCTTTAACACTGACTTTTCTTTTTATATAACTTTAATAGTTAGGCTTGGTTTTTTTTTTTTTTTTTTTGGTTAAATTGCAATTTATTTTTTATTTATTTATTTTTTTATTAGTTTCTGCTTTATAACAAAGTGAATCAGTCATACATATATATCTGTTCCCACATCCCTTCCCTCATGCATCTCCCTCCCTCCCACCCTCCCCATCCCACCCCTCCAGGCGGTCACAAAGCACCGAGCTGATCTCCCTGTGCTCTGCGGCTGCTTCCCACTATCTATCTACCTTACGTTTGGTAGTGTATATATGTCCATGCCTCTCTTTCACTTTGTCACAGCTTACCCTTCCCCCTCCCCTAGGCTTGGTTTTGAATAAAGTCTTCTTAATTAGGATCTATCTATCTCTATATATGTATATATTTTAAAAGAAATTGAAATATAAAGGAAACATCACTAAATCAACATAAAGTCTCAAAATCTGCCCTTTTAAGGCAAGTGTAAATATAGTATAAGTCTAAGTATTATTAGGCTAGCTGGAAGCATATTTCCCTTTTGTTCACTTCTTAATCTCATTCCACAATCTCCAACCAGCACTGCTATCAATAACTGCAACTGGTCCTATAATCACCATGGTGCCCTGGACTAGAAGTCAAGACTAATAATAATAATAATAGTAATAATGGTTAACCTGAATGCAGCTTATTTTGTGCCAAGCTCTGTTCCAATTGTTTTACATAGATTACTTCATTGAATCCTATTAATAACCCATGGTATAGGCATAGGTGGGGAAACAAGCACAGAGAAGTTACATAACTCATCCAAGTTCAAACAGCTAGTAAGTGGTGAACCCAAAGTTATTATGAATCCAAAATCTGAGCTCTTAACCAAGATGCCACCCTGCTCTGGACTCTGGGTTTTGGATTTGCCACTTACTCTCTATTGTCACAGGGGAAATTTGGCATCTCTATCATCTCAGATTCTCAATCTGTTAAATAAGTATAGTAACATCTCTCTGCTCATTTTGTATGGTGTTATAGGAACTAAATGAGAAATAGGAAAGTATCTGGGCAGTACTGGACAGCTATCAGGGTTTACCAGTTCTGCTCTACATGCAGAGCAAGGCCTCACATAATTGGCTTTGAAATCTCTGGCTATCACATTTATTTCAGCTCTTTCATTCTGCCTTCATCCCCTGTCTGAACCTGGTAAATGAGACTTTAGAAAAAGATTAGGGGGAAAAAAACATAAAACAAAATATCGAGCTCTACCGGCTCAGCAGACAGAGTTTCCATGTAGGACACAGTCTGCATAATAAAGGACTCACATGGTTCTACTTCAAGGTCAATCTAATCTAAAACGAGATCTAGGATGAGGGTTGATATTTAGATGTTTACACTCAGAGACACATATACTCACAGGGACAGCTAAGTTCTTTCAGGGAGGACTTAAAGTGTTCATTAAAGCAACCATATGGGGTCTGGTGTTACAGCGGAATGAAAGGCATTAAGGACTAACTGACCTCCCACCTGGTAGTGCACCATCCAGAAGGCCTCCCTTCTTTCTGAGCAAAACAGATTGCCTCCCCTGAACAGGCTGTAAGTGTTGCTGGGAGGAAGCAATGACATAAAACTTTAGTTTTACCTTTATGGACAAAAGAAAAACCAGAGAGAGACTAATTTGAAGCACAGAGAAGATTCTAGAAATCTTAAAACTAATACTGCTACCCATGCAGTACAGCAAAAAGAGCCAGACGTTGGAGTCAGTTTGAATTCTGATCCCGTTCTACACCAGCTACGTGACCCTTGCTAGAGGGGTCAAGGATATGGATTCTGCAGCCAGACTGAACGGTATTCAGATCTCAACTTTGCTACCTACTATATGTAGAAAAACAGCTTAGTGGAAATGTATCATATAATAATAATGATTATCCCACTGTGGTGTGAGTTTTTCTTTATATTTTTGTTACTTTGTAACTTTTCTACAAATACATATTACTTTTACAATTAGGGAAAATAATAACACTTTTTGGAGAGAAACAGTTGAAGAGGGGTATAAAGCAATAAAAGGGGCAAGAAATAGATTAAAGATTGAAAAGGATGTCTGGAGAAAATGTATGAAGGCAGTATTTTTAAGATGTGTTTACTCAGATATAGCTTGCTTCATTATCTAGATTAAAGAAATTACCTAGAAGAAAAAGTGAATGATGCAACCCAAAACTTATGAAATTTATCTCTATATTATATAAGAATATAAGTCTTTGAAATGCAATAATTGTGTGCCACGATTTTCTTACATTTTCTTAAGGCAAACATTACCATTAACATGGTAGCCTTCCCCACAGTAGCAAACGCCATAGGAGGTGGAAGGAGTAACTCAGGGATTGCAGTGCTGTCCTGGATAATTTTCAAAGCACATGCCACATGT
Source organism: Hyperoodon ampullatus (assembly GCF_949752795.1). Lineage (NCBI taxonomy): Eukaryota > Metazoa > Chordata > Mammalia > Artiodactyla > Ziphiidae > Hyperoodon > Hyperoodon ampullatus. The sequence continues at coordinate 49,484,840 of NC_136920.1, read as the reverse complement.
GGACAATTAAGAACCAGCTGTCTTCTGTCTACTGTTACTTTATTGACACCTGCATGTGAAAACAAACTCCTAGAGGAAGAGGCTTTGTCTACTTGTTTTGAATCATAATATACACCCTGTTTCAATGTCACAAGATAAGGGCCAGAAATAAGTTACACATTGTGTTGTGGTAGTAGTTAACTTGCAATTTAAGGGGCCTGGAGTCAATTAATAGTCGATTGCTTCTACAAGTGGTCCCTCCAAAATTTTCCATTGCCCATCATTAACCCTTTTTTTGGTCTCAACCAGCCCTGGAGGCCAAGGATAAATTCATTCTATTAAAATGTAATACAGCATTGATTAAACAACTATCTATTTGAATTTTACATCTATAATAACAATAGTCATAGATGTGCAATAACCATCTTCCATAAAATTATAAGGCCTAGTATTGTATGTTTATGTCTGGTTAATTTATTAAGTACATACAAAATGATAAACACCTATAAAAGTCTGTCTTAAAATTCCCATTACTGTTTCATTTTTCCTATCATTAAATTAATTTCCCTGACAACAAACAGCAGCTTAACATGTTTTCCAATACATATTTGGATATCTTCCTTTGATTAAGATTCGTCCCCATTAGCATACCCACTCTCTCTGTTTCTAGCAGGATAGCTCTATCAATCATGCCTCACAGTTTATGTAAGTAAACCTAAATGGTTATGTGGAGTCACCATCAATAAAGACAAAACTCTCCTGGAGGCTTCCACTAAGTGGGTTATCCTCCATCTGTCTCACCCCTTTTGTCCCAGTAACCCCTTCTCATTACTATCCTTTGCTTCAAGAGAGACATTATAGTGCCAGGCTCCCCATTGCAGAAATCAGGCATGCAGCACAGAGCAAAACAGACAACTGAGAGACACTGTTGATGAATCTTTGACTTGGTTAAGTTCAGTAATGCACTTTACAAATGCTGTGAGGAGTCTGATGCCATACTTTGCAGAATTTCTTTGAGGGAAAAGCTACATGGTGTTGGTTGTTGAGTGCTACTATGAATAATATATGGCAAAATCAAGAAATTATCCAGAGGATAATTGTATCTGGCCATAGAAGCCAGACTGATAGACTAGTTTTTATCATATTTGGTTCCACTGAATCCTATATTATATTTTCAATGAAGAGGGTAATAGATACTCATTGTGTTAATAAAAATAAAGATCCTTAATAAAGCATTAAGACTATAAGACTTCCTGTAATACAATATTCTGAGGTGTTCTGGGAGATAAATTAGTTGAAAAAAACTTATATGTAGATTTTGTTTGAGCGTCTGCACATCATTGTTGGCTACAGTTCCATTCCACTAAAAAATGATTTTATTTGTGGAGTAGTTCATCTTAAATCCTTGCTTTAAATGGTATTAACAAGAGGTAACATTTATCAAGTGCGTACTTTTCTAAGAACTTTACATGTATTAACTCAGTTTCTTGTCACAATAAGCCTGTAAGGTGGGAAGTATTATTCTGCTCCTTTTAAACATGAGAAAATGGAGGCAAAGCACAGTTACATAACCTGCCCAAGGTCACACAGCCAGGAAGTGGTCGAGGCTGGACCCTGAGCAGGGTGGCTCCAGGGCACACCCACCTGAACACTCTGCTGTCCAGATCCCGATTCTAAAGCAGGCACAGTTGTCTGCCTAGGGCACACCCAGTTCTTTTTTCCTATACTTGGTTAATGGCAGGTAAGAAAAGATTTCTTTCCTATGTCAAAAGAAGGACCTTCCAGTTCATCCAGAAATGGTCTTAAGTCATTAAATATAAGTTAAAAAGAAGAGAGCCTAGAACAGGATCAGACTTCACTGATGGAAAGCGCTGACTGATCCTTTGAGAACCTGTCCCTAATGGAGACCACAAAACTTGAGATATAATTAAGAGGTGGTTTCTATAACACAGATTTAATAACTGACATGTTTGTGTAATTTAGCTCAGTGCTTCTCAAAGTTGGGTATTCACCCGCAACTTGGGCTTATGGTATTTGCCAGGCAATTAGTATCCCCAGAAAACCCATCTGGTATGTTAATTTTACATTAACACTTTGAATAAAAACAATTACATTTCTAATAAAAATATTTCCACATTAAAGCAAACAAGGATATCTCCCAAATTTTTATGACAAAACATAAAACTTTGCATGTTTCATGCTTGCACAGAAAACTTCATGTTCTACCCCAGATCCTGAGGAGAACAAATTCCTTTTTCAAGGCCTAAGGGCATGTGGGTAGCAATATTTGAGAAACAGTGATTTAGCTTCTAACCAGTTCTGATCCACAAAGTTAAACACCAAGGAAAACAACAACAACAGTGGCAAACACTTATGGTGTTTCTGAAAACTTACTCGACAGCGAATAAAAAGCGTAGAAATGGCCAGTGGTAGATCAGCCTGACTGAAGCAGGCCTGTCCCTCCTGTGGAAGATGGCTGTTGAATCTAGCTCTAAAATCTAGCTCAGATTCCTGTGCCCCTCTTCTCCTCCACTGCCACCTGTCCCCACAGCCCCAGCTGTCATGATCTCTTCCTTTGTTTCTTCAGTGGTCCCTGTCCTGTTCCATATACCAGTCAGGAGGGTTTTTTTTTTTTTTTTTTAAATAAAACATAAATCAGATAATTTCATTCTCCTGGTTGCTTCTCTTTAATAGATTCTCAATGCACTTAAAATTCAACCTACACTTCTTCATCATTACCTACAAAGTCCCACATCATCTGGCTGCTGACTCTTCCAACCTAATTTGTTGCCATGCTCCCATTAGCTCATCTCTTCCAGCCAAGCTTGACTTCCTTATATTCCTGGAACCCACAAAACTTATTTCTGCCTCTGGGACTTTGGCTTTGCTATTTCCTCTTCCTGGAGTGTTCTTTCTCTGATCTTTATATCACCACTTTTTTCTTTTTATTCAGGTCTCAGCTCATATCCTATCTCCTCAGAGGGACATTCCCTGGTTGTCCTCCTTTACACTGTTCTCTTCCCCAAACTCTGTCTATGGTATATCATACTATTTTATTTTCCTTACAGCACTTTTTATCTATAACTCATTTATCTATATACCTCCTATTCAATACACTAGAATGTAAAGTCCCTAAGGGCCAGAGCCTTGTCTGGTTTGTCCACCATCGTAATTTTGTTGCTAATAACTGTGCTTGACACATGGTAGAAGCTTGAATATTCACTGAATGGGTAAATGAATGAATGAATGGGAGAAAGAGAAAAGAACTAGAATACATTTTAGATACTATGTCCAGTAAACTAATGTTCTATAATTTGGGGAGAGAAGAGGGGAGGCAGACTCTAGTCTGATGGGTTCATATCTATTTAGTAATAAGGGAGTCAAACTGAATATCAGAGTCACAGTTTAGAGTGGTCCTTGAAAGTTTCTGGAGACAAGAAATCTTTCTTGAGACTTTATTCGGCTTTTGCTTAACCAAATTATGTGAGGGAACATTATATAGAGCCAGTTAGAAAGACATCTGGGTACAATAAGTTAAGGGCCAGGTGAACCTGGTTTCTAAAACTGGGAAATATATTGCTCACAGTGATAGTTTAGGTCCTTGGCTTTCATAACAGCACTTATCACATTCATAATTTGGGAAATTAAGTCCCCACATCTTGAAATAGAAATTGTACTTTGCATCCTCAATTTTTTTTGGTTTCATTTTAGTATCAATGATTTGTTTGTGTATCCTGAGAATACTTAAGCAGATAGTGAGGGTGTGTGGTTTACATCTCTTCTAGGTGACCAGGGAAGACTTGGCTTAGTAGAGAGGGAATTCATAGTTGCAGCTAATGTACAAAGTGGGAACTGCTCACAGGTGATCATTGACTGATTATAGCTTCTTATTCCATCATAAAAAAATGAACATCAGCTTAGAGAAATAGAAAGAGCACTGGACTGGGTGTTTGAAGACATGGGTTCTAAATCTGATTCTACTACTTACAAGTTGTGAGACCTAGGGATAGCCAACAAATCATGTTAGGCCTTGTGTTTCTTACCTATCAAATGGAGGAAGATTAGACTCTATAGTCATTTACGGCCCTTCCAAATCTGATAGTCTATAATTCTATGAGCCAAAAAACCATCTCAGCATCATTGTAACAGCATTGTTTTCCAAAAATTGACAGCCAGAGTATTTACATAATAATAATTTGATTTATAAGGGCCTCAGTAGGGTTTCTACTAAGAGAATTTCATCCAAGGCTTTTTGTTTAGGCTTCCTTTCTCTAAATTGAGGAAAAACAAAATTTCCCAGCTTACTCTGGTACAGATTTCCTTAAATAGTAAAAGAGACTTAAAACAATTCCAGGTAAGCCATTGTAGGATTCTTCTAATCAAAACTCTTTTTAAAATTCTTACTGTATTTCCCAACAAAAGTGAATATAAATCAGGAAGATAGGAAAATATTATGAACATTTGGAACAAAAGACTACCAATTTGATATAATTTTATAGGTTGTTGGAAGGTACCCATTTCACAGAGATGTTTCCCTGTCAGCCCCAGTCCCATCATTAAAGATTCATTGCCTTGATTTACTATTTTAGGAAAATGTAAAGTAGGCCCCACATGTAAGCTACTATAGCACATTAGGATAATAATAATTTTATATAGCTCTCTAAAGATGACAACTTTCACACATATTATCACATTAAAACCTCACAATTCCATGAGGAAATTTGAGGACCCAAATTTACAGATGAGAAAATCAAGACTCAGGAGATTGAATGACTTGTTCAGGGTTATCTAGGTGGTAAGCAGTAGTACCAGCATCCTGATACAAGCCCAATCCCCTTTACCCAACATCTCTACATAAAAAGAGACTGTATGAGATGGTGGGTTGGGGGGATGGGGATGAGGACTTTGAAGACAGACCCGAATTCAAATTTTGCTTCTTCTATTTGCTTGCTGTATGATATGAGAAAATTACTTAAACTCATTTTTGTTACCTGTAAAAATCAACACTAAGAATATTATATAAATAATATCGGAGCAATAGTGCATATGAAAGCACTTAGCGTAATAGTGCATAGTAGTGATCTTTTTGTTTTTACTACTCTGTGTATTTCCAATCTTATGAATAGGTTGCAGATGAGAGAAAGGATAGAAATAGAAAGACAACTTAAAGGTAGGTACCATTTTTCTTTACGAGCCTTGTATTCAAACTATAACAGGTGTGTTCATTTTATTCTATTTCACATTCTTCCTTGAGTACGCATGTGCTATCCCCTACCATGAGTCCCTTTCCTGATCTCTTGACTCCCTAATGAATGCCTACACATTTTTTCAAGCTCAAACACAAGAGTTATCTCCTCTTTAAAACTTTATTTGACGTCATAGGCTGTTCCTGTGGCATTCACGTAAAACTCAAAAAAATTATTTATAAATATTTACTAAGTGCCTCTCTGGTGCTGGGGAACTCTGCTAGGGCAACACGAGAGCGCTTCACTGAACTGATCTAATTTTGTTTGTTTCTGTTAGTAGGTCCCACACTTTGGGATTTTACAGTACTTTTACATTTAAAAAATGAGGACTAATATAAAGTTGCCAACTTTTCATTTTCTAGGTTAGGATATAATAAGTAACTGCCATTGACTACCATAAAAGAAAGGGCATTTTGACACCAAATTATAAAATCTCAGGACTAAAAATATACATACAGGCTTTATGGGAAACTTCATGGAGGGGGTCTGCATCATCAGGGAATAGGTACTGGGGGATCCACTGGTTCCATGTATATTTTTGTCCCAATTTGACGGTTCTTAGAGATGCTGTTTCTTATTCCATTTTGCATCTCTACTGCAGTGCCCACTGTCTAGTAGGGCGTATTCAGTGAATTCATGAATAATGCTGTGAATATGCCTCAGAAAATATTTATCTCTGAGACCTGTGGTAATGCCTTATAGCACAGAGCACCTGTGAGAGGATACAGCAGTGGTGAGGATGTGAGGGAGGTGTCTGTGTGTTTGTGTGTGTAAACTGATATAATTTATTTCACAAGTTTCCCAGGCACCAGAAATTCAGAAGACTTTATGTAAAGTTACGAGATTGTCCTGCCAGACAGCAAGGAAGGAAGCAGGCAAGAAGTAAGACACTGATGCATATCACTGTAGGAAGAAATGAAATCTCTTCCCCAGACACTATCTGAAATATTCCATGCGAATAGGTAGATTGAGAATTATAATGAGTATACCTACAGCAAACAGATAACATTCATTTAATATTCATTATGTATCAGGCACTGTTATAATTTCTTTGCATGTATTATCTCATTTAATCATTACAACAACCTATTGAGAAAGATTTGATTACTATCCCCTTTGTAGAGATGAAGAAACTGAGGCTTGCAGTCGTTAAAAGATTTGCCCAAGCTCACACAGTCAGCCAGTGGTAGAAGTATGTCTCAGAATGCATCTAATTGTCTTCAGAGCTCATCAAAACTCTTGGGTCCCTTTCTAGCCACATATTTTTTTTTATGATGAGAACAGTTTTACATGACTTGGTTTTCATTTTAAAAATAAGGAGAAAATTAACATGTTTCTTTGTAGCCAGAATTTTAAAGCTGGCAGGGCACCCAGTTTTCCTACTTAAAAGCTGTGTGCCCACAAGCAAATTCCCTAGCCTCTTTGAGCTTCAATTTCTGTATCTCTAAAATGGGGATGACAGCCCTTCTTTCTGTGTTTTGGGGAGGATTAAAAGGATAGTCTAAGTAAAACAGCCAGCAAAGGGCCTGGATTATGAATGGGGTTTAATAAATTTTAATTCACTATGGGGCATAGTAAGATAAAATGACATTTTCAAATTAAAATCCTATCAAATATTGGCGATAGGATGAGAGCAAATAGATTATTGCTCTGGTGAATAAAGGTGGCTATATTTATACAATCTTTAGAGAACCATGAGGATTATCTTTGCTGCAGCCTTCATTTTAATTAAGAGCATAGAGATTAGACATATCAGCATAGGAAGAGGTTTATATTTGATTTAAACCACAGATGCACATTTGCAGCATCTAAACATTCCATTCCTTGGCTAAAGATGTAACAAGCCACTTCAGCAAACCTGAAATTGCAAAATAAATGGAAAAGGCTTAATCATTTCAAAAGAAATAGCAAAGGAATGAAAAGACCAAAGCACACACGGGCACCAGCAAGGAAAGTTAAGCAGCAGGAAGTCTCCTCAATTTTTTAAAAGGCTGACAGTAGACAGCCTTTAATCAGTAGACAGGCAGGATATACAACTAAAGGAACCATCTGTATCACTTTTCCACACAAACATTTTCAGAAAGAAAGTGTATGGCAAGAACATGGAACTTAGAGTAAAAAAAAAACACCCCAGAGTTTTTTAGTTCTGACTCTTCTACGAACCAGATATGTGGTTACAAGGGGACGCGTACATACTGCTATGTTACTTCCTTCTTTCTGAATCTCAGCACCATCTTCTGTCTTTGAGTAATGATACCTATCTTACAGTACAGCTGTAAAGCTCAAATGGTGTTAGATATCGAAAGTCTTAGATTGCAAAGTGATGGTTGTGTGTCTATTACTACTTCTCCACAAAGAATTTGTGGTTTTTGCTTCCAACAGAGGACAATGACACATGTTTATAAGTCTTGGCAGATTTCCACTTGAGGTGAGACTATCGTAAGTTTGAATGGTGCTGAGAAGCAACAGCTGCCATGTTAGGCAAATGCAATTTCTTCCTTGTAATGATCGCAAACCCAATTAACCAAAAGCATATCTGACCTGGTATAATCGTCTTCAACAAGCATGTGCTTTGGAATTGGTGAGTACCTTCCTGGAGAGATGGGCGGCAGGGAGGTTTTGTATTCTAAAGTGCCATTGTTGCCAGAGAGAAGATGGTTTCCCATTGGTGGAGAATAAGCTAAGGGGTGAAAGAAAAGAAAAGAAATCTGTTATGTGGCTGATTCAATGTGTCATGCTACAGTTCTGTTAAAAATAGAAAGGCTTTGCTACACGCTAAGAATTTTCTGATCCTTCAAGAGGAGGGAGTTGCTGTTTGTTTGCATTTAATATGTACAAGCACATGGTGACCTTTAGGATTGGAAAGATGTAATAACAGTTATATCTGTAAGCCCAGTTCGTATAATTAGGTGAAGAGAAAAACTGGAGGAGGGACCCAGCACTCATATTTTCAGAACAATGATTAATTTTCTATTGAAATAAAAATGTTAGCTTTTTAATTGCAGAGCTCACATTCTTCTCACGTAATTAATATCAACCCATCAAAAGCAGAAGGCTCTTAGGAGCAAGTTCTTGTATAAGACTTTAATCCCTAAATATGCTCTACTCCCATGCCAGAAAGGCTAACTCTGGCCTTTCTCTTCTGTCCCTCCACCCTAATTCATCCCCCTTTTGGGTGACTGAAAAGCCCTCCTAACTGGGTCTCCTGCCGCTGTCCTCTCCCAAAATCCATTTTATACATTGAGAAATCCAGGTCTGATCATGCTGTTCTCTTGCTTACACACTCTCCATTGCCAATACTGTACTGAATATAAATTCTCCCTCTCACCATTCTTATAAGATTGACTCATTTCAATATCCCCCCTTATGAATCTCCTATGGTCCTTAAATAAGGCCTGTTCTCCCCAGTATCTGTACCTTTGCTCCGCTCTACCAGCTACCTGCAACTTCTCTCTCCTATCCCATCTCTGATACCAAAATCTCATCCATTTTTTCAAGATAAAATTCAAATGCCATCCTCTGCATAAAGGTTTTTCTGATCTTCCGAAGACAGGTGATATCCCTTTCCTTTGAGTGCCCAAAGGACATATATTGTTACCTCTCTCATGGCATGTACATCACTCTCAGTTTGCCAAATATTGCTACTATTTATATATCTGCATTAGCCTTCCTTTCAATGAAGGCCATGATTTTATCTCCTTTGTATCACACATATTACTTTACAAGGTGTCTTGCATGTATTGAAATTACTCAATACACATTTCTTGAATTGAATAGCAAGTTTTGTTTTCTCCTTTTTCTCTTTGATGTTGACCTTATATGCCCTTCAAGAAGAGGCTCACAGAGGCTCAAGACAGATTTTTCTAAATTTAACCAGTTTGAAAAACTCTGGAAATTAACACTCTTTCATATCCTGAGGTAAGGCTGATCTCATCTTACTGCTTGCTTGACAAAAAGACATATTTTGGGGCAAGTCATTTTAGAATCACCATTAAGAAAAGCAATAGCTAATGTAATGGGCAGATAACAAAATCATTCAACATTTAAATTTCAAGAGAAACGTCCAAAGAGAGGTCAAACAACTTGCTTAAGACTATAGTACTAATTAATGACAGGTCCTGAAGACATTCTGAGTTCCCAGTCTCACAACTGGTTTCTCAAAATTTCAGAATGAGCACATTTACTCATGCTGACAAAACTATCCCTTAAACTCACATCAAAGAAATGAATTGCTTCTAAATCTAGTCCCCAAGGACAGAATCTTCTTGTTGACCTATTAAGAAGAGGGGAAAACACGGGGCTTATGCAGCAGTGGACTTTGTGAGGACGCAGTAGAGCATCTCATTGTTAGTTGTTGCCCTAGAAGCACGCACCTCCACCCCATCTCCACTGCCATAGTGATCAACAATTTTCTCTGGCTTCCCTGCCAATATATCAAATTCTGGTAAAGGTAAGAACTATAATGATAGTTATTAAGGATTATGATTTCACCAATTGATGGCAAGATCCTCTCACCCAGGAAGAGGCACAGTGCTATCTCTGGTTTATTTTGCCTGTCCCTCTTTTCCACTCTGCGGCTATATAGATTTGAACTAGGAAGAGAGACTATTAGGACATGAGAGCTATCATGCTTTAGGAGCTTGAGAAACAGACTTTAAAAATGCATTGCCCCTTGGAATACTACTCAGCCATGTAAAAGAATGAAATAATGCCATTTGCAGCAACATGGATGGACCTAGAGATCATCATACTAAGTGAAGTAAGTCAGAAAGAGAAAGACAAATACCATATGATATCACTTATATGTGGAATCTAAAATATGACACAAATGAACCTATCTATGAAACAGAAACAGACTCACAGACATAGCAAACAGACGTGTGGTTGCCAAGGGGGGAGGGGTTGGGGGAGGGATGGGTTGGGAGTTTGGGATTAGCAGATGCAAACTATTATATATAGAATGCACAAGCAATGAGGTCCTACTGTATAGCACAGAGAACTATATTCAATATCCTGTGATAAACCATGTAAAAAAGAAATGAAAATAATGTGTATATATATATATGTATAACTGAATCACTTTGCTGTACAGCAGCAATTAACACAACATTGTAAATCAACTATACCTCAATAAAATAAATTTTAAAAATGTGTTGCCCCTATGCTATTGTAATCACACTGTCCATAACATACATCATCAAGCCTTTCCATAAGGGTGAATCTGACAACTCATCAGGTAAGGCCTCCAAGGCAACTGGGGAGTCAAGTGCAGGATCCCCCTGAAGTATTTCCACAGGCTAAAAAAGAGTGAAGGTGCAAGTAGAGGACTTTGCCAAGTTTTGTAGAATTCCGATTTTGCAAACCTGGCATGCTGTTCACAGATGACACTGAGCGTGGTACTTACAGTGAGTAATATCAGGTGGACCGTAAGGATCAGTCATATAAATGGTGGTGGCTTTGCCAACTTTTAGATAAACTACGTCTGACGTGTTCTTCAATATTGCTACCGCCTCTTCATGTGTTACTTCTTCTAAACTGTAATTGTTTACCTGAAAGGGGGAAAAATTCACTATTAGAGCCAAATCTATGCAGGTGAAGAGAACTATTCAGGCAAGAAGATATACAAAATTATGACTTATGTAAAGATTAAATTGCAATCATTACAGTCCAGTATCTATATCACACTTTGACAGAACAGATGAATTAAAGGCATTAGCCAAAGCAGATAAGGTACAGTTGTTGATGCTAAAAAACAAGGTTGCTTCTGCCATTTTCTAAGAGGAAACGATATTTTATAATAGAAATCAGAATACTCTTTGTGGAAAAAGGAACAAAGGGGTCAAATGTCCTTCTTATGCTATAGTGATTGTGATTACAGAAGTAACATACATCCATTGAAGAAAACAAACAAAAACAACAGAAGAAAATAAAAATTATCCCTAATCTCCCTATATGGATATATTTCTTTAAACGATTGTGACCATATTACACACACTGTTTTGGAACCTGCTTTTTAACTTCGAGTGAACATTTGCCTCTAACATGAATGTACTTCAACAACATGAGTTTTGTTTCCTACAAAGCACTGTGCTACATGGCTATAACATAATGATTTAACTAATCTCTTACTAAAGCATGTTTATGTTGGTTCTAATTTTATTCTATTATAAATGATGTTGAGTAAACTTTTTTCTATATTTGTACACCACTTTGATGACTTCTTCAGGATAACTCATACAAACGAACACTGGACAAAGTATATGAATATTATAAGGGCTCTGATACCTATGTCCAAAGTGCCCTTTGGAAACATGAACCAGTTTACTCTTAGACCACAATTATACGAGAGCCCCAATTTTCCCACAGCTTCACCAAACTTGGCTTTTCTCACTTTAAAAACTGTTCGCATCAAAATGTCATTTAACATGAGTCTATTTTCTAAGGAAAGAGTGCTAATGTTGGAACATAGAACTTTTCAGGTGAACAAGTTCAAGAGTACCTTATTGCTATCAGCTTTAACAGCAACTCCTCTTTTGTTATTGGACAGAAAAGCCTGTGATACCTGAGCAATTACTACTTCATGGCAATGGCTTACAGTGAGTCTTTGCAACACTTCTCTTAAATGGTTTTCAAATATTCAGGAAATATTTTGCATACCTAGGTTATCCTTATTTGGCTCCTATTTTTTTATGAAGCAATTCTTTAGTTGGTTCCTGCTGAAATGATGTGGAATTCAAATAAATGTAATATAAATGTAAATAAATAAAATAGATTGGATTCCTACATATTCTCTGTACTATCTAATCAGCACTTTAGTCATTTAATACCTTGTAGCATTGTTTTTTAGTTTTGCTTCACATTGCTATATAAATTCCATGTGTCAGTTAATCCTTGGTGGTGTAGCCCAGGTTAGGGACCCTGGAACAGGAGGGAACTGAACCTGATTGCTGACCATGAACTCTCCAGTAAGCTGTAAGCCTCTCTACTGGTTCTTACAGTCCTCTTCTAGACAAATGACATTCTTGTAAATCTTTTGTATTTCCAGTGTCTAGCACTTGTTTATTCATTGATCAAATAGTTATTGCATACCTATTATGTGTCAGTCACTGTTCTACATGTTAGAGATATAGTGATAAAAAATAAGAATGATAATCATCATCATAGCAGACACATATAGCCTTATTACATGTCAGGCGCTACTCTAAATTATTTTACGTATATTAACATGATAAAGCCCCACAATAACCTATGTACTGGCTATTATAATCACTTTCATTTTACAGATGAGAAAAGCATGCCTCCAAGAGGTTAAGAAACTTGCCCAAAGTCATTGATCTAACTGTAGTAGAGGCAGAATTCAAAGCCAAGCAGTTTGGCTCCAAGGACTATGCTCTTAACCACTCATCTATACTGCTTCCTCCAGATGGACACAGCCCCTGTCCCATGAGACTCACATTCTAATAGAACATAGCTGTTTATGGAATGAATGGATAGAAAAATAGACCCATATAGAGTGGGAATGTAGAGGGACTTACGGGCATGGGGAACACAGTTGATGGCAGCCTTTAGTTATAGACAGAGAAATAACAAAAATGACAGTAATAATAATAAGAGCTAACATTTATTTAACACCTATATGTCATATATCTTGGAAGTACTATGTATATATTTTGACATAAGTCATATAATTGGTCCTGGTTATAGCTCCATGAGGTAGACATGAATAATTAGGCCCATTTTACCGGTGAGAAAAACTGACATTTGAAGTGGTTAACTTGCAACAAATAGGTCACACAGACCCCAAGTGGCAAAGCCATCAGTTGGATCACCACCCTCCTGAAAAGATGAAAATGAGACGGCCCTTGAATGTTGGTTCATTGAAACCTAGGGCTTACATCATCTATTCTTTCTTCCTTTAGGAGAAGAGTCTCTTTCCAAGTTTACATATAGAAGTAATGTGAATTCCTAAGTGTTATAAAAGCCTGAGTAATCATTACCCATCTCGCTTAATCCAGTGGTGACAATATATTGCATCAGCCGAATACACTGACAAAGTCAAAAAATAAATAAGTAATATGGAAAGTAGTTTGATATATATATGTTTCTTCAAAACCTTCTTGTATAGTTGATTAATCACTTTTTTAAGGGCAGTACCACTTGTACCTAGATAATGAATATTTGCAAATAATGCTCATATACAATGGTTTAAAATGTGTATGGAAGTGGGTGTTTTCTCTTAAACAATGGTTGCCTAAGGTGGCTCTGAATATTGTGACCATGCACCCCAGAAACATCTATATTGAAAAAAGAGAAGAGAGGAGGTATTTGTTGGCATAAACAGTGAGGATCACAAGCCAACGTATAAAGACCCTAAAGGCTAGAAAACACCTGGATTAGACTACAAGTGGCACAAAAGCTCTGTTTCCGACAGGGCTCATTGTCTCTCTCTCTCCAGGGTACAGAAAGCACACAGCTCATTAGATTATCAGTGAAAAAGAGATGTGGCCAGTGTTTATTAAACTGCACTTTTTTCCATTTTTAAGTTGGGCCTTGAAACAGTCTAGAAGATGTTATCTTTAAGTGTGTTTTCTGAGAATGACTGCCTTAACAGACTCTCAGACCACCAGGAAAATATTTAGAGCAGAAAACAGAAGTTGAACCTAGAGTCTGTCATACAGAGTGAAGTAAGTCAGAAAGAGAAAGACAAATACTGTATGCTAACACATATATATGGAATTTAAGAAAAAAAAATGTCATGAAGAACCTAGGGGTAAGACAAGAATAAAGACACAGACCTACTAGAGAATGGACTTGAGGATATGGGGAGGGGGAAGGGTAAGTTGTGACAAAGCGAGAGAGAGGCATGGACATATATACATTACCAAACATAAAATAGATAGCTAGTGGGAAGCAGCCACATAGCAGAGGGAGATCAGCTCCGTGCTTTTGGACCACCTAGAGGGGTGGGGTAGGGAGGGTGGGAGGGAGGGAGATGCAAGAGGGAAGAGATATGGGAACATATGTATATGTATAACTGATTCACTTTGTTATAAAGCAGAAACTAACACACCATCGTAAAGCAATTATACTCCAATAAAGATGTAAAAAAACAAAAACAAAAACAAACAAAACAAAAAACAGAAGTTGAGGAAAAGTTGGAGGTGAGGAGTGAGGAAAGAGAGGATATTGGGGAAAATATTGGTAATTTAAAATAGTGGTAGTTCAGTCAGTTTTTGTTTGGTGACTATGAAATGTTGCAAAATTTACACTGATTTTTGTCATGGAAGAGGTGGTGGCAACAATATGCAGTGATTAAGAGCACATGCTTTTGAGTCATGCAAACCAGGACTCATCCTGTTCCTGGCACTACCTAGCTGTGTGACTTTGGGAAACTTATTTAACCTACTTAGCCTCAGTTTTGGCTTCTGTAAAATAGGTATGAGAATAATCACTGCCTCAAAAGGGTTATTGATTTAAATGTATTGACCTATGTAAAGTGGCAGGCTCATTACTTATTAATGTGAGCTCTTGTTACTATTACTATTGTCATCATCCATCTCTCTTCTCAGGAAACAGGAATCCTTGGTGAAAATTTTCGCTGAGCATTTTCCTGTAAACATCTGTGAACTGATGAGTTTAATTAGAGAACTGTTGATGAGGCTTCTGTGTGGTCTTTTTAAAAATTCAGAATAGTATAGGATCTGGACCCAAAAGTGCTCTTTTGTGCTGAAGTCTTCAAAATGTTTTTCACGAAAGTGGGTTTATTTGGGGTAATTATATGTGTGCATTATCCTCTGAACTCTCAAGATAAAGGGCCTACAGCTGGAGCTGATTGTACACAGAGAGAAGGGACATTATACTGATTGGCTGGTTGCTCTTGTCATTGTTTTCCATTGTCTTTTTCCTTTTCCTTTTTTATTTTGCATCAAGTATCTGCCTATAATGGTGAACACTGAACAACTGGCCTGGTTTCAGAAAAAAAAAATCATGTGCATTTGAATGAAGTGTTTCTGTGGGGTGCGCTACACAGAGGGGGACATGTGTGCAGCCTGGCCATGCATTTCAATAGGACAGAGGACTGAGGCCAAGAGAGAGAGGTTGGAGGTGAGATGACTCATTCTCTCGAATGGAAGAGGGAGCACTGAATTGGAGCATGATGCTGAGAGAAGAGGGCAAACCAGTTGAAGAAAGAGGTGCCAGGAGACTTGCAAGAAAGGAACATGGCAAGTGTTGTGGGAATTCAAATAAGTGTTAGCAAATACATATGTGATGGTACAAAGGTGGGAGGTGTGCGGGCATGAGAGGGTGTGATAAGGAGAAATGTGCAATGTACAGATGGCAACATACTGACCTTTCCATATTCATTCAGGAATAGCAATGTAGTGAGACAAACTGGGAGGTATTAGGGACATAAAAATTGTACTAAGACATAGTATAAGGAAATGTGAGACTCTAGAAACACTGGAAAAAAACATCACAAACTCCAAAGTTAACTTTAAAAAAGAGAAGACAAAGTAGATGATCATCATATTGCAAAATAACTTAAAAAGGGGGCCAATCTAATGTAGTAGTGTCAATGGTATGAAAATAAATATGCATAAACCAAAGACTGAAATCTCTGCAGTCCATTGCAATGAACTGCTATAATAAAATTTGTTTTAAAAATAACTATGAATACATGAGAAACGTTAATAATGGTTATCTCTGGATAATAAATATTTTCTTATTTTTCATCTTTTCAGCAATGAGATGGTTAGAACAAAATTAACTATGGTTAATTATGGTTAGAACAAAATTAGTTATGGTTAGAACAAAATTAACTCTACTTTTCAAATGAATAAGAACAAAAACCTTAAGTAAGGGAGAACAGAAACTAAGTGCGGTGACCTCTTTATGAGACACACATAGCAAGATCTCATGAGTAATGGAAAATTGGAATAGGAAAGAAGGAAGTTGATTTCTCATGCTCAGTGACTTTACTTAAATTTATGAGAAATAATAGCCACATTTTAAACCAAGGTGTTTTTTAGAAATGAAGGCAACCTGGTATATAATGAGGGTAATTTTGAAAGCAGACTCAGATCTGCTATCAATTTCTAGTTCTATGAATTTTGGCCAGTTAACATATTTACTGAGTTTTAATTTTCTTACATGTAAGATGGGGATAATATTGATTTATTTGTTGATTTACTTGTGTTTATGAGAAAGAAATGATACCATGAACCTGAAAAGACACTGTATAACATAAAGCAGTATACAAATAATGATCAAACATCATAATCAGACATAGTGCTTTTGCTGATCCTAATGCTGGAAATAGTTTCTTCCTGTTCAGGGTTCTTTCTGTGAAACTGATCTCGTACAACACTTACTCCTGCAGTGCCTCTTTCCATCTCAAAGACCGACCTTCTCAAGGGCAATGATTAGATCGTTTTCATCTTTGTATTCCCCCAGCGGACACAGCGTAAACAGTAGGCACTTAATAAATGTTGAAACAATCCACTAAATAAGTTAAGAAAACAATGTGGCATATCAAAGGAAAAGCAACCAAAATTCCCTATGTTATAGGAAGAATGAGGCATTTGTGTTGAGCTTCTATTTTACAGTTGTGTTGAGTCAGAGAGGAAGGGATAAGGAATGAAGGTCATTCAACCAACAATACACATTTACTGGACACTCACTCTGTGTCAGGCATGGGATAGAAGAATGAAAGGCTGGTACAAAATGTGAACACTGGCTCACATCAGCTTATAAGGGACATAAGAGCTCCAAATTTCTTCCTCCTCCATTAATCATTAATGCATTTCTTTTTTTAAAAAATTATTTATGTAGCATTTATTTTTTAAAATTAATTAATTAATTAATTAATTAATCTTTGGCTGCGTTGGGTCTTTGTTGCTGCGCGTGGGCTTTCTCTAGTTGAGGCGAGCAGGGGCTACTCTTCCTTGTGGTGCACGGGCTTCTCATTGCGGTGGCTTCTCTTGGTTGCAGAGCATGGGCTCTAGGTGAGTGGGCTTCAGTAGTTGTGGCACACGGGCTCAGTAGCTGTGGCTCACGGGCTCTAGAGGGCAGGCTCAGTAGTTGTGGTGCACGGGCTTAGTTGCTCCGCGGCATGTGGGACCTTCAAGGACCAGGGATGGAACCCACGTCCCCTGCATTGGCAGGTGGATTCTTAACCACTGCACCATCAGGGAAGTCCCATTAATGCATTTCTTCACCTTTCATTGCACAGAGAGAGAGAGAGAGAGCAAGTGCCACTGGCGTCTTGATTGACTCCAGCTTCCTCTATAGCAGTGGTCACCAAATGGACCATATGATAGGAACCCCAGGGCAATCAGCTGGGTACAGGAAGAAATATTTGAACTTCTATTAATATTTATCACATCGATCTTCATCTTTCTATTTCTTGTGTATGGTTTAAAATAAAATGTATATATTACCATAACAATATATGAATGCAATCTAAAGTAGAGAAATATACATATGTTAAAGACAACTTTTTGTGTTTTACTGATGGGGTGTGCTGTTAAAGAATTTTAAAACCACCGCTTTATACTAGGTACCGATATATGATGACTATAGAGTAAGTTCTATAAACAGGGTTATTAAACTGAATACAAGCAAAAGAAATAAACAATATAATGGAAGGCTTTAACCCTGTATATAAAATCCCTTTATAAATAAAGCCCTTAAACACTTAAATAAAATATATCATTGCATTTGCATTATAGTGTAATTTTATTGTATTTGAGACAAATTAAAAGGGAGTCCAAGAAATAATTATCCCAAAATTTTTTCCCCTGGTGTTTCAGAAGGTAATCTAACTACTGAAGACAGAGTCTGAAGGGTGAACTATTTCTAATGCCTTTTAGCCCATGACTGGAAATTGCTAAATGATGCTATACCAGCTTGATGGAATGACCATTACCTCAGAAGTCACCCTCAGGAGAAGCAGTGGAGTGGCAGCAGAGTGGGGTAGGATGTGATTAGGTCAAGGTAGAATTATGGTTCTTAACCTGGCTACATATCAGAATTGTTTGGAAAACTAAAAAAAAAAAAAAAAAAAGGAAACGAGGCATGGTTCCTACTCCAGAGATTCTGATTTGATTTTTGATTATTCAAGGTTGATTGAAGCCTGGGCATCCACAGCATTCAAGAACTTACCATGAGATTCAAATGTGTAACCAAGATCGAGAACCAGGGGGGTTGAGTAAACAGCTGAAAGGAATGTGGCTTTAGGAAATTGATATCTAGGTCTGAATCCCATCTCACAATGTATTAGTTATGTAATATTGGAAAAATGTTTGCATCTTTGAATTCTAACTTTCTCTTCCGGAAAATAAGAATAGCAGTAATGACTGCCCTATCCATCTCTCAAGTGTTGAAGTGAGGAGGTGCTGTGGGTGAAAGATCTTAAGGAGGAAGCAGTGTGTTGGTGGTAGGAAAGAGCCATGTGCAGGGACAGTTATAGCTTTTGGTTCTTATTTAAGGTTGGCCTAAACAATGAAAGTGTTTTAAAACCCTCTTCATTATTCAGATAACTCCTACATATTTGCATGGTCTTCAGGATGATTTCCTTATTGACATTTGGATGAAACAAGGTGATAGTGGGTCCTCACAACTAATACTCATTCAGAAAATTATCTTGTTTCTACTCATCTTCCCTAAATCTATTTAATGTCCTTACAATAGGATGCACATTTTGGAATAAAAATAGGAGATGCTCACACATAGTACATCCAAGAGTGACTCCAGTGAACACTAGTTCTAGGTATTTCATAAGCATTACTTAAGAAAAAAAGTTCCACAGTAAAACATATTTGAAAGTTAGGGTACCAAAGTTAAATTAGTTCCTTGACTGGAGGACTTCATAGACCCTTATATATGCTAAAGTTTGTTGAGAATCTACAAGAGAGGTGAGATACAGGTTGTAGAATTTCAGTTTGACTATAGATCCTTTTCATGTGATACAGACATGAGACTAATATTTTAAAACACACTTGGGAAACACTGATCTAAGGCAATGCTGTCATGGTATTGAGGACATAACAAAAGACCAAAGATGAACATGACTTGCCCAAGGTCAGTTAGGTAGAGTTAATGCTGGCTGCCTAGGACTTGAATCCAGATATCCTATCTCTGAGTCCATTGTCTTTCCATATTATTTCAATGCCTCATTTACCTTTCCTCTTGTCTTCAGCTTCCCTTTAAGCAAAGAAAAAATACAGACTTATTTTCTGTAAAAGATGTAAAAGGTCTCTCACTGACAATTTTTTCTTCAAACGTCAAGCAAAGGTTATGGAAAAAAGAGACTAAGATTCGAAACTTTAAATCACAATGTGACAGGGGCTTTGCCAATTAACAGTTCATGTTGTCCCTTTAGAGAAGACAATTAGATGACCCTAGATTCAAAGTTTCTGGTATTGTGTAGAAAAAAGATGAAGAAGATCACATTTCTGTAATATATGTGGCTCTATGTATCAGCATGGTAGAGCTTAATAAAAATGAGTGTGTAAAAATATATGAAAGAATTAGAAAATTATCAAAACTGTTAACCTCTGACCATCTGTTCTATGAAGTTCAAGGCCAAGAGGGAATCTATTCAGTCTGAGATTGCAACACTAAGCTACTGGTACAATCCATTAAAATCAGATGTCACTGTCATTTGAAAAAATAAAAAAACAAAACAAAACAAACAAATTCTAATGAATGATAATAAGTGCCAGTAGCAGGGGAAATTTAAAAAATTGTTACTTTGATAAAGAGAACATATACCACGCATCTGGGTGACCCATGAAACATCAGAGAGGTCTGACATTAAAGTCATCTTATTTGAAACACTAAAGGGCTTATTGCAAAGGTTTTAGGCAGGATAATTTTTCCTTACAGTAGAATAAATGTAAAGGTCAGATGCAATAATATTGCCTGTTTTTTTTCTTTTAAGTTGGGGAATAACATTCTGAAGAATCAAAAGAAGTTTTTTAAAAGGGTAATCTATTTTCAGAGGATAAATGGATGTATGATAAAATTTAGTGCAAGAGTGAGAGGAAAAGTGTAAAACATCTTAAAAGACTGAGAAGTAGAGAAATGGCAAGACATAGCTTTTTAAACAAATGTGGAAGAGGAATTCATATTCATCATTGTGTTTCCAAGGGAGAGAGCTTTACTAAAGGGAGAGACCTTTACTAAAGGGAGAGCTGTATAGGGAAGCATATTTTGATATAATTTTAAGGAAAACATTTTTACTGATGGTTAGTATCTAATGGATAGCTTTGACGAGGCATTCTGTTCTCCATCCTTAGAGAGTTCTAGCAGAGGTGAGGGACTATTTCACACGGTTGCTTCTCTGTGGGATTCTGATGTACTAAATGAGAGTTGGAATAATATAATATCTAAGATAGATACTTTTCAATTCTGACATATAAGAAGTATTTAGGGAAAAGAAAGTACCCAGTATATATGGTATGATTCAGATGGTGTCCAACATTAAAATTATTTCAGTTGAGAAACTGAAAGGTTTATTACTAAAGATCCCCCACTCCCACCCCCGCCAAAAAAAAAAAAAAAAAGATTGTGTTCTCACTGCAGTGTAGATGCTGGGAGACTTCCTGAATTATGGTGATCTATCCACAAAAGTCTAAAGAAATTAATGGAATTTTATTCTCGATCAGCTTACTTACAGAACTATGAATGAATAACATATGGAGGAATTTTTCCTAAGAATTGAGAGAAGGGAGTGGTACAAATTGTTTTAGAAAAAACCTATTTATAGAAAAATAGAGTGTAGTACAGCTGGTAAATCACAGAATCTAAATTATTCATACTTCCTTTGGGGGAGGAGAGTAGAAGAGGAGAAAGATGAAGACATGAATGTAGGGTAGTAAAGGGAAGAGGAGGTGGAAAGGAATGACAGAAGGACAGTATTAATAAATATTTTTGGTTGAAGCAAGATAATTGATCTTTTGAGGTGGCTTCTGGGATTTTTATTTTATGCTCTCCCTCAGGCTCATTTTTCTTTCAGAATTTTATAAAATGAATCATTTTCTTTCATTTCCAGATTCAGCTTGGCAGTTGCCTTGAAAGTACTAATTATGTTTTCCTTACGTAAGAGGAGAGAGACCTATGATTGTTGAAGCTTCATTTTTTTAAAAACTATGCTTTAAAACTCAAAACAGTTAAGGATTATGTCACAGCTATTTTTGAAATCATTTTGTCTACAATGAATATCAAGAAAATGCCAATGGAAAAATTGCATGGTGCCTGGAAAATCCTTTGACAGAATTGTTTAGACTTTGAGTTTTTTTTTTAAGAATTTGAATATAACGCTAAAAATTTAAACAGAGCTTCAAGAAATCAGCACATGACATCTCGCATGATATTATAATAGCAGCAGTTGAAGAAATAACAGAAGAGGTCCAGAAGAGTTGTCTACATCCAAACTCTTACAGAACAATGAGCCAAAGGGAAAATCAGTCGCTATGACACACTACTTTAGAATGAAGCTGTCCTCTTCATTTTTCAATTTAGCACTATGTAGAAAATGGATATCACAGTTTATTTTATTCCTAAGTCCACAAACAATAAAATTTGTCTTCTTGAGGGAAGTTGTTAGAGAGAAGTTGTCTTATATCCCAATAACACTTTTCTCTTTCAGAAGACACAATATCATAAGAACCAACTTTTAGGACTTCCCTGGTGGTGCAGTGATCAAGTGTCTACCTGTCAATGCAGGGGACATGGGTTCGGGCCCTGTCTGGGAAGATCCCACATGCCACGGAGCAACTAAGCCCATGCGCCACAACTACTGAGCCAGCTCTCTAGAGCTCGTGAGCCACAACTACTGAGCCCGTGTGCCACAACTACTGAAGCCCGCGCACCTAGAGCCTGTGCTCCACAAAAAGAGAAGCCAGTGCACTGCAATGAAGAGTAGCCCCCCCACTCGTCACAACTAGAGAAAGCCTGTGCACAGCAACGAAGACCCAATGCAGCCAAAAATAAATAAATGAAATTAAAAAAACACACAAAAGAGCTTTAAGTTAAAAAAAAAAAGAACCAACTTTCACGTCAAAGGCAAAAAAACCAAGCAAACAAAATTCAGAATGTCCTGAGAATGAAAATGGTAGTTCTACTATACAGCCTAGTGCCTATAGTTAACAACACTGTACAGTATACTTAAAATTTGCTAAGAAGGTAGATCTTATGTTAAGTGTTCTTACCCCATACACACACAAAATAATAATGATAATAATGATAGTGAGAGGAAAATTTGGGAAGTGATGGATAACTTTATAGCCCTGATGGTGGTGATGGTTTCATGGGTATGTACTTATTCCCAAAGTCATGGAGTTGTATATATTAAATATGTACAGTTTTTTACATGTCAATCATACCTCAATAAAATGGTTTAAAAAAATAAAAATAAAATTGTAGTGACTTCAAGTGGTAAAGAAGTCAAAAACTCTTAGTTGCAACTTTGACTGAAGTCATTAATGCCACATTTTTTGCCCATTCAGTTTTTTTTTTTTCTTTTTTTTTTTATTTATTAGTTTCTGCTTTATAACAAAGTGAATCAGTCATACATACACATCTGTTCCCACATCCCTTCCCTATTGCGTCTCCCTCCCTCCCACCCTCCCCATCCCACCCCTCCAGGTGGTCACAAAGCACCGAGCTGATCTCCCTGTGCTCTGCGGCTGCTTCCCACTATCTATCTACCTCACGTTTGGTACTGTATATATGTCCATGCCTCTCTTTCGCTTTGTCACAGCTTACCCTTCACCCTCCCCATATCCTCAAGTCCATTCTCAAGTAGGTCTGTGTCTTTATTCCCGTTTTACCCCTAGGTTCTTCATGACATTTTTTTTTTTTTTTAAATTCCATATATATGTGTTAGCATACGGTATTTGTCTTTCTCTTTCTGACTTACTTCACTCTGTATGACAGACTCTAGGTCTATCCACCTCATTACAAATAGCTCAGTTTCGTTTCTTTTTATGGCTGAGTAATATTCCATTGTATATATGTGCCACATCTTCTTTATCCATTCATCCGATGATGGACACTTAGGTTGTTTCCAGCTCCGGGCTATTGTGAATAGAGCTGCAATGAACATTTTGGTACATGTCTCTTTTTGAATTATGGTTTTCTCAGGGTATATGCCTAGTAGTGGGATTGCTGGGTCATATGGTAGTTCTGTTTTTAGTTTTTTAAGGAACCTCCATACTGTTCTCCATAGTGGCTGTACCAATTCACATTCCCACCAGCAGTGCAAGAGTGTTCCCTTTTCTCCACACCCTCTCCAGCATTTATTGTTTCTAGATTTCTTGATGATGGCCATTCTGACTGGTGTGAGATGATATCTCATTGTAGTTTTGATTTGCATTTCTCTAATGATTAATGATGTTGAGCATTCTTTCATGTGTTTGTTGGCAGTCTGTATATCTTCTTTGGAGAAATGCCTATTTAAGTCTTCTGCCCATTTTTGGATTGGGTTGTTTGTTTTTTTGCTATTGAGCTGCATGAGCTGTTTATAAATTTTGGAGATTAATCCTTTGTCAGTTGCTTCATTTGCAAATATTTTCTCCCATTCTGAGGGTTGTCTTTTGGTCTTGTTTATGGTTTCCTTTGCTGTGCAAAAGCTTTGAAGTTTCATTAGGTCCCATTTGTTTATCTTTGTTTTTAATTCCATTTCTCTAGGAGGTGGGTCCAAAAGGATCTTGCTGTGATTTATGTCATAGAGTGTTTTACCTATGTTTTCCTCTAAGAGTTTGATAGTTTCTGGCCTTACATTTAGGTCTTTAATCCATTTTGAGCTTATTTTTGTGTATGGTGTTAGGGAATGATCTAATCTCATACTTTTACATGTCCCTGTCCAGTTTTCCCAGCACCACTTATTGAAGAGGCTGTCCTTTCTCCACTGTACATTCCTGCCTCCTTTATCAAAGATAAGTTGGCCATATGTGCGTGGGTTTATCTCTGGGCTTTCTATCCTGATCCACTGATCTATCTTTCTGTTTTTATGCCAGTACCACACTGTCTTAATTACTGTAGCTTTGTAGTATAGTCTGAAGTCAGGGAGCCTGATTCCTCCAGCTCCGTTTTTCGTTCTCAAGATTGCTTTGGCTATTCGGGGTCTTTTGTTTTTCCAAACAAATTTTGAAATTTTTTGTTCTAGTTCTGTGAAAAATGCCAGTGGTAGTTTGATAGGGATTGCATTGAATCTGTAGATTGCTTTGGGTAGTAGAGTCATTTTCACAATATTGATTCTTCCAATCCAGGAGCATGGTATATCTCTCCATCTATTTGTATCCTCTTTAATTTCTTTCATCAGTGTCTTATAATTTTCTGCATAAAGGTCTTTTGTCTCCTTAGGTAGGTTTATTCCTAGATATTTTATTCTTTTTGTTGCAATGGTAAATGGGAGTGTTTTCTTGATTTCATTTTCAGATTTTTCATCATTAGTGTACAGGAATGCCAGAGATTTCTGTGCATTAATTTTGTATCCTGCTACTTTACCAAATTCATTGATTAGCTCTAGTAGTTTTTCAGTAGCATCTTTAGGATTCTCTATGTATAGTATCATGTCATCTGCAAACAGTGACAGCTTTACTTCTTCTTTTCCAATTTGGATTCCTTTTATTTCCTTTTCTTCTCTGATTGCTGTGGCTAAAACTTCCAAAACTAGGTTGAATAAGAGTGGTGAGAGTGGGCAGCCTTGTCTTGTTCCTGATCTTAGTGGAAATGGTTTCAGTTTTTCACCATTGAGGACAATGTTGGCTGTGGGTTTGTCATATATGGCCTTTATTATGTTGAGGAAAGTTCCCTCTATGCCTACTTTCTGCAGGGTTTTTATCATAAATGGGTGTTGAATTTTGTCAAAAGCTTTCTCTGCATCTATTGAGATGATCATATGGTTTTTCTCCTTCAACTTGTTAATATGGTGTATCACATTGATTGATTTGCGTATATTGAAGAATCCTTGCATTCCTGGAATAAACCCCACTTGATCATGGTGTATGATCCTTTTAATGTGCTGTTGGATTCTGTTTGCTAGTATTTTGTTGAGGATTTTTGCATCTATGTTCATCAGTGATATTGGCCTGTAGTTTTCTTTCTTTGTGACATCCTTGCCTGGTTTTGGTATCAAGGTGATGGTGGCCTCGTAGAATGAGTTTGGGAGTGTTCCTTCCTCTGATATTGTTTGGAAGAGTTTGAGAAGGATGGGTGTTAGCTCTTCTCTAAATGTTTGATAGAATTCGCCTGTGAAGCCATCTGGTCCTGGGCTTTTGTTTGATGGAAGATTTTTAATCACAGTTTCAATTTCAGTGCTTGTGATTGGTCTATTCATATTTTCTATTTCTTCCTGAGTCAGTCTTGGTAGGTTGTGCATTTCTAAGAATTTGTCCATTTCTTCCAGGTTGTCCATTTTATTGGCATAGAGTTGCTTATAGTAATCTCTCATGATCTTTTGTATTTCTGCAGTGTCAGTTGTTACTTCTCCTTTTTCATTTCTAATTCTATTGATTTGAGTCTTCTCCCTTCTTTTCTTGATGATGCCCATTCAGTTTGACCATACTTTTTCTGCTGACAGAGTTCCTTCCTGAGAAGTGGCTATTGCCTGGGACATGGTAGGTGCTCAATATATTACTTGTTAAATAAAGGAATTAGTAAATGATAACTGAATGATAACTAAATGATGACTGAATGATAACTAAAGGAAGGAAGGAAAGAACTGACTGACAGATTTTAGGAAACAAATGCAAAGACCATGTTTGGTGGTTACAAGCATTTGCAATCCACTTCTGTCCATTGTTAACTATATGACCATGGCCAAGTTAGTAAACTTCTCTCTATACCTCAGTTTCCCTTTGCTTATATAAAAGAGGCTGTTGTGAGAAATACATACTACATTACAGAAAAACATTTAAAAAAATACATGGAGCACAGTAAATGCCAAATAAATGTTAGTTATCAAGATTATTATAAAGCTCTTATCCAGATAATTCAATACAAAAATCATTGACAACTATGAAATTAGCCCAGTGAGACTACAAACAACCTGTCTAGAGTCCAGGGACATGGGCACAATGAACTTTGAGGTTCAACCCCCCAAAATTGCACATGTCCTAGAAATTACTATTCTGTTGAAATTGTATAGGTTGATCCTTGCCAAAAACTTCTCATGAAAGTATTGGAGATAATGGCTCCTTGTGACAAAGATTCAAGATCCTAATTTACAAAGGGAGACATATGACTAGATATACTTCTCTTACTTGACAGCTATCTTCTATTAATTTTCAGTATTTGATTATTATCCTGTAGATTTAATATAAAACAGTAAATGGAGATGAAACAGTTTTTAGGTGCAATCACCAATTTTTTACTGCTTATAATTGCCTACATTTTGCTTTCATTTATCGTATAACTCCATGGCTCAGAAAGGGTGGCTGCATGTTGGTGTCAATCGTTGCCCAAGACTCCTGAAGCATGTGAGCAACTGGCAAATAAAATAGTAGAAACCGTGTCTGAAAGGAGAGGGGGAAGGGAATCCATTTGCACATGTGACAGAACTCAGATTATGAATTCTTGGAAGTCAGGAACTGTGTCTACACTGGTTGAACCGAAGAACACAGAGAGGCATAGAACTGTACAGATCAATAAACCAGATACTGTTGTTCCCTTTGCTATGCAAAGCCCATCTCTCTACCAGTCTGGATTTAGTAGTCTCTCTGGCTGATAGGAGATGGATGATACTGGAAGAACAACACATAATCTCTGTGACTATGAAAACTGGTGAAAATTTAGATTTCTGTTTTTAAAATATCAACAAATCAGCTCCAAGTATACCTGTACTTTTGATATCTTTTACCACAAAATCTGCTCTCCCTTTTCTATTTCCACCCAAGGTCACTGCTTCCTCCCCCCAGATTCTTATGTTGAAGTTCTAACTCCCAATATGACTGTATTTGGAGATAGGGTCTTTAGGAGGCAATTAAGGTTATTAATTAAATGACTTAAGGGTGGAGCCCTAATCTGATAGGACTAATGGCTTTATAAAAAGAGAAAGAGAGAGAGCTTTCCCTCAGCACAAGCCCAGAGGAAAGGCCATGTGAGGATGCAGCAGCAAGTTAGTTGTCTGCAAGCCAAGAAGAGAGACCTCACTAGAAACTGAATGGGTCAGAACTTTGCTCTTAAATTTCCCTGCTTCCAGAATTGTGATAAAATAAAATTTCTGTTGTTTAAGCCACCTAACCTACGGTATTTTGTTATGGCAGCCTGAAGTGACTAAGACAGTCATACACTGGGAAATAAGAGCTTTATAAATGTACACATAGTCCTGCTTGAGTCACACTCACCATTAGTAGTCTGTCTCCTACTTGCAACCTTCCATCTTTCTGTGCAGCTCCTCCATCTATAATTTTAGTTACATAAATGCTGTTGTCTCCAGGAATGTGTTGGTTCCCCACACCTCCTGCAATACTGAAGCCTAAACCTACGGAAAAGAAACAGAAAAAGAAAAGCCTTGTATTTGTTTAAGAAAGTGCTACTAGTCACATTTCAACAGTCAAAAAAAAAATTAATCCTCAATTTATTACAACAATAATAAATAACAAATTCTCCTTCAATCAACTGTGTCCTTTAAACATTTGAAAGCTTGTTGATTAATGCTAATGAGGCAAAACACAAGTGCAATCCTGCCCACGTTTAGTCTATGGGCTTATCTTTGTTGCTGCTGTTGTTACTCTAGCATAGAGAACAGAAGTCCTGCCAGTCATTTGGGTAGAGACCTAGATATTTTTGACATTTTAGAATGAAAAGTACAGCAATTTGAACATTCCACAAATTCTGAGATAAGAGCCATGAGAAAGATACATTGGATATCGGTGTAATAATTTCAGAGAGAAGATAAGGAAAAGAAGCTTGATGCTCGCCCTTCATGTTTCCTTCTCTGGGTACCTTGTCATATTTTCACACTTCCTGACACTTCCTGTTATTAACTTATAGTTAATAAAGAATGAACACAAACGAATCATACCTGCACACAGTCTAAAGAATAAAGAAATAGATTATATACTTTGACTGTATTATGTTTGTAACAAACCACGAAATATGAAATCATTTTAAACATGGAAATTTTCCTTTTTAAAAAAAATTTTTGTCTTTTGGAAATTTTCCACCTTGAGAGAAGAATTTTATTATGCTATGGCATATAATTTTTTTTTCTTTTAGTTTCATTGAGATATAATTGACACGCAGTACTGTATAAGTTTAAGGTGTACAGCATGATGATTTGACTTATATACATCATGAAATGATTATCACAGTAAGTTTAGTGAACATCCATCATGTCATATAGATACAAAATTAAAGAAATAGAAAAAACTTTTCCTTGTGATGAGAACTCATAGGATTTACTCTCTTAACTTTCATGTATAACATACAGCAGTGTTAATTACATTTCTCATGTTGTATATTACATCCCTGTATTATTTACCTTCTAAGTGGAAGTTTGTACCTTTTGACTGCCTTCATCTAACTCCCGCTGTCCTCTTCCCCCACCTCTTGGTAATCACAGATTTGATCTCTTTTTCTGTGACTGAGTTTGTTTTTGAAGTATAATTGCCCTATAATACTATGTTAGTTCCTATTACACAATATAGTGATTAGATATTTCTACACATTTCAAAATAATCACCATGATAAGTCTAGTTACAATATGTCACCGTACAAAAATATTACATGGTTATTGACTATATTCCCCACATTGCACATGTCACAACCATTGACTCATTTATTTTGTAACTGGAAGTTTGTACTTCTTAATCTTCCTCACCTATATCTTCTCTCCTCTCCACCCGTCTCTCCTCTGGCAACCACTTATTTGTTCTCTGTATTTATCACTCTGTTTCCATTTTATGTTTGTTCTTTTGTTTTGTTTTTTAGATTTCCACATATAAGTGAAATTATACAGTATTTGCCTTTCTCTGTCTGACTTATTTCACTTAGCATAATATCCTCAGGGTCTATACATATTGTCATAAACTTTTATTTATATTAAACTATGGAATGATAACAAGAATAGAGTTATTAAAAAATCATTATGAGGCCATTATAAAAGAATGACTGATAGACTCTTTAAAAGTATAAGAACAAAAAAAATCTTTCTCAGAATATATTTGAATACACATTTGGTACAATACTTATAGCATATATTTTCATTCCATTTTGAAATTATAATAATTAACATGCAAATTACTCAGAAAGATAGATATAAGTCAAAGAGATTTGTAACTGAAGACAGAACATTTCTGTAACTTGCTTGTCTTAAGAAATTAAACCCCCCCTCACACACACACCCCTAGTTGCCTAGTTTTAAAAAACCACACACTTCTTTTATGATAAAACAATCATAAAAAATTTTGGCACTTTATACAACAATGAAAAACACTTTAAAAATACTCCATTTCACTCTCCTTGTATTGAATAAATATTGAGTAGGGCTATGTGCTGCTCTTAAGATAGCATAAGTGATTAGTTAATGGAAAAATAATGGCAAGGTAAATTATAAAGTAACACCTCTGGAATGATACCTGAAATGAAATGATTTTTTTGTTAAATTAGTTATTAACAATAAATGGAAAATGGATTTAAATTGATAGGGCAATTAAAATAAGTGTTATTTAATTTCCTACTAGAGTGGGTAATTATTCTTTATTGATGCTTTGACATTGCATAGCTCTATAAATGTATTTGTTTCCCTCATATTTAAAGAATTTGTTTACCAAGTGAAAGATGACCAAGGGTAGATAAAATGTCCCCAACTGGCTTTTCCTATGAAATTTAAAATATATATCAGCTCATATTTTCTAAAACTGTTACTTCATATTTATATATGATTATAGGAAAGTTTAAAAAACATATTTACAAAAGTTTCATAGCCACATGCTAGGATCAATCTACTGCATTTACAATAGTACAGAAGTCATTCTGAACTGTGGACAAAAGGTTAAAGAAAATTCAGGGAATCTGATTTACGTCTACTATGCCAACAGTAAATGCCACAGCCGGTCTGAGTTACAGAAGAGCTAAGGCAACAAATTATCACTATAAACAAGGTTAAGTCCAACAAAGGGAGTAACTATGTAGTTGACATTTGAAGTTGAAGATTTTACCAAGACAATGAAATCACTGTGGATACCGTAGACATAAATATATCAGCTAAAAAGGAAACAACGTTTTTTCCGCTAAGATTAGGCTTAAGCACTTCTTAACTGGTGACTCTGCTTAAGCTAAAGTATTTTTAGTAAGAGCCAGAGAATGGCTCTAAAGGTACAGAACTAAACATTTCCCCTAATTTCTCTTACTTTGGTGGAACATGGATACATTTAAAAATAATCAATATTTGATCAACATTCAACCATATTCCAGATATTCAATTCAACATGATAGGTAAACGTATAGCTTATGTCTACATACAGAATACAAGGTTATTTACAGGTGGAAGTATCCATCTGTGTTATAAAATCGAATCTGGTCCTATCTATCCATCTATCCATCCATCCATTCATCCATTCATTCATTCATTCACTCACTCATATATCCACTCATTCAACAAGAATCTCCTGAGTACATACCATGCATTGCATAACCAGCTGCTATCAACTGTAGCCAACATAAATGTAAAGAAATGGATTGGGGCTTCCCTGGTGGCGCAGTGGTTGAGAGTCCGCCTGCCGATGCAGGGGACACGGGTTCGTGCCCCGGTCTGGGAAGATCCCACATGCCGCGGAGTGGCTGGGCCCGTGAGCCATGGCCACTGAGCCTGCGCGTTCGGAGCCTCTGCTCCGCAACGGGAGAGGCCACAAGAGTGAGAGGCTCGCGTACCGCAAAAACAAACAAACAAACAAAACAAACAAAAAACGTATCTATGTTCTTTAGTAATTGGCACATAATAGATTCTTTTTTCAAATTTATTTTTTAAAATTTTATGTAATTTTGAAAGGTTATTTTCCATTTACAGTTATTACAAAAATAGATTCTTGATAAATAAAAATTCTCTGCTTTCAATAAGCTCTCAAGTTGTTTGGAAAACAGATACCTAAAGATCTTGACATAACTGAACTGGCTAGGATAAGTTCTGTAATGGTACTATGATATGTGAGTATGGAGGGGATCATGACTTCTTAGAAGAGCAGGAGGAGAATCAACAAAAGGTTTAGCATTTGGGCTGGATCTTGAATACAGTATTAAGTCAGAATTGATAAAAGAGAACACATCTTTAAAACCAATACATCAGACTGACTAAGTAACTAAAGAGTCAGCTGCCCTGACTTAGATCATACAGTGCTCATAAAATTCCAGCTCCCCTGTGCTGGAAATTGAGACAAAAATGCCTAACGAACACTCAAAACCTGTATTTACAGTAAGATAAGCTAGAGTGGTCCCTAACAAGACAAATACAATGAGTATTATAAAGATTTGAGTAAGGAACACTGATTTTTGGTAAGTGACCAATTTAGAGAATTGGTTATAATATTGAAAAGATGTGTCCATGATAAAGAAATTGACTAATCAATTATAAAATAAACTCAGTGACAAGAGTTGGTAGGTCTCATCCTAAAATCGTGACCCTAACACTATCGACTGTGGAAAGTTTGGCTATTGAGAATAATAGTAAACATGCCTATACCTGTGTCAGTAATAAACAAAGCTGACACAGAACAATATAAGTATTAAAATCACAAAAGGAAGTAAAATCACTGGATATTTCAGTACCTTGGCAAAGGAAAAAAGCAAGTGAAATTTAAACACCTAATTCCCCAAACAATTAAAAACTGATCTGATCTGTTTGACAAACCTGATGTGCAAACAATTTCAGGATTACATCTAGTGCATAAAGCTGGGTTCTTCTTTCCGTATTTCCTGCATATCCCCAGATTGTATATCCTCATGTTAACACAGGAGATGCAGGCGTAGGGAAAGGAATGCCTGAACGTTGTTTAAAGCCTTTAACTTAACCTCTTCCCATGCAAAATCTTTTCCTTCTCCTGTGAAAAATGAACACGAGGAACGATCCCAGTTCACCCTTTCCCCTTGGTGCCTGAGGAGCAGGTGTCAGTGGAAGGTGGAGGCCTGAAGGAGGAAGTCTTGGGAAAACGGGCTGATTCTGTGTGTGGGAAGCTTAGAATAAAAACCCCAATACCTGAAAGAGTTATGTGACTACAATGTACCCATATAGTCTTTATGGGTGTAAAGAACTAATCCCCATGATGTCTTATAATCATTCAACAACATGGTTCAACATCACTTTATGTGACTTTACTAAGAGGGCACTCTGGGGCACCTCCAAAAATTTAGTATTATTAAGCAGACTGCTTCTGTCACAGTTTATCTAGGATCTGCAAGGTAGGGTGCTCAGTGCTTTACAAAAAAAAGAAAATACTATAGTGGTATTCTGTACATTCTGACTATACTATCCTATTTTATTAAAGGAAACACAGAATACATCCTGAAGCCTGGCAGGCTTTGTTTTAGAAAATACAGGCAACCTAACTGCTGAATGTGCATACATTTCAGTTGCCAAACAAAACAAAAACTTCACCTGTGGGTCTGGTCTACACAGGTAACAGACTATTTTACATCTCTTCTCCTTTAGAAAAAAATCATTGCTTAAAAAAATACCAAAAATGTGTCTTTCATTTTAATTTGAAAGAATAATTAATTAATCATATCTACAGTGCCCGATGAGATTAAAGACCAAAGCTGTATTTTCTTACTCTCTGGATTCTCCCTGGGTTCAAACGACAAAGTTTGGAGTTGAAAGAAGTGGTTCTGTTCAAAATGCCTTCGGCACTGGCTAAGCAGGCTCAATCCTGCTTAAGGATCTCTCACAGATCACCTAATTAACTCACCACAGTCAATGTTCCAAGCTTTTCTCCTGACTATGTACCTCAAAATACCCACTTATGGGGCTTCCCTGGTGGTGCAGTGGTTGAGAGTCCGCCTGCCGATGCAGGGGACAGGGGTTCGTGCCCCAGTCCGGGAAGATCCCACATGCTGCGGAGTGGCTGGGCCCGTGAGCCTGCGCGTCCGGAGCCTGTGCTCTGCAACGGGAGAGTCCACAACAGTGAGAGGCCCGCAAAAAAAAAAAAAAAAAAAAAAGAATACCCACTTATACTTTTTGCCTAAAAAGAGGCATCACTCAATGCCTATTTTATTGTGAAAAGTCTCCATGTCTATACCTACCCTTTCTCAAAGGAGTGAGTATCATTCCTCTTTTCTAAACCTAAATCTTCCCCTTCAACATTGAATTTTACTCATTATTCCTTTTTTTTCCCCTCTAGAATATTCAGTTTCTTACCAATTTATCAATTCTCTTATCAATTCTTTTCTTCTATTCTGGCTTTGACCATGCTTCTGTCCTATCCTAGAAAGATCTTCTCTTGGGACTTCCCTGATGGCGTAGTGGTTAAGAATCCGCCTGCCTAGGCAGGGGGCACAGGTTCGAGCCCTGGTCCGGGAAGATCCCACATACTGCAAAGCAATAAAGCCCGTGCGCCACAACTACTGAGCCTGCGCTCTAGAGCCTGCGAGCCACAACTACTGAGCCCGTGTGCCACACTGAAGCCCGCCTGCCTAGAACCCGTGCTCCACAAGAGAAAGCACCATAATGAGAAGCCCACGCACCACAATGAAGAGTAGCCCCCACTCGCTGCAACTAGAGAACGTCCGCACACAGCAACGAGGACCCAATGCAGCCAGTAAATAAATTAATTAATTAAAAAGATAAATTAATAAAAAAATCTTCTCTTGAACTTGCTGCAGCCTCATTTACTGTAAGAGCTGGAGTTTGTAAACAGTGATCTCTAGTTACTAACTCCATTTCCGTATCACACATTCTTTCCTCAGTCTCCTCCATCTGACTCCGTATACCACAATCTAGTCAAATGGCAGTGGTTATAGGTTGAATTATGCCTTTCAAAAGACAGATTGAAGTCCTAAGCCCTGTTACCTGTGAATGTGACCTTATTTGGAAACAGGGTTTTTGCAGATGCAACCAATTTCAGATGAAGTTAAATTGGATTCATGTGAGCCCCAATCCAATGATTGGTGTCCTTGTAAGAAGAGGAAATTTGGACCCAGAAACACAGAAACACACAGAGAAGAATGCATGTGATGACAGAGACAGAGAGCAGGATGGTACATGTATAAGCCAAGAAATGCCATGGAACAAACTCTCCCTCAGAGCTCTCCAGAAGTAATCAATCATGCTGACCTCTTGATCTCAGACCTCCAGGCTCCAGAACTGCAAGAGAATAAATTTCTATTGTTTTAAACCACCCAAGTTGTGGTCATTTGTTAAGGTAGCTCCAGGAAATTAATACATCATCTAATTCTAATGGTCTAAGTGGTGGTATGAATATCCACCTCTTTATAATGAAGTCATACACACACACACACACACACACACACACAAGTTTGGGCACTTATCAACACAGCAGTGGTCATTGAAACTATGAAAATGGATTCTCCACAAGAAAGAGATTACAGAGAGAATAGGATTCTATAGTATGTGCCTTGGGGAATAACTATTATTTGAGAGAAGTGAATTTAGCCTGTATGCCCAGAGTTTCTGATTCAGAATATCTGGTATGTGCCCCCAAATTTGCGTTTCTAACAAGCTCCCACGTGATGCTAATGCTACTGGTGTGAGGACCACATTCTGAGAACCACTGTTTCAGAGCAATAAAAAAAGATAAAATGAAGTGAGAAGTAGTAAAAGAAATATGAGAAGAAACAAGGCAGTATAATGTGATGAGGGTAGGAATGTAAAAGAAATCAGTAGTGTTCTATGTAATGCAGAAAGAACAAAGACCCATCAAAGGACTGAAATTTCCAGTCCTTTTGGAGGAAAATTCTGGATGACTGGCTGGGCTCCTTGCCTGGTGGAACTGCTAGTTTGTAGTTACCTCACTCATTCCCATAATAGGAGAGGATGGCACAAAATGTGTAAATGTATTATATATATGTACATATGTCTTCTCTATTGCTACTTCACTAAATCAAGTGCTTATCCAATCATACTTGCTTTAGTGTAAAAGGCTCATGACCACATTCCCTGATCCCAGTCTTTCCCTGCCTGATTCTCCAATCCATTCAGCAAAGATTTTCCAGGTTATTCTTTCCCTAAAATTCTACATCCACTGTGTTGCTGTTTCTTGAAATTGTCCATCACTCTTCATTTTCTACAGGAATGCTACATCCCCTCTTCTCACTATTCCTTACTTCTCTGCTACTAAGCTTCCCCCCAAGCAAGATGATCTTGCTGTGCTGTTTTTCTACTGTTACTCTTGTTTCCCATCTGAAATGCCTTCACCACTTTAATTTTCAAGACCACTCAAGTCTTTGCCAACTCAAAGTAGTTCATTTCTAAGTTGAACCCCAGTAGAACCAATTATACATATCAGCTTTTTCACATCTATTTAAATAGAATGAGTTAACTCATTCAACAAACACTAATTGATAACTATTCATATGCCAAGGACTGCCCTATATATATTGTGGTTATATCAGTGAATCAGTGTTTATGGTTCTTTTCTAATGGAGAGTAAGGCAAGTAAAGAGGCAATGAAAACCAGGTGTGGTAAGTGTTGATAGGAGAGGAACAGGTGCTAACTATAGGTCCTGATATCCAATCTGAGACCTACAAGATGAAAGTGAGCCAGGAGAAAGGGAATGGGGAGAGAACATCCCTGCAGAAGGAAACATGCACTTAAAGACCCAGAGTTGGGAGATTTGAGAAACTTATTTGAGAAATATTTCATGTGAAAGCAACACGTAGTCTTAGTTAGAATACAGGCTGCAGGAGAGGAACCATACCCCTTATACTCACCAATGTACACTTAGCCCCTGATACTATGCATAATAAATAGTTTGGAGTAAATGGAGACAGGAGGACTCTTTCTCCACTGAATTAGGAGGGAAGGAGAGAAGGATGGTGTAGATAAAGGTTAAGATTATTGGCTTAATGGCAGTACACTAAAGTTCTCATCTTCAATTTACTCTGATAACAAGAACGTGTGGTACTGGCCAAGATGAGGGAAGTAGTGAGGTCAGAGATTTGAGAAAGTACAGAAGTTTTGAAATAGCCCTTAGGGAAGATGGAAGAAATGATTGATTAGAGAAACGCAGAAAAATTGCAAGGAACTGTTGATTGTCTCATTAGGGTTTAGTTACTATGAATTAATGATAGCACTATTCTAGTAACTTTTTTTCCTTCAGCATTTCTCAGCAGTCTAGGTATAAGCACAGAAAGTCTAAGAAGTTAGATTAAATCACTTTTGAAATTAATCTTTTGTGTGCATTGATCTTCTCTCTTCAACTAAATCATATGATCCTAGAAAGTAGGGGTTGCATAAAATAGATCATATTGTGCACACTGCTGGCATATGGTAATTGTTCAATAAATATTTACAGGATGAATTAATGATTGAATTGTTCAAAGACCAAATGATCACATGGCATAGGTATACTTTTAAATGTCAAGCATCTCACATTAACAGATTTGTATACTTTAGCAGACTGCTTTAGCTCAAGAAAAAAAAGTGACCAGAGTAATTCATACTGAGCATTTTAATGTGCCAAATACTGCACTTGGGAATTAATGAAGTATCTATTGTATCTAAAGAAACAATAGAGATTACCAATGAGAAATGTATTTACTCTTTATTAAATCTAAGAATGATCAGCACTTCCTTGCCTGCATCCTTACAAATGAAATAACCTGCTCTGACCACAGTTGACTGCTCATAAGACAGTACGACAAAGTGTGATCAGATGTTCTCTTACTGGTTTACCTTCTATTTTATTGTACTTGAAATGGAATATCCTCCAAGCTTCCAACATTAAAAGTGATAGGCACTGCCTTTACCTATCAACCACGTCTGCCTGAATGTTTTTTTTCTAAGTTAACTCTAGTTGCCAATGTAAACCAAAGTCATTACTATTGACTCTGAATACAGTTCAGGCTGTTTGGAGGCATCCAGATCCCAACACATAAAGTTATCAAAAGTAACAGATTATTTGAGAGAGATAAAAATCAACTCATATTTTGAAGTCTTGATAGGAATGTTCCAGTTGGCAGCGTTGCTGCTGGGGAAATCAGAGCAGAAAGTCTGAAGGGTAATTGGATGGGTCTTGATAAATTTCCATCCACAAAGGCTCTTATCCAGTAACACCTCTTCGGCAAAGTCCTTCCTAATACCCATCTTCTGAATTAAAAGTAATGTGTCCATGACCACATTTAATGCTATTTCTCTCTCACTTTTTCTTTTTTTTTTTTTGCGGTACGCGGGCCTCTACTGTTGTGGCCTCTCCCGTTGCGGAGCACAGGCTCCGGACGCGCAGGTTCAGCGGCCATGGCTCACGGGCCCAGCCACTCCATGGCATGTGGGATCTTCCCGGACCGGGGCACGAACCCGTGTCCCCTGAATCGGCAGGCAGACTCTCAACCACTGCGCCACCAGGGAAGCCCCTCTCTCTCACTTTTAATGAGACATAATTTTCTATATTTAATTAGTTACGTATAGGAAGGGTTGATACTGAAAACATTTAATAGCTTGTATAGCATGGACACCAACCAATCAGAACAGGTGCCTGCCATAAACCACTA
This sequence comes from Hyperoodon ampullatus, assembly GCF_949752795.1. Taxonomy (NCBI): domain Eukaryota; kingdom Metazoa; phylum Chordata; class Mammalia; order Artiodactyla; family Ziphiidae; genus Hyperoodon; species Hyperoodon ampullatus. The sequence continues at coordinate 49,446,944 of NC_136920.1, read as the reverse complement.
CTGTGGTATGCAGCACCTAACTGTCAGCTCTGTTCTGGAAAAGTTTAATGTCCCCCATGTTGGACAGTTAGCATTTTGAATGTAGAGGGAATAATAACTTTAAAAAAATTTATTCATTTTATTTTTGCCTGCGTTGGGTCCTCATTGCTGCGCGTGGGCTTTCTCTAGTTGTGGTGAGTGGGGGCTACTGTTCATTGCAGTACGCGGGCTTCTCATTATGGTAGCTTCTCTTCTTGCAGAGCACAGGCTCTAGGCGCCTGGGCTTCAGTAGTTGCGGCACGTGAGCTCAGTAGTTGTGGCTCGTGGGCTCCGAGCGCAGGCTCAGTAGTTGTGGCACACGGGCTTAGCTGCTCCGTGGCATGTGGGATCTTCCGGGCCAGGGTTCGAACCCGTGTCCCCTGCATTGGCAGGCGGATTCTTACCACTGCGCCACCAGGGAAGCCCAATAACTCTTTTATTTATGTCCCCCAGGAGCATTATGAACAAAGTCGATACTCCAATACTGATTTCTAAAATGAATGAATGAATCAAATAAAAATCACTGAATCCTTTTCCCATAAGTATACTTTAATGAACTGTGAAGGAAAGGGCTCAGGCTGGTAAAATAATGTGGTGAGTTACTTCATTCATTCTTTAAAAAAACATTTAAGTTCCAGGTTATATTAGTTTTCTATGGCTGTTGGAACAAAGTTACACAAAACTGGGTGACTTAAACAAGAGAAAATTATTGTCTGACAATTCTGGAGGCTAGAAGTCTGGTTCTGCCTGAGGGCTGGAGGAAAATCTGTTCCATGTCTCTCTCCTAGATTCTGGTGTTTGGCTGACAATCGTTGGCATTCCTTGGCTTACAGAGGCAACACCCCCATCTCTGCCTTCATCTTCATGTGACATTCTCCCTGTGTATGTGTCTGTCTCTGTATCCAACTTTCTTCATTTTATATGGATACCAGTTATATTGGATTAAGGCCCACCAAAATGATCTCATCTTAACCTGGATCATCAGCAAATTTCCTACTTTCAATTAAGGTCACATTCACAGGTACTGGCAGTTAAGACCTCAACATCTTTTGGGGGACACGATTCAACTCATGGCACTGGCACTGGGAAAGATTACTATGAGGAGGACACAGTTCTTGTCCTCGAGGAGCTCACAGACCAGAGTGGAGGAAGCGAGAAGTAAACAGAACATAAGCAAATGCTTTCAAGAAAAGGCAGATAGCAGAGTCAGAGAAAACTTCTTGAAGAGAGTGACAACTGAGCTGAGCCTTGTTAAATGGCTAGAAGAAAGACAGGAACTCTAAGCAGAGTGAGGGAGTAGCTTGTAGAGAGGTGATATGGCCTTGATCATTATAGTCAAAGGAGTGAATGGGGTTAGGAGGAAATACTGAGAATGGAAGCTGGAGAAACAGAGGCTCATGAAGGTCCCGAGGTGCTCTGTTAAGGAGTTTGGATCTTGTATTAGTGGCAATGGGTAGCCTTTGAAGAGTTTTAAGCAGGGGCATGACATGATAAGATTTGGTCCACACCAGTTTTCCTCATTAGTGTTTGCTGTTGTTTTAAAAATACATGAAATTATATTCTGTGAGGGATGATGTTCTATTTTTTGTGATAAAGCATAATTTTTTTCTTTTCTTCACTATATTCAGTTATCACTCATTAAAACTCACTAGGGGGGCTTCCCTGGTGGTGCAGTGGTTGAGAGTCCGCCTGCCAATGCGGTGGACATGGGTTCGTGCCCCGGTCCTGGAGGATCCCACATGCCGCGGAGTGGCTGGGCCCGTGAGCCATGGCCACTGAGCCTGCACGTCCAGAGCCTGTGCTCCACAATGGGAGAGGCCACAGAGGTGAGAGGCCCACGTACCACGAAAAAAAACAACACAAAAAAACCCAAAAAAAACTTACTTGGGGAAACTTTTTATCTCTCAATCCCATGTTCATGATTTAGTTTGAAATATTAGCTGTTCCTGGCTTCTCCCCCTCCCCTGTTCCCTGTTTGTCATAGCTTACCCATAAAAACCAAACGTCAAAAGTTACAATATAACATCAACAGGCATTTGTAATCTGCTAAGAATCTAAAGAGCTAACCCCAAATTCATAAATTCATTTATAAACTTGTTTTAATCCACCAAAGATTTCAAATGGGCATTTTCAGCAGATGTCTGACTTCACTACTTCACTTAATCATCCTTATTGGGCTCTTTGTAAAAGAGATAATTGGAAAATCTGGATTCATCTTAGGTCCTAGGAAACAGTGAGAGTTATGTAATTGAAATAATTACACAAGTACCTCTTTTTGCAAGGACATTTTGCTCACTATGAAACAATGAAGGACTTACACACTATGGCTCAGATTTATGAAGTGGCTAACCAATATTTCCAGTATTTGTTGTATGATTTCAGATATGCCAAAGAAGATGTTTGAAACTATTGAGTAACAGAGGCTCCCTTATTACATTATGTATGACAAGTGCTAGTATCTTCAATTATACAACAATTGAACTAAAGCACTTTTGCTTTGCCATGAAAACTGTTTCATTGGGACTAAAAATCTTTTCTATCAGTTCTGTTAATTTTTACAATGAACTATTTTATGTTGCATATCTAGTTGCACAAAGCAAGCAGCATGTGCCTTTGGCTTTAATTTTATATTTTCACCTAAATAGGTTTAATTTTTCACAAAGAAATCCTGGTATAGATTTGAATCTCCTTAAGGATTGTTTAACAAACCTGAGAAAGAGCAAAGCAGGAAGCATCACATGTCCTGACTGCAAACTATAAAGGTATAGTAATTAAAACAGTATGGTACTGGCATAAAAAGAGACAAACAGATCAATGGAACAGAACTGAGAGCCCAGAAATAAACACAAGCATATATAGTTAACTAATTTGACAAGGAATCCAAGATTACTCGATGGAGAAAAGTCAGTCTCTTCAATAAAACGTGCTGGGAAAATTGGATATCCACATGCAAAAGAGTAAAAGTAGATTCCTATTTTACACCACTCATAAAAATTAACTTGAAATTGATTAAATATTTAAATGTAAGACCCCAAACCATGAAACTCCTAGAAAAAATTTAGGAAAAAAACCTCCTTGATATGGGTCTTGGCAATTAAATTTTGGATATGACACCTAAAGCATAAGCAACAAAATAAAAAATGAACAAGTGGGATTACATCAAACTAAAAATCTTCTGCATGGCAGAAGAAACAATCAGCAAAGTGAAAAGATAAACTACAGAATAGAAAACATATTTGCAAACCATATATCTGATAAGGATCTAATATCTAACATATATAAAGAACTCATACAGCTCAATAGCAAAAACAAAACAAAATAAAACAAAAAGACAAAACAAAACAAAAAAGACGTCCCAAAACAACAAACCTACAAAAAATAATCCAATTAAAAAATAGGCAGGGCTTCCCTGGTGGTGCAGTGGTTGGAAGTCCGCCTGCCGATGCACGGGACGCGGGTTCGTGCCTGGTCCGGGAGGATCCCACATGCCGCGGAGGGGCTGGGCCTGTGGGCCATGGCCGCTGGGCCTGCACGTCCGGAGCCTGTGCTCCACAACGGGAGAGGCCACAGCGGTGAGAGGCCCGCGTACCACCAAAAAAAAAAGGCAAAAAAGGGAGCAAAAGACCTGAATATTTTCCAAAGCAGATATACAAATGGCCAAAAGGTACATGAAAAGATGCTCAGGGGCTTCCCTGGTGGCACAGTGGTCGAGAGTCCGCCTGCCGATTCAGGGGACATGGGTTCGTGCCCCGGTCTGGGAAGATCCCACATGCCGTGGAGCAGCTGGGCCCGTGAGCCATGGCCGCTGAGCCTGCACGTCCGGAGCCTGTGCCCCGCAATGGGAAAGGCCACAACAGTGAGAGGCCTGCATACTGGAAAAACAAACAAACAAACAAAAAGGAGTAATATAGATTTAAGATGAATGGAGATCCATTCAAATAAGAGGTCCTAGGATGGACAGGTTGTGATTAAGGTATATCCCTCTCCCTTTTTAATTTTTAATTTTTGTGCAGCCACATCTAGTGGTCCTGTCTTAATAGACAGTTTTTCTGCCAAAAGTGGGAATCAATCAGGCAGTACCCAAATTACTTCTCTTTTTGATATTGTGTGCCCAGAAAATATTGGATATTTAATATATATTTGACTAAATGAATAAACATTCATAACTGTCAATTTCTAATTAAACAAGTTGTCTTGAAAGATGTCTGATTCTTTTTTTTTTTTTTTTTTTTTTGAGGTACGCAGGCCTCTCACTGTTGTGGTGGCCTCTCCCGTTGCGGAGCACAGGCTCTGGACGCGCAGGCTCAGGGGCCATGGCTCACGGGCCCAGCTGCTACGCGGCATGTGGGATCCTCCCGGACCGGGGCATGAACCCGTGTCCCCTGCATTGGCAGGCGGACTCCCAATCACTGCGCCACCAGGGAAGCCCCTAGATGTCTGATTCTTTTACCCCTTAACTATAGTTTTTTATATCTTAATTTATGTTACTAGGACACATGCTATATCCTATTGGCCCTGATTTGGGAATTTTGTGGTAAAATATGCCTAGAAGATCAGAAATGTTAAGATATAAGCACTGCTTATTAAGATTGTGAGAAGTATGCCCATTTGCATCATGGTGATCTTTCCATTTTATTTCAATATCTCCTTCTACATTTGTCACGATATTTTGGTATTACAGAGGCAAAAAAAGACAAAAGCGATGATTCTAGAGGTGAAAGTATAAAAGTATATCCACAAAAATATTAACTAAAGCTCCCAAGTCTCTCATCCTAAAAGGAGAATACTGGGTATTTCTTATTCTGTCATTTATAAAGTATATTTTTCTTTCTGATCTATTCTGTTTTGGGGCTGTATAACTTGAAGGACTAATTTAGCAATGAAATCTAAGCTGCCTATTAGTTTCACCAAGGATGCATTTTCACTTGATTCCTACAGGGGTCAGCAGATAGCAGCTAAAGTGGATGGTCCTTTGGAGGGTCTTTGGGTGGGTGACCAAGTCAACTGTGGTCTCCAGTCAGACACTAAACAGAGCAGCATTTTAAAAGACTACTCCTTTCAGAAAATGAATATTAAATAAGATAAATTTGTGAGGAGCGATAATGATATTTGTATTTATTATTTACTTTATGCCAGGCACTATGGTAAGCATATTTCATATGCTATGAATATATCATTTAACCTCATTAAAAAAAAGAAAAAAAGAATGAGGAAGGTATTATACCATTTTTCAAATGAGAAAATAAAGATTAAAGAGGTCAAGTAATTTTCTCGAGGTCAGAAATTTAATAACCAGGGGACCAGGACATGAACCCAAGACTATGGCAGCAAAGCCTTTGCTCTTAACTACTGTTCTAGTCTGCTGCCCAGCCTGTGCATTGTGTTCCACTTTGGCAAACTCTAAAACATTCTACATATACGCACCACTCTTAGCAAGTGTAGCGATAAATCTAAAGAGAAAGGTATGAAAATACTCATCTTTCTCACACTGGACATTAGCTGAAGCTCAGTTTTAACTGTAACATGCGTTGTTAAATTTTTAACTTATTTAAAGATTTCAGGCAATGACATCAATGATTATGACCACTGACACTTATTTTGTGTGAAGCAATCGGTGACGTGCATTTCAATAGAACTGAAAGTTGATGTGCTAGGAAAAGTTCTAACTCCTTTCTTAAATACTGCACCAAGTGAAATATGCTGACATAAATTTCAAAATAATGTATTTTTCATTTGGCATGAATACTAAAATGAGAGAAATCAAAATACCTATTGACTCAGTATAAACACTTTAATGTTATTATTAATTATATACTGTGTCTTTGTACTTAGTGGTTGCGGAAGTCTTGATTCAATCAATTAATTTTAATGTGTAACTGGGTATACAGTTCTTACATTATCAAGTCTTGTACTTGATCACATTAAAAATTGACTTTAAATTCCAAGTAATTACTTTCAAATTATTGTTAATCATAAAACTGTGTAATCTTCTTCTTGTTCCTGTCTTATATTCTTTCACTATTTTATTTACTTTGAAAAGCATGAAGAATATTTATGGCCACTGTAACAAAAAATAAAACAAGGTGAGTGAACCTAAAAAATGTTGTTTGATTTTGGTAATATTCATTTAAATATGCATTTAGAGAATACAGTAAGCCAATGAAAACAATTTTGCTCTTCTCCCTCTTTGAGAAGATTCTTTACTGTCATTTAGCATTTTCAATCATTTGAATCAGTTATATCTCAGGACATTTTCCAGGGCTAGGACAAGGCTTTGTATCTAGGAATAAAAACAATTTGATTCTAAACTGTTGAGAGTGAGAAAAAAACCTCAGTCCTTCAGTGACAGCATAGCACATTACCAAATGAGGCGATGAATGTGGTCAAATACATTTGGACGTGCTCTATGAATGCAAGAGATAGTTATTAAAACCTTGACATTAAAAAATACTGCCAACCATCAGCGTTAATGTTTTCTGTTTGTCAAATAAAGTGCATGTCCATAGCACATATGGTTTAATTGAAAACAAGTAAAATATAACACAGATTGTATTTTCAACAAATGTTTCAATTAATTGGATTTTGGAGCAGTAATCTGCTGGATGGAACTTGTTCCTTATGCTGATTAAAGTCTAAGGATAAGATATTTTCTGTAAGACTTATAAAAACAATAAAATATATTGTTTAGCTTTTAAATGGACAGTTCACTTTCTTTTTAGGGCTAACAAAATCTGCTAAGGGTATTTTTTGAAGGTGATTAACTTGCATCTAAGAATAAATAATTTCCCCAATATAGTAGTTGCCATCAAACAATTTAGTTGTTTCTCTGTTTTCAGCCATTTGCAAATATCCTCATATAGTCCAGGCCATTGTGCAATAGTTGTAAAAGAGCAGAAATATAGACTCATTTTTTTGCAAGAAATGTACAGAGTAGGAGAAAAACAGGGAGTCAAACTAATCTTAGGTTCCTGTTTTCTCTGGAAAACTTTGTGAGACTTCCAATATCACTGACCTTGACTACCACTGATTCATTCAATGGCTGCACTTTGTGGCATTTATATACTGCATGGAGGCATTACTACTGAAAGCTTTGGAATACAGTTGGCCAACGCACTTGAGATTCACCCCGGCCTATCAAGGAGATTATGTAGTTGTGGTTTGTCTCAGTTTCTGTCAAAATAGTAAGTGTCTAAAAACAGGGCCTGGGGTTAGGTTGAAGGGGAGAATAGTAAATTTAAAATTACTCTCAGTAAAACACTACATAGGAACAAAGGGTAGGAAAGCAGGATCAGTCAGAAAAGTTAAACAGAAAAGACGTTGAGTGTCTTGCTTCATTTGGCCCATTGACCTATATAATCAAAGAATCTTTTCATTGAAAGGGACCTTGGAGTTAAATTAATCCAACCTCCGCTTTGGGTTTATGCATGTGGTTGTGTAAGCCAGTGGTCCCCAACCCTTTTGGCACCAGGGACCGGTTTTGTGGAAGACAATTTTTCCATGGACGGGGGGTTGGGAGGGAGATGGTTCAGGCGATAATGCGAGTGATGGGGAGAGATGGGGAGCAATGGGGAGCAGCAGATGAAGCTTTGCTTGCTCGCCTGCTGCTCACCTCCTGCTGTGCAGCCTGGTTCCTAACAAGCTGTGGACTGCTGCCAGTCTGTGGCCCAGGGGTTGGGGACCCATGGTCTAAGCCTTTCCTTGAATACTTTGTAACCAAGATGGAACCATTAAAACTTTTTGCTATGTGAATCAAATAGCTGTAATGCTACAGTTTCTACCTACTCATTACAGTTCTGTCTTCTGAAGGAAAAGAGAGTAAAAGTTGGATCACCCATGAATATGGATAATGGCCCTTCAAACAGTGGAACTAACCTAGAAGGGATTCTCCAACTCATCTGTTCTTTCTCCTTAATTTTACAATTAGGTAAACCAAGACTTCTAAAAATGAAGTGATTTTCAGAGTCACAAAACTGTTTAATTATAAAACCTGAAATAGAAGCCAGGCTGGGTTACTCCAAAAGCAGGGGTTTTGAAGCCAGCTGTCACAGCCACCCTTGTCTTCTTTGTTCTGAGCTAAGCAAACCAGTTTCTTCTAATTTTTATCTTTAGACATGGCTTCTAGACTACAGAGTATTCTGGATATCTTCCAGTTCCTAATATGGGCTAGAGACTGCGCTTCACAATGAGGACAAGTACCTAATATTGAGGAACTGATAGATAATCAAATGGTTCTAGAGTGGAAGATAATAAAAAAATTAACATGACACAAGGTATGAAGTAATATGTCTAAGGAGTACATCTAAATTTCTATTGGGAACATGGATGTCAGAATGATTGCAGAGTGTTCCTGAAGTGCTATTTCAGTGAATAGAACTAATGTAATCTCTTCAACAGCAGCAATAGTATAGTAGAAGTCTCCTTACTTTAGTTAAGGACTTGACGAATTAACCAAAACCCATCATTCTGTTGACTGGACCAGGGTATGCTAGATGCTTATGGTTAGGAAGCTACTCTTGAACGTACCTTCACAGTGTTCCTCAAAAAGTAGAGCTGTACACTTACCAAGTAGAGTTGTATACCGACCTAGTAGAGTTGTCTACAGTAAGTCCCCTACATACAAATGAGTTCTGTTCTGAGAGCTCGTTCATAAGTCCAATTTGTTCATAAGTCCAACAAAGTTAGCTTAGGTACCCAACTAATGCAATCGGCTATATAGCACTGTACCGTAATAGGTTTATAATACTTTTCACACAAATAATACATAAAGAACAAACACAAAAAAATAAAGAACACATTTTTAATCTTACAGTACAGTACCTTGAAAAGTATGGTAGAACCAGCTACATCACCACTGCTTTTACACTTGCTTCCAAACATCCTGGGCTTGAAATAAAAATACTGTACTACTGTACTCTATACAGTATTGTAAAGTACATAAAAACACAACCACTTGCAGAGGATGCACACACGTGACAATGTATGTCAGACGCGTGAACTAACATGTGATGGGACATGCAAACGCCCGTTGGCATCTTTGAAAGTTTGCAACTAGAAGGTTCATATGTAGGGGACTTACTTACCAAGATTCATCTGAGTTTGTTACCAAGCTCATTTACCTCCCTTTTACTTGTTAATCACGTCACTTGCTGTAATTATGTAATTTGATTAACTATTCTGTGAATTGATGAAATGCTAGTCTGCAAGAGTTGTTTCTATAAAATGTAAGGTGATTGTTTTGGAAAACTTAAAAGCAGGTTGTCTATATAAATGCTATCAAATTAATGTGGGCAAGGCAACTGTAAAAGATTGAGAAAAAAACCCACAAAGTCTAGGAGTATTTTGACACTTAGATTATATCCCCAATGTCTTTGATTATTGGTATATTTTATACATGAAGAAAGGTGGGTTGTTTCCCTTCTACAAAGTTGTTTTGACTATTCTAAGTCCTCTGCTATGTGAATAATTGAACTGATGACAGAAGAGCCTGTATTTCAGAGAATTATTTTCTTTAATAATTTCTTAAAACATAATACTTCTGTTGCATATTTTACATCATATTTATTGTCCTTTTATCAGATGTGATTGGCAGCAGTGGCACAGAAATTGACCACCACACACACACAAAATGATGGGGACCTCTAAAAATGGGGACCACTTAAAAGAAAAATTGGTCGTTTAATATACATTCTATTTTTTTTTTTTTTTTTTTTTTTTTTGGCATTACGCAGGCCTCTCGCTGTTGTGGCCTCTCCTGTTGCGGAACAGAGGCTCCGGACGCACAGGCTCAGCGGCCGTGGCTCACGGGCCTATCCACTCCACGGCATATATATTCATATTTTAAATGAAAATAAAATGTTTAAAGAGTTTTTTCAATAACTGACCAGCCAATGATCTTGTTCCTATTAGATATGTGGGTTCTTATTGACTGTGTACCATGTACCAGGCACAGTTTTGAAAGCTTTGCATGCATTATTTTACTTAATCCTTAGACCAACTATTACTCTAAGTTAACAGATTGGGGGTCTTAGAGATGTTTGATAAAATGCTCACAATCCCACAGCTGATAAATGGGAAAGATGGCTTTCTAATCAGGTCTTGCAAAATACGCAATTACAGAATATACTTTTTCTTTCGCCATCCAATGTAAAGCAACCATATTTTTTTGCATATGTGCACCCTAATCCTGACACAGGCTTCTTTCTCTTCATTTAATTTTGAGGTGAGAAAGGCTGACATTTTCTGCACCGTCTATTTCCACCTTCACAGTTTTTATTTCCCAATCTGGAAGGACCCGCTTCCTCTCTTTACCTATTTGAATACATATACTCTCAGATCTAGCTCCTCATTAATTTTTGCAAGAAGTTGTTACAAAGGAAACCAATTCACATTGATTTCCTTCTACTTTTAACTTTTATAGAATAGCATCCAACATTGAATCTTATCTATTCAATCATTCACCTACCTATTCATCCATTCAATAAATATCGAAGTGTTAAGCCATGCTCTAGGTACTCAATAAATACTAAATAGATTGATTTTACAAGACAAAAATTCAGAAGCAGAGGCTACTATGGTTCCATTCATTCATATTACAATTATTCATGATCACCTAGTACGTGAGGTATGGGCCAAGTAGAATGATTATTAAATGTGACAGCTCTATTAGTGCTTATTAATTTAGCATTTACCATGTGCCAGGCACTGTTCTAAGAACTTTGTATGTATTAATCTTTTTAAAATTGTCACATTACTCTCTGAGATAGATACGATTATTATCCTCATTTTGTTGATGAGGAAACAGAGGCACAAGAGATCAAGTGAAACCTTCCCAAGGTCATGTAGCAAGAATGTAGTGGAGCCAGATTCATACTCATAAATCTGAATCCAGTGCTTGGAGTCTAATCAATACACTCTACTGCCTAAATAAGCAGAGAGATTCATAGAAGTATGCTGTGCTCAGAAAACATCTAGGAGGATATTCCCCAATGGAAGTAACTTTTTCTACTGGATTTTGAAGGAAGATTAGAAGTTAACGAGGTAAGGGTACTGTCCCAAGGAGAGAAAAAAGAGAGAGAATGGCACTTTGGGGAAACAAGTATGTCAATTTAGCATTGCAGAGAATTATAATTTCAAACTGGGAGAAGCAGTGAGAACATCAAACCAACAGATTTTAAAGAGAGGCATTTTAAAAAGTTTGTAAATAAGCATAGCTTTCTCAAATATTAGTCTATTTGAATAATGCATTCATTTAATAAAGCATAGTCTCTCCTATAAGTTCACAGAAGATAAACAAGATAAGAAGATAAACAAATAAAGGAATGAGCAAGGATAAATTCACAGGGAATTTTAAAGCCACATTACATATAAATGAAACCAGTCACAATTAGAAAGAGGTTCTCTACTACATTTTAAAGTGAAAGTCCATTTATTTTTCCCCTTTTCTAATTATCACTCTAAGGTCAAATATTTGAAGAATGTCTTCTATATTATGTACCTAACCAAAGTGGAGGTTCTAAATCCAGGCTGTAAATAAAAAGAGCAGCAATTCTCACGCAGATCTTTTTATTTCATTTATCCAACTAGCTACTTTTGAATAATATCAATGGAATGACTACCATAGCCCCAGGTGGCCTAGTAGTTCACATGAAGGTTACATTTTCTACCAGAAAGTAAGCCTTTAAATTGTCCCTTTAGGTACTGAAAAAAGAATTCCACATTCATTCAGTGGTCACCACCACCTTAAAGAAGAAAATGGACAATTAAGATAATAACAATAGCAACAATTTATTTAGTGCTTACTATGTGTCAAGCACTGGCCTAAGCACTTTACATACTATATTTCAGCACTTTAAACATGTCATTCATTGGCCTCTGACTTCTACTGTTTCTGATGAGAAGTCATTAGTAATTCTTGTCATGATTCTCCTATATGTCAAGTATTTGATTTCTCTGGCTGATTTTATTACCTTATCTTGGGTTTTCTGCAGTGTCTGTGTCTCTGTGATCTGTTGTTACAATAGTCTATTTTATTTGTTTGTATTTCCTGTTTGGAGTTTACTGAACTTCTTGGATCTCTGTGTTGATGTCTTTTATTAAATTTGCAAAAATTCTAGCCAATATTTTTCTTTTCTTACTCATTTTCCCTCTTGTTTTATGGAACTCCAGTTGCACATATGTTAAACTGCTTAATACTCAGTGATCTTACAGGCCACTGAGCCTTTTTTCCTTTTTTTTTTTTCAGTCTTTTTTCTCTTTGTTTCAGTCATGTTTAAATCCATAAGTTCACAATACTACAAGTATTGATAATAATAAAAATGATAATAATACAACTAATTGGTCACCTTTTGAGGGTGACAGGGAACTAATTCATTACCTTATGAACTCGGGAAATAATAGGAAAGAATTAATCACTTATCCTGACTTTCCTATATTAACTCTATAACTATAATGGATGAGGGGAAGTAATCCTTAATAAAAAATTCCAGATAATAAATGAAAACATATTGGTAGAACTACAATAGTGCCATTTTCACCTCTTAATGAAATAATACAATTAAGAATTAAAAACCAGTATTGGCTAACGTTAAAAAAGAGTGAAAATTAGTATTACTTGTTTCTTTATAAAAGAGCATACCACCACTTACAGTCTTGTCAAAAGGATCACACATGAGTCTGATTATACCTCTGGATCCAGCTGCCGATTTGTGGGAAATATAGAGGACAGACATGTTGAACTATATCATGAGTTATTCAAGATGTGTAGACTGGGAAACTCTACAAGTCAAATGGCTTGGGTTCTTCAGCAGATAAACTATAAGGAAAATAAAGTGATGGAGTGGGATTCTGTAAATCCCAGACTTAAAAGACACATGAAGCTAAAAAAAAAAAAAATTGGACAAGACTAAAATAGAGTATCCAGGGATGCATAAAAACAAAGAAATGGATGATATAAAGAAAGGGAAGGGGGCTTCCCTGGTGGCGCAGTAGTTGGGAGTCTGCCTGCCGATGCAGGGGACACGGGTTCGTGCCCCGGTCCAGGAAGATCCCACATGCCTCAGAGCAGCTGGGCCCGTGAGCCATGGCCCCTGAGCCTGCGCATCTGGAGCCTGTGCTCCGCAACGGGAGAGGCCACAACAGTGAGAGGCCTGCGTACTGCAAAAAAAAAAAAAGAAAAAAAAGAAAGGGAAGGAAGTGATTACTATAAAAGTCAGGTTAGTGGTTACATTTGGAAGGAGGAAAGGAGTCGTGATTACAATGGGGCCCATAGAAAGGTTTCTGCTGTCTGGCAAAGTTCTTGCCTTGTTCCAGGTGGTGGTTACAGGATGTTTGCCTTATAATAATTATATAGAAATAATTCAGTAAGCTACACATTTATTTTGTGTGGGGTTTTTCTGTATCTGTGTTTTGTTTCACAATAATATGGTAAAACAGACACACACAATACATTGTTCACTATCCTCTATGTGTGTATGTATTTGTAGAGATTATATATAGGTTAGGAAAGAGGAAGAAAAAAGAAGTGCTTTAAAAGCTGACTTTAGTTTGAACTGGTTGTTTTAGGAGAATATAAAATTTCCTGTTCAGCCAATAATAGCTTTCTGGTTAGAGAAAATTCCTGGGTGGACTTTTAATTTTGTCAAAATAGGTCTCAAGAATGAACTGGTTGGGAGAGGATGAAACCAAAAGAGAACTGCATTTTCTACAAAATAAAAGATCAGGAATTTTAGAATGTTTCCCTTGTAGGTGTAGAGAGAAAGATGTAAGGAGGATTTTTTTCTTGAGAGAGGGTGTGTCTTGGGTTGAATTGTGTCCCCAAGAAGATGTTTAAGCTCTAACCCCAGTATCTGTGACCTTGTTTGGAAATAGGGACTTTGTATGTGACTGAGTTAAGATGGGGTCATTAGAGTGGACCTGAATCCAATATAACTGTGTATTTATAAAAAGAGGAAATTTGAACACGGAAACAGACACATACACAGGGAGAACAGCATGTGAAGATGAAGGCGGGGTGGGGTGATATATCTCTAAGCCAAGGAATGCCAAAGATTGCCAGCAAACTACTAGAATCTAAGAGAGAGGCATGGATCAGATTCTTCCTCACAGCCCTCAGAAGTAATCAACCCCGCTGACTGACACCTTGGTCTTAAACTAGCCTCCAGGACTGAGAAACAATAAATTTCGGTTAAGTCTCCCAGTTTGTGGTACTTTGTTACAGCAGCCCTGGTAAACAAATACAGGGAAAGAACAGGCTAGGGCAAAATGATGGCAAATTCTGGACTTAAGGGAAAGGTACCAGGGAGAAATTCCCTGTGGTGAGAGTGTTGAAGAACTTTGAGACTAGAGGTAGCCAGGAAACAATCTGAAGCCCAAAACGTGCAGGCTGAGGGCCTGAAGGCTTACTGAGATACCAAAGGAAAGGGTGCTTCCAGAGGGCAGAGAAGTCTGTGACATAAAGGTTATAAATCTAGACATATATTGAGGATAGCACGTGCTATTTATATTTATTAATATATACATGAGGAACAACTGCATTTATACAGATAAGGTATGTGTGTGTGTTACCGAAGAAGTATATATCTACATATATTAAACATATAATAAACCTATTTTTTATTTGCTTATCTCTTTGTATATTAACATGTATACAGAGAGCACATGAATATGTACATGTCTCAGTGTGAGAAAGAGAAAAAGTCCTCTTCATTCAGAGGCTTCTATCCCTCACAGCCGGAAATAAAACAAGCTGAAAGGCAACTAAAAAGATGAAATCACTGTCAAGGACAGGCACACAAGGAAAGCGGTTTTATTTTTAATGTTTTGAAGTCACAAGAGTTATTTCTGCCACTGTACCGCTTGGCTATTTTCCTTTTTTTCATTTCCAGTGTTTGTCTTTCATGCCTTGTGGGCAAGGACATTTGTATCGCTATCTGCATAGCACCACCCCTCCCCCCAAAAGATCTCCCATTTCAACCCTCTCTAGGCAGCTTCTCTGCATATAAAGACCATAAATTATAACTGTTGCCATTACGTGACTGTGTGGGCAGCTCTGCTGGTTACATTTTCAAAGCTTTAATGTACTAGAGCCAATTACAAGGGCAATTAGAGGGTAACTTCTCACAATGGGTACCACTTCCAGGGTCCCTAATGTCAAGAGTGGAGCCTTCGCGCTTTCTTCGGAAATCAGTAGGCTCTGGGTAGCTTGTTGTTATGAATCGGCAAATGGGTACTGAGAATCACTGGACCAACAGAGGAAGGGACCATAAGAGATGAGTATTTATTTAATTCTAGAACATAAATTATAAGAGCTGCCATTTGTGGAACGTCTACTGTGTGCTAGCCCCTTTACATCTGCTATTCTCTGACTTAAAGTGTAAAACCACACTCTGACATTGGTATTATTATTCTCAACTTACAGCAAAGGTGGCTGAGACTCAGAAAATCACTGTGTTTATGGACATCTACTAACAAGAATCATATACAGGAATTGAACTTAGTCTGACATCCAAGCCTGTGCTCTTTCCAAGTCGCCATGCTGACAAAGCAAAAAGGGACTACAGTCTGCTATGAGATAGAATCTTTTCTGTCCAAGAGCTCATGTTTCAACTTATTCTTGACATAAGAGCTGACCCTGGTTGTTCTGCTGCAGTAGGTCTCAAGGGAAAGAGCTGACAGCTTTGGAACTTCCACCAATCTGGTCCTTAAGCTGCTGCGAACGGGAGGACAGTCTTCCCTAAGTCTGTCAGTAGCAACGGCTTAGGAAGCATGAGTTCCTGACAGTACCTGTGGGTGGAATTCCAGGTAGAGAAACCTCTGCCATCCAGATATCTGGTAACATCAATCTGGAGGAATAAGTTAAATACTTAGAGAAAAACTTTTTACCTATTAATATATAATTTCACTTTCTTTTCATTGTTGTTTGCTCTTAACTATGTTCACATCTACTTCTTACCAAACACATCAGTGTAGAGGTAACCTTGAATATAGGCAAAATTTCAGGTGAGATATACTTTCAAGATTCACCACTATTATACCCAGGGATGCTCTTCTGTCAGATTACAGATAGTATCTGAAGCAATACTCACAGGTGAAGCTTGTTAAAAATATTCAGGGCATCCTTTTCCCTCAGCCCAAACCACCAAATCAAACAGGCAACCAAAATGGCCAACACATCCACTCTTTAGCAACAGATAAAGTCCCTGTTCATGAAGGATTTGGAGGGAGAACAGTAACATCTTAAAACACACCCAAACTCAACAGCACTTAGTCTTTTTGACACTAACTCCTGTAAAATGTGCTGGGTGAGCAGAACCACAGGAAGGACTGTTGTACACAGAAGCCTTTGAAAAAATAACAGGGCTCTTTACGAGAGAAACAAAAGTCCCGCTGGGCCAGGCAAATAAAAGGACTCAGCTGCTTAGCAGGAGAGGATTTTTTTTTTTTCAAACCTCTTCTTCATCCTCCTTTTCTCCAAAGGAAACAAAGAAACCTAAGTGAAGCAGAAATCATTTTGCCTTATAGTCTGACTTCTGAGCAAAAGCAGAAGCATCTTTTTAATACTGAAATGATGGTCCTCGTTGAAATAATATTTTAGAAAATGTAAAAGTAGAATAAGCTGAAGAGGAAACATCAGAAACGTTATTTTTTGGGGGAGCGGTGCGTGATGGGAAGTAGGTTGCCCAACATGCTTTTAAAAAACACATCTGGGAGTTAAAGATAGTTTATTGGACAAACAGCTTTCAAAGGTGGTGACCAAAATGTTAATGCAAGTCTCCGTGGAGCAATAGTAAATAACTCTCTTGTTGCTTTTGGTGCAATCCAAGATGCAACGAAGGGAAATGATGTGGAAGCAACAGCTGTTACTTGAAGGGGAAGCTTCTTCATCTTTAAAGTTGTTTTGAGAATTAAAGGAGTGAATGTATATAAGCAGTGGGTACACAATAAAAATGTTGTTTCTCTTTCTCTTTCTTTAAACTACTACAAACGCAATCTGCAGGTATCTATGGTCTTTAGGGGGTAAAAACTAGAAGGTTCAATGGGATACTTTATGACTAGTGAAATTGTCAAGAGTCTGCTGAAAAGTAAATAAAATGCTTCAAGATACTGGACCACCAAGAAAGAGGAAGGCTTTCTAAATTTACGGTCAATCAGTTACTGCCTGAACATTTTTCTAAAAGAGATTAACTGTTAACCTTTTCTTAGCCATCATATTGAAAGGTCTCCCCAAATCATTATGGTATTATTTGGCAATAACAGTAAGAAAGACAAATATTGAGCAACACCTGCTTCATTGAGTCCTCATAATAAACCACTAAATAAGGTAGATTATATTTTCTCTATTTATAAAAGAAAACTGAGGTGTTCAACTTCTATGTGACAGTGTATCCTTTACGACAGAGGGAAAAATTCTAGAGATCTTGAGTTGTGAGAAAGGTTTGTATTTCCAACACAAATGCTAAAAATGAATCAAAATCTCTGAACTGTAGTTAAAATTTTTAGAAATGCACATCTAACTAAAGGCCCTTATTCAACTTTAGCTCAGATTGAGGGGCAACAGAAAAGGTACAGCCTTTCCAACCTAGCAGCATCAGAAGCAAGTAAGTAAAGAATATTCAACTGGTCTGTCATTCACATGAACATTTAGTTGTAGCTTCATTGGTGGATTGGTTGGTGGTTGCAAATTAAGCTTCTCTGGGTGAGCCTTCTAATTTTGACAGCATGTTTCAAAGGGAAGAGAGGGGAGGAGAGGGTTGAATAGGATTGAATAAACAAAACAAAACAATGTAGTCAAGACCAGATTTTTTTTTTTTTCTATTTCTTAAATTTAACCAAAGGATTTCCAGAGGAAATTGAAATGGGAGCTGGTTTGAGGGGTGAGCTACATGAATATATGAAGATATGCTGTCATGGAGAAACCTAAAAAGAGAAGACACAATTCAGAGGGAGGAAAATGGTAGGGACAAAAAGCAAGGATGTCACAAAGTATAAGAATTGAGCCCTGCTGACATTGATCTTACAACTTCTAATATAGTACAATAAAGGGGAAGGGAGCAAAGGCTTTTACCTCCCAGGGCTCTCCCCTAAGTCTCCTGAGCCACATCTACCTGTCCAACAACGCCTTATGCAACTTCTCCCACACTCGCTGTGTTCCAGCCAGTGTTCTGTTCTTTACCTACTAAGCTCTTTTCTACCTTTTGCATCTGCTAATCTTTCTGCCTGGAGTGTTCTTTTCTTATGCTTCATAAGGAAACTATATTTTTAAGGAAACCTTATACTTAATGATTCACCTCTTGAAAAGGTCTTCTCTGACCTCCCTGTCAATTTCCATCATTGCACACTGTTCTTATCCTTCACAGCACTTTGTGATTTGTATGCATGTATATATAAACAGGCATGCATTTATTTCCCTGTATGTTAGCTTATATTCTGTCTCCCTCAAAGAAATAAGTGCTGTGAGAACAGAGACAATGTCCTTTATACTCACCAATGTTGGCTGTGTGTTCTTGGGTTACTAATTTAAACTTTCTTAAGATTTAGTTACTTAAATTATAAAATAGGGAATAATAGTATCTAACTTACAGGATTGTTTGGAAAAAATTAACATGAAATAGAATCTTAAGTACAACTCTTCCTATTATTTTGGAAGAACTCTAAAATAACCTCACATTCAGAATTAAGGTGCTAGAGTACCACACATGACTTGAAAAGGAGGTGATCCTAAACTGGTTTTGTCAGTCTTAGCGATGCTTTCCCTTCAACTTAAGTTTAGAAAGACAGGCTCTCTCTGGATTGACTTAGAGCTCTTGACATATGTCTCCTAGATTGTAAGCATAAAAAATCTGGATGTTGCCTCCACTGGAAGAATGTAAAATGAGAGACTGTAGATAGTTACTTCACTGGGAGCAGAGTGAAGCTTGGGTGCTGCAGTGGGAGAGAGCTGAAATTCCTCGGACAAAAGGAAAAAGTGCCTCTTTCCCACAGACTAGAAGTGGGTCCAGAGGTGGGAAGCTGGTCAGGTTTCCTCATTAAGGGGACTGCCTGCGGCTCAATAGAGGGGTGGACCACCGTACACCCAGGGCTGAGAAAGAGTTAAATATGGCCATCAAAGGAAGTTTTGCTTCCATTCAGAGAACCACAGTTTTGAGTCTGCCATCAGGAGAAACTCAGAGGAACCCACAGAAGCCCCAGGAAGGAGAAAGCCTTAGAGATTATACATGTGCCATTCTAAGGGTACTGAAACCAGATTACAATGATCTCACCCTGTAAAACTATGTCCTTTTCCCATGATCTCCTGCTTCCCATGTTGAGCAAAAAGGCTCATCATTGCAGATTTTTTGGGTCTGAAGTAAGATGGAGCTGGGGAGGTAAAGACATTTAAAATCAGATAAGAGCTCAGAGGTTTTTACATTTAACTGTGTTAAACTTATGGGATTATCAGACCGAAGGAACTTTTAATTATTATTGTAAATGACCTATCTGAGATTGTATCAAAAGCAGGGGTAAATTTATCCTCAGAGGGTATTGTGGGAAGTCAGAGAGAAAAAATAAAGTTGGTTTCTGCTTTTACCTTACTAAATCTAGTTCATTCAACAAACTAGGTAGGACTGTATACAAAATACTTCACACAGCATTGAAGTTCAATGAATGGTGAGGACCTAAACATTTGGTGCACAGTAGGTGCTTGATATACATTATTTCTCTGTTCCCTCTTTCCAATGACAAATTCTCCCCAAAATAGAGCATAAACTTTTGAATAAGTTGGAAGCCGTCCCTTGAATATTTCACACCATAATAACTTTCACAAAGTCCTTTACAGAATAAAAACCCAGACCACCCCCCACCTCCCCGTTTGGGTTTTTATTCTGTAAAGGACTTAGTGAAAGTTAGTGAAAGGCGGGTCAGTCTTTCCTCAATATGATTTAGGATGAAGGAGCAATGAGTTTCTGGGAAGCTTCCTCATCTAAAAGTTAAAATGCAAGAGCCTGTGAATTTGTACTTGGTGGGCTATATCCACAATCCAACAGGAGACAGCAAGTAGCCAGAGAGCAGCAACAGCGTTAGAGGCTCGTTGCCCTCCATAAGTCAGAAAGGCTCCTCACAGGTGCAGTGACAGCCTAGCTGGCATCCTGGAACAGAGTGTGGATGAGGTGGGAGACCACCGTATGTCTTTTCTGGGGAACTTTCTGCAGTGATCTAAAGTGGTTGTATCTGTGAATATATTGCCTCATGGTCATATTCTCCAAGTAATCAAATGCAAGCTTTTCTTTCTCTGCTTACCACCCTTGGACATAGATTTTCATAGATGAACAGGGCTTAAGAGATGACACAGTTGGATCTCCCCTGTAAAAGGACCCTTACAGCTTCTGCCTGAACCCTTGTGGCAACAAAGAGCTCACCATGCGTGTTATAAGGCTCTGTGCTCTAGCGTCAGGTAGTTCTCTTGCTTTTCTTCTCCCAAAGCCAAGGTCTGCTACCCAATAACACCTACTTTTCCTAGTTCTGCCCTCTAGATGGACAAAATTCTTTCATATTACAACTCTTTAATATTAGTCTCATTTATTCGACAAACATATACTGAGAACTTGCCCTGTGAGAGCTGCTGTTATAGGTTACTTAGGGATACAGCAATGAACAAAACAGAGTTCTTTGCCCTCCTGGGCTTATATCCTAGCATAAACAAGTGAATACATTTTTAATATAATACCTGCTGGTGATCATGCTATGAGGAAAAATAAAGCCCTCAGTAAAGTGAGGGAAAAAGCCATGTGAACATCAAGGGGAAGAGTGTTTTAGGCAGAAAGAATTGCAGGTACAAAGCCCTAGGCAGAAACATGCTTAGAACTTTGGAGCAATAGCAAGAAAGCCAGACTGACTGAAGCCTCATGGGCAAAGGGAGATTCACAGGGGATGAAGTCAAAGAGGGAGCCAGGGACCTGTAGACCATGGTAAGGCCCTTAATTTTGATTAAGTGGAAGAGGAAGCTAGTGGATAGTTTGAAGCAGAAGGATGAATGGATGTAATCTGGTTAATTTTTTAAAAAATCACTCTATCTGTTGTATGGAGAATAGATTGTAGAAGAGGCAAAGTAGAAACAGAGACTAGTTTGAATACTATTAGAGTAATCTGGGCAAGAGGCGATGGTGGTTCAGATGATAGCAGCAAGAGCAGAGTTGGTGAAAAGTGACTTGATTTAAGATTTACTTTGAGAGTATAGGATTTGCTAATGAATGAGATGTAGGGTATGAGGAAGAAAGAGAAATCAAGGATAACTCCTACATTTTTGTAAGCGACTGGGTGCCATTTAATAAGCTAGGGAAGACTCTAGGAAGAGCTAGTTTTGAAAATAAAATTAAGAGTCGTGTTTTATATATGTCAATCTTGAAATACCTATTAGATGTATGGCATGAGGATAACTATATTACATATATAGTATAGGGATGAAACTTAAAGTCATAAGACCAGATGAGAAAACCTAGGAGGACAGGTTGCCAGACCACCAAGGAGGTGTCAGCACTGAGTCGTAGGGAACTTTAGGCTTTAGAGGTTAAAGAAAGAAAAGGTTTGAAAACCTCTATAATTTCCTTCCCTAAACTTATATATATATCTTCACAGATAAATTTTGAGAGCATATTATTGGAAAACCAAAGTAGCTTTTTCCTGGGAAAATATCTGATATCCCTCATGAAAATGAAATATTATTGCTAGGACTTGAGAACCAAGGTAGAAAAAATAAGGCAGAAGCCTCAAATTATTTTTTAAAACATTGTCTACTGGCTCACATGTTCCACTCTAACAGACGCCCCATCTAATCCTGTTACTGATATTAACTCAAAGCCATTATGAATACAAATGGCAGGAGTAAAGCTGAAGCTTTCACAATTTACTATTCCATCTTCCCTGGTACTCTTCTTAACAGTTGGGTTTTATTCCTGAGAAATGATATTGAATTTATAACTAATGTCTAGCATAATTTTTCTTTTTTCTTAAGTTTTCTTAAATTGCAAGAGTTTTCTTGAGAAAAGTTCCAAAAGAAAGTCCCAGCTAATTTTTAAAAGTTGTGAATTACAACAAGGAGGAACTGTACCAACTAAGTCAATGAGCAAAGTAACCAGGCATGATTCCTCATTGTGAAGGTCACAGCTCCTTCTGTGAATGAATAGAGACTAATTTCCAAGTGCTGAAGGAAAGATGTAGAAGGGAGCAATTCAATTTCATCAAGCAGTTGGTGAGTTGCCAAACACTCAACTGTCATATTTTGTTTTGCAAGCACTCATCCAAAGTGAGTGCTTCTGAAGCCAGATCTAATGGAACCACGAGGAAATGATCACTACCAGTCTTGCTGGGGCCATCTAAAATGCTCGTTGCCAGTGACAATCTAGGATGGAAATGTATGTGACAGATAATCAAGCAAATGAATACACTGCTGTGCTATTTAGAGCAGTGAGGAAATCCATGTGATAGTAGACCTAAAAGCTTCTTTTATTAGTTAATGTCAGTGCAGAGTCTCAAAGGGTTAGCTTCCTCTTAAGCAAAAAAGAAAAATATCAATTTGATTTTAAATTTAGGCATGGGGAAAGAAACTTCTGAAAATTATGCACCTTTTGTTCTAACATCTCTCTCCTTAAACAAAGAGCCGCACGCTGCTTCAATTCATCAGAAAATCAAAGTGCAAACACCTGGGAAAAAATAGAATATCAAAGAAAAAACAGTTGAAGCTTCTGAAGACAAGTTCCATAAAAAAAAAAAAAAGCCTACTTTCTTTTTATGAGAAAAGAGTAGGTTTGACAGACAGGGAAAACAATAGTTTTGATCCACCCTGGTTCAAGTGAGATGTTCAGATTGTTTATTTGGCATACTGATTTAAATGTGGAAAAACCCAGTTCAAGACAGTTCTGACTGGAGCATTGTACTTTTAAAGGCTCTAATAATTATATCATGGAAATTGAAGGAGAGAGGAAAGTCTTACACCTTTCTACATTCCGTGGTCCATGGTGAGAGATATTAAATTAGATGTTCGTTGAATGAATTGAGCTAAATCCACTCAGCATTTCTCTTTCTAGTCAAGCATCTTTCAAGGTATATATCAAGTGGTGTTTCTTTCCATTTCTTCATGCATTTTAACACTTCTGGATTTATAAATGTTAATATTAAGTTATTTTTATGACTGGTTATCATTTCATTGTACAGAGTATTATTTACTTTTTATAACCAGAAAAATAAATGTGCACTTTCTAAAGTGTGAATTCTATTTTGCTGGTATTAATATTGCCAAACCTATTTTCCTTTTTGTATTTTTGCTCATCCTTCCATTTCTCAGCTTTCTGTGTTTTCTTAAAAAACTTTTTTTTGGTTATTTAAAAATATGCTATATGTACATGACAGGAAATCTGAAAGGTACAAAGAATACACATTAAAAAAATAAGTTTTCCTCTCACACAATTTTTCTCTCTGGAGCAACCACTGTTACCAGTTATTTTTCTAGAAATGATTTTTGTGTATACAAGCATATTATTTATATTCATCTCTCCTTTAAACAAATGACAAAACATTATGTATATTGTCTGCATCATGTATATGGTTTTACAACATATATGAGATTTTGTTCCCTATTAGTACATATAGAACTCCTTATTATTTTTTTAACAGTGGAATAGTATTACATGGATATACTGAAATTTTTGTAGCCATTCTTCCTTTGTCATTTTTTAAAAATTCTAGGCACATTTATGCAATTAACTTTATTTCACACCTATGCAAGTTCATTTACAGGTTGAATTCCTAGAAGTAGAATCACTATAGTGGCATTTGAACTAGAATCAATATAGTTTGAGCATTTAAAAAGTTAGAGGTATTTTAACATTGCTCTCCAATATAAAGGAGCAATATATGAGGAAGCCTTTTTAACCACACTTGCCAACACAGTGCATTGTCACATTTTTTGAATGTGGACAATCTGATAGGTGAAAAATGTGTCTTGTACTTTCAATTTGCAGTCTTTCATTATGAGTAAGGTAAAGCATCATACAAATGTCTGATAGATTTATTGGGAACATCTCCACTCTATGGTTTCCTTTTCTATTCTCTTTTAATGAACAGAAGTTCTGAATTTTAATATAGTTCAATTTACCCATCTCTATCTTTATAGCTGTATATTTTTATTTCTTAAACAAAATAAAATACAAATTTGATTGTTAACTTATTTGGGTTTAGATTATGTAGAGACTTTTTTAAGATAGATAGATGCACAATTTTCCACATATGACTTATTAAACCATTTATCTTTTCCCACTTATTCAAAATGCCATCTTTATCATATACTAAATTTCTCTATGTTTCTTGTCTATTTATGATTTTTTTAGTCCTTTACTTTGATGTATCTTTTCACTTTTTCATTATAGCTTCATAATATTTTAATGTCTGATAGGCTAAGACCTATCTCATTTACATTATTTTTCTGAATTTTCTTGGCTATTCTTACTTATTAATTTTTCCATATAAACTTTAGAATAAACTTTTCTTGCTTAAATTTTTTTTCAGTGGTAGCTTTGTTTTAAATCTTTAGTGAAAAAGTGAAAATTGACAATTTTTGATGTCACATCTTTCTTTCCAATGACATATTATAGAGTTCCCTTCTTGTATGCCCTTTACTAGTCTTTTAGTTACTTTTATATAAATCTCACTCATTTATTCTTAAGTGTTTATAATTTTTGTTGCTACTATAAATGATGTACTTTATTATATCTTTCAATTGGTTACTGTGTTCATATACATGCATATATATTCATTATGCTATTGATTTCTATATATTAATTTTATACCTAGCTACCTTTCTCAATTCTTTTATTGCTTGAAATAATTTTTGGATGAGTTTCTTTGGCCTAAAACTATATGATTTAAAACTATTTGATTGTGGTATGTTTAGAGGTTACTAAATTTTTTTCATCCTGCTCATATTGGGCAGCTCAATCAGACACTTTGCTCTGATATAGTACATGTGACTAGTTTACTCTTTTCCTTTGTACATACACTCATTTTGCTTTTCCTTTAAGTTATAGTATGGGGGTCTGGGTATTTTGTATTGCAATGACTTTCTGCTCCTGAGGCAATACCTGAGGAATGAGTTGGGGGAGAGGTCAGTAGAGGCTGTAGTCAAGTGTGCCATTTTTCTTAGAACACCCAAATTCTGCTGTCTTTTGAGAATCTTGTTTAATGTCCTAAATCAAGATGCATCTAGTTGGGTAATTTCTCTAATTCAAGATGCAGCTACAGAACCTTAATTTCCATTAGAGAAGATCAACACTGCTGCTTACTTTCTCCATGTTGGATTCTCCCAACAGCGAGTTCAACTACTCTGAAAAAGATAAGACTACCAGCTCAGTGTCCTCTTTTCCAAGATTTAGTGGTATCAGTGAGAAAGAAGTCTCAGGATTTTGCCAATTACCAACACAGTTCCAGGAGGGGAATGGGAGTGGGGTAGCACCTGAGCCTTTCTAAACCTCTCTGCTACTGTTTCTTTCCTTCATCACAGTTTTTGAGTATATTGCATTGAGGTGTACTTCATGCCTTCTTTCATCACTGTTAGCACACATTTGTTGTTGTTTCTGATTCTCCTTATGTTTATTTTGTGAGTTATTGAAGGAGAGAATTCCTATAAGCAGATAAGATTAATCTGCTCTCATAACCTGGAAACCAGTTCTTTAGTAGCATATAGTCTGCTTGGTGGAAAACTTGGCCTATAAGCATTATTTTAATCTTTATCTTTCTATTGGTTCAGTATTTAGTCTTTCCTTATAACTGCAGGAATCATTTCATATCTATGTGTGCTGGGCAACATGCATCCCTGCCAAATCCTGTTTCTAAGAATTCCATCTATTTACCTTCAGGTCACCTGTAATTGACACAAAAGAGGAAAGGGTGGCTAATATGAGGAACGGTTGAATTACTATTAAGAATGATATCGGGACTTCCCTGGTGGCACAGTGGTTAAGAATCTGCCTGCCAATGCAGGGGACATGGGTTTGAGCCCTGGTCCGGGAAGATCCCACATGCCATGGAGCAACTAAGCCCGTGTGCCACAACTACTGAGCCTGTGCTCTACAGCCCGCGAGGCACAACTACTGAGCCCATGTGCCACAACTACTGAAGCCTGTGCACCTAGAAGCCCATGCTCTACAAGAAGAGAAGCCACCACAATGAGAAGCCTGTGCACCACAACGAAGAGTAACCCCCCCTTGCCACAACTAGAGAAAGCCTGCACGCAGCAACGAAGACCCAAAACAGCCAAAAATAAATTAAAAAAAATAAAAAATAAATAAATAAAACACAATGTGAATTTCTTAATAAAAAAAAGAATGATATCAATAGCTCTGGATGTTAAGCTCAGTTTAACAATATTATATTTAATAGAGATAAATATCAATTTATAAATTTACATTAAAAGTCAATTATTCTAAAATAGAGTGTAATATATCTGATAGCCAGTGATTCACATGAAGTATTTAACTGTCTATAATCTTGATATGAACCAACAAAAAGAGTCTTAAAAACAATGTTAACACAATTTTATATTATATTAAATAATCAGAGTATGGAGTTCCATAAAGAACTCTATTCACTATGGTCTGCACTTACAAGCATATCAATGGATCTCTCTATGTTACTCTGTGTATTGTTATTTGGGTAGGATATTGCCAAACTTGAAAAAATTAATAGTATGGAAGCAGTAAAATAAAGGGTCTGAAAATCACACTGTATCCAGAATGGTTAATAAACTGGGATTCCTTAGTCTAAAGGAGAGAGGCCTAAGAGGAGAATTGACAGTAGCCTACAATGTATGAAGGGCTCTTCTATGAAGAGTTGTCATCATAGCTGGAAAGGGCAGAAATAAAA
This sequence comes from Hyperoodon ampullatus, assembly GCF_949752795.1. NCBI lineage: Eukaryota > Metazoa > Chordata > Mammalia > Artiodactyla > Ziphiidae > Hyperoodon > Hyperoodon ampullatus. The sequence continues at coordinate 49,420,040 of NC_136920.1, read as the reverse complement.
CTGATGGACAATTTCAAAAAACTCCAACTTTCAGCTCAATTATAGGGAAAAAAATCCAATGATTGGGGCAGTCTCCGAAGTGAATAGCTATCACCAGTGCTGAAAAGCTGTCTCTTCCCAGAGCATTAAAGTAGAAGTTGAAGTCTTAGTCAAGACTTCCTCACAAAAGCCTATATATATATTTATCAGATGGTATTTGTTATTATCTATGTATATGTACATTTCACACACTATGCTGGGACCACTATCTCCCTCAAGTGAACACTGGGTCTCTATCTCCAACTTTTAGTCACAAAGTCAGGAGGTAGTCAATTAATATTTTACTAAACACATGAGTGAATGTGTGTATTTTGAGAGATTAGAATATTTGATAAATAGGAATGCTTGGACATCAAAATTATCATGATTTTTAAAAACTGGTACCACAGTTTATTCAAATGAATTGATCTGTGAAGGCTAAATTTTCCCGTATGATTCAACTACTCATGAATATTCAATGAATATTTTAGGTTCCTGGGAAGCAACTGTTGAACTCTTTCTTCCTAAGAATAATGTGCTAGACTGAACAAATTATGTATGTCTTCATTCAGGACTGTAAGGCACTGACTCGCCTAGAAAAATTTGCCTTGTTTGTTTCCTTTATTATTTTTATTCTTCCCTCTTTGTAACTGCTCTCTTTTTTTTAAATTTATTTATTATTATTATTCTTTAACATCTTTTTTGGAGTATAATTGCTTTACAATGGTGTGTCAGTTTCTGCTGTATAACAAAGTGAATCAGCTATACATATACATACATCCCCATATCTCCTCCCTCTTGCGTCTCCCTCCCACCCTCCATATCCCACTCCTCTAGGTGGTCACAAAGCACCGAACTGATCTCCCTGTGCTATGTGGTTGCTTCCCACTAGCTATCTATTTTACATTTGGTAGTATATATGTCAGTGCTACTCTCTCACTTCGTCCAAGCTTACTCTTCCCCCTCCCTAATGTCCTCAAGTCCATTCTCTATGTCTGCATCTTTATTCCTGTCCTGCCCCTAGGTTCATTAGAACCTTTTTTTTTTTTTTTTTTAGATTCCATATATATGTGTTAGCATATGGTATTTGTTTTTCTCTTTCTGACTTACTTCACTCTGTATGACAGTCTCCAGGTCCATCCACCTCACTACAAATAACTCAATTTTCTTTCTTTTTATGGCTAATATTCCACTGTATATATGTGCCACATCTTTATCCATTCATCTGTCGATGGACACTTAGGTTGCTTCCATGTCCTGGCTATTGCAAATAGAGCTGCAATGAACATTGTGGTACATGACTCTTTTTGAATTATGGTTTTCTCAGGGTATATGCCCAGTAGTGGGATGGCTGGGTCGTATCGTAGTTCTATTTGTAGTTTTTTGAGGAACCTCCATACTGTTCTCCATAGTGGCTGTATCAATTCACATTCCCACCAACAGTGCAAGAGGGTTCCCTTTTCTCCACACTCTCTCCAGCATTTATTGTTTAAAGATTTTTTGACGATGGCCATTCTGACTGGTATGAGGTGATACCTCATTGTAGTTTTGATTTGCATTTCTCTAATAATTAGTGATGTTGAGCATCCTTTCATGTGTTTGTTGGCAATCTGTATATCTTCTTTGGAGAAATGTCTATTTAGGTCTTCTGCCCATTTTTGGATTGGGTTGTTTGTTTTTTTTGATATTGAGCTGCATGAGCTTCTTGTAAATTCTGGAGATTAATCCTTTGTCAGTCGCTTCATTTGCAAATATTTTCTCCCATTCTGAGCATTGTCTTTTCGTCTGTTTTCTGTTTAGCCTTGACTGATAATTCTCAACCTTTCTTAACCTTTCTTTATTGTGAAAATTTCCTACTTACAGTGGATTTTTGGTGGAATCTCATAATTGGCTAGCCCATAGCATATTCCATGTTTAAAAATTCCTAAGTTGGCTTTCTTTATGGGTATTAAAAGCAGAGTTTCTTTTTTTTTAATCTTTCCTATTAACTTTTCTGTAAGGGATGACGTGTCTATCTCGCTGCAATTGAATTATGCTCAGAGACAAAGTCCATGTAGTAGTACAAGACTTCTGACTGACAGGTAATGGCATTCAGAGTCATGGTCCATGAATAAAAAATATTGCAATCTTTAGTTTTATTGGATCTGAATGTTCCAGAGAAGAAGAAGAATTTAATGTACACTGGTTGATGAGCTGGGGAACCAAAATGGATTTAGTTAGGGGACTGTGATGAATTTAGTATGAAGTCAGTGCCAGCTAGCAGAAAAGGACTGCATTATTTCAGTCTAGGTGAATGCCTGTTTTCTAGGAAGGTACTTGAGAGAAAAGCCAAAAATCTTTATTTATTGTCACTCCTTTGATTTAGCACTTAGAATGCCTGGTTTAATAAATGTTTTTGAAATAAAATATTTCTTGAGTGAATGGAGGATTATATTCTGTACATATTTGCTTCTTAAATATATAAACAAAGAAGGAGAACACTTTAAAATTATTGGGCACTGAGATGTACCAGGTATCTCATTAAATGCTCACAATAACCAAGGCTACTTAATATGCCCATTTAACAGTTAGGTAAAACAAGGGTTTAGACACTTAGATGCTGTCCATATCCTAAAATCTTTTCATGGAATTGCTTTGTTGCTGATCTTAAATTGGAAAGATTTATAGACATAGTATTTACCACCGCAACACATTTACTTTGAAAACTTTTAAAAATAGTATACATACAAATGCATCTATATACAAAACAGAAACAGTCTCACAGACATAGAAAACTAATTTATGGTTTCCAAAGGGGAGGTGGAAGGGAGATAAATTAGGAGTATGGGATAAACAGATATCATAAAATAGACAAGCAACAAAGATTTACTGTATAGCTCCGGGAATTATATTCAATATTGTGTAATAACCTATAATGAAATATAATCAGAAAAAAATAACTGAATCACTTTGCTGTATACCTGAATCTAACAAAATATTATAAATCAAGTATACTTTAATAAAAAAATTGAAAAAAATGCTATACAAGTAAGTGTTTACCTGAGCAAATATTCACAGCTAGGTAAACAGTGTTTTCTATGTGAAGTATAAAACTTTTGAATGTCAATAAACCAAACTACATCTCGTACAAGGCATTTTTTTTATATCTGAAGTTTTCATGGTAAAAAATAATTTCGACTTTCAAAAAGCCATTGATCATAAATTCTGTTAAAATTCATGAACTAGCTTTAAACAGCAAAGAAGTAAGAAAAGAAACAATGGCCAAGTGTTAACCTCAAAGGGCAAATGAGAGGTGGGGCATCATTCCTTAATTTCCAAAAAGATTTAGTAAATATTATTAATTGTTTTTACTCTCCCATGATGTTATAATGTACAGAACAGTGGGGACTATAGTAGAAATATTTGTAGTTTGTTTCTTCATGAGTAAAGCACTTGCTACAAGGCTCAGAAGAGAGTTTTTTTTTTTTACGGATGTCATTACAAAGACTGACTAAATATCAGCTTAGAGAAAGAGCTTCCCAACCCACAAGTACATATCATTTATCCAGAAATTATCAGAAACTAACCATGTACATATTAAAGAAATTCTACAGAAAGTGCCTGGGAACAAGGTGAACTCATCAAATATGTTGTTCTTTGTCCAGTTATTAAAAAAAAAAGTATTTGTTCTTTGGGAGATCAGAGAGTGGTGATTTAGTCACAATTTATTTCCAAGAAGACTATTTCCCTGGCTTAACATGTAGTTAGGCATTTTCTTTTAGACTCTGAATATTATATTTCAGTAAAATGTTGCACTACACATGCACTCAAGCATATCCCTGTTGCCTCCAAGAGAACAATTTGGGTAATTCAAAAGGACTGAAAAAAATTTATCACTAAAAGGAAAATGTAATATTTTGAGATCTCATGCCAAACAGCTGAATTGCCATTTGTGCTTATTAAGAATCAAACTATTGGGACTTCCCTGGTGGTGCAGTGGTTAAGAATCCACCTGCTGATGCAGGGGACACGGGTTCAATCCCTGGTCCAGGAGGATCCCACATGCTGCAGAGCAACCGGGCCCGTACGCCACAACAACTGAGCCCGTGAGCCACAACCACTGAAGCCCGTGCACCTAGAGCCTGTGCTCCGCAATGAGAGAAGCCGCTGCAATGAGATGCCCATGCACTGCAAAGAAGAGTAGTCCCCACTCGTGGCAACTAGAGAAAGCCCCGCCCACAGCAGTGAAGACCCAATGCAGCCAAAAATAAGTAAATAAATAAATAAATAAATAAATAATAAAACTCCCTCTGCTTTAAAAAAAAAAAAAAAAAAGAAAAACTGTCAAACCATTATTCAGAAAGGCCCTTCACCACAAAGAAGTCTACCTACCACGTAGAACTCAGAGCCTGGGACAGGGGCCTGAATAAAGAGTAAATAGTGCCTTGCATTCAGAGACACATTTATATGTGCATTGAAAAATGAATATACATTATAATTTACCCCATGGCAAGAAAGGGGAAATATATGGCGTCCCTTGATGCAGTAAATGGTTGGATGCCAGCAATCAAAATCACTGCATAGCCGTTGTGTTCAGTTTTTACCCAGTGGTCTGGTGATCCATTTGAGTATGAAGAGCTGAATTCTGGACAATTGAAAACTTTGCTAACCTAAACATTCCCAAGTTATCATGGTCAGGTGGTAGTTGTACAACTTGTTATAGAACGCCGTCAGCAAAATTATCCATGGACAGATGGGATAAAAAGAAGAATTTCAGTGCAGGCAATCTCTGTACTATGTTGTAAGGATGGTACACTCAATTTTCAATTAAAATCTTAGCTCATTCAAATGTTGATCGAGCACTTGTTATATACTCAATACCCGTAGCTCTAGGTCTATATACCCAAAATCAAGTTGTGAAATAGTTAATTTATACCAAATGACCATCTCTGAAAACTGCCACTTGAGTTTCTCATGTCAACTCTGAGAAAGTTTACTCTGGTCATGTTAGTATCAGAGAGAAAAAAGACCAGAACAGATGGAGGAAGAAGGACAGATGAGAGAAAAGAATTGAGTATGCAGAGATCAAGCCAAGTCGTAAACTTCATTCCAGTTAGATATTTGAGAAATTGTCTGTAATATCAGAGGCATGCTAAGTTGATATTTAACCAGGCTGGACAATGAATCTGTTATGTAGGCTATTAAGAAAAAATAAAATAAAAATCCTCAATAATCTGGAAATTGGTTTTTGATTACTTGGCCTGTTAAGCAAAGTGCTAGATGCTTCAAATACTGTTTATCCAAATCTTTTGAATGGATAGTTTCTGTAAGGGGTCCATGCAAGGGTTTTCCTCATAAGGAACTCCTCTTGGAAGTAAAATCATTCAGCTTCCATCTTGGCCCTTGCTTTTTCCCCCTGCCATACTGATGAGTATGAGCTGATGAGTGATGATTATGATCTGTCTTGGACCCTACTCCATCTCTCCACCCCAATTCCTCCCACTTGCAACACAGAGTTTGGTTGCAGACTAAACCTAGGACTTGTACTTCCCTTTTAAGTGTTCATTAAATGCTTCAAATTTAGCACAGGCCAGGGTAGAGATCATAAACTCAGTGTCTTAAGTGTTAGACTTTGCAGCTTGTTTATCTCCTTAATTTGGGCTGTTGATATCTATCTTTTCTATGTGCTAAGGTTACTTGGATGGTCCGGTAACAAGAAAATGAAGAGAAGAGGAAGAAATGAAGTATTTTAGAAGCTCTTAGAAGTGAAAGGCTGCTTCTAATTGGATTGATTAGTAATAGCTCTGTGGAGGAGATAGAATTGAACTGGCTTGGCACTTGGGGATGGATATGATGCCAAAAGGTAGTGATCACAGTGGTAAGGAAATGCATTCCAAAGGTGGGAACAGGACAAACAAAGGCTTAGAGGCAGGAAAGTATGGCATGTGTTTAAGAAATTGTGCATAGTCCAGCTTACCTGGATAAGAAGACGGATGAATGAGAGAAGACAGAAGAAAAGGCTGAAATCAAATTTTGCTGCTGGAGAGGGAGATCGTAGAGGGTGTGAAATACTGTAACAAGAAATTTAGATTTTTACCTAGTGCCGGGGAAGAACCACTAGAGACTTTTGAGCAGGGGAGAACAATGAACAGAGCTGCGATTTTTCGAAGATTGATCTAGAAGTATGTGGGAACGGAAGGGAGGGATTGGCAATGGAGTCTATTACAGTAGATCAGACAAGACATAATGAAGATATGAACACCATAGTAATGGCAGTGGAGATTTTAAAGAGAGGACTAGTTATGTTGGAGGTAGTTCCCAAAGGACATGATGCCTGATTTAATAAAGGTGGCAAAGAAGAAAGAAGAATCAAAAGAAAAGGACTTTGAACTTTTTAATTTGGATGACTGGGACAATCTTTAACGTAAATGGAGAGGACAGAAGGAAGAGCAGATTGTACTGGTGGAGGGCAGGCAGTGGAAGCTGACCCTGAGGAGACATCATGAGGTCAGTTTTCAACATGCTTGGAGATATTTCTACACATGGAGGCTACTGAAATCTATGCCCAAACTAGGAAAACTAAGGAAAAATACAAACAGACATATATGCACATTTTCATAAAACATAGATTCGTATATCACATCGTAACTCAGACCTGTTAGAAATAAATTTATATACAGCTAGAGAGAACAACACAGCTGAACATACTATATATGGGCACATACAGATGCCAACACCAATATATTAAAAATATATGTGTGTGTGTGTATATACATGCAGAAATCTGAGTCAATGCATGAAAATATATATTGGCTTCATCTGAAATTGCTTAATATTAAAAACTTTTAACTAACTTTCGAGTCTTTAATACAAGAAATATTAATACTTACTAAAGGACTAGATAGTGTAAAATACTATGGGAAGCACTTTAAAGCACCAGAATGAGTATGTGTTTTGCTGTTTTTCTTTATTCAACTTTTAGTCAATTATGATAATAAAAAGAGAAAAAATAATTAAATATGTATTGAGAATTTACAATTATTATCCTGAAAATAACCTTATGAATTAGATACTCAAATTACATTTATTTTGCAGAGGAGGAAGGTGAGGCACAAAGAGGTTAAGACACTTACTCTAGTTTTCATACCTACTTAGAGAGACGTCCAGGAACTTCATCACTACATATGTGGTTTCTCTAGTGGTTGAATTATACACATTATAAATGGCCATTAGTATAGTGACTTTTACAGTCAGTGTGTTTTACAGTTATTTTTATTTCTTGTACAAAGCTGAGAGCATTCTTCACTGCATTTGCAGTCTGCACTGTTACAGACTTTTATAACTGCAAAAATGTATATAACTATGAAGAAATTAAAACTGAAGATGTTTAAAAACATTTTCAAAAATAATGTAGAATTGATGAAATTTTTTGCTAGACAGAATTTACCACTCTTTGAGTTTTTATTAAAAAATAAGGTGGTTAAATAAAGTCTACCTTTGGATTTAACAATGTTATGGCCTTAATATTTCAGTTCTAGAACTTGGCCTTCAACTAGCTATATTATCTGTAAGCAGCAAGAACATCTTAGAAGGCATCTCATTTCTTATATAGGTTTAGGCTTTGGCTTAGGCCACAGAAACCAACAGTCTACAAGTGTTTACTTATCTAGTTCCTGAGAAATTATGACTTAGAGTGTCCTTGGGAAAGTCACTAGAAAGACTTTTATTATAAACCTATTTCCTGGGCAACCACACGCACACTTCAGATTCTCTTCCTCGCATATTTTTGGTTGCTTGGCAAGTCTAAATGGATTTGCCTAATCACAACTTCCTATACATGATTAGCCATTTTTTTCTCAACTGACTGCCTGCACACAGACACCCCAGCTGCTTGCAGTGACCAAATCTATAACTGTGAGGTTAGGGAAATTTTTATATATTGTTAAGAAGAGACATTATAAATCAGTAGTGCATATTACCCAAATATCCCTTGCTGAAATACATGGCTATAAATCATCAGCCAGATGATTCTAATTGAATATTGGGAAGGTTAGTACTGCTATAAAGATAAATCACATACATCAAAGATCATCTCAGAATTAGTGATTTGTACAATAGGTGGAATAAACATAAGGGTATAAATTGGAAAACTGTAAATTTAATTCTACCACAAATTATTTTTTCAAGGAATCCATTAACATTGTATTAACAAAAAGGAGTAACACTGTTTACCTTCTGTCCCATGTAAAAACAAATAAACAAACCCAAAAATAATTCCCAAACAAAAATGGTCTGGGGCATTAAGAATGTCTATAAAATAGATCTACTAAATATTTATAACTGTTCAAAATAGCTAAAGTAGCCATATTCATGATTTTTATATTAAAAACTATTGGTGAGAAAGTCAATTATTCACGTATTTCCCCAACTCCAGATATTTGATAAAAAATGGGAAACATTCAGAGTATTAACAGGGTTTTCAGACAGATGTTTTCCAGTTCTGCCTCCTTTTCAGAATCTTCACAGTCTTCTCAATGTGTCCAGTAGAGTCCCCATATGGGTTCCTCCACAGCCTTCCCCATCTCACAAATGGCACCCCAATCCATTAGATTGCTCTATTAGAAGGACCAATTAGAGTACGTCCAAGGGCCTCAAGCTTGGACATACCCTACATCTAGATTACCAATAAGTGGCATCACTTATATCTTCACCATCCATTTTTCTCTACCTTCTCCAAGTGTCCCCTAACTGATCTCTGTTCCCACTCTTGCCCCCTTCAATGCATTTTCTTTACAGCAGCTGAGTGATCTTCTAAAAACAACAAATTTGACCATATCACATGCTGAACATGTTTCAAGAACTTCCCATTGCACTTGAAATAAAATAACAAATCTGTAAATACGGTCAATGAAGCTGTTCATGATCTGGCCCCTGCTCACCTTGACAATATCATTTCGTGTCATTCACTATCTTGTCATTAAACTTCAATCACAACTGACTTCTTTCAGTTCCTGGAAGGTACGAAGATCTTTCCTACACTGGGGCCTTCATACACACATGCTTTTTACTTCTGTCTGGATACTCTCCTCCACTCTTTGTCCAGCTAACTTCTAATTTTATTTGTATTTCAAAGTTTAGCTTAAGTGGCACTTCCTCATGGAAGTCTTTGACCCACTATTTAATTTGTGCCTCCTTAATCATTTATGCTCATTCATAGCATGTTTCCCAATTTATATTATAGGTGTTTCCTACATCAGACCATAATCTTCTTGAGCAAGAATTCTCTCTGTTTTCTTTGTGAATCCTCATTGTCTGGGTCTGTGTCAAGTCCACAATAAATACTTAATAAATATTTGTTGAATCACTGAAGAACTAAATTAATGACCACATTCAGTTAGCTCTGTATTATATACTCATAATTGAGGCTAGTTAGCCCAGTTGGCGAGTGTTGATATTTACTATTGAGAATGCCCACATGCTCAGTGAAGGGAAGATAAGGGTCTGAAAGCACATATTAAATTTTAAATTCTCTGGAGCATTTTGGATCTCTTGATTAAGATGAATCACATCTTCCTCTTTGTTCAATTGGAATCATGGCTCAAGTTCAACCACAGAGCTGATTTCATTCTGTCTAGCATTAAAGTGAGTTGGCTTTATGTCTCTCTCTCCCATTAGAACTTTCTGATTCTCCCATTAGAGGCACATCTGATTCATCTTCATTGTCTCCACTGCATAAGAGTTTCCATGGCATGAGTTAAACATTGACAGAAATTAAAAAAATATATATCATCATTCAAAAATAAAGAATAAAGGTGCCAAGGGAGGTTAAGACTGCAAGGTATCATCAGATTTAGTGTAGAATCCAATTTACTCTGATTCAGCACTTCCTGCGTTCAAGGCACAGGGAAAGGCATCAAGGATTTAAACAATGACTAAAACAGTTTCTTTCTCTGTAAATCAATAAGTTCTATATAGAGAAACAAATCCCCATCAGTGATCTTTGTATGGTGACAGTCCAAAAAAGTATGACTGACTCAACATAATCCCAACAGGACCAATAGGCCCACAGCCCTCTACAGGAATTTGGCAGGAGCCTGCTTTCAGGGATGTAAAATTAGCTCTACCACTTTCCTGGTTCTCCTTTCCCCAGTAGAAAAAGCCCATCACCCATCAGCTCGGTGCTTTGTGACCACCTAGAGGGGTGGTATACGGAGGGTGGGAGGGAGGGAGATGCAAGAGGGAAGAGATATGGGAACATATGTGTATGTGTAACTGACTCACTTTGTTATAAAGCAGAAACTAACACACCATTGTAAAGCAATTATACTCCAATAAAGATGTTAAAAAATAAATAAATAAACCAAAAAAAAAAAAAAGAAAAGAAAAGCCGATCACCTATATGCTGCATACTTTCATTGGGTTATTGCCTGGGTATTCCTGGTTGATTAATGCTCACCAGTCCCCACGTCTCACTCTCTTTGTCCCAGGGCAATTCCTGCCCCACTCCTGGCTCAAAGGAGAAAATAGTTCAGACAGAAGTAAACCAGCTAGGGCCCTAATACCAAAGATAGAGATACCCCAAAAATGTGTTCCTGATAAAATTAAGGAGTTTTGGCTATCGATTCCCTAGAACCTTTAAGTGCTCTGCTGAGCAGCTGGAGGTCATCGAGTGACTCAGCACTCATGACCTCCTAATGGATGGTAATGCTTTGCTGAGTGCTTACAACTAGTACATGCCTTAAGGCTGTGATGAATAATTGCTGTTAATTGAATTGTAGAAATATCTACGTTATTTATATACAGTATATCTTTTTAATCGAAGTAGTGGGATGATCATTTGGTTTAACTTTAAAGCACATGGCAAATATGGTTTTAGTACATATGTAGGATAGAAGGTCTTTTCTTTCATATCACCAGATATTGTGGTATGGAAATGCTTTACTTCTTTTCTTCCCGCCTACCTCCCCCAGAATTAATTATGTAATTTTAATGCATTTGACTTTAACTCACGAGGGATCCTTGATTATTTTATTAGATTACCAAACAATTGTAGCAAAGGCTGAAAGTATGTGGAGCAAACTACAAATAACATGTATATACTATATAGTTAATACTTGTTGTCAATTTGTGCCAGCCATTATTCTGAGCACCTTATGTATATTGACTCATCTAATCCTCACAAGATTTCTAGGGGCAAGTGCTATTATTACCTGCATTTTGTAGATGAGAAAATTAAGGCTCAGAGAGGTTAAGCAATTTGCCCAAGGTCAAACAGCTAGTGAGCTGCAGAGTTAGGATTCCAATTTAGACACTTTGGCTCTGGAGTCTGCACTCAACCAGCAAGCTTTTCTGCTCATCACTTGCCAGCTATTAGTTAAATGTTTAATTCTCATAAGCCCAATGGGCTGCTACCCTTATGATCCCCATTTAATAAGGGGGTTGGTCTAACCAAAGTCACTCTGCTAGTAAGTGGCTGAACCAGGCTTTTAAACTCAGTCCTGCCTGACTCTTGGGACTGAGATCTTAAATACCACCCACCACTACCTCGCAGAGAAGGTGGTGTGCTTATTTGTAAATCACATACAGCATTAGAGATTACACAGATTTTAAAGGAAAGAGAAATAATTTACTAAAAGAGTATAGTGACTCTGTAGTCAAAATCTTTAAAAATATTTAAAATACTCAAGCCAATTATTTAATTTTTCTAAAATATTTGAAATACTGTTAATATTAAATGTCATCATTCTGAAGAGAAGAGCTCAAAAGACTATTCTTAAAAATTAATATAATGATTCATCTTACTGTTTATGTGATTCCCCAGGGTAACTGCAATTACCTCAGGAGATTTGTGAACATTTCAGAAAAATAAATTTTAACTTATTTTGACTATTGCAAGTATAAAATGCTATGTAGTACTTGAATACAACAGATAAGAGTATTATAAAATCAAAACAAATCACAAGTGTCATAAAAATATAATAATTGTTATTTCAGGATAGGCTATTCAATTATTATTTTTCCCATTACTATTTTACTAAAGGAGGGAGGTTACCATTTACATTTGAAAAGTTAGAAAGTATTAACATGCCAGCTAAGTCATGATGATCTGGTAAGATTAAAAATTTATAGAAAAATGTAGATAGTTGTTGTTGTTATTGTTTATAAGAAAATTTCTTCAGAAATCTATCCTTTCCTTCTCCGAGTTCATATTTACAGTATTGGTTTCTTTTACTCTACGTAAAAACCTACCATTATCATAGGATTTCAAAACTCATGGTAAGCGCTGAATATCAGACAATAAAAGAATGGACTACATAGATGGGTTATGGCATAATCTTTAGCCAAATAGGTTGTCACTGGTGTTCTACTGTGAGTTATTTATGTGTCTATTACCTTTAGGTCCTTTGAACAGCTTGATTTCCACAACAGTCTCCAAAATGGGTCGTCTTCTACGTACGTACAGCCGAACGATAGACCCTGCTTCTTTGAGCGCTTCCACTGCTTTACTGTGGGAAACCTCTGACACATCCACCTCGTTCACCCGTAAGATACAATCATTGACCCTGAAAGAAAGGAAGAGAGCCAAAGGTCAGGAGTGGCTAAGAGAATTTCTGAAAGAATCTTATGAGTATCTAACCTTAAGATGTGGGGAGGCAAAAGGTATAGGTAATTTAAAAATATTTATATTTGGAAGAAATACTTCAAATGAAGGAAATCAAGAAAACCTTGAACTCCTCAGCCTTCACAGTTTTCCCAACATTGACCACCCTACTGCTCAGGTCCCATACTGAACTCCAGTCCATTCTGACTGGGACTGCATCACATAGGGGGCGGTTAGAAGGACACATATTTTAAGGTCTCTGTCAGTCACATCAGCATTTTGATTGGTTTTAATTGGCTTGACTGAGGGTTACAATTTGAGTGGTTCTCAGAACTTACTCCCATAGACTATATAGACATAGCAAATGTAACTTTATAAATTAGTTTTTCTTGAATTTTTAATTTACTAGCTATAAAAGTAATATATAATCATTTTAGAAAATCTGAAAAATATAACATGCAGAAAGAAAAAAATATATACTTGATTCAATCATCTGAAATAATGTTAGCTTTCTGGCAAATTATCTTCCAGTGTTTTTTTTATCCCCTCAAATTCATTTCACGATATTATAGGGATTAAAGTCCAGATTTCACAAAATTCAAATAAAGTCTCAATCCTCGCCCTAGGTACTTTCTTTAAAAACTAAGAATTATGACACAGCCTACATTAGACTTTTTGCCATTTTTTTCATGGGAAGGAACAAGCTGACTTTTCCATTAAGCTTTCTAGATACTTTATAGTTCATAGTGGCCATGAACTGTAAATCTCTTTTATATTCACAATAATTAGTGAGAATATTAATAATGGTGAAGGGTGTAAGACTTGAGATTAGAAGTTCTTCCCCTCACTCCACAGATCCATTCTCATGTTCCCCATCCCAGTTCACTGTGTTGCTCAGAGTAAGAAATAAGGGGCTACCCCTACTTCACCCCTCCTCCCACCACCCATTCAGCTCCACCTGCAAAGTATATCTACAGCCCATTCAGGTTCCTCATCTCCAGTGCTACCCCCTTGGCTGAAGTCAACATCATCTCTCACCTGAACTACTTCCACAGCCTCCTACCTAGTCTCTCCAATCCTCTCTTGTCACCTTCCAACTCATTCTCCACAGTGGCCAGGATAAGGTGGACATGGTTGGTTGCTTAACCCCCTTCCATTCCATTCTCCACTTCCTTCTTCCAAACAGTGCCTGATTTTGTTCAGGTGATCTATTCTTCAGCAAATTTTTGTTAAATGAATGAAAGAGCAAGTCTAAGTTCAATTATTGGGCCCTCTATTTCCTAAGTTTGTAAACATTGATAATTTTTTAAACTTTTCTAAGCCTCCATAGTCTCATCTATAAACTAGATATAATAGTAATGCCTACAATAAAGACTTTGGGGAAGATTAAATATGGTAATGAGGAAGATTAAATGTGGTAATGTACATATAAGTCCTTAGCACAGACCCCAGTATGTAATAAGCACCTAATAAATGGTTGTTATTGGTAGCAGTGCACAATTTGTTGATTTGTAATATTCTTAACTATTGGATTCCTTCCATAGTCTTGTGGAATAAGATCTATTACCCATATTACACAGATAAGAGTTGTTCCAAGTGGTTAAGTTCTTTGTTGAAAGCTGTCAGCAATTTGATTAGAGATTGGATATGATCCTAGGTCTTATTTCAAAGTTTGTTCTTTCCTCTTAGGACACATACATCTAATGTGATGAACAGTTTCATGTATGTTGTGTGCATCAATTTAAAATTATAACACGGTAGTGGAAATATATAAAAAGTATGGGAAGAATTTTCCTATCTTTTTTGTTCATAACTTTTCTATACCTATTTGTGGAACTGAGTGATAGGAACTCTTGGCTCAATAAGAACCCTGATTAGTTTCAAATTCTTGAGCTAGAACAATCTCACTTACTAAGATTCAGTGGTGTCATTTCATCATAACAGATGCTATGGCTTTAATAGGTTTCTACAGACATTTCCTCTCCGACTGACTAAAAAAAATCATGGAAAACTACCAATTAAAATAGTTTTGAGAATGTAGGCATCACGGGTGCCAGCCGCCCTGCAGCAGCTGGTCCTTTGAGAGTGGGTAATTTTGTCATCTCATGATAATGCAAAAACATAATGTTTACCATCACCCTATGCTCAGCATACTAATCATATATTAAAACACTGCTTTCCATAGAAGGGAGTGGCTGACATTAAAGAGAAAATTCTGGATGCTCTATCTATTCAAACTCTACTAAATTTTTTCCTTTTGTATACACTGGAATCCTTAATTGTCAAATGCTGGGGTGAGGAAATCACAGCCTAAATCAGATGTTTTTTTCTGAACATGTGGACAAAGTAGGCAGCTTTAGTGCACTAAAAAAACCCCACCGGACTAGCAGTCAGGAGGTTTGGATTTGAGTCCCAGCTGTGTATCAGCTGTGCGACCATGGTCGAGTCACTTCATCTTTTTGAACTTCAGTTTCCCATGAAAAGAGAGTAAACATGCCTAGAGTTAATGAGAGGAGTAACCAGACATAAATATATGGATGTATGCGTAAACTGTAACGTACCATATATGAGAGAGTTGCAGCTATTGATAGGTGAATCAAAGATGCTGTGCTCAGAATTTGTTGAAAGGTAAATAGGATGGAAATTGAAAATTTTAAAGGGTCTGCTATGTGCCATATATCATTTTAGTGACTTCACTTATTTGCTCGTGTTTAAATCAAACCATTTATAAAACATAGATCCTTATTTTACAGACAATGAAATTTTACTGACAAGGTCACAGTGTTGGCGAGGGCAGCAACACGATTCCAATCTAGTTTTGTCCTTTCCTGGAGCCTATGCGAATACAAAGTTACTCAGAGTTGATTGTTTTAAAAAAAAGGGGGGGGGGAATGTGAGGGGAGAAGTTTATATTCAAATTCTTAAAACAGAAAAGAAAGAATATCAAGCCAAACTAGGGGACTCAACTTTCCTTCCTCCCAATCACTTGAAATAGCATTTGGCTAGAGGGTCATGGCTATTTAGAATTAATTTGCTTTCTTTACCAGTAGATAATCTCCATGAGTAAAGGCAGCACTGGAATTCATTCTGAAACATATAAATATACCACTAGCTTCAAACTCAAATAACACTGTTTCAGTGAAAAGTGAAGTCTTTATCATATTTCTGAGACATTGTATTAGAAAGCCATTTACATACAAACTTTCTCCCTACTGTACCCACGTAATTAAGTTGATGGTTTCACTCTTTCAGGGCTTGCTGTTTCGGATATAAGTCTACAATATCCTTTTTTGTGGACCAGTATTGTCCATGAAATTAAAAGGTTAATTTTAATCTTTTCCTAGTCTCAGTTCCTTTGGACATTCTGGTAAATTTCCTTGCAGAAAATATCTTTGAAACAAAAAGTACATTTCGTCACTAACATGTCCACAGAATCACATCTAAAATTTGCACTAAGCAGGGAATTCCCTGGCGGTCCAGTGGTTAGGACTCAGCTTGTTCAACACCTGGTCAGGGAATTAAGATTCTGCAAGCCGTGTGATGCGGCCAAAAGAAAAAAATTTGCACTAAACAAATATTCTGGAATATGATATAGTATCACTGAAAAGTCAACTAATACTTAAAAATTATTTGTTCTACTTTGAAGATATCTAAAATAACATGTAATATCTACTCTCATTCATAGGTATTAAAGTATGTTCTATTGTAAAACAAGATTTGTGATTTTATACATTTGTAAGGATGTTAATTCATTAAAAATAATCACTAAATGCTTGTGTTAAAATTTTTTTTTAAAAAATCTGTTTATTATGTATTAAAAAATAGTGGGAGGAAAGATAAAGTTTCAGCTCTGGTTCTTTGTGGATGTGGAGATTATGGATTTTTTTTCCTTTTGAAAAATATTTATTGAGTATAAATAAATGTCCTATACATTAAATATCAAGAAATATTCATTATTGATTACAAGTCTGCTGTAATACTGAAGGAACCACAGAATTAAAATAGCCACCCATGATACAGTAGTGATAATTCCATTCCAATACTGCACACAGTAATGATTTACTCACAAGACACAACAAAACTCACCAAAAAAGGCCATCACTTTAACCAACCTATAATACCACAAGAGAAAATGGTTTTGAATCATAATATGGACAGTCCCACTAATCTCATCTTTGTCATCAATTTATCAGGTCAATTTGAGATTGTGGAGATATGCTGTCATAGAACTTAAAGATTCCCATTTCCTTGGTTTTATTTCAAAATTACTATTAAGGAATGAAGTTATACATACCCAATGATAATTTTAAGTAAGTTAGTCTTGATAAAATAAAAGGAATAAAAATTTAGTATGAAGAAAGCTTCCTTCAAGCAATGAATCTCTGTTTTTTTTTTTTTTTTTTTTTGTGGTACGCGGGCCTCTCACTGTTGTGGCCTCTCCCGTTGCAGAGCACAGGCTCCGGACGTGCAGGCTCAGTGGCCATGGCTCATGGGCCCAGCCGCTCCGTGGCATGCGGGATCCTCCTGGACCGGGGCACGAACCCGTGTCCACCGCATTGGCAGGCGGACTCTCAACCACTGCGCCACCAGGGAAGCCCAAGCAATGAATCTCTTAACGGAAAAAAAAAATGAAAGCAATGTAATTAACTTTTCCTCCAAAGAAAGGAAAGAAACCTAAATCTGTTATGGCAAACTTGGAAAGATAAATATTTCCTAGTCCCAGCATATGTGTTTATTTTACATGATGTACTTGAATGATGCAAGTCTATGAAGCAGAGATCTGTGGCAATCCGAATTCACCCACCAGGACTCCATCCTTATTCTTTGTGTCAGTGGGAACACCTTCTGGAATTGCAGGTGCACCTGCTGCTTCATCCAAATGAGAACTGTCTTTATCAGACAGAAGCTCATCGCCCAGTGCATCCAACTCTGCTTCTAGGTCATCTTCATCTAATTCTGGGGTGCCATAACTATGACTCAGTGCTTCTAGGATTTCATTTGCATCTTCCATCATATCCTCTAGCTGGTCTTGTAGATCCTCAGTCTGGTCGATTTTCACTTGCTTGTATGCTTTCTTCATTTCCTTTATACCCAGTTTCATAGCATCAACTGTGGTCTTGGTGTCCTTCAATGAGTGGATGATGTAATTGGCTTGTCCCATGTTAAATGACTGTTGGGCAAGACTGTCCCGCTGCTGCTCATACCTTTGCAGGACCCTCTCTCATCTTCTTGATCTGATCCTTATACTTCACTAGTTCAGCATCCAGCCGAGAAATCTTCTTGTCAATGGATTCTGCCCTGCTGTCCTCTGTGCCAATGCAGTCAGTCAGTCAAGCTGGGCGGTGGAGCCTTGGGTTTCGCTTTCCTGAAGAATCGGTTCATCTTGGGCGGCCACGAAGAAAACCCAAACATTTGAGCAAAACCAGAAACGGAAGCAGAGTCACCTCCGCCTCCGACTTGACTTCTGGCCCTCCATGGGCAAGCACAATGTGCCTATTCGGATGTTTTAAAAAGCATATTTCTATTTTTGTTTCTTCCAAAAGTTCTGTAATGGACACACATCATCGCAGAGAACCTAAGAACATGGGCCTGGGAGCCTTGGCCACACCTAGACACGACTGGGATCTTGTCCCAGCTCTAGAACTCAGGAGCTATGTGACTTTGGGCAAGTCACTTGACATCTCAAAGCTTCAGCTTTTGCATGTGAAAATAGGGATAATAAGATTGCTGTACGGATTAAATAATATATGTGAAATATTTAGCACAGTGCCTGAAAAATGGTAAGCTATTATAGTCATGAAAAAAACAAGAAAAATTTGCGTGAGAAAGGATGTCAAAAGACTCTAGTGGAGGGAAAAAAATTATAAAGGGACAGAAAGGAAGGGAGGGCTACCATCAGGTACTGTAAGTATTTTTGAAATTTTATATGGAGAAGAGAGAAAGAGATGCAATGAATGGGACTTGGGGGAAGAAAAATGTAAAAATAAGGCTTTTAAGTAAGTCTTGTTTTGTGGAGTATAGCTTTATTCCCCTTTCATCTTCCCCCTCCTACCATCAAGAAAATAGTCAGTTATAATATAAACTATAGCTTTATGGTAGCCTTAGAGAAAGCTTCTAAAGATCAGCACACTTGGCAGAATTCCCACCAGCTCGTGCCTACTCTGTCCTTGCCCCACTCCACGCCTGTAAACACATCCAGCCACTCAGACTGCTCAAGCCTTGATTCAAATGGAGGCTTTAGGTCACAGGTCTGAAGCTTAATTTTGAAACTTACTGCTTATTAAGATGGGGTGGGTTGGGGTCTTGATTGGCTTATTCTTTATTGTCTCCACTCAGTCCTACTCTCTTTGGTCAAATAGATGAATTAATTACAGACCAAAGGGCCACATCATGGAGAAAGCTGATCAGTGTTTCATGTGCTAGATGAAATGCAATACTACATTATCAAATGGAAAACACTGGCTGGGAATTATACTGTCTGTGCTTAAAGAGATCAATGATTTATAAAAATCAGAATCTGTTTAAAAAGAATAATTGCATAGATTTTATGTGAACTATAAGGATACCAGAAAGGCTCTCAAGGTTAAGGTAGCAAAAATGCCTTACTTTTCTTTTATTCCTAGAGTCACTAAAGGTAGGTTAAGAACAAATAACAGACACTCAAAAGTTTAAGAAAAGACAGATGCTTTACATTACCAGAGAAAAGGAAAAAACAACACAACACAACTCATACACACACACACACACACACAGATTGACCCAAATGGCTTCAAATCATTATGACCTTTTATAAATCTACTTAATTGTGTCTGTCTGCTGTCTTCCTGTATCCTCTCATGAAGCACATGTGGGTTCACCGGGTATATTTAAAGTTCCACCAGCTAAGGTTCCTCCTTGTTGAAATTTCTCACCTTAAAAAACCATTTATTTCATTGACCTCACTAGGTGCTATTAGTCCATTAAAATTGAGAATAAAATAATAAAAATCAACATAATTTAACAGTTTTCTAGGAAAGGTAAAGGACTGATTTTTGGAAGCATCGGATATGAGTTGATGTAGTAATATCTACTAGGACTTTTTCTCTACCAAACATTCACAGGGTTGCAGGAAGAGTGACAGTTCATACAGCTTATCATGGATCACTTGTCAAGTTTGACAGTCTCTGTTTTGGGGAATCTGGAATTGAAATGATGAGATTCAGAGGTTCTATCTAAACAGAAGAAATAGAAGTTTGAAAGCTTCATATTGGGGCCTTTTTCTTCCACACTGACTGAAAAGTAGCAAAAGCTTATTTGCAAGAAGATGGGAATAAAGCAAATTTTTGGAAAGAAGTAAGGGCTTCAGCCCCTGGTTGTCCAATCCAGCCTTGAATTTCAGAAGATATTCCAAGTGTCCTTCTAATTTATTCCCCTTTTTGATTAAGTAAGCTCAGGTGGATCTTTGTTACTCATCAACAAAAATTTCTAACTAATACAGGCAGACTTTGTGACCAGCACTTTGCATGCACTATATCCCTTACCTCATTCCTATTTTCCTTTTAATACTTAATTCAAGTTTATCTTGTCTTCTGGGAAGTCATCCTTGGCTCTACTGGCTAGTCCAGTGTCCCTCTACTAGGTAGCCAGTACAAAATATTAATGAAGTTACCAGACCTAGCAAATCAAAGTATAGGACATTTAGTTAAATTTTGATTTCAGATAAAAACAATAATAATTATTATTCAGATAAATACTTTTTAGTGTAAGTATGTTTTGTACCATGTTTGGGACATATTTATACTCAAAAATTACTTGTGTTTATCTGCTATTCAAATTTAATTAGGTGTACATGCTGTGTTTATAAAAGTACAGTATTTATAAAAGCACAAAACTGTGCTTATTATACTGAACTGTGGTCTCTGGTTTATTCAAACGGTATAATCCTTGGTACATAATGGGAGATATTTACACTATGTACTATGTATATATTCTTTAATCTGTTTAATCTAAATAGAAACCTTGAAAGGTAGATATTGCTTCTTTCATTTTACAACAAAAACTGAAGCTAAAAGAAGTCTATAATGACAGTATGTGTTGTCTAGGTAATATCAAAGCTTACGCACTGCACCATCCATATCTCTCTAGTTTGTTAAAAATAATTTTGGGACATAATTAAGGACCAATCTCAATTGCTAACCATCAGTAGGATTAAGGATCATACTAGAAAGTGGTAAAGCCAAGCCAAATAACAAAACCTAAATTTTTTTCTTAAAGAAAATATAGTTCTCAACTTTAGAATCAGATTTCTATACTTTAAAACTAGATTTAGAAAGGGTTCTCAAACTTTAGCGTGCATTAGAGTTACTTGAAGGATTTAAGTCATAGATTGCTGGGCTCCACTGACAGAGAGTTTCTGATTCAGTAGGTCTGGAGCAGGAAAGAGGATTCACTTCTCTAACAAGTTTCTAGGTAATGCTGGTGTTGTTGGTCTGGGACATACTCTGAAAACCACTGCTCAAGGTTCTGAAGAGTCACTCTACTTGGCTAGTGTGTGGTTCATTCTAAAATGAACAGGACTACTCAGTCTTATGTAGACCCAGGTGACTGTGCTGGAAGTTCTGAGCTCTGACTCTGAACCCAATCCCTTCAATGTTACAGCTCTTCATTATTTGGAATGAAGTCTCTAAGGGAATATGGACCAGGAGACCACAGCTGCCATACCATGTGAAATTGTGTGTGAGAGCCATTTTCCAGCACTCATTTTATATGAGACTCTTTTCCCTACTGTTTTCCTACAGCAAAGGCTAACTGATAGCCACTCTATCCTACATTTTAAAAATAGGGCTCCTGCTCTCGTCTCTGACTCTGGGTGAGAGTAGCTTGAGTTTATGATCCGTAGAAGCCATCTCCTACAGTGAATATACTGTTTTTCTCTCTCCATTTGCCACTTCATTTCCCATATATAAAACCCTTCCAGGATTCTCTGCAGTTGTCATCTGGGAAAAATCACAGCTTTCCCACAATGGGGGAAGAAATTGCTATTCTAGAGTCAGTGATTGGTCTTTTGGCACTTTCCCAGAAAAGGAGAGAGTCCAGTAACAAATCTCAAGCCAGGTAAATTGGTGAAGGTGACATGGAAAAGAGGCACTAAATAGGGACTTCAAAAGGAAAGGATCATAGGACTGGAGATTACTTAGTCCACTCGGTCCAATACTCTGTCCACAGACAGGACTATGTATCAACTTTCAAGAAACGAGGTCCCGGTACCTCCCATCTGGATTAATAAAGTAGCTTTCTAGCTAGTTTTCCTGATGCCAGGTTACCTAGTCCCTCTTTACGTCATCCCACAGGCAAGACCAGCTCAGCTACAATTTCCTAAAGCAACCCTATCATTATTTCCTCTCCCTCAAAATTCGTCGAGTCATATAAACTACATAAAATCAAAGCTGTGGTTAATTTACCCTTGTATTCCTAGTGTCTGCTGTACAGTTGTCACTTAAGAATGAATGAGTGTCATTGAAGGGCCTCTAAATCTAGCCTCTTCTTATACCTCTCAAACTCCTGCTTCAGTCAATCCACATCCTCACTGTCCTGAAAATATAACAAGCTCATTCCTGTTTCTACATTTTATTTCATGGTGCTTTCTGCCTCCCAAATGCCTAGCTCAAACCAGCCTCATTCAAAGGCAAGCTCACACTCTCCAGCCTCATGAAATGTTTCCTAATCACACAAGTCCTCATTGCCTATAATGCCTGAAATGCAAATGCATGGTAGATTCTCATGAAAAAGCTACAGATTGATCTGGTACCCCTGCAGAACCTATAATTAAGTACTATACATTAAGAAATGTATTTTCAAATGTTGGATTTGATTTTCTATTTTCCTCTACTAAGATTTACTCCAATCCCAGAAATTGATATGGATCAGCATATATGAAATCGATCATTTTACATTTTCTGATTCTAATTTGGTTTGACTATGTGATATCGATGAACATTTTAGTGAAAAGTTGAGAAGCACAAGGAGCATGGTATAGTGGGAAGAATAGTGAGTTATAAACCAGATTGGAATTCTAATCCTCACACTTTCCATTTAAGTAAGGCATTTTTTTTTCTTGTCTCTGTTTAAATTGAGTTCAATGATTTTACAATTCTTTTCTAACTCTGGTGTTCTATAAATCTAAATTCAGGGCTAACTCAGCCTGCCACCTAGCTCCACTTGGAAGTCTGGAATGTACTTCAAATGCAGCAGAATGTCAAATTATGCTTATTCTCTCTCCATGGACAACTACGTACTTTACTTTTTATTCTCTACCAAAGTAAATCATTCCATCTCCAAAAATGGCGAGTTCTCCTTCTCTCTCAGCCACACGTCCAATCTGTCACACAGTTTTTTAGATTTAAACTTTTCTTTATACTCATTTATCCTACTGTGGCTCTTATTGTCAATCACCCAGATTCTGGAAAAAAATTTATAACCAGTCCCCTTGTTTCTAGTTTTGTCCTTTAAAATCCATCTTCCAATTTATTGTGAGAATGGGGTTATTGAAAATACACCTGATTGCTTTATTCCCCTAATTAATAGTCTTTGACTGCTTTCCACTGCCTACAGCAGATTTTCAAACATTTAAAAAACATAAGCCATCACTCTGAAACCAAAACCAGACAAAGATGTCACAAAGAAAGAAAACTATAGGCCAATATCACTGATGAACATAGATGCAAAAATCCTCAACAAAATACTAGCAAATCCAACAGTACATTAAAAGGATCATACAGTATGATAAAGTGGGGTTTATCCCAGGAACGCAAGAATTCTTCAATATACACAAATCAATCAATGTGATACACCATATTAACAAATTGAAGGAGAAAAACCATATGATCATCTCAATAGATGCAGAGAAAGCTTTCGACAAAATTCAACACCCATTTATGATAAAAGCCCTGCAGAAAGTAGGCATAGAGGGAACTTTCCTCAACATAATAAAGGCCATATACGACAAACCCACAGCCAGCATCGTCCTCAGTGGTGAAAAACTGAAACCATTTCCACTAAGATCAGGAACAAGACAAGGTTGCCCACTCTCACCACTATTAATCAACATAGTTTTGGAAGTTTTAGCCACAGCAATCAGAGAATAAAAAGAAATAAAAGGAATCCAAATCGGAAAAGAAGAAGTAAAGCTGTCACTGTTTGCAGATGACATGATACTATACATAGAGAATCCTAAAGATGCTACCAGAAAACTACTAGAACTAATCAATGAATTTGGTAAAGTAGCAGGATACAAAATTAATGCACAGAAATCTCCTGCACTCCTATACACTACTGATGAAAATTCTGAAAGTGAAATTAAGTAAGCACTCTCATTTACCATTGTAACCAAAGAATAAAATATCTAGGAATAAACCCACCTAAGGAGAAAAAAGACCTGTATGCAGAAATTTATAAGACACTGATGAAAGAAATTAAAGATGATACAAACAGATGGAGAGATATACCATGCTCTTGGATTGGAAGAATCAACATTGTGAAAATTACTCTACTCCCCAAAGCAATCTACAGATTCAGTGCAATCCATATCAAACTACCGCTGGCATTTTTTTTTTTTTTTTTTTTTGCTGTACACGGGCCTCTCACTGCTGTGGCCTCTCCCGTTGTGTAGCACAGGCTCCGGATGCGCAGGCTCAGCGGCCATGGCTCACGGGACTAGCCGCTCCATGGCATTTGGCATCTTCCTGGACCGGGGCACGAACCCGTGTCCCCTGCATTGGCAGGTGGACTCTCAACCACTGCACCACCAGGGAAGCCCACCACTGGCATTTTTCACAGAACTAGAACAAAAAATCACACAATTTGTATGGAAATGCAAAAGACCCCAAATAGCCAAAGCAATCTTGAGAAAGAAAAACGGAGATGGAGGAATCAGGTTCCCTGATTTCAGACTATACTACAAAGCTACAGTCATCAAGGCAGTATGGTACTGGCACAAAAACAGAAAGATAGATCAATGGAATAGGATAGAAAGCCCAGAGATAAACCTACGCACATATGGTCACCTTATCTTTGATAAAGGAGGCAAGAATATACGGTGGAGAAAAGACAGCCTCTTCAATAAGTGGTGCTGGGAATACTGGACAGCTACATGTAAAAGAATGAAATTAGAACACTCCCTAACACCATACACAAAAATAAACTCAAAATGGATTAAAGACATAAATGTAAGGCCAGACACTATCAAACTCTTAGAGGAAAACATAGGCAGAACACTCTTTGACATAAATCACAGCAAGATCCTTTTTGACCCACCTCCTAGAGAAATGGAAATAAAAACAAAAATAAACAAATGGAACCTAATGAAACTTAAAAGCTTTTGCACAGCAAAGGAAACCATAAACAAGATGAAAAGACAACCCTCAGAATGGGAGAAAATATTTGCCAATGAAGCAACTGACAAAGGATTAATCTCCAAAACATACAAGCAACTCACGCAGCTCAATATCAAAAAAACACAAACAACCCAATCCAAAAATGGACAGAAGAGCTAAATAGACATTTCTCCAAAGAAGATATACAGATTGCCAACAAACACATGAAAGAATGCTCAACATCATTAATCATTAGAGAAATGCAAATCAAAACTACAATGAGGTATTGCCTCACACCAGTCAGAATGGCCATCATCAAAAAATCTACAAACAGTAAATGCTGGAGAGGGTGTGGAGAAAAGGGAACCCTCTTGCACTGTTGGTGGGAATGTAAATTGATACAGCCACTATGGAGAACAGTATGGAGGTTCCTTAAAAAACTAAAATAGAACTACCATATGACCCAGGAATCCCACTACTGGGCATATACCCTGAGAAAACCATAATCCAAAGAGTCATGTACCAAAATGTTCATTGCAGTTCTACTTACAATAGCCAGGATATGGAAGCAACCTAAGTGTCCATCAACAGACGAATGGATAAAGAAGATGTGGCACATATATACAATGGAATATTACTCAGCCATAAAAAGGAATGAAACTGAGTTATTTGTAGTGCGGTGCATGAACCTGGAGACTGTCATACAGAGTGAAGTAAGTCAGAAAGAGGAAAACAAATACCATATGCTAACACATATATATGGAATCTAAAAAAAAAAAAAAGGTTCTGAAGAACCTAGGGGCAGGACAGGAATAAAGATGCAGACGTAGAAAATGGACTTGAGGATACGGGGAGGGGGAACGGTAATCTGGGACAAAGTGAGAGAGTGGCATGGACATATATACACTACCAAACGTAAAATAGACAGCTAGTGGGAAGCAGCCACATAGCACAGGGAGATAAGGTTGGTGCTTTGTGACCACCTAGAGGGGTGGGATAGGGAGGGTGGGAGGGAGGGAGATGCAAGAGGGAAGAGATATGGGGACATATGTATATGTATAACTGATTCACTTTGTTATGAAGCAGAAACTGACACACCATTGTAAAGCAATTATACTCTAATGAAGATGTTAAAAAATAAAAAAATAAAAATAAAAAGTATAAGCAAAGAAACCCTTTCTTCAAATGAAATATTACTCAGAAGCTATATAATGTACATTTATAATTGTCTGTATATAACAAAGGCAGACTTTCTGTGATTTCTGTGGTGGGGAGGGAAGGGAATCACAGCAGAACCTGTTGGAAGGCCCTTGTTTGTGACTCCACAGAGGGCTCTGAGGAATCCAGAGTCAGGGCATCATATATGACTGAGCAGGGGCTAGTGATTACTGAAAGAAATCCAGGGCATGCCCTTTCTCCAGGCCAAGTGCCCTGGCATTGACCAGTGTCTGCTGAAGTATCTTTTTCTAAATCACATAAAAATCACATAAAGGCTTCTTTTGGTCCAGTGGTAGCACTATTCACAGGGTTCTATGGAACACAGACTGAGTCCACTTGCCTTTTTTGATAAAGCTCAAAGACTTTCACGTAACACATAAGTCTTTCCACAACTGGTTGTTATTCACCTCCTCAGCCGTGACTCTTGCTATAACATTATAGTTTCTTCAAACCCCATGCAAGTTCTTGACTCAGGCCTCTCTCCCTGCCTGGAATAGCCACCTCCAGATGTCACATTTGTCTGAGTGCCTTACCCATTTTTAAGACTAATGTCCATTCTGAGGTAGCTTTACAGTTTAATGGGGGGAGATAGTAAAACAAACTAGCAAAATTCAGTATAATAAGTCCTATGGCAAGTGAAATACAGGGTGTTGCAGCAGTATATAATGGGAGAATCATGTTGGGGCTAGGGAGGCTAAGGAAAACTTGGAGCAACTGAGGTAGCTGAGATCTGAAGGTCAAATAGAAGTTAGCCAGGTGAATAAAGAGAGGGAGAAGTGTTCCAGGAACAGTTTAACTGCTGGTGAGGCGAGGAGTGGAGATCAAGCCTTGAAGGCCTTTGCAAGGCATGTTAAGGAATTGGACTTGAACCTAAAGACAATGGAAAGCCATTGTAGTATTCAAAGCTAGAATAATGTTTTAGAAAGAGTTCTCAAAGTACAGTGTAGAGATGTGCCAGACATGGATAGATTTGGGGTGCAGGGGAGTCCGGAAAAAAGAAAGCAAGGATTATTGTTAGAGGCTATTACATAATCTTGATAAAAGACATGGTGGCCTGGATTAGACTAGTGGCAGTGGTAATCAGAATAAAGAGAAAGGGACAGATGGAAGGGCTAATTAGAATCTACTAGATATACTGATGGATTGGTTGTGGAAAGTGAGGAAGAGGAGGAAATATTTTGTTTAAATGTTTATTTCTATCTATAAATCATGAATCACTTGAGGGGAGAAATCCTATCTTACTCATTTTTGTATTTTTACTGCCTACTATGGTGCCAGGCAGAGTTGGCACTTAATATATGTTTGATAAATAAACCAATGAATTTTAGAAGTGGGGAAGTTGATAATGACACCTCTGCTGTCAGTATCCATACTTTTCCCTCATCCTTTCCAGTGATCTTGTCCCATGAGAATTCTGTGTTTTCTCACATCCTCTCATTTCTCCTGCAATAAATATAATCAATTCAAATTTAATCAACCTAAGAAACAGCCTGTCATTCACAGGCATATTTGTATTAAAAAAAAAAAAGAACACCAGTAAGAAGGCAAGGTCTAAACAAAATTGATCACCAATGATAAGATCTTAAATATTAGCTGAAAGATATAATTACACACACACATATTCAACCAATATGTATTGAGCATGTACTATATAGTGCCAGGTATTGTGTAGGCACTGAGGCCACAGTGGTGAATGAGAAAGATACTGATGGCCCCAGATGCAAGAGGTGGGGAGGAAGAGATTTACAAGAAGATCCCAAATCACATCACAAGGACAGCAGCCTTTATTACTTACATACAAGACTAATTCTAGTTTAAGCACACCTTTTAACCTTAAGAGTTTAGGTATTAATTTCAAGTTTTTATTAGTCATATGATTATTTTAATTCTTGGAGCTCAATTTTCATAGAAAGAGAGAACTGAACCATAAGCAAGAATTCAAGTATACCATGTGGCAAGCTGCTTGTAATATTTTCCCTTATTTTGAATTGCTCTTCACTTACCATGTATTGATATAAGAGGTGTGCCTCAATGCCCCCCACCATGGGAAGTGTGCACTATCTTATGAGCCAACTGATATTCTGTGTGCTTTTACTTATGCAGAACAAATACAGATTATTTGATGGTAAGTGATTTCAACAGTTTATGAAATGTATAAAATATTTAAGAGAAAATTTTCAACACCTTTAAACTTCTTAAAATTATAAATGTTTAATCTCATGGTGAGTAAATTCATTGGTTGTTACAGGGAAACAATTTTCAACATTTGTACAGTTCAATAACAAATAAGATACCAGTATAACTTGATTTATTTGT
The DNA here is from genome assembly GCF_949752795.1 of Hyperoodon ampullatus. Lineage (NCBI taxonomy): Eukaryota > Metazoa > Chordata > Mammalia > Artiodactyla > Ziphiidae > Hyperoodon > Hyperoodon ampullatus. The sequence continues at coordinate 49,391,558 of NC_136920.1, read as the reverse complement.
TTTTATCTTTATTACATCTCTCCCCCACTAGAATGGAGCTCTGCAAATGAAGAAATCTTACCTCTAATTTTCTCTGTTTTATCACCAGTGGTTAGCATAGCTCTTCATGTAATAAGGTACTACCATCCACCCAATTTTCCATATTCCTTTACTTTCCTAACCCTCCATATCCATTCCATTAGCCACATCAATTACTTCTAACTCCATAATGTATCCCAATCCATCAATTTCATTCCATTTCTGGCACCACCATGCAGTCCAACTCACCACCACTTCTACCTGGACACATTGGCTCACTGGTTCTTCTCCTGTTCTCTACAATACATTCTCTATATTCTCTACTCTAAGCCAGAGTACATAATTTTAAAATTTAAATCAGATGCCATCACTTACCCCTTGCTTAAGCCCTCCAAGCTCTTCCTACATTATGTAAAATAAAACCCAAGCCCCTCCCCCAACTCACAAAGCCCTGGCTCCCACTTCTTCCCATGCTGTCATCTTCTACCACTCTTCCCTTTGTCCCCTTCATGCCAGCTGCATTGGCCCTACTTTTTTTTTTTTTTTTTTTTTTGCTGTACGCGGGCCTCTTACTGTTGTGGCCTCTCCCGTTGCGGAGCACAGGCTCCGGACGCGCAGGCTCAGCGGCCATGGCTCACAGGCCCAGCCGCTCCGCAGTATGTGGGATCTTCCCGGACCAGGGCATGAACCTGTGTCCCCTGCATCGGCAGGCAGACTCTCAACCACTGCGCCACCAGGGAAGCCCTGGTCCTACTTTTAATTCTAGTATGTGCCTAGATCACTCCTGCTTTAGGGCACTTGTACTTACTGTTCCCTCAGCTTTGTAAGTCTTTTCCCTGACCTTTGTTTGGCCAGCTTCTTTTAGTCATTGAGATCTTGCCTTAAATGCCACTTCATTAGAGAAACCTCAGTATAAGAGTAGCACCAGCCACTCATCTACATCTCTCTGCTTCATTTTCTCCATAGCTTTTATTACTGATGATATTTTGTATGTTTGTTTATCTTCTGCCCAGTAGACAAAAATGTAAGTTCCTTAGACCAGGAAACTTGCCTGTCTTGTTGACCATTTTATGCTTAGTGCCTCGGACAGTGCCAAGACCATAGCAGAAACTCAATAAATAGTTGAATATCAAATTAATGAATGAACGAAGGGATGAATGAATGAATTATAGTTTTACCTAATTTGAACTGGGTTTGTCAAATACAAAGTATATACAGTCTTGCTGCCCACATTTGAATTCTGATAGCTCTAGCTTGAAGACCTTCTTAAATCCAAACCCATAATTATTGGAATTACTTAGCATTGGCAAAAACTGTGAACAATTCTCTATATAGCAGAAAATGCTAAATTGCCTGGAGATACTAATTTTCGAGGGTAGATGATTAGTGATGCTGTTTCCTGACCTTTTTCTGAGCTACCATAATCAGCTGTTATTGTTTATGTGATTTCATAATATCTACACCCCTTATTTTTTCCTAAGTTAAATCACATTTCATAAAATAAATTCAAATAAATTTTGTGTTGAAAACTCATGACATATTTTGAAATTACTGGTGATATTTTGTGATTTCATAAAACCAGAACTGGAGCTCCCTGATTTAGTGGTTGAACTGGTGTTTGCGGTGGTAGGCTCAGTCCCTTACAGTTGTTCTCAGCTGTGGAGATAAATTTCAGAGGCCTGGGGATGGTAGCCAGGAGGATTAGGGACACCATGAAGGGCACCTTTGCTCACAAATACCTTCTTGCTTTCAGTAAATAGGTTTTATTTGAATTAATAAATTTCTCTTTCAAAATACAGAGAAACCCATTGGTGTCAACCATCCACATGTTATACATAATTGTCCATATGGACTATGGGACTTCATTTTACAGCATGGGTAGATCAGGGGACTCTTCGAGGGGCAATTTCATTGCAGAACTTATTAGAAGAAGCCATAGGCACTAGGGGAGAGAGGAAAGAAGCTTTCAGAAGATAAAGGAGATCAGAAAGAGACCCGAAAGTAAAACCACACATTTCCTAGGACACTTGTCACAGCAAAGGTAGTAACCTTTGGGAACAGTAAGTGTTTATATAACACCCCAACAATATTTTGTTTCGTTCTTAAAGCCTAAAAATATGCTGGGCAGATACTCTTACCTTTTTAAATGGAAAAACTGAGGATTAGACAAGTTAAATAACTTACTCAAATTCACACAGCAGGGAAGAGAGAGAAATAAAAATTATACATTAGTCTTAACAGCTCCTGGTCCTGTCTTCTTGCCATTTATCACTCCTGTTTATGCTGTTGTCACTTAGTCCTTCTGCTACAATTGTCTGCAAAACTTCAATCCTGATTGAACCCAGCTCTCCTTCTTCCTCACTGCTTCTTCCAGAGCAGCTGAACACTGAAGGGCTGGAGAAAACCCACGAATGGTGGGTGTCCCTGTAAATTCATGATCTCCAAGCACCCTGGTCAGTTTGCTATCCTTCCTTCTGCAATGACAGTCTTCAAACCCCTCCTTTCCTACATCACTTCCAGCACATACCTACCTGACTACGTGCAAAGCCACGCTGTTCTCTCTCTTCCTATTACAGTGGAGGAAGTGTCTCTTCTGACACCAAGGTCCATCCATTCACATTTTCTTAAAGACCTCACTTAATCATTTAATCTCGTAACATCCTGCATCTTCAAACCCAGTCTCTCTAGTTAACCCATTTTCTGAACATTCAAACATACTCTGGTATCTCCCATCACTTGAAAAGCCTTCCATTGACCTGGTATCTCCCCTTGTCCTATCTCTTTCCTTTTCACAGACCAAGTTTATTTATAAAGAGCTGTTTACACATACTTTCATTTCTTCCTCCCTAATCTCTCTTTATCCCATTGTAATCAGAGTCCCCCTCACAATGCCCCTACCAAGAAAAACACAGAAAATGTTCCTACTAAATTCACCACTAGGGACTTCCCTGGCAGTCCAGTGGTTAAGACTTCGCCTTCCAATGCAGGGAGTGCAGGTTCCATCCCTGGTCAGGGAGCTATGATCTCACATGCCTTGTGGCCAAAAAACCGAAACATAAAACAGGAGCGATATTGTAACAAATTCAATAAAGACTTAAAAAAAATAATAATAAATAAATAAATTCACCACAAATCTAGTTTTGGCCAAATCTAATGCCATCTATTTAGTCCTTATCTTAGTTGATCTCACAATAATGTTAAGGCCAATTGCTCACTTCCTCCGTGAAGCACTCTTCTCTTGGCTTCTGTGACCCATCTGCTTTTCTTCCTACCACTCTGGTCACTCCTTTTGAAATTCTCATTTTAGTTGTTCTCCAATTTATTGATCTTCATGCTTACAAAACGGAAGCAAGAAAAAACAAAGCAAAACAAAACTACCCTTTGTTTTGTATGCTTTAAGTTGACATCTAATGTTTTCCTCATAGGTTTAAATAGTAACAAAGGGTATCATTTCTGGCCTGTTGTGAATTGTAAACTTTTATTTTTTAACTGTCACATCATTATTTCAGATGTATATAGTGCAATGCAAGCATATACCAATTTGAAATCCATGATCACCAATTTAAGATATAAATTAAGATATTTTTGAGCAGTTGGACATTTTACTTTTTTTTTCTCCTTGAATTTATGTTTTCATTTTACTTCCACAGAGTTTTATCCTAATATATTTTATGTTAGAACATCTTATATGGATCACTGTAATATACTTATTTGAAACAGAAATGTATGTACAAATATAAATCCTATGAATTAAAAAAAAATTCCTGCAATATAAGACTCCAATGTTAAAAAAAAGTTATTCTGGACTGAGTTATCATGATGATTATTAATATTATACATTGATCAAAATAACCTAAATAAACTATGAATTTCAATGTATAAATCTAAAACAATGAAAATGTAATTGTATTGGGGATTTGTTTCTCAATGGGGAAAGTAGAGCTTCTTAAAATTAGCTCATGTTTGCATGGGTGAATATGAATTAAGGGTAGAGTAAGACAAGATTCAGAATTCCTATTTTTCATTTCTACAAATGTTTAAGTGCTAAGATAACTTTGTTCACATAAACAAGGAGATGGGAATGGGAAGAGAACTTCGAATTCCTTCCAAGTTAAATGCCCCAAATCCTGTGACCTATCATAAAAATTATTTTAATTATCTATCAGATGACAATTGCTTTTTAATTTTGCTAAAGCAAAGAATGGGAAACCACATGACTTTAGAAAAGGATTAACTACTCAATCACTGGAGACACTGACTTGTTCATCCTGGGCAACAATGTTTCAGATAGTTATTTTCACCTGGTGGTAAAATTGTACTGTTAAATAAGTAGTAGAATAGTCCTAAATAGTAAATAATAGTAAGTGGTAAACAGAGCCACAGTAGGATTTGGGATGGGTAGGTCTTATAGCTTTCATTTGTAAAATGGGAGAAGAGCAATGATAAATGGAAAAGTGAGAAAAAAGAACCAGTATGAAGCTGCAGGCTACTTCGTGGGCAGATCAAATTAAAGATCTGGAAATTGAGGCAAATAAATGTACTCCTAGGGGTATGCATTTTTCAGTTTAAAAATCTCTGGTCTAATTTACATCAAAAAGTTTAGAATAATTCAAGACAGTCCTAGGTCCTCTTCTCTTTTTATTGTATACATTTTCAAAGAAATCTCTTAATTTTCTTGGCTTTAAACATTCATAATTTTGTCCCTAGACAGATCTCTCAGAGTTCTGAATCTGTATGTTCAATTGCCTATTTGATATCTCCACTTGAATTCCTCATCAGGATCTTAAACTTAACATTGTCCAAATTGGAACTTATCTTTCAACTGCCTCTCCACCAGTCTTTGTCAATTGTTCTGATCCATAACTCAAAGTCATCCTCTGATAATTCTACTAGATGGTGAACTCTATGAAGTCAAGGATATTGTATACTTAGCACCTGATATGGGGCCCAGGGCAGAGAAGGCACTGATGCTTTATTTGAAGGAATACTACTTCTCACACCCTACTCCAATTAGTCATTAAGACTCCTCAAGTTTACCCCTTAAGTATATTTCAAAATGTATCCACTTCTCTCAGTCTTTTCATCAGCATCTTAGTCCAAGCTTCCATCATTTATCACCTGAATTACTGCAATAGCTTCTTAAGCTGCTCTCCCCACATGTATTCTTGTCAGCCAAGCCAGACTCCCACAGCCATCAGAGTGATCTTTATAGATAACAATTTGGTTCAGCCATTTTCTCATTGAAAATCCAAAGTTTCATGTTGCTTTTAGAAGGATAAACAACAAATTACTCACTATGACATCTAAGGCTCTGCCTGATTTCTCACATCCACCTCTGCATTCTCATCTTGTCCCTGTTATCCCTTTCTCATTAATTCTAGTCCCAGGGACCTCTTTCTTATTTCTCCTCAGGCCTTTGGACATGTTTTCTCTGTCTGAAGATTCCTCCAGCCCTTGACACTTGGCTAATGCTTACCCTTTACATTTCAGCTTAAATATCTCCTCCCTACAAGGCTTCCCTTGGATACCCCAGATGAGATCAGGTCATGCTATTACAGCTTTTCACAGCTTATGTACTTTCCTTTCATTTCAACTCTAAATTTGTTTATCACTACACTGGACTGAATGTTCCACCAGAGCACAGATTCTGTTTTTTGTTTGTTTGTTTGTTTCCTGCTCTATTCCCAGCTCCAACTGTCTGATCCATAGCAGAACACTCAGTAAATATTTATAGGACTAATGGGTAACAAAAGTCTGGGAGTAAAATGGAAGACTCAGTGTCAGTTTAATAAATACGTGCAATACCTCCTGTTTGTCACTTCACTAAATTTCTCAACTTCAGTGACTTGCCACAGGAGTAGATATGACAGTGACTTCAGCCCACTTGACATTTTTTACCCCACTACATTGAAAACTCTGAAACTCCTCCTCTCACTCCCCACACTCATACAAAAGTGGCTCTGCCCCATTCCTTTTTCTAACTCAGATTTGCATGTTTGATGCCCCAGTCTGAATGTCAGAGAAAGGGAAATACAGGGGAGATGAGTTCATGGTACATAAGGCAGCTCTGGCGCTCTCACACCCAGCACAATTGTTAGGCAATAGAATGCCTTTAAATGAAGCTCTAGAATAAAAGTATTTTTACAATAATATATATCTGGGATAATGAATATTGAAGAGTTTATTCATGCTTTAATACAGACATGAACAAAGAAAGCAGCTACTAATTCATTCTTTAATTCATTGTTTTCTGAAAGGAAGCATTGCTTTCTTTCCCCTTAATGTCCTGCTTTTCTCTTTAGTAATTTACTAGAAAATTAGACTGTAATATTTAAAGGAGTTAATGGAGGGTAGGAGTAGAAGGGAAATAAGACCAACAGTTTAATTAGTAGCAGAGTATGGTAAATTAAATTGTGGTCCTGATGTTTGTGTTCTAAATACCGGACTAACCTGCATAACTAAAAATGATTTGGGCTGAATTCAGATAACACCTGGTCTTTACAGACAAATTCTAGGTCACTTGCCTGAGGCTGACTTGTAAATTATCTTAACTCAGAGTGTGGAGTAAAACTGATACTGAATGTTAACACCTCTCCAGATACTTGGTAAAAACTGTTGTTCTTAATTCAGTCCACTGGAATGTAAAAGAAAACTTCTGATCTATAATTTAAAAAAAAGAAAAAAGTTTGTAATAAGGAGCACTGGAGCCCATTTTCAAGCATTTTAAACCAAGAAATGTGTAACAACTGATCTAGGGATAAGTTAACCTGGTTTTCTCTAATAGCTATCAAATTTTAAAATCCCTTCCACAAAGATATTCACTGTAATGTAATAAACAAAGTAGGGTAAAAGTTAAATAATGTTATACTCATATAACATGAAATTATGCAGCTATTTAAATTGTTTACAGTTTAATGTAAGAAAAACGTACTTTTTTAAGGTAAGAAAATGCCTATGTTGTGGTATTAAATGAAAAAGATAGAATGAAGAGTTCAACTATATAAAACCATGCACTGAATATGAAGGAACATAATAAACAGATCATTTTCGTGATGGGATTGTGAGCAATTCTAATTTACTTTATAAATATCTATATTTCCCATATTTTCTATAATGAATATGCATTACTTTCTCATCAGAGAATTACATCATCTTCAAAACCAATATTATTTGATCTTTATTATCTTCCTTTCATATAAAGTTGCCTAGACCTCCAATTCATGCCAATCAGTCATTTCCTGAAGAACCAAAATTTTGGGTGTCACTTAGGTGTGTTTGTGTTTTTAATTTTTAACACTATGACATGGGATGTTGGCAGGGATCTGTGTTTATAGTTCTTAAGTATATGTTCAATTATTCATCTGCAGTTAATTGCAGCCATGTGCTGTGGTGGGAAGAACATGGATTTTGGAATCAAACAGACTCGATTAGAATTTTGGCTCAGCTGCTTATAGCTTAACCTCTTTGAGCCTCCATAAGCTTATGGAAGTAAGCTTAATAGGTGGCAGCTCGTATTTTCCAAGTGTCTATTGTGAGTAAGGGACAGTGCTAGTAAGGATGTCATAGAATAAAGAATAAATAACATGAGGTTTCAGACCCACAGAATGGTGGCATATTAAGAGGGCTTAGAGATTCCCACGTTCCCTCTCTTCAGATATAGTAGTCAAGAAAATAAGTCATCTAAAGCAAATAAATAAGTTATCACAAAGGCAAAGGAAGACGTATTCTCTATAAATTGGGATGAAGGCAACAAAACTTAATATGAGAAATCCTAAAAGCCAAGAACTCTACCAATAACATACATATCCTGTTCATTTTATTTTTACTAGGCCCTAAAACTCAATGAATGTAATTTCCCTTATTGTACCTGCCAATTAACCTTTAAGGGATTAATGTTCACTAATGATCACTTCATAGGAATCTACAAAGCCCTGGGGAGGCGAATTTATGGGGTCTACCTCCCCTCTCCCACAACAGACATATTCTGGAATTCCCTGACTGCAGCCCACTTTAGTGGCTGTATGGACCTCTTTCCCAAGTTCAAGTTCCTAAGGGTTGATGGTGCAGGCTTTATGCACAGCCAGAGGCTCAAAGAATAGGTCAAAGAACAGCTATTCTCGGGAGGATGTGGATGAAGCTTGGATATGCAACCCTGAGAGTCATAGGCATGCTCCCAGGGCCCTCACAGTGCAGGGAGGAGCTGGAACTAGGAAGGGAACTGGGGGGAGGGACTGTGAGCTGGGGTCTGAGGCCTGCTCTCCCTGTGCTGAAATTTCCAGTGCACGACTCTAACAATTCTAAGTTCTAACCAGGTTTTTCAGTCTCAGCTTCCTCTAGGAAACTAAAGTGCAATGTACAGAGGTGGGTGGGAAGGGGATGTGGGAGGGTGGAGGGATATCTTGTGAGCAAAGGTTGCCTGGCTTGGACTGGGCAGTGTGAAGAGAAACCTCACTCGGGAGATGGAAGATGGTATGTAAGTCTCCATTTTACTGTGGCCACACCCGCTGCATAGAAACTGAATGAATAGAAAGTAGCTCTAATATATATATAATACATTTCTGATTTTGGCATCTGTTAAGCCAATTTGCAATGACACGATGCTTGCACAAAGCTTACCACATTATTGGACCTTTCTAAATAATGACATAATTTATAACTGTTCATTCTTGAAAATAACTGGGATTACCATTGAACTAGAAACCAGGAGATAATTTGCGTGTCTTTCCCTCCTTCCCCCAAACCATTTCGTTTTTGGTAAAGATCCCAAGGAGCTATTTGATAAAATCAATATCAAATACAGTTTTAGAATATTAGAATAATAACATTCCTTCTGGGAAGCTATTAGAAATAAATAATAACAAATGCCTTCTCAGCACTTAAAGTTGTGATCAGCTCTTTGCTATAGGAATGTGATGAAGATTACATCTTCTCAGAGTTACAGATTTAATCAAAACAAAGGATTGATTTCCTGGCCATGATAATAGTATTCTGAATGTCTCAGACTGTCAACGAAAGTCAAATAAAAGATCAAAATTTGATTTTGAAACTGAAAATTCCCAAAGATCTTCTATTATACTTATTTTATGGAGAAAGATGCTAAGGTTAAGAAGGCTGTGGAACCTTCTCAAGGTCTCAGAGCTAGTTAGTGGCAGAGGTGCTCAGGTATCTCTCTGACCTTCACTAGAGCAGTTCATCTTGTTAACTTTCAGTGTGAACTAGAAGTTTGGGTCTACACCTACAAATAATGTCAGAAATTGCTCCCTATACACAAAGTAGGGACTAGAATTAAATCAAAATATTTAGAGCCTCATGGAATCAATCTTAAGGGGTAAGAATCACCACATCTATGTTTCAATAATCCTATTGTTCCTTTGTGAAAAATCAATATGTTCTTTTCTTCCTTAAGTATATTTGGATAACTGGACTTGAAAAACTCTGAATTAATTCTCCTAAATTTTAATGCACTTCACTGATTTGCTTTTGGCTTTTGAAAATATAAACTTTACTTATCAGATCATTTTTGTAAATTATTGATACTTTAGCAGCTAGCACACAAGGTCAAATATCTGCTAGTTTATCTAGGAAATAGGAGCATTGTATGATATTTGCCTACTTTAAAGATTATTTAGACCATGTAGGCATGGAGCCCAAACCAAAGGTATTCTCTACTTGGTGAACAGATTCAAGAACTTTCCTAAATGATGGAACTACAGATGAATTAAATCTATAACTTGACAGCAATATGAAGAAGTCATGAGCTTTCTGAAACTAGAAAAAAAATTCTCAGATTTGTAAATAAGAATGAATATTTTACGCAAGAAAAGAATGACTGGATATTTTTATAGCAGATTTATTGAGATATAATTTATGTACTTTAAAATTTGCCCTTTCAAAGTGTACAATTTAGTGATTTTTAGTATATTCACAGACTTGTGCAATTATTAGCTCTAATTTTAGAACATTTTCACTGTGTCCAAAAGAAATTCCATACTCATTACTAGCCCCTTTCAACCATAAATTTACTTTTTTATCTCTATGGATTTCCCTATTCTGGAATGTCATAGAAATAAAATTGTACAATATGTAGCCTTTTGTATCTGGCTTCTTTCACTTAGAATATTGTTTCTAGGTTTATCGATGATGTAGCATGCATAAGAACTTCATGCCTTTTCATGGCAGAATAATATTCCATTGTATGAATATATCACAATTTAACCATTCATCTGTTGATGGACATTTGGATTGGTTCTACTTTATGGCTATTGTAAATAATGTTACTATGACATTCATGTACAAGTTTTTTGTATGAACACATGTTTTCAATTCTCTTTGGGTATATACTTAGGAGCAGAATTGTTATTCTTGCAATAACTCTTTTAACTTTTGAGAAACTGCCAGACTGTTTTCCAAAGTGGCTGTACCATTTTACCTTCTCACCAGCAGTGCATGGCAGGTGATGATTTCTCCACATCCTGGATAACATTTGTTATTATCTATCTTTTTGATTATAGCCATCCTACTGGGTGTGAAGTAGTATCATTTTGTAGTTTTGATTTGCAGTTCCCTAATAAATAATATTGAACATCTTTTTATGTGCTACTGGCCATCTCTATAACTTCTTTAATGAAATATTTATTCAAATATGTGGTAGGCTGAATAATGTCCTTCTAAAAAGTCCAAGTCCTCATCTCTGACCTGTGAATATGTTATATTATAAGCCAAAGAGACTTTACAGATGTGGTTAAATTAAGAATTTTGAGATAGGGAGATTATCCTAAATTATGTGGATGAGGTAAATATAAACACAGGAATTTAAAGAAGGAGGCAGTCGAGTTATAGTCAGAGGAGAGATTTGACAGAAGCAAAGGTTGAACTTATGCTCTTTGAAGATGGAGAAGAGGGTTATGAGTCAAGGAATTCAGGTGGTCTCAAGAAGCTGGGAAAAGGCAAGGAAATTGATTGTCCCATAGATTCTCTGGAGCTGCCCTATGAACATCTTGATTTTATTTCAATGAGTCTGATTTTGGATTCCTGACCTCCAGAACTACAAGATAATAAATTTGTGTTATTTTAAGCCCCCAAGTTTTTTACAATGTGCTACAGTATCAGTAGGAAATGACTGCAAGTCCTTTGCCAATTTTTAAATTAGGTTGTCTTTTTATTGTTGAGCTGTAAAAGTTCTTTACATATTCTGAATACAAGTCCCTTATCAGATATATTATTGCAAATATTTTCTCCCATTCTGTGGGTTGTTTTCTAACTTCCTTAATGGTGGCCTTTGAAGCAGAAAAGCTTTTAATTTTGATGAAGTCTAATTTATCTGCTTTTGTTTTTGTTGCTTTTTTTTTTTTTTTTTTTTTTTTTGCTGTACGCAGGCCTCTCATTGTTGTGGCCTCTCCCGTTGCAGAGCACAGGCTCCGGACACGCAGGCTCAGCGGCCATGGCTCACGGGCCTAGCCGCTCCGCAGCACGTGGGATCTTCCCGGACCGGGGCACGAACCCATGTCCCCTGCATCGGCAGGCGGACTCTCAACCACTGTGCCACCAGGGAAGCCCCCTGTTGTTGCTTTTAATGCTATAAGAAGGCACTGCTTAATCCAAGGCCACGAAGAATTACACGTATATTTTCTTCTAAGAGTTTATAAGTTTAGCTCTTACATTTAGGTCTATGATTCATATTTAGTTAATTTTTGTGTATGGTATGAGTTATAGCCCAACTTAATTCTTTTGAGTGTGGATATTCAGGAGTCTTGGCACAATTTGTTTAAAAAGAGGGGGGATGTTTGCTAAAAAGCTATTTCATTTAACCCATAGAGAGATTTATTTTATTAGATTATGTAACAGTTGACGAAAATCAGAAAACTGTTGGATATGCCTTTCTAGCTGTGAAAGACTGCACTTGTATACTTGGCATACTACCAGATATGTAGCTGAAATTATTCTTCTTGTTTAGAAATTTTCCTGTGTAGTTCTAAGTTGTTGAGGACTTGTTATTACCAGTCACTATGGAATTACTTGCTAATTGACTTTTTTCTTGTCTAAACAGGTTGTCAGCATATTTAGGGCTGATAATTTTTTTTTCTTTTTTTTGGGGGGGCTGATAATATTGATAGAGGAAATCAAAGGACAGAGGACTGTTCTATCTTACCCCTTTTGGTTCTGTGGGCAGAGATGGAAAGAAATAATCTATGAGTCCACTGAGATCCCAATCATACTTTTTTTCTAAGGAGAGTGCTGGTGTAATTTGCACTGGATAATGAAATCTCCCTTCTCATGAAAATCTTGTTCAGGGAAATGGTTGGGCTTTTGTGCTGCTTTTGCCTCAAAACCATAATGAAAGAAAAGTTCACACGGCTTTGAAGACATTGAGAGTCTTTGTCTTTGAATGAAAAATTTAGCATTATTGTAGTCATTTGGTGCAAGAGTCACACATTTGGTGGAAGTTGACACGTTGGACTTGGTAACTCAAGGTTTTTGTTTCCCACCATCCAAACTAATGCAAGTTCAATGTGGAGAGGTATTCTATGGAGTTAGCAATCTCTTATGCTGTTTCACTTACTGGAAATCTTTTATTTCCTTAAACAGTCTGAAAGTGAGTCTTGGGAGTAAGTTTCAGACTGTGATGCTTGAAAGTTGCTCCCTTTCCACTGCTTAGTGCTTCTCATTGGCACAGAAAAAATTTTAACTTAGGTTTGCCTTTTCCATTTCTAAGTTATATGATATCTTCGTCTTCTGGTGATCACTGGTGTTTCTTCTTCTTCTTCTTCCTTTTCCTTTTTCTCCCTTTGTTCTTCCCCTTTGCCTCTCTTTTCCTCATGTTATTATTTAAAAATTACTAGTGAGTTAATGGGTATAAATTAATGAAAAATCAAAAGGATGAATTGCCATGTGACAGCCAAAGGATGATGTTGTAATTTATACACAGAGGTTGTGTTCTTGAAACATTGGTCCTTTACCTCTCGACTTCAGTCAGTATAGTCAAGCCTCAGTATGAACAATAGCTTTCTTATTTGAAATCAACATATATGGCTTTTATAAGGACGAAGCCCACCTTACTTATAAACAGTCATAGAAGGAACAAATGAACTTAAAGAAAACTTATTTTTTGTGTTTTTTTCCCACCTTGTCTGGGAGTAGAAATGATTGTGCTGAGGGCTAAGAGATTAAATTGTGTCACTTGTCAGGAAATTGGCAAGTAGCCATCTCTTCTGCCTGCCACTACATGCTGCTTTTGTGCTGTGGATGGGTTTAATAAATGCATTGTTGTGTAAAATGTCATTGCTGCTTTGCCAAGCGGAGGCTGTCATGGGATAGCTCTTCCCCAGGATGACAGATCAGTATTGGTCCTCAGCAATCCTGAAACTTGAAGCCACAAAGAGGGCATTTTTATGGTTCAGATACAAAAGTTGAAATAAAAACCATTCTTCATATCATGGACATATATCTATTTTGCTCTGGAAGAAAACCTGATGTTCTTTCAAAAATGTTCTAACTTTAAAGATAGGTAATGTTATCAAATTTTAATGACAACTTCTAGAAGAAATAATACAAACGACCTGTTACATTTTTCTAAAAGTTCAATCTTTCTGTTAATCAAATAAATGCAAAGCAAAGCAAGGAAATATACCATTGTTTGCCTTGGTAAACAGCCTAAAATCATATACATTCAAGCACATGAAATGCTGATGACATATTGTAAAATAGTCCCTCCCTAACATCAGTGGTAGAAGTAAAATTTGGTACAGTCCTTCTGGAAGGAAATTTAGCAATATGTATCAAAATTCTTTAGAATGTTCATACCTTTTGGTGCAGAAATTCTACTGCTAGAAATATATCCTAAGGAATTTATAAGAAACAGAGTCAGCAATGTCTTCTAAAAGACTGCCAGTTATTTAAAATGTGGAGAAACTGAAAACATCCTAAACTCCTAACAATGTAAACAGTAAATGTATTATTAAACAGCAATTAAAATATGTATAAGGCTTTTTAAAAAATGATTTGGGGAAAGGTTTATGAAATAAAGTTATACGAAATTAAACAAATGATAAATATTATATACAGTATGATCTAAACTAAATAAAAATAAGTAAAATAGCAAAAAAATTACCAGAAATAAGTGTACAAAAATTTTAATACTTATTGACTCTATTTAGTGTAAACATGAACGTGTTGTGTTTTGTTTAGTTTTTATCTACTTTTCTGAATTTTATACATATTCTGCAAAGGACAATTATCATATCTATAAAAATATATACACAAGAAAAAGAGGTTGCACAGGAAAAGGATCACTATCCAAAGGAATTCATTTAAACCCTCATTTGCCTTGCCTTTTATTTTTTTGCGGTACGTGAGCCTCTCACTGTTGTGGCCTCTCCCGTTGCGGAGCACAGGCTCCGGACGCACAGGCTCAGCGGCCATGGCTCACGGGCCCAGCCGCGTGTGGGATCTTCCCGGACCAGGGCATGAACCCGTGTCGCCTGCATCGGCAGGCGGACCCTCAACCACTGCACCACAAGGGAAGCCCTTGCCTTGCCTTTTAACTTAGCCTTTATCTCACATTTTCCTTATAGCTTCTGGCTCTCACCCTCCCTCCAGCCCAGACTAATTTTCCCAGCCGTCAGATGTAACAGTGTATTTCAGCTAATCTCTGTATCTGCTGTCCCTCACCTTGGGGGACTGGTTTCTTCCCTATTTCTGACCTTGATCCACCCCTTGTTTCTGATTGCTTTTCACATCTTGCCTCCAGGTGTGTGAAGGGCCTGAGCCCAGCCATGAGGCCTGATCAGTGTTTCTGAAGATCAGAGTGTGGTAGTGCTGGCAGAGACAAGCCAGTCTGCACCTCAGCCTAAGTGAATATTAGGGTCCAAAATGTCATAGAGTCCATATTAGCTTTTTATTGCTCCCTGACAAGTTACCACAGCAGTTGCAGTTTAAAGCAACGCATTACAGCTTCCTGATATATATGCTCCTACTTACAATTTACCAGTAAGGGAACTGGAGCACAGAGAGCTTAAAAAGAGGTCCAAGGTCACTTAGCTAGAAAGGAGAACTTGAAACCCAGGTCCTCTACTCCAAATAGTATGTTCTTTCTCCTATGTCTCTCTTCTGGGGCAACCACTGGGACTTGAGTTCAGTTTGGAGTCTGATCTAATTAAGGAGAAAGTGACCTCTCACCTTATCTGTGTCTTAAACCTACACACTTGCTTTATATTGGGTGTGATGGAGCACATACAGGAAGACTTTTCATAATGAACTCAGAACTCCTCTAATAATGTAGATATTAATGTTTTGTTGCTCCTTACCAAATTACCACAAATTTAGCGGCTTAAAACAAGACCTAGGGACTTCCCTGGTGGCACAGTGGTTGAGAGTCCGCCTGCCAATGCAGGGATCACGGGTTTGAGCCCTGGTCTGGGAGGATCCCACATGCCGCGGAGCAACTAAGCCCGTGCACCACAACTACCGAGCCTGCGCTCTGGAGCCTGCGAGCCACAACTACTGAAGCCCATGCACTGCAACGAAGAGTGGCCCCCGCTCACCGCAACTAGAGAGAGCTCGTGTGCAGCAATGAAGACCCAATGCAGCCAAAAATAAATAATAAATAAAATAAATAAATTTTTAAAAACCCTAAAAAACAAAAAACAAGACCTATTTATTAGCTCACTGTCTGTATAAGTCAGAAGTCTGACACAGTGTGGCTGGAATCTCTGCTCAGGTTCTCACAAGGCTGAAATCCAAGTGTCAACCAACTACATTCTCATCTGGAGCTGTGGGTCTTCTTCCCAGCTTAAAAGGTTGTGGTAAGACACAGGTCCTTGCAGTTGTGAGATGGAGGTCCCTGCTTCCCTGTTAGCTATCAGCCGGAGGCCTCTGTGTGCTCCTAGAGGCCAACCTTGTACTTTCTCACACGGCCTCCGCCATCTTCAAACCAGGAACAGTGCCGAGTACTTCACAGATTTTGAATCTCTTTGACTTCCTCTTCTGCCACCAGCCAGAGAAAGCTCTCTACTTTTAGGGCTCATGTGATTAGATCAGGCTCACCTGAATATTCTCCCTATCTTAGGTCAACTATGTCATGCACTGTAACAAAATCACAGGAGTGATAGCTCATCAAAGTCACAGGTTCTATGGATTAGGGTGTGGAATCATGAGGTGTGGCATTTTTAGAATACTGCTTACCACAGTGTGTTTTTTAAATGTAATTCTTTTTCCCCCTGCAGTATAACTTAGAACATAAATACATGGACATTAGATGCAGACTGCCTATGTTCAAAGTCTGGCTCTAACATTTACTAGCCGTACAATCTTGCTAAGTTACTTAACCTCTTATCTCAGTTCCTTGATTTTCTTACCTGAAAAGAGGGAGTAATAAAAGTTTAGGTCTCGTCAAGTTGTTATACACTTTAAATGAGTTAATGTGTCAGAAAAGTACTTGGCACACTGAAGTACTATGTTGTCCTTGCTATTATTATTATTGACCTGATTATTATATATCCACTGAAAAGTCCAGATTACTACTCTCCTTGGAGCAGACCCAACACCTCACTTTTCTGGGCCTCAGCTTCTCTTTCAATTTTAATATTATTTAACTGTCAAAAATATAATTTATAAAGTGAAGGATACATCAGAAAAATTTTTACAAGTTCCTAACTCACAGCACCAAAGGATTTGTCAAGTTAAAAAAAAACAAAACAAAACTATGTTTAGTTTGTGGGCTTAGTTTTTAAGTAAGGGAAACATAGCAGATTCAGTTGACTGTATTATAAACTTGAGAATAGAAACACAGAACCTTTTTTAGTACCATACCTGTTTCTAAATGGGTTTTAATTTCATGCTATGATCAAGAGAATAGGGCATGCGAAAAGATAGGAACAGGAAGCTTAGGGAAGGCCATAGAGGATGAACAGGAACTGAAAGAAAGGTGGAAGGGATGAGAGGAGGGAAAAAGAAGAAGGAATGGAAGCAATAGAAGAGGAAAGACCACTGGGAGGTAGAGAGGGCTGGTAAGGAAAAGGGGGAAACATTACTAAAATTTACTGAGCATGTACTATATGCTTGGCATAGCTAGGGATTTAGGTTATCTCACTGAATCCTCAGAACAGGTATAATTGTCATCACTTTATAGATAAGAAAACAGCAACCAAAAGAGTTTAATCTTTCCAAAATCAACTATGTTAGTATACAGGCATCAGAACCTACATCTTTCCAGAGTTCATTGTTATTTGCTGATTCCATGTTCAAAAGGACTAATGGTGAGATAGAAAGTACTCCTCACACATTGTTAGTCCAGCTTCAAAGAGTGTTCCTGTTACACTGAGAAAAGACTTAGCTGGGCTTAGGTGTTACTGCCACTTAACACTACCTTAGATCATTAATTACTTGAGTCAAGACATTTGGAGTCTAAGGGTCCGAAAGGATACATGCACCCCAATGTTCATTGCAGCACTGTTTACAATAGCCAAGACATGGAAGCAACATAAATGTCCATCGACAGAGGAATGGATAAAGAAGATGTGGCACATATATACAATGGAATATTACTCAGACACTAAAAAGAATGAAATAATGCTTGCAGCAACATGGACGGACTTAGAGATTGTCATACTGAGTGAAGCAAGTCAGACAGAGAAAGAGAAATATCGTATGGTATTGTATGGTATCGCTTATATGTGGAATCGAAAAAGAAATGATACAAATGAACTTATTTACGAAACAGAAACAGACTCACAGAGAACGAACTTATGGTTACCAGGTGGGAAGGGTCAGGGGAACGGATATTTAGGGAGTTTGGGATTGACAGGTACACACTGCTATGTTTAAAATGGATAACCAACAAGGACCTACTGTATGGCATGGGGAACTCTGCTCAATATTTTGTAACAACCTAAATGGGAAAGAATTTGAAAAAGAATAGATACATGTATATGTATAACTGAATCACTTTGAGGTCCACCTGAAACTATCACAGCATTGCTAATCAACTATACTCCAATATAAAATAAAAAGTAAAAAAAAAGACATTTGGAGTCTAGTTAAAACAGACCCCCCAAATGATTTATGCCTCAGGATAAATCACTCATCTGAGCCTCAGCTTTCCCATCTGTAAAAAGTAGGCTTTGAACCAGATAAATTGCTAAATTCTGAAATCTATCTTAATGTCACGCTGCCAGATTTTCAACTGAGTGTTATTCTTGAACTCTTAGATGTCCCCAAACCATTCAAGTTCATGGCAGGAAGGAGTAAGGTGGGAAACAGTCTCAGTGGTAGTAGCAAGGATCTATCACAAAGAACTGGAGACCCACACCAGAGCTGTCTTCACATAGGCACAAGGCTGTGATGTGGATTAGGGAGTTGGTATAGGGTTGCTCCTGTTAGGACCATTGTTCAGAGCTTTTCAGGTCATTCACTGCACAACCTCACCAGGCAAAATTCACATACACAGTCATAGGTCACAGCCCTGGCTCCAGGAAGCCAGAACGAAGACTAGTGGGTAGAGTTCATAATAAAAACAACTGTGGCTCAGTAGAAAAATAGCAAATTTTGTAATTGTTCAGAGTTGTGCATTACCATTGTGAAAAACTTTATCTTTGGGAATTTTTAGGCCAGGACCACATGAGGTAGGGGATTCTCCTATTGAATTAGAATTTGGAGAGTACTTAAGCAATATACAGGACTTGATTTTGGAATGTATTCAGAGTTAGATGGGTGATCTTCTTAAAATATTTAATTCTTAATTTCCTGAGTCCATATTATTATGGTCATAATAACTGTACCTGCCTCATATGGCTGTGGTAAGTGTATAGAAGATTGTGTGTCTGTGTGTGTCTGTGTGTACCTACATCTCTATTTATATTATCAACCTGTCAATCAATCTATGTATCCATCCATCCAACCATCCACCCACCTACCAACCTATCTATCTACCTACCTATCTATCTTAGCCCAATGCTCCACACATGGTGAAAGCTCAATAAATGTTAGCTGTCATTATGATTATTCTCTTTACAACTATTGAATGACAATCCCAACACAGCAGAACTCCCTTTTATCTCCGTAGGCATGAGAAAAGAGTGGTGGTACTCTAAGAGATGCCATTTTTCATTCTTAATTGTAGAATAAGCACATAACATGAAGTTTATTTTATCTGAAGCTTAGGGACAAAGTTTGGCTGAGGCGAAAGTTCCCCTACTTCTAGGTAAAGAGTGGTATGAAATGATTGTGGCCCACTTTTCTGAAGTTTCCTTTAACAACTTTATTTCTAAACTTTTAAAATGGAGCTTCTCCAGGGTCCAGTATTAGCAATCACTATCCCCACCATGAGTCCTAGAATTACACAGCATCTAGTTCTAATCTCTCACTCTGCAGCATGGACATTCCCTCACCCAGAGATTAATTTAGTCAATTCAGCCTGAAAATTCTATTCAAAAAGCACATGTTTCCTGTAGGAGCATCACTCATTAGGGGAGGCCGATGTACCTGAAAAAAAAGCGTGATTTTCCTCCACAAGCTGCAAAGATGCAGCTGTCAAAAGTAATCACTGCATCAGAACAGTTGGATAGGGAAAAAGTGTCCTTGGCTGCTTTATAAAAAACCAGTAAGCTAGCTTCTTTACACTTAAAAAAGCAGACTAAGGAAGGGCTACAAAGCTTACATTTCTGCCACTTAGGTCACAGTTTTCAGTGTGGCTCCATGCAAGCTAAAACTATTCTTACCTACAGACCTTGGCCTGTGCTACCCTCTCTCCCCACTCATTAATTTACCCTCCTTTTTCTTCTCATTTTATTCACTCACTCATTCATTCATTCAAAAACTCTCTCATTCATTCAGCAAGAATTTATGGATTCACATCTATAACTGCTTGGCCTGAGGAGATTTACAATCTAGTAGAGATGCTAAAATAACATTGGGACATGCTTTTCTCCCCAAGGAAATCTCTCCTAATTGTTCAATCTACAATTCCTTTAGCTAGTGTTTTATTTATTTATTTATTTGTTTATTTTTAGCTGTGTTGGGTCTTTGTTGCTGCGCGCGGGCTTTCTCTAGTTGCGGCGAGCGGGGGCTACTCTTCATTGCGGTGCACGGATTTCTCATTGCGGTGGCTTCTCTTGTTTGGAGCACGGACTCTAGGTGCGTGGGCTTCAGTAGTTGTGGCCCGTGGGCTCAGTAGTTGTGGCTCGCGGGCTCTAGAGCACAGGCTCAGTAGTTGTGGCTCACGGGCTTAGTTGCTCCGCGGCATGTGGGATCTTTCCGGTCGAGGGCTCAAACTTGCGTCCCCTGCGTTGGCAGGCGGATTCTTAATCACTGTGCCACCAGGGAAGTCCCTAGCTAATGTTTTGATCTCTGATAGAATTTTATATTAGTTACCAAGAACCCCATGTGGGTGACTCTTTTATTGTGCCAAATAATCTTTAGTTCTTTAAAGAGAGGGTCCCTGGCTCAAGCCACCACTATTCTATCCTGAGCAAATCTGGCTCCACTCCATCTACAGAACCTCACCTGGTGTTTATCATCCAAGACACACGATTTCCTTCTTTCCTGGGACCACTTGCTTCTTCTCCCTCTGTGTTCTCATTCAGGTTTGTGGGGTTAATAAATTATTTTTTTAAGACTCAGACTGGAATCTTCTTACAGAATAGCTTTTCGGACACTTTCCATCCAAACTCCTACAGAAAGCCCTTATAAATGGTTGCCAAATCCATGAACACACACAAGATGCGTAACATGGAATTTCTTTGCTAACACTACAATAGTAACAATATATTGTTCTCTACACATTTTATTATTTGCTCATCAGCTCATAGTATTCTTCTTTCCAATCAGACTGAAGGCCTCATGGAACAAAAGATACATCTGTATCCCTTCCTCATACTGCCTGGCTCAACGTTGAATGTGGTAGCCATCAACAAACACAAATTAAATACTAGCTGAAATTCAATAAGTAATAAGAAATCTGGAAAGTCATTACAGAAAGCTTGCTTTGACAGTCTTCTCTTTCAAGTACAGAACTTTTGGAGAATTATTACTCTCCAAAGGCACAAGTACATCTCATTGATGTGGCAGATTTACTTTCCAAATAATTCTAACATTTCAGATCTTTACCTGAGTCTGCCATCCTCTGCTGCAGCACCTCCAGGTATAATCTTCGTAATAAATATGCCAGGGTCATCTCCAATGTGGGGATTATCTGTCCCTCCAGCAATACTGAATCCCAGGCCAGAATTCCCCTGTAGAAACAATAAGCAGACATTAAATGATGTGGCTGTCACCTAAACCTAGTTCTCCTTGTACTCTGCGTTATCATCTTACTACTCAAGTGGAAATCAGGTGATAACAGCCTTGTATGCAAAGCTATAAAGTGCACTGTCAGCAGACAAAGGAAGGTCAGGAACAACACTCAGGTTTGTCCCTGCATTGCAAGAATTCAAGGGCCTTATATTTTTGCTTCTAAGAAATGCTTCCTTTATTAGCAATTAAAATGATCATTATGAAGTAGGAAATAAAAGCTTACAAACTGTGTAATATGAGAAAATGTAAAAAATCATTAGTGTCCATTGTAAAATTATACACACATACGAAAAAGAATGGAAGGAAATGAGTCACATGAAAAACATTTGATTTGATAGAGTAGTGAAATTTAGGTGTTTTCATTCTGCTATTTCTGGTATTGTTGCTCTAATACTATTTATCCAGCAAAGAAACGTGTTTTCCTATTAATAAGGAACTTTGACTTCAGAGGGCAGGGACCTCTTCTAGAGTCATAGCAAATGTGAGACACTTTTCAGTAATAAACAGGTTTTAATTTGCTGTAGATACAGACAAGGAATGCATTATTGTTGTAGCATGTAAATTTGAATAGTTTATACTCTAATATAGCTTTCATACTTACTCCTGTAGACTATAGTAATTGACATCCAATGTACATATAGCCCTCTAAAATTTGTATGTAATACATAATTAAACATCTCTCCCAAATTCACAAACCGTCTTACTTATTTTTTATTTTTATATGCTTTTTAAATCTCCATCTCCATGGCTACATTATGTTTCCATACTATATTCTATTTTTTTTCTAATTCACATTATATTTTAAGCCATTTCCACACAGCTAGATAGTCTTTATAATTATCCATTTAAATGACTAAATAATATTTCACTGAGGTCATTTATTTAACCAGTCCCTTGTCACTGGATATTTAATTTCTCTATATACTCTTACAACAAATATAGCTTACTAAATTTATGATCACTTGATTAAATTTTGCTCTTGGGTAAAAAGAGATGAGGAATAAGAATTTAGTAGTTAGTCCAGAAAAATTAATTAGGGCACTCAGTCAGAAAAGTTCAATGTTAAGATAAGATCAAGTATAACTTGACAGTTATACTACCACTGCAAATGTCAAGGTAATGCTTAGCAATTTTTATTGACTGAATTAATAAAACTGAATTTCAGAGGGTTGTTTTCACAATTATACATTGAAAGATTGAAGTTAATAATTCAACCACAGCCACTAAAATCTCGTCTTTGTACTTCTGACTTCTCTCTAATTCTGTTTTCTTTGAAAAATTCCAGTGTTCTCTGAACAGAGGTATTACTTAGCAGTAGTCAAATAATGAATTTATTTAATATTTATTAAACACCAGCTTTGTGCCTGACACTGGACTAAGCCCTGGAGCTACAGCAGTGAATCTTTCAGTTTATGAGTCATACGAAAGGCAAGTTCAGAGTGTAAGAGTGGCTAACAGGACAGCCACACATAGGGACTTTTCCTGAAGGTGAAGAGCACTTAGTTACTTCTAAGTGGGTCAGGGTAGGAGTTGGAGAGGAGGATAGAATGTTCCAGGCAGAGGGAAGAACATATGTAAAATCCCTGAAGTAAGAACGGTATGCCAGGTCCAAGAAACAGACGATGAGGCTAGAATGAAGAAAGCAAGAAGGAAAATTGGATGAGATGAGCCTTGATCATTAGGTTCTTCAGAGCAGAATGTATGTGAATCCATTTTTGGTTTTAATTACCTATTGACACCAGATGACTGCATTGGTGTTATATGAATACCTTCTACACAACTGCCTTGAAGCTAAGGCTTTAGGGATTAAGACCAGGTGATTTCTGCCTTCATGGAATTCAAGGCAGAGCAGAAAAGACAGTGATAGTTTGGTGTTTGGTGATCAGTACATTTTCACTGTATAACCTCAACCACAGTGTCAGGTCTATAGCCACCAAGACAGTATTTAGGTGACTTATGAGGCAGTAGAAACTTATAGAATAAGATCTTGGGTTTTAGAAGGAAACGATGGGAAGGTGAGTATTTTCAATGTAATTTGGGTTAGCTCCAAAAACATCAACTAGAGTATATTGGTCTTACCAGAGCTGACACCTCAGGGATAACAATTTCTTCATTAATAGGGGTAGGGAAGGAGGCAAGCAGAGATTGGGAGATATTTCAATGGTTTCCCCTGATAATATCAAAATTTTTGGAGAGGGCACTGAATACTTTGTCATTTGAGAAAAATATTCATGATCTAGCTCTTAACCTTGTCTCCTTTATTTCTAGCTTCATACTTTAGCCCCCAGGAACACTGAACTGAACTGCTGTCTCTTTCCTGCACAGTACACATGATAGCTCATCTCTTGGCCTTTACTCATGCTGCATTCTCTACAAGAAATCTCCCGCCTCCCCTTTGATGGTTTAGATGGCATCTGCTCCAGGAAATATTAAATGACCACCACAACTCCTCTTCATTGCGTAAGTCACTCCTCTTTTGAGTTTTTGTAAATTTCTCTGCTTAGCTATGTCATATACTGTGTTATTTTGACATTATATATTTATGAGTCTTTCCTTCAAACTGACCTTATAGTAGGCAGGAACTATACAATATTCATCTTTGTTTCTTGGTTCCTTGTGTGGCACATAGTATTGTTCATTAAATATTTGATGAATGAATGAACAGACCAATTTATTGATAATATTCAAGTTATAAAGGGAATACTCAGAAAGGACACAACAAAAGTCCACAATGTGTTAAGGAATATAATACAGAAGTAGAAGCCATTTTGTTCTGTGTGGCTTCAAGAATAAAAATGGAAAACCCAGAAATTCAAATTGTGGCTTAGCTGAAGGATGAATGATGAGATAAGAGCTGTTCAAATTGGGAATAGGCTGCTTTGCAAGGGAGGGAGGATCCTTCACTCAATGGGCAGCTGGCTAGACACTGAACATGAGGGATCCAAACATCTACTGAGAGGTTAAACTGGATGACTTCAAAGGATTCTTCTGGATCTCTGGCTAGATTTGCAGGAAAATGGTTTTGCCAGCAGGAAAAAAGGGAATGCTATAGGAAACTTTAGAGGGGGATGTAGGTCACTGCTGTATTTTTTTAAAACTTATTGTATGAATTCACAGACCTTTGAAGCAACAGCTTTGATGACAACCTAGCAGTATGTAACCATCATTTTTAGAATTGACTCTCATATGGAGAACATGGTGGCTCTGGCATTTACTAACATACATGCCCCTGCCCTCAAATCCACTCTGAGGAAAGGAATGAGTGAAAAAGGAATGAGTGAATCAGAGAATCCACAATGAAAAGAGGTAGGTAGAATTCTCTGGCAGTCCAGTGGTTAGGACTTGGTGCTTTCACTGCCAGGGGCCAAGGTTCAAATCCTGGTTGTGGAACTAAGATCCTGCAAGCCAGGCAGCACGGCCAAAAAAAAAAAAAAAAAAAGGAGGTAGATAGAGAGATAGAGACAGAGTATAACTGGACCTGTGTTTCCAGTCCCAAAGATTCCCAAAAGCTTTTGTATTTCAGTTAAAACCAATCTGCAAGTTGGGCCTACCCAGTCACCAAGGTTCCTTAGAAGAGGCTCATCTGAATTCGGCTAAGGAAATTATTTAAAGTGCTTTCCCTTCTTCCCTTATTATTCTCTCCCAGCCGACCCTTTCAGGCTTTTGCTACCAGCAGAAGCATTCAGTGGAGAGGGAGAGATAAAAAGCAGCAGTGAAATTACTGCCTGCTGTTCTCCATGGCTGAATCTCTCCAGTCTCCTGACAACTATCCCAGAGCCAACCAGCCACAAGGGCAGACCCCAGAACCTCTCTCTCTGAGCACCCATCTTTCCATGTGAACAGGCAGACCCCTGGCTGACACCCTTAGATCCTGAAAATTGTGACTAATTAACTGAGTGTTGGTACCTGACACAGTCAATGGAAACTGCAAGGTGCCATGCTGGTGAGGGCAGCCTCTGTATAGAGTTCCAGGTGGAATGCTGTTTCCTTGCAGTTAGGCAGATTCCATGCCTGAGAATGTGGCTGGCAGGGACCATTCTTTCTCCTTGTTCCCAGTCCTCCACATTGGCTGACTCTCCCCCAGGAGCACAAGCCTATTGTCTAGCCAAGTTGTACTTTCTCTTTCATGTACTACACTCTATCTTCTCTCAGAAAGAAAAAAATAATTAGCAAAAAGAAAAGACAATTTACCATTTAATTGATGGTTGCAAATATAAATACAATATCCTCAGAAACTCCTCTTTCATTAAAAAAATATTCTCTAACAGAAAATTACCCCCAAAATGGGGTTGTAAAAAAGAAGAGGAAAATAAAGTGATATCATAATCATATATATTTATAGAATGTCCTACTGACAAATAATTCCTTTGACTGTCAGAAATTCCTACTTTAAAATACTATTTAATTTGGTAATTCAATTCTAGGAATTTATCCTAAAGAAATAACCAGAGATGTGTACAATGATTTATGTTCAAAGCTTTGTGGCAGTATCATGCTTCTCCTTCTAAAAACAAAACAAAACAGAAAACAACTCATAAGCGGAAACATCCAAACAATGGAGAAATGGTTAAAAATACTGTGGTATGTCTATTTGAATGTGGGAATATTTTGGAGCCATTAAAACTGGAGTGCTATTGAATGACAATAGAAAATGTTCATTATACAAATGTGAGAGGAATAAAAAGTGTACGAAATTTTAATTAAAGTGTGATCACTAAAATATTAAAAATGACTTGTTTTTAGTAAGAACATTATTACTTACTAATTAGTAATAGTAAAACTATAATAATTACTATTATTATAATATTAAGTAATAATTCAAACTACCTAAAAGGGAGACTTTTTTTAAGTTATAAAGTTCTTCTTAGTAAAATACTAAAAATGTCCTCAAGGGAACTAACGTTTATTGCATTTTTCTTTTTATGCTAAACACTGAGCTAGGCTTCTTACAATCCTCTATCTGGTAGACAGTATTTTCCCCTTTTTATATATTAAAAAACAAAACACAAAAACAAATAAAAACAAAAGAAAAACCCTGAGGCTGAGAAGAGTGAAGTAACTTACATAAAGACAGAGAGTAAGTAAATAGAGGAATTCAGATTCAAACAGGATTTTTTAGGTTCCAAACACTAATTTTTTCCCTGTTACATCACACTGCCTCTTCTGGGTTAAACAAATAATTTGATGGTAAGGAAATAATAAAAACAATAGCAATAATAAACCATTAAATTTTGTTTTTGAAAAGAGTCTAAACCACTCCTATCAGTATCAATAAAAATATTCAAAAAATTTGTAATGGAAAAGAATGTATTTGGACCATTCAGACCTGGGTTTGAGTACCAGCTTTGCCCTTGCTGGATGTTTGACATTAGGTACCTTTCTTTTCTTTTTCTTTCTTTTTTTTTTTTTTGCGGTACGCGGGCGTCTCACTGTTGCGGCCTCTCCCATTGCGGAGCACGGGCTCCGGACGTGCAGGCTCAGCGGCCATGGCTCACGGGCCCAGCCGCTCTGTGGCATGTGGGATCTTCCCAGACTGGGGAATGAACCGGTGTCCCCTGCATCGGCAGGCGGACCCTCAACCACTGCACCACCAGGGAAGCCCTAGGTACCTTTCTTAACTTTGAGTCTAGCTTCCTTGTCTGTAAAATGTACGTAATAGTAACTACTTCACAGAATTGTTAGAAAGATTAAAGTAAATGACATATGTACTAGCAGAGCATAGATCCTGGCACATGGGTGATGATCAGTCAATGTTAGTTCACTTCCTTTGGTTTGACACAGCACTGCTAAAAGGGTCCTTAAAAACATGAGGACAATAAAGGCAAATAGAAGTTAGACAATGTATTCTTTCATTCATACCTTCATTTATTCATCCAACAAGTATTTGTTGATGAATTTTAACCTACAATTTTACTATATGTTATTTCGCTTGGTAAAGATAATTTAGTTACACATTCTAAATATGGGAGAAGGGATGGTTAGGTAGGTAGTATTGAGAATTGTTAGGTAAATAAAAGCTAGATAAGGGAAGACTCAAACACTATTTTTTAAACTTTCAACACCTATGGCCTGTTTTGATACATTGAATTTTTGTATATCTTGTTACCAACCCCAAGATTTCAGTGCATTCCCCTCATTTCAGCAGGATCTATATGTTCCTTTTACTCCCTGCCAAGAATGTCAAACAAGCCTATTGTCTGAATATCTGCTCCAGCAAGATATTTATTTTTATTTACTATAATTTATACTACAAAGTAATATATATGTTATTTTCAAGTATATAATTATACCTTAGCCTCCCATCTGTAAATTTCTGACATGCACTGAGATTGAAAATTACTAGTGCACAACTTGACAACTGATCAACAAATACAATAGAATGGTGACCAATATAAGTAGGTAGAATAAAGATATTTTTTAAAAAGTTAAAACAGATAATAACATATTAAAGAATTCTGTAGGCTATATGCCAGGATAAAAACACCACTTGATAGAAAGGTCTATTAGCTGGCAAATAATCTTCTAAATTTTCCTGAATGTAATTTTATTTTAGGCAGTAAATCTAGAATGGCACAGAGAATAAAAACATATTTTTTCATAGTTATTACCTGTTGAAAATCATTCAAAGTCTTTCTCTCATCCACTTTCTACAACATACTGCAATATTAAAAGATGAATGGCCCCAGGCCCCTTATTAGGGTATAAACATATGAATGTAACACAGACATTCCTAACTACTGTTGCTTACGATTAACAAAAAAAGATTTTCCCCCTCAAATTCTCCTTTTTTTTTTCTTCTTAACATGCTAACAATCCATGTATCTTTGGCTAAAGATCTTAGCCCAGGAATAAGAGATGCCTGTTTTCACTCAGTTACAACTTCTATGAGTTGCATTTAGGATGTCCCAAAGTTTGCTTTATTAAACTGTGTTTTTCTGGAAGCTGCTGAGTAGAGGAGCCATCAGGAGATCTGCATTTGGGGATTGGTAACTGTTTAGGGGAAAGCGTTTTAAGGGGATGGTGGAGAGGAAGCAGTTTCAACAAACAGGTGGACAGAGAATGCCAGATTACAGTAGACCAAAAAATTTATGAGAAGGAAATAGGTGACATAGTGAAGGCAGATTCCTGTTTCTGTGAAAGAGTTCTGTTCTTAGGGGGGATACATGGTAGTATCTGATGAGAAGGAGGCAGGGTAGTAGAAAGATTTTAGAGGATGGCAGGGAGGGGACTCAGCATGTCTGTGGTATAGGGGGGAGAAGCCCATGGAAAGGGAGACTGAAGGTACAGGTGAGAAGGAGAGCGCGTGGGAAACAAATCCTGACAAAGGAGGAGTGAGAAGAGGGTCTAGAGTCCAGATTCTCTGAGTCCTACCATAGGTACTGGTTAAATACATGTGCTATAGCCATACCAAGGAATACAATGGTATCATGAGATGAAAAGATCTTTACAGTACATCTTTAGATAAAGAAAATAGAAAATAATATAGGACTTAAACTTTGATCTCGCTTTGTAATATATATGCATAGAAAAAATTTGGAAGTATGTTCACGGACATATTAATATTGCTCATAGATATCAGAATTATAGACCTTTTTTTCTTTTGTCATTTTGAGCAAGTCCATCATTAATTTTTCCTTATAAATTATAAACACACACACATTATATTTGTAGAACTTGTCTAGCAAAAGAACAAAGGAAACTTTACTTTAAGATAGCATAACTCAGCCAAGGCTTGGGAGAGGGATACCTTTTCTTCTTTACCAAGTCCATTTTGTCTCACCCTTTAGATAAAAATTATAGTGTTATTTTAAGGGGGAAGAAGTTATAGGGTCCTTTTAAGATAGAGGAGGAGGAAACCGAAGGCGTTCTTGACTGATGACATGTCTTTGCTCTATATGTTTAGATGTCAGGACATTAGAGGGAAAAGTCTAGAATGAATGTGGAGACTTAAGTAAAGCAGTAAAGGGTTGGAATTGCAGCTGTGAGGCAAGAGAGACATGTTGGGATCGGTGGGGTCTGGTGAGCAGCACTGAGGTGGGACATTGTCAGCGTGATTATGAGATTTTCTCCCACAGAGTTTAGTAATCTTGAACAGCAAAAAGGGAAGGTTTGATTGCCTTAGGGCTGGGGTTTGAAAAGCAAATGTGGTTGACTCTCAAAGGAATGAGTATATAAATCACAAAGGATAGGAAAGGAAGAGAAGCAAGGAGGATGCTCAGAGACTGGATAGATAGACTGAGGTCATAACAAGGTCAAATGATGGATTTACGGGGAACTGGGAACAGAAGAGAGGGTGGCAAGCTGTGGACACGATGGGATTTTAGGGTTCAAGATTACAGAGATGGAGCAAAACTCATTGATAATCATGGGAGTGCATAAATGTCAAATCATGTGAATGTATTAAAGTGATGGGCAGGTCAGAGTTGTAGCCGACACTGAAGTTTCCTTGGAAGAAAGAAAGAGACAAAATAGACAAAAGAAAAAAAAAAGGGCCAAAATTGTTTGGTGAGAGTGAGGAAAGACCCAGGGTAAAGATGAAAAGAGGACTAGGATGTGAGGCAGTGTGGCAGTTGAAAGGGTTCCAAGCAGAGGAACAAGATGTGCCAAAGCCCCCATAACATCTCCTTGAGGGTGTACGTGAAAGTTTTCTGAATACCAGACCTAGGAGTATAGGTTCCTGGAGAAACTAGCTTTTCTTCAGAAGGCATGACATGATAAATGTGGCATTTTACTACAAATTCATTCAAAGACTTTGTATAGGATGAATTAAGAATAGGCTTGATGGATTGAGTCAGAAAGCAAGGAGAGTAATTTGGGATCCAATATAGTGTTTGAGCTGTGAGTTCTTAAGATCTGATTTAGGACATTGTCAATGACATTCCAGCTGCAAAATGTTTAAGTAACATCTATCTTGTACCCCTGCAATAGTATTCAACTGAATGCCACTAGAAGCTAATATATACTTCTCAACAGCTACCTCCATAGTCTCTTAACGTCTTGATCGTTTTTTCAATGTAAACTGTTAACAATGGAGTCCCTCTCTTGCATGCCCATTAAGCCTTCTATTTCCAATGACATCTCTTCTTGCGTTTTCTGAAAACTTCCTGGCATATGAAGGATTAAAGTATATATCTGTTTAGGACAGTTTATATATAGAAAATAAGAAAGAAATGGGGAAGCGTATGAAATACTCAGTTACCACATCAAGGAATCTGATAGCCATCCTTGACTCCTACCTGCCTACCAGTCCCCGCATTTTATTAAACATCATGACTTGTCAATTCTCTCTTTGAAAGATCCTTCAAATCCATCCAGCTCCTCTCAATTTCAATTATCACTGCCCGGCTTAGAACTTCATTAGTTCTCCTCATTGATCCTGTGGCTTCCGGGCCTGTGTCACATCACTCTATCCTTCTCATGGCAGAATGTGATCAAAATAATGGATATCAAACTCAAATGACAAAGAAGGCAGACAAGACATACAGGATGGCAAAATGGACCCAGGAGAGGTAAAACAACACAGCAAGAGTGTGGTTAAATGGCAACTGGTCTTCGTGTTGGGAATACAATAGGGAAGAGGGGGGATCGAGCATATATCTCATCTAAAGGGAAGAGGTACTATTCAGTTCTTATGGATGGTGGGCACTCTAGAATGAGGGCCTAAAGTTGGGAGATTGTTTTTCCCTGCTGAGGGAAGCTAGGAATCAAATTTTCTTAAGTAAAATACCAATTTTTAAATGCTGGAAAATTATTAAATTGAAATATATATAGGTTCTTAGTCAACTATGCTCCCTGTAACTGGCAGTTTGAGAGGCACATTCCATGACTGCCACACAGTGCAACATTGTGAAGACCAAAGAAAATATGCCCCCAAGCCAGAGATATGATCTAAGCATCAGCATTTTGTAACTTGCTCACTATTTGACTAAGTTGTATTTTCTTCTGTGTAGCTTTATATGCCCCTTGGTAGCATGTAAAGAAAAAATGCCTGACCCAGAGTAGATCCTCACTTTCTCCTTCATTTTCTTCTCTCTATATATATTATTTTGTGCTTGGTTCACAACTTTACTATTATACACAGCACATTGATTGTATTGTTTACTTGCTTATCTTCCCTATTCTATTGTGAGCATCAATCCAAAGCATCAAAACTGAGTTATACATTTTCTGTGCCCGAATCATGTAGTACCTATGCATGAAAAGAACTGAACGCATTCTTGCATGAACTAAATTGAAGGGCTTCTTCTGCCTGAAATACTTCTTCTCTTGTTGAATTCCTGTTCAGACACCAAAATTTACCTCAAATGCTATCTGCGATGTTTTCTCCAACTGCTCAGGCATACATGATTGCCCTTTCTTCTGTGATTCCACACAATTTCATTCATAATGTGATTAAGACCACAAAGTTATTTGTATATGTGTCCCTCTTCCTCTAGATTCTTAGCATCTGGAGGACAGGGGATACACTATATTTGCAATCCAATTCCTGGTAAGAGCAAACGTTCAGTAAATGTTTGCTGAGTTAAAATAAACTGAAGATACTATATATAAAATAAATAACCAACAAGGACCTACTGTATAGCACAGGGAACTATACTAAATACCTTGTAATAACCTATAATGGAAGAGAATGTAAAAAAAGAATAAATATGTATATATATATAACTGAATCACTTTGTTGTACACCTGAAACTAACACAACATTGTAAATCAACTGTATTTCAATAAAAATTTTTTAAAACCCTGAAGAATACTCTAAATAATTTGTATGAATGAGCTAATAAGGAAGGGTCAGGTGAAGGGGTTAAAGGGGGGTTACTTGATTTTAATATAAGAGGGCTAAAGGTTAAATCACCTAATTAATTCTATATTTATTTATTTGAGTACCTACTATGTGCTCAACATTGTATTAAATTCTGTGAACAAAAGAAAATAAAAGACGTTGTTCTATTTCTGAAGGAGCTTAAATCTAGTTGGGGAGATGTGCCATATACATGGGAACATGGTGGGGGGTGGCACGACAGTACGTATTTATCTTTGGCTCTTCCTCTCCCTAGGCTTTCTCCTCCATCATTTGCTAAGTTTTGTTCATTCTATCTATTGAGTACCTCTTGTTTTCATCCTCTTATTTCTATTCCCACTTCCTCTATCCTAGGTAATTTCCTCATTTCCTATTGCCCAGGATACTGCAAAATCTCAGTGTCTGGGAATGATCACTTTATACACCATTTCTTTTGATTCACTGTATTTCAAAAGTATAATTTTTCCCAATTTCTCTCATATCAACAATTTAGATCTTCTTCTGTATTCTATTCCAAATCTTTGAAAACCACCAACCTTTGAACAAAACAATCTTTTCTCTCTTTACTGAACCATGAGGATTTTTTTAAAAGGCTGATTCCTAGAGTTTTTTTTTTTTTTTCTTTTTCTGGCAGTGTACACTTATTCTTTCTTTTTACTACTTCTTGGCAGTACTCTAGGTGCTTATTTGTTACAACCTACAACTAAAACTTATGTCCCTTAAAAGTAACTTTCCTTTGAAGTGGTAACTCGGGAATAACTAACTGTGGCTCTGATTTAACAAGCCTTCAACCCATACCCCTATCTCTATCAATCTTGACTAGGCCAAGAGGGATGGAGATGGGCACTTGCTATAACCTATTAGGCACCACTCTCTTGGAACGGATTAAGAAACCAAGCTCCAGAGTCATTCCTGTTGTGTTTAGATCCTAGCTCTACCACTTCTTGGCTTGTGATCCTCAACAGTTCTTTTAAGTTCTCTGAAGCATAGCTTCCTCATCTGAAAAAAAGGAATAATAACAGCTTTTGTGTTGGTTATAAACTAGCAGTACTCAAAATGTCTTCAAGATCAAAAGTGTTTTCATAATAACAAGATATTATTTGTCTTTCTCACCATGTTTACCTTTGCACTGATGGTGCAAAAGTAATGGTGGGTAAAATTGTTGGTGCCTTAGAATAAAACAAGGCAGTGGTACCAAAGTGGACTAGTAATCATTGGATTCTTTACTAAACATACATTCACAACGAAAACAAAGAAATGCCAGTTTTACTTAAGAATTATCTTTGATGAAGCAGTGAAGATTATTAATTTTATAAAATCATTACTTTTGAGTCCATAACATTATAATATTCTGTTTGATGAAATGAGAGGTATGCCTAAAGTACTTTTGTATATTACATATGGTTTTCCCAAGGAAAAAAAAGTGCAATCATTTGAGTTGCAAGCTAAACTAACCACATTTTCATTGATTGTCATTTTTACTTGAGAAAAAATGACTGAAATACAAACTTCGATGATTCAGTCTTGGGTATTTGGCAAAAACTTTCTGGAAAATTGATGAAGTGAGTTTGTTTTTTCAAGGAAACAGCTGATAGTATTTGTCAATTGTAAAGACTGAGTTTTCAAGTATCCACCACCATGAGCATGACAGCTTCCCAAGACATAAAAGACTTTTCTGATGGGATGGGTCATAATACTGACAAATAGGATTTTTTGGTATTGTATAATGAAATAAGTCAACATTTGGGTGATCTCTATAATTCAGTGAATCATTATTTTCCATTTAACTAATACATGATTTTACAAGCCCACACATGAGTAAAAGGTCCATTTAAAGCTTAAGATAGATAGATTAGTTTTTTCATAACATAGTACAAAAAGTTCATTGATATGGTTTCAGATTCTACCTTGAAACTAATCTTTAAAAAACTATGATTTGTCAAGTTTTGATGGAGTATCAAAGAAGAATACCCACAATTACCTGAAAAGATTATAGAAACATTTCACCTTTCTGCATTCATATCTGTGAAGTAACCACATTTTCCTCATTTACTTTGACTAAAACAACTTGCACAACAGATTAAATATAGATGAAGATAGGAGAATTCAGATTTCTTATATTAAGCCAGAGTTAAGAGATTTGAAAAATATAAAATAATGCCAGTCTTCTTGCTAATCTTTTTTTGCTTTGAAAAATATTGTTATTTTTAATAAAAAGTTACTTATGTTAGCATGTAATGAAATTATTATTGTTACTTATAAATTAATGAATAAATACTTTTAAATGCTCGATTTTAATCTTTAATACAATATATATTGACAGATAAAACACATAAAAACAATATAGGAGTTCTCAATAATTTTGAGTGAAAAGGGGTCCTGAGGCCAAAATGTTTAAGAAATGCAGTCATAAATAGTCTATGAGTTAATTCTTACAAAGCACTTAACATGGAGAAATCCAAAAATGGGCAGAAGACCTGCATAGACATTTCTCCAAAGAAGATATACAGATTGCCAACAAACACATGAAAGGATGCTCAACATCACTAATCATTAGAGAAATGCAAATCAAAACTGCAATGAGGTATCACCTCACACTAGTCATAATGGCCATCATCAAAAAATCTACAAACTTTAAATGCTGGAGAGGGTGTGGAGAAAGGGAACCCTCTTGCACTGTTGGTGGGAATGTGAATTGGTACAGCCACTATGGAGAACAGTATGGAGGTTCCTTAAAAAACTAAACATAGAACTACCATACGACCCAGCAATCCCACTACTGGGCCTATACCCTGAGAAGACCATAATTCAAAAAGTGTCATGTACCACAATGTTCACTGCAGCACTACTTACAATAACCAGCACATGCAATCAACCTAAGTGTACATTTACAGATGATAGGTAAAGAAGATGTGGCACATATATACAATGGAATATTACTCAGCCATAAAAAGAAACGAAATTGAGTTATTTGTAGTGAGGTGGATGGACCTGGGGACTGTCATACAGAATGAAGTAAGTCAGAAAGAGAAAAACAAATACCATAGGCTAACACATATATAGGGGATCTATCAGAGAGTTTTGAGAATCAAGACCATGTTTAGTTAACTCTTCTTTCATGATCCTGTCTCACAATGTGCTAAACACAATGTCTCTTCTTAGCTTTTGGATACTATTTAACTTTTGCTCAGTCCACAAAAGCCCTTCATATTCTGTCCCATCCCATCTCCCTCCATTCCTCCTCTCCACTCCTACTTATAGTCTCTTGAATACAATCAGGACATTTCCATTTCCATGCCAACTCCCCCCCTCCCATTTATCTAAACTCAGCTCAAGCATCATCTGTGCTGGGAATCTTATGTGACTCACTAGTTGGGCTTAAATAGGCTTTCTTTTGTGCTCCCAGTGTACACTGATCTTGCTTCTGCTGCCAACAGTTATCAGATTACATTATAAAAGTTGTATTCATAGGGAAGAAACCATGTTAATTTTACTTTTGGGTACATCATAAATCTGTAATAAGTATTTGTTGAATAAATGAATGAATGAGAGCTTTATTTTTATTGATTATTACTATGTTAAGCACTTTATGGGCTTTATCTTAGTTATTCCTTAAAATAGTATATTTAAATATCTGTTTCTTTCTATTTATTTTTGCTTCTACCAATTACCAAAAACTAAGCAGTTTACCTTTTGAAGAAGAAAAAAAAAAAAAAGAAACTCGTTCAGTCCCCTGCTGTATCAAGAGGTACAATAGAATAATAGTTTGCCCAATAGAAGCCTGAAGGAACTATATTCACCTCTATGTTTTCCCCTTAATTCCCTAATCACAGGCAGAATCCAATCAGACTTTAAAAGAAAATGAGGCTTGAAATCTACTTTATATTCCTCTTAGAGTCTTCTCTCATCTATTGGAGTGAAATTCTGCCTATATCATTTTTCTTTAAAGAACACATATTTGACAAAGGATTTAAGAATACAATATAAAGCATTTAATTCTCAGCATCAACTCTAGACTATTTCTACATCTGAAGGTAAAGTAAATAAACTAAATTGGAGTGCAACAGAGAGGTATATATTTCTTTTAGAAGGTACTTAACTAGAATATAAAAAATCTCTTTGGTTCTATACTTAGCCTTTTAGAAGCAGAAGCAGAAATATGGAGTATTTACTTTCTTCTATTTTGCAATGGAAATAAATTTTATTTTTATGATTCAGGCAACAAAAATATATTTTCTGTTTACTTCTGTGATTCCCTAAAATATCTTTCAGACACTGAAGTCCAAGGGTAAGTAGAGCTGACAAAAAAGCGTTGGTCTATCATTGTATTTTAGGCAGGTTAATAATTCTCCTTGAGGCATAAACATGAATTGCTACATTCTGCCACTTTCAATCTTTTGGGAATACACTTCAAAAACACAATGTGTTTATAAAGTCCTCTAATATCTGCCACATCACAATAAATGATGAACCAGCTTCCAGAATATTGGCTTGGACCTCAAGCAAATTATGCAATAATGCTTCCTTGAAAGTTTTTGTGTATGCAGCTCCTTCTCTCCCAGAAGATACATCCACCAGATGGCAAAAGTGACAACCTCAGAAAAAATGAAAGCTGGTTTGAAAACAGAAGCTTCTTTAGAAGGTCAGGGCACAAATCTCTGGTAGCAAAGCATAGCACAGCATTTTAGAGACAAAACCTTATTACCCAAATACGGCCATTTCACAGCACTTAATGTTGGGTGGGTAGTATGTCTGTGTAAGGGTCTATTGCTCTCTCATCCTAGGATAAGGCCAAAGATTTTAATGGCAAAGTAGGGGCAGATAAGACTATGCAGATGAGGGTTTTAGGATGCTACCACCAAATACACATAAGTATATATGAATTCATATATGTGTACATAAATTTCACTTATACATCATATAAAGACATAAATATGCTCATATATGCATGAATATATATTATATACCTACACACACAAACACATAGACAAAAACCACAATGAAATACAATTTCATGAATTTATATTTATACATATCCCATTGAAAGGCCACTTCGAGACATCTTATAAGTCTTCCCCTAAAAGCACTAGCAGAATTTCTTGCACAGGTGAAAGAATTCCCATAACCACTTCTCATGGCAGGCCTGAAGAGTGAACAGTTCCCATTTTTTAAGCCAGATTGTACAGGACAGCATTTGGATGAAGAAGAGATTCCCAATCGCAGGCTAGAAGAGTCATTCATTCTTCCATTTATTCAATCACTTATTCATTTAAAAATACTGAACTTGTACTATAAATCAGGATTGTATTTGTTTAGCTGACAGTCATATCTAGATTAAATCAGGAGATAGTAAAAAAGTTAAGCAGAAAAAAGTCTTTTTTTAAAAAAAAAAATGTGCCCCATTTTTACCTAGCTCAAAAAAGCACATATATCAAGTTTATAAAACAGAGCAAACCTCTAAGCATTTTACTTCTTAAGATGCTCAGGAACAGTACACGAATCTTTCTGTATTTTGCTTAAAACATCTTATTAGGTTACCTATTAACAAGGCCTTACTTAGAACCTAAAGGACCATTTCTTGAAAAGAGTGGGTGTGTTTATGAATAAATCCAAGTGCAATGAAAGAAAAGAGAATGAATCTGGTATCAAATGCATCCTACTGACTTTGTACTGGAACATCTGTTTCCTTTTGTGAGTCGTATATAGGCAGCAAAATTTCTACTAACTGCTGTGTTTTTTTGTTTTTTTTTTGGCTGGGAGGAGAGGAGTAGGAAGAAAATTGGCTTGATGCCTGAACTTGCTTTTGTCCTTAGATGAATTTCAATTCATCTAAAGACAAAAGCAAGAATCATCCAGGCTTTGGGTAAGGTGCATTCTTTTTTACTCCTTGAAAAAGTAACTAATTCTCAAATATGCCTAACGTCTACAGGCTTATTTAATATTCTGCCTTCTGTTTGTAAACTATGAAACCTTACCCACTGGCCAGGAATTTCGCTATGTAAAAGATTTCAGAGACTTCCGGGGAAGATGGCGGAAGAGTAAGACGCGAAGATCACCTTCCTCCCCACAGATACACCAGAAATACAGCTACACATGGAACAACTCCTACAGAACACCTACTGAAAGCTGGCAGAAGACCTCAGACCTCCCAAAAGGCAAGAAACTCCCCACGTACCTGGGTAGGGCAAAGCGGAGAGATTCCCGCACAGAGGATCAGTGCCGACCGGCACTCACCAGCCCGAGAGGCTTGTCTGCTCGCCCGCTGGGGTGGGCAGTGCTGGAAGCTGAGGCTCGGGCTTCGGTCAGAGCGCAGGGACAGGACTGGGGCTGGCGGCGAGAACTCAGCCTAAAGGGGGCTAATGCGCCACAGCTAGCCGGGAGGGAGTCCGGGAAAACTCTGGAGCTGCCGAAGAGGCAAGAGACTTTTTCTTCCCTCTTGGTTTCCTGGTGAGTGAGGAGAGGGGATTAAGAGCGCTGCTTAAAGGGGCTCCACAGACGGGCGCGAGCCGCGGCTGAAAGCGCGAAGCCCAGAGACGGGCGTGGGATGCTGGGGCTCCTGCTGCCGCCGCCAAGAGGCCTGTGTGTGAGCTCAGGTCACTGTCCATGCTGCCCTTCCGGGAGCCTGTGCAGCCCGTCACTGCTGGGGTCCCGGGATCCAGGGACGGCTTCCCTGGGAGAACGCACGGCTCGCCTCGGTTTGGTGCAACGTCACGCCGGCCTCTGCCGCTGCAGGCACGACCCGCACTCCGTGACCCTCACTCCCCCCAGGCCTGAGTGAACCAGAGTCCCCAAAGCGGCTGCTCCTTTAACCCTGTCCTGTCTGAGCGAAGAATAGACGCCCTCCGGCGACCTACAAGTAGAGGCGGGGCCAAATTCAAAGCTGAGACCCGGGAGCTGTGAGAACAAAGAAGAGAAAGGGAAATCTCTCCCAGCAGCCTCAGAAGCAGCGGATTAAAGCTCCACAATCAACTTGATGTACCCTGCATCTGTGGAATACATGAATAGACAACAAATCATCCCAAATTGAGGAGCCAGGAGTCAGTGCTGTGCCTCTGAGGTGGGAGAGCCAACTTCAGGACACTGGTCCACAAGAGACCTCCCAGCTCCACATAATATCAAACGGCAAAAATCTTCCAGAGATCTCCATCTCAACACGAGCACCCAGCTTCACACAACAACCAGTAAGCTACAGTGCTGGACACTCTATGCCAAATAACTAGCAAGACAGGAACACAATGCCACCCATTAGCAGAGAGGCTGCCTAAAATCATAAAAAGTCTGCAGACACCCCAAAACACACCACCAGACGTGGACCTGCCCAACAGAAAGACAAGATCCAGCATCATCCACCAGAACACAGGCACTAGTCCCCTCCACCAGGAAGCCTACACAACCCACTAAACCAACCTTAGCCACTGGGGACACACAGCAAAAACAACGGGAATTATGAACCTGCAGCCTGCAAAAAGGAGACCCCAAACACAGTAACATAAGCAAAATGAGAAGACAGAAAAACACACAGCAGTAGAAGGAGCAAGATAAAAACCCACCAGACCTAACAAATGAAGAGGTAATAGGCAGTCTACCTGAAAAAGAATTCAGAATAATGATAGTAAAGATGATCCAAGATTCTATTTCCAAGATCCAAAATCTTGGAAATAGAATAGACAAAATGCAAGAAACAGTTAACAAGGACCTAGAAGAACTAAAGATGAATCAAGCATCGATTAAAAACACAATAAGTGAAATGAAAAATACTCTAGATGGGATAAATAGCAGAATAACTGAGGCAGAAGAACAGATAAGTGACGTGGAAGATAAAATAGTGGAAATAACTGATGCAGAGCAAAATAAAGAAAAAAGAATGAAAAGAACAGACAGTCTCAGAGACCTCTGAGACAATATTAAATGCACCAACATTCGAATTATTGGGGTTCCAGAATAAGAAGAGAAAAAGGGACTGAGAAAATATTTGAAGAGATTATAGTTGAAAACTTCCCTAATATGGGAAAGGAAATAGTTAATCCAGTCCAGGAGGCACAGAGAGTCCCATGCAGAATAAATCCAAGGAGAAATACGCCAAGACACATATTAATCAAACTGTCAAAAATTAAACACAAAGAAATCATATTAAAAGCAGCAAGGCAAAAACAACAAATAACACACAAGGGAATCCCCATCAGGATAACAGCTGATCTCTCAGCAGAAACTCTACAAGCCAGAAGGGAGTGGCAGGACATAATTAAAGTGATGAAGGAGAGAAACCTGCAACCAAGATTACTCTACCCAGCAAGGATCTCATTCAGATTTGATGGAGAAATTAAAAAGTTTACACACAAGCAAAAGCTGAGAGAGTACAGCACCACCAAACCAGCTTTACAACAAATGCTAAAGGAACTTCTCTAGGCAAGAAACACAACAGAAGGAAAATACCTACAATAATGAACCCAAAACAATTAAGAAAATGGGAATAGGAACATACATATCAATAATTACCTTAAATGTAAATGGACTAAATGCTCCCACCAAGAGAGACAGATTGGCTGAATGGATACAAAAACAAGACCCATATATATGCTGTCTACAAGAGACCCACTTCAGACCTAGAGACACATACAGACTGAAACTGAGGGAATGGAAAAAGATATTCCATGCAAATGGAAATCAAAAGAAAGCTGGAGTAGCAATTCTCATATCAGACAAAATAGACTTTAAAATAAAGACTACTAGAAGAGACAATGAAGGACTCTACATAATGATCAAGGGATCGATCCAAGAAGAAGATATAACAATTGTAAATATTTATGCACCCAATATAGGAGCACCTCAATACATAAGGCAAATACTAACAGCCATAAAAGGAGAAATCGACAGTAACACAATCATAGTAGGGGACTTTAACATCCCACTTTCACCAATGGACAGATCATCCAAAATGAAAATAAATAAGGAAACACAAGCTATAAATGATACATTAAACAAGATGGACTTAGTTGATATTTATAGGACATTCCATCCAAAAACAACAGAATACACATTTTTCTCAAGTGCTCATGGAACATTCTCCAGGATAGATCATATCTTGGATCACAAATCAAGCCTTGGTAAATTTAAGAAAATTGAAATTGTATCAAGTATCTTTTCCGACCACAATGCTGTGAGACTAGACATCAATTACAGGAAAAGATCTGTAAAAAATACAAACACATGGAGGCTAAACAATACACTACTCAATAACGAAGTGATCACTGAAGAAATCAAAGAGGAAATTAAAAAATACCTAGAAACAAATGACAATGGAGACACGACGACCCAAAACCTATGGAACGCAGCAAAAGCAGTTCTAAGGGGGACGTTTATAGCAATACAATCCCACCTTAAGAAACAGGAAACATCTTGGGTAAACAACCTGACCCTGCACCTAAAGCAATTAGAGAAAGAAGAACAAAAAACCCCCAAAGTTAGCAGAAGGAAAGAAATCATAAAGATCAGATCAGAAATAAATGAAAAAGAAATGAAGGAAACGATAGCAAAGATCAACCAAACTAAAAGCTGGTTCTTTGAGAAGATAAACAAAATTGACAAACCATTAGCCAGACTCATCAAGAAAAGAAGGGAGAAGACTCAAATCAATAGAATTAGAAATGAAAAAGGAGAAGTAACAACTGACACTGCAGAAATACAAAAGATCATGAGAGATTACTATAAGCAACTCTATGCCAATAAAATGGACAACCTGGAAGAAATGGACAAACTCTTAGAAATGCACAACCCGCCAAGACTGACTCAGGAAGAAATAGAAAATATGAATAGACCAATCACAAGCACTGAAATTGAAACTGTGATTAAAAATCTTCCATCAAACAAAAGCTCAGGACCAGATGGCTTCACAGGCGAATTCTATCAAACATTAAGAGAAGAGCTAACACCCATCCTTCTCAAACTCTTCCAAACAATATCAGAGGAAGGAACACTCCCAAACTCATTCTACGAGGCCACCATCACCTTGATACCAAAACCAGACAAGGATGTCACAAAGAAAGAAAACTACAGGCCAATATCACTGATGAACATAGATGCAAAAATCCTCAACAAAATACTAGCAAACAGAATCCAACAGCACATTAAAAGGATCATACACCATGATCAAGTGGGGTTTATTCCAGGAATGCAAGGATTCTTCAATATACGCAAATCAATCAATGTGATACACCATATTAACAAGTTGAAGGAGAAAAACCATATGATCATCTCAATAGATGCAGAGAAAGCTTTCGACAAAATTTAACACCCATTTATGATAAAAACCCTGCAGAAAGTAGGCATAGAGGGAACTTTCCTCAACATAATAAAGGCCATATATGACAAACCCACAGCCAACATTGTCCTCAATGGTGAAAAACTGAAACCATTTCCACTAAGATCAGGAACAAGACAAGGCTGCCCACTCTCACCAGTCTTATTCAACATAGTTTTGGAAGTTTTAGCCACAGCAATCAGAGAAGAAAAGGAAATAAAAGGAATACAAATTGGAAAAGAAGAAGTAAAGCTGTCACTGTTTGCAGATGACATGATACTATACATAGAGAATCCTAAAGATGCTACCGAAAAACTACTAGAGCTAATCAATGAATTTGGTAAAGCAGCAGGATACAAAATTAATGTAAACAAATCTCTGGCATTCCCGTACACTAATGATGAAAAATCTGAAAATGAAATCAAGAAAACACTCCCATTTACCATTGCAACAAAAAGAATAAAATATCTAGGAATAAACCTACCTAAGGAGACAGAAGACCTTTATGCAGAAAATTATAAGGCACTGATAAAAGAAATTAAAGATGATACAAATAGATGGAGAGATATACCATGCTCCTGGGTTGGAAGAATCAATATTGTGAAAATGACTCTACTACCCAAAGCAATCTACAGATTCAATGCAATCCCTATCAAACTACCACTGGCATTTTTCACAGAACTAGAACAAAAAATTTCAAAATTTGTTTGGAAAAACAAAAGACCCCGAATAGCCAAAGCAATCTTGAGAACGAAAAACGGAGCTGGAGGAATCAGGCTCCCTGACTTCAGACTATACTACAAAGCTACAGTAATTAAGACAGTGTGGTACTGGCATAAAAACAGAAAGATAGATCAGTGTATCAGGATAGAAAGCCCAGAGATAAACCCACGCACATATGGTCAACTTATCTTTGATAAAGGAGGCAGCAATGTACAGTGGAGAAAGGACAGCCTCTTCAATAAGTGGTGCTGGGAAAACTGGACAGGGACATGTAAAATTTTGAGATTAGATCATTCCCTAACACCATACACAAAAATAAGCTCAAAATGGATTAAAGACCTAAATGTAAGGCCAGAAACTATCAAACTCTTAGAGGAAAACATAGGTAGAACACTCTATGACATAAATCACAGCAAGATCCTTTTGGACCCACCTCCTAGAGAAATGGAAATAAAAACAAAGATAAACAAATGGGACCTAATGAAACTTCAAAGCTTTTGCACAGCAAAGGAAACCGTAAACAAGACCAAAAGACAACCCTCAGAATGGGAGATAATATTTGCTAATGAAGCAACTGACAAAGGATTAATCTCCAAAATTTATAAGCAGCTCATGCAGCTCAATAACAAAAAAACAACCCA
Source organism: Hyperoodon ampullatus (assembly GCF_949752795.1). NCBI lineage: Eukaryota > Metazoa > Chordata > Mammalia > Artiodactyla > Ziphiidae > Hyperoodon > Hyperoodon ampullatus. The sequence continues at coordinate 49,347,793 of NC_136920.1, read as the reverse complement.
ATCCAAAAATGGGCAGAAGAGTTAAATAGGCATTTTTCCAAAGAAGATATACAGACTGCCAACAAACACATGAAAGAATGCTCAACATCATTAATCATTAGAGAAATGCAAATCCAAACTACAATGAGATATCATCTCACACCAGTCAGAATGGCCATCATCAAAAAATCTAGAAAGAATAAATGATGGAGAGGGTGTGGAGAAAAGGGAACACTCTTGCACTGCTGGTGGGAATGTGAATTGGTACAGCCACTATGGAGAACAGTATGGAGGTTCCTTAAAAAACTAAAAATAGAACTACCATATGACCCAGCAATCCCACTACTAGGCATATACCCTGAGAAAACCATAATTCAAAAAGAGACATGTATCAAAATGTTCATTGCATCTCTATTCACAATAGCCCGGAGCTGGAAACAACCTAAGTGTCCATCATCGGATGAATGGATAAAGAAGATGTGGCACATATATACAATGGAATATTACTCAGCCATAAAAAGAAACGAAACTGAGCTATTTGTAATGAGGTGGACAGACCTAGAGTCTGTCATACAGAGTGAAGTAAGTCAGAAAGAGAAAGACAAATACCGTATGCTAACACATATATATGGAATTTTAAAAAAACAAAATGTCATGAACAACCTAGGGGTAAAACGGGAATAAAGACACAGACCTACTTGAGAATGGACTTGAGGATATGGGGAGGGGGAAGGGTAAGCTGTGACAAAGCGAAAGAGAGGCATGGACATATATACACTACCAAACGTAAGGCAGATAGATAGTGGGAAGCAGCCGCAGAGCACAGGGAGATCAGCTCGGTGCTTTGTGACCGCCTGGAGGGGTGGGATGGGGAGGGTGGGAGGGAGGGAGATGCATGAGGGAAGGGATGTGGGAACAGATGTATATGTATGACTGATTCACTTTGTTATAAAGCAGAAACTAATAAGAAAAAAAGAAAAAAAGGGAGAAGACTGAAATCAATAGAATTAGAAATGAAAAAGGTGAAGTAACAACTGACACTGCAGAAATACAAAAGATCATGAGAGATTATTACAAGCAACTCTATGCCAATAAAATGGACAACCTGGAAGAAATGGACAAATTCTTAGAAATGCACAACCTGCCAAGTCTGAATCAGGAAGAAATAGAAAATATGAACAGACCAATCACAAGCACTGAAATTGCAACTGTTATTTAAAATCTTCCAACAAACAAAAGCTCAGGACCAGATGGCTTCACAGGCGAATTCTATCAAGCATTTAGAGAAGAGTTAACACCTATCCTTCTCAAACTCTTTCAAAATATAGCAGAGGGAGGAATACTCCCAAACTCATTCTACGAGGCCACCATCACCTTGATACCAAAACCAGGCAAGGATGTCACAAAGAAAGAAAACTACAGGCCAATATCACTGATGAACATAGATGCAAAAATCCTCAACAAAATACTAGCAAACAGAATCCAACAGCACATTAAAAGGATCATACACCATGATCAAGTGGGGTTTATTCCAGGAATGCAAGGATTCTTCAATATACACAAATCAATCAATGTGATACTCCATATTAACAAGTTGAAGGAGAAAAACCATATGATCATCTCAATAGATGCAGAGAAAGCTTTCGACAAAATTCAACACCCATTTATGATAAAAACCCTGCAGAAAGTAGGCATAGAGGGAACTCTCCTCAACATAATAAAGGCCATATATGACAAACCCACAGCCAGCATCGTCCTCAATGGTGAAAAACTGAAACCATTTCCACTAAGATCAGGAACAAGACAAGGTTGCCCACTCTCTTATTCAACATAGTTTTGGAAGTTTTAGCCACAGCAATCAGAGAAGAAAAGGAAATAAAAGGAATCCAAATTGGAAAAGAAGAAGTAAAGCTGTCACTGTTTGCAGATGACATGATACTATACATAGAGCATCCTAAAGATGCTACCAGAAAACTACTAGAGCTAATCAATGAATTTGGTAAAGTAGCAGGATACAAAATTAATGCACAGAAATCTCTGGCATTCCTATATACTAATGATGAAAAATCTGAAAGTGAAATCAAGGAAACACTCCCATTTACCATTGCAACAAAAAGAATAAAATATCTAGGAATAAACCTTCCTAAGGAGACAAAAGACCTGTATGCAGAAAATTATAAGACACTGATGAAAGAAATTAAAGATGATACAAATAGATGGAGAGATGTACCATGTTCTTGGATTGGAAGAATCAACATTGTGAAAATGACTCTACTACCCAAAGCAATCTACAGATTCAATGCAATCCCTATCAAACTACCACTGGCATTTTTCACTGAACTAGAACAAAAAATTTCACAATTTGTATGGAAACACAAAAGACCCCGAATAGCCAAAGCAATCTTGAGAAAGAAAAATGGAGCTGGAGGAATCAGGCTCCCTGACTGCAGACTATACTACAAAGCTACAGTAATCAAGACAGTATGGTACTGGCACAAAAACAGAAAGATAGATCAATGGAACAGGATAGAAAGCCCAGAGATAAACCCACACACATATGGTCACCTTATCTTTGATAAAGGAGGCAGGAATGTACAGTGGAGTAAGGACAGCCTCTTCAATAAGTGGTGCTGGGAAAATTGGACAGGGACATGTAAAAGTATGAGATTAGATCACTCCCTAACACCATACACAATAATAAGCTCAAAATGGATTAAACACTTAAACGTAAGGCCAGACACTATCAAACTCTTAGAGGAAAACATAGGCAGAACACTCTACGACATAAATCACAGCAAGATCCTTTTTGACCCACCTCCTAGAGAAATGGAAATAAAGACAAAAATAAACACATGGGACCTAATGAAACTTCAAAGCTTTTGCACAGCAAAGGAAACCATAAACAAGACCAAAAGACAACCCTCAGAATGGGAGATAATATTTGCTAATGAAGCAACTGACAAAGGATTAATCTCCAAAATTTATAAGCAGCTCATGCAGCTCAATAACAAAAAAACAAAAACCCAATCCAAAAATGGGCAGAAGACCTAAATAGACATTTCTCCACAGAAGATATACAGACTGCCAACAAACACATGAAAGGATGCTCAACATCTTTACTCATTAGAGAAATGCAAATCAAAACTACAATGAGGTATCACCTCATACCAGTCAGAATGGCCATCATCAAAAAATCTAGAAACAATAAATGCTGGAGAGGGTGTGGAAAAAAGGGAACATTCTTGCACTGCTGGTGGGAATGTGAATTGGTACAGCCACTATGGAGAATGGTATGGAGGTTCCTTAAAAAACTACAAATAGGACTACCATATGACCCAGCAATCCCACTACTGGGCATATACCCACAGAAAACCATAATTCAAAAAGAGTCATGTACCAAAATGTTCATAGCAGCCCTATTTTCAATAGCCCGGAGCTGGAAACAACCTAAGTGTCCATCATCGGATGAATGGGTAAAGAAGATGTGGCACATATATACAATGGAATATTACTCAGCCATAAAAGGAAATGAAATTGAGCTATTTGTAATGAGGTGGATGGACCTAGAGTCTGTCATACAGAGTGAAGTAAGTCAGAAAGAGAAAGACAAATACTGTATGCTGACACATATATATGGAATTTAAGAAAAAAAAAATGTCATGAAGAACATAGGGGTAAGACAGGAATAAAGACACAGACGTACTAGAGAATGGACTTGAGGATATGGGGAGGGGGAAGGGTAAGCTGTGACAAAGTGAAAGAGCGGCATGGACATATATACACCACCAAACGTCAGGTAGATAGCTAGTGGGAAGCAGCCGCATAGCACAGGGAGATCAGCTCGGTGCTTTGTGACCGCCTGGAGGGGTGGGATAGGGAGGGTGGGAGGGAGACGCAAAAGGGAGGGGGTATGGGAACATATGTATATGTATCACTGATTAAATTTGTTATAAAGCAGAGAGTAAAAAAAAAATTAAAAAATAAAAAAAATTTAAAAAAAGAAACCAAAAAAAAAAAAAAAAAAGATTTCACACGTCAGTATGCAACTTGAAAATGGGTACACAGTATCCCCAGATGATGAAATAGAGTGAGAACTTCAATCACTCAAGAAAGCTGCTGATTTTGGATACCCCATTCATTTCTCTTAACCCTAAGGAAAAGACAGAAATTATCTGATTATGTGACTGGTGATATACAGATAATAATTTAACATCTATTCTTTTAAAACTGTTCCTTATTGTCGCTCTGAGAAAGGTTTGTATCAGTATCTCTATATCAAAGATAAGGAAAAAGAGGCCCAGTTAAATTAAGTGGTGGTCTAGACAGACTCACATGACAGGTCTTCAATAGAAGTGGGTAAGTTTGCTGTATGATAGACACTGAGCCTTAAACTGCTTGGGCTGCAAAGATAAAATATGCTTCTTTCATTAAAAATTAATCAAAGAATTTAGACTGAGTGGCTTGCAGTAGCTCAGCAGTTTGTACCCACTCAGCAAATTTTTATTGTGCCCAGCCATTAAAATAGAACTAAAAGCATAAGAAGGAAGCTAAGATAGTCATTTATGGAGGTGCCAATGTAAAATATCTGAGTTGTGTTTAAAAGCATAATAAATATATAACCTTATATTAGTATGTAGTGCCTAGTCTTCCAAATAACTACACTTCCACATTTGGTCACTATGTGTTGGTGCAGGTGGTTGGCTGGGAAATGTGTATCTATAAATGCACAGCAAAACAATGAATTCCAAGTTACAAACACTCCTCTAGTTTCTTATGTCTTTCTTCTACTCCATACAAACTCTTGTTCATTCATTCATTTATCCATTTATTCACTCATTTATTTATTTATTGAACATCTACTCTTTGCTTAGCAATGAGTGACATGCTGGATGTACAGGGTGAACTAAAAAGGCACAGTCCTGACTTCATGGATCCCTCATTAACCGAAGAAGTTTTATGAATGAACAGGATTCACAGCTATAATTGTATGCAAGTTACTTAACCTCTCTGAATCTCAGTTTCCTCCTCTGTAAAATGGGGTTAATAATATCTTCCTTGCAGGGCTTTCGTGTTCCTGTGTTGTTCACAGCTGCGTATCCCTGACTACTTGGCAGATAGTGGGCACTATACGTTCATGACAGAGTCAAGGAATGTATCAAAGTGTGAATATATAGATCAGTTAAAGAGCGGGTGTACATTAAATGGTAGCTAATATTATTAATAATATTGTTTCTCCTTCCTCTTTGTAGCCACTGTTGTAGAAGATAACAGCAGTAACTGTGACAATTTATATTTGTCTAGCTGCTCACTTTTTGCCCCTTGCTTATTTTTAAAGATAATTTGTACAAATTTCCATGTTATATCTTTAAATAATGCTGTGACATAGTCAGCTTAGGACTTGTTAGCCCCATTTGCCCACTGAAGATGTAGACACTCAGAGAGGTTGACTTATCCAAACTAAAACAGCCAATCAGTGGTAAATATAATTGTTGAATCCAAAGAATTGGATTGAATTGAATCCAGAGAATCCAGATTTTCTCGCTGGGAATTCAGGGCACGAAGAACATCTCAGGAGAGGATATTGCAATATCCCATAAAGCTGGAGACTCATAAATCAAGTGATGACCAGGGATGTCTCTCCTCACTGCAATTTTTTATTCTTAATTTTGTCCCTGGAGTCACATGGCCTATGAGCTCACAACTCTAAGTCCACTGCATAGGAGAGGCTTAACTTTGAACTTTCATCATACTAGGGCAAATAAGAAAAGGTGTCAATGCTGTATTTTGGGAGATGTTAAATCATTTTAAACATGTATTAAGGGCTTAAAAAGCAACTATGAACATAAATAAACTATTGTTCTTTTCACCAAAGCAGTTCTTAGATGTATTGCTTAAAATGAGGTGGCATAACCCAAAATTTAATTAAGGGTATCTCATAATCTTGTGGGAGAGACAGAGAACAAACACCCAGCACCATGTGCACACTTACATGTTAATTAGTAAGAAGGAGGAAACTATTTATTTATTTTACCTAAGGAGGGAGAAAGGATTATGGTTCTAAAGTGTAGGCACTTTTTAAAAGCTCTATCATCTAAGATTGGTCTAGAGAGATGACATAAAATATAACCTCCATGTTCTCTGATAAAATGAATCTACCTGTGAGTTGTTATTTCTACCTGACAATGGAAAAGAGCAGCCTAGGGAAGGTCCTCAATGGTGTTATCTCCAAGAAGGTTCCCCTTAACTCCCAGGCTATAAGATCACCTCCACTGTGAGTCTACAGAACCTCATTCTTCAAGTTCTATCATATAAATTAAGGGAAGAAATTATTTGTTGAATGTGTTTACCTCATTATGCTCTCTAGTAGGGTGGGAAATAATTTATATTCATCTATAGATTTTTATTGTGGAACAAAGGTTTCTGCTCATGGTAGGTGCTTAACAAATATTTAGTGACAGATCTCTCTGCTGTCATCTTATCCCTAGCTTTACCATAAACCTGATAGTAGCAGCCCCAAGCAATATGTAATGAAGACATTTAAGTCTTTCATGACCAAGGAACTCTGATTATCTAGCCTACCATGGACATCCTATTTTGAAAGATTTAGTGTGCCAAACAAACTTAATTGATTTTGTCTAGAGATGGTACATGAATACTGCCAACATTTTTTTGTTGTTCCTCCTAGGAAATCTTATTTATTGAGAAATAATGTTTTTCACTTTAATTAATGAAATATGTATATAATTGCCAGTTGCAGCTCCTGGTTAGCCTAAGATAACCAGTGTGACGACAATGGGTTGGCAGAACTAGAGGCAAAAGCAAAGGTAATTGATGTTTCAGTTAGTTGTTGTATGTGGTCTTATCTCCAACACAATTTCAATTTCTGTTAGGCTTTTAGAAATACATATATTTCTATATTTCACACACACACACATATATATACACACATACATAGGCATATATACACATATACATGTACTTGCAGTGTATATGTGTGTGTGTGTATATATATATATATTATTATGTATGCTTGAGGATAGTATCCTAAAAGAATAATATACCATAAGCAAGTAGAATTTACTCAAAGAATATAAAGTTAGGTCAATATTAATATATTTCATCATATCAACTACATGACCATCTTGGAAGATCATATAAACACATTTAATAAAATTCAGCAGCCATTCTTAACCTAAAAAACCCCATATTTCATAAACATTGTACATAATACCTTTCTGAGTCTAGAACTAACACAGACCGTAACTCCATCATTACAATTATTTACAATTATTCAAAATATTCTAGCAAACACAATAAGGTGAAACAAATAAGTGGTATAGGTATCATTGAAGAAACAATATAATCTGTGGATAATATATCATTGAGTCTGGAAACAGAAGCAACTGAACTAAAAAAAAAAAAAAAAAAGAACCAATGACAGAGCTGAGTAAATTCACCAGTAACAAAATATATTTTAAAAGCTTTCCTGTATACTAATTGTAACCACTTATAAAGTGCCATCCACAACATGAGCCTAAAGATATGCAGAATTTACATGAAAATAAAAAGCTATAAAATTTACTAAGACACTAGTACATATGATCATTCAATAAATATTCATTGAATACCTGTCATGTGCCAGGCATTATACTAAATTCTGGGAATATAATGATAAAATAGAGCTGGTCCCTCCATGCATATCTTTCAGTGGTAGAAATCAGGGGCAGATATTATGCAACTAATTATATTGTAAATTATTTGATTTATGATGGCTCTAGGTACTACAAAGGAGAAGAGAGCATATGGGAAAATATAGCAAGAAGACCTGCCCAGCTCTGGGTAGTTAAGGAAGGTTTCTTTGAGTAAATGGTATGTGAATTAGCAGAAATTAACTAAATTAACTGAGTGCAAGGGAGAGCATTCTGAGGAGAGAAAACAGTGTGTGTGAGGTCTTTGAGGTAGAACGAAGCATAGCATAATGGATGAAACAAAAGAATAGCCTAGTGTCTTAAGCACAGGGAGAGGAGTACACTTTGGCACTGGCTAAGATTGGAGAAGTAGATAGGTGCCAGATCATGCTGGGCCTTATAAGCCATGTTAAGAATTCTGAATTCTATTCTACATGCCAGGCAATATTCTATTTTTCATGTGTTAAACCATTTAATTCTTATATCACTCTATGAGATAGGAACTATTAATATCTCTATCTTACATATGAGAAAAGTGAAACACAGAAAGATTAAGTAACTCAAGGGATTGCAGTGACCCTGGCTACAATGTGAAGGAGAGGTAGATAGGACAGAAAAAGAAAGTAGCAAGATTGATTGGGAGTCTCCTATGCCAATGCCTAATGGAAAATGAGGTAGCTTAAACTAGTTTGCTGACAGTGAAGATACAGGAAGTGAATATATTAGAGAGATGCTAGAAGGTAAAAAGATAGGATTAGGTTATTGTTTGGAAATGGCAATGAATCAAAGAGAAATTCTAATTGTTAGGTCTCTGACTTATAAGACTAGATGCCCTGTGCATTAAGATAGAGAATTCTGAGAGAGGTGAGTTTGGAGGATCAGATTATTAGATTAATTTTGACATGTTGAATTTGAGTGCCTATATGACATGCTATTGGAAGTGCTGAGTAGTCAATTAGGTATCCAGGTCTGGAGCACAAAGGAAATGTTTGGTTTGAATGTATATATTTGCAAATTAATTACAGATAGGTGGGCTTGAAGCCATCAGAATGTGTGAGGTCATCCAAGGAGAGAGTGGAGAATGAAAAGACTCAGAACTGAGGCTGGAGCCTCCCAGTCATTAGAAGTTGGGTGGAAGAGAAACTGATAAGGCTGACTAAGAAAGACTGACCAGAGAGAGACACGTAAATCAAGAGAGGCTACTATCAAGAAAGACAAAAGACATTATCTCGAGATAAGGGAGTGATCAACAGTATTAAACACCGCTGAGAGGTCAGTAAGAGACAAAAAACGCCCATGAGAGGCATAATATTTTTAAAATATTAAACCAATATATTTTTAAAACTTTATTTTTTTCAAGTATAGTTGATTTACAATGTTGTGTTAATTTCTGCTGTATAGCAAATTGATTCCGTTATACCTATATATAATTCCTTTTCATATTCTTTTCCATTATGGTTTATCACAGGATATTGAAAATAGTTGCCTGTGCTATACATCAACAGATGTATTTCTTTTTTTTTTTTTTTTTTTTTTTTTGCGTTACGCAGGCCTCTCACTGTTGTGGCCTCTCCCGTTGTGGAGCACAGGCTCAGTGGCCATGGCTCACGGGCCCAGCCACTCCACGGCATGTGGGATCTTCCTGGACCAGGGCACGAACACGTGTCCCCTGCATCGGCAGGCGGACTCTCAACCACTGCGCCACCAGGGAAGCCCAACAGATGTATTTTTAATTTTTCTTAAAGAATGCTGCCCTGGGGCTTGTTGTCCATTGAAACAACAGTCCAGGTGAAGGAAAGGCCTTGAACAAGAAGTCCTTAAAGGAAGGAAGAACTTAGGATTCAACAGAAGGGAAGATCCTACCAAACAGGAAAAGGAAGTACAAAGAGTCCTCCAAAGGGGAGAAGGCAAGGGCAAAGGATCAAAAAGGTACTACCCTGATCCTTCCTCTAGGTCAAAATCCCACATGCTGGAGGTAGGAGTGAGTGGAGGCATGTTGGAAACGACTGCGTAGATTTGGGGGCACACTTCCAGAAAAGCAGGGATTGTGTCTCACTAGCCTTTTGGTACTCTGAGGAAAAGTGCTCCTTGGAGTCTGTAATACAGTAAAAGTGGAAGTGGTTGTTTAGAGGCAGAGGGAGAATAAAGCTGAAACAGTATTTGTCATACTATATATCCAACCTCCCACTCACAGTTTCCTAGTTCTTCATGGCTTTTATATGATATGGAGGATTACCAGAAGTTCCCATGTGCTTCTTGTAGAATTTCAAAGGAAAGCAACCAGTGGACCTTCCCATAATACTGTCATGCTGAAGAATAAGGTGACCCCTAAGCAGGCATTTCTAGATAAACAACCTATGTCAAGATCATTTAGAAGATGTGGTTATGATGCTGAGGATCTCTAGAGCCAGCAAGATCTGAGATGGGGGCAAGTACACCAAGGGGATAACTGGGCTCTCACAATGTCTAAAGCACAGACCACAAGTTCTCTGGCTGTAGGCTGCAGGCAGATGCCAGCAAGATGCCCTATAGCTGGGAATGATGGAAAGAGCCACATCATTCAGCAAGGGCTCAGAGGACAGCCTGAGGAACCTCATGCAAACCAGCTACAAGTTCCTATCACCATGAGAACATGTAAGATTCTTTCTATACCAAGTTTACCTATAAAAAACTGCTTTAAATTAAAAAACAAAACAAAACTGAGATACCTTTAATGGACAGATCAAGATTTTCTTTTTTAAATAAAGAGGATGGAATCATCTGTTGAAATAAAGAATATTGTGTTTTAACTTTTCCATCTCTGAGTATCTGCAAATCCATTTGACGAACTGATGTGGAGGTCACTAGAGACATTAGCAAGAGTTGTAGTGGGACTCGTTGGTCATAGAAACAGTAGCAGGGTAATTTGAGGAATGAGAAGATGAGGAAATAGAGGAGCAAGAGAAACGTGCCTGTGAAGAGCTGGTACAGTTAGGATGGTTACCTGGGGTATGGAAGGAAGGATTCCATTTATGTCGGTAAATAATTGAAGAAATTTAAATGTTAATGGGAGAGATCAAAAGAGAGAGATTGAAAATTCAGGAAAAAGAAGAAAGTTGATGGAGAATGTAGAACAGAAGTACAGTAGGAAAAAAATACAGGGGCATGTCAAACCTGAAGGAGAGGATGATCTTTTTAAACATAATACCAAAGAAAGAAAATTCTACAAGAAATACTAACAGAGTTGACCATTTGCATGCATCAGAAATCATCTGATAAAAATTTAAAAGACAAAATATAGATGGCTTTAATATATAATAAGATTTAAAGACCCAATAAGGTAATACGTAAGCATATGAATTAGAAAATGGACAAGGGGCATATACTGATAATTCAGAAAAGAAAAAAGTGCAATTCAATCAGTAGGCTTATAAAACTACATCCAACCTCACTAGTAATAAAATGCAAATTAAAACAGTAAGAAACAATCTTGCCTATCCAACTGGCATAGATAAAAATTAGACCATCTGTTTATTTCCTTTGTAATACTTGAAATATTTTAATAACTATTTTATATACTGGTCTGCTCATTTACTTTAATCTCTTACTTGCCCACTAAACTGGACATTTTGAGAAGGTAATAAAATGCCTGTCTAGATAACTTTTGTATTTTCAATTCCTTGTGCAATGTCTGGCCCATGATAGGTCCTCAATAGACACGTACTGAATGAATAAATGCATGCATGAATGAACGTTGGTGAGGGAGTGAGGCCCTTGCATATTATGTTGAAGGAGCATGAAGTGGTACAACCCACTTGGAGAGAAGTTTGAAAATATCTATCAAAGGTCAGCGTTATATTTTTCAAGCTAGCAAATACATTTTTAGGAATTTATTCAAAATAAATATTTGCATAATGTAGGATAAGGATGTTCATCAAAGGTTATCTATACTCTGATTATAATTTATAAATAATTTAAATGTCCATTAATAAGTATCCAATTAAATAAATTATGGTACATAAGTTTAATTATATACTAACTAAACAACCATTAGAATTAAGATTTTAGAATTATTTTTATGGCATAGAAAAATGCTCAATTATATTGTTAAATGAGAAAATTACATTTTAAAACAATACCTATGATACAACCTCAGTTTTGTTTAAAAAACAACTTGGGATCTATAAACACAAAAAATACACAGAATTTATTTTCTTTGAGCTTTTTTTCTGTCTTCCAAAATTTCTACATAGGAACTAAAAAATATTTTAAACATAGCTTAAGAATTTCTTCCTGGACTCTTTAGAACTTAGAAAAATCTAAATTTCTTCCCACCATGTTTGGAAGAGAGAAAACTGATGGCCTATTTTTATAAATTTCAAATCATTCCTAATTACTCTAATTTTAACTCCAACCTTTAAAAACATTTGCATGCACAGAGTTTTCTTATTTTTAGAGCACTGTACTTTTTTATCTGTCCTTTAAAAAAATTCTGTTTTTAGAATCATCTTAAATACTTAAGTCTAACAACATATTTAAGTCAATCTTCATCCGAAGGATTTAAGGCAGATGTGAAAATTTAATGACCTCATTAATTATAGAATTTAACTGCAATCTCTAAATAGAATTGTGTATATTTTTATGACCCCTGTGGCCTTTATTAGCTAATAGAGTAATTCTGGTTTTTTAGTAACTCATTTGTGCTATTTGCATTAGAATAAAGCCTCTTTCTTTACAAAGTTCCCCTGTTCAGAAGATAAACCACTTTTATTTGTTTCCTGTTCTTTTCTAGAACAAATGCCCTAATTTATATACACAGGTGTTTTTGATGCATATTTCTAGCTCAGCATGGATAGTGCTGCTTTCATGGGCAATAGCATTCTTAGGCAGGGCTAGGATATTTTGTTTAGAAAATGTCACTTCCCCAATAAATGTATGACAGGTTGCATTTGTCTACTGCTCCTTTAATTCTGACATTGTTTCCTCCATAAAACTCACAACTCTTCTCACTTTGTCTGATTCATGAGAGCAGTGGGATTAGTTCAAATCATCATCTTATTCTTGGCCTAGATCTAACTGTGGTGATAAGATGAGAAAGAAGCTCTGGAAGGCTATGGAACAAAGTAAAAATGTGCATTGTGGATCAGATAATAATAGGGCACATAGCCTGTAGTTTAATCATTGAAGGTACTGGAACTGTCTAGTCTGAACACCTCGCATTTGTGCTGTTATACGGCACAAATAGAGGAAACAGTAAATATTTGTTTAGCTCATGGATGATTAAAAGTAGGTGGACAGCAGTAAATGTATCTTGGGGAGTGGGAAATTACAGTATGTAATGGAAAAAGGATGGGGTAGAAGTTCCTGAAGATTCTCATAATTTTCCCTGGGTCTCAACAGGGCTACACCAGGCCCATGTTAGAATAGTTCAGTGTTAAGAATTTTACACGCGTGATTTCATTTGCTTTTCAGAATAACTCTATGAAGCAGTATGATTCTCCCTATTCTAGAGATGGTGAAACTGAGGCACAGAGAGAATGAGTGGAGGGCTGCACCAGAAGTTGAACCTAGACTGCCCGATTCCCAGGAGTATCTCAAATCATTACACAGATAGCTTGCAGAAGAACCCAAGTGATGAAGCCAGTTATTTAAGTCGAGGGTTAAACTAAGCAGGTACCCAATTCTGATACAGATTCCAATATTCCTTAGTGATCATAAGGTTCCCACTCAAATTTAGCTCTGAACTATCAGCCTTTCCAATTCTGCTTCTGCTAAAGCTCTATGTGATCTTTTGGTCCTCTAAATAATTGTTTTATTTACTACTACTTGAGTACACCAGAACTGACCAGTCTTGATGATATTATTCCTCATTTTAGGGCCTGGAATGCCTTCCTTTGTTCTCTCTGACTACTTATCCTATTTATACAAGAGAGCAAAATTCCATATCCACTGCAAAGCCTTCTTATAATTCCCTAATCCTGTGGAACAATTCCCTTTTCTGAACACCTAGAATTCTCTACCTGCTACTTATTTTGCAATTGACATACATCATCTTGTATGATCTTGAAGAAAATATAAAATACATATATATATATGATAAAATTTAGCGAAATACTGCAAATAGTACAGAGAATTAATATAAAATATGATTTTACATATTCCCTCCTTTTGAATTAGATCCTGGGCACCTGGAAAGCAGGGGCTCAATTACCTTTGTCCTCTCCTCCCAACAACTCAGGAGAGTCACCTGCACATAGTATGTGTCCAGTGTCCTCACTGCTGACACTTATGTAATTATAAATAACAGTCATAAAAACCACAAAGTAGTAGGCATTGCCCACAGGGCATTCATATGTATTAGGTACCACACTTAGCATTTTATGTGCATTACCTCATTTACTCTTCCCAACGATCCTATGAGCTAGTAACAGATGAGGAAACTAAGACACAGAAAGGATAATTAACTTGCTCAAGCATCTAAGAGTGCTTACTCTTCTCACTATTTTGTTTCAGAAAATATAGCTTGTTTTTTCATAAAAGTGCCATAATGTTAACAATAGGTTTTTATCATCAATTTTAAATGAATTAATGAACAGTTTTAAAATTTGTTAGTTTTAGTTTCATAGTAAGTGTCAGTAGATATAAGTCATATAAGCAAAAGCTCTGTAGTGTCCTCAATAATTTTAAGAGTATAAAGTAGTCCTGTGACCCAAGCATTTGAGAAGCATGACTTGCCTGAGAAAAGCTGACCTCCTAATTCCTCTCTCATCTCATTTCTTACCATTTCCCACCTTGCTCAGTCTCTCTATTATTAGAACATGACAGCTTCATTTGTCTCTCATTTTGTACTTGCTGTTGCCTCTTATTATTTGCAGGACTTGCTCCTTCACCTTCAAGTCCAAGTTCAAATGCCATCTTTTCAGTGCAATCTGACCACATCACTTAAAATTTCAACTCCTGACACTCCCTACTGCCTTTCCCTACTTATTTTTTCCCCTTAACCCTTGTCTTAGTTTGCTAGGGCTGCCGTAACAAAACACCACAAATTGGGTGGCTTAAGAGAAACTGATTATCTCACAGTTCTGGAGGCTAGATTTCAAAACAGCTCATCACCATTTAAGGGCTTACCTATAACAAAAACAATTCTTCCTGCTAGAGATGTGGATAATATACATATGCCTAGATACATCTAATTGTTCATTTTTTCCCCCTTCTATCAGATTCCTTCTTAATTTTGTCAGCCTGCACTGGAATTGCCTCTAATATATTCAAAATTTCTCCCTTTGTTGTACCATGAGGTCTTCGGCTAATTGGATCAATAAGGCATTTAGGGGGCAATACCCACTTGATTGATATGAAGTTTGAGATCAAGGTGTTGGCAAGGTTGATTCCTTCTGAGGACTGGGAGGAAAAATCTGTTCCATGCTTTTCTTCTAGCTTCTGGTGGCTTGCCGGAAACCTTTGACATTCCTTGGCTTGTAGGAATGTCCATCCTGCCTTCATCTTCACATGGTGTCCTTCCTGTGTATGTATGTGTGTGCGTGTGTGTTTCTAAATTTCCATTTTTTCCAAGGATGCCAGTCATATTGGATTAGGGCCCACTCTAATGACTTCATCTTAATATGAACAGCCACAAAGACCCTATTTTCAAATGAGGTCACATTTACAGGCACTGAGGGTTAGGACTTCATCATCTCTTTGGGGGTAACAATTCAAGCCATAATAACCCTGACACCTTCTAACATACTGTAAATCTTCTGTTTGCTTGTTTACTGAAAGTATTCTCCCTTAAGAATGTTTATTTCTTGGTGTAATAGTTTGCTAATTCACTTTTATATGCCCAGGGCATAAAACTGGACCAGCACACAGTAGGTGCTTTAATAAATATGTGTGGAATGAATGAACTGTAGCCATTTGGTGGAGTAGGGAGCTGGATAGGTAGGAGGAGGATGTAAGATAACGTTAGACCAGTAGTTGAGACCCAGATCAAGGTGGCCTTGCATTCTTGATACACTGATGAATCTGTGTAGTTAGTTATATCCCATGTCTGCTTATAAAAAACTGGCCTGCTTTGCTGTGCTAAATGCTACCAATATATACTTTAAGGGATTATTTCGCTTAATAATTAAATTGCATTTTAGTGATTAAACACTTTTACATTATTGATTCCTCATACAGTTCTATATTTTACCAATAGTCTATACATTTACTATCACTTACAAATTTCAAAACAGCCCTTCATCATTTAGGGTCTTAGTTATAACAAGAATAATTCTTCCTGCTAGAGATGTGGATAATACATATATGACCAGATACATCTTACAGTTCTTTTTTTTCCTCTATCAGATTCTTTCTCAATTTTGTCAGCCTGCACTGGATATATATATATACACACACATATATATACATATGTGTGTGTGTGTGTGTGTGTGTGTATATATATATATATATTCAAAACTCTCCCACCCCTCTGTTGCACCATGAATAAGAAATTTTAATCTTTGGCTAATTGGATCAATAAGGCATTTAGGGGGCCATACCCACTTGATTGATATAATCAACTGAGGCTGTGCACCTGGTAAACCAGGAAAAATAAGGAGAAACAACACAAGCAGCAGCAGTTTAATTTGAACAAATGTGTGAGTTTTAAAAATACTTCTCACTTCAGAGTTCACCCTACAACTTATAAAATAATTCACCTGTTTTGGGGATTTTCTGCTAGGGACTTCTAAGCTGTCAATTAGCATTCTTAGAAGCAGTCTTTTTATTTTAGCTTAATGACCCTGAATGCAAGCAAAGTCATTCAATCTCTGGCAGATGAAAATGAAGTGAAACAGTACACCAACTGGGTCGAGGAAAAAGTGTTTCAGGGACCTGCACAGGTTTTCTTTTACAGTTTTTTTTTTTTTTTTTTTCCAGAATGACTGAAGAGAAAATACTTAGATGTAATATAACATGCTCAGTCCTTCAGGCCTAGAAGGAAACTTTTAAATTTGTGAAGGACCAAGAGGTTATCTAACTGAACCTCTATATATTTACAGAGCTGAAGGTATAGGCCCAAAGAGTAAAGTGATTTCTCTAAAGATCTTTGGCTTTAAGAGGATGGCAGCAGGAAGGTCTGGTGCCTGGGAGAGCACTTGTGAAAACCTTAGCCTGTAATCTGAATTTTCCATGATGATTCCAATTTTAATTATGCAGTAAACTGTCCAATTATCCCCCCAATTTTAATACCTAGGCTACATGTGCCAATAATTTTCAAATTTGAACGCTGTGCACAATTTCACTGTCAAATGATATATTACTAAGAATGAGTTCTTGATGGGGACACCTGCCATCTTGATTCAGAACAGCCATAGCAGGTGGAAGGGCAAGGAGTTTATATCTGTTTTTCCTTAGAAGGTAAAATATGCATTCCTAAGTTAATTGACTCTGCAAATATTCTGCTAGAGGAAAAACTGAGGGGATAATCTGAACCTCAATCATAAAGCTTACAGTGAATAAGATCTATATTCTGTGATCATGAAGTCTTATGCATTCACCCTGCACCTCCCCTTAGCTCCCTCAAAGAAATTTCTTAAAAGTGAGTTATCTGTGGCCAAGAAGTACATGAAAAGCTGCTCAACATCACTAATTATTAGAGAAATGCAAATCAAAACTACAATGAGCTATCACCTCACACCAGTTAGATGGAAATGTAAATTGATATAGCCACTATGGAGAACAGTATGGAGGTTCCTTAAAAAACTAAAAATAGAATTACCATATGACCCAGCAATCCCACTACTGGGCATATACCCAGGGAAAGCCATAATTCAAAAAGACACACTCACCCCAATGTTCATTGCAGCACTATTTACAATAGCCAGGTCATGGAAACAACCTAAATGTCCATCGACAGATGAATGGATAAAGAAGATGTGGGACATATATACAATGGAGTATTACTCAGCCATAAAAAGGAATGAAACTGGGTCATTTGTAGACACATGGATGGATCTAGAGACTGTCATACAGAGTGAAGTAAGTCAGAAAGAGAAAAACAAATATCGTATATTAACGCATATATATGGGACCTAGAAAAGTGGCACAGGTGAACTGGTTTGCAGGGTAGAAATAGAGACACAGTTGTATAGAACAAACGTATGGACATCAAGGGGGTAAAGTGGCGGGGGATGGTGGTGGTGGTGTGATTGTGATGAATTGGGAGATCGGGATTGACATGTATACACTGATGTATATAAAATGGATGACTAATAAGAACCTGCTGTATAAAAAATAAATAAAATAAAATTCAAAAAATAAGTGAGTTATCTGTGATTTAAATCTCAAAAAACAAAACAAAACTACAAGTGACTGTATTTCCAGAAACTTACTTTATTCTCAAGCTTAGAACTTTCATAGTATTATTAACATAGAGTAACATGTATTTAGTACCATATTAAATACTTAATACTTTCACAGATAATAATAAAAGTACTAAAGTATTTAGTACTATACTAAGTACTTAGCAATTTCACATAAGTTCTAGCTTATAAAGCTATTCCTTAGCTTTACCAATTATAAGTTATATATATATATATATGTATATGTATTCTTGCAATAGCACATAATGAATATATCCCATGACACATAAAATAGAAGGCCTAGACTGACCTATCACAACCTCAAAAAAGGGGAGTATGAATCTGAAACTATTTTCTACACATAAGTTAAAAAATTTTTAATAAACTGTTTCAAAATGAATCAACCTATGATAGTGTTAAAAATACCATTGTAACATTTTTGTTCTACATAGGAAGACAAGTTAAATATTTGCTAATTCCCCTGGAATCAAGAGAAAAATCACACCTTCACTAACACCTACAACAGGCAAAAATTTATTTTAGGCACTGTCAAGGATACGAAGAAATACAGGACATAGATGTTATATAGGGCAATCTCTATAAGAACTTATCAAATATGTACAAGTAGAAAAGTAGCAGTATATATATACAAGCATGATCATTCCTAAGCAACTACTAGGGTAAAATAATCATATATCACTGCTTCTTCAGTACCCCATTTGTGTCCAGCTTCTGACCCAAATGGTCACAAGAGCAGAAGTAAACCACTTTTCTCAAAATGGATAAAAATCCAAGTAGAGGATAAAATGCATGACATTTATACTTGTAAACTTAGAAGTAAATGGGCCACATTGACTCTCCTCTTCAAAATGCTTTTAGGGAAGTATCTCAGATTTCAAGTGGAACTACCTGCTCTGAGAAACAAAATCACACAGACAACAGAAAAACTAAGGGGAGGTCATCATTCAGAAGACAAACATATCAGAAAACACTGGGATGAAGATAGTGTAATCCAGATGTTGAAATCAGAAAACCCAGCATTTACATGTATTTTGTAGGTGGGCAAGTGTATGCATGGCACAACCTGTGTCCCCGATTATGACAGCCAGAGCCTGGGCATGTCCTCGGTGACACAGGCTGGAAAGGCGTTGTGGAGAAGATAAGAGGTAAAGCTGGTTTTGAAAGCGGAAAGGGATGAGGTTCCTCCACAGAGAGAAGGAGGCAACTTAGGAAACATAGGTATAGTGAGGAATGGAGGACCAGTTGTCCAAAGCAGGGAAGCAGGGAAGAGAGAGTTGAGTGAAGAGGAAGATGAGCCATCTTAGATGATCACAGCCTATGATAAAATTCCAGTGTTTTAAGTATAAATATGCCTTCATATCCTCTAAAGTAGAGGATTTGTGTATGTGTGTGTGTCTGCATACATGCAAATACATACACATGCACACACACATACATACATAAATGGGGTCTATTTGTTCACCTGCTTACTCTAAGCACTGAGGTTTTGGTACCTTCTTCTCTTGGACTACATAAAATTTCATTCATTCGCTTATTATTTGTCAAGAGTCTACTCTCAGTTAAGTATTAGGGCACTAGGATTATAATGATGAATGGTATCCACATGTCGTACAGCAGGGGTGAGGTAGAGTGGTCATGCGTGCAGATGGAAAGGTGACTCAGGCGTGACCACACTGGGCTGTGAAGAATTAGGACTGAGGTGTAAAGAATGAAGAAAGAAAAAGAAGACAGAAGAAAATTCTTCTGACATATAACAGGATTACTTCTTTAATTATGATGTCTCACATGGAGCTTTCTAATCCTTTCTGCTTCCCAGATGCTTATGTATATTGAAAGCAGGATATGAACTGAGTCTTTCCTGGCTTGAGCTTAGGTCAAAGCTTTCAGTTGAATGGAGGTGGTTATAAAAGAACTTAGCATATGCACAGCCTTGTCTGAGTGTTTGTTTTAAAAAGTTTTGCACTGAAATACTGATGTGAGCAGAGCAGATTCACCAAGACGTTATCAGGATACCTGCTATGTAGTGGCTTTGGGTTTGTGCTTGCAGAATTCTGCCATGTGATGAAGAGGTGCTTAGAAAAGAACACAGGAAGCATGATAAAATTATCTGACACCCTACTGTACTCTTCTCACTCTCCCAGTTGGCAATAATTCCTAAACACACACATTGCTTATAAAAGTGAGCATCAGGGGGCTTCCCTGGTGGCGCAGTTGTTGAGAGTCCGCCTGCCGATGCAGGGGACACGGGTTCGTGCCCTGGTCCGGGAAGATCCCACATGCCGCGGAGCGGCTAGGCCCATGAGCCATGGCAGTTGAGCCTGCGCATCCGGGGCCTGTGCTCCGGAATGGGAGAGGCCACAGCAGTGAGAGGCTCGCGTACCACAAAAAAAAAAAGAAAAAAGTGAGCATCAGGACAATGGTACATTAAAAAAAAAAAAAAAAAAAGAACCCAGAATTTTTACCACCTGATACTTGGAAAAAGTTTCTTTTAATGTACCCCTTAATTTACTGAGAGCCTACTGTGTGCCAGGCACTATGCTGGATGCTACATAGTCACTGGTGAGAAAAACAAGGATGGTATCTTCTTTTGTAGAGTTTAATATCTAATGGTAGAGGTAGATATTAAAAAGAGAAATAAGCAAACACAAAATCGCAAGTACTATGGGAGTGAATAATAACAGGGGATGGCTAATTTAGATTCAAAGGTCAGAGACAGCTTCTTTGAGGAAATAACAGTTAAACTAAGACCTGAAGGATGGCTGAAAGTTACTAGGAAAAGGGAGATGAAACAGCGTTTTGGCTGAAGAATTAGCATTTTTTAAATCTTGGATTTTCATGGCATGAAAGTGTCTAAGCCTTAAATAGGAAACAGGGAAAATAAAACAAAATTATCAGGAGCAAACAACTAGAATATCTTTAAAGGAAAGCTATGTTTACAGAAGTTAGGTCAGAAGATTATTGCCCTTGACCAAAGGTCACTGCAAATATATTGAAAAGCTGTAAAAAAAAAAAAAAAAATTAAAAGTTTTAACAGTTAAGCTGAGGTTGACATTCTGTGACACAGACAACCAGGCAGGAAGTTTGAAGGAATATTTTTCCCTCAAATCTTTCTCCTCTGAAATAGTGATAAGACGAAGTCACAAGAATCAGAATATATATATATATATATATATATATATATATATATATATATATATATATACACATACACACATACACTAAAAAAGAAATTCAAAAATTCAAAAGTCTAGTATCTTCAAGGGAACAGAATGAACATTTCAAGGCAAATAAAGGAGGAAATATATTCTATTCCTATTTTGGATGTTTTCAGTTCTGGAGGCATAACTGATGTCACAAGATTTCTTCAGGTAGAGAAAAAAGAAACTGGTAGAAATATCATCTCAGAACGAACAGTTTTGGCTAGAGGAGGTTGTACCTGCTAAATATTTATAGGATTTTTTTATTTTAAGCATTCTGTTTTAGGTTGGAGTTGGAGCCAAACCACATACGAAAAATACTGTGTTGCAAAATGTACATAGCTAAACTGAAGTAGTTCATTCTCATTTAAAAAATACCTTACAATAAAATAAATCATTTTATTTTTGATTGCTTGAAAGAGGATATGTTTTATTAGTATATATAATTATCAGAAATTTCCTACCAGAGGAAGAAATGTTATGGGGTGTATATTTTTTGTCCTAATATTAGGTTCCTGTGTTGACTCTGGGTAAGCCCTTGCAACCTCTGTGACACTCCATTTTCCTTATCTATCAAAATCAAATTATAGGTTTGAATTAGTTGTCAACCTTCTCCAGCTCCAATATTTTCTGATTCCATAATATTAATTCCCTACTTTAGAAGAAACCCATTTTCCTTCCTTCAAGTATTTCTTACTAGGTAGATGCTTGGAATTCAGCAATAAATGATAGTGCCCTCAAGGAAGCCCAGTTTGGCAGAGGGATAGAATGGGGTGACTGACCAGGAAACAGGCAATCATGATATAGTGTGATATGTGCCTGGGTGTTATGGTATCATCTAGGAGGAATGCCTCTCCAACTAAGGAAGTAGAGTTTTCCTAAGGAGGAAGGAACAAACAATTATTTAGCAAATATAGCTTTAGAGCAACTAAACTTTGCTCTCTTGAATTATTTTCTTGGTTCCACTGAAAAGAGGTAATTTTAATATGGGTTGAGAAGTGCTACTTCTCAAAGTTTATGAAACATGGGGACTCAGGACAAGTACCGGTGGTCTACATCTTATTTCAGGCCTTGACAATGCTCAGAAGCCCACTCATATTCAAAGCTTAACTTCTTATCTTCTGAACATCCATCAGGGCACACACAGTGCCTTTTGACCTAGTCAATTCCCAGTCACCCAGTTACCAGTGAAATAGGTCTGGTTTCCAGCACCAAATATTTGAAGCTGCCATCTTCTGAGATAAAAGTAGAGTTCTATCACATGTAATCCTGTCTCAAAGGACCTCCTTTGTTAGGGTGTGTACATGTGTGTCTGTGTGTGTCTGTGTCTGTGTGAAGTAAGATAATCTGAGACTGGGACTGTTTTTAAGTCTGTCCTACTGATATATTTGTAGAATGACCCTGATGCGTCTGCAAGAGCAACACTTGCTAATTTCATACTTCCACTTTTCTGGAGGTGCCTGGGGTCCATCCAGTAGGGAGTAATTATCACATCACTCATCCATACTAGTCAAGGGATGAAGAACAATGACCATTTTAAATGACAATTCCCATTTCAGGGGGAAACATTAAATGGCTTTTATCTCTTATGGCAACTGAGGTCAATATAAATTTGCACTGTTTTTCTCCAGAGCACTTACTGACATCTAATATAATATTCATTTTACTTAGTTATTTAATGTATTTAATGTCTCCACCACTAGAATATAAGCTCTCTAAGGGTAAGAATTTTTATTTGTTTTGCCTACTGTTATATGGCCTGAGACTTAAATAGTACATAATATATGACAGTTGATCAACAAATATTTATGGGCTGACTGACTGAATGAATGTCGCTAAACCAGCAGAGACTCAACATCTGATTCCATCCCTAGATGGATTCTGGTAGGATGGAAAATTTGTACCAATGAATGGCTGCACAATTGTGGCAGAGAAGGCAACTAGGTCACTCTATTTTTTTCTCTTTAATTAAATGTACTCTTTTTTGAAGGATAAAAAAATTGGGGCTGTTAATATTAATTTGAGCAGCTACCAAGGGACATCAACTCATAAGCTCTGGAAAAGGGACTGTAAGTCTTCTTGTTAGAGGACATTCAAACAACCAATAGAAGAAGAAGGTACTTGAGAGTTAAGGGATGTGCTGGGGAATGCTCCTAGAAGGAGATAATACCTAAACTCCAACATGAAGTTTGAGCAGGCATTAGTGAGGCAAATGGGGTGGGGCATGGAGAAGAGCATTCATAGGAAAAAGAAGGTGAGAAAAAGAGAATCCTATGTGTTTGGGAAATTTGAAGTCATACCATGTGAGTGGAATACAGATGCAAGGAAAGAATGATAAGGGATAAACTGGAGCTTAAGTGAGAGGTAGAAAGAACATGTAAGGCCTTGGATGCTGAGCCAAGAAGGTTGGATTTTACCTAAAAGTCAATGTGGAGTACTGAGTACCACAGTCATGTTTTAGGGTAAGAAGGATCACACTGGCTACAGTGTGGATAATGCACTGAAGGGGGCTAAAGACTGGGACATAACAACCAGTTTGGAGGCTGCTGTAATCCTGGTGAGAGACGATAGTGGCCTGAAGTAGGTAGTGTGTCTGGGGAAAAATAGGTGGATTTGAAAGGGATTAAAGAGGTGGAATTGACTCAGTGGCTGCTTAGGTATAAATAGTAAGAGCTGCTTTCTGGCTAAATAGATGGTAATCCCAAGATGAGAATACTAGAGAAGGATAATACTAGAATGCTCTAGAGATACACAGTGCATGATTTTTCTCCCTGGCTTTTTCAAATAAACCCTGAACATTGGGTAAATCCCTTAACTCAGTTTCTTCATCTGTATAAGGTTTTTAATAACAGCTACCACATAGGTTTATAGCAAGAAACAGGACTTGCACAGATATAATCAAATGAGTTGGGACTGAATTCTGGCCCCAGAATAGCAATGATTTTTAAATCCAAGTTACTTAACTACTATCATCTTCAGTTGTCCTATCTTCCCAACGAGGATAAAAAAAGCTAAATGGTTATTTGTTGTAGAGCTCAGATAAAATAATGGAGGCCTCAATAGTATATCTCAAATACTTAGGAGCTATTATTAGTATAATCATCACATGTATGTTAAAAGTAAATAGCATATTATAAACTATTCTGTTCATTTAGTGGGCCAGTTTCTAAAGAAGTGAAGGATATGGCTTGGTATACTTGGGAAAGGGCAATGAGCAAAATTTTAACAGTGAACTCAAGAGGCAGAATAATGAACAGGAAACAATTGGTTCAAACTGAGATTTTTCAGCTAATGTATGGCAGGAAACACTGGGTCAGGAACTCTGCAGTTGGCTAACAGTTAATTTGTGTTTACGGTCAAGGCAAAGTCTCTGGAGGGCTCTATGTGGCAAGGCAAGTGGGTAACAGCACTTGTTAAAACTTAGTGCACTTCCACTCAGGCCCAATAAAACAGGAGATTCAAAGTTGCTGGGAGCTGAAAGGTCTATTGTACTGACTACACTCATCTAAAGCAGAAGGTGGAAATGTTTCACTGAATTTTTCTTTTGGAATTTCTACTAAGGATTCTGGTCTGCCCAAAGAAACTTCATACCAAGGACAGAACTGAACGGAGAGGGGCACAATAGAAATAAAAACACTACAAAATGTTCCACATTTTCTTTCTAACCAGACTGGGCCCAGTATGTGCAAGGGGGAGCTTGTGATGAGAATCACAGATTTTCCAGCACAGACTATGTTTTTGGCTGCAACTATGTCGGCTATGGCAACTTACCAGACAGCCAGGAAATTCTGTGATGGTTTGGGGCCTTGGTAATTCTTTGGTGGCTTATAAATGTTCAGAAGGCTCAACTTTCTCTTGAGGTTTTTAAACTATGCAGTTTTGACATGCTTCATAAGAAACTGCCTAAGTATGGTTATTTAATCTCCTTTTGTAGACTTTTTAAGAACTCACAACCATATTTCTACCATTAAAAAAACAGCCCCACGTATTCACAGTGAAGCTGTTTCTGTGAATGAGGTTTCAGCAATGCTGGTGGGCATACTTTTTTGAGGTGACATGATCAACTTGTGTGTGTGTGTGTGTGTGTGTGTGTGCACATGCACACGTGCATCTAAAATGTTGTCTCCACATCCTGTATTCATTATTACAGTAGACATTTTATAGCTCAAGCAAGATTGGGAAACACCAATTTGTTCTCAAGGTTATTATTAACAGATGTTTTATTATTTTGATCACAGAAGACAAGTCAGTTAGAAGACCTGCTGTATGTGGGGCAACCAACATAAAATAATCTGAAAGAATGTTTCCACCATATGGCTGAGTCTGCATGTGACTATAAATTGTGCATTATGGATGTGAACTGGGTTAATACTCAATTTCTTTTCTCAGAATTCCAAGAATGATACACAGCCTTCTAAGACTAATTCATTAATTCAAGAACCCTGAGATTTAAAAGGTAACTGATTTCGCAGTCAGTGCTGCCTTCACTTAATGTCATTAATGTCATTACTCTTCCTTCCCCACTGAGCACAAATGCAGACACTCTGTTCAAGTTGAGAAACATCGCTTTGGAAACCAGAGGCAAGAATCCTCACATCAGCTGTTCAAATGCCAAGCTTTCCAAAGGGAAAATCACCATGCCATGTGAAACAACAGCACAGGCAGCCTTGACCATGGGTGGAGAGACACTGAAATTATAGAGCAAGAGGTTCTTTGGGAAACTTTAGCATTGAACCCATCTCAGTTCAGATTTCTGCTGTATCCCCTTTCGAGCTGTGCAATCTTGGACACATCAATCTATCACTCAGTGCTTCAGTTTGCAAGATAGTATGATGATAATTACTTCATAGAGTTGCTGCAAGAAAGATTACATAAAGTAACACAAATAAATTGAATCACATAGTTCAGATTTCCAGAATATTTTTCTATATATTTGAAAAAGAAACCCCCTGCTTATTCAGAAGAACAGCCAAATCTGAGTGATGCATAGGTGATACAAGCAAAGCAGTGTACTGAGTTTCAACTGCATCCTCAAGTGTTGGCATAGGAGTTGGTCCATTCACCTAAGGGCATCCTTGTAGGCACTGCCAAAATGATAGACTGCTCTGAAAAGCATGTGTTGTAATTTCTGTTGGAACAGCCCAGGCTGAAGACAGCCTGTCCCTAAAGTAACATGTTTGCAGAGAAGGTGGTTAAATAACACTGACATGAGTTTAATTTTGAAGCAGTAATAAATAGCCCTCACAAAATACTTTGCCACTTGTATATTTTATCGTTGAACGCAGACACAGAGAAACATACCACGAACTAAGAAACACTCGCTGTAATAAGCGGTCAGTGCAAAGGCCTGGGTTTTCATTTTACCACAGGAAAGTATGAAAAGCACTTTTCTTTTTTTCAGGCTTATGTTGTAGATAGTTGTATAAAACAAGAAGATGACAAGCCTGGTCAACACTCCACAGTAGTAGATAGATCTCCCTGAAGTAATGACTCTCATTCACATGTCTGTCTCCATTACTGCCTCTTAAGCTCTCTGAGGGCAGAGACTATCTCACCTATCACTTATTCACAGCCTCTAATACACCTGTCACAGAAGAGATGCTCAATTAATGCTTGTTGAGTGAACAATTAAAGAAATAGGGGAGTAGTGGTGATTCTGCAGAAGAAAGAGTCCAGGGACAAAGTAGATGTTGATTCCTTTTTTGTTAAAATTCAAGGCCTCTCACACGAAGAGAACTAGACCAGTAATAATAATAATTACTAGCACTTATATAGTACTTCTTAGGGCCAGGCACTGTTTTAAGTACCTCATTTTATATTTATGAACACATTTAGTCTTCACAACAATCCTGTGAGAGAGGTATCATTATCATCCCTATTTTACAGATGAGTATACTGAGGTACAGACAGGCTCAGTGACTTGGTCCCATTCACAAAGTTGGTAAGTGGTAAAGCCACAGTTTGATCTTAGGCTAAAGGGCTGTAAAGCCCACACTTGAAATACCTTGTTATGTTGTTAAAATAGTTTGGAAGAAATTACTAAAAGAGAATTCAAATCAATATAAGAAATATTAAAGAGTGATGTTCAAACTTTAGAGGGTTAAAGTGTCTTTCCCACGTACTGGCAGTGGAAGATAAAAACTTGGTATTCGGAAGTGCTTCTCATCAGTCTAAACACTTATGATAGTTGCTTTAAGAAAAGCAAGTTTAAGTGATTTGGGGTGATTTAAAATCCAATTTGACATGAGAGAAAGTTTTCTTCTGATCTCTTAGTTTTAGAAATTAATGACCACATTTTGATATTTTTAGTTTGTTCTACCTGGATAGGCCAATTATTTGGATTTGCTGTTAAAACAAAACCCAAACAGCAAGAGATGGAGACAAAAGAGCAAGGCTGGAAGTTAAAGATGTGATTTAGACCAGGCTTTGCTCTGTATTGAGTGACCTTGGGAAACCTATGGCAACATTTTCTGAGCCTTCGCTTCCTCATTTGCAAAATGAGGAGTGGCAAGTTTTCTTTTCCTAATTCACAGGATAGTTTGAAGGATGAAAAGACGTATCTGAAAAAACAATTGGAAATAATGAAGTAATCTTAAAGTATGAGATGTATCAGAATGTGTATATCAATTGAATGAAATAATAATACTGTATGCATAGTAGAACTACCAACCTCACCAATTTTAGCTTCGTAAAACCTGGGTATATTTTCAAGAGGGAAGTTTTAAAAGCACAATTGGAACACTGCTTGAATTGGATTTCTTGAAGTAGAAGAGTGCTAAATTTGCAAGATGTGGTATCATTTTTGTTGTTGTTTTTCCCAAGTTGGGGTACCATTACTGAGCTTTGAGTAGAGTTTAAGTAAATCAGGGGAGATGGGTGTGGCTTATTTCTCAAACATTAAGAAATAATCCTACAGAGAAATAAAGGCATCTCCATCCACCTATGACTGTCTTCATCTTTTGCTTGAAGCTGCTTTCAGCCTTCCAATGCTAACCTAAGCCATTTTGCCATTTGGCTTAGTGTTTCCTTTTGATAAATGTATAAACCTTAAAGGTAACCTGAATATATCATGGCTGGTCTGAGAATATTTTACTCCAAAAAGTCTTCCATATTTTTCACGCTTACTGATGGCACCTCATAGTGATTGAAGACCAATCAACCAGCTCTGCCATATACTAGCTTTGTGACCATGGATAGATGCCTTAACTTCGTTGACCTACAGTTTGCTTCTCTATAAAAGAGAGGCCCTAAAACTTATGTAATAGACTAATGGCTAAGATTTGAGATAACCAAAAAAGAGTAAGTAACATACAAAGCTAAAAATTTCAATAAATGATGTTGATACACTTAGTGTGGCACCAGCATTAGTAAGAGCATGAGCATCGGCTCTGGCTTAAAAGAAGATCCTATCTGTCTGTCTATCTGTCTATCTATCTGTCTATCTATCTATCCATCCATCTACAAACACATGTAAATACAAATACATGAAAGAAATGTATATATCACAAAATGTACATAAAATTTATACATGTACGTGCATGTGTATATATATATATATGTATGTGTATACACACACACAATCAGGATGAGAAGCAAATCTCTACATCTTGTCAAAAGACTTAAATATTCTTCTAGTGATTCTGTTAGTGATATACTTTGTTATTCTAGTGATTAAAAACAGCCAGATATAAAATGCCAAATTAAAAGGATTTTAGCCTCTAAGGGCCTCAAAATTTACATAAAAGGTAGACAGGATATTAACACAGGGGACGATGAGAAAGCCCTGAGGTGATGAAAAGGATGGATAAGCTAACTCTGACTGGGGAACTTGACAACACTTTTCAGAGGAGGTAAAACATAAGCTGGGTTTTGAGCAAGAGCTTCTCAGGCAAAAATAGTAAGGGTGTGAAGAGCAATATTAGGAATAGAACCTAGTTGGTGATCCTGAATTAAATGCAAGGTGACATTCTACTCAATGACTAAATGTGCTTTGTTTAATTTATGTTGAGTCTATACAGACCGAACATTTTTAAACTATAAAACTAGGTAATACATCTTGGAGGTTCTGGTATCTATGAAAATTTTCATATTATGTACATTTTGTTTCTCCAAAGGATAGATGATTTGAAAGTATAAAAATGCATCAAGCTCATCAAGCTAAGTAGATAAAATATAAGCTTTTAAATTAACTAGTTCTAATCATTTCTCAAATGCTTGAAATAACTTTTAGTTTTCCTACTATGTATCTCTATTTTGAGATACTAGTATTTTTTTCTTCTCCCTGTATTTTTCCTTTTCCTTTCTCCCCATTAAAGCAGTTATTCATTGTAGGGGGAGGTAAGAGGGAGTTGAAATCAGAAGCAGCCTGCAAAGATCTCCCTGCTTTTGTTTCCAAAAACCTAAGCCCTTTGAAGAAATTAAAGGGTTTTTGGAGGAAGTAAAAGGGGGAAGAGGAGTCCTCTGCAGAGGGAATAAGCGTGAGGCTTCCCCAATGGGGAGGGGGACAGGGTGGGGAGAGATTCACTGAACTGGAATAAGAAGGGAGAAAGAATAATTTTCAAAGATAAATGATTTTGAGGCATGTCTAAGAAGATGGGGCCCTAAACAGTTTCCTAAAGAGTCTCATGACCCATTTATGTCATTTAGGATTTGTTTAGTTGCAAGTAACAAAACTCACAATTTAAACTGGCTAACACAATAAAGGAGATTAACAAAAATTCAGAAGGAGTGCTTAAGAGATGGTTTGCTTCATGGTCTCAAGAAGTCACCAAGACTTTTCTACCCCATTTACCTACTCTGCCATCTAAAATGGTACTTCATTCTAAAGCTGGAATCCTCATCTGGTCATAAAATGGCTCCAAGCTACTATCTGAGCTATAGGCTCCCTCACTTCATGACCATGGAAAAGAGTGGGTTTCTGTCTCAGAATTCTAAGCAAGAGTCACAGAATTCACTGTGATTGTACTGGATTAGGTTGCATAGTCACCACTGATGGAGGCTAAGGGCCTCTATCAGTGCTCATTGGCTTAAATCAATAAGGACCTACCCCTTGAGTTCAGAGTCACTTTAGCTTCCATCACAGTACATGGGTTGTGTGGGAGAAGGCAGACATCTGAACTAAAATCCGGGCGCAGTTAGTAAAAGGGAAGGGGTGAAAAGAATGAAATGGGTAGATAACTGACAAATGTCCACTATATTGGAAAGGTGTAGCAGAAACTGACAGACTGAAAGGGACAACTCAGAGAGGAACTATGGGTGTTGCAGTAGTCACCTGCGAGGAAACATGGCCAAACAATGTGTAGGTTGTCTTGTCACTGTATAAGGCCATAGAACTATGGGATAATTCCGGAGGTGGTTGAAGTGTTTGAGAAAAAAAGCACTAAGAGTGACTCAGTTTATATTTGCTACTAGCCTGATAGCTGACCTACAGAAAAATAGAGCTATATCACTCAGAGTTTGTTCAGTTGCAAGTAATAAAATCCCCAGCTTTTCAGTTCTCAAGATCTAGTGTTTAGTGACTCAGGTGTGATTGCTGGGCCCCCGTCCTGTATTGCCCCTTGGGTCTTTGCTTTCCAGTAGTCTCAGGATCTAGTATCTCCATCAGGATTCTGAAGTCTCAGGGCATCCCGGAGTTAGAGCTTTCCTTGCCAAACCTCCTTAACTATCCACACCTTGTTGATACAAGTCAGGAAAATAGATCTACTCTGATTAGAAAACTCAACTGGGAACAATGGAGCTTTGTCATTTCCGTGCAAGTCTTTCCATTGTAGATTTCATCTAAAAGCTGTTAGTTTTAGAAGTACCATTACACTAGCATCAGATGTGCTTGTAATAATCAAGAGCCATGTTGAAAAAAGATAGGGGTGATAGTATAACAAGTGGTTCGCAGAAGAAAATATACTGGTCAGTTTAGATGATGTGAGGGCACTAAGGCTCAGACTAAGGAACTGGGAGAGAGCACTTGTTAATACTCTGGTGACAGTGTGTGGGGTGAAAGAAGGGAGATAAATCAGCTGGGAGGTATAAAGAAAATGGAGAAGGCTGGAGACAGCAGCTGAATTTCAGCTAAATGCATTTTGTGCCAATTCATCTATATCAGGCTTTTGAAGTATGTTTACCAGGCGATCTTCAATCCTGAGACTTTGATGCTTACATCTAAAGAAAAGTTAGATTAATGACCCACCCAAATGTCTGTAAACCATATTTCTAACAGTCAATTTTTTTCTGAAATCTGAGGCCAGTGGTTAACACTGCAAACATGTACAAAAACTTGCTAGTTTCCAAACCAGAAAAGTTTCTAGACAGTAGAGACCTAAATTCATAGACCTGTCACTAGGCATTCTCTTTACTTGCCACTTTTTGTAAATTGTTCTTTAATTCTGGGAGTTGAAACACAGTAATGGGTTACTTTAAAGGGGATGGTATGTGTAAGCTATAGGGTATTAGATTTATTGCAACCTGCCAACAACGTTCTCTACCGGAGAGCTTTGCTTTATGACCTTACCTCAGCGGTAACAGGCACAATTAGAATTTAGAGAAGATAAATCCAAGCAAGGTGACATTTATTTTGAGAACAGGCTATGGCAGCATGAGGCTAGGGCAGGACCTATTCAACAACTTCCACACAGTGATAACTAAAATACAACACCAAGATACATTTGTATAAGTCCACTTGTTGGCAAGTTATGGATGATGGATTTGAACTAGTCTGGCTAAGAAGAATTTAAGGGAAGGGCTCATCTAGCCATTGGAAACAGAGTGGCTGTCTGGTTGGGTCTTTAGGACAGATATAACATAGAAATTGGATGCTGCCAGTTCTTTCTCTCGCTTTCTCTCCCTCTTTGTTATCTTCTGTCTCTGGCTCTCTCAGCAGGAAGCCTCATTTTCTCAGATGAGCTTACTCCATGAGGCAGGAAATTCATATGGCAGCCATTCTTACACCTCACATCTCACAGCTATACTGCCCAGCTGGAATGCAGCACCTCTCATTCCCCAAATTCCAGGGTGAAAAATCCCAAGGAGCACTCTTATTGGCTCAGTTTGGCTCAGGTATCAGTCTGTAAACTGTACATCAAATTCCTAAGAAAAGTTTTAAAAGTAAAGATTTCTCATGTTCCACACTCCTGAGGTTCTGATTTATTTGGTCTAGGGCATGGCTCAGGTATCTATATTAATTTTTTACTAGCTTGCCTGGTAAATCCAATGAGTAGCACTAGACCAGTCAACTGTATGACCATGGGTACTGTGACTGGCAGTTGTTCCCAGAAGGATGTGGTTGGAATGGGGCAAGGAGCAGTTCCCCCAAAGGAGGATGTTCTTCTTCCAAGTTGCAATGTGCAAACAAAAAGAATAGCTGCTCACTATATCTCTACAAAATATTTTAAGGAGGTATTAGAGCATCTGAAGCAAATATCATAGCCTGAAGTTATTGAAAACAAAAGAAAACACTCTGTTTGTCTAGCTGGGAACTAAATTCTTGTGAGCTAACAAAGAAGGGAAGCTAGAGCTACAAATAGTGTGGGGTTATTCTAGAGGAAGCTATGGCTGCAAACTCAGGGCAGACTCCTTTTATATACTTAACATGCTTAAAAAACACATTGATAATTGGGCACACATACATTTTGGAGATTACTTAAGAAGCTTATCAGTTACCATAAATACAGTCTCTCTCTCTCTCTCACACACACACACATGCCCACATGAAAGAAAAGCACACATTTGCCACTTGACTTAGCCATAGAATCATAGCCTGAAGTTATACCAACAGTGACATCTTTAAAAATAATGAGGCTTAGATAAAGGTGTGAGTATTCACTTTATAAAAACTAATAATACTGAGAATCTATGCTGTTCTATGAACTATTTTAGGCATTTTACATATGTTATTTCTATTTTTCACAGCAATGCTGTAAAATAGATATCAGTGTCGCATTCATCATGAAGAAAACTGAGGCTTAATAGGTTGTCACTTGTTCAAGGTCACATAGAAAGTGGCTGATTCTGGATTCAAAATAAGGTCTGAGTTCAAAGATTGCTCCTTTTTACTGTTTATGTGAATCTACTTTTGTTCTATAAATCTTGCAATACCTTCCACAAAGCCAATAAAACTTTGATCAAAATTCATACATATTAAATGTTTTTATATCTAAATACACACTTAGGTTTGGATGGTATCTATGTCCTTAAATATACATATGTGTGCATATATTTCAAACACACTAAAATATACACTGATAATCAGAAATACATAAAATTTAAGAAAATTATCTAGCATTAAAAACTATTTAACTAAAATAGAATAAGATTGTGCTATAGCTGACTATATGAAACCCCCTGAAATATCTTCAGGACTCTGGCTTTTTGTTCCTGTTACTACTAATTTGAAATAGCTAAAGAGACCCAGAAAAAAAATCAGACATTTAGAAACCCTAAAGCCTCTACATTACTTGAAGCAATAGACCCTTAATTCCAATTGAATTTAGGAATTTTCATCTTCATGAAAACTCAATAGTGTAAGAAAAATAAATTTGGCCTAAGTGATTCAGACATCCAATGAATTTCTAACTAATTTGATACCTGGATGAGTCTGGAAAGTCCACCAGTAGACTACTTTAATGGGTCACTTCTTACCTGAAGTTCACAAATACTGTTTAAAAAATTCCCATATTACCCACCTTATACCCCAAACTCGGTTCATCTGTAGGAATTTGCAGCGTGCAATAAATCAGTCACTTTTCTCTGCCCTATAAATCTGTTTATTTTAGCATGGGTCAAATAATAAGTAACAAAAGTCAATGATTTATATTTGGGAAGATGGCTCAGCTTTGATTTTTTTTAAATTGCAAAAGAATATCCCTGACTTGTCAGACAGAGCATTTGTATAGTGTCACATGGTCATAAATTGCGCAGCTGTCAGGAAAGCACTGCAAATGTTCATTTTTTTTAGTGGCTGGGGGTAGGGGTCGGCAGATGGTCAGATAGTCACTTCAACATCTCTGCTAAATTGTAGACATGCATGCTGGTCAGGGTTATGAAGGCATGATGAATCTATTATCCATGCTGGGTCAACTAGCTTCTCTTGATACAAATCATGTTAGGGGTACATAACTTATTAACTTCATACATGGATAACGGATAAGTCACTCAGAGGCATGAACTTTATACTAAGCTACCTTTATTAATGTCACAAGAGCTGAGGGTGTCAGAAAGGCTTGAAATATCACAGGTGTCCATCGCTGAGAGGCCCAGATTGTATTAATGAATTTCTTGGATTATTGTCTAGGCATCTTTGAGTTCCTTGCTCTCTCTAGCATTTTCCCATCCATTTTCCCATAGAAGAACAGAATCTGTTCCTCTAACATTCTTAACATATTTTGAATCATCTCCTCTTTCAGCACCATTGACAGAATTTAGCCATTAATATATGTCTTAAATGGCATACCTGCATCATCTCCTGAATCCCATGAAATGTACACCCAATATTGCAGCTAAAGTGATCTTTTGAAACCACAAGTATGATTATGTCACTTTTTCTGCTTAAAATTCTCCAAAGGCTCTCTACTGCCTTCAAGATAAAATTTAAAACTTAAGTTTAAATGTTACCCAAGGCATCTATATTCCCAGTCCTCTCCATCTCTCCAGCCTGGTCTCTCTCTCTCCGAGTCCTAATTCATACCTTGAAATGCAGTCAGTCATCCTGAACTACTTGCAGTTCCTTCAGCATGTTATTTTTCCATGGACCCTTGAACATTTGCATTTGCCGTTTCCTGAGAGGCCCTCTTCTTCTACTCCCTTCTCCATGGCTAGCTTCCTCTCACCTTTCTTAACCCATGTTCAGGTATAATGCCTCAGGGAAGTACTCCATTCTGGGCCAGGTAGCCACAGCATTCTGTTCTTCTTTATGGTTTCTGCCTAGTTACTTCTCTGTGTCCTCCCCCAGGTGGTGAAATTTTATGAAACAAGGACTGTGCCCAATGCCCTTGTTCAGTAAGTGTTCAACACCTAAATGTACAGAAGACATGTGTGGGATTCACCATGTGTGGCAAGTGGTCAATGCATTGACCAGTGATGCTCTAGGAGAGGAGTCATCAGCTTGTCCTCAAATTGTCCAGTGGCTTTCCCTTTTCTTTTTATATCATCATAGTAATATAAAGAACACTATAATAAAATTCCTTCCATCAGAGAACTCACAGATCAGTGGAAAGACATTTTATTCATCATTTAGTGTGAGAAATTCTCTCCTTGTGTTAACTTATGAACGGGCACCTTTCCTAAGAGGGGAAGTCAAGAAAAGTTTCTTGGAGAAAAAACACTTGGGCTTAATTTGGTGCAGTTTAACTTAGTGGCAATGAGCTTAGGTTTTCATGTCTGTGGGGTATGGGGCTGAATCCTAGTTCCATTTCTATTAAGATTGTGACTTTTGACAAGTGAGTTAATTTCTGAGTTTAATTTAAACTCATTTAAATTATGAGTGTCTTAATGTGTTAAATGAAGTTAGTAATATCCACCTCACAGGGATGTTACTAAAGGTGGCTAGTTTATTACTAAAATAAATGTTATAGAGATGGAATGTAGAAAAAGTGTAGGCTGCAAACACATATAGCAAAGACCATAACTTCATCATTGGATGTCTGACATCTAACAAAGTAACTGGGGAAGAAAAAAAGAAAAAAAAAAAAGGGAAAGCTGGTATGAAAGGAGTTCTTGTTAGATTAATGTAAATTGTTCATTGACACTGGGAAGCTAGGTTTTAAGCTTCCACATTGATCCTGATAAATAACACTTGTGAGAACTACCACATTAGCGTAAAGGAAATGTTAAGAATAATTATGATGCATGCTATTCTAAACCTTTATCTTAACTCATGTAATACTCACAAGAGTCCTAGGAGGTGATTACAAATACCTTAGCCTCATTTTCAGACGTAGAAACTTAGGCGCAGAAAGGTTAAGTATTCAACTCACAGTAAGTTGACCAGCAAGTGATAGAGACAGGAGTCAAATATAGGCCATGTGTCTCTACTTCACTGTACTTAGAGACAGAGCACAGGCATAATCCAATCATCCACCAGATAGTCACCAAATGCATACTACATTCCAGATACTCTTCTAGGCAAATTGGATATAGAGTTGACTATATATTTGTATATAGTATATATTTAGGGGGGACATAGATGTTAACAAAGTAAACAAGTACTATAAATTTCAGATATTAGTAAGTACAATTATAAAAGAATAAAGTTATGAAAAGGAAAAAAGTGTGATAGGGAAGTTGGCACTACTTTAAGTGGGGTACAAAGGAAAGATTTTTTCTGAGAAGGAGACATTTGAGTTGACATTTAAATGATGAAATGAGCAAACCTTATAAAGAGCTGACAGGAGACTTTCCCAGGCATATAGAATACCATATATAAAGGCCTCGAGTTGAGAAAAGCTTGACATTTGAAGACTGATGAGAAAGTCAGTATGGCTGAAGTGAAAATGTTCTAGAAGTTGATGGTTAGGGCATAATATTGGAGAGAGAAGCAGAGGTCAGATTGTATAAAGCCTTGTAGGTGATGATAATGAGTGTAATTATCACCTCTCGGAGGGTTTTAGGAATAAAAGTGGTATGATCTGGTTTATATTTTGAAAAAGATTACTCTGGCTACTTTGTGGAGAAGAATGGGCAAAAGTAGAAGTTATTGCAGTGGTTCAGGCATGGGATGATACTGATTGGGACCAGGATTCAGCAGAGCAGGTGGTAAGATGCAACTGGTTTTGAAATATATTTTTATGGTAGCACCAGTAGGACTTGTTCTGGATACTGAGGGAAAAGAGTAATTATACAAGACTCTTAGATATTATTATTGTTTTGGGGGGCCTGAATTACAAGGAAAATAATAGAACCAATTAGTTAAGATGACGAATATTAGGGTAGAAGCAGCTTTGGCCCTAAGGATAGTGAGTGCAGGGAAATCATGAATTCTGTTAGGAATATATCGAGTTTAGAATATCTTCTTAATGTTCAGGAGAGGTGCCAACTGGACAGCTAGCTGTACACATTTGGAGTGTGAGAAAGAGGTCATGACTTCAGATTTGGGAATCTGAAGTTGATAGTTGGTATTTAAAGCCATGGGTCTGGATGAAATCACCAAGGGAATGAGGAGAGATTAAGAAGAGGTCTGTGCACTGGGCTTCTGGAGTGTTCCAACAATTAGAGGAAGAGCTGGTGAGGAGACTGAGAAAGGGCACTGAAGACATGGTAAATAAACAGGAGAGTGTTTTGTTCTGGAAGCTAAGAAATTAACATCTTTGAGGAAGGAGGCAATGACAGCTGCATCAAATGCTGCTGAGAAGTCAGGAGTGAGAACTGATGCTTGTATTTAGCAAGATGGAACCTGCTGTGACTTTGATAGGAACTGTTTTAGGACTACTGTGAGGATGAAAACATGAAATAGGTT
This sequence comes from Hyperoodon ampullatus, assembly GCF_949752795.1. NCBI lineage: Eukaryota > Metazoa > Chordata > Mammalia > Artiodactyla > Ziphiidae > Hyperoodon > Hyperoodon ampullatus. The sequence goes on along the minus strand of NC_136920.1, from coordinate 49,310,145 downwards.
AAAATGAGAAAAGGAGGTACTAAAGTGGAGTTGATGCAAATAGACAATTTCCCTAGATTTTTGGTTAAGCAAAATAGAGTAATGGGGCAATAATGGTGGGGAACATTGGGTCAAGGGACATAGTTTTTCTTTAAGAGGAGAGATATTACATCATGTCTAAATTAAATTTATCTGGGAAAAAGCAAGAGAGAAACTGATATTGCAGGAGAGAGAGGAGAAAACTCCAGAAGCAAAGTCCTTAAATGGATAAGAGGTTATGGAGACCAGGTCACAGGTGAAGAGCTGGCCTTGGAAAGCAGCAGGGAAAATTCCTTCATTGTAACGGGGAGAGCACACTAGTGAACCTTGTCGTAGGAAAGTAAGGTGGTTTTCATTTGATTGCTTGGATTTTCTCAAGGCCATATGAAGAGAGATCAATAGTTAAGAGTGAGGATGAGGGAGGGAGAGTTTGAGATTTGAGGGAAGCAAATGAGATATGAAACTTTTTGAGATTTGAGGGAAGCAAATGAGATATGAAACTTTTGTCCCAGAGAAAGAGAAAATGATTCTTCTAAAGAAATTTATAAGAATTGCTTGGGGGCTTCCCTGGTGGTGCTGTGGTTGAGAGTCCGCCTGCTGATGCAGGGGACACGGGTTCATGCCCCGGTCCGGGAAGATCCCACATGCCGCGGAGTGGCTAGGCCCGTGAGCCATGGCCGCTGAACCTGCGCGTCCAGAGCCTGTGCTCCGCAACGGGAGAGGCCACAACAGTGAGAGGCCTGCGTATCACAAAAAAAAAAAAGAAAGAAAAAGAAATGCTTGGGTGTTTTGAGCATTCATTTGAAACTAATAGTTATAAATTTAAAGTGAGATGACTAGGTGCTTCTCTAGCTATGTTCAGTTACACAGGTGCTGGCATGGAGTAAGTAGGAAGGTGTAGGTCTAACCAGGGTAGATTAACAAGGGCTGAGAGTTTGCTGGATGAACACAAAAAAAGAGAGAGGGAAAAAAAATGTTGAGCATGCGAGAAGGAGAATTAGAGTGATGGGACCAGAAAACATATGCTATAGGGGAGGAGGAAGGGGAGGGCATAAAGAAGGGTGAAAACAGGAGGTAAATGGTGAAATCAATAATTCGAGGTCCCAACGGGGGTGAAGAATTTTTGGAGTGGGGGCAGTAGAATAAATGTTAAGGGCAGAGAGGAGGTGGTGTTCTGAGAAAATGATGCTTGACACAGAGGCCTTGGAGGGCGTACAGCTAATGGCCACCACAAGGTTCAGAGTGTGATCAGGAACCCTAGGGCAGGAAGTAAAGGAAGTGAGATGGCAAGCTGTCTCATGAAGCAAGTAAGCATCAGAACACATACTAGAACCCGCAATTGTCTGAATCCTAGAGAATGTTCTACCTTACACCAATGTTAGCTTCTAATTATTTCCGACTTGTAAAGCCAGGGTAACTAAATGGTGTTTTAGTCAAGATGTATATATGTGTGGGGTTCAGAGACAGAGAGGTTGGCCTCATAAACATGAGATCTGTGTAGTTGAACAAGGTCTTACATTTAGAAGGCTCCTGCTGTTGCCATCTTTTAATTCTTACTACTTACAAGGGCCTCACGTTTTCATTTTGCACTGCATCCCACAAGTTATGTAGCTAATTCCAGAGAGAAGATTAGTAATTTAGAAGGAGAAATGTCTTCTCTTTTCTCATTGGGGCTAATTTTCCACAAACCTCACTTTTCTCCATTTAACATGCCTTTAAAATTTTATCAAAGTTCATAATGTAAGTTTTAAAGAACGCATCTGTCAAACCCTTAACTTTTAATGTAAATTTCTTTTTAAAGCCACTCACAGTAAAGATTAGGCTGGAAGTGAGAAATTCCCTGACTCAGGAAAGTGAATTATCAGTAAACTGAAAAGGAAAAATACATGTATATGTAGATCTAGAGTCTGAGTTCATGCTTGAATGATAGCTTAGGAAAAATACTTACATTTTTATTTTTTAATATATGTGTATTACATGTTTATTATGGAAAGTGTAGGAAATAAATATAAACAAAAAGAAGTAACTAAAAACTACCCAAAAATCCTTAAGAAGAGTTAATCACTTTTAACATTTTGGTGTATATCCTTCCAGGCTTTATGTAAATATTTGTGAATGTGTATTATTCATATATAGCTTTATTTGTATTTATTGGATTATATTTAAATGTCATTTTTAAACTTGATTTTTAATTTAATAATAGAGTCTGGTTGGACCTCCTACCCTTGTAATTAAATATTTTTCTAAAATACTATTAATATAACTCAATTTTCTGTTATGTGGACATATAATAATGTATTATTAAATACTTGGCTTTTTCAGTCTTCACTGTTATAAACAATACCAATATGAACATTCTTTGTAGACTTGTGTATTTCTATAAGTATAACTCTTGGGTCAAAAAGTGTCCATTTTAAAGCTTTTGATCCATGTTTTTAAACTGCTCTTTCATGGCTACTCCAATTTCCAGACCCACTCAATGGCAGTGAACATTAACCTTTCTTTTAAATGTTTTGTCGATGGGGTTGACAAAAACTGTTTAGTACCATTGTTTTCTTTGTTTAATAACAAGGTTGAGCAGGTTTTTGGATGTTATTGGCCTTTTCTTTCTTGATGAATGTCCTGTTAATACCTTTCACTCATTTTTTTTTCTAGGTGGTCTTTGGCCTTTCTTTTGTTCTTCTGTAAAATATCTTTATATATTAGGGTCATGGTACACAGAATTTCGCTAATTTGTCAAACCCATGCCAAGGTCTTAACAACACACTGGCAGAGCTCTGCAGGGTTGCTATGTTTTTCTCTATGGGGGAGGTTTTAAAATCCATCACTTGTTTTTTTAAACTAAAAAAAGCATGGTAATGGTAGTTATGAAGATAGTATTAATATCACATAAATGAAAATATTTTATAATATATCTTAAAATGTATAGAAAAACATTTATAATGAAAACAACAGGAAAAGAGTATCATACAAGCTCACTGAATATTTGTCTTTCCTATTCATTTCTCCAAATCCTGGCAATGTAGTTTACATACTGAACATTCTGGTGATTCGGTCTGCTTGTCTCCATGCCCTCCACTGCAAGCATTTCATTAATATTCTCATTGTGAGTGCTGTTAGAAATTTCCAGGGTATAAGACACAATTGTACATTTTCACAAGACAACACATTAGGATGCAGAATGTGGAATGCAAGATTAGGATTTTGGATTATTGGATTTTTTACTTACCCTCTCCAGTGTAATTTCTTCAAACTCATATTCAATTTCTGTCCCATTGACCTGTAAATAGGAAAAAAATAGAGAAAGATTAAATACATTTTGAGGAGGAGAGAGCTGCATTTTAAAAAGCATTAGGGGGTTAAATTTCATCCTGGCTATGAATAAATCACACTTTATTGATGTTTGTGATTGTATGTTTTCATCCAAATGAAATATAATCCAAGCTATTCTAAAATATGAGTGAGACTCTAGAAAAAAACGCTTATTGCATCCCTTAGAATTTTGTGATGTTTGGAGGACAGGAAACAATACAAAATGTGCACTGTGAGTTTACAAAGAATAAACCAACTAGGGGCAATGTTACAGTTACAAGGGGAAGAAATTTCCTAATATCTTTAAAAATTTCCATGAACAGACACTAAAATATGACCTTAAGAAATCAGTGGCAAGGGCAACACAACCATATGACATTTCTGGCTGTAAAACAGCATTAAGAATGACCATGTCAGATAAGAAATGCCTTTTCTTTATTGGTTCAAACTCAGGTAATTTATCCCCATTATCCTCTTGTTATATTTGTTGGGAAGCCCTGGACCATGTAACCACGCCTTCAGTAGCAATGAGAAAAGAACAAACCAGGACATGTTTGAAATTCCTAGTGAGAAAGCATTTTCACAATCCAACCAACCCTTAAATTTATTTAAACTTACAGAGAGAAACATTTTAAATATAGCCAGGCAACATATAACATATGCCTTAGGTTTCAACAGACATGAATATAGAATATATGAAGAGCTACTTTAAAATAATCTAACAAATATTCAATTCCCACTTTTATCTATCACAGAGCCCTTCTCAGCCAGGCAAAACCACTGAGCAAGAAAATTCTTGAATAGGCGGTTTCTTTTTTCTTATATATGTCTTGGTAAAATCATTAACATTTAGAAATCAGACAGAAAAATCTAATTTTCAACCAAAAAGCCATAATTTTTGTAATGTTCTAACTTCAGTTTACTGTCCCTTCTTTAGAAGAATTTAAATATAGTTCTTGCATATTGAGAGCTCTATGGAAGGCAAGGATCAGATGGCCCCATTATCTAAGAGAGGCTGGCAAAAAAGAAATGATGAAGGGGAAAAAAAGTGAATGAATGAATGACTGAACTAAGTAATTAAATTATTTATCTGATGTATAAACACAGATGCTTGTGGGTTCTCTTCCATAAGGAATTTGTATATGGTATCATTAATTGAAGGCATCCCACTATCATCAGCAAATAATAAAGAATGACAATAGACTTTACTTATGTGTGTCACCAGCCACTTAGAGCATGTTTTTGATTTTCTAATTACATGAGCTAATTGGGGAATCACATTTTACTGTGTTACTACATTATCAAACAGCCCTAAACCAAATTTGATTTTCTGGGCTTCAGCAACTTAATGACTCAGAGAAGAGAACTTGATGATGTTAGAACTAAGCTTTAGCAACTTTATAGACATATTTTTGTTCTTCACACGTAAAAGTACAAAAGGAAACTCAAAACTCCCTCTATGTGTGTGTTTCCGTATTAATCCTTTTTATTCATAACTTTTTTAGTTGACAGAGAGAAGGCAGAGAGGAAAGGCTGAGTTAATGTGATGTTTTAATTCTCGCAGCATGGCTCCATAAAGCTCTTCTTTGCTTCAGTGCTTCTCTAGAGTGGAGCCCTTCAGGTTATTAGAGTGTTGCAAACTGCAGAGAAAAAGAACTTCAAAGAGAAGAAAACAAGCCTCTGATAATAAATATCAGAGGTGAAAATTCTGTTAGGAAGTGCTTAAAAGACAAGAATATTTTAGTGACACACATTGCATAGCTGGGGTCTACCAAAATCTTTGCTGAACATTTGTATGATCATATATGTTGACTTTTAGATCCTAGAAGCATTATTTATACACAACTTAATTTGTATTCAGAAGTTCCCCAGTCAGCTAGGTGAACCATTGATGGCTTACATTTACTCCATGGGTCTTTAGTTTTCAACCCAAGAAAATTATGTCATTTGCCTAATTCAGTAGTATCCAGGATCTCTTTGTAAGAGGGGAAGATGACATCCAGGTTGGGATGTAACCTTACCTTTAAAAGAAAATATTCCATGACTACAACAGGATTTAGTGAAATTATAAAGAAGTGAAAGGATTTTAGCATAGGTGAAGCAATATTTCAAACTTTAATTGAGGAGCATTTAAAACATGGAATAATAAGAGCTAGAGTGGGAATTTAGGAAAGACATTTAAGAGGTTCTAGTGTTTATTGTTCCATCACTAGGAGAGCATGATATATGTTCTGCCTAAGGACCTCTAAGATAAGAAATCCTACAAGGTCCCTTGGTAAAGACCTTGGGGGAAAGAATGAAGTAGAAAGAACTAAGAATACCTCCATTCTAAACAGAGGTATATAAGAGTACGCTGTGACATTTGTGAAAATTTAGTTAACTTTTCAGAGGAGTACACCAATTCAACAGTCTTTAAATATTTTTTGTTCACATTTGCTTAGAAGAATGGTTGCTTACTGAGTGGTAAGGAGACAAAAGGCATGAACAGTAATTCCCTCCTAGCCATAATTTCGTGTATTCTTATTCAGAAAAACCAAGAAAAACTGTTGTGAATGGCTCCCATCATCTGCTGGGGGTGGGGCGTGGTTTACAGACAGTCTGTTGTCTGAACTTGTCTAGGTGGCCTCACTCTACTCCCAATTAGTTTGACAACATATGCCTTTTAATTCACAAAGGATTCTCTTCCTGAAAAATACTGCCAATTTATATATATATATATATATTTTTTTTTCTTGAGCAGTAATACTTCCTGTGATATTTAAGCACCCTGGTAATGCTTTATGATCCTGATAGTTTGGAGCCTGTACAGCGGCATGGAGAGGGCTCTCATTATTTCAGATCTGGCTCTGACCATCACTGACAGTCTCCCCTCCACCTGGAAAAGTGAGAGGATTGGCAGTATTTTAGACATGAAGGGTCACTAAAGTAGATGGAATTTCCCAGTTTTGAAATATGTTTTTCTTCAGATACTTGATTTTTCTGAACCTAATGGTTATATAGTGACAGCTGGTAGGTTTCCATGTTGGCTAGAAAATCAAATTGATGCCACACATTGTCCTGCATAGTTCTGGGCATGTAGCCTTCCTGGACTCATACGGAAGTTAAGACAAGAGCATAACTTACTCAAAATCAAACTTGGTATTTAAGGTTCTAATTTCATAAACTTTGAATACTTTTCATATATTTTTCTCTCTCTGACAGTCTTTAGATTAATTTCACTGATTTTTTTTCCCCCTTCAGTGCTATAGTACCACCTGCCCGGGTGATAATATAATTTGATTTGAGAAAAGAGGTTTTTCATGAATAACACATGTGAACTAGTCCATGTTTTAATGCTCTTTAATTGGAATCTTAAGTAATGATTTCTTTGATTTTTTTTTGTTCTTTTCCACATTTGTAATTTCATTAAAACTAACAGCATACTAAAATGTAAGATGAATGAATTTTTACACATTCCCATATCACAGATTAAAACAAATGCTAAAACATGAATATCAAAGTGTTGGCTTCTTAGGACTAAACACAATTCCACCCAATGAACAAGTATTGAGCATGCATAGTGTGCCAACTGATGTGACAGGTAGTGAGAAAATAAAGATTTTACGACATTATCCCTATTCTCAAGAAACATACAGTCCTTAAAGAGGTACCAAACACAAACATATTAAAACCTCAAAGAAGTGCGATATCCAATACACAAAATATACAAGTGGACTCGAGCCACAGCCCCACTGTTGCCACATGCAAGATCTGTATAGATCTATTTACTATTTGTTGTATATATATATTTGATTCTTTAGTAGTATAGAATATGACAGATAATGTACTAATTCTGCCCTTTATTATACGTGATTATAATATAGTAAATAAGACTTATCTCTGAATCTTATGGTTTTAGCATATAAAGGAGAGTGATGAACGTGAACAATATTTAAAGATATCTGTGACAACTGTCTTAAAATAAAAAATGGGGGGGACCTTCAAGATGGCAGAGGATTAAAACGTGGAGATCACCTTCCTCCCCACAAATACATCAAAAATACAACTACATGTGGAACAACTACTACAGAACACCTACTGAATGGTTGCAGAAGACCTGAGACTTCCCAAATGGCTAGAAAATCCCCATGTACATGGGTAGGGCAAAAGAAAAAAGAAAAAACAGAGACAAAAGAATATGGATGGGACCTGCACCTCTGGGAGGGAGCCGTGAAGGAGAAAAAGTTTCCACAGACTAGGAAGTCCCTTCACTGGCAGAGACAGGGTGTTGGTGCAGGGGAAGCTTCAGAGCCACGGAGGAGAGTGCAGCAACAGGGGTGCAGAGGGCAAAGCAGTGAGATTCCCGCACAGAGGATCGGTGCTGATCAACACTCACCAGCCTGAGAGGCTTGTCTGCTCACCTGCTGGGGTGGGCGGGGGCTGGGAGCTGAGGCTCCAGGTTTGGAGGTCAGACCCCAGGGAGAGGACTGGGGTTGGCTGCGTGAACACAGCCTGAAGGGGGCTAGTGCACCACAGCTAGCCGGGAGGGAGTCCAGGAAAAAGTCTGGACCTGCCTAAGAGGCAAAAGACCATTGTTTTGGGGTGCATGAGGAGAGGGGATGCCTTCCCTGTCTGCCCACAGAAGACAGAGCACTGCTTAAATGAGCTCCAGAAATGGGCGTGAGCTGAGTCTATCAGCTTGAACCCCAGAGATGAGCATGAAACGCTAACACTGATGCTGCAGCCACCAAGAACCCTGTGTGCAAGCACAGGTCACTATCTAAACCCCAAAGGGGGCCTGTGCAGCCTGCCATTGCCACAGTCCCGTGATCAAGGGACAACTTCCCCGCGAGAACACATGGCACACCTCAGGCTGTTGCAACTTCATACCGGCCTCTGGCTCCACAGGCTTGTCCTGCATTCCAATTATAACTACCATACCCCTCCTTCCCCCCGGCCTGAATGAGCAAGAGCCCCCTAATCAGCCGCTGCTTTATCACAGTCCTGTCTGCACGTGAACAGATGCCTGAGGGAGACCTACACACAGAGGTGGGGCCAAAATCAAAGCTGAACCCCAGGAGCTATGTGAACAAAGAAGAGAAAGGGAAATTTCTTCCAGCAGCCTCAGGAGCAGAGGATTAAATCCCCACAATCAACTTGATGTACCCTGCATCTGTGGAATACCTGAACAGACAACAAATCAACCCAAAATTGAGGTGGTGGACTTTGGGAGCAACTGCAGATTTGGGGTTTGCTGTCTGCGACTGATTGTTTCTGATTTTTATGTTTATCTTAGTATAGTTTTTAGCACTTGTTATCATTGGTGGATTTCTTTATTGGTTTGATTGCTCTCTTCTTTTTTTCTTTTTATTATTACTTTAAAAAATTTTTATTTTACTAATTAAAAAAATTTTTTTATGTTAATAATTTATTTATTTATTTAATTTATCAGGTTTTTTTTTTCTTTTTTTCTCCCTTTTCTTCTGAGCCGTGGGGCTGACAGGGTCTTGGTGCTCCGGCTGGGTGTCAGGCCTGTGCCTCTGAGGTAGGAAAGCTGAGTTAAGGACATTGGAACACCAGAGACCTCCCAGCCCCACATAATATCAATCAGCAAGAGCTCTCCGAGAGATCTCTGTCTCAGCACTAAGACCCAGCCCCACCCAATGGCCAGAAAGCTCCAGTGCAGGATGCACCACGCCAAACAACTAGCAAGACAGGAACACAACCCCACACATTAGCAGAGAGGCTGCCTAAAATCATAATAAGTTCCGAGACACCCCAAAACACACCCCCAGACTCAGCCCTGCCCACCAGAAAGACAAGAACACAGAACATAGGCACCAGTCCCCTCCATCAGGAAGCCTACAAAAGCCACTGAACCAACCTTACCCACTGTGGGCAGACACCAAAAACAACAGGAACTATGAACTTGCAGCCTGTGAAAAGGAGGCCCCAAACACAGTAAGTCAAGCAAAATGAGAAGACAGAGAAATACGCAGCAGATGAAGGAGCAAGATAAAAACCCACCAGACCAAACAAATGAAGAGGAAACAGGCAGTCTACCTGAAAAAGAATTCAGAGTAATGACAGTAAAGATGATGTAAAATCTTGGAAATAGAATGGAGAAAATACAAGAAATGTTTAACAGGGACCTAGAAGAACTAAAGAGCAAACAAACAATGAACAACACAATAGATGAAATTAAAAATTCTCTAGAAGGAATCAGTAGCAGAATAACTGAGGCAGAAGAACAGATAAGTGACCTGGAAGAAAAAATAGTGGAAATAACTACTGCAGAGCAGAGTAAAGAAAAAAGAATGAAAAGAATTGAGGACAGTCTCAGAGACTTCTGGGACAACACTAAACGCACCAACTTTAGAATTATAGGGGTCCCAAAAGAAGAAGAGAAAAAGAAAGGGTCTGAGACAATATTTGAAGAGATTATAGTCAAACAATTCCCTAACATGGGAAAGGAAATAGTCAAACAAGTCCAGGAAGTACAGAGAGTCACATACAGGATAAATCCAAGGAGAAACATGCCAAGACACATATTAATCAAATTATCAAAAATTAAATACAAAGAAAACATATTAAAAGCAGCAAGGGAAAAGCAACAAATAACATACAAGGGAATCCCCATAAGGTTAACAGCTGACCTTTCAGCAGAAGCTCTGCAAGCCAGAAGGGAGTGACAGGACATATTTAAAGTGATGAAAGGGAAAAGGCTACAACCAAGATTACTCTACTCAGCAAGGATCTCATTCAGATTTGATGGAGAAATTAAAACCTTTACAGACAAGCAAAAGTTAAAAGAATTCAGCACCACCAAACCAGCTTTACAACAAATTCTAAAGGAACTTCTCTAGGCTAGAAACACAAGAGAAGGAAAAGACCTACAAAAACAAAACAATTAAGAAAATGGTAATAGGAACATACATATCAATAATTACCTTAAATGTAAATGGATTAAATACTCCAACCAAAAGACATAGACTGGCTGAATGGATACAGAAAAAAGACCCATATATATGCTGTCTACAAGAGACCCATCTCAGACCTGGGAACACATACATACTGAAAGTGATGGGATGGAAGAAGATATTAGATGCAAATGGAAATCAAAAGAAAGCTGGAGTAGCAATTCTCATATCAGATAAAATAGACTTTAAAATAAAGACTATTACAAGAGACAAAGAAGGAGACTACATAATGATCAAGGGATCAATCCAAGAAGAAGATATAACAGTTATAAATATTTATGCACCCAACATAGGAGCACCTCAATACATAAGGCAAATGCTAACAGCCATAAAAGGGGAAATCGACAGTAACACAATCATAGCAGGGGACTTTAACACCTCACTTTCACCAATGGACAGATCAGCCAATATGAAAATAAATAAGGAAACACAAGCTTTAAATGACACATTAAGCAAGATGGACTTAATTGATGTTTATAGGACATTCCAATCAAGAAAACAGGATACACTTTCTTCTCAAGTGCTCAAGGAACATTCTCCAGAATAGGTCATATCTTGGGTCACAAATCAAGCCTTGGTAAATTTAAGAAAATTGAAATCATATCAAGTATCTTTTCTGACCACAGTGCTATGAGACTCGATATCAATTACAGGAAAAAAAACTGTAAAAAACACAAACACATGGAGGTTAAACAGTACACTACTAAGTAACCAAGAGATCACTGAAGAAATCAAAGAGGAAATCAAAAAATACCTAGAAATAAATGACAATGAAATCATGATGACCCAAAACCAATGGGATGCAGCAAAAGCAGTTCTAAGAGGGAAGTTTATAGCAATACAATCCTACCTTAAAAAACAAGAACCATCTCAAATAAACAACCTAACCTTACACTTAAAGCAATTAGAGAAAGAAGAACAAAAACCCCTAAAGTTAGCAGAAGGAAAGAAATCATAAACATCAGATCAGAAATAAATGAAAAAGAAATGAAGGAAACTATAGCAAATATCAATAAAACTAAAAGCTGGTTCTTTGAGATATAAACAAAGTTGATAAACCACTAGCCAGACTCATCAAGAAAAAAAGGGAGAACACTCAAACGAACAGAATTAGAAATGAAAAACGAGAAGAAACAACTGAAACTTCAGAAATATAAAGGATCACGAGAGATTACTACAAGCAACTATATGCCAATAAAATGGACAACCTGGAAGAAATGGACAAATTCTTAGAAAACCACCACCTTTTGAGACTGAACCAGGAAGAAATAGAAAATATAAACAGACCAATCACACACACTGAAATTGAAACTGTGATTAAAAATCTTCCAACAAACAAAAGCCCAGGACCAGATGGCTTCACAGGTGAATTCTATCAAACATTTAGAGAAGAGATAACACCTATCCTTCTCAAACTCTTCCAAAATATAGCAGAGTGAGAAACACTCCCAAACTCATTCTACGAGACCACCATCACCTTGATACAAAAACCAAAGACGTCACAAAAAAGAAAACTATAGGCCAATATTACTGATGAACACAGATGCAAAAATCCTCAACAAAATACTAGCAAACAGAATCCAACAGCACATTAAAAGGATCATACACCATGATCAAGTGGGGTTTATCCCAGGAATGCAAGGATTCTTCAGTATATGCAAATCAATCAATGTGATTCATCGTATTAACAAAATGAAGGATAAAAATCATATGATCATCTCAATAGATGCAGAGAAAGCTTTTGACAAAATTCAATATCCATTTATGATAAAAACTCTCCAGAAAGTAGGCACAGAGGGAACTTACCTCAACATAAAAAAGGCCACATATGACAAACCCACAGCCAACATTGTTCTCAATGGTGAAAAACTGAAGCCATTTCCTCCAAAATCAGGAACAAGACAAGCTTCCCACTTTCACCACTATTATTCAACATAGTTTTGGAAGTTTTAGCCACAGCAATCAGAGAAGAAAAATAAATAAAAGGAATCCAAATCGGGAAAGAAGCAGTAAAACTGTCACTGTTTGCGGATGGCATGATACTAAACATAGACAATCCTAAAGATGCTACCAGAAAACTACTACAGGTAATCAGTGAATTTGGTAAAGTAGCAGGATACAAAATTAATGCACAGAAATCTCTTACATTCCTATAAACTAATGGGGAAAAATCTGAAAGAGAAATTAAGGAAACACTCCCATTCACCATTGCAAGAAAAATAATAAAATACCTAGGAAGAAACCTACCTAAGGAGACAAAAGAACTGTATGCAGAAAACTATAAGACACTGATGAAAGAAATTAAAGATGATACAAACAGATGGAGAGATATACCACGTTCTTGGACTGGAAGAGTCAACATTGTGAAAATGACTCTACTACCCAAAGCAATCTACAGATTCAATGCAATCCCTATCAAACTACCAATGGCATTTTTCACAGAACTAGAACAAAACTTTTCACAATTTGTATGGAAACACAAAAGACCCCAAATGGCCAAAGCAATCTTGAGAAAGAAAAATGGAGTTGGAGGAATCAGGCTCCCTGACTGCAGACTATACTACAAAGCTACAGTAATCAAGACAGTATGGTACTGGCACAAAAATGGAAATATAGATCAATGGAATAGGATAGAAAACCCAGAGATAAACCCACGCACATATGGTCACCTTATCTTGATAAAGGAGGCAAGAACATACAATGGAGAAAAGACAGCCTCTTCAATATGTGGTGCTGGGAAAACTGGACAGCTGCATATAAAAGAATGAAATTAGAACAATTCCTAACACCATACACAAAAATAAACTCAAAATGGATTAAAGACCTAAATGTAAGACCAGACACTATAAAACTCTTAGAGGAAAACATAGGAAGAACACTCTTTGACATAAATCACAGCAAGATCCTTTTTGACCCACCTCCTAGAGAAATAGAAATTAAAAACAAAAATAAACAAATGGGACCTAATGAAATGTAAAAGCTTTTGCACAGCAAAGGAAACCATAAACAAGTTGGAAAGGCAGCCCTCAGAATGGGAGAAATATTTGCAAATGAAGCAACTGACAAAGGATTAATATCCAAAATATATAAGCAGCTCATGCAGCTCAATGTCAAGAATCAAACACCCCAATGCAAAAATGCACAGAAGACCTAAATAGATATTTCTCCAAAGAAGATATACAGATTGCCAACAAACACATGAAAGGATGCTCAACATCACTAATCATTAGAGAAATGCAAATCAAAACCACAATGAGGTATCACCTCACAGTGGTCAGAATGGCCATCATTAAAAAATCTACAATCAATAAATGCTGGAGAGGGTGTGGAGAAAAGAGAACCCTCTTGCACTGTTGGTGGGATTGTAAATTGATACAGCCCCTATGGAGAACAGTATGGAGGTTCCTTAAAAAACTAATAATAGAACTACCATATGACCGAGCAATCCCACTACTGGGCCTATACCCTGAGAAAACCATAATTCAAAAAGAGTCATGTACCAAAATGTTCATTGCAGCTCTATTTACAATAGCCAGGACATGGAAGCAACCTAGGTGTCTACTGACAAATGAATGGATAAAGTAGATGTGGCACATATATACAATGGAATATTACTCAGCCATAAAAAGAAATGAAATTGAGTTTTTCTATAGTGAGTTGGATGTACCTAGAGTCTGTCATACAGAGTGAAGTAGGTCAGAAAGAGAAAAACATATACCATATGCAAACACATGTATATGGAATCTAAAAAAAAAATGATTCTGATGAACCGAGGGGCAGGACAAGAATAAAGACGCAGACGTAGAGAATGGACTTGAGGACAAGGGGAAGGGGAAGGGGAAGCTGGGACGAAGTGAGAGAGTAGCACTGACATCTATACACTACCAAATGTAAGTTAGATAGCTAGTGGGAAGCAGCTGCATAACACAGGGAGGTCAGCTCAGTGTTTTGTGGCCACCTAGGGGGGTGGGATAGGGAGGGTGGGAGCAAGAGGGAGGGGATATGGGGATATATGTATACATATAGCTGATTCACTTTGTTATACAGCAGAAAGTAACACAACATTGTAAAGCAATTATACTCCAATAAAGATGTTAAATAAATAAAAATAAAAAATAGAAATTTTAGCTATAATAGCACAATATTCTCTTCATGAAATTGTTGGGAAGAATAAATGAGATTACACGCCTTCACTGCCTTACACAGAGTAGGTATCCAATAGTGACAGCTATTCTATTGAGTTCTGGATTAGCAATCTGCAAGGGCCACAAGATTTATTTGATCAAATGTTGAATGCTTGCTAATTTCTCCAGTAGTACAAAGTATCACTTAAGAAGCAAACAAACTTGCTTTCTTCTACAAAATCCACTAAAAACCTTTTTTTGTTTGTTTGTTTGTTTTTGTGGTACGCGGGCCTCTCACTGTTGTGGCCTCTCCCGTTGCGGAGCACAGGCTCCGGACGCGCAGGCTCAGTGGCCATGGCTCACGGGCCCAGCCGCTCCGCGGCATGTGGGATCCTCCCGGACCGGGGCACGAACCCGTGTCCCCTGCGTCGGCAGGCGGACTCTCAATCACTGCGCCACCAGGGAAGCCCAAAACCTTTTTTAACATAAAGACTTCTTTCATGAACCCATGTAAGACGTACTCCCTTATGGACAGGAATTGTCTTTGCTGTCTCTCCCAAATCAGGTCAGTGTGGCTTTCACTCAGAATATAACTGCAACTGGATTTTCTCCCAATCTTTTGTCCACTCGCTCTTGTGTTTTCTTTTTAATATTCTCTTTCCCAGTTTGATCATCATGTTTCTCTGCTACTGGCACTCAGTTTCCTAAGGCTGCTCTCATTGCATCCCTTATATCCCATCCTCATAAGGATACACACTTTATTTTACTCATTTTTTGTATGCCTGTAACTTCTGGTGCCGTGCCTTGTTCATAGTACGTCTTCAGAAGAATCTTTAGAACCAGGTCACGTGAGAACACCAAAAATTGCACTGTCATTGAATTCTTCTCCAACTTCAAGTAAGTATTAGGCCTCCGCTAATAACTGTGGTCTTTTCCTATGATATATGACTTGAATTTATCTTTCCATCTTGGCAAATTTTTATGCACATGCATTGGTAATTTCTAATTTAAATACCAAATACTTGAATTAAAACAAAATCTAACACTTATTTAGAACCTACCATGTGCTAGGTATGGTGATAAGCCCTGGAGATACAGGGATGAATGAGATATGGCTTCTGCCCTCAAAGAACTCACTCTAGCAGAGGGAGACTAATGAAAACATGCGACAAAGTGATATGACTGCTGTGGTAGATGCCTGGGATTATAGCAGCTGCAGAGACGACACAAAGGAAGGGAGAGGTGATTGCACCTGGAGGTTGTCAAAAAAGGCTTCATAGAGGAGATGGTATGAACTGAATGTGTTCATGGGCAGGTGTTCATCAGAATGAGTAGGAAAGAGACGAGCCTATCAAGGCAGAGGGAACAGCATGAACCACTTCAGAGTGCTCTGCTAAAGAGAACACTGGCATTAGAGTCAGAAGACCTGTATTGTAGTCTTAATTCTGTGGTTTAACAGACTGGGTAACCCTGGGTAGGTCATGGTGCTTCCATTTTCTCATGCAGACAGATGATCTCTGAGGTCACTCCCTGCTCTGACCTCCTCACATCAGGGTTTTTCTCCTCATCTACTGTTTAAATCATATTTACTTTGCCTGTCACTTTGGTTAAGTGCACCTGACCAAACTTAACTAAGGATTTTTCTATTATTCTTTATTCCAAAGGTCCCAATCAGCAACCCATAATCCTACCAGCTAGCATCTCCCTAACCTCCATGTACCTCTGCCATGGCCCTTCTCCTTGATCTGAAAGGATCAGGGAGGAAACTAGAGGGCAGTATCACCTGCTCTCCTTAGCTCCACTCAAGGACATCACCTTCAGCACCTTCCTTATTTCTTCTTAAAGATCTCAAATCTTTGGGTAGAAATAAAAGGTAGCTCTTTCTCTTTGAAATAGGGGACAAAAAGGGAGTTTTGCTCTACTTCAATGCAAAAGAAAGAACTGAAGGCTGATGTTCATTATCTCCATCTTTTTTTTTTAATTAATTAATTTATTTTTTACAACTTTATTGGAGTATAATTGCTTCACAATGGTGTATTAGTTTCTGCTTTATAACAAAGTGAATCAGTTATACATATACATCTGTTCCCATATCCCTTCCCTCTTGCGTCTCCCTCCCTCCCACCCTCCCTATCCCACCCCTCCAGTTGGTCACAAAGCACCAAGCTGATCTCCCTGTGCTATGTGGCTGCTTCCCAATAGCTATCTACCTTAAGTTTGGTAGTGTATATGTGTCCATGCCTCTCTCTCGCTTTGTCACAGCTTACCCTTCCCCCTCCCCATATTCTCAAGTCCATTCTCAAGTAGGTCTGTGTCTTTATCTCCATCTTTTTAATCACACTTAACTTTACATGTCTCTGCTGAATGGGTGCAAAACAATCAAGTACTGAAAAAAGTGAAAGTTAATCTACAAGCATGGAGGCTCTAATCGGGATGAGAGCATCATTAGACAAAGCCTGGAGGTTTGTAGCACACAACTAAGCTGTCCACCACTTTCTTTAATAATGTCCCTTCTCCTAGACTATCTCCACTGGCTAAAATTGTGTCCTCTCTTCATGTTAAGAGGAATTATCATAGGGAAATTAAAAGCTCAGACTCTGGAATCTAAAAGGCCTGAATTCCAATAGCAGTTCTGTCACTTACAAGCTGTTAGAATTCATCTTTGTTAAGTATTATACACATTTGTGTAAGTGTCAATATTGTTTATTTAAACTCTAGTATGCAAAATATTTTCTGTTTAAGCTTTAGTGAGCACCTATTTTAATCTAAGGTATGCATCTGGTTATTTTAGGAATACTATTCAATTATAATGAGACTGTTTTATAAATGTACAGTTTTATAAGAAGCTAATCATAGTTAGAATTTCTTGTTTTTAACAAACACAAACTACAGAAATAACTGTTGATATTCCTAGTTAAGATTCTAATTTTGGTAAGAGCACTATTCTTATTGTTCACCTGAATGTGTTCTTACCAGTAAACCCTGATTTCAAGTTAAACTTATAATCTTAGTTAGACAAACTTCTGAGTTCAGTGAACTGCTAAATCATAGCTTCCAGCAAATATAGAAAAAAAAATCAGTATCCTATGATCTGTTCCATTCTTAAACAATTCTCTTTTGGTTTTGTTATTCCTCTGCCTTTGTCATTAAGACTTCATAACACATAGAAATTTGGGGCTAGAAAAGTGATCATCGACTTAATATTAATTACTACATATCTTTTTAAATTTAATTATAAACCACAGATTTTAAAAAATTAAGTAGCTTCTTACTTGTAAAATTGTGATAATTTTCCCTGGTATTTCTGTCAAGAGAAATCAAGGAAAATAGCTTAGGGTTCTTACATGTATAAAAAGAAAGACATTTTATATATACAAAGTTGTCTTGATTAAAGGCTTCTGTAAAGAAGGAAAAAATATAGTCACTTAAGTTCAGAACTGGATTTGCCTCTGGTTTGGAAATGGCACATTTCTTCCCAGCTTTGCTTCCTTACTTTGCACCATTTGCTGGATGGTGTAATAACAGCTGGCTTGAATGCTTTCATCTGGCTCCAGCCTGATGCAGGCTGTTTTATTCTTTGGGTTGAATATTCCAAAAATGTGAACATGCTCTCTGAGAGCCGTAAATGGTGTTAAAGAGCACAATCAAATAACTAAGAAAGCATCATGATACAGGTTTTTTTTTTTTTTTTTTTTTTTTTTTTTTTTTTTTTTTTTGCGGTATGCGGGCCTCTCACTGTTGTGGCCTCTCCCGTTGCGGAGCACAGGCTCCGGATGCGCAGGCTCAGCGGCCATGGCTCACGGGCCCAGCCGCTCCGCGGCATATGGGATCCTCCCGGACCGGGGCACGAACCCGTATCCCCTGCATCGGCAGGCGGACTCTCAACCACTGCGCCACCAGGGAGGCCCATGATACAGGTTTTTATCCCATCAAGGCCCCTCCCTCACTTGACCACCCTCATATACAAACCACCTGGTCAGTTGCAAGTAAAGAGTCCAAGAGAATCAAGAGCTCAAAGCACATACCCAAAAGATTTAGAGAAACAGAAACAAAGTGTGTGTTGAACCACAAGATTTCACAAATATTATGATGATGTCAGCAGACAGCCAAAGACATTTTCTCTTACACTTGGGTATAATACAACTATAGTGTGAGGCAGAACATCAGTGTTGTACATTTCTTCATCTTTGACTTCTTTCCTTAACCCCCTGCAATCTTGTTTTTGTTTCACCACCACACAAAGGCTGAGCTCTTAAGGATCAACAAAGATCCACATGTATCCATACCATGATTTTTTTCCCAGCCTTCATACTCCCTGGTTTTCACGCGGTATTTGACAATCTGGCGCATAACTTAAAAGTCCCCTTTTCTTTTGTCACGTGGTTGATATCTTGCTTGTCTCCTCCCTACTGATCTATCCAATGCATTTATAACCATTTCCTTTCCTCTTGCCAGATATGGGCATTCACAAAGTCTGCCCTTATTGTTATACAATCTTTACCTGAGTTTTCATCTCACCCAACTTTTGTTTTCTAAGTAAATGCCCTAGTATCACCCCAGTCTCAGTAAGTCTAAAATAGAACTAATCATCTTGCCTAATTATAACTAACATTTCCTCCAGGCTACTCTATATACCTGTTAAGGGAATCCTCTTTTTCATATATATCCTTTATATTTGTTATCCATACCCACTATCCTATTTTAAGACCTAAACTATCACTTTCTAAGGACCATCAATATAATTTCCTAAAAATATCTCTGCCTCTCTAATTTTTCAATATCTATTCTTCATATCCTTTGAGATTTATCTTTCTAAAAAGCAACATTTTCATTGTATAATTTTGCTGCACAAGTAGCTTTAAGTAACTTTTTTTAATCCTTAAAGAACATTCCAGAATATCCACCAGCTGTCCCCAGTCTACCTGTCTAGCTACAGACCCTACTTCTTATCTTCAAAGACATTTTCTAGCCAAGTAACTGAAGTTAAATAAAGCATATCCTCTCTTTGGTATCTTTATTAATGTCATATACCCCACCCTAAATATACTTAATTTATGCTTATTAAAATACTAATTAATTTAGAAAAATATATTTGAATGCTGAGAATTTCCCAGGTACTATGTTAGGTCCTAGGGATACAGTAGTAAACAACACACAGTCCCTACACTCATAGAGCTAGATTCTATTTGGGGATATGGGAAGCTTCCATTTCTGTCAGCCAAAGGCTACCTCTTCTATAAAGTCAAAAAGATTTTTCTTAACAATCCTCTGAAAATCATCACTCTATTCTCTAAATTACCCCTCCATGCTAGTAACAATAATGATACTACTACTACTGCGACTATTACTACTGTTGCTTTTTTTTTAAGTATCTACTATATGCCAGGCACTATGATCAGTTGATCTAAAAATTAAAATAATCCTGAGAGCTAGACATTTTAACTTTAATTTTACTACTGAGAAAGCCAAGTTTCTAAGTTAAGCAACTTCTCCAAGGTTATATAGTTGTAAGTAACATGAAACTAGGACTATCTTGTTCATCTTTTTCATCACTTAATGATGGGAAGTATATGCCCAATCCAGATTTGTGGAAGAAAATTAAAGAAGGAGTGGTTATAAGGGGAGAGGAAAGAATGGAAGTATCTATTGTTTGAATCAAGGGAAGTCTAATGTTAAAACACTAACCTTTCTCCCTGGTCATACATAGCACAGTCCCTCTCTCACTGTACTTGTGGTCTTCCTCGTGGTCCAGCTCCTTACATTGTGCTTTACCTTTCCTGATATACTGTCCTACTGAATAGATGAGACACTATCTTTTGCAGCACCTTTCATAATGACTTGCCCATAGCAGCCATTTCATAAATAGTTATTGAAGAAATAAATCAATTGAACCTTATGGGAAGGGATTCTTATTTGCCATGAATTTTTTAAAATCCCTTTGTACTCGAAAGTCCTACTCACCATTGTCAGTTTCCAAAGGAGTAAACTGTCTTAATTTCTCTCTAATCATTTTACTTCAAAACTTGCTAACAATAAGCTGTCTCCCTTTTCATCTGAATACAGCTCACCCTTTCAGCAGCCTTCAACATCAATCCATCCATCAACAAATATTTATTGAGTGACTTTCCCCACCTTCTTTGCCAGCTCATATGATCTCTTTTCACCTGATTTTAAAAGTACATCAGTATCTTCATAACCTTGGAAAAGAGCTAGAGAGCTATATCACTCCACTAATTCATCTGCTCTTTCATCAAGATCACATGAAGAAGTTTTTTAAGTTCTGTGATTCTGGAAAAATGCTTTGGTATGCTTGTTATTAACAAAAAAGGTCAGATCAATCTTTCTGGATCAGATGCTAAGGGAGATCATTCTGCAGCTTTATGTTATTTCACCTTTCTTGAATCCCCTTAGGATCATGACGGGGAGCTAGTATTACTGCTGTTTCTGTCCCCAGCCACCTAGCCTGTTGATAAAATATGGAAATTGTAAGGTTTCAAGTTGTTTATATGTAATCTTTTTCAGATTATGCTAACAGCAGCATTAATCATTAACATACTATTTTCATATACATTATTATTTGCTCCTCATAACAGTCCTATGAGGGTTGATATCTCCATTTTATAAATGAATAAATAGCTAAGAGATGATAACTTGCTCAACATTGCTCACCAAGTAATGTTGGAGTTTTGATACAAATCTAGGTTTTCTGGACTCTGAATCTAGAGCTGATCCCAGTACCTTATGCTACACACATAGCTTATCCTCTAAAAGTGAGAGAGAATCTGATTGAATCATTTGAAGTTGCTGATGTTTAACTGTTTCTGACTTACAAAATGGGAGTTCTGCATGGTTCAACAACATAGCATGGTGGTTAGGAGCTAGAATTCTGGAGTCAGATTGCCTGGGTTCATAGCATGATTCTCTCACTCTCTAGCTATAAAACTTTGGGTGAGTTAGTTAACCTCTCTGAGCCTTGGCGTTCTTATTTACAAAATGGATGGTAATTATACTTATCTTATTGGGTTGTATAAGGACTGAATGATACAATTTTGTAACGGTTTAGTGTTTAGCACCTAGTGAACCCTCAAAAATATTAACTGCTATTATTTTAAAGTTTTTCCTAGGTCTGTCATTGGCATATTTCAAGTCCTGCCTATTCACTCTTCTAAACAGAAACCAGTGTAGGCACATGTGAGTGTTGAGGCAGAGGGAGAATGGCAGGTGTAGAGATGAATGCCTATTGTTTGTAGGAAATTTTATAAAAATTAACATATATTTGTTAAGTTGTGCAAAATATTCCCACAGAGGACTTGAGTTACCCCTCTTTCCCCTGTGAGATTCAATTAACTTAGATCAAATAGAAAACTACAGTGACAAAAAATGTATAATATATTTTTCAAAGAAAAATTTAAAAGCTCAAGTTTCTACATTTATATCAGTGCTTCCTAAACTGGATTCGGGCGTTTAGAAGTGGTTACGCATACTGAAGTTGTGGCTGACAACAGCTCGTCACAACAGGGACCTCTGGGCTGCAAATTGGATGCACCAAATCTTTCTCTCTCTGGACTCTTGTCTGCCCACCCCCAGGGCTTTTAAGTGTTCTGGCACAGTGTTAACTGGGAAGATGATAGTATAAGCTCTAAACAGTGCATCATGATTAACCATAAGTCATAAGTCATTGCTGCTTTTTTTTTTTTAATATCCTCTTGGAACAGGAATACTCAAAAGGGTACCAACATAAATCCCAATTACATTAAATTAAATAAATTCCATAAATAGCTTAAGCATAGTAAACAAATATTAATCAGACAGTAAATCTTGGGTGGGAAGCACCAAGGATTGAAGGCAGTTTGTAGGAAGGGAGAAGATAGGAAGGGAAATTAAAAATCATATTTTCATCCCACTATCATTTTTCTTAATGACCTTAGGATGATCTTGTTTGCCACGTTTTCTCTGTGTAATTCCTATTTATGCTTCCAAAACACCTTTCACGATTCTTCTCCCTTTCCAGCTATCTATTGGTACCATAAACCCTGCCTTTCTTTCTCTAGCCCTCCTATACAAAGGCCAGATTGTGCTAATGTCATTTCTCTGTGTTTACAGAGTACTTGTGTAGATGTTTTGCCCTGATTGTATAATGTGTTGGCTACCAGCTTCTGGCTTTAACTTCAATCAGACATGGATGCTAATCCTAAATTGGCCACTTACAAGAGTTGTGACTTTAAAGAAGTTACATGGCTTCAATTCCTCCTCAGTAAAATCTTATTTACTTCAATAAAGTTGTTAGGAATTTTAAATTAAATAAGTATAGCACAGTGCTCAAGAGTACATACACTAGATACTCCAGTTGATAAGATATAGAAATTGTAAAGTTACTTATACTCTAGAGCCAGATTGCCTGAGTTTGACTCTGCCAGTTACTAGCTGTGAGATATCTGCCTCAATTCTCTCATCTGTAAAAGAGAGTTCATAATCTCATAGGATTGTGAAGACTGGATGAATTAGTGAATTAATATAAATGAAAAGAATAAGTAAAATACTTGGAACAATAGCCTGGGACATGCTAGGTGTAACTGTTACTACACTATCCATTATTATTACAGAATGGTGGAGAAAGGTACTTAGAAAATCCTCTCCCCAAAGAACAACTTTAAAACAGAATTGCCAAAAATAGGCATTTCTGGACTCTGGAAACTGACTAAGGGCATATAGAAAATTGAAAAACTTTGATTCAAGAATCTCAGTTAACAACAGTGGGAATCTGGTGTTCTAGGCCTGCGACTGCTCTTACACATCCCCTCCCCCAAATTCTGTGCATGCAATAATTCTACGAGGGCAGGAAAGGCTATGAAACAGAAGCTTTGCTGCCACAGGGGACCAACTTCACTTGGAGCAGCATGTGGGCAAACCTCATAATCAGGGATGTTGTTAAAAACAATAGTGATTTGGTGGTAAATATTAGAACAAGTGAACACTGCAGTAACTTAAGTTAGCAATACTGGTTGGCGAAAGCTACATGCTGTCCAGACTAGCTAGAAATATATCTGGAAAATCTGTTGAATCATGGCAGGCCTTGATAGCTCCAAATGATCTCTGCCAGGCTGGAAGACTGAGTGCATGTGCAAGGGCATTCATAGACTCAGTAGGAACTGGAGAAGGTCCTAGCCATCTACACATCCCTAGCTGAATGTGAAGCCTTGCATGTATGCAGGGGAGTCATAATAGGTCTATTATAAAATAAAATCTCAGGCAGATTTGTAAACTGTTTGAATTTAAACACATTTCCCTGTCCATACACAAATCAACTGGCAAAGGATGGAAGACTTACTGGCTCAAAGTGTTTAAGTGTAATCTCTGACCAATCATTGGCTCACCACTAAGCTATGCTGAACTAGAGGCAACACTAGGATGCCAGAATTTAAAAAGAAAAAAAAAAAGAATGAAAACTCAAAAGAGATATCAGTAGCTATACATTTCAAGAAAGATAGACTCTACAGATCTAGCCCAGATATGTGACTAAACATACAAACAAGCAAACACAAAGAAACAGCAAATGGCAAATAAGAATTAAGTTACTATAACATTATCTTAATGGCCTGTTTTCAAAAAGAAATTATGAGACATTCAAAGAAAGCAAAATATGACCCATACATAAGAAAATAATTAGCAAAAATAAACTGTTTCTGAGACATCTTAGATGTTGGAATTGACAGAAAAAACATCAAAGCAGCTATAAATATGTGCAAAGAACTAAAGGAATCCTCTTTAAAAAAGCAAAAGAGGGCTTCCCTGGTGGCGCAGTGGTTGAGAGTCCACCTACCGATGCAGGGGACACGGGTTCGTGCCCCAGTCTGGGAAGGTCCCACATGCCGCGGAGCGGCTAGGCCCGTGAGCCATGGCCGCTGAGCCTGCGCATCTGGAGCCTGTGCTCCGCGATGGGAGAGGCCACAACAGTGAGAGGCCCATGTACCGCAAAAAAAAAAAAAAAAACAAAAGAAAGTATGACAACAATGAATAATCAGATAGAGACTATCAATAAAGAGGCATAAATTATAAAATAAAATTATGTAAAAATTCTGGAGTTGAAAAGTAATGATAACTGACATGAAAAATCCACTAGAGGTTCCAGTTTTTGTCTAGCATGTAAGAATCACAAGTCACCACTTTGTCCTAACAACAAATAGAAAGCTAAACAAACTGAAAAATCAACTCTGTCAGAGAAGTGAGGTCACAGAGTAAACTGCTGCCCCCCAAACTGGAGAGACAGGTGGGCAGATAGAGAGGATCACTATTACTAGGGCAGAAATCACCACAGGAACCAGTGCCAGGGTAGGAAAAACTAAAACTGTAACTGATGAATTGTGGAGGCTCAGTGTGGACAAATCTGAGGATTAAACAGGGGTTCGATCCAGAGAGGTTCAATTTTTGGGGTTACAGCCATATTTAAGTGAGTTTTACCTCTAGTAAATCTACCAGGTTCTCAAAGTGAAAGTGGAGAAAAATTCCTCAAGCTTCCAGCAGGTGAGGGAAAAAGGAACTATTTTGAAACATGTGGAAGCATTCTGTTCTTCTTAACAAGGTCTACCTCAGGAGAAACTATTTTATCAGAGCCTAACCTGCTGCGGTTTTACCAGAGCCTAATCTATCCAGGGAAGGGAAATACTAACTTCAGCACCCTTTAGCCATTCAGTATCACCTGAAAGGGGGAAAAACTGAAAAGCACTGATGACATTCACAGTCCAGAGACACAAGCTCACTAAAAGACTGAAACCAAGTCATAAGAGTGTAGAACACTAACCCCTCCTCTGCTACTTTACCACTACATTACTAAAGGGCTATTTACTGCAGTTCCTTTTACCCAGCACATGATGTCCTTTCAACAAAAAATTACAAAGCATAATAAAAGGCAAAACACACAGTTTGAAGAGATTGGGCAAGTATCAACCAGAGTCAGATATGGCAGGAATGCCAGAATTATCAGAACAGGAGTTAAAAAAAAAAAATTGATATTCTAAAAGGTTTAATGGACAGAGTAGACAACATGCAAGAACAGGTAAATAATATAAGTAGAGAGATGGAAATTCTTGCAAATGTCCAAAAAGAAATACTAGAGATTAAAAAAAAAAAAACCAAAACCCACTGTAACAGAAATGAAGAATGTTTTTGGTGGGCTCATTAGTAGACAGGCCATGATTGAGGAAAGAATCTCTAAGTTTGAAAATATGATAATAGAAACTTCCAAAACTGAAAAAGCAAAGCAAAAAAAAAAAGACTGAAAAAAACCCCCAACCAAACAGAATATCCAAAAACTGTGGAGCACCTACAAAAGATGTAATATACATGTAATACTAGAAGGAGAAGAAACAGGGAAAGGAATGAAAACAATATTAAAAGAAATAATGACTGGGAAGTTTTTCCAAATTAATGTCAGACATCAAACCACAGATCCAGGAAGCTCTGTGAGTAACAGAAACACCTAGGCATATTATATACAAACTTCAGAAAATCAAAGATAAAGAAAAAAATTTTGAAAGAAGCCAGAGGAAAAAAGCACCTTATCTAAGAAGAACAAAAATAAGAATTACATTTGACTTCTCCTCAGAAACAATGCAAACAAGAAGAGAATGGAATGAAATATTTTAAACGTTGAGAGAAAAAAACCCAAAAAAACAAACAAAAAACCAACCCAGAATTCTGTTCTCTGAAAAATTATCCTTCAAAAGTGAAAGAGAAATAAAGACTTTCTAAGACAAAAAAGAAAAACTGATGAAATGTATTGCCAGACCTGCTTTGCAAGAAATGCTGAAAGACTTTCTTCAGAATGAAAGAAAATGATATAGGTCAGAGAAATAGATCTACATAAAGAAAGAGTATCAGAGAATAAATAAGTAAAACAAACAAACAAAAAACACCACTTTATTTTTCTTATTCTTAACTGACCCAACAGATTTGTCAAAACAGTAACATCAACAGAATATTCAATTATGTGTTTTTATGTGTGTGTGTATATACATATACATATATATACACATATATGCATATATATATTTAGGTATGCATGGAATGAATGACAGAAATAATACAAGGGATGGTATGGAGAAATTAGGAATATTTTGTTATTATTAGGTATTTGCACTACCTATGAATCAGCATAGTATTATTTGAAAGTAGCTTGAATTAGTAAATGTATAGAGCAAACTCTAGGACAATCACTAAAAAAGTAAAAGAATTAGACTAATTGATCCACTAAGAAATGAGAAAAAATGTAATTATATAAAATGCTCCATTAAAACCAAAAAAGGCATGAAAAGTTTGGGAAAAAAATAGAAACAAATAACAAGGGCAACAAATAGAAACTAGGAAAGATGGTGGATATTAATCGAACAATATAAATAGTCACTATAAATGTCAATGATCTAAATACAACAATTAAAATACAGAGACTGTCAGAGTGGATCAAAAAAACAAGACCCAACTACATATTTTCTACATGAAACCTACTTTAAATATAGAGATATATAGAGAGATTAAAAGTAAAGAGATGGATAAAATATACCATGCTAACACTAATTACAGGAAACTGAGAGTAGCTATATTAATTTCAGAAAGACTTCAGAGCAAGGAAAATTATTAGGGATAATGAGGTGCATTATATAATTATAAAGAAGTCAGTACACCAAGAAGTCCTAACAATCTTTATTGTGTATGCCCCTAGCAACAGTGAGGCAAAAAATGATAAGAATTCAAGGAGAAACAAATGAATCCACTATTACAGTTGGAGACTTTCACACCCCTCTATCAGAAATGCACTATTCAGCACCATGCAGAAAATCACCAAGGACATAGTTGAACTCAACAGCACCATTAATCAACTGGATACAATTAACGTCTGTAGACTACTTCACACAACAATAGCAGATTACACATTCTTCTCAAGCTCATGTGGAACATTTACCAAGATAGACCACTTTCTGGGCCATAAATCACACCTTAACAAATAATAAAAAAAAGAAATCATACAGTGTCTGCTCTCAGACCACAATGGAATTAAACTAGAAATCAAAACCAGAAGGATAATTGAAAAAATTCTAAAATACTTGGACATCAAACAACACACTTCTAAATAACACAGGGAGCAACGAAGAAATCTCAAGAGAAATTTAAAAATATTTGGAACTAATTGAAAATGAAAATACAACTTAACAAAATTAGTGGGATGCATTAAAGGCAGTAATTAGAGAGAAATCTATAGCACTGAATGCATATAAAAAAAGAAAAGTGATGTAAAAATCAATAATATAAGCTTCTATCTTAGAAAACTAGATAAGGAAGTATAAGTTAAATACAAAGCAAGCAAAAAAAAAAAAAAAAGAAAGAAAGAAAGAAAGAAAGAGAAAAAAAAAAAAAACCCAGCAGAAATCAATGAAATTGAAAAAAGGAAATAATAGAGAACATCAACGAAAGCAAAAGATAGTTCCCTGAAAAGATCAATAAAATCAATGAACCTCTAGCCAGGCTAAATAAGAAAAAAATGTGAGGTGATACAAATTACTAATATCAGAGAGGAGAGAGGGGACATCAGTACAAATTCCATGGACATTAGAAGGATAATAGAGGAATATTATGAAAAACTCTATGCCCCCAACTTTGATAAGCTAAATGAAATGAACCATTTCCTGAAAGGCAATCTGCCGAAACTCAGAAAAGAAGAAAAAGACAATCTGAACATACATATTTCCTAACCAGGAAACCAGATAAAGACATTATAAAAAAGAAAACTACAGACCAATATTACTCATGAACATGGATGTAAAAATCCTCCACTATTATTTGTATCTTTGTCATTGTCATCTTTGTAGCACTTATTATAATTATACTATACTGCAATTGTCTATCTATTTCCCTATTCCATTAGACTTCCAGCTCCCCAAGGGCAGGAATCATTTCTTATTCATCTTTCTATACGTTGTACCTAGCAGAGTATCTGGTGCACAGTAGATATTCAATAAATATATGTTAAATTGAACTTCATCAGATCCAAACCTAGGGGTTCTTAAAATCTGCTTCAGGGGCTCACAACGTTGTACATATACTAGGTAAGTGAATATATGCTGCCTAAGGACACTTGTTTCTACCTAGATACCCAGTTGCAGTTACAGGCTCCAAATAAAATTTAAAATGATAGAGAATGAATTTTTTAAAAGTATATTTATATAATAAATTTGCCAACATCATCAGCTTCATTAAAATAGCAGTGTTATGCTGAATTGCATTAAGGATGGAAAATTATTTTTGAAGCAGAAATAAATAAGACTTAAGTAAGTGAATGGAAGCTAAAATTATCTGCTAGTAGCAAAGCTGTAAGTATGAATAGTAATTATTGAGAAATATCTTTCTGAAAAGAATTAAGTACCACTCAGTTTTTTATTTCAACTTGCTTTTATCCTTGTAACTGGAGAGAAATACGGTGAGTGCTATGGGCATTTACTTCACTTGACACTGATGTTTACGCAAAATCTATCCTTGGAGATTTATACATATATATGCGTATACATGCATATACCCATATAAAATTATATATATATATATATATATACACACACACACACACACACACACCACACACAGAATACATATCTTAAGATGTTGATGTTTCAACTGAAAAAATGTAATAAAACTATAGCATTCTTTCTTAATAAAAATTGATAAGAACAGAGCTGGTATATTTCTACTATATTCATTATCTTTATAATACTTTTCCAGATATCTAGGCTTACAAAAGAAGACAGATAAAATGCAGTTCCAATTTTCAGAGCACGAGTTTTGTTTTAAAGGCCTCTTGAGGGTGGTTTGTCAATTTCCTTTGAAATCAAGGGGCCTATAAAGATTCAGAGGATGTGTACTCCTATGGATTTTATCCCTTGTCATCACAAGGAATAAAAGATGCCTCTGTCTCATTTGAGCTACGAGTCAAACTAGACCAAGGATTATTTCATGCAATTGCTGTTTTGGAATTTGGGCATCTTAAAACCAAAAGAGAAAAAACATTTTAAACCAAGAACCCATTTTTTCTACATCTAGCCTTAAGTGAATTTTCCCCTTGTTTTTGCTAAGTATTCTTGGTATGTCATCAGCAGAATCTGCCCATATGAGCATTATTCTAGGTAAAAAGAATAGTGATTGCTTTATACCTCTTATCTGCTAGAGTTGATGTAGGATATCTTTATGGAGGGTTCACAGTAAAGGCCTTCAGACTACTTAAAACTATCAGCTGATAGAACAGGAATATTCTTTTAGTAATATATATGATCACTTTAAACATAGGGTTAAAAAACAGAAAGTACTCAACATAAAGCAAATTGCCTTGGCAACGTGGCATGTATTCTTTAGAAGAGATCTTTAGACAGACTCTAAAGTGTAACCACTACTGCCTAAAATCTTAGCAGAATGCCCACAGCATTTGGCTTTCCCAATATCAAATAGGATACAATTACTTTGCTGGTTTATGGTCAACATTCAGATTCATTTTAAATGCAGCATCCTATAAACTTGCCAGTATCCAAATATTCAAACAGTCTTGTGAGAACAAATTTTTGGACCAACGATTCAGTTACTAGAGCAGGAAAAAGCTTTTGGAATCTTCAGGGAGCCACTTAGACTGAAAAACAAAGCAGTTATATTCTTTTAAAATTTTCAATCCCTCAATTACAGACACATTTTAAGTAATAAATCATTGTTTCATAATAATATCTCAAGGTGTTCTCACATACATTATCTTACTATGAGATAAGCAATGATTTTATCCCTACTTTACATATGAATAAACTGAAGCTTAGAGAGGTTAAGTACCTTGACCAAGTTCAGTGAACAAGTTATGAAGTTGGGGTGAGCATTTATATTTTTTGATTCCTGGTTCAGGATTCCCACTGAAAACTTGGGAACTTCAACAAATTTTCATAAGCTTTGCAAGAAAATGTTTTCCCACTGAGCTAATATTGGAGTAAAAACTTAAAACAAGAATCATTCCTTATAAAAAAAAACTGGCTTCAAAATTGCAACCCCAAAGCCACAGCTCTCCCTAAATATTCCCTTCTGCTCCTCCTACTTCTCCATTAGGGAGGTGTTGGCAAAGAGTTGCTTATTTTTTTGCCAAAAAACACCCTTAAAGGAGCAGCCCACTAAGCCAAAAAGCAGAATTATTAGGGAAAAAAACAAAAAAGACAGACTGTAACAAGGCCTTGAGTGTGCTTACAGTAAAAATCCTTAGTGCCCAACTTAAAAGATTTTTTGTGTCACTGAATTATCTGTTTCACTAGGTTCAAAGTTGAACCAAGAAGTAGTAGGGTGTGCAATGAAGCCCATTAATAAAATTTGCTCATTTATTCATTCATATATGTCTTAGGTGCCTACCATGTTCTGGAAATGTTGGACAATGTAGGTTTAAAGAGGATCAGTGCTAACGTTAGGACCAATGAATGATCAATGTTAAAGTATTATGACTTAAGGGACTTTATAAAATCTTAGAGACTAGTGTGCAGGACAGGCAGCACAGTAAGGTAAGTGTCATGATAAAGGTGATCAGATGGTGCTGTGGGAGTCTATAGAAGATACACATAACCTGACTGGAGCACAAGAGGTATCCAGGAAAAGTTTTTGCAGAGGTAGCAATGCTTAAACAGTCTTGAAGGATGAATAGACAATACAATGGAGAATTGAGGAGATGGGAAGTATTCTCTAGAGGCCCAGATAAATGGCTCCAGGCACATAAACACCAAGAGGAAATAAAGAGAAAGTATCTGATGAACTCTCTGGACTACAAGGAGTTTACCATGACTAGAAACTAGACTTTACCGTGACTACAAACTAGAGTTTAAGTTTGTAGTTTCAAAAACAGATCTGATTTAATATACCTTATTGTTACACAGTTGGATTTGGAACCAGAAGCCGACTCAAGCTATGCATGTAAGGCAAGTAATTTTGTTAAAATAATTGAAGGTTTTAATTTTCAGACACTTTAAATTAGTTTTTAGAATATGAAAGTTCCTCTTTCAGAAAAGAAAATGGGCTAGTATATTCTATGAAATAGCAACTGCCTGGGCTTTTTGGAAACCCACCAGGGATTCCTTGCTGGGAGATTTGTGATGATCTGCAATATTCTAGGGCTAAAAGGAAAGGGCAGCTAGGTGGCCTTTCTTCACACTCAAAAATTTCTTGCCATCCAAAATGATTTCCCTCACTTCTTTGTCAAATGATAAACTCCTTTCAAGACTTCATGCAATTAGGAAATAGCTCTCCTACAAAAAACAGTTGGGAGACGCTGGCTCATTGATAAAGAGAAAAATAAATACTGGTCAATTAGTATTATGTATATTAAAATAATGATAATGCTCAATTAAATATTTACTGAGCAGTCTTTGAAACAATTTTAAGAGAAGGGCAAAGAACATCAGACGCAAAAAAGAGGGTAAAAACATTAAAAGTTTGTTCATTTAAACTGCAGCCTGGTTTGTGGTCTGGGAATCAGGAGACCTGGAGTCTAGCCCCGACTCTACTGCCAACCAAATGTACGATCTGGAGAAAGCTGAATCTTCTACTTGGCCTGTTTCTGAATCTATAATATTAGGTAGTTGAGTAATGATCTCTAAGGTTTTGTTTTGTTTTTGTTTTTTAATATCCAAAACATTCACGATTATCAGAAATTTCAATTTTAAGATGAAAGGAAAATGATTGGTCATGTGAGCTTTGCAAGATAGGGCTCCAGGACTCCAGACAGAATTATTCAAATGGACTGTCTTAGTCTTTCATTCCTAGTCTTACTGTATGTGATTTTAGCTGGAAAACAAAGAGCGAAAAATAATTTGGATATGGTTGCCCCATAAAAGGAAAGACCACCAAATCTTTGGACAAGATGGCTTACTCCCCTTTCAAAAATTACAATAGAAACTGCATAGAACATATACCCCATAACACATATCCCATTTCTTAAGAAAACTTTGGCCGAATTTCTTTAAAGGGCCATATAAATGAGAACTGAAAAAGGCTGGTTGTTAATGAACTGTTACAAATATCCAAAGTTAGAACTTCTGAAATATTTTATCACATTTTTCATGGCATTTTCTTAAAGAAAATCCTTAGCTAGAAGAAGTAGCTTATATTAAATAATTTTTGCAAGGATTCTGGAACAGATGGTTATTATCAGTTAATAAATCATCATTGACACCTGAATAGTCTGTTACTTGAATCTACTAAGTGGGTAGGGAGAGTGGTGGTAGTGGGGATAAGAACTGTGGACATTTAGTTCAGCTTCCCATTCTGGCAGCCAACTCAAGAACAAACTGTAGTTTGTACATAGAACCTTTTGTTAAATCTGCCACTGAAAGTTTAAAAAAAAAAAACAACAACAAGCTGAGCATAAAGAAACCCAAGCATGGAGTAGCATCTTGGAATTTCCCTGAGCTACTATTATCAACTAGCCCTTTCCTGTTATAGAAATGGGGCATTCTAATAACACCATGAAGATTTGCTAGAACATAAATGAAAATTTAAAAGGACATAAAAAGGTTAGGTTAGTTCAAAGTGTGTCATTAAGGTACTATTGCTGCCCATGGGAGCCTAAGTTCAGGAGTCTGGACTCCTCTTTATTAGTACTTCACCAGTAGAGAAACTGTATGATTCAGAAAACAGGGAAGAGAAGACATATACCTCCCAGCCCTGGGTAAAAAGGAAGTTTGTTTTTAATATGTTAAAAACAAGAGGAAATATTTTAAGTCAGCAAGAGTGGATGAGTATTATAAATATGACATTGTCTTCTGTATAACTTTAAAAATCTGGCCTGCATGTAATGGTAAGATAATTTAGGGGCTTGCCAAGTGAGAGAGATCTAAAGCACTTTCTGAATAAAGTTAACAGTTTAATAAGTTAAAAAAAAGACACACATATAAAGAACACATGGGCCTTCTCCAAAAAGACATTCTCTTTTGATCAGAAGAAATTGGGAAAGAAAGACAATTTTAATAAAAAATCCCTTATAAATGAAACTGTATTGACATCTGAGAGGCCCCCAATGTAAACATTCCTAATCATGACAAATGCAATACACATTGCTATTTAGGTGATGTCAACTCTTCAGAAAATGTTTGGGGGAAAGAAGCAAATATTCTCATATTAAATCAGAATTGATTCTACATTTTAAAT
The DNA here is from genome assembly GCF_949752795.1 of Hyperoodon ampullatus. Classification (NCBI taxonomy): domain Eukaryota; kingdom Metazoa; phylum Chordata; class Mammalia; order Artiodactyla; family Ziphiidae; genus Hyperoodon; species Hyperoodon ampullatus. The sequence continues at coordinate 49,276,538 of NC_136920.1, read as the reverse complement.
TACTTTATTGAATGTTTGCTTTAAAATAATCATTTTTAATCCACTGAAGAATGATTTTTGTATCTATTTCTTAAGTGGTAGACAATGAATGCAGTTGATTGGTTAACTGACAAGAATTTATTAAGCACCTATGGTATGGGTGGTATAGAGGGGCATCTACATGACAGCATAATTAATGCAATCTAGTTAAAAAGTCACCCCTGGAGAATAATAAATTAAGACAATATCCAAGGCCCCCAAATTTGGCAGGAACTTAGGAGGGGAACACTTGATACAACCGTGGATCAGTGACTCAGGGAGACTAATTTTAGGAAAAAACAACCAGCCCCATCTCCTAGCGGTAGACTGACCTGGGATTTGTAGATACTAAACTAACATATAGGCAGCCCAGAGAAAAGACACCTGGACAGGAAGTGAATGTTGGTGATTAAAAGAGGGATTTGGGACCAGACTGTGAGGGTAAAATGAGTCAACGTATGAAAAGAGCACTTAGAACAGTGGCTGGAATATAATAAATAATGAATAAATGTGAAATGTTTTTATATAGTGAACCATCCATCCTCAGAGCAAAATGGCCACTAATTCTCTCTGTCTTCTATGGAACATTTTGGGAATTTTTTCCTTTTTGGATTAAACACATATATTTCATTTTATTTGAATTTCACCTTGGAAAGACACATATCATAGTTTGCTCTGGGTCCTATGCTCTATAGGGAATTGTGTACCATATCTTACAGGTCAAATTAGACGACTCTGACTGACTTAGTTGAAATTATGGTGAGAACTACAATATTATAGATATTTCTTATGAAATATCCTCCTTTGTTCCATTGTGCCTCCATTTGAAAGGAGAAGACAGGAAATTCTAGGCAAGGAAAGCTGCATGAGAAAGTGTTAAGATGTCAGAATGACTCTCAAAGATTATGAATGATAATTATGAGGCCAGTTTGAGGTGTAAAAAAAAAAAGATTCTATTGAGGAATTATGAAGTATAACAGTGGGGATAAGTTGCAAAGTATTAAGTCAGTTTGGGGAAATAGAATTTTATCCTGATGTTAACGGGAAACTATTGAAGAATTTTAAATAATATAGTCAAGTGATGTTTCAGGAAGACTGACTTCCAGTTAATTTGCCAGTGTAGTTTATCATAAATTAAAGGGAAGGAGTTGATTCTGTCACTTAAATTTATTTCTGTATATGGTGTGTTTTCTAGGTTAGAAATCAAAATAAAGTTCAAATGAATATCTATTTTTAAATAGAAGGATTTGGACCATATGTTGAATAATTTGATACTAAGTGTGTTCTAAGGTATATTAAATATACAGGAAAAATGAAAGTTGATTTCCAAATTATCTCTAGGCCCACATACCTAATACACTCATTTCCCTTTGAATAGGTCCCTAATGACTTATATCATGTTATTTTTGAAAAGGAGGGATCCATGATGTGTGAGGTAGTCTATATGTATAATCAAAACATAATAAAAAATCTCCCATGCATAAAATTATGATATTATAGTTAAAGTGCAATGAATTTACATTATCATTTTTTATTTTTTCTCCAAAAAAAATTAAGGATAACCTATTGCTGAACTCAGGACCAGGGCAATGATTCCCATGTCACCTATGTCATGTGAATCAAATGTAAATCACTAAAAAGCCTCCAAAGTATCAAGAAACTATTAACATTTAAAAAAAATGTATACACTAAGTGGGGAATATTTCAACACTATGGGACTTAAAAAAGATTTTTAAAAAATTTTAATAACTTCCTATATCAAAGGTAAAATAAAACAACCTAAATGTCAACAATAAAAGTGTGGCACATTATTGACTAAAAAAATTTCTAAAGCTAAATTATGTGCCAGATATATACTCAAGTAACTAAAATAACAGCCAAGGTTTAGTTAGCCCCTGCTGTGTGCCAAGCAATTCTGGACACTGTTTATGGGTCAACCTAGAGGTTTCCAAATATTTTCACTAAACTGTGTAATGGCTACAAAACGACTGAATTGGGAGACAAAATATTTGGAGGTATAGCTTACATACTACTTCCCTAGCCCCTATCCAAAGTTAATTATTATCTCATACTTCATCTTTAAAATTAAAACAATATATATATGATACTAATATACTTCTCCCTCAAATCTCTGCATAATGATCTAAGAAAATGAGTCATATTTTTCCTTTGGTTTGAGTACCTTCCTGGACCACTTCTGTTTACCCAAAGGTATAGATAGTCTGGCTTGATAACTAATTTAAGCTTCACACCCACTGTATGAAGTAAATACTATTATTCCCATTTTATACATGAGGACATGTCTAGCCCAAGGTCATGCAGGACAAAATGTTAGCAAGTGTATATTAATTCTCATTCTTCAGAAACTAAAGCCTGTGATGCTCTTTCTATGATATCATAATGCTTTCAATGCAAAATGCAGGAAGTAAAGTTAGAGCCTACACTTACTGAAATTTTTTGTCTATTAGGAATTCTCAGAAGAAGCAAGAGTTTTAGGGAAATGTATTTGAGAAAAGGTAAACAGATTTTTTTCTTGATTTTATTTTTAAAGAAACTGAAATGTACTGAATGGGCCTACAATTGACAGTTTACTCCAGTTGTAGGAGAGCACAAGGGAACAAATAACTGGCACAACAGTATTATTTTATAGATAATGTAACATCAAAATATGCGAAAAAAACATGAATGTTTTTGTAAATAAATTGCACAGCTTCTTAAAAAACAGACATAAAACCAAGACAACTATGTAAAAATAGTCAAATAAATGGTACATCAGAATTAGGGGTAAGATTGAAAAGTATGAAAGGAGTGCTAACCCTTTATCAGTATTAGGGAAACTGGAACTTACATAAACAGAGCAGAGGAAAGTCAGGTAGGAAAATTCTGCATGTGGTTTCGGATGTGAAAAAGTGTAGATAAATCATGCTAGATCAACTAGATATCTGTATAGGCAAAATTGAACCTCAACATCTATCTCACATCATACACAAAATCTAATTTGTGATGGATTAAAGGTCTATATGTAAAAGCTAGAACTATATAATTCATGAAGAAAACATTTAAAAAATCATTTTAAAAGAAGAATTTTGTGACCTGGAGATAGGCAAAGGTATTTTAGAATGCAAAAGGCACTAACCATAAAAGAAAATTTGATAAACTGGACTTCACAAAAATTTCAACTTCTTCTTGTCAAAAGTCACTGTAAAGAAAATAAAAATGTAAGTAACAGTCTGGGAAAGAATATTTGCAAAGTAAACATCCCAAAACAAACTGCATCCTGAATATATAAAAAAATCCTTACAAATGAATAATAAAAAAGTCAACAACACAATTATTTTTTAAATGGGAAAAAAGGAGGAGACCTAAGTAACTTTGGAAAATGTTGTTTTGACCAGAAACTATATGGTTAAAAATAAAAGGACCCATTACTGTACATAAACACTGTATTCTGATACATTTATTTCTCACAAGAATTCAAGCAAAATAGTTTGAGACTACTGTACATGTGCACTGGTATTAAACAAGTAAGCAAAAGGATGGTAGATAGTGGAAGGCAGGCTTCTCACTGTCAGAGGGTAGGGGTGTGGGAAGTTACAGATAAGAAAGAGAGGAAGTCTAGAATAAATCCTATCAAACTGGATTAGAGTCAGAGACATCAATAAGAACTCCTGTTTATATAGACTCAGCACACAAATGAAAATATATACAAATTATAGATTATAATGGTTACACGGGATAATATACATACAAATACTACCTAGTACTCTCCCTTGAAAGAACCTAGAAACATTACTTTAACCAAGTGATAAAGGTTAACATTGCCAGGAATGACATGTAGATATCATATATCCCTTCATATAATGTGATGAGAACACTTGATTTCTGTGGTATTCTTTCAACAATCCATAACTCTAATCATGAAAGAGAAAAAAATCAGACAAATCCAGATTGGGGTCATTCTATAGGATACCTGGTCAATATTCCTCAAGATCATCAAGGTCACAAGAAACAAGGAAAGAAAGACTGAGAAATTGTCACAGACTAGAGGACATGGAATCCCATGACAAAGAAATGCACTGTGGAACCTTGGACTGAATCTTGGAAGAGAAAGTGTACAGTCATGGAAACACTGATGAAATCTAAATAAAGTCTGGAGTTAGCTAATAGTAGTGTACCAATGTTGGGTTCTTAATATTGACAAATATACCATGGTAATGTAAAGTGTTATCAATGGGAAAAACTGGGTGAGAGATATAAAGGAACTCTCTGAGCAATCATTTCAAATATTTTGTAAATCTATAATTATTCCAAAATAAGAAGCCTATTTTAAAAAATGGGCAAAGACTTAGACTGACATTTTGCAGGAGAGGATATATGAATGAGCAATAAATATATAAAAGGATGCTCAAAATTGTTAGTCATAAGGGAAATGCAAATCAAAACTATAGAGGTGCCACTCTATACTCACTGGAATGGTTAAAATTAAAATGACTAACAATACCAAATGTTGGAGAGGATGCAGAGCTACTTGCTCTCTCATACATTGCTAGTATGAGTGTAAAATGGAACAACCAATATAGAATTTGTCTGGCAGGTCCTTATTAAACACTTGCAGTTTCTTGTTAGAGTCAAACACATGTCTACTTAATGATCTAGAAACTCTACTTTCAGATATTTACCCAAAATAAAACATATGTCCACAGAAAGACTTGTACAAGAATCTTCATTGCAGCTTTATTCACAATAGCAAAATATAGGAAACTGAAATGCCTATTAATAGGTAAATGGATAAACAAGTTGTGATATATTCATACAATGGAATACTACTTAGAAATAAAAGGGACAAGTTCCTGATACACACTGCAATATGGATAAATCTTTAAAACATGTTGAGTGAAAGAAACCAGAACAAAGCACATATGTACATAATTCCACTTATATGAGTTTAAGGACAGGCAAAACTCATTTATGGAGAAAGAAATCAGAGTACTGGCTGCTTCTGGGAGGGCACATCTTGTGCAAGAGAAGCTTTCAAAAATTATTTTGAATAATTTAATTTTAAAAGGTTAAAAAAGGAAAAAAGATAAACCTACAGGTATATATTACACGAGCACGCTTACTATCCAAATTTTCCCTATTGCTTTAGACAAAAAATAACACTAAAAAAAAAAAGAAAAATTTTAACCAAGAGCAAGTAGACCTTCCTTAGGATTATATTATGACTATGTTTAAAAAAGATGTTATCCAGTTTTATCACCTACAGGAAACTTAGGCTATAAGAATCAAATTTAACTGTGTAGGGAAAAAAAGGACTAATTATATTCAGCATTTGTTTGTTGTGGAGATAAGACACATTACTCAAAATTAAATAGAGTACATGGCTTCAATATTTCTAAACTTAGAATATATACTATACTTCCATTCTAATATAAGGGAAAGAGGATGGATTTGTATAGATCCTCAAGGAGAGAGGCTCAGTACATTGCACATCAACAGTTATGCCAAGATGCTGATTTCATTATGATCCATCTACAGTAAGCACTGTTCACTTCATGCAGGCTGCTCTGTGTTTTTCTGTCACTTTCAAATGAAATCATCCATCTGTAGAAAATGAGCAAATGTAATATTCATGAGCAAGAGATAATTTTTATCATCCCTGGAGAGTTCCTTTCTTTGGGTTGTTTATTACCTGCAGAGCTCAACTGTATGAAAACTGATTAAATATCATTTAGCAATTATAGTGATGCCAGAACACATTCCTCAAAGCAAACACTAAAACTGTAATCATTCTTACAATAGAAGGTATGCTTTCAGGAGTGGAGCCAGGTTTCGTGGAGTCTGAATCTTACACAATTTGGGGAGCTTTTTTTTTTTCAAATACACAAAATTATAAGAACAAGTTTGCTAAAATTTTTCCTAGGGTCTTAGAAAGGGCTGTTAAAATAAATGACCTGGAGCATATGACCTTTAAGCATATTAACTTAAAGATAAATCTACCTTTGCAAATTTTTTTCTTAGGAGGTGATGACAAGAGGTCAAATGATTTGTCTACTTAAAACCTATATAGAAACCATCAAGTAAGCATTTGAATTTTCTTAATCTGAATTGAAAATAAGTGGTTAATGACTCATTTCTAATTGGTCATTTAACTGAATTCAACTATTGTACTTGCTTTCACTTTTTTTTTTTTTTTTTTTGGTCGGTGGGGAGATGAGGATAGTACCCATCTGAAATTGCCGTCAGGTTGTGAGCCACATTCTTAGTATTTTTTTTTTTTTTTTTTTTTGCGGTACGCGGGCCTCTCACTGTTGTGGCCTCTCCCGTTGTGGAGCACAGGCTCCGGATGCGCAGGCTCAGCGGCCATGGCTCAGGGGCCTAGCCGCTCTGCGGCATGTGAGATCTTCCCAGACCGGGGCACGAACCCGTGTCCCCTGCATCGGCAGGCTGACTCTCAACCACTTCGCCACCAGGGAAGCCCCTTAGTATTCTTTACTTGTAGGAGTAGCTGCTCACATAGTTCACCAATTCCTTAGGCCTTGTTCCAGCAAAGATAAATCCTCAAAATGGAAGAACTCCTAGTTCTTATGTCTTAGGTCAGAGGAAGTCTTCCATTGCCAGCTCCCACCTTCTTGCTGCACTGCAAGAAGAATTAATCACTCCCTATCTGACCTTCTATAGCCTTTGCAGTCATCTCAATTACATTACTTTTTAAATTTTTCATTAGTTATTTGCGTTTGAGCTTAACTTTGCTAGAATGGAAGCTCCTTAAGAGCAAGGAAATGTCCTATCTTTAAATCTAAAAGGCCTAGCTCATATTGGGGGCTTAATAAATATCCATTGACTGACTGACTGAATGAATGAATGAATGAATGCTTTAGAGGTAAGCTACTTAAAGTAAGGACCAAAGCACCAAAGCATAGATCAGTAGCATCAGCATCATCAGAGAGCTTCTTAAAAGTGCAAAATTTCCAGAACTATCCCAGACCTACTGAATCAAAATGTGAATTTTAACAAGATATTTGGGTGATTCCTGGGCACATTAAAATTTGAGAAATATTGCGGTTTTTATTCCACTAGCTTTAAAGGAGGAGACCATACCAAAAATAATATAGTCTTAAATTTCACTACAATCATTTCTTCATTTGTTCTTAATATGTTTGGCTATATTAGTCACACAAAGGTCAGATGACCCAATGGACTATTATTCTACTTATTCTTTCTTGTCAGTAACAAAATAAAATACTAATTTAAAAAACAAACAAGAAATAAAAGAAATTTAATATTTAGTGAGAAAAAGCACAAACATAGTAGAATTGGTGGAAAGAAGATGATGATGAATATTACAAATACTGACATGAATGCTGAGCTATAAATTCAGATCCAAAACAGGTGTCTTGTCCTATTTTTTAAATAAATAAATCCTTCAAAAGCCCAAGCCTGATCACTGCAAACATTGTAGATCATTGTTTCTCTGCTCTGGGAGCTCAAGATGGAGAACTAATGCTGGAAGTTAGATAAAATCAAATTTAGCCAGAGTGTATTCTCAGCTCAGCTTTTTAAATGTATGTGCCTATGAATTCTCAGGTTGGAAATTAAAGCTCAGCTAGTTTTAATTTCACAAGAGAACCATAACTAGTACATTCAATTTACAGCTCTCCTCCTCATTCCCCTTGTTGAATAGATCACCAACTGTCTGGATGTTTTCCAACTTGACTGTGAGAGAAAATCATCTTGGTTCTATCTTAAGAGTGGCTATCTTTTCAGGCAGTTAGGTAATCTATTGAAAAGAGTTATCACATATTATAAATGTGATTAAGTCTGGATAGGTATAGACGTATCCATTTGAAGAAGATACATTTCAATACAAATCTTAAAAAAGAAAAGGAAGAGAAAGACTGCAAAGAACTGTCACCTATGGCAGAAGCTATTAGTCATGTCACAGTGAAGAAATAATGACTGTCTTGGAGATGCTCAGTTCTTCAAGGTGAGCTTCAAACGAATGAAGCAGCTTCAAAGAAAATCACAGGAAAAAGAGTATGGATCACAGTAGAGACTTTGCTTGGGGGAATTAAGCATGTGCCTGTTTTAATCAATACACAAGTCCAAAACTTGTCAAATCTTAGTTTTGCTTTTCAAAAATCATATTCTGAATTTTCATTCAACACAAATTAGAAAACTTTCATGTGATTTTAGGCATAGTGTCTTGGTTTGATTTCTATATAATCAATAATAATCCAGAAACCTAGCAAAATATTGTCACTGGGTAGAACTTATCCTTGCTCTACCTGCACTGGTCAGGATAGGTTAGGGTATACTGCTGAACAAAATTAACCCCTGAACTTCAGTACCTTAATGCTACAAATGTTGTTTCTTAAACAAATCTTAAAGTTGAGCAGTTCTCCAGGCCATTCCTTAAAAGCCGAAGGTCAAGAGGGGGCTTTTAATTGTTGTTTCTTTCTAGTGGTCTTTGTAAGAGTGTAGAAGCATTCCTTCTTTGATAATGTTAAATTTGTAAGTTTCAGGTGACATGTGAAACCTTTTTAAAGATTTTTCTCAAAGTTTTGAAAATCTATTAGCCAGGATCATGGTGTAATAAGACATAACGTTTTTCCTTTAAAAAAAATTTAAGTGCGTGTGTAGAGTTAAGAAGCTGTTGTACATTTATGATTTAATAAAATAATTCTAAAGGAAAAAAAAAAAGAGGGGGCTTTTCACCACCTCAGTTCATAGTCCATTGGCTAGAATTAATCACAAGACCCTGCCTAAACTCTGAGAGGCTAGGAAAGGTATTGTTCTAAGTGCTCATGAAGGAGAGGAGAACCAGATACTGGGGATATTGGGGAGCACTAGTAATGTTACTAGTGAGCATGATAAGTTTGATGATATCAGCAGAGGGTCTAGAATCAGTAGAAACAAAAAATCACTGACGAAGGGGAATAAATAGAGGCACGGTATGGCATGAAAAGAGAAGAAGCACCATCACTGGTCATGAACAGGATTACCTCATTTAGTGTAGAAATGTCTAGAAAAGTAATGTATTGGGCAATTTCTTTGAACCAGCATATAACTTTAGTGTATTACAATTGCTCACTGCTTAAAAAATTCCAGTATGGCTGTTCTGGAAAGGGAAGAACTGACTTGTTCCCTATGTTTTAGTTTTCTATCGCTACATAACAAGTTGCCACAAATTTAGTGGCTTAAAACAATAGTTATTTATTACCTCCTATCTCTCTAGGTCAGAAGTCTGACATGGCATGACTAGATTCCACACTCAGAGTCTCACTGGGATAAATCAAGGTATCATCCAGGGTTGTGGTTTTCATCTGGACCCTGGGGTTCAGGTTCACTGGTTGAACTGATTTCTTTCTCACACTTTTCATGTGGTCTTTTAATGCTTCAAGCAGCAATGACAGGCCAGTACTTTGCATGCTTCAGACCTCTCTGACTTCCTCTCCTGATTTTAAGGGATCCTGTAACTATATTGGACCCATCCAGAAAATCCAAGATAATCTATCTTAAGGTCAGTTTATTAGGAATCTTAGTTGCATCTGCATATTTCCTTTTGCCATGTAATGCAGTGACATTACACAGGAATGACACCAATTGGCAGAGATCACGGGGACCAAAACTCTGCCTACCACATTGTAATAGAAATCTGTATCTCTAATATTTCTGTTTTATATGTAAGCATTTTGTTTGTCTAATAGGTTATCACAAAACGGACGTAATTGTAATGTATTTGGGTTCAAATGAGTGATGAGTTAAGAAAGAGAAAGATGTAAAGAATAAACTTGTCTAATTTGGGGATGGGGGAAAATGAAGACAAAGAATAGGGAACAGAGCAAACTATGACATATGTTGAAAAGTGTAGACATAAGTAAGGAGAATAAAAGAAGCAGGGGATGTGCAATTGGAAGCATGAAGGATATAATAAGGTTGATACAGGGAATCAGTGGAGAGATTTTATAGTGGGTTATTAACGGCATAGAGAACATTATATTGTCTGTGGTAATTCAGGTATTAAGAAGCTTAAATATGGTGAACATTTTATGATTCCCCACTACATAAATGAATTATAATGAATAAAGTGGTTTTGTATTTCTGCATTCAATAACTGACATTATGCAATCATCAAAATAAAGTAACAACTGGAGGAGACAGTATGTATATGAGTTGTTAGCTCATATTCAGCTCCAATGAGTTAATGGTATAAAGAAGTTCAATTACTAAAAAAGCATGATCATTATTAGCCAATATCAAATCAATAGATGGGGCTAGGCAGAATGTCTCCTAAACTAACAAATCAATGAATATAGTCAAACTGTCCATTACCCGTTTGAGCTTCGTCCTGCCCGTTGTCTAGTCAAGGTTCTAATACCTCTGAAAGGAACCAGAAATAAACTGGCAGGAAAAAGAGGAAAAGTAAGAGACATGATGACCATTTTCCAGGGTTCAGTAGGACACTGATATTACCTCAAAATAACCCCAAAAAGCAAGGAAGATATTCTATAAGTCAAATATATTCGAGGCATATTAAGTTACACAAAGTTGAACAAATATATTTCATGCTGAACTGTTCAGAGACTTTAAAGTGCTAATGTGCTTTGTGAGTCTTTAATGGAGGAATATAATTTGAAGATTTTCCGAACATCTATGACTAGGGAAATTTCTTTTAGTTCAGACTATGGCAGAGATGGCTAGCTGTTCAAAGTTGTGCTTTCTTTTCCATAGCAGAAAGTGGAATGGGAAAAAACTTCCAGCTAAGGAGTGTATTTCCTGGCTCCTTTTGCTACTAAGTATGATCACGTGACTGATTCATGCCAATGGAATTTAAGGGAAAATAACGTGAGTAACTTTCCAAAATGAGGCTTTTGAGAAATGGGTATTCCTTCCCTATGATCTCTTACTCCTCTGTCAGCTGGTACCGAGGACAATGACAGGCCCTCAAGATGAAAGAAACTTGGGCTTTTGTATCACTGTGTGGAGGAAAGTTCTCAGTAGCCAGAATATATATTAGACCAGTGATTTTTGTCTCTGAGGAGACATTTGGCAATATCCGGAAATATTTTTGGTTATCACATTTGAGGAGGGGGTGGTACTGACATTACTGGGTAGAGGTAGGGAATGCTGCTATTATTCCATGATGCACAGAACAGCCCCCAACAACAAAGTATTATCTAGTCCAAAATGTTAATAGTGCTAAGGTTGAGAAACCCTTCATTAGACTGTTAGGTGAAAAATAAGTATTTCTGTTGTATTAAGAGCCTGAACTCTCAGGGTTTGGTACAGCAGCTACTGTTACCTTAACTCCTATGTAGTTTCTCCCAGAGCTAATGTTCCAAAGACCATACTTCAGGAAAAACAGACCATATAATGAATACTGTAAATACCAAGATAATACATTACATTGGTTGCCAAGACACGCTGACTCTACCCTGAGAATTTCTGAAATCTATTCCAATCTCTATTTTCACTGGTAATATCTTACACATACACATTTTCTCCATCCTGATCTGTTATAACAGTTTCTTAAGTGGGTTCTTTGTCTCTAGTTGGCTTAGATATTGTCACAACATTAAGTAGTGGCTGAACCGAACTTGAACTCAAGGTTTTGCCTCTAAATCCTTTGTACTTTTTCTCTGGAGTAGGAGATAGCCTAATGTAGAGAGAGCTTGGACTTGAGGATTGAAAAGACATTTAAATCCTAGTTTTGATACTAAAATTATAATTTTTGAAAAATCACTAAGTATATATCTTTGAGTTTTACCTCATTTGTAAAATAGAAATAAAGAAAACTTTAGGGTTTATTTTTTAGAATTAATATAGTACTTGGAACATGGTAAGTATTTATTAAATCATAACAAATCATTAAGGACAAAGAAACAGATTGTACCAGGATCCCTGAACTATTTGCTATTCCTCTCTCTTGAGGCAAATATTTGCTTACCCTTCAATGAGTTTCTTCAGGGTGGTGAGAAAACCCTAAGATTGTTCAAGCACTCTCCTTCCACCCAGAGATACATACATGGGCCTGCATGGAATATTCAGACTTATGGCTAACGTTTTGTTTTTGTAATGCTCAGGACCTGCAGTCAGCTTACATCTGGGTTTCTTTTGGTAGTCATTCAATCTTTTTAGTGTATTGGTTTTAAAGTCGCCCCTTTGTATGTACTGTAACTAGGTTCTTATTTTTAGTTGTTTATTTATAATAAATTCAGATTCTAAAGAACAATTAGAAAAATAAACAGAAAAAATCTAGGTAAAACCTTATGTTGCTCCTCCTTTCTGGAATTCCTTCATGTCCAAATTCTACCACTCTACCAAATGTCTCACTTTCACCCTGAAAATTTCCCTGAGACATCTGCTAAAAATAGTCTTCTTAGTCAGTATCTCTCTTTGTGTGTTCTTTTACTTCATTGATTTATTCATTCCACAAATATTCATTAAGTACCAAGCTCTGTGCAGAGACTCATCACTTTGGGCCCTGAACTTTGGTAATATCTTCTCTTATCTCTTCTACTAGATTCCTTAAGGGAGTAGACCACAGATTACTGATTTATACACAGTATGTAGACCTGCACATAGTTAGTGCTTAATATATATCTCTAATACTCAGTGCTTCACACAAAAGCTAGAGATTATTACTATTTTTTAACCATATGTTTTTCAAATGTCCCAGTGACCCCAAGGAGAGAATTCACAAAACATACACAAAAACTTAATTCCACTGGTTCCTATGTTTCACCTGTGGTGTTAACAAACTCAATTGAAAATTAAGATAGAGTTGTATAAAACAAAACTATAACTTGGGCAATGCTGATCTATAAATTAGTATACTCAGGGAATAATATCAGTCTTCTAACACATGTATAACAATTATACACTTAAGAAGTTTTGCTAATGAAAGAGGAATAAAAGCCCAATAATATATAAAAATTACATTATTTTTAATGTATGCTCAATTCCCTTAACCAAATGAGTTAAGGGGATTGAGCATACTGACTGTTTATATTATGAAGAATTTATATTAGCTGAAATAGTGTCACATGCAGTCTCTGAAGCAGCCTGATTATGTGAAATTAAAAAAGGCCTGTATTTGTACAACCATTAAAATTTAATATTAGGAAGCAAATCTTCCCATTAATGCTGTTTATGTAGAGTGCTGAATAGCAAAGAATTTTTTAAGTTTCCTCCAGGATATTTTTCTATCAGAAGTTTTCTTACTTATACCTGTTCAGTTTGATGGGCACATGCCACATTTAAAGAAAACTCCTTTTACATTCCCTGTTTTTGCCAAGAAGATTCCTTTCAACTTTTCTAAGAAATATCAGAGAATGCTTTCTCTTAAGAGAACTGGGAGTTGGGGTTAGCTTAGGCATTTGAAAGCTGGAACTCTCTCTCTTTTCATTTGCTTATCACTAGTAACTAGTGCGACATTTGCCTCATGTTAGAAACTTAGCAAATGCTTGCTGAGTGAATGAATGAATGAATGAATTTGATTGTCCTATGATATTCAATTTTAAATACATAGAAAAAACCATATCCATTTTTCTATTTCTTTTAACATTTACAGTTATTATTCTATTAATGTTAAATAAATGGCTAAAGAACTAGTAGTACATACTGTTAGCACATTGATACAATGATAGTCTTAATATAGCAATCAGTGTATTTCAATATTTATAAGTGCTGGTGTTTATAATACATTAATTTCTGATGACATTTCACAGAGAAGTCATACTATAACATCTTTTTTAAGTTAATACACTTACGAGTATAATTCAGAATTCAACTACAGTTCATATTGCAAGAAAGACACAAATGAGAAGGTCTATAAAGCAGACTTCTCTTCCTTGGTTATTTAATAACAATATCCAATTTTCCTTATGTCCATTAAAGTGTATAAAATATTTTCACATATATCATCTAATCTCATCTCACCACAACTTTAGGAGATGGGCATCAATATTCTGGTTGTACAGCCTGAGAGCCCGACACTCACCCAGAGAGATCAGTAGGCATGTACAAAGTCACACGCTGTAGCTTCTGCCTACTCCACTCTCACCAATTTATAGAAATCTACTCTAGAGCTTAATGATGGATGTAGAAACATATGTTTAAAACCAATTAAATGACTAATAAAAACCCTCTAATTCCTATTAATGGGAAAGATACTAAGATCAGATGACTAATTTGGTGAGACTGCAAATGAACAGAAAAGGTAATAAAATCCTTGACTAATGCATGGCTTAATGAAGATGTTAATGAGTTTAATACTTGGGTATATTTTATGAAACTCATCAGGTCTGTGTAATGGGAATCCTGAGCATATCTCTCTGCTATTAAATCTTTCTCCAATGTGGCAGGAGTACAGCGGGGTCAGATTCCTGAACAGGCCAAAATGTTCTAGGATCTGTTATTGTTCAGCTCCCAAATAATATTAAGATGAGCATGATTAGAGCTTATAAGGACTAATTCAATACTAAGATGGGATGGCAATAGAAAACATCAGGTTGTATTGTAAAAAGAGGACACATGACCCAACAATGAGGAGAGATTCAGTGGTGGTCAGGCCAGGAAGCACCACAGAATTGAACAAAATGTTATTGTCCTGGATAAGAAATTGCCTGAGACAGAAAATAGTGTGGAAGATGTGCTTTTCTGGGTGGATAAATCTACACAACAGATTTCTAGAAACTTAACTTCTCTTAAGATACTTCCCTGTATTTTTCTATACACCAATATTCACACATTTTATTATCCTGTGTGCAGCATTCAGTGGGCCATGTTATACATGGTTGAACCAGGGCCAGCCCACCATAGAGCCTCTTGCTCCTGCCCCAGCCTTTGGAGGTACACAGGTCTCTCTCTTAAGGCCATTAATTGGAAAAAAATATACAACAATTTTCATCATACATGGATATAAAGGTCACATCATCTTTTCTACCCTTCTACCCTCTTTTTGACACACACTCTAATATCAACCCACCAAGAAGGCCAGGTGAGAGAAGAGTGGTCTCCTCCCACCTTTATAGAGGCCTGCCTTTCTAGTCAAGGGTCAGGGTCTAGGAGTCCAGGTCCTTGGCAGGAAGAAGTGGAGAATGGAAGATAGAGAGCTTCTCCATCCACACAATACTCATCTCCCCATCTCCTCACACATGTCCATCCCCACTGCTGCCCAGACATCACTGACTTTATTTCAACAGAAAGGTTATAAAGACTTTGAAGAAGGGTGCAACAGAGAGCTCTAACCTAGGCTAGAGGAAGTAGTCATTTCCTGAGTGCAGGAATTTAGCCAGGAAGAATGGTGTTACCAGGAGGAAGGCTGGAGCAGCCAGTTAAGAGTCAGGCAACCCCATCCTGGGTTGCCTCTATCTCAATGACCAAGCCTGACAAAGCTCTTTCACTGTCCGCCTCACTTTTATGTTGGGAATCCTTCAATAAAATAATACATGGGAAAGTCAGAATAAAGGATCAATGGCAATATACATTATTTCCTAGGAATAGGCTGGGGGAAATCATGATAATAATAACAACTAAGACATATACTCTATATGATGTTCTAGGCACTTTTCTCAGGACCTTACATATATTACCTGATGTAGTCCTCAAACAACCTTATGATAGGTACTATCATTACCGCCATCTCATGGAGGAGGAAGCTAAGGTCACTGCTCAAGGTCATGCGGGCCACAGAACAGGAATTTAAACCCCAGCAGTCTGGATGAGCCAATGCTCTTAACCGCTGTATCATGCTATACCACTATAGTAACAACCACCTGTTCTGTCATCTCTCCCCACTCCTCAGCTTGCAGACCTTATTCCTACTACCCCAAACTAGAAACAGCTTACTGCATTTGCGAAGCTTTCTCTGAGTCTTTCTTTTTATTTTATTATTATTATTTTTTAAATTTAATTAATTTATTTTTTTATACAGCAGGTTCTTATTAGTTATCTATTTTATACATATTAGTGTATATATGTAAATTCCAATCTCCCTGAGTTTTTCTTTATATTTTCCTTTCCCCATGGATTGCCCTTCCCTAAACCTTATCTCCCTCGGGGACTCCTTTCTATACATTAAGATTTTTATAAAATCTTTTTTTAAAATAAAGATTTTTTATTAAAACATTTGCCTCTACTGAACTCAATAATATTAATTACACCCTTGCTTGTGTCTCACAGTACTTCTTACTCCCTCTTCATAGTTATCATATCGAGTTTCATTTGTCTTTTTACATATCTTGATCATCTACAAGCCTGAGACCTCCATGAAGACATGGGCTCTGTATCTTAGTCCTCTTTGCTGCAGTGGTACATCACATAAGGTCTCATGCATAGTAAATGTATTTAATAAATATTTCTGTAATAAATGAACGAATGACTTATTAACAACAATATATGGAAAGCATTTAAGAGCTTATGGTATGATTTTTATGTATTCCCTTATTTTTCTACATAGACACACACATACATATAACAAACACTCATGCAAACTGTACGGCAGCGATCATTAGCCTCACTGACAACTGAGAAAGCTAGGTTCAGAGAGATTAGCATCAGTTCCTCCAACTTTAAACCCTGCTCTGGGGATCTGGAGATGACAATTCTTTCCCCAACACCAGGAACGTCTTGTGTCAGGGTTTTTAATCATCCCAAATTGACTTATTCTTTTTTATGCAGGATATTCTATTATTTTTTTTAATTGAAGTATAGTTGATTTACATTGTTGTTTTAATTTCAGGTGGACAGCAAAGTGATTCAGTTATACATATACACATATATCTATTTTTTCAGATTCTTTTCCCCTATAGGTTATTACAAAATGTTAAGCATAGTTCCCTGTGCTATACAGTAGGTCCTTGTTGGTTATCTATTTTATATATAGTAGTGTGCATATGTTAACCCCAAACTCCTAATTTATCCCTCCCCTCCTTTCCCAAGGATATTCTACTATGGATCATTCCACTAGAATATGATTCAAGGCAGTTTTGTCTTTTGTTGTGCTTTTTTTGCCACCAGCTCTGTGCCACCATGATGGGACACACACAACAATGAGACATGGAGGTGCACTTCCCTCCAAACCTTGTCCTTTCCCCCAGTGTAGATTCCTTGGAGGATGAAGTTTCTATATTTCTCTCCTTTATGTTTCCCATAGCATTAATCACACTCTTTTACCTAGAGAAGTTGCTTCAAAATATATTTATAAAATAAATATGTAAGCTTAAACAATACCTTTGTATAGTCAACTTATTGCTCATATTTATATTGCAAACTACATGTTTGTTTGCTTTCTTCTTCCAGTTTTATTGAGATACAATTGACATACAGTACTGTATAAGCTTAAGGTGCATAGCCTAATGATTTGACTTACATACGTCATAAAATGATTATAACAATAAGTTTAGTGAGCATCCACCATCTCATATAGATAGAAAATTAAAGAAATAGAAAAAATGTTTGTGATGAGAACTCAGGATTTACTCTCTTAACAACTTTCACATATAACACGCAGCAGTCTTAATTATATGTATCATATTGTATGCTAGATCCCTAGTACTTCTTTACCCTATAACTGGAAGTTTGTACTGTTTGACTGCCTTTATCCAGTGTGTCCTACCACCAATCCCTGCCTCTGATAACCACAAATCTGATCTCTTTTCCTATGAGTTTATTTGTTTGTTTGATTTTGAAGTATAATTGACCTACAACATTATGTTAGTTCCTGTTAGACAACATAGTGATTTGGTATTTCTATACATTTCAAAGTGATCACCATGATAAGTCTATGTAAATTTATTGCTCAATTTTTTTAAAAAACAAATTTATTTATTTATTTTTGGCTGTGTTGGGTCTTCATTGCTGTGCGCAGGCTTTTCTCTAGTTGTGGTGAGCGGGGGCTACTCTTCACTGTGGTGCGCGGGCTTCTCATTATGGTGGCTTCTCTTGTTGCAGAGCATGGGCCCTAGGCACATGGGCTTCAGTAGCTGTGGCACGTGGGCTCAGTAGTTGTGGCTTGTGGGCTCTAGAGCACAGTCTCAGTAGTTCTGGCGCATGGGCCTAGCTGCTCCGCGGCATGTGGGATCTTCCCGGACCAGGGCTCGAACCCATGTCTCCTGCATTGGCAGGCGGATTCTTAACCACTGCACCAGGGAAGCCCTATTGCTCAATTTTTATTCAAAATTTTGTTAGACTTATAAGCAATCTTCCAACTAGGATACAACATATTTTAAGCATATTTTAAAAAAATATTTTTGTGTTATTACTTATTAAGGATGGTATTTATTTAACTTATGCTTATTGGTTTTGATTCATTTGGAACAGCAGATTACAAATTCTCTAGTTTTTCAGAGCTGCCTAGCTTAAACAGGCACCTCCTGAAATCGGGCATAATGTTTAAGAAAGTTAATTCACTCATACAGGACCAGCCTGATACCCTTCATTCTAATTCAGAAATGGAAAAGCCATATAAATCCCTAACAATGTGAAGATAGGTCAAACACAGACTCCTTAGTCAAACATGCTTTTAAACCTCAAATAGGTCAGTGTAGAATCAATTAGAAGTACTACTGCCAAGAGCACATGTACCATAATATGTATCAACTGACTATCTGTATCATGGGCCAAAAAAGAAAATAGGTTACAGAAAGACTTAAATCAACTTATTTCATCCCTTTGTGTGTCAAAAACCAAACCGAACCAAACCAAAATCACTTCCTGGAAGCCCAATACACGTCAGGCACTCTGATAAATCCTGGGGCAGATATAAAGACAGAATCTTTGCCTCTGGGAGTTACAGATGCATAACCAAATATAATGTGACATGTGCTACAACAGAGCTAAGTTTAAACTTCACTGGAACACGGAGGAGGGTGCAATTAACAGGAGAAGGGGGAAGGCTTCACAGAGAAGGTGGCATTTCAGGAGGCTCTGCCCTAAAGAGGAACCAGATTTTGTCAGATGGAGATAAAAAAAAGATACTCCAGGCATAGAGGAGAACATATGCAAAAGCATGCAGGTTAGGAAAGATCATGGAATGACTCGAAAAACAAATTCTGTGTGACCAGAGGGATTGAGGCCTAGGGAGAGAAACATACAGTCGATATGGATATAAAGGAAGCCAGGCATTGGATGAGATTCGCTCAGGTCATGAAGATCATAAAAAACTGCAAAGAGAATTGAGCACCCCCATATTTGGGTCCCCAATGAGCCATTTATCTGCTTCTGTCATGGCACCTATAACGAGTTATAGTTATTTGTCCACCACAGTTTAGTTTTCTCCTATTAAACTATAAACATCTTGAGGGCAGAAGCCAAGACATACTGATGGCCACTAAGCACATGAAAAGATGTTCAACACTGCTAATTATTAAGCAAATACAAATCAAAACTACAATGAGGTATCACCTCACAACAGTCAGAATGGTCATCATCAAAAAGTCTACAAATAATAAATGCTGGAGAGGGTGTAGAGAAGAGAACCCTCCTACACTGTTGGCAGGAATGTAAATTGGTGCAGCCACTATGGAGAACACTATGGAGGCTCCTTAAAAAATTAAAAATAGAGTTTCCATATGATCCAGTAATCTCACTCCTGAGCATTTATTTGGAGAAAACTCTAATTTGAAAAGCTACTTACACCCCAATATTCATAGCAGCACTATTTACAATAGGCAAGACATGGAAGCAACCTAAATGTCTATCAACTGATGAATGGATAAAGAAGAAGTGGTATGTGTATACAATGGAATACTACTCAGGCCATAAAAAAGAATGCAATAATGTCATTTGCAGCAACATGGTTGGACCTAGAGATTATCATACTAAGTAAGTCACACAGAGAAAGACAAATATCGTATTATATCACTGGTATGCAGAATCTAAAATATGATACAAATGAACTTATTTACTAAACAGACTCATAGACGAGGAAAACAAACTTATGATTACCAAAGGGAAAAGGGGGGTGGTGGATAAATTCAGAATTTGGGATTAGCAGGTACAGACTACTATACATAAAAGAGATAAACAACAAGGTCCTACTGTATTGAATAGGGAACTATATTCCATATCTCGTAATCAACTATAATGGAAAAGAATATGAAAAAGTTATATATATATAACTGAATCACTTTGCTGTATATAAGAAACTAATACAACAGTGCAAATTAACTATACTTCAATAAAAAATTAAAACAACAACAAAAAGTATGTTGAATGAGTAAATTACACCTTCTCATACCACAAAATCTGGACTCAAAGGCTTGAATCTATGGTGCTATATGGAAAGACTGTAAAATCTTATGTTCATTTTAATTAAAACTAAGATGACAAACTATTTCATGAATGCTTTTTTCTAAGTATCTGACATCTTCTTCTGGTTGCCTCATTGATAGGATAGACTTTTGTATTCCTCTAATACCTCTTTTTTTGACTATCAGTCTCTTACTCCCCTTCCAGCTTCCATTGAACTTGACTATCTGGGGACAGTTTCCAGAATTCTATTGCTTTTTTAGTCAGATCCAATCATACCTCTTTTAACTGCATTAGTCATAAACTTACTATGATTCAAAGGGATTTAGAGACTAACTGTTTTTGGCACACTAGCCCTTGACACCTTTATCTTGAACCTCATTGGCACTTATTCAATTGATGTTTCTTGGCAACTGCTCAATTGTTAGTTATTACCAATAGGGAATCAGATTTTAGTCAGAGTTTTACTCTTAACTATGTATTGCAAATTCATATGTGGTCCATGCCAGCCAATTTTGGGGGAAAAAAATTCCAAGTGGTTCTCAAGAGTTTTGGCTAAGTGTTCTTCAAACCAAACACCCATGTTATTCTAATTCAATGCTATACATTCTCATCCAATATGAGGTATGAAAGAAAAGGAGGTTGTTTGAACAATAAGATGTTTGAAACATTTATCATTTAAAAAGTATAATTTTGTGAGACCAAAATTATAATTTAGAAACACAAGTAAGTTAACAACTGCCTTTCAGGATCTAGCAAAAAACAATGTGTAAATCCTACTACTGTTATGCCCATTTCTACACTTGCTGCTTGTGATGAAATCCTGGCTGGCTGGTGTCATACACTGGTAAAGCCTGGGGGGCTCTGGAGTCAGACTGCCTGAGTTCAATTCCAGTTCCATTGTTTACAAGCCATGAGCCTTGGGTATGCTTTTAAACTCTCTGGGCCTCAGTTTCCTCATGTCTTAAATGAGGATCATAATCATATCTCCATGAGAAAATTGTGGTGAGGATCAAATGAACTACCTAAGGAAGAAAACCACTTCACACAGTTCATGGTTTCTCACATATACTCTATAGAAGCTGGAGACTGTAATTATACCCCGGTATGCACTCAAATAACCCTGAGACAAAATGATAAAGTACTATAAGAAAGGTACAGATAAAACTCTCTGGTCATACTGTCTTTCAAATTACTTTTTAATGGAAAAGTTATAAACCAGAAAAAGAAGAAAATGATGCTGGCAGGTATCCCTGTAATAAAAAAGAGCAAACATAGAGAGAGAAAATCAATGGAGGATTTAAAATGTTCTTTTCACATTGACATATAACCCCTGGCTTCCAAATTTTTCCAATGTAATAGTATAACCACTTTTAATGATGAGATGATACTGCATTTCTCTTAATCCACATGACCCAAGGGCTTCGCAAAACAGAGGTCAATGGTGTCAGTATTTTTGGCAAATATTTTAATTAAATCTCAACAAGCAGCCAGATTCCCAGAGTGGATGTAGCATTCTGCTATAGAATGTAAGAGATGGAAAGGGCATATTCTCTGAGCAAGCACTTATGTGGCCGGGGGCTAAAAGAAGATACAAAGTGTATGGCCCAGAAATAAAGGGAACTAAATAAACACTTGGCATTTGAAAGTATACCCAAACTTAAGCTAGTCTAAGGTAGTATAGAATAGTGGTTTAGACCAGCACTTCTCCAATTTTGATATGAATTTGGATTATCTGAGGATCTTATTAAAAAATACAGATTCAGATTCAGTAGTTCTGGGGTGGGCCTGAGAATCTACATTTTTAACAAGCTGCCCAGTGGTGCTGATGCTGCTTGTCTGGGGGCTCTTCTTTTGAGCAGTGAGGGTGTAAAGCACAGACGCTGCTTGGGCTTGGGTCGTGGCTCCTTCACTTACCAGCTACATGACTTTGGCCATATTAGTTAACCTACCTTTCTGTCAGTTTTTTTTTTTTAATCTGTAAGATGATGATTAGATCATTATCTAAAATGGTTGATGTGAGGACTAAATTAATTAATGAATGTAAAGCATTTAAAACAGCACCCAGTACTGAGCAAGCACTCAATAAATATAATTTATGAATAAGTAAGGGTTTCTCATTATAAACATTTAGCCAGTCAACAGAAATGAACATCCCACAAATTTTAATTGAGTTTAATTTACCATAATAATTTATTTTAAGCCATTAATGTCAGCAATCACATTAATCTCCATATCCAAAGCTTGGCATGTTATAATTTTTCAAGTCACTGAACTCAAAAAAGAAGCTAATTAACAATTCTCTTGGTTATAACCATACTCAGAGGCATGAATTTGTCATGATAGAACACAAACTTCTTAATCTACTTTCTTCCATGAAGAATGCAACAAAAATAAGAACTAAAAATGTTTATGAATAACTGAAATGTATCCTGCTAGTAGCCCCTCAGCATTATAGGTACTTGTTTTTTTCCCCCTTTGTATTAATCTCTTTCACAACTAGAATTATTCTATTTGTTTATGGCTTATCTCCCTCATCGTGAATTTAAACTCCTTAAGGGAGAGACAGTCATTGTCTTACATACCACGGTATCTCAGTATCCAGCTTGCTGCTTGATATTAGACATACCATTAATAAACAAATATTTTCAAAAAAATATGAAATAAGTGGCTGAATATATACCTCCATTGCACATTTCATTCATTTATTCAAGAATGCATTGAGTGTGACTTCTTTTTTCTTTTTCTGGTCACGTTCTAGTGCTGAGGATTTAGAAATAAATAAGCCATAGTCTGTATTTTCAAGGAGCTCATGGTCTAGTTGGGGGCAGGTATGTGAACAAATAATTGAAAATAAGATCAACCGAAGATGGATAGGGGATGGATACAGAGAGTGCTCATAGACTAGAGGTAGGAGTGGGATAGAGCATTCCAGTTAAAGGAAAAATCATGCAATTTTACAAAAGTGTGAAGTAGACAAATAGAAACCTTAGATAGAATGGGTACTGAGGAGGATGAATAGTCCTGGAAATTAATAGTAGAGACAAAGGCAAGGTCCAGATAATAGATGACAACATAGGTGTCTTCTATTCTACAGCAGGCATGGGTTATGTTAGAAGAATGAGAACTTAAAAGATAAGCCCCTGAAAGAATAAACCTCCTCATAAGGAACACTACTATACAGAGTGACTGTAGCAGAGCCTGCTAGCTGCTTATGAATATCTATTCTCTTCTCCTTAGAAACTGTCACCACACTAAAGAATTAAATATGTTAACTTCTCTCAGTTAGATGTAGCCATATAACCATCTTTGGTCAGTGAATGAGTTGACTCTTGTGTGTAATTTCTGGAAGTGTCCTTAAAAATAGGGAGCACGCTCCTTTTTTTTTTTTTTTTTTTTTTGTGGTACGCAGGCCTCTCACTGTTGTGGCCTCTCCCGTTGCGGAGCACGGGCTCTGGTCGCGCAGGCTCAGCGGCCATGGCTCACGGGCCCAGTCACTCCGCAGTATGTGGGATCTTCCCGGACCGGGGCACGAACCCGCGTCCCCTGCATCAACAGGCGGACTCTCAATCACTGAGCCACCAGGGAAGCCTGGAGCACACTCTTCTTAATGTTCCTTCCTGCTGCCTGAAATGTGATGTAATGGTTGGAGCTAGAGCAGCCATTTGAGCCAAGAGGTGCTCAAGAAAACAGGGATCCTTGTGCTCGAATGCTAGAAAAGTTAAGATGGAATGACTCTAGGTCTCTTGAACCCATATCAACTGTGGGTTGTCTAGCTTTCAACTTCATTTATGTGAGAGAAAAATGATTTTTTTCCCACTGATTTTGCTGCTCTTATTTTGGGGTTTGTATGCCACTTATTCTAATTCTCAATGTTACACATACAGAAATATGGAAGGGCTTCAATAAAGATGTGAAGTAGTTACTGAAGGAAAGGAAGGAGATTACTAGGAAATGGCATCAAAGAAGGACCAACATGTGCATGGAAATCATCAAGAATACAGTGTGTTCAGGAAACTGAGAGAACTTCTGTGTAGTGGGAACACAGACTGTATTGTGGGAAAGAAGGTGGGGAGAACAGGGAAGGGATGACAGGCACCAGTAAAAAGCCTTAAATATCATACTAAAAAATTTAGATTTTATGAAGCAATTAAGGGCCATTAAAGGTTTTCAGGTAGTTAAATGATGGGACCAAAACTGGCTTTTATAATAACGCAGAGAGCTACGTGGACTAGAAGAAATAAAAGCAAGAAACAGGAGAGACAAGTTCTGAGGCAACTGCAGGAATCCTGGAGAGTGAAGAGGTCTGGACTAAGGGCCTTGACAATGAAGAATATGGGACAGAGACAAGATATTTAGCAAACATACTATGTAAGAATTAGTAACCACATAAGGGAAGTGCTATGAAGCAGAAGGAAGTCAGGATGACTCCTAGAAATGTAAAATGGCTTTTGGTCAGTTGAGTTAAAGGTGATGTTCACTAAGATAGGGAATGAAGGAGCAAGCAAGAGAAATAAAAAATGCAGGGCTTCCCTGGTGGCGCAGTGGTTGAGTCCGCCTGCCGTTGCAGGGGACACGGGTTCGTGCCCCGGTCCGGGAAGATCCCACATGCCGCGGAGCGGCTGGGCCTGTGAGCCATGGCCGCTGAGTCTGCGCGTCCAGAGCCTGTGCTCCACAACGGGAGAGGCCACAACAGTGAGAGGCCCGTGTACCGCAAAAAAAAAAGCAACTGAAAGTCAGGTTTTGGGGACTAGGTAGAGGGAAAAATAGAAAAGAAAAACAGGAATAATGAAAGCATTTCTGGCTTTTTCTTGTAGTTAGGTTACAACTTAAATATCACTTCCTCCAAGATGCCGTCTCCAAATCCTCTTTCTAAAGAAGCCACTGCCCTCTCCAGTCCCACTATCACATCACTTTATTTTCTTCAGAGCACTATTATTTTATAACGTCCTTTTTAAAAAAAAAATTTTAGGCATAATCACCACGTGTGGTTATGGTTTTCTTGTTTTTTTTAATTTTATTTATTTTATTTTTGGATGTGTTGGGTCTTCGTTGCTGCATGCAGGCTTTTCTAGTCGTGATGAGCGGGGGCTACTCTTTATTGTGGTGCACGGGTTTCTCATTGCAGTGGCTTCTCTTGTTGCAGAGCACAGGCTTTAGGTGCGTAGTTGCAGCACGTGGGCTTCAGTTGTAGTTGCAGCACGTGGGCTTCAGTAGTTGCAGCACGTGGGCTTCAGTAGTTGCAGCATGTGGGCTCAGTAGTTGTGGCATGCCAGCTTCAGTAGTTGTGGCTTACAGGCTCTAGAGCACATGCTCAGTAGTTGTGGCCCATGGGCTTAGTTGCTGCACGGCATGTGGGATCTTCCCAGACCAGGGCTCGAACCCGTGCCCCTGCATTAGCAGGTGGATTCTTAACCACTGCACCATCAGGGAGGCCCTTCTTTTTGTTTATTGTGTACTTCGATTAGAATATAAGCTCCATGAGAGTAGAAATTTGTTTGCTCCTAATAATTGAATTCAAGAGTGCCTGACATACAGGAGGCACTCAAAAATTTTTGTTATATGAATTTATCACAGTACCTAACAGCAGTGTGGAACCCTGAGATCATAAATACAAATTACAAAACTGAAGGGACCAAAGCCATCACATAGGCGAGCTCCCTCATCTGATGGAGGACAAGGAAGGTGAGCTCCAGCAGTGTCCATAAAGACCTGCCTCAAATGACACAACCAGTTATGTGGGAGAAGGTAGAAGACCTGAGTTCAAGTCCAATTTGCCATTTACTAATGACACAAGCTTTACGAACTTCATGATCTCAAAGCATCTTTGTTTCCTTAGCTTTAAAAAATATCGCTTCCTTCATGAATATTTTGAGAATTAAATAAAATACAATACATGAAAGTGTGTTGTTCAGGATTTTCACCCAAACTCTCATTCTCAATTCCTATTTATTATTTATTACATACAATGACATCATTAATACCTCTTCTATGATCTCCTCCCAGCTTGTTTTAACTTTCACAACATATTTTATATATGTGAAAAATTCCCCTATTTACCCCATTGTATTGATAGAACAACTTTCCTCTCTTTGTAGCTCTTTGACCTTTTATCAATGAGATGTAAAACTATACTGTTTGACCTTCACTGTTTTTGTGTCTTTCTCAGTCTCTTAAGTGAGTAACTCAGCAAATTAAATTTTATTACAACTACTGAGATGCAGGGAGCATAACGTAATTCTTATTGCAGGCCCCTCAGTACATGCTGTGTGACCTTGGACAAGTTAAGAATCTATCTCTTGCCTAAGATTCCTCACCTGTAAAGTGGAGACAACAATATACTTCACAGGGTTATTGTGGGGATTGCATAAATTAACACATGAAAAAAATTTTAATAGTGCCCAGCATATGGTTCAAAAATTATTAGTGTTTATTATTCTTCCCATTTATTAAACCACGTATGAAATTGCTCAGACAATTCTCTTACCAGTACTGTGAAATTATTTCCAGTTTTCCTCATTTTACCACATACAATACCAAGGCTCTGAGTGTTTAAGTAATTTCCTCAAGTTCACATAGGTACTGAAGTGGCAGTGTTGATAATCAAATTCAAAAGCCACTTCTGTTGAACCCCAAGTCTATGCTCTTGGCCGTGTCAACAAAATGTTCTACTTTAAAGGAGCCAGATCATTTCCCCATCAAAGCAGACATTTATTAACCCAAGTTGCCATCAAATAAACTTGAATTAAATAAACTTTTGACCAGTATACTTCTTAAACTAAGAGCAATAGCCATTAAGATAAGAGGAAAGTTCAGTGAGATGGGCTGTCAGTGAGATGGGAAAGCTTCTGGAGGACTTGAGAAGAGTCTAGATATTTGACTCTTTCTAATTAGCCCCAGGTTACTACAATGACCTACCTAAAGGTCAACCCCAGACCAGCTTTCATCAGTAATCTGGCCTGCAAATCTCTTTTCTCAGTTTTGCTGGGGGCCCTTAGGCCAAAATGCTTAACCACAGGCCATGTCTCTCTTTTTAATTAATTGAAAATGATGACATGTGTCATCAGAACAACCCCTGGAGGGGCATTTCCTTAATGTGATCATGTCTGAACCTAGAGGCATGTGCCTGGCAAGGACAGCTTTGTTAGCTGTGGCTGTGTCTGTTACCAAGTTAACAGGGGGCAAGCTCAGTTTATTACCGATAATGAGCCCACTCAACTAGTGATTCCCACTGGAAGGCCTTTCCATAATCACAATGGATTAGACAGACCAGATGCTTTAATATGCTTGATGATTTATGACATAGTCCACATTGTGGTTACTGTTTTTTTTCCCCTTCAAAATAATAAGTAGTGTTAAGTGCTGGCATCTAATTTTATCATTTCAATATAGGTCAACACTTTCCTTTTTTTTGGTATCTTCTTTTTTTTAAATTTAATTTTTATTTTATATTGGGGTACAGTTGATTTACAATGTTGTGTTAGTTTCATGTATACAGCAAAGTGGTTCAATTATACATATATTTACATATATCTTCTTTTTCAGATTCTTTTCCCATATAGGTTATTACAGAATACTGAGCAGAGTTCCCTGTGCTATACAGTAGGTCCTTGTTGATTATCTACTTTATATATATTATTGCGTATATGTTAATCCCAAACTCTTGATTTATCCCTGCCCCCCACCTTTTCCCTTTGGTAACCATAAGTTTGTTTTCAAACTCTGTGAGTCTGTTTCTGTTTTGTAAATAAGTTCGCTTGTATCATCTTTTTAGATTGCACGTATAAGTGATATTATATGACATTTGTCTTTCTCTCTCTGGCTTACTTCACTTAGTATGATAATCTCTAGGTCCATCCATGTTTCTGCAAATGGCATTATTTCATTCTTCTTTATAGCTGAGTACGATTACATTGTATATATGTACCACATCTTCTTTATCCATTCATCTGTTGATTGACATTTAGGTTGATTCCATGTCTTGGCTATTGTAAATAGTGCTGCAGTGAACACTGGGGAGCATATATCTTTTCGAATCATGGTCTTTCTCCAGATATATGCCCAGGAGTGGGATGACTGGATCATATGGTAGCTTTATTTTTAGTTTCTTTTAAGGAACCCACACACTGTTCTCCATAGTGGTTGTACCAATTTACATTCCCACCAGCAGTGCAAGAGGGTTCCCTTTTCTCCACACCCTCTCTAGCATTTATTGTTTACAGACTTTTTGAGGATGGCCATTCTGACTGGTGTGAGGGGATACCTCATTGTAGTTTTAATTTGCATTTCTCTAATAATTAGCGATGTTGAACATCTTTTCATGTGAACTCTGGCCATTTGTATGTCTTCTTTGGAGAAATGTCTATTTAGATCTGCCAATTTTTTGATTAGGTTTTTTTTTCTTTTTTTGTTTTTGATATTGAGCTACATGAGCTGTTTGTATATTTTGGAGATAAATGTCTTATCAGTTGCTTCATTTGCAAACATTTTCTCCCATTCTGAGGGTTGTCTTTTCATTTTCTTTATGATTTCCTTTGCTGTGCAAAAGCTTTTAAGTTTCATTAGGTCCCATTTGTTTATTTTTGTTTTTATTTCCATTACTCTAGGAGGTGGATCGAAAAAGATCTTGCTGCAATTTATGTCAAAGGGTGTTCTGCCTATGTTTTCTGCTAAGAGTTTTATAGTATCCAGTCTTACATTTAGGTCTTTAATCCATTTTCAGTTTATTTTTCTGTATGGTGTTAGAGAATGTTCTAATTTCATTCTTTTACATGTAGTTGTACAGTTTTCCCAGCACCATTTATTGAAGAGACTGTCTTTTCTCCATTGTACACTCTTGCCTCCTTCATCATAGATTAATTGACCATAGGTGCATGGATTTATTTCTGGGATTTCTATCCTGTTCCACTGACCTATATTTCTGTTTTATGTTTTGATTACTGAAGCTATGAAGTATAGTCTGAAGTCAGGGAGTCAGATTCCTCCAGTACCATTTTTCTTTCTCAGGATTACTTTTGCTATTCAGGGTCTTTTGTATTTCCATACAAATTAAAAATTTTTTTGTTCTAGTTCTGTGAAAAATGCCATTGGTAACTTGATAAGGATCACACTGAATCTGTAGATTGCCTTGGGTAGTATAGTCATTTTGACAATATTGATTCTTCCAATCCAAGAACATGGTACATCTTTCCATCTGTTTTTGTCATCTTTGATTTCTTTCATCAGCATCTTATAGTTTTCAGAGTACAGGTCTTTTGTCTCCTTAGGTAGGTTTATTCCTAGTTATTTTATTCTTTTAGACATCATGGTGAGTGGGATTGTTTCCTTAATTTCTCTTTGTGATCTTCTGTTGTTAGTGTATAGGAATGCAAGAGATTTCTGTGTATTAATTTTTGAAAAAAAATTTTTATTTATTTATTTATTTATGTGGCTGCGCTGGGTGTTAATTGTGGCACACAGGATCTTCATTGCCATGTGCAGGATCTTTAGTTGCGGCATGCGGGATCTAGTTCCCTGACCAGGGATTGAACCCGGGCCCCCTGCATTGGGAGTGGTGGAGTCTTAACCAATGCACCACCATGGAAGTCTCTCTGTGTATTAATTTTGTATCCTGCAACTTTACCAAATTCATTGATTAGCTCTAATAGTTTTCTGGTGGCCTCTTTAGGATTTTCTATGTATAGTATCATGTCATCCGTAAACAGTGACAGTTTTACTTCTTTTCCAATTTGGATTCCTTTTATTTCTTTTTCTTCTCTGATTGTCATTGCTAGGACTTCTAAAACATGTTGAATAAAAGTGGTGAGAGTAGACAACCTTGTCTTGTTCCTGATCTTGGAGGAAATGCTTTTAGTTGTTCACTGTTGAGTTTAACTGAGGGTTTGTCAAGTATGGCCTTTATTATGTTGAGGTAGATTCCTTCTATGCCCACTTTCTGGAGAGTTTTTATCACAAATGGGTGTTGAATTTTGTCAAAAGCTTTTTCTGCATCTACTGAGATGATCATATGCTTTTTATTCTTCAATTTGTTAACATGGCATATCACAGACTGTTTTGCAGATATTGAAAAATCCTTCCATACCTGGGATAAATCCCACTTGATCATGGTGTATGATCCTTTTAATGTATTGTCGAATTTGATCTGCTAGTATTTTGTTGGGGATTTTTGCATCTATTTTCATCAGTGATATTGGCCTGCAATTTTCTTTTTCTGTGGTATCTTTCTTTGTCTGGTTTTGGTATCAGGGTGATGGTGGCCTCATAGGATGAGTTTGGTAGTGTTCCTAACTCTGCAATTTTTTGGAATAGTTTCATAAGGATAGGTGTGAGCTCTCCTTTAAATGTTTGATAGCATTCCCTTGTAAGCTATCTGGTCTTGGACTTTTGTTTGTTGGAAATTTTAAAATCATGGTTTGAATGTCAGTACTTGTGATTGGTCTGTTCATATTTTCTATTTCTTCCTGGTTCAGCCTTGGAAGATTGTACCTTTCTAAGAATTTGTCCACTTCTTCTAGGTTGTCCATTTTATTGGCATATAGTTGCTTGTAGTAGTCTCTTATGATTCTTTGTATTTCTGTGGTGTCCACTGTAACTTCTCCTTTTTCATTTCTAATTTTATTGATTTGAGCTCTTTCCCTTTTTTCTTGATGAGTCTGGCTAAAGGTTTATCAATTTTGTTTATCTTTTCAAAGATCCAGCTTTTGGTTTCATTGATCTTTTCTATTTTTTTTTTCTGTGGCTCTATTTCATTTATTTTTGCTCTGACCTTTATGATTTCTTTCCTTCTACTAACACTGGGCTTCGTTTGTTCTTCTTTCTCTAGTTACTTTAGGTGTAAGGTTAGGTTGTTTATTTTAAAATTAGGTATTTTTTTATTTCCTCTTTAATTTCTTTGGTGATCTATTTGTTGTTTAGTAGCATATTGTTTAGCCTCCATGTGTTTGTATTTTTTAGTTTTTCTTGTAGTTGATTTCTAATCTCATAGCATTGTGGTGAGAAAAGATGCTTGATATAATTTCAATTTTCTTCAATTTACTTAAGTTCACTTTGTGGCCCAGCATATGATCTATCCTGGAGAATGTTCTATGTGCACATGAGAAGAATGTATATTCTGCTGCTTTTGGATTGAATGTTCTATAAATATCAATTAAGTTCATCTAGTCTAATGTGTCATTTAAGGCCTGTGTTTCCTTATTGATTTTCTGTACAGATGATCTGTCCCTTGATATAAGTAAGGTGTTAAAGTCCCCCACTATTATTCTGTTACTGTTGATTTCTCTTTTTTTGGCTGTTAGAATTTGCCTTATATATTGAGGTGCTCCTATGTTGGGTGCATATATATTTACGATTGTTATATCTTCCACTTGGATTGATCCCTTGATCCTAATGTAACATCCTTCTTTGTCTCTTGTAACAGTCTTTATTTTAAAGACTATTTTATCTGATATGAGTATTGCTACTCCAGTTTTCTTTTGATTTCCTTTTGCATGGAATATCTTTTTCCATCTGCTCACTTTCAGTCTGTATGTATCCCTAGATCTGAATTGGGTCTCTTGTAGACAGCATATATACGGGTCTTGTTTTCATATCCATTCAGCTAGTCTATGTCTTTTGGTTGGAGCATTTAATCCATTTACATTTAAGGTAATTATTTATATGTACACTCTTATTGCTATCTTGTTAATTGTTTTGAATTGCTTTTGTAGGTCTTTTATCTTCCCTTCCCCTTTTGTTCTCTTCTCTTGTGATTTGATGACTATCTTTAGAGTTGAGTTTGGATTACTTTTTCTTTTGTGTGTGTGTATCTAGTGTAGATTTTTGGTTTGTGGTTACCATGAGGTTTTGATATAGCAGTCTCTATAAATACAAGATTGTTTTAAGTTGCTGGTCTCTTAATTTCAAATGCATTTCCAATATTTTGCATTTGCACTCCCTTTTCATGATTGTTGGTTTTGATATCATATTTGTGTAGGGATGATTTCCTACCTTTACTGTATGTTTGCCTTTACTGGTGAGCTTTTTCATTTGCAATTTTCTTGTTTCTAGTTGTGGCCTTTTATTTTCCACCTAGAGAAATGCCTTTAGCATTTATTGTAATGCTGGTTTGGTGGTGCTGAATTCTCTTAACTTTTGCTTGTCTGTAAAGCTTTTGATTTCTCTGTCGAATCTGCATGAGACCCTTGTTGGGTAGAGTATTCTTGGTTGTAGCTTTTTCCCTTTCATCACTTTAAATATGTCCTGCCACTCCCTTCTGGCTTGCAGAGTTTCTGCTGAAAAATCAGCCGATAACCATATGGGGATTCTCTTGTATGATATTTGTTGCTTTTCCCTTGTAGCTTTTAATATTATTCTTTGTCTTTAATTTTTGTCAGTTTAGTTAATATATGTCTTGGTGTGTTCCTCCTTGGGTTTATCCTTATGCGACTCTGCATTTCCTGGATTTGAGTGTTTTCTTTCCCATGTTATGGAAGTTTTCAGCTATTATCTCTTCAAATGCTTTCTCAGGCCCTTACTTTCTCTCTTCTCCTTCTGGGACCCCTATAATGTGAATATTGGTGCATTTAATGTTGTCCCAGACTCTCTTAGACTCTCCTCATTTCTTTTCATTCTTTATTCTGTTTCACAGCAGTGATTTCCACCAATCTGTCTTTCAGCTCAGTTTTTTGTTCTTCTGCCTCACTTTTTCTGCTACTGATTCCTTCTACTGTATTCTTCATTTCAGTTATTGTATTGCTCATCTTTGTTTGTTTGTTCTTTAAATCTTCTAGCTCTTTGTTAAACATTTCTTATGTCTTCTTGGTCTGTGCCTCCATGCTTTTTCTGAGTCCTTGGATCATCTTTACTTTCATTATTCTGAATTCTTTTTCAAGCGGATTTCCTATCTCCACCTCACTTAGTTGTTCTTCTGGGGTTTTATCTTGTTCCTTAGTCTGAAACATATTTTTCTGCCATCTCATTTTGTCTAAATTTGTGTGTTGTGTTCTCTGTTTCTCAGGCTCCAGGTTTGTAGTTTCTCTTGCTTCTGGTGTTTACCCCCTGGGGGGTGAGGTCCAGGGGCTTGTGCAGGCTTCCTGGTGGGAAGGACTGGTGCCTGCCCTCTTGTGGGTGGAGCTGGGTCTTATCTCTCTGGTGGTCAGGGTCGTGTCAAGGGGTGTGTTTAGAGGAGGCTGTACACTCAGGATGACTTTAGGTAGCCTGTCTGATGATGGGTGGGGCTGTGCTCTCACCCTGTTGGTTGTTTGGCCTGGGGTGTCCCAGCACTGGAGCCTGCAGGCTGTTGGGTGGGGCCAGGTCTTGGTGCCAAAATGGTGACCTCTAGCAGAGCTCACACTGATGAATATTCCCTGGGGCCTCTGCCAGCAGTGTCCTTGTCCCCATGTCCACACAGTGAGCCAGAGCTGACCCTCATCTCCCCAGGGGACCTTCCAAGACCCACAAGTGGGTTTGGCCCAGGCTCCTATGGAGCCACTACTTTGCCCTGGGTCCCAGTGCATGTGAAATCTTGTGTGCACCTTCCAAGAGTGAAGTCTCTGTTTCCCCCAGTCCTGTGCAGCTCCTGCACTCAAGCCTCACTGGCCTTCAAAGCCAAAGCTCTGGGGGCTCCTCCTCCTGATGACAGACCCTCAGGTTGGGGAGCCTGATGTGGGGCTCAGAACTCTCACCCCTATGGGAGAACCTCTGTGATATAATTATTTTCCAGTTTGTGGGTTGCTTATCTGGCAGGTATGGGATTTGATTATATCGCGAAAGCATGCCTCCTACCATATCATTGGATGTAGAATATCTTTAGATGTAGAAGTGTTGGATGTAGAATATCTTGTTTGGTAGGTTCCAGTCTATTTTGTTGATGGTTGTTCAGCAGTTAGTTGTGATTTTAGTGTTTTCATGAGAGGAGTTGAGCTCAAGTCCTTCTACTCCACTATCTTGTCTCCACCCTCCTCCAACACTCTCCATTTAACAACTCTAAGTCAGTGGTTCTCAACCTTGGCTGCACAAAGGAATCATGTGGAGAGGTTTTCAATATCCCAGTGTTGATACCCAGCTATACTCAGGCTCGATAAGGACTCTCTTGTACTGGAATCCAGGCATCAGTGTATTTAAAGCACACAAACAGATAAAATGTGCAGCTAAAGTTGAGAATCACTGCTTCAGGGTATCAGAAAAAGTATTAGTAATTTGTTTAAGAGCAACAAACAAACAAAAATTCCCCGAGATTGTCTTTAAAAAGATACTGATTATGATGGGCTATTGTTTATCTGCTCCTCTCAGCATGCTGCTTGAATGATCTGGCTTTTTTATTACCTGACTACATTTCCTTCATGTAATACCTCATTAGAATGCTATTCTTTGAGTTTTATGCTCCTGAGTTTCCAAAAAAACCCACCTCTGGGCAAAACATCATTTGGATCACTTGGTGGAAATCAGGATAATCAAAACATATTGCTATTAAAGCTGCTTGTGAGGCAGCAACTATGCTTTTTCACCAAAGGAAAAGCTCATGAAAGTTCATCTTGCTAATCAAATATTCAAACAAACCTGGAACTTCTAAGTGACAATTGAGGAGAAATAATTTAGGCTGAGATATAATACACTGAGAAAAGAGAAGACAGTTGGGGAAGTCAACCGTTGAAAGCCGTGTGGTAGAAGACTTCCAGCATATATCCATGAGCGACAATGCCGCTTTGAGTTAGATCCTGTTGTTATAGACATAGGAGACTGAATCACTTGCATCTTTTATAAACCAAATCTTCAAAAAAATATTTTTGGTCAAAATGTTAATTATTTTAAAGATGGATTTCTTCTACAAAAAATCATAGATCTGAGGTAATTGACTGCTCTGTGCCAGGTTCAGTATTAGGTGGTTCGTATTCATTACTTTATTTAATGAATGAATCTATGAGGCAGGTGATGTTATCCCATTTTATAGGTGAGGAAACTGAGGTGCAGAACTTTTAGGTAACTTGCTCAGTGTTATAGGACTAGTAGGTAAACCAAAAAGATATGACCTTATGCCTGCCAGAAAAGGAAACCAAAGTAACTTCATGGCCAATATTATACAGTTCTCAGAAAGACAACTAGCCGCTAAGAAAAAGACAGTTCTTTTTTAAAAAGAGCCTGTATCCTGGGGATGAACTAAAGGGGGATGAACGTCAATGGAAAGAAGATTTTCATAAATTTAAATAGGGATGTGTGGGCACCAAAAGAATGATTTATATTAAAATAGTCACAAAAGAAACACGGGGTTTGCCTAATTTTCCAGAGAATAAGTAACTATAGTCACCCTCCAAGAACTGATTCCTGAACAATATCAGTGCAGAAAAGTCCATTTAAAAGTCCAACAAAATTTAGCAAGGGAGTGGCAAGATTATAAACTACGCTAAGCATCACATAAAATTCCTGAGGTGCTAGGAAATAATCTTTTAGTATTTCTACTTTTTTTTTTTTTAAAAGCTTGAAGTAGGGGTTTCTAACTTCATTCCAATGATAATGTTCTGAAATTTGAAGGAAGATAATGTAAAGATTTTAAGCCATTCTCTTTATTACTCTGCTATCATTTCCTTTACTGATTTTGCTTTTTACTCAACTATCATTCTTTTCTCTTTCTTCTATTTGAGCTCACCTAACTAACCATGATCTCCTTTATCATATATGACTGCCTATATTTTCTTTCAAAAATGCACGTGAGAAAAAAAGCATTTTAAAAGCATTTTACTTTGAAAGGAGTTGTTATGAATGAACATGTTAAACATTTGCAAATTAAGCCAATAAATTGGGCACCCTGCTCTTGGATGGCAGCATGTATCTAAATCCATGTGATCATGTGGCTTAAACTAAAACACAATTTTACCTGACAAATTACATTGTGAAATAAAAATGTATTCTTTAATAAAACAACTAAATTTGAATAATACAACAGAATGTAACAGTGACAAACTCAAGTTTTATTGAAATTCTACTCTATGCATGGACTTGAGTTTAGATAATCCCTGAAATTTAAAGATAAGCTAAATATTTTGGCTAATATTGAATGATGATGATCATTAAACAAGGAGGAATGTTGTAAATACTAATTCTGCACAGTAACAATGGACATCACTGTTGAACATTTATTATGAGTCAGGTAATATCTAACTGTTGTCTCTAATGCTTCCAACCAGTGATTGCTATAGTTTTTTATTGATTGTTTCTATCTGTAAAATGTTTGTGAGCATGCATCCCCTATATGTGCTAATCTGTAAAGTATATATTTGTACAACTGTGATAATGTTATATTTATTATAAAATATATTCAAATGTTGAGATTAGAAATGATGAGAAAATATAAAGAAAAAGCATCCAGTACTTCATAGATCATCTTTAGCATTTCCTGGGAGAAAGCTCTCACACCGGAGAATACAGCTAACTATGCTGTGTGGCAGAGACCACTGGTAGTCCCCAAATATTCAATATCTTTTCCTTCCATAGTGATTGGATCCCCAATTTTTACCTGGGCCTAAGTCATAAGTCAGCTCAGAATAAAGATTACATGTTTCGTCTTCCATTGCAGGTAGGTGTGCTTTTGCCTAAGTACTAACCCTTGGGATACAATGGGAAATTGTGTTTACAACTTCCCAGAGGTGCTTTGAAAGGGAGGAACCATGCATACCTCTCTGTAATTCTTCTCACTTGCTTCTTGGTAGGTCATCATGGTGCCTATGTGCACAAAGGTGGCGTGCAAGGGTGGTAGAGCAAGAAGATAAGGTGTTTTAGTCTACTTAAGACCCTGTAGAGCAGAATAGACAATTCAGTTCTGGACAACTCACTCATGGACTGTTATATGTGGGAGAAATACATTTCTGTCTTGCAAAAGCACTGTTATTTTGGTCTCTGTTAAATGTAAATGAAAATATATACTAAATAACACACTATGAAAGACAGTTACTACTCTCTACTTGAGGGAAAAGATGAGGGAAAAGTATCAGAAAAGTTAATTTCCCAAGGTTAGCCAGCTAGTACATGGTAGGATCAAAAGAGCCCAGAGTTCATCCTCTTTCCACTAGAGCAGGCAACCTTCTGTGAGTAAAATACTATAAAATCAAGGAGGAAAGAGACATTAATTGTGCCTAGAGGGACTGATGAGGGCTTGCTGATAGAGGTGGAAATTTAATGGGATCTTGATATATGGGTATGGAGGAAAACGGCTTTCTGGGCTAATGGAACAAAGTGAACAATGGCAGGGAGATTAGGAAGTACAGCAAAGGCTCAAGAAAACTTTGTCCCTCGTTGTTGTTAAATGATCACTATTGCTTTTTGGCTTTATTTATTCAACATATATTTCAGAGTACCAACCACATTGCAGGCACAGACAAGGTCAAAGAGATAGAGTAGTGAAAAAAAGATGTCTGCAAATTCCCAAATATATGGCAAGATGATACTAATGGACCAGATAAAGTCCAAATCTCATATCAAGCAAACAAGGTCTTCATAATCAGACTCAGCCCTACCTTTCCAGCCTCATGTTATACTACTGCTCTATGCTTCAGCCACACAGAACTTAGGACATATGAGTTTCCAGGTATCTGATCATTGCCCAAACAGTTCCCTCTCCCTGAAATGTTTTTCCATACTTTGCCTGGATACGTCTAACTTATTCTTCAAGAGCCAGCTAAAATTCTACCTTTCTCTGGCTTCCTCCAATGGGATGGTTCCTTACAGCATATTCCCTTAAAGCAGTTCCTACACATCTCCATTCATTCATTAATTCAGCCAGCCAGTCCAGCAAAAATATGCCAGGTTATAAAGGTACAATGGTGGGAAAGATGAAGCAATTTTTCTCTGTGCTTATGGTGTTTATACTCTAGGAAGAAGTATCAGCCATTAAAGAAACACTTATACGGTAGTGTGATAAATTTTATGAAGGGAAATCAGTCTGAAGTGGAAGCATACAACAGGGAGTACTACACCTAACCTTAGCTTCCCAGAAGGAGCACTATTTAAGCTGAATCCTTTTGGATGAGTAAGAGTGAGCCAGGCTATCACTCTGCATTATCCGCTAGATTCCACTAGCCTATGAGAGTCAATGCGTTTTAAAAGCATTCCACATGATTAAACAACAACAACACCAGGATTAAATGCTGGCTCAGATGAATTCTAACTGTGTTACATTGTACTTTAGTGAGTCCCTATAGTTTTATTTCATTCTTCCTGTATGCAGTATTTCCTACCCTACCCTTCACCCCTTCTTCAGTCTAGCATCCAGAAGCTTCTTTGGGTGTCCACTAGCATCTCTCAAATTTTAGTGTGCATAAGAATCATCTGGGGTGCTTGTAAAAACATAGATTCCTTGGCCCTACCCTCAGAGATTCTGATTCTTTAGGTCTCTGGTGGAGCTGGGGATTCAGAAATTCTAGTAATCTGCCTGGCAAAATCTGCTGCTACCAGTTCAGAGACTGCATCTTGAGTAGCAATGTTGTAGAGAAACTATTCAAATCCTTCCCAGGATTATTTACCCTTGTTCTTAACCTGCTCTGCCAGGCTGAGCTCCTTGGAGCAACAGTGGCTTCTTTGCCTAGGTATATGGGGCATGTGCCTTCAAAGGAGCCATTACAGAAAGAAGGGCCTGTGTGTGACTCTCATCCATCAATCACATACTTCACTTGGACAACTGTTATATTTTCTCATTGCTTCCCACCTTAGGTGCAATACAACAAGCCTACGTACAGGCTTCCCAGCAGATGAGGAGTGATAAGTAGGGAAGGCAGCAAAGTGCCCCCTATAAGGGAACCACAGGGAAAAAAGATTGAAGTAGGTTTGTGAATGAATAAGCAGATCAGGTCTTCTACTGGAATAATTAAAAGAATTATTCCAGTCTAAATAGGAGTTTTATAATTTCACAGAAAGAAAATGATGGGAGAATCAGTGAACTTTTAAGAAAGCTTTTAGTAATTGTTTGCATTTGCTTCCGTGTGTGTCATGTATAAGAGCCTTTAAATTTGACAAACACTTAAGGGCCATGAGGACAGGGACCATGTCTTCCACAAGAACATACCCAACAATTTCCTAGGAGAGTGATGACTATTTAGAAGATTTGAAAATACTTAATTCTAAGAAGGAAATGAAACCAACTCACAAAAGTTGGGAGGGTAATTTTATCATTAATTAGGTAATATATATAAAACACCTAGAATAAAGTGGTCCTTCAATAAATACTAGCTCTCTTCCCCTTCTATTTCTCTCTTGTGATTACCTAGGACAGCTCTGTCCAATAGAACTTCTTGGAATGATGAGCATATTCTATATCTGCATTGTTGAATATGGCACCCACTAACCATCCTGGCTACTGAGCATTTCAAATGTGGCTAGTACAACTGAGGAACTGAATTTTAAATTTTATATTATTTTAATTAAATTTAAATAACCACATGAGGCTTGAAGCTACTGCCTTGGAGAGCACAGGCCTAAAAGCTTATACAACATACTAGTTGGCCACTACATGTGTCTATTTGCTGAACTGAATTGATCCTTTTTCCTACAGATATGCATATATTTAAGGCGAACGAGTGAAAAGGACAGCTGCCCCAAGGGCAGATAAAAAGGTGTGGTGAAAGAACAAAGACAGCAGGATCCAAACCGAAAAAAGAAGTTGCTGAATTATTGACCAAGCTTCTCAAAATTTAATATGCATACTAATCACTGGGGTTCTTCTTAAGAACACAGATTCTGATTTAGTAGGTCTTGAGTGAGAATTTAGATTCTATGCTCACAAGCTTCCAGGTAATAATGATGCTGCTAGTCAATGGGTCACATTTTAAGAAGTAAAGATCTAGATGTAGGTCAGCCCATGAACCTACATAACAGCTATTGGCCCTACCGCTGAACTAGCTATGACTTCCGCATTCTTGTCTCAACAGTTCAAGATGATTAAGTCAAAGGCATGCTCTGTTTTATCAAAGGCACCCCCCAATCTTATGATGAACATTTATTAAGCATCTTCTACATACTGGGAAGAATATTTATAACAGCCCCTGAAAGGCAAATATTATTACTCTCGTTTTACAAATAATAAAACAGAGGCTTAGATGGATAATTTGACTTAACCTGACTTGCCTGACTTAACTCAGGCAAGTACTAACTGGCAGAGGTGGGCTTAGAACCCAGTTGCTCCTGAATTCAAAGGCTAGTCTCTCTCATTAGACTCTTCTTACACAATGTGTGATGCACAATTGAGCAGCAGCTTCACCTGGAAACTTATTAGAAATGCATACTGTCAGGAGCCTTCCTATACCTACTAAATCAGAATCTTCATTTACGATCTCCACGTGATTCTTATGTACATTAATATTTGAGAAATACTAAAAGATGTTCCACTTTTTGCCTTTTAGAGCAAAGTAACAAATGGAAAGGGATCTGCTGATTGTGGCAGTTGAGAAATGGATTTAGGTTGGCTAGGTTTGACTGTGGAACAAATATTGATAGCACTGCTTCTATTGCTAAATTTCTATTGCCTCATGGGCATAGTTAAGCCAATATTAAGCTGTTTTCTGGCATGTAAGTATATTTCATTTCTGGATAATACTACAAATCCAACAGATAAAAATATCAACAACATAGTTTTAACAGTGTTCATGGGAAACACCACCAAAAGAAACAAACTTGTTTGCTGAAAAATAAATGTACTAAAATCAGCAAATTCTTTGAAACTATCTCCATTATTAATCACTGCCAGAACGGTTCAAAGAAACAAACAATTCTGCTTTCTCTCCCTTCATGGATAATTCTGGAAAACCATCCAATTAAAAGTGAATAGTAGCCTAAATCACAAGGGTCTGTTTTTGTACAAAGTGACTCAAAGAAATTAATGCCTAACTCTCCAGCTCTGTGACCAAGTGCTTGGTCATCCCATTTCTGCAATACGGCAACTTCCTCCTCAGAGAGTTCTTATTCTCAACTTCCTGCCCCTGGGATAAATCAGAAATGTATTTTAAATCTTATTTAACAACACCTCTTGGTCTGAAGCCCATTCTTTGGCTCCCGAATGAAACTCACTGCTAATTTGATTGTTTCTCTGTGTCCCTGAATCCACATTATCTTTTTTTTTTTTTTTTTTTTTTTTTTTGCGGTACGCAGGCCTCTCACTGTTGTGGCCTCTCCCGTTGTGGAGCACAGGCTCCGGACGCGCAGGCTAAGCGACCATGGCTCAAGGGCCCAGCTGCTCCGTGGCATGTGGGATCTTCCCGGACCAGGGCACAAACCCGCGTCCCCTGCATCAGCAGGCGGACTCTCAGCCACTTCGCCACCAGGGAAGCCCCCACATTATCTTTTATTTTCTCTCATCCCCATCTCTTCTCACCAATCTTTCACTCACACTGTCAGCCTTTCCTAGGGTCGTTTTATACCCTTTAAATCACTCTCTTGTCCTCTGCCCTAGAATCACAGTTCTATTTTCATCCAGTGACCTTTCACATTTAAAGCTCTCTATAAAAATCTCACCGATAATATTATAAGAATATTATGATGGCTTTCAAATTGCTTTACATAAATGATCTTCTTGGCAGTCAAATACAATGGGTGATACTACTAAGGACTCTCAACATTTTTGTAACCTAACTCTTCCTTCTTCTTTTCTCTCATCTACCCTCCTCTCTCTTCTCTCTCACTTTCTTGGGAGGTTTTCCAAGACACAGTCCTGGAATTTCTGGAACAAAGTTCCTTGTCTCCACTGTTATTTCTACCTCTGGAAATAAAGTGGCAGACAACAAAATGTCTCACAGGAAAGCAAAATCATTATACTGCTAATACTAGCTAGATGTTCCTTTTATTTTCAATATTTTCCCTTAGACATCCTTGATAATGTAGACAATCACTCTCCATACCAGATGAATCAGTTCCCCTTGGCACTTTGTTTATTTCTACCAATATTTTTAAAGTGTAAGTTTCCTTCTTTGTACCTATTTTTTTCTTACAATGGGACATATACAGATTCTTAGCCCTTTTATTTAAGGCTTTGGTGGGGTAAATTAGTTTCTTGTTTAGCAAATATTCACTCCTTCCTCCACGTTGAATTTGGCAATATGACTTACTTTGGCCACTGGGGTGTTAGTAGATGGGATATGAGCAGAGGCTGTAACTGAACTTGTGTCTTGGGCTTGTATATTCTTGCCTCCTTTATTGAAAATAAGGTGACCATATGTGCGTGGGTTTATGTCTGGGCTTTCTATACTGTTCCATTGATCTGTATTTCCGTTTTTGTTCCAGTACCATACTGTCTTGATTACTGTAGGTTTGTAGTATAGTCTGAAGTCTGGGATTTTGATTC
This sequence comes from Hyperoodon ampullatus, assembly GCF_949752795.1. Taxonomy (NCBI): domain Eukaryota; kingdom Metazoa; phylum Chordata; class Mammalia; order Artiodactyla; family Ziphiidae; genus Hyperoodon; species Hyperoodon ampullatus. The sequence goes on along the minus strand of NC_136920.1, from coordinate 49,233,973 downwards.
CTCCAGCTCCATTTTTCTTTCTCAAGATTGCTTTGGCCATTCAGGGTCTTTTGTGATTCCATACACATTCTGAATTTTTTTGTTCTAGTTCTGTGAACTAGAACATTGCCATTGGTAGTTTGATATGGACTGCATTGAATCTGTAGATTTTCACAATGTTGATTCTACCAATCCAAGAACATGGTATATCTCTCCATCTGTTTGTATCATCTTTAATTTCTTTCATCAGTATCTTATAGTTTTCTGCATACAGGTCTTTTGTCTCCTTAGGTAGGTTTATGCCTAGGTATTTTATTATTTTTCTTGCAATGGTGAATGGGAGTGTTTCTTTAATTTCTCTTTCAGATTTTTCATCATTAGTGTATAGGAATGTAAGAGATTTCTGTGCACTAATTTTGTGCCCTGCTACTTTACCAAATTCATTGATTAGCTCTAGTAGTTTTCTGGTAGCATCCCTAGGATTATCTATGTTTAGTATCATGTCATCTGCAAACAGTGACAGCTTTACTTCTTCTTTTCCGATTTGGATTCCTTTTATTTCTTTTTCTTCTCTGATTGCTGTGGCTAAAACTTCCAAAACTATGTTGAATAACAGTGGTGAGAGTGGACAACCTTGTCTTGTTCCTGATCTTAGAGGAAATGCTTTCAGTGTTTCACCATTGAGAATGATGTTGGCTGTGGGTTTGTCATATATGGCCTTTATTATGTTGAGGTAAGTCCCCTCTATGCCTACTTTCTGGAGGGTTTTTTCATAAATGGGTGTTGAATTTTGTTGAAAGCTTTTTCTCCATCTATTGAGATGAGCATATGGTTTTTCTCCTTCAATTTGTTAATATGGTGTATCACGTTGATTGATTTGCGTATATTGAAGAATGCTTGCATTCCTGGGATAAACCCCACTTGATCATGGTGTATGATCCTTTTAATGTACTGTTGGATTCTGTTTGCTAGTATTTTTTTGAGGATTTTTGCATCTATGTTCATCATTGATATTGGCCTGTAGTTTTCTTTTTGGTGACATCTTAGTCTGGTTTTGGTATCAGGGTGATGGTGGCCTTGTAGACTGAGTTAGGGAGTATTCCTACCTCTGCTATATTTTGGAAGAGTTTGAGGATAGATGTTATCTCTTCTCTAAATGTTTGATAGAATTCGCCTGTGAAGCCATCTGGTCCTTGGCTTTTGTTTATTGGAAGATTTTTAAGCACAGTTTCAATTTTAGTGCTTGTGATTGGTCTACTTATATTTTCTATTTCTTCCTGGTTCAGTCTTGGAAGGTTGTGCTTTTCTAAGAATTTGTCCATTTCTTCCAGGTTGTCCATTTTATTGGCATAGAGTTGCTTGTAGTAATCTCTCATAATCCTTTGTATTTCTGCAGTGTCAGTTGATACTTCTCCTGTTTCATTTCTAATTCTATTGATTTGAATCTTCTTCCTTTTTTTCTTGATGAATCTGGTTAATGGTTTATCAATTTTGTTTATCTTTTCAAAGAACGAGCTTTTACTTTTACTGCTCTTTTCTATTGTTTCCTTCATTTTTTTTCATTTATTTCTGAGCTGATCTTTATGATTTCTTTCCTGCTAACTTTGGAGTTCTTTTGCTCTTCTTTCCCTAATTGCTTTAGGTGTAAGGTTAGGTTGTTTATTTGAGATGTTTCTTATTTCTTGAGGTAGGATTGTATTGCTATAAACTTCCCTCTTAGGACTGTTTTTGCTGCATTCCATAGGTTTTGGGTCATTATGTTTTCATTGCCATTTGTTTCAAGGTATTTTTTTAATTTCCTCTTTGATTTCTTTAGGGATCTCTTGGTTATTTAGTAGAGTATTGTTTAGCCTCCATGTGTTTGTATTTTTTACAGATTTTTTCCTGTATTTGATATCTAGTCTCATAGCATTGTGGTCAGAAAAGATACTTGATACAATCTCAATTTTCTTAAATTTACCAAGGCTTGATTTGTGACCCAAGACGTGATCTATGTTCCCTGAGTACTTGAGAAGAAAGTGTTTTCTGTTGTTTTTGGATGGAATGTCCTATAAATATCAATCAAGTCCTTCTTGATTAATGTAACATTTAAAGCTTGTGTTTCCTTATTTATTTTCATTTTGGTTGATCGTTCCATTGGTGATAGTGGGGTGTTAACGTCCCCTACTATGACTGTGTTACTGTCGATTTCCCATTTTATGGCTGTTATAATTTTCCTTATGTATTGAGGTGCTCCTATGTTGGATGCATAAATATTTACAACTGTTACACCTTCTTGGATTGATCCCTTGATCATTATGTAGTGTCCTTCTTTGTCTCTTGTAATAGTCTGTTTTTTTTTGGTTTTTTTTTTGCAGTACGCGGGTCTCTCACTGTTGTGGCCTCTCCCGTTGCGGAGCACAGGCTCCGGACGCGTGGGCTCAGTGGCCATGGCTCACAGGCCTAGCTGCTCCACGGCATGTGGGATCTTCCCGGACCGGGGCACGAACCCATGTCCCCTGCATCGGCAGGCAGACTCTCAACCACTGCGCCACCAGGGAAGCCCTCTTGTAATAGTCTTTATATTAAAGTCTATTTTGTCTGATATGAGAATTGTTACTCCAGCTTTCTTTTGATTTCCACTTGCATGGGATATCTTTTTCCACCCCCTCACTTTCAGTCTGTATTGTCCCTAGGTTTGAAGTGGGTCTCTTGTAGACAGCATATATACGGGTCTTGTTTTTGTATCCATTCAGCCAATCTATGTCTTTTGGTTGAGGCGTTTAATCCATTTACATTAAAGGTAGTTATCAGTATGTATGTTTCTATCACCATTTTCTTAATTGTTTTGGATTTGTTATTGTAGGTCTTTACCTTCTCTTGTGTTTCCATTCTAGAGAAGTTCCTTTAGCATTTGTTGTAAAGCTGGTTTGGTGGTGCTGAATTCTCTTAGCTTTTGCTTGTCTGTAAAGCTTTTTAAAACAAAGACTATGACAAGAGACAAAGAAGGACACTACATAATAATCAAGGGATCAGTCCAAGAAGAAGATATAACAATTGTAATTATTTATGCACCCAACATAGGAGCACTTCAATACATAAGGCAAATACTAACAGCCATAAAAGGGGAAATTGACAGTAACACAGTCATAGTAGGGGACTTTCACACCCTACTTTCAATGGACAGATCATCCAAAATGAAAATAAATAAGGAAACACAAGCTTTAAATGATACATTAAACAAGATGGACTTAACTGATATTTATATGACATTCCATCCGAAAAAAACAGAATACACTTTCTTCTCAAGTGCTCATGGAACATTCTCCAGGATAGATAATATCTTGGTTCACAAATCAAGCCTTGGTAAATTTAAGAAAATTGAAATTGTATCAAGTATCTTTTCCAACCACAACACTATGAGACTAAATATTAATTACAGGAAAAAAATCTGTAAAAAATACAAACACATGGAGGCTAAACAACACACTACTTAATAACCAAGAGATCACTGAAGAAATCAAAGAGGAAATCAAAAGATATCTAGAAACAAATGTCAATGAAAACACGATGACCCAAAACCTATGGGATGCAGCAAAAGCAGTTGTAAGAGTGAAGTTTATAGCAATACAATCCTACCTTAAGAAACAAGAAATACCTCAAATAAACAATGTAACCTTACACCTAAAACAATTAGAGAAAGAAGAACAAAAGAACCCCAAAGTTAGCAGAAGGAAAGATATCATAAAGATCAGATCAGAAATAAATGAAAAAGAAATGAAGGAAATGATAGCAAAGATCAATAAAACTGAAAGCTGGTTCTTTGAGAAGATAAACAAAATTGATAAACCATTAGCCAGACTTATCAAGAAAAAAAGGGAGAAGACTCAAATCAATAGAATTAGAAATGAAAAAGGAGAAGTAACAACTGACACTGCAGAAATACAAAGGATCATGAGAAATTACTACAAGCAACTATATGCCAATAAAATGGACAACCTGGAAGAAATGGACAAATTGTTAGAAAGGCACAATCTTCTGAGACTGAACCAGGAAGAAATAGAAAATATGAACAGACCAATCACAAGCACTGAAATTGCAACTGTGATTTAAAATCTTCCAACAAACAAAAGCCCAGGACCAGATGGCTTCACAGAGGACCATATATTTCTAAAATCAAATTTGCTATTTTGCAAAATTAATAAATTTACTTGTAATGAAATTATTTTGGGGGAGGACTTTAATACATAAGTTAAAATTTGTCATTTAGGTAATATTTTAAGGAAGGAAATGTTCTTATGCAACATGACTGAAATGCTCTGGGGAACTCTGAAATTGTTTTTTCATTAAATAGAACTGAAATTATGTGAACAAATAGGACATGTGACAGAATAGAGGAAAACAAAGTATAGAACATCAAGGAATGAGAATATAGACTGCAAAAGGAAAAGTGATTTGTTCCAGGTCACTAAGTGAGTCAGGAACAAAAGGGAGGGTTAGGCCTATGTCCAGACACAAAGCACATTCATCTACATTAATGCTTGTGTGCTAAATCTGCCATTTTTCAATACATAATATAGTTATATTTCTTATACATGGGGGAAGATATTAATATTTAATATTCTCTCAGGGTCTAGCACATGTTACTGCGTAAGTATTTATTGAATAAAATAATAAAGAAATAAACCCCTATTAACTGGAAGTTAATGAAGCATGATTTCATATACATAACCTTATGAGATCCTCACTATCACCTCTGAGGTAGATATTATAATTCCTATCTTATATATCAATTTACGTCCAGAAGGAGTAAATGAGTAACTCAACAACATACTGCCATGAGAATTGGGACAGTTTCCTCATACTTAGCAAACGTCTCTAAAGATCCTACCCTTAAGGAAGCTCAAAGAGGGTTTGCATTAAGTACAAAAAAGTTGAAGATAATTTTAAAACATCTCTTTGAAGAACTCAAAATCAGATACAAAATTGATATTTAGGAGAATGAGAGCAATTTGATTAATTTGTTATATATGGCTGATTTTACTAGTTAATCAGTTGGGCTACCAATCGAGCATGTCTATTCAAAATCCTTAGATTCTTATTCATAAATTATTTGTACATGAGGGCATCTGGAATTTAGTCATGAGAACCCTAATAGAAGGCTTTGAATAAATATAGGTCTATCACAAGAAAGCAGTCCTACTTAACATGGTCAAGTCTCTGTGCTCCATGTCTACTTCAAAGCACTGCTCATCTGCTTTAGATGATGCCAATGGATATAGTAAAGAGATTCACTATATTAAAAACATAGAATCCCTTAATATATATATATAGATCCCTGCCTCAAGGGTATTGAAGCTTCTGTGACAACTTGTCATCCACCCAAAGCTACACATTGCTGAGGAGTAAGTAACAAAACTTTGTTCTCAAGCTGAGAGGCAGAAAAGGAGGGAGGGAGGGAGGAAACACAAGCAGCAGCAAGATCAGAGTTAAGTAAGATCTCAAACTCTATAGCCAGGATACCTAGATTCATTCTTGGCTCTGCCTCTTACTGTGCAATTTTGAGAAAGTTACTTAACTTCTTTATGACTCAGTTTCCTCATCTGTAAAATGGAGACATTAATAGTACCTATCTCATAGGGTTGTTATGAGGATTAAATGAGTTAATATTTGATAAGTGCTTAAAGCAGCATCAGGCATACAATAATTCCAATATAAATGTTTGAAAAACAAAGGAGGGTAGGAAGAGTGAGAGATAGAATTGGGAATACTATGTGTCTTTAATATTTGCTTTGCTTCCTTCCAACAGAGTCGTTTACTTTCCACAGCTGGGGCCACTTGATTCCTACCGGTAAGCTTAACCCCATTTCCAGTCTGACCCCAAATGACTCTTGTTCAGAAAGATTTAAGAAGCCCTGGTTCAGTAGTTCAGGTGACTCAGCATTAAGTCAAGCTTGCTGTTATTCCTGTCCTGACCCTGTGTCCCAGTTTTAATCACTTGTCCCTGTAATCAAGTCCCAACTTGCACTCCAGTTCTGGCATTCTGCTCCCCTGTGGCCAAGGCCCGGCTTGCAGAACCTGCTCAGGACCTCCAGCTCCTCTGAGGCAGGTATCTCCCAAAGGGCAGCCTTTAGACTAGACACACTTTGGCACAGAGTGTTTGAACTTTTGAGAATTAGTCGCCTGTAAAATTGCATAAAAATTCAAATTTCTGATTTCTCTTGAGAAACTGAATGATCTGGCAACTCTTGATCCCATTTCCCTTTGGTACCCACCCACTGGAGCCAAGTGGCAGCTGCTCCCACTTTGGAAGATCATGTGCTCTCTATTCCCCACTCTCCCCATGCCTCCTGCTCCATCTATTTTTGTGACTTGCTTGGTCCTTGTAGGCATTTGAGGTTGGGGTCTAAGACTGAGAATAGCCAATACTTACCAAGCACTTTATACACATTTAATCAAAGACCAGGGATCTGTTTGTTCTTGTGTATTATGCCTGCAGCCCTTCTCTTTGCTTCAAACCTTCTGTTTGCATGCATCTGTGTCCCATCTTCCTAAATCACGCTCCTCTATCCATCAGCTAGGGCAACTCACAAAGCTTTATGACTTTATGGACCTCCATAAAGTCAACCACTCATACCACTGTGGCCCAGCACCACTCTCCAATCACCCCTGCCCAGCCAGACTGTCGTCAAGAATTTTGGCCATCATAGTGGTTATATTTCAGATACAGACTTTGGGGCTTTACTGATCTGCCTGTGCCTTTTATCTCATGCCCCATGCTTTTATAAAACCATACATCTTATTATATATAGATAGAATTCACCCTCCCAAAATTTTGTTCCAATTCTTGTTAGAAGCCTAGCAAAATCCATCAAATATTTATTGATCACTTATTATGTTCTAGACTCTATCATATAAATTGATTTGAGTATTCCTTTATTAAGAAACCCAGAGAAGTTTGTTCAATCTCTTTTCACGGAACCACTTAAGAAACTAACATTATTTGATCACAATTGGCTGTGTTTTTTTTCTCTCATGATAGGCCCTTGTGCTTTACAAAACAATGAATCAAAGAGGAAAATGTCGGCATGCCTAAGCTGTGAGTTAGCAAATATCAAAAGAAAACTCACAGAACTCATGCTACACATCATTTCATGAGATTATCTGGATTAGGTAAAATGGAATATGTACAAAATTTTAAATTCAGCTGATTGAGTTCTATCAGTTTTTAAAGATAGTCTAATAAAAATGTTACTTACATAAGGAATCGTGTCCAAAGTATCTGTGTTGACAATTATAGGAGCAGGGCTGGCCTAAAAAAGAGAAATAGAAAAAAGTTTTAAATAACAAGTTGTCTATTCTGAGATAGGATCTGTTAACTTATTTAACCAAGAGCTCAACAGTATTTCTTGAGAACCTGTATAGGCACTATGTCAGATGTTGGGGGGCGATAAGTGAAGTGGCTCAGAGTCCCCTTCACCCTCCTCCCTTCAAATATTTGTTTGCTACCTTGACCACATAATGAAATGGAGTAAGCAACAGAACTCAAAGGTGAGGAAGTGAGGATTTGTGCAGTGTAAGAGGCAAGGACTTCTAATAAATTTGGTGAGGAGTTAAAAATTTCTTTATGAAATGGCTGTGCTAAAGAATTTTGATTTGTCTCTCATGGAAGCAAAATTAAACCTAAAACAATGTAACTCTTCTTTAAACTGGTTTTTGAGAGTATGTTGTATACAAAACAAAATAGAAGGGTTCACTTATTGACATCTTACATATATTTACCTATTTTTCATGCTGTGTCATACCTTTTCTTTGTCATTTATGCACCTTTGATGACATACTTTAGATATTCTTAGAAAATTAAAAATTAGTCAAACATGACAGAAAATCATATTAGATATGCTAAAGTTTCTTTAAAAAAAATATACAAAATACAGCCATTCCTTTTAAAGTTGAATAGGGATCTGTGTAAAACTGATACAGGAGTGTTACAAGCCAAGTCATTACAAAATAAGAGATTGCAATCTATTTGCATTAACCAATCTGACTTCATGAATATTAAGTAGATCTATCTTTATTTTCTGTTTCTAGAATATTCACAGCAACTTCTCCTTCATCCCCCGAAGGATCTTTAATCTCCTTCCCAAACTGCAGATTTCATTTAGATAGAGGAAATAGTCTCATCACGATTAATCGAGAGCTGTTCTATACGACACGGTAGTTTGTGCAAGTACTCAACTTTGGGGACATTTAATTAGCTATGCCCTCTGGAGTTAACAGTGTTAACAGCTTTTTAATGTCAATCTGTGCCTATGGAATCCTAATCTAATAGCAAAACAAATGGCAATCCAGCAGATTTTACAGAACAAAATTCCAGGTTTTAACTAAAATCACTGGTCAGTGAAAACACGACCCTGTTCTACATATCTGCATAGCGGGTCAACTAAATATTCATGGTTTATTTGTTAACTCCTAATATCAAGTACCTTGTGGATAAATAGGGGCTCTGGAGAAAGACAGTTTCCACTGGACCTCACCAAAAAACAGTGTTTGTTAAGAGGCCTGTAGTATAGGGAGAAGAACATGAAGTTTGGAGTCAGAAGACCTGGGCTCAAGTTTGGTTTACCAACTTCCTGATTATATGATTTGGGGGCTCAGCAATTTCTTGGTAATTTGATCTGGGGGCAAGCCCACTAAATCTCTTTGCCTCATCTTCCTTCTCTGTAGAATGGAAATAGAAATAACCACCTTCTAAAAAGGTTGTCTGAAGAATAAATGAGGTGATATATTTGAATGTGCTTTGTAAACATAAATTTCAGAATCAGTGTTAAATGCTATCATTAGTTAATGCCCCTAAAGATGGACTATCATAAGGATAAAATATCATTGGATGTTTTGTGAATTGTTTATGCCCCAGAGATCTCAGTGCTATGTTAGTGGCCCAGTTGCACTAAAAAGAACTGATTAGATCATGAAAATTACCATTTATTAAACACATATTAATTGTCCATTTATAAGAATATATATATATATATCCTAATTTAATCTCCACAAAACCATACTGATGAGGCATTATTGTCCCTATCCCTATGTTATAGATGAGTAAACTGAGGCTCAGAGAAAATGACAGCTGAGATTTCACACCAGCATTTCTGATCCATTTTTTCCAAACTGAGTTGTTCTATGATTCCATTATCTAGGAGTCTCCATCACAAGAGTCCTGCAGTGATTTGAGATCTCTAGCAAGAGCAGCAAGTAAGACCCAGGCAAAGCAAAGACCACCCTGAAGGTAAGAGATGCCACAGGATCTTGCATATTAGATGTTGAAAGCAAACTGGTAATTCCTTAATGGTTTTTGTTGTTGTTGTTGTTTGTTTTTTAGTTTTGATGATGTTTCTTCTGTGCTTTCTTATTGGCTCCCAGGACTCCCAAAAGATTTGTGTCTTGTCTCCTTGACTAGACTTCAAACTTTCTGAGTATCATATGCAATACTTGTATTTCCCCTTATTATCTACTACACTTTGATCAATAAATATGCATTGATTTGATTTGGGACTTTCAACTCAACTTACTCTTGTTTTCCTTCTATAAATTGCATTAATGTAGTCTGGAAATAAATTTTATGCATAGGTTCAGTTCCTATACAATGACATTTATCACTTTTGTATGTTTCTATTGCTATTTTCCATTTCATGTATGTAAATTTGGTCTTTCCAATGAGACTCTCTCAATGACAAGGATTGTATACTTTCCTAGATTTTTTCACAGCATCTGGGTACACAGAAGGAGCTAGGAAATACTTAGGATTACTGACTAAATGTAGCTATAAAGTATAGTACAAAGGAAAGTAATATCTCACTGAAAGCTTTGGAGAGCATTTCTGAGATAACCTCAAAATATCTTATGTTACCAACAAAACTTTGATGACTTTTCCAATATCCACTATCACCTTCTTTCTTTAACCAGGCACCAACACTTAATTATCCAGTTTTTTGAAATAATAATTATTTCATAAATGCAGGATGTAAAGGCATTTATGTATTTACACATTGAAATACAATCTATGTAATGTGGAAAGTTCATTGCTCCTTCTTGGTGTTAAAAAGATCCAGAAGCACAGTTAATTCCTACATCTAGAAAAGTCACTAAAAATGCATGAACAAACGTGTGTGGATTGTGTGAACAAACATACATCACATATATCTGACATTGGCAACTCTCTGATATGAGTGCCAAGGAGATGCCAGGGTGGGCTATTCTGAATAACACAATATCCCACTACATCAGACTTTCTAAAGATTCCCCATTGCTCTGCTCCAGGACCCCCACAGCCCTCCCCAGACCATTTTCCCAGAAGCTTCCTGGAATTTTTAGGTACTCAATGGCACATAATAGCAGAGAATAAAAGCCCCAAGTTGTAGTAGCACAGAGTGCAGTAGAATTCTAGGTATAGCCCATGAATGTGCTTTTCTCTCCCGCTGTTAATTTCAGATTTTCTCTTGGCTCAGCCTGACTCCTGTTTCTTTTCTCCCTTTTGAGATCATGTGAGTCCATGCCTAGTTTGATCACGTTTGGTTTCTGAGTCTGAAAACCAGTTTCCCAGTTACTTTGATAATTCTCTCTAAGCTTCATCTCCACACTTCACACTGCCTTGCCATACACACCTTCTCTCTCCATATTGGATATTCTCTTTAACTGAGCCCCTAAATCAAATGGATGACTTAGCAGATTCCAGCATCCCCCTTCAATATGCTTATTTCCATTAACTGGAAAGAGATTTCTGTATCAAATACAAAAAAACCCCCCAAAAAACTCTCCTTTAAACCAGAAGCTTAAAGGCTTGTCTTCATGTAAATATAAAGGCTTAAGAAAATTCATCTCTCTTGCATGACCCAACTATAAGATGTAAATGGTTTGCCTCTTATACTACATTCTCTTCCATGTTGGAAAAAAACTAGTTTATAGCAAGAGGGAAGAATAAAGCTAATCATAGAGAAGCCAGATGCAAGCAGAGAAAATACTGATACAATTTAAATTATTAGATCAAGTTATTCATAAATTCCTGCCACCTTCCTGTCCTTGGGTTCCATGGGATACCCAAATATTACATCAATAACTGTGCTTATGATAGTAAAAGAGAAACTAAACTTCTGTTGCTTCCACTAAGAGAATGTAACTAATAAAGAATCTTATATAGTGAAGGCAAATTTTCAAAGAAGTTCATTAATTCCAACTGATGTGATATTTGTTAAGTGCCAGATCTGTGAAATACCTCTGACATAAGTGGGCAGGTGGTCACCAAGCCAGAGGAAGAGTCTTCAAGCAAGGTATTGGCAGGGGTGGTAGAGCAGCCAGTCAGTCAAAGAACATACTCTGCGAGGCTTAGGTCCAACAAGTACAGGCTAACCAGTGGGAGGGTCAAAAGACCGAAGCCAGGCCTATACCTAAACTTTTAAGAAGCGAAGTAGAGAAGAAGAGAAACCCACACAGCCAAGTGACCCAGATACAGCAGGAACTGAATAGTAACATTGATGCGGCTAGGAACTGTGCAGGGATTTCAACTGACCTGGAACATGCAAGTAGAAGGCAGGTAGTTGACAGTAGGCCAAATTAACAGGAGTTAAATATGGCAAGAATAACTTGTGAGCTGTTTTGGGGGCCTAGAATCTTTGGCTTATCTTCTTAAAGGACAAGGCTCCTGAATATGCAAGAAGTAACACAGCCTCTATCTACAGTGTGGCATGACAACTTAAAACAAAATGGAACTCACTGACAGTTTTAAAATGAGTCCATTTTTGTGTGCATATGATTTCACTGAGATAGGTGGAGATCCCAGAACCTCAAGATAAATATCAGCTGGTTTAGATTGGATGCTACAAGATACCATATTAACAGTCTTTTAGCTTCACAATTCCCACAGAGGGCTGTCATCAGGGTGAGCCCCAATCAGACCATGTCCCAATCCTAACCAGGGAAGTAGAACATGGGGGTTACTACCCACATACCCAATCAGGTCTGAAATGAGATATCTCCCATTAAGTACTGAATTGGTATGCTAAAGACTGAACTCAGGACAAACGTTATTTTTATTAGGTTTTCTCCCTAATCCTCCATCATGTTGGCCCATTCTGGAAATTAAAAACTGTGATGTGGGTGGGGGGACTTCTGCCTCAATGTACTGCCTGTAGTTCTCTGTTAGACTGAAACCCTTTCTTCCTTCTCCTTCTTTCCCACAATCTGTTGGGTGGAGTCACACATCCTTAGTTGTCAGCAGGTAAGGTCCTACTCTTACTTGAAGGAGATACCAGGATTTACCTACTTGAAGGATCTGTAGTTGCCTGGTTGATCATCATCACTGGCTGAGCATCATGCCTACCTGGAATCTCATGGTACCATGACCCACCATACACAGATGTCCTGATATGTTAACACTGGGATGGATAATAATAAAGGCAAATACTTATATGGCACTTATTTATATCAGTTAACTTATTTAATCCTCACATAACCCAATGAGACACTGTTATTCTCAATTTACAGGTGAGAAAATAGAGGTTAGGTAACTTTCCTGAAGTCAGACATCTGGTAAATAGATTGTCTTCAAACCCAAACAATCTGACAGTCTGGCTCAGAGTCCATGCTCTTTTCTTTTTTAAGCTATATAATTTTATTTTATTTATTTATTTTTTTACCATATTTTAAATTGAAGTATAGTTAATTTACAATGTTGTGTTAGTTTTAGGTATACAGCAAAGTGATTTAGTTACACATACATATATGTAATCATTTTTATGTATTTTTTTCAGATTCTTTTCCATTATAGGTTATTACAAGATAATGAATATAGTTCCCTGTGCTATACAGTAGGTCCTTGTTGTTTATCTATTTTATATATAGTAGTGTGTATCTGTTAATCCCAAACTCCTAATTTATCCTCCCCCTAACCCCAAGTCCATGCTCTGGACAATCATGCTCTACTGCCTTTCAGAATGGAATCACACTTTACCAGGACTCTTTAGATTATTCTAATTTTGACTGTTCAGCAACAACTCAGAGGCCAGCTGAAAGCCAAATTAGACATCCACCTTGATCCAGGACGGTTCCAAAACCCGCCCCTCCTCCCTCTGGCCCTAGTGCATTGTATGAACAAGGCTGAAGTTGCCATGACTTAGGAGAAGGCTAAGCACAGGCACAAACAGGCTGACTGAATCAGGATTTCTTTGAGTAAGCTCCAAAGAAACTCTTTGGTAAATTACTGATTAAAGACATATTGATGGTTATATGAGAGACGAGGAAACAAAACAGGAAGAACAAATCTACTCTAGAATCATAAAACTTGAAGCTGAGGCCCTAAGAATCATTTAATTCTACCTTTCATTTTACAAATATGAAATGGAGACAGAGAAAGGAAGAGGCATGCCCCAGAGCTCACAATTATTTAGTATCAAAACAGAAGGCAGGATAATAGCAACAAGAATAACAATAATAAAATATTAAGCATTTACTGAATGAATATTATGTTCCACGGTTGTGATAAATACTTAAGATACATCAATGCATTTACTTCCCAAGACGTTCTAAGGAAAACATTATCACTCTCATTTAAAAAAAGAAGAAAGAAAAATAGAAAGAAGGGGAGGCTCAAAGTGGCTAAATCACTTGCCTAAGGTCACAAATTTAAGAGGTACCAAAACCAGGTGTCAAACCCAGGTTTTTCCAGCCCCAGAACCCATGCTGGTAATCACCAACATGTCCTGATTCTCTCTCCTGAGTTTTTCTAGTTAAGGCCGAGAAATGCAGATATTTTCTGCCCCAAAAGTTGCTAGTTTCTCTTTGCCAGTCTGAAGAGAAATTTCTCATCGTACTGACTCAGATTCAATTCCCAATTCTCAGAGGGTTTCTAGGTCCCTTAATCTCTTTCAAAACCCCACTTAAAAAATGGGACAATGCTATTTTCCAGTTAACCTATTTCCCAAGAAGTTAGCTAAGGAAATAATGCATGTGAAGTGAGAAAGAGAGGAGTTCTATAGTTGTAAGGTTATATTATTTATTACTGTGGTTATTTCTTGCTTTCCTGGATTTTCTCTCCCTTTTCATATTCCCTCTCCGCAAGACCAGCCAGGTGGGTGCAATTTGATCTGAGTCACCACCAATAGTAGCACCAAGTGGTTCTGGCCTGTCACCTGGTTTGCCCTTACCCTGCAATGACATAGGGCAACCCCCATCCCAGGTGAGGACACTGAGACAATAACAGGTGAGTGGGTGAGTGAACAATGTGAGCACCCAAGGCTTGGCTAGCCAAGGCATAGCTGCAGGTTAATGGCCATGGCAGGATGTCTCTAGGGAGCAACTTTGGAGGAAGCTAATACCCTGGTTCCTCTCCCTAGCACTTAACAAAATGCAGGGATCATTACCTACCTAGCTTACCACCAGACTGGCTCAGAAAATGGGAAGAAAGAATGTCAGATATATGTTTGGCTTGAAATCGATTCATCTCTGCTTGCCTGAACTCTCTTAATAATAAAAAAATAATAATATCCTCACTCTACAGAAAAGTGAGGCACAGAGATGTTAAGCAGTTTGTTCAAGGTCATCCAGCTGGTAATGGCAAGGTCAAGAGTCAAACCTATCAGGCTAGTTCCAAAGTGGGTAATACTTAAATACAAAATATTTGCTTCTGTTCCCTATTACAATTTGATACGTATCCAGAAGCCTGTTTTAGTCAACACAAGTTCTTTCACTGATCTTTGAAAATACACCATTAGTACTTCTTCCCTTTGGATTAAAGTGATAACATGTCTGTTTGATCCTCCCTTAAAATACAAGGTACTGTAATATTTTGCAAAATATGAATGATATCCTAAGGGCCTCAGTTAGGCTGAGTTGGGCACCTCTTTATCCCTAGTACAGAAAAGATGGGGCAGCGTGGAGAATGAGGCACAGAAAGTAAAGACCCAGAACTAAACAGAGTTTTCCTTACTATATAAATTTTCTCTAGAATCAATCCCACTTGGAGAAACAGATATAAATTGCTTGAGCTGTTATGAAGACTCTTCAGACCTCCATCCTACACCCTCTCCACATACCTCTTTGCAGTTAGTGTAAAAGGCTAAAATAAAAGACTCACCAAAACTAGGTCTGTAGATCATCACTCAAACTCAAATAGATAATTATATTAGATTGGCCACCTATATCATGCTTCATAATTTATGAAGTGTGTCCACACACATTAGATCATTTCATTCCCACAGGCAGAGGAAAGGGAACTAACATTCATTGACCAATACCCGCTGTGTGTCAGGAGGGACTGGTGGAAGTTTCCCTTGTCTATAGGTAAGTAAACAGAACCCCAGAGTGACCCAGTATATTTTCCAAAGTCAGACATCTAGAGAAGAGCAAAGCTGAGATTCAAACCTAGGTCTTCTGACTGTAAGCCCCTTGCTTTTTCCCATTATTAGTCCATGGTGCCACAAATCCCACTGATTCACACTGAGCATTTACAGATCTAACTGCTTCATTTGTGCAAATGCTCTCTGAAGTTTGCACGAAGAATGGAGTCATTAGCTCAAATCTCAGATGTGGTTTAGTCAATGTGCCCCATACCACAATAACCATACCTACTTAATTCACTGTTTCACTCCACGCGGTGCTATTCCTGGAAAGAGCCATGTGGGTACCATCTGCTCCATTTTGCAAAGCCACCAAAGAGCTATAATCTTAGCAGTACAGTTGTATTTTCCAGATTTAGGGTACCAGAATTCTGAGCAAGCTGTCAAATCTTGCTCAAAGCCGGTTCATCAGGCTGAGGTGGGGCCTGTTTCTTCTGTGGTACCTGGATCAGGGCCTTGCACACAGTGGGTGATCAATCAGTGATTGCTGTTTAGTTTCCTTCTCTCATCTCCTTTACTTCCATCAGGCCAGGACTCTCACTATACTCCAAGCATATGCCTTGCTTATGCCTACTCTAAGGTCACTGTTTACATTTCTTCCTTCTCCCACATCCTGAACCAATCATGGTCCCCTCTCCTATCTTCCTAACCAAGCTTCCTCCATCCTGCAAGGACAATCTAAAGCCCCAGACTCTCCATGAAAGCTTCCTCAATCCTCACTGCAGGCCTCAATCTGTCCATCCTGCCCCTCTCAAATTTTAAAACATTCATTATTTGTACTACTTCAGTTCACATTAAATTATAAATATAAAGGAAAAGAAATTACGTGAAAGCACCAAGTTCTGCCATTCTTAATGAACGTTTCTTTCTGTTCTTACACGTATGTTGATGGCTAAGTGGTTCATGTGTGACATTTGCATCTCCTTGATGAAACTGTAGTCATTGTGAGGGCAGGGCCCTCATCCTACTTCATTCCTTCACCAGCCACTTCCACCAACACTCCTAACAGCACTTGGCATACAGTATACTCAAAAGATGTTTGTTAATGAGTTTTTAAACCTTTGGAACTAGAACCACAGCAACAAGAGATAAGATTCATGAGAAACCTGTGAGGCAACAGATTAGGTGAAATGAGTAGAAAGGGGTAATTGCATGCTTCCCTCTGGTGACAAGCTGTTGTATCACACTGCCTGGTGCTATTGATAGCATCTGGAGCTACCATGCACTACAGACCATGCTACTCGGAACCATGGCATGTAAGTTAGGGAAAGTTATAAACAGAAAGATTCTTCAATGTCTACCATATGCTGTTCCTTTACACTCATTCTTTTCTACTTCTCATCACAAGCCTATGAGTTGCATGCTATAATTATGCTCATTATACAGATAAGAAGGGTGAGGCATGAACCTCTAACAAAACTTGCCCAAGGTCACTAGACTAAAAATTAGTGGAGCCAAGGCTCACTCTTTTTGACTCCAAATCCATATTTCTGTGGTATCACCACCCTGTGTGGAGCAAGGAAATGTTCCTTGCTCTAATTTACTACCCTGCTGTACATTTCAGAAGTTGGAGAGGTGAGAGGAAGCTTGGGATCTGGTGAAAAAGCTAAGGACTCAAAGATTGTCAAAAAAGTAAAATGGCATCCTCAGAATTTCTTAAACTTCTCAGATGAGCGTGAAGATATATCCCAAAAGATCCACCCCAAACTGGACATTTATTTGACATTTCATGTTTTATCTTTAAAAAAATTGTGTAGTTTTCAAACGATTTTACTCCATAACCATCTATTTTTTAATATAAACATGTTTCAACTTATTTATAATGGAGTCAACCTGACGTCTCAGGTAGGTCCTGCATGGCTATCAAAAATCAGGTACTCTATCTCCCTGGCAATAACCACAATCCAGCCAAGGAATTATGTCACTAGCATAAAGATGGCTGACTGGGAATCAGGAGATCTTAGTTTTAGACCCATCACGTTCAGTAACTCACAGTGAAAAGGCAATTCACTGAGCCTCCCAATTTATTTTTATATTTGAGAAATAAAGAGTGAAATGGATGACCTCTAAGAGTCTATGTCTCATCAAGGATCTGATTTCACTCATCATAAATTTGGACCTGCTGGGAAATACTGTAAAGAAGGCAGGGATGCTATACGAGTCTTCTTTCTGGATGGTGATGATCTCTGCTTTTATCATTCAGATACAGAAAGTCAGAAGACGTGACATTAAGAAAGGCATGAAGAAAAAAGACAAAAGTCAAATTGGGAAAAGATCAATAATATAAAGTGGCTTCTAATAAACTGGATAAAGGATGAGGTTCTGATGTCTTAGACAAGGCACCTCAAAAATCCACTTATGATCATTTTTATAATCTGTATTTTGTATGATCATGTTTAGACCCTGTATTCTGCTTTTCTTGTGAATAAGTTACTTTTCTGGCCATAAGACCATGCAATTAGTGGCAAAATATTCTCTTCCATATTAAAGAGCCTAAAAGATTTGAAGTGAAACAGAGAATTATCACCAAGCTCTTTCTTCCATTCTTGCCTTTCTCCATGTTCTATAAGCCTTAACTCCAGGAAAAGTTTCTTAACATCTAAGGTCTGCTTGATTTTTTTCCCCTACCAATCATAATTTGATACAAGATAATATGCTCAAAGTTTAAAACATAACAGCCATGGAGAAAGTCTTAAAATATTTCATATCTAGAATGTTTTTCTGGGGTGTGTATGAGAGGAAATGTAAGGGAGAGAGATGAAAAGGAGGTGTGAGTTTGGTTTACTATTTCATCATTAGTAAAAGATAATGTTCTTATGTTCATGTTAGGACTGGAAGATGTTTCAATACCTGCTTTTAAATGATGGCACTTGGGCTGGGTTGTGGAAAAAACAGAGTAGACGACATTTTAGATAATTTCCCTTATTTTAAATTCTGAAAACATCTATATGTCTATTACTCTCCCTTCTATCCACTTTTTCTTCAAAATTAATGTCTTATTGGAAGTCATTTTCAATGAGGAAAAACATGGGGGAGAGAATAGATAAAAAGGAGAAGTGAATGTGGACTAGAAGAATAGGGGTTGGCTAAATACTGCCAGCATTTGCTGGTGCCAAATAATATATTCTGCAGATGTGTTTGTATACTGTCATTGACTAGGCAATAAACTCTTTGTTTCACAGCCAAGAGCCTACAAATCTATAGGTCCAAAAATGCCACCCAGTTCCTAGCCCTGCAGCTGCCTTAGCTTCCCAGAGTGGCAATATCTATGTTACTTTGGGTTTCTCAGTTTTCCAGTGGCTTTCTTACCCTTTGTTATTCTGCAAGCAAGTGTTCTGTTCACCAATTTACCTCCTCCTGGGCCTAGGATAATGCTACAATTGTGCCTATCAGAGGAAAGATGAAGGGATATTATCTGTTGCCGTGGGCTAGAGGAAAGAGGGTAGCGGTGAGAAAGAAGAATGAAATGAAGAGAAAGAAGGCAGAGAGGAGGTTGTTCTCTGGTACATGGGGACTCTGTCACAAGTTGGAGAGTGAAATGACGGTTCCCAGGCTGACTCTCCTCTGTTCTCTCAGACCACTTTGTCCACTGGAATGATAAACTCAGATACATCGGAACCTTCACTCGTTTTATAAAGGATTTCCCCAACCAACTGGAAAGGAGATGATGACTTCCTTATGAATATGTTTGTAACCTTACATCTCATGACCCCCTCCTTGCCCGTTTTAACTTGACAAACATCATTTGCATGTTATGCTTTTATGTTATAGGAAGAGCACCTCCCAGCCCTATACTTGGAGTCAGCAGATGAGGCATCTAGGGACGGCTGAACCATTGCAGAACTTGATCAGGTCACTTAGCTCCCTAAATTATTTCTAAGGCTACATTCAACTACTAATATAAATAAGAATTGGATGATTCCTGATTTTAATACTAACCTAATTTTTAATATCATAAAAGCAGTAATAAAAAGAGTTTAGGATTTGGGTCATCTAAGATTTAAAACATTTCTTCTTACTTTTATGATGGTCTTAGTCAAAAAATTTAGCCTTTCTGAAATTTCTGTTCATGTACAAATGGAGATTATAAATTATTATTTAGTCAACCTCATGTGCTTCTTCAAGAAGCAGATGGGATAATATATAAAAACCCTATGCAAAACAAACAAACAAAACACCCTATACAATTTGTAAAAGGATACATTTGGGCTAATTATTAAAAATTAGCAACATTAATAATGGCAATCCTTACTGGTCACTTTCTTTGCTTAGCTGTTTTGCTAAGGGTTTAACTCACATTATGTCATTTAAACCACAAACAAACCTAAAAATATCTGTATAATATCTAATTTTACAGAGGATGAAAGTGAGGTACAGAGAAGTTAAGCATTTACCCAAGATAGCAAGTGGTAGAGCCAGGATTCAGACCTAGATTTTTTAAGCTAAAACTCTGAATCTGAGCAAAAGTGCAGTAGATTGAGACTCTAGCCCTACTACATTATGTTTTACTACTTAACCACTTCTGACCCCAGCCACTTAAATTTTTTGAACTTCAATTTTCTTATGAACAATATGAGATATTAAAACCTGTCTTGCTTACCTTACAAAGTTGTAATGAGAGAGAACCTAGTTTACACTGCTTTGAAAATCGCAATAAGATAAAAAAAGATAAGGAAAATATAAGGTAGTAGTAATAGTGTAGTGGGGGGTCTCAGCAGCAGCAATAGTAAAAACATTAGTACAGTATATTTTCTGGTGTCTACACAAGATAAAAATTAGAAACTCCATTGTTCTTAGGCATGTTCCTGCTAAATAAAAATATCTAAATGAAGCTTAAAAGAGTACTATCTTTCTAGTATTAGCTTATTAAAGGTTTTGAGGGTTTGATATGTGTGTTTTAATTTTGTTTTGTTACTTGTAGGAGGACTGCTATTATTAACCCCGAGCAACTGTCTGTTTTTCTGTTCTGTAACAAATATGTTTGGGGCCCAATTTTTGTAATTTCTGGAGTAGGTGAGGAAAGTGGGAGAAGCAGAGGATGGGCTTACTCTGTTGTACCATAACATATATCTGCACTAATACCCCATTTTGATGAGTCAACACAAACATTTTACAATGAGCAATACTGATACAAAGAGAAGCCATCCTGCACCGGGCGTTAATTTTTCATGGACTCCAGATACCTATGCACAGAAATCACAAGACCAGCAGTCAAAGAAGTGCAAACTGCACAAGAGAGGAAGATAACAAGATGGCAAGTTTTGTCTTTTGTTCAAAAACAAAAGTGACAATTTCATTCCGTTTTACCACAAATCTGCAAATGTTCATTCAGATCCAGGCTGTTGCAATTATCCAGGTCACTTCAGATATGATTCTTTCTTTCCCCTTTAGGTTGAACATCTCTATAGATTAAGTGTCACCTTTATTCCTTTACTAATAGAAATTCCATTAATAGCCTTGTTCATATTCTTTGGAAGGAAATAGACTAAAAACTGGGGTATTACTAGACAGAAGTGCAAAGTGAGGCTAAGAGGAATGAAATAGAAAAAGGCATCCGGCATGATTGAGGATGATGAGTCAAGTAATATTTAGAATCCAGAAAGGACAAAACACACTTGGAACACCATGAACTAGGACTGAAACTCATCATTGAACAAATCCTATTTAGAGCTGACCTGAGCTTATGATGGTTCAAATTTGACATCCAGGGGCTAGAGGCAGGGTCTGCGGAAGGAATGGTTGAGCTGAGGAGACAGGTTTCAAGGACGTATTTGAGACAAGAAGGATTATTTCCTCATTATCATCTCACTGCTGCCTAAGTTCTTACATTTTAAGTATTAATCAGCCCATACAGATTTGTTTAGCAAACATCATATTTAAGGCACTGTACTTGGGGCTGCAGAATCTAGGAAGAGGAAACACATGGTTTTGCTCTGCAAAGAGTTTACAGTGTCCTGTGGAAACAAGAGAAATCCCCCGAATGCTTCTAATACAAAGCAGGGAAACATCACAAGAGAAATAGGGCAAAGTACCACGGTGGGTGTGAAGGAGAAAGGCAGGTGGGATTAGGGTCAGAAGGCCTGGTTTCTCTCCTGGTCTTAGCATCTATATGATTTTAAACAAGGTACTGATCCTCTAAAATGGAGACAATAATATTGGGGCCATTTCATATTGGTATTGTGATGATTAAAGGAGAAAGTATAGACTAAAGCTGTGTGGAAGTAGGTTTCCTACTCTTAGTTTTCTTCAAGGAGTGTTAATCAGGGTTGAAATGAGGGAGAAGGCATATCATTTGGTTACATAGTATGAGGTAAGTCTCATGGAAGGGGATGTGAGTTAAGTCTTGAAGGATGTAACTTCACCTTGAAGCTTAATGTACTCTGTCGATTTGCTCACCTTTCCTCCAGCTGTTGTTCTGCCCTTTCGTGTAGGGATGGATCCTGTCCCTGGACCACTAGCCACTAACCAGTCCCTGTTGTAATTAAGGTTCTCTGGTTGCAGGGAACAGAAAGCCACTTGCACTAGCTTAGGCAAAATGTGAACATATCTGGTTAAAAGGGGAAGAAGCTCAGCAGTTAGGCACTTGATAGATAGGAACTAAGAACTGGGAGTTCTGAGGGACCCAGAAAGCCAAAGTCCAGCCTCTCCCAACCTCTCACCATTTCTGGCAGACTCACCTCTCTCATTATCCTTCTTTGGGACCACTTGGTTTCTTATTTTCTTTTCTCTTTCTACATTTGTTTCATTCTTTCATATTTGTGCACAAGCTTTTTCTGCTTCTCCACGTATATTTCCTCAGTTCCAGGCATAGACAGGTGTTAAACTGTGGGCCAGGCCATATGTAGTGGAGGTAATAAAGCTAGGTCTGAAAGTCATCTCTTTGTCCACTGGAGATTTTCTTCTAAGGCTCCATAAGTATTCAGTTCTTCCTTTCTGATTGACCTACAGGATCTTTACCTTAAATAAGTGACCCAACTTTCATCCTTGTTGTTCCCGACATTCCTTCCGAATGCTCAAAGAGGAAGATCAGGACTTGAGGAAAGTTGATAAATATCCCTCACTCCATACTGTTCTTTCATGCCTAAGTGCCTTTGCACCTACTGTTGCAGCCTCACTCTCCTCCTTCATCTGATAAACCACTATTTTAAAACCATCCAAAGACTTCTCTCCTCTTTTCAGTCTTCCTTGGTCATCTTTCCTCTCCATTCCAAGCAGATGGATCACTCCCACCTTGCTGCATTTACTGTGGTTTGTATATCCCTTGGTTACTGTTTTTAGCATGCTGTGCTGCAGTTGTTTTGGTTTCAGTGGTTTTCTCCTTATTCTAGAGAACCTATTAAGAAAATGGGCTCTGGAGCCAGATAACTTGTTTCAAGGCCCCGCCTTTCCATTTATTAGCTATGTGATCATGAGGAAGTTACTTAACCTCTGTAAACTTTGTAAAATGGAAATGATAGTGCCCACATCAGAGAGTTGTTGACAGAACTGAGTGAAATAATATGTGAAGGGTTTAGAACAGTATGTGACACACAATAGGTGCTCAATAAATACTATCACTTTTATACTAAAGTACCAAGTCCAGCATGTGTCAGACAGGATGTACTAACTGTTTGCTAAATAAATTAACATGTGTTTTAAGACTACAAAATATTTGGGAAAGAATGATTTATTTGTTTTGTTTGTAGTGGCTTTGCAAAATATCTACAGTTGCTATACTATTCTGATAATATATATATATATGTATGTATATGTGCAATATTAAGTTACAATTGTGAGAAATGCTATGAACAACTTTCACAGGATAGGATTCAATTGTGCAGTACAGATGTATATGTAACTATTCATTTAATGTTTGTCTCATCCATTTGAATGTAAATGCCCTCAGGGTAGGGTTTGAACTTGTGCTATTTATTGCTATATGCCTAGGCATATTACACAATTTCTGATACATAAGAGGTATCTGATAAATATTGGTTAAGCGAATGATCAGATGGGAAATGAACCATGATTAAACAATTAGTAAGTACCTTTACTATTCCTTTCTACTTGGAATGCCCTCTTCCACCATCATGACTACATATCAAAATTCTATTTGATCTTCACAACTCAGCTGAGATACCCTTCCACGAAGCCTGGCACCCCTTTTCTTAACTCTTATGGTAATTCATGGGTACTTAAGGGACTCAACACTTTTTATTTGGTGTTTTGTGTGTCCATTTGAAAATTCCCGGTGGGCAGAATTCCATGTAAGAATCCTCAGGAATTCTCCTGATTTATTCATTTTAGTATTCGAACCAATGCTTGGCAAGCTGCATGACCCTCACATTAGACCAAATCCAAACATGATGACTAACAGCATAGGGAAAATCAACTTTGTTCATGGCAACAAAAGAGAGTAAGGTACCATTTGGGCAAGGGGTAATGCAGTCTCTATTCCAAAGTGATGGTGTCACAAAGAAGTTGAAGTGTACCCTCAGGTCCTTATCCTGTGCCTAAGACCATGCCTAGAACATAGTAGGGGCTCAATAAAATCTGAGTGAAGTGAACGAACTAATAAGTGAATAGAAACACAGGCAAGTCTCTATGAAAATAACTACTAAATATGGGACAGTTTTTTACTGACTATCTAGAAGGATGCTCTTACAGCTCCAGTGATGGAACTATTTTTTAGGACTTCATGAGAGAGCTTTTTCTTAGTCATTCATTCAATAAATATTTAGGTTACATTGGCCGGCACTTATGCTAAAGATGTGGGAAATTCTGCATTGCTGTTTTATACTCAAGGCTCTTGGGTCAACTAGATGAACCTGTTTGAGAATCCAGGTTTGATCTCCACCTCATCATTACAGGGCATGATCTGTTATGTGAAATCAAATACTGAAACTTCGAGAGTGTATAATTTGTCTTCCTTCTTTCTACAGACTGTTTTGGGCAGTACACTATACAGGTAACAGCTGCTTTAAGTTTCCCCTCTCCAATGTATATTTTAGGCTGTATGTGGAGGTTCTCTGGGGAAGACTGTATTATAGCTTGAGATTTTACGTCAGGTTTATTATTAGTACACAGAACTGCACTGCCTGAAAAACCACTTGTGATCTATGGCTTATTGCACACGTGAGAGATGGTCCAGACCATCTAGGTGGCTCTGTATTCTAATGACGTGTTAGTAATCCACACTCACAGGAGATGAACAGATAGCTTGTGTAGTTTTCAGGTCAGTGTTTCTAAGATCAGCTACATCAATGTATGTCTATACTTCCTACATACTATTCATTTCCAAGTACTTTATTTTAAAAGATAACCAGGTCTATTCTAAAGGAGGCAACTGGTTGAGTCAATATAGTTTTTCATTTCCTTAACATGCTTAATGCATCATTGTAAAGATATGTATTCTAAGGATTTATTTGGATATCCTAAATAATGAAGGGCATCATTAGCCAAGAATGCAACATATTCATGTATGTATATGTGTGTGTGTGTATGAAGTACATATCACTGGGCTTAAAAAGTACATAAAATATGGAATAAATGAAGTCCTTTTCTTGAGATCTAAATTATATATTCTAACAATGAAATAAATTGAGGCTCAATTTAAACAGAATTATTCTCAACTGATAGTAATATTTTAATAATGTCTATGTTCTCTAAAAGCAGTCCTTGTAAAATTATGATGACATAATGATACAGTTAATGCAAGACTTGGAAGAAATTTGAGAAGAGGTGAGAGACTGGCAAGTTCCTACTACCTGCTGAAAAAAGATTTAGAGCTGTCAAAATGAAGCAAAGCTGAATAAAACTTGAATACATCTATGTGAATGCCTGCAGTATGGGGAAACAGAAACGAGAATAGAAGAAGAGTAGCCCATGGACTAGGGGAATTGAATCCAAGGCTACTTTTTCCCATAAAGGTCTATCTCCTGCACTAACACACTACCACTCCCACCATCACCCCATGGCAATGCTTTAGTCAAGGTTTATTGTTATCTCCAGATGTATCTGAATAGAAGTAATTTTATGAGGTCAGTATAGACAAAGCTGGTGATGAAAACTGCCATGTAGTAACTCGAAATGCTAGAACTGGAGACTCTCATTAGTTGATTTCATTCATTCCTCACATGTTCACCAAACACTCTTTGTTTTGCCAAGCACTGTGTTAGACCCTAGGAATAGATGCTGCCTATATTCAAAGAGTTTGAGACAGGAAAATAAGAAAACAAACAAATATCAGTTCCTTTCTCCAACTTACTTTCCTTTTCTCCTTAGCTCCAAGAAGTTACAATATAATTAGAGAGACAGAAAAGAAAATACTTACAATAAAATATGTTGGGTGATAAATCAGTGGTGCATGCAAGGAACCGAGATAGAAGAAAATAATTCTGCCTAGCCAGAGAAAGCTCTACGAAGGAGGAGACACATGAGCTTCACAAGGGGTATCATAATCTTCGTGATAAAACAAAGGAGGAAGAGTTTAATAAAGATAGGAGAAGCAACCTATACACAGCAGATTCCAGTTCAGAGTAGAATAATTATAACTTAATCTGATTTAGAAAGCTTCCCACCATTAGTGTTTTAAATCCTTGCAAAAATTATATGTTTTATGTCTTTAACAATTAAGATCAACTTATAGAAATCCAATTAGAGGAGAGTATTCAATGAGAAGAACTTTAAACATAGTACAGTCTTTGAAACAGGTGATTCCCAAGTTACAGAGAAAAATAGGGCATCTGACTTGAGTCACTTGAAAATAACTTGAATTTCAAAGAAGATTGAATCCAGCTATTTCTATGTCAGAAATAATGTTTTTCTTAAGGAATTCCAAATAATTTTTTGCAGGTCTTAATTTTTAAGAGTGTTCTCTTATTTCTAATAGATTATCTCAATCCTTCAAAATAGATCTATTTAAAGGATCAAATATTTTTATATTCTTCTTCCAAGTCCCATTTATCCCACCTCAGCCTATCAAACGTAGCCAGCCTGGTTCTTCTAGTTGGATAATTATAAGCACAAATATTATATCTGCAATGGAAAACACAATGGCATTGACTAAATTAATTCATTTTATATATCTATGCATTTTTTTTTTTTTTTACAAATTTCTAAGCCATTTTTACAAATCTCTAAGTAGTACGTTACTACTAAAGGAACAATCACTTTTCAAGAGAGGTTTTATGGTAGATTTTACTTGGATAAGCAAAGAATCGAAATGTAAGAACTAACTTTTGGTTTCCTGATCTAGGTATCAAACCCACTGCAAAAGATATTCAAGCCATTCTAAGTACTTTGGGGGAACCAACCAGGAAACATGCACTGTAAGCTGTTTCAAATATTAATATGAAGAATATCAATCTTGTGCCCTTTCTTTAGTACATGTTACTATTAGAACCTACTATCTTCAGTGGTATAAGTTTGCTTGGACCACTGTTTACTCTTTCTCACTGATCAATATTTGACCATATTAATAATTCAGATTTCACACAGAGCAAAAAGAGATATGTTTATCCCAAACAAGAATTACAGAGAAGATACTACATCTTTAAATACATAGAATACATGCCATTTATCTATAGCTATAAAGGAAAAAATAGGAGAAAAAGAAAAGAATCCCTAAGAAAATAAAAGGAAATTTTCCTTACCGGTATAAATGCATGTTGCATAGCTTGTTCACATTGTTTTAAGGAAGCAATAGTATCCCACAGAAGCTGATAATTTTCAGCCCGGGAAGCACTTTGCCGTTGCATGGCGAAAGCTAGTAACACTCAAACTGAGCTCAAAGAACCCAGTTGAAGGAGGGAAAAAAAACCCTGCAGATCTGTTACATAAACTTCTTAATTAGATCTGCTACACAAACTGCTATCTTAAGACTTAAAAAAAAATGTTAATCAGAACATTTCTTTTGGGGGATAACTGGGCATGACTTGAACAGAGACAGATGTTTTCATTGGGAAGGATTTTCGTTCCCACACTTGTGAAAAGCAATCCCATCAGTGTTCCCCTGTCTTTACATGGGTCTGGCGAAACTGCACATACCATAAGTGTGTGGGGGGAAAGAAGTAGGAGGGAGAGAGATGTAAAAAAATATTTCCACCAGAAGATTTGGGTGGCAGGCCATGGAGGTAGAATTTGAGCAGCTTGTGAAAAGTAGTGAAATTGAAAGGGTGGGTTACATATGCACATATATGTACATAGGCAGGTGTGTACTCTTGTCGGCTCTGTGTGAAACACATGCCTTCTCACAGTGTCATTTAATATGTCCAACTCTCCTCTCAGTTTAGTTATGATCTAGATGTGATATATTTTCCATCTACAGAGTATTACTGCCTTTATTAACTACAGAGTTATTTATCTGGGATTATTTCTAAAGACTAGCCAGAAAGTTCGTGAGCATAAAATGCAGTCAAATATTTATCTTAAAATTTAAGAGCAATTAGAAGGTCTTTCTGTTGTCTTATATATTAGGCAAGAGTCACAGTTATTTCTTCTTCTAGGTAGAATTTACATAAATAATGCCAGGAGAATTGAACCTTCACATATTCTTGGGACCTGAGAGTGGGCTACACATAATTGGAACGTGTTAATCCCAGAGAAATTGCTTGCACACTTTAACAAAAAAGGGATAAGCACTAAATAAAATCTGAACAACAGAATATAGCAACATCTTCTGAGTGTTCCTTAATTTAAGCCTACAAGGTAAGGCTCTACTAACTTCCCCCCTCTCCCCTGCCCCACAGACTCTGTGGGATCGTTGAGGCAGGCGGTAATGCACCTTGTAAGGTACTGAGCACTTTGAAGTTCCAAAGGAATCTATGCTCTCAGGGCTAGTTACACAGCCAACAATGGGGATATTTATTCAAATATTTCTAGAGGTAAGGGGTAAACTGAGGGCAACACAGCATAATGAATAAATTGTGCTTTTAATTGACCTAGAAAATCCAAGGAGTGTAAAACAAGGTACAAACTGTAGGAAACAGTGTGATAACATAAATGAAGGATTTTTGCTGTATTATTTTTAGAAGAGCTTCATGATTTGGGTTACCTAGTTTTTCTGCATTTGTACCCTGGTGATGGTGGATTAGTTCATACTAATGACCTGGTGGTGTGAAAGTCTCAAAGGCAAAGTTTTCCCCTTATCTCAATTACTTTTCAATTTGGAATGGAAGGAATTACAAGTAGATTTGATCTTTCAAAATTTCTACCTGGGCTAATTTGTAAGGAGATTGTTTTTCCGTAATATTTCATGAGTACACACCATAAGGTTATTGCCATTAGGCAGTTTATTTTTCAATATCAATTCAACCAACCTTCTCTTTTTCTCATTCATGGAGTTCTGTTCAACTCACACCCACAGTCTCTCTTCTGCCTTCATTCCTGCCCTTATACTCTTCCATCTGCCCCAGCCACATGCTTCTTCCTCATGCACTGTCAACCAGCCAGCCCACAACTCCCAGAAAATATTCCTTCACTAGTGGATGTTCCATATTTATCAAACAACAGGAAAATAAAAATTGTTTTCTAAGTTATCCTCCAAAAATTCTAATCTATTCTTTCTGAATTCCTTGAGCAAATTCCAGACCCCAACCTCTGGGTCTTCTGTCACGCCTTGGACTACTTGTATCTCTTGTTCATCAGATCCCTTCTGCTTTTCATTTAAGCAGCATCTTTTAAAAGGTCCTTCTTTCCTTACTCTTTGACAAAAGGGTAGAGAATCCACAGTCTCTGCATGTAGAACCTCTACATAAAAAATGCCCTTTGAGTCATGCATTCATTCATTTATTTATTGGTCTAACAAGCATATCAAGCATCTCCCATGTGCTTTACTTTTTCATTGTATTACAGGCAAATGGATATCAGATGTTGATTTTGTCTTGAAGGAACTTAGAGTTTAACTGAAGGGATGATACATGGGCACAAATAACAAAAAGACAAGTTAAAAAAGGACAAGTTCCATAAAAGAGGTAGTATAAACTATTCACAAAACAATGAACAAGAAAAATTACATTAACTGGGAAAATTAGGGCAGCTTCCAGAAGATTTAGCACTTAGCTAGAGCTTGAAGTTAGGGAAAAATTTGGATATGCAGAGATAGGGGACATTCCTGAGTAAGAAAAGGTAGAACAAAGGCACAGAGTGGGAAAGATCATTACTGGTGTTTTGGAAAGAACATGACACCAAGAAAGCTTAATACTCAAGACTGTTACTGGAGCCAAGTAACAATTATTGAATAAAATTATTACTTTTGAATAAAAAGTCAGTAGCTTCCTATTCCTAATGCTAATCAATCTTAACTTTAACTAATTCTTAGAGCATCAGTGTGCATAAATTCAGGGAAACTAAACCTCAGATAGTAAATTTCATATATTTATTCCTCACTCTTTAAAATAGAAACATTGATATACTTTTGGAGGCTTTAGGTGGCTCAATCAGTTAGGCCATATTGCTTAGTTATTTAGTTTTTATTAGGTACATATAGTGTGTTTTGCACTCATGCCCCATCACTTCTATAAGTTCTAAAGTCTATTACCTTTGGTATTCAAATGGAGCCCACCACGAGTCTCACCTGATCTAATATTTGACATAATTCAATTTTGCTCAGTTTAACAAACATTTATTGAGCTCTACTATGTGCTAAGCACTGTGCTAGAAACACACAGTACAAAGATAAATATTATATAATTTCAATTCTCTCCTTCTTTTCAAGAACCACTCAGTGTGCATTTGCCTCTGCCCACAAAGTAGAATGTTGTACATATTTTTTTTCCTGCTAGCACAATGTCTGATATGTAATGGCTACCATTTTTCTGTTAAACCCTAGTCCCTAGGCCATATGTCCATCATATCTAAATATACTGTCATGCTCTAAATTAGATTACAGGCCTCAGAATGTCTGAAAGTACTTTTTATATGGTTGGTACTATTGCAATGCCCAAAAGGTCTGCATTTGAATGCTTTCTGCTGGTGATTGGTTTAAATATAACTTAATGACAATAAAATGGAGTAACAGGGCTTAGATTTACATTCCTATCTGAAAAAAAACTGAACAAAATATATGAAATGATGAGTTTCAAAAATGGACATCAGAGAACAAAAAGTAGTGAACTCTAAGAGACAGGAAACAAGATAAGTCTTACGATTGCCCCATTTACAACCTTGAATGTCTAGGCCACATTGCAGGAGAGTGGATCCAGTTGGAACCCAGTGGACTTCATGAATTGAGGATATAAAATTGGTTTTCTGGAGAAACCAAAGCAACAAGGAGAAATAGAGAAATTCATGATTATAGTTGGTGATTTTATTATCCTACTCTGAATAATTAATAGAAAAAGCAGGCAAAATCTATAAGGATATAGAAAACCTTTACAAAACCATCCATCGAATTAGGCTAATATACCTTTAAAAAACATTTCACCCTACAACAGCATTATTTTCAAGTGCTCATGGAACATTTACCAAGGTAGAACATATTCTGAGCCATAAGTCAAATTTTAATACATTTAAAAGGATTCAGGTCAAAGAAAACATATTCTCTGATCATAGTAAAATTAAGTTAGAAATCAACAATAGAACAATTTCTGAAAATTCCCAAAATATTTTACAATGAAATGACACACTTTTAAATAACCCATTGGTCAAAGAAGAAATCAAAAGTAAGTTAGAACGCATTTTGAACTGAATGAAATAAAACCACAACATATCAACATTTGTTAGATGTCTTTAAAGCAGTAGTTAAGGGAACATATATATATCACTGAACACCTATATTTGAAAAGAAAGAAGGTCTCAAATTAATGATCTCAGCTTGCACCTTATTAAAATAAAAAAATATAGCAAATTAAAATCAAACAAAGCAGAAAAGTTAAAAGATTAGAAGGGAAAATAGAGAAAATAAATAAAACTAACAGCTAGTTTTTTTGAGAATATCAATAAAATTGATAACCCTCTCGTAAGACTAGTGAGGAAAGAGAGAAGAAATAAATTATCCAAATAAGAAATAAGAGAGGTTGCATCACTACGGATTCTACAGCCATTAACTGGATAATAAGGAAATCTCAAAAACAAGTTTATGCCAATAAATTTGACACCTTATATGGAACAGACAAATTCCTTGAGAGATGTAAACTACCAAAGGTCACTCAAGAAAAATAAGTACCCTAAATAGCCATACCATATATCTATTAAAGATATGGATTTTTTTTTTTTCCAGTACGTGGGCCTCTCACTGTTGTGGCCTCTCCTGTTGTGGAGCACAGGCTCCGGACGCACAGGCTCAGCGGCCATGGCTCACAGGCACAGCCGCTGCGTGGCATGTGGGATCCTCCCAGACCGGGGCACGAGCCCGTGTCCCCTGCATCGGCAGGCGGACTCTCAACCACTGCGCCACTGGGGAAGCCCAAAGATATGGAATTTTTAATTAAAAACCTAACCACCAGGAAACTCCAGGCCCAGATGCCTTCTGATGAATTTTATTTAAGGAAAAAAGAAAATAATTCTATACAAATTCTTTCAGAGAACTGAAGAGGAAAAAATACTTCACAACTTGTTTTTTGAGGACAGCATTACCCTGGTACCAAACCAGATGAAGATATTACAAGAAAAGCAAATATTCATATGCCCTCATTAGTATATATGAAAAAAGTTCTAAACAAATTTTAGCAAATTGAATCCACCAATATATAAAGGGGGTAATGCATCATAATCAAGTAGGTTTAACCTTTGAAAATGACTTAATATAATTCATCATATTACAAACATTTAAAGAAAATAACCAAACAACCAACCAACCATAAGGTCAATAGGCACAGAGAAAACATTTTGCAAAATCAAGTATCAATTCCTGGATAAGAAAAAAAAAATCTCAGGACAAGATAAGGATGTCCCTTTTCACCACTTCTGTTCAGCATTGTCTAGAAGGTTCTAGACAGTTAACAAGTCAAGAAAAAGACATAAATATTGGAAAGGAAAAAAATAAAAGTATCTTTCTTTATATTTGACATAACTGTCTATGTGGAAAATCTCATAGAATCTAAAGTAAACTTTAGAATTTATAAATGAGTTCAGCAAGGCTGCAGAATACAAGATCAGTATACAAGGACCAACTGTATTTCTCTTTACTAGCAATAAATAAATGGAAGGTGAAAAAAATAAATTTATAAAAAATATAAAATACTTAGGGATAAATTTATAAAACCACAAACCTTTCCTCAGTGAAATTAAAGACATATAAATGGAGATATATGAAGTTCTTAGGTAATAAGACTCACTATTTTTAAGATGTCATACACTGAAAATTAATTTATAGGTTCAGGGCAATGCATACCCAGTCAAAACCCCAACAAAGTTATTTGTTTGTTTGCTTATTTGTTTGTTTTAGAGAAATTGACAAGCCAATTCTAAAATCACATGGAAATTCAAAGAATTTAGAGTAGCCAAAACAACTTGGTATAGCACGGAACAAATGGAACAGAATAGAGACTCCAGGAATCAACCCACACATCGATAGCAAACTGATTTTCAACGAAGGTGCAAGGGCAGTTCAATAAAGAAAAGGTAATCTTTTCAACAAATGATGTTGGAACAATTAGATATCCATATGCAAAATAACAAACTTTGATGTATACCTCTTACTACCTATAAACTCAAAATAGATTATAGACCTACATGTAAAGCCTAAATAAAACTTCTAGAAGAAAATCTTTGTGATCTAAGGGTTAGATACAACACCAAAAGCACAACCATAAGAGAAAAAAATTGAAAAACTGGACATCAACAAATGGGAAATTTTGTTTCTTGAAATACTGTTAAGAGAATGAAAAGACAACTCATAGAATGCAAGCAAAACTTATAAACTATATATTTAACATAGGATTTGTTTCTAAAGTATATAAAGAACTCTCAAAACTCTAATAAAAAACCCAATTAAAAATGAGCAAAACATTTTAACAGACACCATCAATGAAGAGATATATGTATCAAACAAGCATGTGAAAGAGTGTCAACATTGTGATTTACATATTAGAGAAATAAAAATTAAAATACACTATTAGAATGAATGATATTAAAAAAGACTGACTATATCAAGAATTGGTAAAGATGTGGAAGACTGGACTTCTCATACACTGCTCGTGGGAATATAAATGCTACTTTCCCTTTGGAAACAGTTCAGTGGGTTCTTGAAAAGTTAAGCATGTACCTAGTATAATTTAGCCATTCTACTCCTAGATATTTATCCAAGAGAAATGAAAGCATATGTTTATTCGAAGACTTATATGCAAATATTTATAGTAGCTTTATTTGTAATAGTGAAAAACTGGAAACCACAGGTAGGTGGATACGTGAGTTGTGATATATCCAAACAATGGAATACTATTCAGCACTAAAAAGGAATGACCTCTTGATACACATAACACATGGATGAATCTAAAAATAATTATGCCGAATGAAAGAAGAGAAATAATACACACTGTATGGTCCCATTTATATAAAATTATAGAAAGTGCAGGCTAACCTATAGGGATAGAAAGGAGAAAATGGGAATGGGGAGGTTCAGTGGGCAGGGGGAGGGAGTTGGATGAAGAGATTACAAAGAGGCATGAAGAAACTTTTGAGGGTGAAGGATATGTTCATTATCGTGAATGGATGGTTTCATATGTCAAAACATCTATTTGTACTTCTTAAATATGTGCAGTTCATGGAATAGCAATAGACTTCACTGAAGCCATTTTTTAAATTTCCTTAAAATGTTCCTAGAAAAACCATCAGAAAGTCTCGATCTCCTGGACTTTATCCAAAGTGATAATTTCTGTTATCATTTAATGTTTTAATCTTGTAGTTCTATCCATCTGCCCAAGGTGGATAGGGGGTTAGAAAGCACTGACCTTCCCGCAGAAAGGGAAGCAAAGAATACAAAAAAGTTTAACTAGAGGAAAGGGCTGAGATTTCATATCCAGGGGCCTTACTCTTAGTTATGATTCTTGCCCTAATTAGCAGTAAGATCTTGGTTCAGTCATTTTGCTTTGACAAGCTTCAATTACTCATCTACAAAATACAGAAGTTAGACTCAATCATCTCTCAAGTGTCCTTCAGAGCTATAATTCAGTGATAGATTTTAATCCTCAATAATCCCATTTTTCTCTCAACTAAGCATTTACAACTATGGCCTTAATTTAGCAAAAATATCCCATGTAATTTAGAACTGTACATTATCGTGCATGCTGATAATCTCTCTAGTAAGACAGTAAACTCTTGAGGGTAGGCTCCTCCATCTTAAAATTTCTGGTTTCCTCATAACATTTCACGTTCAGAGCCTACATCATTGTAATAGTGACATTGTAATTGATATTAAAATTATAAAGATAGAAATCTACCATTGTACTTCTTGAAAAACTACTTTCCTATGCAGAACCCATCTTATTTCCATGAAAGTATTATTCTCAATTTACAGATAAATAGGGCCACAGAGGCTAATGTAACTTGCTTCACCATGTACCAGCCATGTGACCTTGGACAAGTTCCTTAGTTTCTCCTTTGCTCCCATTGCTCATGTATAAAATAGAGATTATAACAGTACTTATCTCATAGGACTGTTGAGGATTAAATGAGTTAATAATTGTAAAACTTTAGAGCGGAGCCTAGCCTACAGTTATCACTGTTATTCTTTGTGAAATTAACTTTATTTTAACTTATTTAATAAGTAAGAATTAAATAGTAAGTAAGTAATAAAGAAAGAAGACCTAAGACAAATTCATATGTTTTGGCTCTTTGTTCAACACACGTTTGACCACTGATCAGTAAATACTTAGGTACTTGCAGATTCACCTTTTCTGACAACCACACCCCAGTCTAAGTGTGTATCCTCCTAATGTTCTTTCTCCCTGAACCCTGTTTCTTTCCTTCATGGTTCCTATCTTAATTTGGAATATATTTATTGACTTTTAATCTCTAGTCTCCCCAACTAAGCTGTAGGATCAGAAAAGAGAAGCCAGTGTACAGTCAGTGTCAGCACAGAGCCTGGAATATCATAGACTCTTTCAGTGTTCACTTGATATTATTTTTATTAATAGGGCCTAAAATAGATAAAAGCATATTAAAACTGCAAAAACATATGTTAGTATATTTACCCAAATCTTCTGTATTTCCAAAGATCTCTGGTGAGTTTGGCCATGGCTCTTATCAAAAGCTCATATCTGACCCATTTTCTCCTATTTAAGAGGAGTGACACTTGTTTTTTTGATGGGGTAAGACTCACACGACTTTACAGAAATAAAAGAGAGCATGAACTTTTACTGTATGCAATAGTGTTCCAGAGGGCATGATATGACCTGTGGGATACCAAAATTCATACAATAGAGAAGTGTGCTATATATTTGATCAATCAGTCAGTATATTTCATATGTGCTTAAGAGATGCAAGTCATTGTGGTAAAGTGCTATTCCATACACTCTGCAGTCTTTGGAATTCTAAGCCCAGTTCTATAAGGGAGAGAAAGCAGGGGATCCCAGAGAAGCTGACTGAAGCAGGCAGGACAACAGGTCTTCTTTGAATGTAGTTCTACCTAATGCTAGGTCACAGCATGTAAACCTCAGGCCAGAGTTAAAGCTAGGGCCAACCTGGGATAGAACTACGGAGCGGATCAAATCTGTCTTCCTCATCTTTGCCCACTTCAAGAGACCTCAGCCCTTCTCCTCTGGACTCTCCTGACAGAAGGAAAGCTACACAAACTCATTTACAGGACACTATTAAGAATTTACTGTCTAACCCACAAGGACCTACTGTATAGCACAGGGAACTCTGCTCAATGCCTCTCACTGCTGTGGCCTCTCCCGTTGCGGAGCACAGGCTCTGGACGCACAGGCTCAGTGGCCATGGCTCACGGACCCAGCCGCTCCGCGGCATGTGGGATCTTCCCGGACCGGGGCACAAACCCGTCTCCCCTGCATCGGCAGGCAGACTCTCAACCACTGCGCCACCAGGGAAGCCCTGCTCAATATTATGTAACAACATAAATAGGAAAAGAATTTGAAAAAGAATAGATACATGTATATGTATAACTGAGTCACTTTGCTGTACACCTGAAACTAACACAACATTGTTTTTCACCTATATTCCAATATAAAATAAAAGGTTAAAAAAAGAAAAGAATCTTCTGTCTCCCCTCTACCCACTTGCTTTCTTGACTCCTTCTGAGAGCAAGGTCAATCTTATTCATCTTTTTACCCCAGGCCCTAGCACATTACCTAGCATATAACGAAGGAGAGCAAAGGTTTGGTAAATAAATGGATGGATGTTAAAAGCATTGTACTTGATGTTTATAATAACAGGAATTCCTTATATTTGTAAAGCATATTTCGAAAGACAAAGCACTTTCACAGCTAGGAATTCTATTTCCTTTTACTTTTTACCCTCTCTCTTTTTACTCATTTAAATATTAGCATGCCAGTGTATACCTCATTTATATTCTTGGCCCAGATTTCTTTCCTGAATTGGATATCCTGCTGCCTGCTGGTCATCTCCACTCAAATATCTCACAGACATCTCAGACGGAAACGCCTTCAAACTCTGAGCTCTTATCCTCCTTCCTCCCCCTCAAATCTGCTTCTCTTTCATTTCCTCATCCAGTAAATCCCAGCTTCTTCCACTCAGTTGCTCAAGGCAGATGCACAGGAACCCACAGTATTCACTTCGTCATGACCCTCCCGGCCCTGCATGGTCTTACCCCTTGGTCTTCCACCAATGTCATCTTGTGCTACCTCCCCCAACTCCTTTCCCCAGCCCCACAGGCCTGCTCCTAGCACTTAGGCTATGATGAAGTGCATTTTCATGTCCGTGCTAGTTACCCTGCCTCAAATCTTCTCCCACCTCTTCTGCAGAATTATCTCCCACTTATCCTTCAAATCTCAGTTCTACTGTGCATTGTAGGAGGCGTAGCAGTATCCCTGTCCTATACCCACTAGATGTCAGTAGCACTCCCCTCCCCTAGTTGTGACAACGAAATAGGTCTCCACACATTGCCAAATGTCCCCTGGGGGGACAAAATCATACCCAGTTAAGAACCTCTGCCCTAGACCTTGATCAGGATATTCCATCACAGATTTTCATAGAACCTAGTTTATAAACCTTTTTTATGACTTCTAGATTATTGTTGGACTACCCTATTATGGATAGAGAAGTGTTCTTTTGTTTATCATTTTACACCTGTACGTACAGTGTCTAGCAATAAGATAGGTGTTTAATGAATGTATGTTGAATAAATGAATGAATTTGATTATTGCAAAAACCTTATGGTGTATGTATAGCCAGAATTAACACAGCCAATTTAAATTGAGGTAACAGATACACTGAATGGTTAAATGACAGGCATGCAAATCACACTATCAATAAATGGCTGATACGGGACTTGAACTTAGGTTTTACCACTCTCAGTTCTTATCAGCATAGATCAGTTTACTACCATTACCATTTTTTAACCTTCTCAGATTACTTAACCTCTCTCCCTTCCAAGTTCTCCACTGCATTTTGTCCTTGAAGTATGTGCAGTGGTAATATAGACCTAGCACTGTCTCAAAGGCTGAAATGCTCAGGGCCTCACAGTGGCTTCCAGTGATGCCTCACTATGATGCTTCTAAAAAATCATGGCATATTAAATATAAGAGGGAGGTGGTTAGGGCTTCTCGTGTTGTAATAGGAATGCAAGAGGGGAAAAAAAAATCAATAACTCTCCGGAATGAATTTGCTTTTATGGTACTCTTAGCCTTGTGGTCCACTCTAGTAAACAGCCTAGAGAAAAATAATTACATGACAGGTTAAGATACTCTGGTCTTAATGTAGGCATTGCCGAATTAACTAGAATGTGAAAGAACTTCTAAGGATACCTGATTGAAATCTTTTATTTCCATGTTGCTTAAGCATACCCAAGCAGAAAAATCTCAGCTGGAAATAGAAAGTCTTTTAAATTGCACTTTCAACATACCTAATACACTTCTATTTTCCAAGGTTTTGAAAAGCAGGATTTATACAGCACAGTTACTCAATTTTTTTTCCAAACATTTTTTAATGGCCTAAGTGCTCTGATAGCCAATATGGAAGTAGCTGAGGGAGGGCAGGGTACACTGTTGAGAGGTATACCTGACACAGAGGTGCCCTTCAGCCATGGAGAGGAACTGTGTTGGTGGGCTTTGTGGTGGTAGAATCTCCTTACTGGCAGCAAAGGGCTTCTCCTCTGCAACCAATGCCAATTCTTTCCCAGCTCATCGAAGAGGCAGAGAGGATAGTTAAGAGTATAAGATCTGGAGTCAGATTTCCTGGGCTAGAATCCTAGCTAGACTGCTTTTTAACTAACTGTATGACCTTGATCAGGTTACTCTACATGCTGGACCTCAGTTTTCTCTTCTGTAAAATGGGTTTGAGAATGGTATTTATGCCATGTGGTTGTTGTGAAGATTAAATGAGTCGGCTTATGTGACTAACATAAAATAAGCACCCAATAAATAATCATTAGCTATTAACTTTCTTCTTTACCTAAACATATTTTTATTTCTGTGTAATGCTAAGCTCTGTCCATATGTCAGTTATTTATCATTTCACTAGTTCATAAGCACTTCAAGAACCTGATCTCCATTACCTTTTCTTCATCATATAAATATTTCATTTGATTCTTAAAACAATCCCATGAGGCTGGGATGGTTGTGTCCATTTTACAGATAGGAAACTGAGACCCAGACTGATGTACCTATGATTATGCAATTAGATAGTGGCAGGGCCAGGACTAAAGCATTGGTCTTCTTAGGAATATTCTTTTGCTCTGTTAACACCAAAGAATTTTTTTACAGATTCACTTCTTGTCTCAACTCTTTTAAGATATCAAAATGGCCCTAAAGTAAAGCTCCCTGGAAGTTTGCCCTCTCATTTCCTTCCTCTAATCGATACATCTCCACTGGGTAGCAACATGTTTTAGTCTGTTTGCATAAGTGTCTCTCTGTCTCAGCCTCTGTCTCCTTCCCTACCTCTCCCACTCCTTCCATCTCTTTTTTCTCTTTTCTTTCTCCCTTATCTCCACCTCTCTCCTTTCCTCCCCCCTCATCTCTCTTTCTCTCCTGCTCCCTCTCCCACACACATGCACACACGCACAAACACTCAGAAATATCTTATTGGTCTATTTCACATGGAAGGAGAGGGTAGTATTAATAATGACTTTGAGGTTTCCAACTTATGTGAGACAGCTGGGGTCAGGTGAGAGCCAATAAGAGGTAAGCCTGGATTACTAGGGCAGGCAAGGGGCAAGGATTAGATGAAAAAGCAAAGGAACAGAGTTTGGATTAAAAAAAAATAGTATGAAGAAGGAGACAGTCCTTGATTCTAGTAAAGCTTATAGGCAGGGAACAACAGCAATTAATAAAAAATCTTGCTGGGGGACAGTAAATGGGTCTGTGTCTGCTGCATTAATTATTTACTGAGTAAATTTGGGAAAATTAGTTAACCTTGCCAAGCCTCAGTTTCCCCCCTTGTAAATTGGGAATAATAATAATGAACAATAATGTTATCAATCTCTTGGGATTATTGTGAGGATTGAATGAATTACTTATACTTAACACTTCTTAGAATAAGTAATAATAAATAAATGTTGGGTGTCATCAATATTATTATCATTATCACTAATATCATGAATGCTATCAGGAAGGAGAAAGTACAGAAGGCTTCCAGGGTAAGGATGATAAATATCTGTTTGATACTTTAGGCAATAAAAATCTACAAGGAGAGAATAATTTTTATTGAAAGAATATTTACAGCTATTTGTTAAGAGACTAGAGAGGTAAGTACTGCAGATGCAGGGAGTTCAGGTAGGATTTATTTACAAGAACCAGGTGATTGGGGGCTAGAACAAGAGATAAATCCAAGTCTCAGAGTCATGAAAAGCATTTATTCTCAGCGCTCATGAGGTTCAGGCCTATTCATCTCAAAATGAAGTTGTATATGGAATGTTAATACATCAATGGCAAAACTCCCAGTTAAATGAACTAAATCATTTGAAATTATACTATGAAGTCAAGACAGTAACAGGTGAACTATTCCAAAGTCGAAAGTCCAGCACCATCATCACAAATAATGGGTTTCACCAAAATAAGCCTTGCAAATTTGATTTCACTGAACTATGCTGATGTGATCAAAGGTCAGTTAGCATGGGGATTGCAAACACTTAGAGTGGGGTGAAGCTTTTATGATATTCAGTTTTACAAGCACTGAGACTTAAATATTACTCCTGTGCAGAAATATAATGTTTTGTTGTCTTCAGGATTCTTTTTAAATCAGCAGTCTTTCCCCATAAAAAAGTCAAAAAGCAAGGCCCTTAATCATGTCATATGCTTTTTGATGTCCTTTTACTCAGCAATAATTTCATTTAAAAAACATTTCAATGAACATTAATTGAACAGAAACTGTCAACTTTCCTTTCATAATGAAAGGGAAACTGCTGTGATGAAGAGTTTCTAATCACTATATCTAATTAAAAAGTTAATCCTTAGGTTTCTCATTTTTAAGTCCTTTCAAATGTAACAAAAGAAATGCTCTTTCAAAAATAGGAGACAAAAGCACAGCCATTAGGTAACACTACTTCTATGGTAAAGTCACAGAACTGGAATTAAAGAATATTGGCCCAAGTTATTGTGATGGAATTAGGAAAATTACAAGAATCAACCAAACCTTGGCCTTTATTGACCTATGTTTCTTAATACAGAAAAATCCCATATTGTACCATCAGTGGGGGATTGAGAAAGAAACTGTGATTTAAGTCTTCTATACAATGGAGAGAGAAAAATGGGCTCTGCATCTCAGCTCATGGGGAGTGTGATGTGACTCACTATCTTAATATGAATAAAAGTAATCTTTCCAGGTCCAGAGCTAGGAACAAGTTATCATTCTAAATAAGTGAGCCTTTGCTCTAAGGTCCAGATTCACAAGCAATCTTTTACTATCACCCTCCAACTTTCCAGAGCCCAGTGGAGAAGCAAGGAGAGAATCCTAGATAATTATGGGAGATGATCCATCCACACATGACTGTCTCACTTGCATGATGAGCAAGAGGATGGGAATGGTTCGGAAAGCCTAAATGCAAACTGCAGGATTATGAGCAGATTGCATTAACCATTTCTACTTCCAGTTTATATGTTTTAAGTATTTTAGGGTGCTACGTGGTGATCAAAGAAAGGAAGTCTGTTTCAAAGAGCCATTTGCTGGATGGTCAACAGGCAATGGTAAACAGATCCATAATTTAGCAATGCCTTTTACAAGGGGACTTCCCTGCTTTTCATTAACAAGGATCAGCAAGATCACTCTTGGCAACTAAGTTTACTCATTCTGATAATATGCAATGCAGCCTCTAACCTATTACAAAACAGTCCTCACTAAAAGCTGAGTATCTGCAGCTCTGAAATAAGCAAATACTATTAAATGTCAACTCAATTATGGCCTTCGCTGAGCAAAGGGAACAATCTTCGTAATGGATCTTACTCTTCCTTCCTGAGTTCTTTCTAGATTTTTGCCTCTCAGGGAAAGGAGGGTTAGAAGATTGAGCAAATATCTTTTTGCAGAACACTTTTTCATATAGGAACCTTTTAGATTTTATCGATGTCCTTCCTTCTGCCTTCAGTGTACTTGTTTTTCGAGAGGTAAATATTGTGTACTGAAAAGGAGTGAGAAACATAAAGCCCTTGCTCTGTTCCTGACAAGGTGTGTATGACCAAAACTAAGCCTTTTGACTTTTCTGAGCCCTTATTTTCTCTACTGTAAAACAGATAATAATCCTTGTTAAACCAGGGATCTTATGGGCGCAAATAAAAAAATATGGAAAAGCTTTGGAAACATAGGGAATATTATTTTTCTCTGTGAGGGAAAGAAAAAGGGATTTAGCATTTATTGAACATCCACCAAATACCAGGTACAACACTAAGCTCCTTCTGTACTAGGGCTTTTAATAAAGTAACCCCATGATATAGGCATTGCGCCCATTCAACAGGCAAATAAAGGAAGTGGTAGAGAGATTGAGTAACAGAGCTAGGGTCACAGAGCTCGTTCTTTGTAAAGACAGAATTCAGTTCAATTCTGTCTCTCTCTAAAGACAATGCTCAGCTTCCAGAAAGTGAGAATTATGCTTTTGGTAACACAGTGTAAAAATGCAAGAATTGAGAGTGAGTCAGCAAAAGCTTGAACTCTAACGCTGCCACTCAGTCAGTGTTGCCATGGGTAAGTTGCTTAAATTCTCTCTGAAGTTTTGTTGTCTAATCTGAAAATGGGGAAGACTAGTGACTAATCCACACAGTTGTTGTGAAGATTTCTAGATAAAAATGCATACATAGCACTTAGCAGGACACTCATCGCAGGGTTAGCATTCAATACACATCAGTTATTATTGTTCTATCATTTAAGAAAAATGTGTTAGCAACCAGCTCAGTAAATGATCCAGGAAAAGCTCATAATTCCTTATAATTTACTCTGAGTATTTTGAAGATGAGGTAGATTTTATCACATACAACTAAATATTGACTAAAATGATTGGGGGTCAGCTGGGTGAGCTCAGATATATCAGATT
This sequence comes from Hyperoodon ampullatus, assembly GCF_949752795.1. Taxonomy (NCBI): domain Eukaryota; kingdom Metazoa; phylum Chordata; class Mammalia; order Artiodactyla; family Ziphiidae; genus Hyperoodon; species Hyperoodon ampullatus. The sequence continues at coordinate 49,191,055 of NC_136920.1, read as the reverse complement.
AAAGACATAAATCCAATAAGATATATGGGAAAATGATAATACAGAATGAATGAGGTCAGGAAAAAAAAAGGAATATTGCCAAATAAGACTAAATGGGCAATGCATAAACCTTAAAATTAAATATGTTGAGGGGCTTCCCTGGTGGTGCAGTGGTTGGGAGTCTGCCTGCCGATGCAGGGGACGCGGGTTCGTGCCCCGGTCCGGGGGGATCCCACGTGCCGCGGAGCGGCTGGGCCCGTGAGCCATGGCCGCTGGGCCTGCGCGTCCGGAGCCTGTGCTCCGCAGCGGGAGAGGCCACGGCGGTGAGAGACCCACGTACCGCAAAAAAGAAAAAACAAATATGTTGACTGACAGCTAACCTATAGTCTACCTGGGTTACCCATTCATATGTTGTGTAACTTACATTATACCCTCTCAATGATATGAGACATAAGGTCTCCTCAGTGAAAGCATTAAAAAGTCAATATTAAAATGCTAACTTCTAAATATATACTCCCCCTTATCTATTTAAAAACTTATTTTAAAAGGCTAAAAAACACGAGTGTGAGATTTTATCCTTATGTTATGACTTTTATATCTGTTTAATTTATATTCTGAAAAACAATCACAGTTTACAGATGACCCAGGGATCAGGGAGGTATAAGGGTTCATCTAAGAACAACAGGACAACTTGGGTTTGAATATCGGCTCCACTGATAGTTAGGCAAAGTTCTATGAACCTCTCTCTTCATCTGAAAAATGAGAGTAATACCTTCAGTTTCTCACAGTTGTTGTGTAGATTAGGTGAGTTAACAGGAACAACTTTCCATCCCAGCTAGCACCTAGTAAGTGGTCATCGAAGTAAGTAATTTTCACTTAGTTTCCTTCTATGTATTTTAGAAAACATCTCTATTTATTAAGTGCCCACAAGGTTCTAAACTCACTCTTAGGTATTGGTGAAGCATAACACAGTTCCTGACCTTCAGGATTTCACAGACCAGCTAATCATTTCACTAAATTGACATCACATACTATAATGGAGTGAACATGGAGTGTAATGGAAAACAACATAGTTAAGTTGGTTAGGAGGCTAGGGAGATGGGGAATAAGCAGACCAGGAAAAGCTACAGACAAAAAGAAATATCGTTGAGGCTGGATGGGCAGGGGTAGCCAGAATTCCACAGAAAGACAGGGGAATAAAGGATTTCCCAGGCTCAGAGTAATGGTTTCAAGTAGAAAGACTTCCCCAGTGTAATGCTCTGGATCTCCTTCTCCATCCCCACAAGGAGAAGGAAGTTTTATGCTGGCTAAGTTTGTAAAAAGGAACTGCGGATGCTCAGCTCTTATTCCTCTTGGGAGCCGGCCGAGCTGCATGAGCCTTGCATTCTTTTTCGCTATAAGATAAGCTTAACAAGGCAGACTGTGGCTCTGCAGAAGTTGGCAGTTTGGGGTATGGGGGTAAATCAAGTTCAGAGGATTTTGGTAAACCCATTTTGCTGCCTGCCATAGCCATTTCCTCCAACCTAGCTTTTAGCAATAATAAATTTGATTTTTAAAAAATCTCTATCAGAATCTGGCACCTCTGTCTTATCTGGTTTTAATCTTAAAAATTTTTAAAAGGTGCTAATTACTAAGCCTCCTCAAACTTGATAGAGAACGAAATTTGGAAACAAGAAAGTGCATAGTGTATTCAAAATGTGACACTATTTTTTCAGGAGAGTAATGTACTTAGGAAGGAAAATGGAGGAGAAACTGGTTTTAAGGTTTAAAGTTGGTCGGTCAGTCAGTGGGTTATGGGGCTTCTCTGTCATTTTAAGGAATTTGGACTGTATCCCATGTGCCGTGTGGCACCACTGAAGGATTTTAAGCAGAATGACAAGACATTCTGTGGGAGGAGGGGGTATTAGAAATATTCTGACAGCTTGAAATGGATGGGTTTTGTGGTGAATTGGAGGCAAAAGGCCAGTTTAAAGACTGTTCCAATACTCCTGGTAAGATCCTTGTGAGTAGATTTAGTCCTTGATTCACTATTGATTTCTAAATTCCCTTATAATCTAAGAAATATAAGACAGAAGGCCAACATATCTTACTTTGAAATCACAACTTTAAAACATCATAAAGGCCCAGGGCCGGAGGCTGGGGGGAAGCGGTGCACAATGAGAGTTCCAATAAGAGGGATACGCTAAAGCTCAGCTGCTTCTGAGATGAAGAGATGACTATGTGACCAATCTAGAACTCATCAGAAATAATCACACCTAATTTAAAAAACACTGTCTAAGAGACAAGCCAAATTTTACCCATCATGCAATAGTTAGATGCTCTGCAGAAAAAAAAGATACAAACCTCCTGTAAAATACCAGCTTCTCCCTCCTTCCCTGTACCAACATCATCACCACCAGAAAAAGAATATGCACATAATAGCACCTATATAACAGACTAGGACATAAAGGGTTCAAGAAAGATACCACATGACATGATTCATCTAATGATGTAATCCTGTAACCAGATAGGAGGCAAGTTCTAGTGGATAGAGAGCAGCACTGAAAAATCACAGCTGCCTGCCTAACTCTGGTCCAGGTTCATCTTGCTAAACAAGCACTCTGTTTTTAATTTATTGAGTAGTACGTGTTTATATCTTAAAGTTATTATGCATAGGTAAAAGTGGGTAACTTGAGCTAGCTTTTTGAAGAACATCTCTTGTTCTCTACTGTAGAAATAAGAGATGAAACTTAGGAATGCAATATCCTATTTCTTTATTCAGCAATTATTTATGAAGGACTTACTGAATGTCATCTATTGTGTGGGATAAGTGACAGATCCGTCCCCCATTCTGTTGGAGAGAACAACTACACCAGACACACTGGACCCTGAGCTTGGGAGTGAGGGTTATCCTTAAATCATCTTCAATTGTCTTCCAAATTTCAAAGGAGGCTAAAAAGTTTTCCTCATTCCAGAATTTGACGTCTTTACTCCTACTAAAAAATTATGAAGTCTTAAGAAGTTAAAAAAAAATTAAACAGAGCTTCCAGAATATCTGTAAATTATTTTAAAAACTACATTGTTTCTACTTCATTCTCAAACCTATTCAATTTGCAGAGATCCATAATCATTATATTTTCAACTGTGTAGTGACCTAAATAAGTTTAGTTCTCTGACAACTTCATGCTTATCAGCCTCTCATAAGTCAAGTCAACATCAACAAATGCAGGCTTACGTATGAACCTGTAGAGAACAATGAAAGGAGTGTCCCTTTGGGGTCAGACCTGAGTTCCAACCATAAATCTGGTCCTTGTTAGAGATATAAACTAGGGCAAGTTACTTTGCTTCTAAAAGTCCACTTGTTCATCTATAAAATGGGGATGAGATGACCTACCTTCCTGCATTATTTTGAAGGTTAAATTAAATTAAGATAATGGTATTTAAGAAAAGCTTCACAAATGGTAGCTATTATCATAATTTATTATAATTATGTCATTCCCATGAAGCACATGGTAACACTGAATTCCAGGGCTATCAAAGAAATTAGAGATCTAGGGTCACACTGTTTTCTTTCTAATTCATGGCTGACTGTGCTAATTTTTACCATCTTCTTTCCTGAGGGGCCTGATGTAGCCTCACCATCCTTCTTAGCACCATGGTCCATATCACCATCATGAATCAATCTGAGTTGACACAGTCAAATGTATAAATCATGGTTTTTGTTTTCGTTTTTTAACTATTCTAACTTCCTCCAGTTGAGAGGTAGACCCTAACATTCTGAACCTTGGCTAGGGTGATTCAAAGAGTCCAGAGTAGCCCAGCTACAAGTACCCAGGTTTCCTGATCTCCAGTTCTGTATTTTTCCACTGCAGCACACTCACTCACTCACTCTCCTCTGAGTTATGAAATTTAAGCATGAGTCCAAATTAGAAGAGACAGATCACTTAGCATAGCCTGTCACTATGTGATTTCTGCTGAGGTATGAATTAAACCTCAGCCCTTGCAATATACAGTTACAGACTGATATGAAACAAGGAACTGTTTAGCAGACTATTCACTCACTCTGTCAAGGCCAGTGCTATCATGAGGTCGACAATACAGTAATTTTAGTGATGGGATAATGGACATTATGACAGGCTGCTGCCATGATAGCTACAGGCAGCTCATAATAGGAGGATACTTTCAGATACTACAAAATATGATTTATCAATTTCTACATCAATTTAGTCAATTGGTCTGGAATATATGAAGGGACTATCTGTTCCCACTGGCTGAAGTTTATTCCCCAAAAATACAACTCATTCATTACTGTCTTGAAATAAAACTGAAGCTTAAAGAAAGACTAACTCTTAGAAAAATGTTTGTTTGTTTTCCAAAAACACTCTTGAAATTTAATCAGCAAAATAACCAGCATCAACTCTTAAAATAAAAGATTCAGAACAAACAATGGACACGTACCTATGGCATCATTTTATTACTTGAAGTTTAATGGTAGGAAACTGAGAGAGGATTCCATTTTAAATGGTCTCAATTTCCTATATAAATTCTCCTTCATATTTGGGGCAATTTCTAATAAACCCAATAAATGGTGTTCCAGGGATATATTCATGATCTCATAGCTCAACTGAAAAGTAAGAAATAAAATGGGGCAAGGAGACCATAGGCTTCAACCATATACTCTAAGAAATTAAAATAGTTTTCTTTAGGGTCAAATGATTATTTTATGTCCTCCTTGACATCCCATCCAAACACTCCTTACCTGGTGACTTTCCTAGGTAAATAATATTCATCATCCAACATATTAAATTGTATTAAATTTCAAATATATTTCTCATGAAAGTATTAGACAGAGGGGTCAAGGCCAGAGCTGAAGAGGAAGAGGAGGGTCAACATCAGATATTTGGTGAGCCATGATCTATTGCCTTGTGGTCAATATCTGAGGACTTTATTAAGATACCCTTCCAATTCCAACTTAAACACGAGGTAAATTATGATCTCCTAATAAGATCAAAACTCAGCCACACAAGGCAACCTTAAAGGAATGAAAGAACACCCAGGCCAGCAGAACTAATGACTACATAATCCTCTCTAAAGAAAAAAACTGTATGTATCAACCAGAAGTTTGGGAGGAGGTTTGGGGTCAAGAAGGAAAGCAAAGTAAAAGGGAAGTCAGATAGTTAAGCTTTGTCCATCAATCTAGGACCTTACTGGTGGGAAGGAATCTGGACATCTTAGTTAAAATAATTAACAAATTTTGAAGATGGTTTGACCCCAAAGAAAGAAGTCCAATACCTGGAAGTTACCCTTGACTTCTTATCTGCCTCATTTTGTTATATGCTGGCTCAAATAAACCCACGCTAGTTAATCCATCTTCTTGCTCTATATCCAAAATATATCCTCAATTCATACAGTGGATCTCCACAACCACTGCTGCTCAGTCAAGTCCTCATAATCTCTCCCTTGAAAGTACTGCTGTATAGCATTCTAACTAGTTTCCCCTCCTTCCATAGCTCATCTCACTATGTACATTAGATCATGTCATGTCCTTATTTAAAATAACCCAATGGTTTCTTGTTGAACTTTGAATAAAATTCAGACTCACTTCCACAGTCTCCAAAGTCTACATGACCTGGCCTTACCTCACTCTCCAACCTCCATTCCTATGTTTCTTCCCCATATTCTCTTTTTCCACACTAGGCTTCTTCTGTTGCAGGAACATATCAAAGTTGTTCCTATCCTAGGGTCCTTGAACATGCTGTTATTTTATTTGTGACATCACCTGAAGATTGTCATAAGACTGTCCCCTTTCCACCTTCATCTTTTAAATATCAATTCAAGTGTCTCCTCCTTACAAAGGCCTTCTCTTACTTTACTGTCTTATCCAAAGAAGTCCCACTTCCACCAACCTATCCGCCATATCACATTGCTCTAGTTTTTTTTTTTATAGTATGTCACCATCTGAAGTAGCCTTATTTGTTTGTTAATTTTATTTATTTCTCAATATAAGCTCCAAATCTTGCCAACTGTATTTATTGCTATATTTTCAACTTTCTAGAATAGGTCTGAACATCAACAGATGATCGATATATCTTTGTGAATGAATAAACAGATGAATTTTATGAACATGGGTATTTCAATTCATCTGACAATTATATTTTTCACTGAAATAAATGATACTGTCATAATGTGACGTCATGTATATTTTAGCATATCTGAGTCAGCTTCTTAGTCCCAATTCCCTCTGGATACTTATCAGAATGGCTATCTGTGATTTAAGAGAGACAAAAATAGGATAGAGGGACCTGATCATAGTATTACCTAAAGAAGTACCCCGCCAGCATGCCTTGCCTAACACAACTCTATTTCCTCTTTACCAATTTTTAAAGATACCATTCTTTCAATCATTCAAAAAATATGTCAGGCCCTATCTTAGCAGTAAAGATGCAGAAATAAATAAGGCATGGTTTGTGTTCTCCCAAAGCTTCCAATGTGGTAAATGAAGCAGAAGTGTAAGCAATCACAATGTTAAGTGAAAAGTAGGAGCATAGAGAAAGAAAAGCTTAAAGAAGATAACATTTGAGATGACCCTTGAATGATGAATGAAATTTTACCAAACACAGAAACAGGGAGAGTCATTATAGACAGAGGGGTACATAGAAAAGATTTGGCAGGAGACAGCATGGTGGCTTCAGGGAATCAGGGAACAGTGAATGGTGGGGTGTGACCAGAATACAATAGGAGTGGCTGGAGATAGGGTTGGTAATGCAGGTTGGGGCCAAATTGAAGACAACTTCTAATGCTTTGCTAGGGAAACACGTTTTATTTTGTAAACTAGTGTTTGGCTAACTATGTTTCATGAGATACTGGTAAACATGTATCCATGAAAAAGAGATTTCATCATCACACACATTTAAGAAATGTTCTGCACACTCTCCTTGCCTTTAGGAGATATAAAACCCCAAAGGCTTTGAAAAATCCTATAATAAAAAATAAACAGCTGCTTAACACATTATCCAATATAAACGACCCATTAACATTTCCAGACATACTAGCCTTCTCCAGAAGTTAGAGTACCTTTAAAGTGAAGCACTGCCTTTAAGTGATCTGGAGTTGTTAAATTATTTAAATCAATGAATGTTATGAATGGAACTGAGTGTAGAGATAAATTTGGCAACAAAAACACTTAGAATGGATGGAAGGAATCTGGGAGGCCACTGATGCTTGCAAATATCTTATGTGAATGATAATGCACATCTATACTCAAGCACTGAGAGTGTGAATGTAAAATGGGAAAATATTTGAGACACTCTAAGATAGAATTCTATATCAACTAGTCATCAATTAATTAGTGATTGCCCTGGGTGTAGAAGGTGATGAAGCTAACGATGACTTCCTGATATTCTAACATGGTAAACTGAGTGAACTGTAAAACAGGTTTGAGAGCAGTGCGGGGGAGGAAAGAAGAAGAGTAATGAAAAATCGGCTGAAGCTCCTGCACAAAAAGGGATGAGGATCATAATGCCAACTGTTACCTGTTTTTGACTCATTTATTGGAAAAATAATAACGGTAAGCCTACAAGGAACTTCCAGTCATGCTAGGTTCTTTCATGAACTCAAGAGTTCCTTAATCTACCTACAATCCTCAACCAATTTTTCTGTCACCTTTCCATTCAGTCCTTTGAAAATGATGTTCTCTCTTATACTAGAAAACAGCTGCCCTCACATTACTGATATGTTGGCTTCACATTTTTTTTTCTTTTTTTTTTTCAGAATGGCCAGAAGGTGCTTAGTTTTGATAAGGGAGTCCATAGAGTTGCTGCATATGGAAGTTTAATTTTAAATACTGGTAACAGCAATGTAATAATGGTGTGGTTTTAAAGGATACAATTTCATACAATCATTCTAAGATATTATGGTTGACTTTCAGGGGCAGACTGCCTGCATTTTAAGACATGTGGATCCAACTCAACCTTGAATATATCTATATACAAATTTCATAAAATTCTTAACTGTATATAAACATACTATAAAATAGACAGGAAATTTCCAGAATATTTCCCTTCCCCATCTGATCAGTTAGATCACTCTTCCTCTTCAACATCTCTTCCTGTCAATTTAATGACCATACTGCACTCCTCAACAAATTCTCTGTTTACACAGTCAGATGGCCTGCCTACTTCTATCTGTTGTACTAATTACCTTTTCATCTGTCATTCAATTCAATCTTGCTCATCTACAGCAACGTGAAAAAAAAGAGCATTCAGCTCTTTTCCTTCTAGAGAACAGACACAAGGAAGAGTTACAGTGACAGGAGAAAAAGGGGCGTAAATCACTCATGAAGATGATTAAGAACTACCCTGCTATATTTAGGGTAGGTGGAAATTTCTCTTACCAGAACTTTTATTAATTTAATTTAATTTTTGTCTGCATTGGGTCTTCGTTGCTGTGCACAGGCTTTCTCTAGTTGCCATGAGTGAGGGTACTCTTCATTGTGGTGCAGGGGTTTCTCATGACGGTGGCTTCTCTTGTTGCAGAGCATGGGCTCTAGGCATGCAGACTTCAGTAGTTGTGGCACACAGGCTCAGTAGTTGTGGCTCGCGGGCTCTAGAGCACAGGGTCAGTAGTTGTGGTGCATGGGCTTATCTGCTCTGTGGTATGTGGGATCTTCCCAGACAAGGGATTGAACCTGTGTCCCCTGCATTGGCAGGCGGATTCTTAACCACTGCACCACCAGGGAAGTCCTTTATCAGAACTTTTAAACAGAAACTACTCACCTATTTGTATATATATCCTTCCTTCCTTCCATCCATCCTATCGTCCATCCAGTCAACAAATTAAGCATGTATTAAATTACCAACTGGGTATTATCATTATGCTACGTGTTACAGAAGATGCCATAATAGTGTCCAAAGTATTCATCTTCATTAACTAATAAAAGCAAATTAAAAAAGCAACAACATGCAATTTTTAGCTTACCAAATTTATAAATGATTTTTATAAAGAAAGAACCATCAAGAGTACAGGAGGAAAGACATGTTCACACACTCCTGGAATGGGAGGACTATAAATTTGTAAAGTCCTTTTAGAAGCAATTTGGCAATTAACTCTAAGCTCTATGGGGCAGGAATCAATCTCTTTTGTTTTCCATTATGTCCCTATTGATTAACACAGTGTTTTGGCATCTGGGAACTGTTCAATAATTAATTGTTAAATAAAAATCGACTGAACAACAACGTTATAAGCCTAAAAAAATTTACACCCTTCACTCACTGATTCCTTTCCTGAAAATATATCCTAATGAGAAAACTGGTCAGAGGTTAATGTACACCAAAACTTACTTCAGTATTGTTTATATTAATAATAATAATATAACCTAAATGTCCAACAATATGAGTTTTTGTAGAAACAGTAATATTTGGCAATCATTAAAATTATGTCAAAAAGAAAAATATTTTACTAACAGAAAAATGTTCATAACTAATGTTAATGTAAAAAAAGCAATACAGTTTTATATTCTTAACTTCCCACTAGCAGACACATATAACCAATACTTAATATTTAGGTACATCTGTGAGCTCATGTTATTATAATACATTTTTTTTCTGAAGATACATATGCAGAGTCAATTGGAGAAACTAAAAAGGTATCAAAATACTAACTGTGGTTACTTCTAGGTGGAATTATAGCTATTTTAACATTTTTCAAACATATCTTTAGCTTATAATATTTTTTACCATAAACTTGTATTATTTCTATATCAAAACCAAATAATAAAATTATTTTAAAAGAGTAATATAAATGCTCACTTTTAAACTAAGAGAATTTATGATTATCCACTTAGACTTTATTTTTATTTTAAAAAACTTCAAGTTGAAAACAGAATAAAAAATATATACACTGCAAGTATCTTCCACTTAATTTTGCTGTGAAAGTGCTCTAAAAATATAAAGTCTTAAAAAAAACTAAAACATTGCAATGAAGTGCAGTAATATGTGTGATGGAGAACAAATAACATAGATCAGAGAAATGAATGATCAGTATATAAACAGAATCAAAAAGCATTTTCTAAGATTGCCTTCCCAGTCTGGCAAAGGCAGATATATTTGCTAATCACTCTAAAATGTAATATAAATCTAGGAATTTTTATATAATTTTAAACTTAGTGCATTTTTAAACTACTTATTGAAGAACTATAACAATGTTGACCACTAACTAAATAGCACAGCCTATCAGAATAAAGTGCAAATGGGTTCAGTTATGGATTTTTAATGTGGTGCTGCCAACTACTATACTCTGAGCACCTATATTTAATGACGAAAATGATGGAGAAAAAGGTCATGTAATCTACAATAGACTGTACAGAAACTAATTATAAAATAATAGTTCATGACATTATTTCAACTTTCTAGAGAGCAAGTGACTCCTAAATTAGACAAAGAAACTGTGTAGAATCAGATTTTCTTTTTCTGATTGTCCTCTCAAAGTGCAGTTCAGTACCTTCCATCACTGAACAGCATGACCCACTTGAATGCAGAATATAATTTCTGAACAGTGATTCCCATATTTTAACAGCACCACCAAAACGAAGAATCTGAGTCAAACTAAAAACAAGACAAATATGCAAAGCAATAAATCTGTGCTAACAACTTTTTATCACAATCTGTTTGTTATTAAATAGAGCTACTTTAAGGACAGAAGATGTCACTCTTGATCTTAAGGCACTTGTATAATGAGTAGTAATAATAATAGATCAAATTCGAAACTTAAGTACCTTTACGTACAAGGTCCTGTGCTAATATTCATTGAGAAATCAACAACACTTAGTTGACTGATTGCTACATGCTGGGTTACTGGGAAAACAAGGGTAAATAAACAGATTGTGCTCTAATTGAATTCAGCTTAGAGAAGCAGATAGATACTTATTCATAACTGTGATACAGTGTGATAGGTGAATTGTGCATGGTGCCCAGCTAGACATAAAGGTAGACAAGACATAGTCTTTCCTCTCCACAGCCACCAATGCAGCTGAGAAGTCAGGGTCCAAAAACAGAACTTACTAGTGATACTACAAAATTGTCACAAAGAGATGAATGGACAGCTGGTGACTATGAGTTAGGCATATAAGGAATCTTTCACTCTCTAATCAGGAGACCGAGAAGGAAACAACTAACTACAATGCCAGGTAATGTGCTAACTATGCAGGACACCACATTAAGTAGAGGTTTTAGGAGCTAAAACGGACTGGAAAGGATTAGAGAGGAGGGTGCTTAAACCAGACTTTTAAGTAACATATAGGCTTTGTTATGCAGAATGGGACATTCCATCAGAAGGAAATAGAAAGCTGAGAGTCTAGTGCAGAGGTTGGCAAACATTTTCTATAAAGAACCAGATAGAAAATATTTTAGTACTCTCTGGCCCTACAGTCTGTATTACAACTGCTGAACTTTGCAATTGCAGTACCAAAATAGCCAGAGATAATGTGTAAACAAATGAGCGTGGCTGTGCTCCAATAAAGCTTTCTTTATAAATAGTATAATTGGGATTTCATATAATTTTTCACAAAATTATATTAAATATTATTATTCTTATTTTCTTCAACGATTAAAAATCTTAAAAATAATTCTTGGCTCAGAGGCTATACAAAAACAGGTAGCAAGTTGGATTTGACCTGTAGGCTATACTTTGCTGACTCCTGGTCTAGTTAGAAGGCAAGCTAAATACACACACATAACAATACACATAACAATTTCAAATATCTAACCAGTGTTCTCAATTCTACCCAGCCTTTCCATTTTATAATACATGTTTTGTAATACCCTCTTTTCTCCATCTGAAGTTAAATTCATGGATAATACAACTGCCTATACATTTTAAAATAATGCCTTAACTGAAGTAAAAGAAGAAATAAAAAGAAAGTACTTTATGTTAAGATAGTATGTTTTCAATATGGCAATCTGGGAGCCCAACTATACTAGAAAATGTAATAAAGTAGTCACATATTTACGTGTACTTATAATGAATAAATTTAGATTTAAATGGAATAAAGAGACCAGATATCACATCTGCAAGAAACACAGGAAAAGTGAAAGAGTAGACATATGAAGAGTAGACACATATGAAAATTAGTGTTGGAAGAAGTAATAATTGTTCATTTGTATATAATAAGAGAGCAAAGGAAATACTTTAGTTGAAATATAATCTAACAAGATTGCTGATAAAGTGGAGAAAGTAAAAGTGTCATATTTTTGCAAATAAACTTATAACTTAGTGTCAAAATAATTACTTATAACTTAGTGTCAAAATAATTCCCTGCTTTATATGGGGTAGAATGGTGAGAAAGTTTATCTGTCTATCTATCTATCTATCTGTCTATCTATCTATCATCATCATCACCTCTCTATCCCTATTCGGGATTACACCTCATGTAAAGATCGACATTTGATTTGACTTCTAGCACTTCAACAGATCTTGGGGCTCTGTCCTTTGATAAAAAATGAGGACTAGAGAACGCCAGCCACCTAAGAGCCTACAGGGAAACTGAGTATAGATGACCTTTGGAACAATATCAGAGTAACACTGAAAACAACAGAAAACTCTAAAATAAATAATTTCACATAATTTTCACAAAATAGATTTCTTATAGTGTGATAACATTTTAAAAATAAATATAAGGTATGGCAATCAAATAAAATATTTTTTAAAACAATCTTATTGAACTTTGGTGAACTATTTGTATTTCAAGTGCTGCTACCAATTTAAAATGTTCGGTTCTATGTCTATTAAAAGGACCTCAAGTCTCTTCAATTACATATTTGCAGGTGACATTTACAAATGTAAACTGATACAGGAGAGGTGTATCAATGACATAAATACCAGGAACAGCAATATTGCTCAAGATAGGGATTTTCCGAACTGGGAACCAACTCCTGATAAAATTCCTAACAGAACAAAGTATAATGTTCCCTTGATTTACATAGGAGTTACATTTCTAGAATATTAAGTGATTATTAAATCCTTGCAGAAAATACTTTGTTTATAAAACTGAATTTGATTTTAGGTTTAGAAAATTAAAAAAAAAACTTCATGAATATGAAGTGAAATGTTAAAAATTGTGCAGTTAATGGGGTCATTCTTTACTCTTCAGGACTGCTCTGCACATTATAGGGCATTTAGCATCCTTGGCCCCCTTCTCCTAATGCCAGTATCACCTCCTAGGCATTATCAATACATAAGTCCCTCCATGTGTTTGTAAAATGATTTCTAATAGCTCGTCTCTCTCCTTATCTCCTTGGGGACTGCTGGTCTGAATTATAAGAATGTAGAAATTAGGTTTATGTATTTTTTTGTATAATGCCCAACACTGCATTATCAACAAATTGCATGCTTAATAATTTTCTTGTCAGTAATTATGCTTCGTGAAGAGGAGCACATAAGGGTAAGAGAGGGAAAGCTGCCTGAAACAGTAAAAAGAATTCTGAGTTCAAAGACACTGGCCAATTCTGCCACAAACTGAATGACCTTGAGCAAGTCTTTTTAACTTTTCTAGGCTTCAGGTTCTCCTTTGGAAAATACACTAGATGACCTCTAAATTCCCATCCAGCTCTGACATAATTATAAAATATCTATCTATCTATCTATCTATCTATTTATCTATTATCTATCTATCTATCTATATGCCTTTGGGAAATTAAAGGAATGAAAGTAGAGAATGGAGAATAAAATCAGGTGATGCTACATTTGTAACAGATAAAACAATACCAAAAAGAAAACCCCCAAACGAAGAAGATGGCCAACGGAGATGGTGGTATTAAAGGGAGGTATTTGATCCTTGGCATAATAGATGCATAGGTAGGTAGACAATGCATATGAGATTCACATTCATTCAGCAATGTGAGATGATGTTGTTGGACTTATGAAAGACAAACTCTACATATACTTTTATTTTGTACTTATATTAAGTTTAAAATACATGGTTCCTAATTCCTTACCATAAATGTTGCAAGATTAAATCCAGTTTGCAAATAACTACAGATGATGGGGTCTTTCTAAGAGCAAGTATCTTATTCTGGTATCAGTGCTGTGGGAATCTACTCCACTGCTTCAGATCAGCGTAGTTCTTAACCTCGATCACAGAGTAAAGGGCTCTTTAAGGGCTCAACCAACTCAGGGTTCCTGAGACCAGAAAACAAAGTAGAATGAGGAAACCTGGGATTCTGCTAGGAGGTGTCAGTCCTCCCAACCATGTAAAACACTCCAATTCCTTAAGGAAAGTTCCTGTTAAATTAAAGAATTAAAGAGGTCTCTGAGGGTATTCTCCCTTTCAGTGTACCTCAAACAGGACTTTCTGTAAGATATGGTGGAAAGGTTGAGTCCGATAGAACTTATTTGAAACTAGCTCTGCCTTTATCAGTTGTGCCCTCGTGAGCAAGTTACTCTTAGCCTCAGTTGCTATATCTGAAAAATGGGAATTATATAATCACTCTTTTACTGTTGTTGGAAGAATTCCAAGTAATGATTAATGTAAAAACCCTAGCACAGGGCTTTACACATTGTGGGTGTTGAGAGTATTCGATAAATACTGTCACCTTTGCTCTTTCCTTTTCCACCCTCTGTACTTTGTCTCTCCTACCCTGCCCTAGAAAGAAGGCTCTGCTGATGTCAGCATCCAGAAGCAGGGGTGCCAGGAGTGTTGACTGACTGGCTTCAGATCTGCCCAAGGCATGCTCAGTGCTTTTATTCCTTCTGTGATACCTCTTATTCTCTTATGTTTCCCTTGTCTGTAGGCTGCTGGTGTTTTCCAGAGACTAAAATGTCTTATTCTTCCTTAGTAAGGGATCCTCTATGGAAGGAATCAGTAGAAGCAGCCACAGAGTTAAAACAAACTGTCAGATCTTTCTAACCAGACAAAAGCTGAGCCTGAGATTTCAGCCTAGGGCAACACTACTTCTTGGACTAAAAAATCCTCTGCACTCAAGTTCCTGTAAACTGCTATTTCTGGAGGAGCTGTAGAGGGACTGTTAGGGAAGATTTACACAGTTTGGCTAAATACTTCAAATGTAGTTTTTCTAGCAGTATGTACTGAGAAAATCTAACATCACCCACCTCTGAATGCAAGCTTATGAAAATGCTATTTTACAAGTCTATATTTTACATGATTTTTTTCTTAGTGTACACCATTGTAAACCTCTGAGAACCCTGAAGGACAAAATGACACCCCATCCTAACGTGGTACTGTGTCAAGTGTTTCTGAACAGTTGCCTGGCCTAACCTTCATCACTATAAGCGAGGCATCAGAAAATTCAGTGGACAAACTAGAAACTCTAATGAAGGACCACAATACTGAGAATTAATTCGATGGATAATACATTCTTCAGGTTAAAAAACATAATTTGGATATCACTAGTCATCATAAATACCATTTTTTAAATTGAACAATTCCTGTGTTCTAAGTGCCATGCTTGCCTCTTTAAATAGAGTACTTTCAATTCTTATTACACTTTTCTGCAACATGATTGTAACATTCTAAGTTTTACAGAGGGGCAGACGAGTCTTAAAGAGGTTAAACAAGTGAGATCACACAGAGCTAGTAAATTCAAACTTTGGATTATCTGGCTCTAAAGCATAAATCCTTTCCAAAGTGTGTCTCATTCATTAATGGATGTCAGGTGACAGAGCCACAGAATATTAGTTTTGGAAGGGATACAGAGGTTCATTTAGGAAAATCAGTTTTCTTAGAAACAGAGAAACTGAGGCCTAGAAGGGTTCCTTAACCATGAAGCCTAACACAGAGTGTGGCAGAACTCTCAAATCCTACGGTGGCTCAATGCTGCTGACTCAGCAGAGTCCTCACTAAGGCCCACCAGGCTTTCTGTGACCCATCCCCTGCCCATCTCTCCATGGGCAGACGGAACTACGAGCAGTTCTACACAGACACCAGGGTGTTACATGTGTTTCTGTTTTTGTTATTTTTGCCCCCAAAGCCTATCTCTCTTTGCTGACTTGATAAACACACATTTTTTCAAGATTCAATTCAGTTCCATCCAAGTATCACTACCTCTACGAAGTCTTCACTAATTCATCTCTCTTCTCTTCCCAGAAAAACAGTTATAGTGAATTAAGGAATAGGTTAATAGAAGCCAACTTTTATTGTGGATTTATGATTCATTCATTCATTCATTCCACAAATATTTATTGAGTCTCTACTATATGTAAGCACTGTGCTAACTGCTTTATATGTATTATGTTAAGCATTCCTCACCATAATCCTATGAGTTAAGTACGATTTTTATCCTAATTTTACAAAACAGGAAATGCAGGCATAAAGAGATACAGTATCTTTTCTTAAAAAAAAAAAAAAAGGATATTTTTGTCTTTCTCCTTTGTGGTCCCTTTGTATCCTGAATACACATTTACTATGGAATTTGCAGCACTCCGTGGAACTTTGTTTCACTTCCAAATTTTGATTTATGATGCTATTATTCTGTGTATATAATAATATACTTGCTATGTATTGTAAACTATTGTAGGTCGTAAGCTCCATAATGGTAGAGGTGGTATCTACTTTGTTTCCTATTATATCCACAGGGCCTGACAGGGTGGCACATAGTAGGTACTCAGGAAATGACAGTTGAATAAAGAAATGAAGAATGAATGAATGAATGAAGAACAAATGTATAGAACCCTGGTCTCCGAGTCTTCACTCTCTGTGCTGCCTCCCCAGACCAGTCTGCACTGGGCAGAAATGCCGCATAAGCAGCGATGGACGTGTTTTTTTTGTTTTTTTGTTTTTTTGTTTTTCCCCAAGGCCGATACTATTATCTTGGATGTGCATTCTAGAACTCACTTCTGGACACTATAATTTTCCATTTTCTTACATATTATTATGGTTATATTAATTCTACAGATCCAAATGGAATGAAAACTTATTTGAGAAGGGACAGGAGCTGTTTTTTATTCCTGCTGAGGAATAACATAATGACAAAGTCCTGTTAGTACACAGCACCCCCAAATAACAGGAGTTTGGCAAAGAGCCTTGGGAGGAACTCAAGTCATGGCCGTGTATTATAGCAGCCGGGAATCACACTGCTGATTTCCACGTAACACAGCAACTATCTCCAAGGGCAAGATCCCAGCTCCCAGATACTTAATAGCCCTCAGGCACGTTCTGTACCACATATGGGTCCCTAGGCAACTCTAAAACATGCACTTTCCTTCTTTCTGCTTTATCAAGGAGTCTAATGTTTACTATCATTAGCCTCTATCTTTTATTTTACAATATTTCACAGGATAACTTTAGTTAATTTAAGGGATAAAGATGGTATCCAAAAATTCTCAAAACAGACTTAGTTTTAATGGACACATATTCATACACACACACTCTTGTTTCTGTGATAGTTTACATGGGCATATAGTACATACACATCTGTATATTTCAAATATTAGACATATTTTATAGATGTATATATAAATGAATACAGATATATATATACATAGAGCAGCATTTTCGAGTACCTATCAGAAGTAAAGGCAATATACCTTATAGAGAGAAAAAACATTATAAGAACAGTTAGTAATTTCTAGGAGAGAAAAGAATAATATACAACTTTAATTTTTGTATGTGTATATGTATATGCATGTATATATATAATTATATACACATGAAAATATGTTAATACATGCAAGTAGATATTATAGAGCTATTTAAATATGTACCTCTATATTAATATAGAGATATTTAAATATAGAGATATATTTAAATATCTCTATATTAATAGATATTTAAATATATATATATGCACACGTGTATATACAGACACATTAAAAATTATTCAACATAATATATTTGAAAGGGCACAGGAGTGGAATGAAGAGAGATTGATCAATCTAGTATAGCACAATTTTAGGACTAAGATGGTAAAAGGGTGGAAGAGTCAGTTGATAGAAGAGTGTCACAACACTGAAGATCCTAAAAGATATGGTATTGGTTCTCCATTATTTGGGGAGTAACTGTTCTTAGCAAGTAATAAAGTACATGTGAATAAGAGAGAAAAATGTAGAGAAATGTGTATACAAAAGAATAATGGGAGATGGTGGCTGCCTCATTTTATTGCCTTCTCATATGTCACTGGATCTTTAATTATCAGTGCAGAGTCTATTTCAATCTTTAAAGCATTAAATGGCTATAAATTTAAGCAAGTAGGAGGCTGACTTTGTTAAAAACCAAGGAAGGGAAAAGTTTCCCTTGGTTGATGAAAAATGTACCAAGATTTTTTGAGCATAATTATTATAATATAGTATTAGAGATTTTGGTTTGAGCAATGATGAAAAGTTTATTCCATCTTAGATAAAAAGAATTGTAAAAATAAAGCATGTTTGCATATTCTACTCTGTGCAAAATCCATAAGCTAGATGTGTTTGCCTTCTCTTACTATGTAAGCCTTGAGAATTTAACACAATCAATAAAGAGATATAGGCTAAAGACATTTAAACACATGTGTTTGTTAAAGAATAGGGACTTCATAATCGTTGACTGTTTATTCAGTTTGGAATCCATGTTAACTTTAAAAAATAACTGAGTTTCCAAACAACAGTCTCCATTTCAAGGTGAACTAGTTTAATTCTAAAATGACAATATACTCTTGACTTAAGTCAAGATGCTGAAATGCATGATATTAATGCATCAAAAGCCATATATAAGGCTATGTATATGTAGCATTAAGATCTAGTGATATATACTTACAAGTACTTTAAAAAAACTAATATTAAAATTGGAATGTTCTCTACACCTCTCAGATCACAACATTTTACTCATGATCAATACCCACTTCTTAATTATACTAAAATCATATTAAAATCAAGAGAGGATTTTTTTCTGCAAACACAGATTTTTCTCTTTTCAGTGAATTTTTATGAACAGAGTTCTATATTTATGACAATGATAACAGGTGCCTTTTATTTATATTTTATAGCATTTACAGGAAGTTGTTTTCCCTCTTCTGGATGGAGACAGGAAAAAATGAGCCAATTTCGTTTCTTGTACAATGCTAGTAGTTTGGGGCAAGAATAAGCTAGGAATCAAATTAAGGAACTCTGCACATCTGCTTCAGAAATATGTTACAGGGGAATACGAGTTATACTTTTTAATATAAATAACTTTATTGCTTCTATGAATAAATGAAATGTTTCATTATTTTATTCTGAGTGTAACTGTCCTCTAGCTTGCTTCCAATTGTATTCCTTTTGTTTATAAAATGAATTATTTAGTACAAACACATTTTCTTCTCCATCACTGAAAAGGTATACAGCATTATAAGAGTAAAATTAGAATAGGATACTTTAAATCGCTGCTTTCCATAGCTGAAGAAATGAATTTTTTTTTATCTTTAAAGAGATGGAAAGTATCTGATTAAAGTTCATTTTCTCTTTCTTTCTTAAAAACAAGACAAAACCCTAGGCTAGGCAGAATAGAAAAAGTTAACAATGCTTAGAAGTAATAGTGCTGCTAAAGTCTATGATGCAGAATAGTAAAATCATCTGAGGACTAGAGAAGTTGAATTTGGGGAAAAGTCACTGAAAGAAACTGAGCACAGCATCCCTTGACTTTCACAGGCCACACAGAGGTGTGAGCCCACAAACACCTGTGAAAATTACAGGATTTCATGGCCTACCATTTACCAAACAGGCGTACCCAGTCAGCAAGGAGCACTCAGCAAAGTTTCCAAACCGTGCTAGCCTTCCCCAGCGTGCTCTCAGTTTCTTCCAGTACTCACGGGAAAGTCACAAGGAAAAGGCTCACCTGTGCTGGGCTGAACCAGCCATGTGGGCAGGCACAATGCTCCCCACAAGTCCCTTTGCCCTTGGTGCTCGTCTTGTGGGAGCTTTTCCGCACACTGTCCCACAAAGTGACCAGCTTGGTCCTGTTGGAAGCTGGGCCCCCAGGTCCCGAGGAGGGCATAGTCTGAGAACTGTACCCGAGCCCCTGAGGACTCCTCTGCCAGCCACAAGCGCAGTGGGCATCCCTGATCTGTGTGGGTGCGCTCCTGCCGGCATCCATGCCATCGGACCCCCGGCTGCAGCTGTGTTGCTTGGTGAGGTATGCATTCATACTGCACTGATGCCTACTTTCGCCTTTGGTCAGCTCTGCACAGGAATGTCTCCTCCCTCACACCCCTTTCTTCCAGGCAGTTGTAAGAGTCTTTTTTTTTTTTTTTTTTTTTCTCCCGTGGTTCCCTCAGTATCTTTGACAGCTGCTATAGCAGCGCATCGTGGGAGCAGCTCCGCACAGCATTATCTGCGGGCTGGTAGCTCTTTGTCAATAGATGACTCAACTCACAGAGCAACTTGACAGTATCCCTGCTCTAGGCAGAAGCAATCAATGCTCCACACAGCTGGGCTACAGGACTGTACACTGTTACAAACCCTTTCTGGATGGAGCCCCACAGTAAAGCATACTCTTCGCAATTTGGCATTCTGGATTTTCCCTCTCTAGCTGATCCCCACGCAAAATACAGACCTCAGGAAAGAGAGCTTCTTATCAGATCAGCAGGACCCTTCTTTCCAGAAAGAATATATCTAGGCTGAAACAATATAGCGTAAGCAATGTAAAATGATGGGGAGGTTAACCTGTGAAACAATTTCCAACATTTACAGGAATCACTTATTTAGAGAGAGGTTTGCCAAGACACAGACCAAATCATGAGGTAACTAAATAAGAGCATCAGTATTAACTCTAAAGAACATTGATTCATTCAGAAAAATCACTTAGATCACAGCATTATACCAGAGTGCTTTCAAATTTGGAAGTTTGGTTTAGAACATGATTATATATTATAGTCCAAACGTATATTATTTATGCTATGAACAATTATTAATTCTTTCTGATTCAAAAGTAAAGCAATTTCCAAAGTTCCAAACTGATGGGTTGACTTATTTTGACACAGTGTTTTTCCTTACCCCAAATTATTCTGAGGATTTCCTTTCAAATACTTTACCACAACAAATACATTCACCACAGAGAGAGTCTGCATTTTAAAGTGAAAGACATCTAATTCTGCCATCCAGTATTTTGGTTTCCAAAGACAGAATTTTCAAATTCTTTCACTAAAAAATGAGTGAAATCTATCCAATTTAAAGCAATTGCCTTCCAAAGAGGACATGATTGTTTTAAATTTTAAATTTTAGTATGTTTGCAGAAGCCATGCATAGTATTTTCAGGAAAGGGAAAGGCTAATTACTACAGCACTTAGAATTTTTATTCTGTTTGAAACTTTCCATATCTATTGCCAAAATGCCTATCCCTATCACATATCCCTAAGGAAATAATTTTGGTTTGATTGGGAAGCAAACTGCCATCTATGCAGCACCAAACAAGTGTGATATAATCCCATGATATAGTTATTCTATTTATAGACCATCAGGTGCCATCAGACCCACTTTCACAGCGGACTAACCAGGTGCTGGGGCAGTGTAGACCTCATTTCTATCTGAGTCGATAAGGTTCTTGTTTCAAAAGCCGTGATTACAACATATTCTACATTTCAACACTAGGACTCCCTGGATAAATCATTGTTATATATAAAAGTCCTGAAAGGAAGGAGCAGGAATTTCTCTTTTCGTGTATCTTCATGAAAGAGACCTTTCCCAAATTCTGTGCAAGGGGTTGGTATAAGTACCTTGCCTGGCACAGTAAGCATTCAAAACACCTTTGCTAAATAATAATGACCCATATGTGTCAGTTCAAAGGGCAGGCCTGGATCTTTTCCAAGCTCCTAGCCCACTGCCTGCTCAGCACATCATAGCAGGCTTATGATAAATACATTTTTGGATGGATGAATAGATGCTTGGGTGGATGTCTAATAGAAGGAAAGAGTAGAAGAATGACGGAGTTGACTAACATTTTTTGAAAATAATATTTGATTCAGCAGTGCTCCAGAAACAAACTATTTTTTAAGGTTGGCTTTAGTGCTGATTTTGAGATATTAAGGAAATTTGCCACAAAAACTTGAAGACTTGAACTGTTGGGTAGGTGTAACAATGGCATTAATGGTATTTCTTTCTGAAAGAGGAACAAGGAATCACTATCAATACTTACAAACATAAAATTGAGGCAAATAGATCATCATGTGATATGCAGTGAGCAGAAAATTATCTCCCTTTCTTTTTCTCTTCTTCCTCTTCCTTCCTCCCTCCCTCGCCCCTCCGCATTATTTTATGCTGAATCAAGGGATAATGGCTGAATGACCTTCTGGGTCAAATAAAGCCCTAGAGAACTTCATATTTATCTGGTGTCACCATGATGCATGGATGTACAGTAGCACTTGATGTGAGATGGCAATCCACCACCCTCCACATGAGAATGTAAGGAAGTGATAAGTTTGGCTCTCTCCAATCTTATCTAACCATAGATGCTTCTCCAGTTTTTCAGGCAGATTTCATTGCTCAGAGGCCCATTGAATCTTCAGGGAATACATGCCCTGTTCTCATCCATGTGCCTCTCAAGTATAAGAATCAATCTGTGCAGGAGTCAATGTGAATTTGTTATAATTTTGTAATGACATGTGAAGCTTGCAGCGAGACAGAAAATTTCCTGGCTGGGCACTACTCAAAGATATTATAAATCTTCATAGGGACCTAAATCTGTTATGAATGAGTTCTTTGGAATCAGCTATTTCTTCCCATCACAAAGACAAGAGAATTGCTGTTTTAATAACCTTTGCATGTCATTTCTATATAGAAAAATAAATATTACATATTGCCTAACTAATGTGACTTTCCTCCAAAGATCTTAAAGACCACAGCAAACTTTCCTTAAACGTACTTCAAAACTATTGAAATTGTACTTTCCCTTTAACACGTATAAAATAATTCTAGCCTCCTCTCTCCCCCTCCCCCCCAGTTATTTTTTTCTTTTCAAAAATGACGTTTGGCTTTCCAAGTCTGTGGACAGACCACTTAAAACAGATAAATATGTCCAGCTAGCCCACTGTATTATGAAACAGACCTACTAATTAAAGATAATTCAATTCGATCAACTGTAATTGGTCAACTGTAATGACCATAGGATGACATGAAAGTCTGGCAAAACAAGAATTAGTGGTGCACAAGTCCATATCTTACTTATCATTGTGAGTTAACATGGGCATATGGCGCACAGAGCAATGCCTAGATGAGATACATCTTATTGACCTCTCTTTGACCTGGTAGTGCCTCCATAGAACAACCACTAGAAGGCTTTTGTTTATTTTATTTAAAATTTGTTTTTATTGAATGAAAGATTCTTTAAATTCTATAGTGCTTTATCATTTTCAAAAGTTTCACACACATGATTTCATATAATCCCATTTTAAAGCAAGGGCTTAAAACTAAAATCCTGGCTTGATTTGTTTAATAAAAAATAAATACCAAAGATGAATTTCTAAATAAATTGTACTGCACTAAAACACTATGCAGATTCTTTTCCAGATAAAATTTCCTTCAGGCACTCTATGCATATGAGAAATGAAAATATTAATTATGAAAGAAGAGCTAAGTGCTTGCTAAAGGATGGCTGGGTAGCAGAAAAGCCCTTTAGCAGCCACAAGTAATGTGTTAAATAATCATAAAATGGTATAAAGTATTAGACACAATTTCTCTTGATTTGAAAAGTATGTACAGTGAATTCCTGTGACCGCAAAGACCAGAGATGTTACAAATGCTAACAAATTAATATTCTTCTACATCTAAAACCTTCAGCCCAGGCAATCTCCAGAACTAAGCACAATTACCTTCTAAAGTAAGAGAGAACCCAGAATAGTTAAGGTAATTTAGGTTCTAAAATTATTTCCAAAATACTAATACCAGTTTAATCATAAATCTTATGAGGCAAAAGTAAGCATGAATTAACAGTGTGCAAGGACACATCCCTATTGCTATAGAGATTTAACTTGGACAGAGGATTCAATAGGGAGTAGAAAAAAAAATTTAAAGGTCCAAAATTCTCACTAATATACTTGGATTTGGGTGGTTGCTGGTGGGGAGGGGATTAATCTGAATTGAAAAGGCCAAATTGTCAAATGGTTTTCAGGAAATGCATATTTATTCTATTCTAACCAACTTTGTAACACTATTAGAGAAATAAGAACACAGGTTATATGACGTTTCTTACAGAATCTGAAAGGAATATTGCTAAAAAGTAATAATCATTTATAATTTACATATTTTAACAATTTAACCTAAATGATGAACCACAGTATTACAAGAAAGTTGTTCTCAGCCTTCCAGATTAAAGTAATGTCACGTCTCCTGTGACTCTTTCCAGATCCACCTGGAATATTCAGTTATACTCTACAGTATTTGTCTAAGTATCTTCTACTTTTGTCTATTCCTCTCAATCACCATGATGACCATCCTAGTCTAAGCTACCATTCACTTCTCTGTAAAACTTGTGAAACAGCTTCATAACTGGCCTCTGGCACCACCTTTACTCCAATTCATGCTCATGTAGGGGCCAGAGTGACTTCTAAAGTGAGACTGATTAGGTTCTACCCTGCTTGATAACTGTCAATAAAGTCTCATTTTCTGGGAATCTTTATCCCCACAGAGAATACAATCTTTAAAGTGGCTTGCATGGTCCTTAATCCTGCCCTGTGCGACCCAGCCTCTACTGCTTTCCCCAGTCTCACCCATCCCTCACTCCCTTGTTTAACCCTCCAACTATCGTGTTCTCTTTCCCTCTTCACACCTCCACATAATTCATTCCTACTCACACTTCTGTAGGGTGCATCAAGATACAACCTCCCAAAAGCCATCGCAAGGAAACACAGAATACAATCTAAAAAGAGTGGGCTCATTATGAAACACAGCTCCAAAACAAGTCTACCAGAGCTGACTTCCTACCAGATTGCCATCCCAAAGCCTCTTCCATTCAGAAATTCTGGAGTCCTCCCTGCGTTCCAGATCTCTACTCAAATGTCACCTTTTAAGAGAGCATTCCCTGGACACTGTCCCACCCCCTTCCAGAACAGATTAAGTCATCCTCCCATTAAACACTCATTTAGCACCTGTACTCCTCTATTATAATACTTATGACAACTGCAATTAGAGCAAGAATTGCACTATTACTTGTTTTGTGCCATTCTCCTCAAACAGAATGTAAGTAACAGCCATTAGGGAAGGGAGATGGCTCTTTTTCTGCATTTGCATCCTCTGAACCAAGCACAAAAGGCATTTAGTGTTTATTAAAATAAATTAAGCAAGAAAGAAGATAAAAGTGTTCTTCAGTGGTTATTCCAACATAGGTATCTGGGTCTATGTTCTACATCTTATTGTAAAATGAACAAATAAGCATTTTGAATTTAAACACAAAATAGCAATGTGTTCTTAAGGTCATTATGTAAAACATTTCAGTGGCTGAGTGGTGTAAGTGTATGAATTTATCTTTTTGAAGAAATTTGCTAGTGGTCTTATAATACTAAAACATAGGAATGGCTTCTGTTTATTTTAGCCAGATCTTCATTCATAAAAGCTGCCTTCCTGACAGCTGTGTTTTTCTCTCAAGTGTTTTCAGACTGTTCTCCCTTTATAGCTAGATGGTACAAAATGGGGAGTGGTTCCCCAAGTCAGAAGCCAGTCAGTGGTAAAGCAGGGAGAGAATCCCAAACTTCAGCCACCAAAGTCACGTTCCTCTTAAAATGATATAGTCCAAAAGGTGTACTGATTTCACAGTATATTACAAGTATGTATTAGGGAGCAGAAAGGCACGGTGACATCTCGTCTCCCTCTCCACCAAGTTAGAAAGTTAAAATATTAAACAGCATAGTTATCCATAATAGTCATCCCCTTTAGTTCCTTTTTAAAAATTGTGGTTAAAAAATACATAATGTTAGATCTACCCTCTAAATGAAGGTTTGAGTGTACAGTACAATATTGTTAACTATAAAGCACAATGTTGCATAGCAGATCTCTAGAACTGTTCCATCTTGCATGACTAAAATTCTATTCCCATTGCACGGTGACTCTTTATTTCCCTCCTCCCAGCCCCTGCTAACCACCACTCTACTTCCTGCTTTTATGAATTTCACTACTTTTGCATACCTCATATAGTATAAATGGAATCATGAAGTATTTGTCTTTCTGTGACTGGCTTATTTCATTTCATATAATGTCCTCAAGGTTCATCCATATTATAGCACATGACTGGATTTCTTCTTTCTATGGCTGAATAATATTCCACTGTATGTATATACCACATTTTCTTTATCTATTAATCTGTCAGTGGAGAATTAGGCTGCTTCCACCTCTTGGCTAATGTGAATAATGCCTCAGTGAACACAGGAGTGCAAATATCTCTTTAAGAACCCAATTTCAATTCATCTGGATAAATACCCAGAAGCAGGGTTGCTGGATCATATGGTACTTTCATTTTTAATTTTTTGAGGAACCTCCATACTGTTTTCCTCAGCAGCTGAGCCATTTTACATTCCCACTTACCACCAACAGTGCACATGGTTCCAATTTTCTCCATATTCTCACTAATACATTTTCTAGGTTTTGTTGTTGTTGTTGTCATTGTTTTTGATATTGGTCATACTAACAGATGTGAGCTTCGTCTTCCCTTCTCAAAATTGTTTTATCTATCCAGAGTGTTTTGTGTTTCCATAAGAATTTTAGGATTTTTTTTTTTCTATTTCTGTAAAGAATGCCATTGGGACATTTGCAGGGATCGCACTGAATCTGTAGATCACTTTGAGTCGTATATTTTAAAATGCTGTCTTCCAATCTTTGAACATTTGTGTCTTTTTTTTCATGTCTTTCATCAATGTTTTGTAGTTTACAGTGTACAGGTCTTTCACTCCCTTGGTTAAGTTTATTCCTATTTTATTATTTTTGTTGTTATTGTAAATGAGTTTGTTTTCTCAATTTTCTATTGAAATTGTTCATTGTTAGTATGTAGAAAGACAACTAATTTTTGTATATTGATTTTGCATACTGCAACTTTGCTGAATTCATTTATTAGTTCTAACAGTATTTTTGTGTGTGTGTGTGTGCATGTATGTGTGGAATATTTAGGGCTTTTTAAACATGAAATAATGTTTTCTGTGAACAGAGATCATTTTACTTCTCCCTTTCTGATTTGTAAGATGTTTATTTGTTTTCCTTGACTAATTGCTCTGGTTAGAACTTGCAATACAACATTGAATAGAAATGGTGACAGTGGGCATCTTTATCTTGTTCCTGATCCTATAAAAAAGCTTTCAGTTTTTCACCATTGAGTATGATGTTAGCTATAGGCCTTTCATCGCTGACCTTTATTAGGTTAAAGTCATTTCCCTCTACTCCTAGTTTGTTGAGTATTTTTATCATGAAAGAATGTTGAGATCTGTCAGTGTGTCTCTGCATCTGTTGAGATGATCACTGATGTTTATCCTTTGTTCTGCTAATGTGATCACATTGGTTGTTTTTCATATGTTGAACCATCTTTGCATCGCAAGGATAAATCACACTTGGTCATGGTGTGTGATCTTTTTAATGTGTTGTTGAATTCAGTTTGCTATTTTGTGAAGGATTTTGCATTCATTCATTAGGAATATTGGCCTGAAGTTTTTTTGTTGTGTCTTTTCCTGGCTTTGGCATCATATTAATGTGGGCTTATGAGAAGTATTTCTGAATTTTCAATTTTTTGGAAGAGTTTGAGAAGGATTGGCATTTTTTCCTGTTAAATGTTTGGTAGATTTCACCAGTGAAGCCATCTGGTCCTGAGTTTTTTCATTTTGGAAGGTTTTTGATTATTGATTTAATCTCCTTACTATTTATAGGTCCGTTCAGATTTTTTATTTCTTCATGATTCAGTCTTTTTAGGTTGTAGGTCTTTGTAGGTAAATTCTAAGAATTTACCCATTTCTTCTAAGTTATCCAACTTGTTGGTATATAATTGTACATAGTAGTCCCAATCCTTTTAATTTCTGTGGCATCAAATGTAACTCTCCTCTTTCATTCTTTATTTTATTCATTTGAGTCTTTTCTTTTTTCCTTAGTTAATGTAGCTAAAGGTTTGTCAATTTTGTTTATCTTTTTAAAAATAGCTCTTAATTTTGTTGGTTTTTTCTATTGTTTCTCTATTCTCTACTTCATTTACTTCTGTCCTAATCTTAACTATTTTCTTCCTTCTGCTAACTTTGGATTTAGTTTGTTCTTCTTTTTCTAGTTCCTTGAGGTGTAAAGTTAGTTTGTTTATTTCAGACCTTTTCTCTTATTTAAATATAGTCATTTACCACTATAAACTACCCTCTTAGTACTGCATTTGCCTCATTCCACAAGTTTTGGTATGTTGTGTTTTGTTTTTGTTTCTCAAGATATTTTTAAATTTCTCATTTGCTTTGTTTTTTGACCCACTGATTGTTCAAGAATGTGTTGTTTAATTTCCAAATATTTGTGAATTTTCTAGTTTTCCTTCTGCCACTGATTTTTAGTTTCATTCCATGTGTTTGGAAATATACTTGGTATGATTTCCATCTTCTTAAAACTGCTAAGCCTTATTTTGTAAACTAACATGATCTATCCTGTAGAATGTTCCTTGAACACTTGAGAAGAATGTGTATCCTGCTGCTATCGGGTGGAATGCTCTGTATATGTTTGTTAGGTTCTTTTGAACTGTAGTATTGTTTGACTCCTCTGTTTCCTTATTGATCTTCCGTCTGGGTGTTCTATCTGTTGTTGAAAGTGGGGTGTTGAAATCCTCTAGTACTGTGTTGCTGTTCATTTCTCCCTTCAGTTCTGTCAATGTTTGCTTCATATACAGACTATCTCTGACTTGCAATGGTTCAATTTATAATTTTTCTACTTTACTATGATGTAAAAGTGATACACATTAGTAGGAACTGTACTTCAAATTTTGATTTTTGATCTTTCACAGGCTAGTGATATGCAGTATGATACTTGGCCATAGGAGCAATCCACAGCTCCCAGTCAGTCGTGTGATCACAAGGGTAAATAACTAATACACTTACAAACATTCTGTACCCATCAACCATTCTGTTTTTCACGTTCAGTACAGTATTCGATAAATCACATGAGATATTCAACACTTTGTTATAAAATAGGCTTTGTGTTAGATGATTTTGTCCAACTGTAGGCTAATGTAAATGTTTTCAGCATGTTTAAGGTAGGCTAGGCTAAGCCATGATGTTTGGTAGGTCAAGTATATTAAATGCATTTTTGGCTGATGACATTTTCAACATATTTTAATTCCACTGTAAGTCAAGGAAGATTTGTATTAGGATGCTCTGATGTTGCATATATATTTATAATTATTATATCTTCTTGGTGAATTGACCCTTTTATGAATATATAATGTCTCTCTTGACAGTTTCTGACTTAGTCTATTTTGTCTGACATAAGTATGGTTACCCCTGCTTGCTTTTGGTTACCATTTGCCTGGAATATCTTTTTCCATCCTTTTACTTTCAGCCCATATGTGTCCTTAAGTCTAAAGTGACTCTCTTATAGACAGTGCATAGTTTAATCTTTTTTTTTTCAGCCACTCTATGTCTTTGGACTGTGAAGTTTAACCCATTTACATTTAAAGTAATTATTGATAGGGAAGGACTAACTATTGTCATTTTGTTAATTGTTTTCTGTCTGTCTTGTAGCTTTCCTGTACCTCTTTTCTACTCTTGCTATCTTCCTTTGTGTTTCATTGACTTTTTTTTTCTTTTTGTAGTGACATGATTTGATTCCTTTTTCATTTTCTTTTGTGTATCTTCTATAGGTATTTTCCCTGTGGTTACCATGTGGCTTACATAAAATATCTTACAGTTATAACAATCTATTTTAACCTGATAAGCTGATAACAATTTAACTTCAAGTGTATATAAATATTCTACATTTTTACTTCTCTCCCACACTTTGTCATCGATGTCACAAATTACATCTTTTTGTAGTGTGTATCCATTAACATATTTTTGTACTCATAGTTATTTTTTATACTCTTGTCTTTACCTTCTTTAGTTCTTAATACAGTAACTACAGCACTTTTCACTGAGCTTATTGCATATAAGACAACAATGTGCTCTTGTCCAAGCCTTAATAAACTTGAAAGTCAATTTAAATAAAGTATATTGATTTAAATGGGTGGGGGGAAATCTTGGCTTTTGATCAGACTCTTGGGAGTCTAACATGTGTAACATTCTGAGTGTGTTATTTCCAAGTGCTGGTCTCATTCTTCCAATGCTAGATGCTCTACTGACTCTTTCCTGGTTTCTAGGATCAGGCAAAGTAGTGTAGGAGAGTGTGGAGTTCCTAGGCAGGGCATAGGCATGTGCCATCCCCTGTGCTGAGTTTCATGAGAGAGGAAATGTATGAAAAATAAAATGTGCAAAACTAATATTATGGTATTGACTCATGACTGAAAAAGAGAGAGAGAGAGGAAGGGGAGGAAGAAGGAAGGGAGGAAGGAAGTGAGGAAGAAAGGAAGAGAGGAAGGAAGGGAGGAAGGAAAGAAGGGAGGAAGGGAGGGCAAAAAGAAGAAAGCAAAGGAGGGAGGAAGCAGTCACAAACTGAGGAAATAAATCTCAGAAAAGGTAAAACACAAGAGTCAGGTGGAATGATGCTATGCACAGAACCAAACTGGAACAAATATAAAATGGACCTTCCTCTGACTGTAAGACAGTGTGACACATAGCACTGAGATCCTCTTGAAGCAATCTACCTGGATTTTGGGGGCTGTGACACTCAGAATTTGAGAAAGAACGATAAACTGGAATCAGCCTTTCTTTGGTCTAAGTTTTACATGCTCTTATTTTTCTGAAGAATGATTTGTAATAGATATTTTCTAAATTTATCAAAAGGTTAAAAAAAAACTTCTCAGTTAAAAATA
This sequence comes from Hyperoodon ampullatus, assembly GCF_949752795.1. Classification (NCBI taxonomy): domain Eukaryota; kingdom Metazoa; phylum Chordata; class Mammalia; order Artiodactyla; family Ziphiidae; genus Hyperoodon; species Hyperoodon ampullatus. The sequence goes on along the minus strand of NC_136920.1, from coordinate 49,160,247 downwards.
AACCAGATTCTGACTTGTCAGAGGTAATTTATCTGTGGATTGGCCTAAAGGCAGAGGTATGGATTAACAGAAATGACAGGCCCTCTTCCAGCTCAATGATCTCCTCTCCTTAGAGACTTGACATTTCAGTAAAGTTTTACCTAATTGGCTTTGCTTTGGCCTGTACATTTCAAATTCACATTTAATTAATCATTCCCTCCTCTGTGATTCTACATTATTTTGCTCTTGTGTCTTTTCACTTTGTTCAATAAATATTTATTGAGTTCCTATGCTGTAGCAGGAAATATGCTAGGGATAAATTAGCAAACTATAGCTAACAATTTAGCAGGGCAGAACTCCTTGAATAAACAAGTGTGCTGAGTGATGAAAGGGAGACATACAGTGACAGCATGTGGGATCTTCCCTGCTATTGAAGTCATTCCATTATGGTGAGTTTTATAATTATATGTGGGCATGTTTGCCTTTGCTACTAGATTATAAGCTTCTCAAGAGCAAGGACCATCTTTTATTTGTAAACTCACACCCTCCTTGTCATTGCCTCACAATATAATTATTATTGTTCAGTAAATATTTGTTGAATTAAACTTGGAAAATATGGGACTTGGGTTTAGGAAATGTGCTCTAGTTCCAGCTCTGCCACTAACTAGCTATCTCATTATGGACAATTTATTGAAACTTGTTAAGTTTTAATGACCCCATTTGTGAAATTAAGGGGGTGGACTAAAGTGTCTATGCATCAATATTTAGTGGTTGCTGAAAGACAAGCAGAGCTGGTGAGTGATGACCTGTCAACAACTCTAGGTTTAATCATAATGCCTCCCAATTGACTATAGAAATACAGATTTAATATATTATTCTTGTAAACATGTAGGTTTATTATTATTTTTAATACATAGCAAGATGATTAAAGGGTATGGCATGGTGAATTTTTTGGCTTATTTTCTCAATTTCACACTCTTTCAATAAGATTTTGCCAAATAGGGAGATGGTATGATATAGTGGCTAGAAGCATGGCCTCTGAAGTCACAGCTGAGCACGTTTTCATTGCTGCATAAATATCTGAAGTCTGCTGGAACTTCCCCCTGATTTTGAACATTTTCTATATTTTTACATAATGTGATAAAGTTTTGTACAACATTTATGTACTTCTTTTCTCTCATTCATAGTAGACAAAGCATGAGTTCTAGAATCAGACTTTTGAGTAAATGTCCCAACTCTGAACATTATTAGCTTAGGACTTGAGCAAGTTACTTAACCTGTGTCCCAGTCTCCTCATCTAAAGAATAAGATTGATAATATCAATAGTTCCTATCTCATAGGATTGATGTGAGAATAAGATGGATTAATTTCTGTAAAGTACTTAGTACAGTGCCTGGCACATAATAATATACAACAAGCTTTATCTATCCTCCTCCTCCTCATCATCATTATCATTGTCCCCCTCCCTACTCCAATTATAATAAGTAGTAGATACTGACATTTAGCCCAGCAGGCCTAAATGAGTACTCACGGTCAGGTGTCAAAGAACTTCACCCCAAAGAAGCTGATCACTCATTTCTGTACACTTGGTGTACACTTGGTGTACACTTGGTGCCAAAGTGCCCACTGTGAGACCTTTTGAGCAAATCTTTATTCTAGATCTCACTCATGAGCCAACAAAGGTAACACGATACGCAAAGTATTTGTGGGTTGGGTTCTGCAGAATTGGTGTTGGGCTTAAGCCACCCCACTTGGAGCCCACGCACCAACACTGAAAATACATGTGGGAGGATTCATCTGGTACAAATTTATTAGCATGCAGTTAACGATAAAATATTTTCTTTTCTGCAGAAAGGTCACTGATTTCATTCTTGGATATGTTCTTTTGGTGTAATTTGTGCAGCAAAGATTGTATATCACTTTCTTTACAATTTCCTAAATAATCATCAATTAACTGATATTTCTCCTTCCCTATTTTTACAATTCCCCATTGAAGACAACGGTATTGCTTGCCCTCCTTTAAGTAGGTAATCTGTCATCTGTCTGGAGGGCAATAGGGAACTTATTGCCTGTATCCAATCTGCTAGGTGGCCTTTTTCAACTAGGCAGGCAGCACATCAGAAAGAGCACCTCATTCCACCTGGACCAAATTACCAGTCAACCTAAGGAGGACCTTAATATGAATGGTCATCTCCTCTCCACTGATATGGTTACTGTGCCATGGTGGGAAGGCCCCCTTTTAGATCCAGAAAGCACAAGACTATTCAGGATAGAAATCAATCTCATTCAAGGTAGAAAAGAAAATGAATTAAAAGCGGTAAAATAAATCGTTCCAGGTTGGAGGATCCAACAGGAAGTCTCGATTATAAAGTTTCAGTGCAGGCTCTTGATGAGACCCAGTAGTATCCATGTGAGTGGCTAAGTAGGGGCTTTGCACACTTGAACATCATTTACACGTGCCATTTGCATCCTTGCCCACTTTTCAGATATCCCCATGACTTTTCCTATCCACTGTCTTTTGGCTATTCACATCAAAGCCCCTGTTTCTTTACAAAGAATTCTACAAGGATAAATGGGAAGGACTGATATTCCTCTGTTGCCTTGGTCCAAGAAAATGTCTTCTGAAAATTGCCCAAAGGGTCTCTGCAAATTAAACTGTGCTGTTAAGCATCTGCATTCCAAATGGTTCCCCAACTAGTGAAAAATGCAACTGCTTTTGCTTTAAATTAGGCTCAGATTAAAATATGTTCTTTTATGATCTAGGGCCGTGTCAACACTTGGGTTGGGTCCATGACTGACTTGGCATTCAGTTGACAGTTTCTTCTTTGTGACATTGCTGATCTTTGCTATATCCTTCCACTGGACCAGAAAGGAGCTGGCCCCTTTTCAAAGGTAATCTAAAGCAATCACTTCTGTTTCCTAGTAACTTTGGCAGTTAATGTGTACAATTCAGTTACAGGAAAGTAAAAGGCTATTTACACTTTTCTCATAAAGCCAAGCTCTTTGAGAATGAAGAAAGCCACATGCGAACAGCATTCACAATAAAATAAATCTGTCTCTAAACAAAAAAGGATGATAGTAACGATACCACTGTTATCTTAACGTTAAAATCCATAATACTTAATTTTACATTTCAATTCTCTGAAAGTCAGTTCTGTGAGCCTTTAGATCTCTAATCCTCATAATAATCACACATACTGGGAATTACCTTAGTCTAAGCATATAAGGTCTTAGACAATTAATTTAAATCTTACAAGTACCTGAGGATATTACTGTCACAAATACAATGACACTTTTAAGAAGAATGGTGGGGTTCAGAGAAGATAAGCTGAGTTGTGTAAGTGAGTGTGAGTATGTTGGGGGTGAGGATGGGGTCCGGGGTGAAGAGGTGATGCCCAGAGGTATCTGCTATCACACTATCACATGGGATACTTCCACATGCCCTGCAGGCTGGCATCTCCCACAATACTGAAATATTTGTTAAACACAGTTTCCCAGAGCAACAGACTCTGGGACCTTCACAAAATCAATATTTAAATTGGAAATTATTCTCAAAATCTCCTTCCTTAAGATAATGTTAATCTTATGTTTCAGTCTCCTGTAATCTCACACAAAGTCAGGATAGAGGAAAGCTTTTGCTGTCGAAATCCTGAAATGCTTGGCTTCTATGTAAACAATGCTCATATTTTTCCACAGATAAACCCTAGTACTTCTGAGGTCTGACCTGCATTAGTGACCATACACATTATAGAAGTCTGAGGGGATGCCTCTGTGCATTCTGCTACTTCTTCCACACAACTTAATTGCTATTCTCACCCACTAGCAGATACAGAGGTGTTAATTTACCAGAGAGAAGGGACACATGACATAGTTTTCTCAGGCTCTGTTCACTTTCAAGCCAACGTTGCCTGTTGACCTTTTCAGTTCTCAAAGGCAGCAAACTATTGACATAGCTGAAACCTATTTGTCCACAAGATTAAAAATCAAATACAGGAAATAATTAGGGATGGAGAATTTTGTTCATTCACTCAATAAATATTAATTGCATGCCTACTATAATCCAACACTGTGCTTGACATTTAGTTTACAGCAGGGGATAAGGTAGATATTGTCCCTGCCCTCGTGTTGATTTCATACTAAGGGGGGAGACCTTGAATAAATAACTAGATACATGATCGTTTAACTACAACTTTGATAATGGTGACAAAGGAGAAGTTCAGAGACTACGAGAATACGCAAGAGAGGCCTTAGGGGCAGCTTTCCTGAGGAAATAACATCTCAACCAAGAAAGCTGGTGTATATGAGAGTAAAATCTGTTCCACTCTTGGTCAGCTTGGCAAATCAAATCAGGATGCATTAAGTTAATTTACAATCTGAAATGAACACAGCTCCACATGAAAAAAAAAATTCATTCCAAAATGCAAATAGCTAAAATTCACAGCCCCCAAAATGTTTCCTTATTACTTAAAACTGATGCTAGCCAGAACCAAGTCATAACCTTATATCTTAAGTAAAGTCCTTTACTACAAAAAAAAAAAAAAAAAGAATAAAGCAAGCAAGAGGGCTTCTTCGCTGGTGGCGCAGTGGTTGAGAGTCCGCCTGCCGATGCAGGGGACACGGGTTCGTGCCCCGGTCTGGGAAGATCCCACATGCCGCAGAGCGGCTGGGCCCGTGAGCCATGGCCGCTGAGCCTGCGCGTCCGGAACCTGTGCTCCGCAACGGGAGAGGCCACAACAGTGAGAGGCTCGCGTACCACAAAAAAAAAAAAAAAAAAAAAAAAAGCAAGCAAGAAAGAGAAGAAAGGAAGGAAGGAGGAAGGAACAGATGAAGAGAGGAAGGGAGGGGAAGGAGGAAGAAAGGAAGGGAGGAAAAGGTGGACAACAATTTTCACATGGGTTCAAAAACAGTACAAAGAAGTTGATACCATTGTTGGCCACTGCATTGGTAGCAACACTGTGGTGCTTGGATAAACTAAAAAAGAACCAAAAAACAAAAAAAGCCAAAAAACGAAGACTTCTCTTATTATGATAATAAGGACGTGCCCAGGTGGGAATTACTGAAATAGCTGCTCAGTAAGAGGGTGGTACTACTGACAGATCTGAGGAAGTCTGGACCAAACATCCAAGCTGAGACACTCCTTTGAGAGCAAAATAGATATGCTGAAAATTTAGGTTTTCCAACCACTTCAAACTCTTTAAACCTGGAGTTTGCATGTCATTTCTAATTCCTTACGTTGCTAATAATGTACCTTTGACTCACAGAATACTTAAAAGCTCCCGGAGGAGAGAAAAATGGGTTTGAATCTCAGCTCCACCATCTGTCAGCTGTGGGACCTCAGACAAGTCACTTAACCTCTCTCTCAGCCTCAGTCCTCTCATCTGTGATATGAGGGTGATGCTTACCTTTTAGGATTGTTGTGAGGATTAAACGAGGTAAAGCTTGTAATGCGCTGAGGGCTCTGACTATCTGATACATTGCAAGAGCTTAAATTTTAGGGTTCTTTGTGGTGATGGTGGTGATGATGATAATGATACAGGTGAGTATGAAGAAGCCCACTGCAATGACAGGGCTCGATTCAGACGTTTAATAACTCTGGGCCCTGGAAAGATTACCAGACTCATTAATATAATTAAAAATAAATTTTAACTCTTTTAATTAGTGTTACTCATATTTATGCTACAATTAAAATAGCTTCTTTCCAGATTTTTCTGATTGAAAAATTTGGGGTGCATTTACCAATAGGGCCTCTTCTCAATTTTTAATGCCCATGCTTTGCTAGTTCCCTAAGCACATCCTGAGTTTGCCTGTCTGGTCATTCAACATTGCACACCACGAGGACTGGGAGACATTAAAAAAGAAAATCAGGGCTTCCCTGGTGGCGCAGAGGTTGAGAGTCCACCTGCCGATGCAGGGGACGCGGGTTCGTGTCCCGGTCTGGGAAGATCCCACATGCTGCGGAGCGGCTAGGCCTGTGAGCCATGGCCGCTGAGCCTGCGCGTCCGGAGCCTGTGCTCTGCAACGGGAGAGGCCACAGCAGTGAGAGGTCCGTGTACCGCAAAAAAAAAAAAAAAAAAAAAAAAAAAATCAAAGAAGGTGATTTCCCTGATTAAATGCTACTGCAATCAGAGGATAGCTGTTATAGCCTCTTGGTGTAGAACTATTTGACTTCTTTAGCCCCATCTCTCCCTGTTCCCCAATCTTCTACTGCAAGTCCAGTGTCTTTTGTACTTGATTCAATTCAGTTCCTTCTAACCATTTTCAACCCTCACCTAACACCATGCTTGTCAGGCCAGAAAAGACTACCTACCAATGGAGTGACCAGAGACTCATAAAGTTTGTTCCCTTATGTTCACAGACAGTTTGATCTTATCAAGACCATTGAGGCCCAGGATAGTCACATGGATCGGCTTCGTCTCCTGGCTTCTGATTTTTGAACCATTTTCTTGTCTCTCATCACTCCCCTCCCTCTGGTGGGTTATCATCTCTAGTGCTAAGCCCTGAGTCAGCAACCATATTAAATGACCAGCACGGCTCACCAGGAGCCAAGTCTGGGAAGATAGCCAGTCTTCCCACCCTGGAGCAAGCCTATGGCTGTGCAGCTCTTCTGGATTGGAGAGATGCAGAGCATGGATGACTGTAGCAAGAGGGGAGGAGGAGAAGACAGACTAGATAAATTTGCTGAGTGGAGATGGAACTGAGTATATATCAACTGAATATTCTTGTCCTTATCCTCATACCTCTCATTTCCAAAAGCATATCCCCCCCACCCTCTCACTACCTCTCTACACACACACACACACACACACATTAAACTTTTTGTGATCTTGATAAAAATCCATTTGTGAGATGTCACTGTAATTAACATGATTGAGTCTGACAATATTTATTAGGATAATTTTCTTTCACTTTTATTCTATTGCTTTCATATGTTCACATTTTATGTGAACACGGGCAAGTGTATTAAACTCCATAAGCCTTAGTTTTCTTACGTATAAAATTGGGCTTTATAGCAGTATCTAACCCAGAAAGATATTGTGACACAATACATGTGAGACACCTAGCCTAGCCTATTTCTTAACAAACCTAATAAAAGGGGAACCCAGGATCCAAACCCATGTGGTCTGACCTCAGAGCAGACAGAGCCCATGGTGAGCTCACTATCATGAGAACTCAATAAAAGTTGGCTATCCTTACTACTGTTATTGTAACTATTGCATTCACTGTGGAAAAATGTGAAAATTCAGATGAGCAAAAAGAAAAATCACCCACAGTCCCTTTCTTAGAGATCACAGTTTTTAATATTTTGGTACTATCCTCCCATTCTTTTTTTGATATAAATTTTTTCTCCAAAAGTAGGATCATACTATGCTTGCTGTTTTTAATCTGCTTTTATGTTTAATCTATTGTTGATATTTGTTTCACATCAATAAATATCTTTTCAGTAGATTTTATAGACTAAGAAAAATTTGGTGTAAGTGACTGGATGATCTGGTGTCTCTGACTAGGTCTCTCATCTCTGATAGTGGTCTTGAAACCCATATTCCTTGTATTGTTTTCGCCTTACAAATAGCCTCTGAGGCTTATGGGCAAGTTCCCCAGTTCACTGACTCATGAAAGAACTTACTTGACAGAAGCCACAGCACACATAAGACCTCAGAAATGAAGGGATTTTCTCTCCATCACATAAATATTAAGAAAGAAAAAGCACTTCGTAAAATATTATTACAGCACAGTGACCATGGGTTTCACTAACAGCTGGCAATTTAGCCAGCACCTGGTACAAAACCCACATAGGAGCTCCTCAAGGATGGAAGACAAATATCAATAGACCAAGCAGGAAGGAAAGAAACTTTATCAGCATACTTAGAATTATGAAAATAGAAAGTCAAAAGGACCACTCACTGGATGCATACGTCTACTGAAGTACCACAATACGCAGCATGCATCTGAGAACCAAAATGTAAATAAGAGGGATGTTCATTCATTTATTCATTCATTTATTCATTCATTCATGAATAACTTTTTCAAAAACAAAGTTTGAGCCAGGTACCAAATTTGTACAGGTCAAAGCTCCACCCACATGAATCTTAATCCCCCACCTTGGTGCAACTGTCTATGACCATTTTTCTATCTGATATGCCCTTTCTCTTCATCACCTGCTCGGATTGTCAGTCCAAGCCTTATTTACTTAATGAATTCCAATATGAGAAAGCAACCTGATCATCCTCTTCTCTGAAAAATTTTACATGTAATTGGGTTTAAACACTTGGTTTAATATTTGGCAACTCACTTTTTTCTGGAATATCAAAAAAGAGGCATTTACAGTAAGTGGATTTTCCAGATAGTTTAAAATTTTCCTAGTGACTTTCTTTGTACTGTAGTCTTGAACAAGTTCCTTAACAACTATGAGCCTTGGTTTCCTTACATATAAAGTGTCAGTAATTCATACTTTGAAATGTTCATGTGAGAATTAAATAACATTATATATATATATATATATATATATATATATGGCAGCTATCATATTCCTTCATGTATAGAAGTAGTTATTGTTTTATTAGTTATTAATATGGATTTGCTAACTAGGATCATAAATTACAAATATCTATTATTATAATGGATTACATTACAGTGTCATCTACACAGACGATAATGGCTTATTTCCCCTTATGTTTAATATCCAAAAGCTGCTATGACACCTTAAGCATCCATGTCCCCATATTACAGAGGGTTTTAGTATTTCTTTTCCCCTCTATATCACAGCACCATTTCAGCTGGCAATGAATTCCCTAACTCTCTATCTCTACTTCAGTCAATCTGAGAGGAAGGAGGGTTATGGGATAATCAACCAGATGATAAAACTTCTTAGGACTGTGTTAAAAGCAAAAATAAAAGCGTGAAAGGAACCTGTGTTTATGAAGTATTAATGTGCCAACTGATATTAGAACCATCACTTCATTAAATCCTCAAGAAACTTTTTGAAGTGGACCTTGTTCATCATTTCCATTTTATAGTCCAAGCTGAGACCTAGAAAGGTTAACTACCTGCCATTTTTTATCCTCTATAGTGGACACAGCGGACATCCAATAAATTCACGTTGATATTTGTTCCTCTCTTTGATTGTCTCTTTATTTTAAAGGAAATCCGGGGGCAAAGAATTTTAAAAGATGATCCCTTCTGCTTTCAGCTGACTGAACATGTCTTATGCCATCATCTCTCCCACTTCCATGTGATGCAACAATATACAGTTTTTCCAATTCTGGACTTCACTGTGATGTTCTTTGCTCAGTCTCTCCATCAAGATCACCCTTTACAAAACAGAGTTGAACTCTGCACCCTGGAGTTCCAGCATCTCCTCAAGGAAGAAGCCCTCATTAAAACAATCTCCTTTAGAGAAGGGCCTTACTTTTATGCATATGACATTGTTGGTATATGTGAAGCTGAAGATTATAAGCTACATTTTATCAACGTGTGAGTAGCTTTGCTTTTGCTCTCCAGAGAATGAAGTATAGAAAAATAATTATGGGGAATTTAATTTCTTCAGTATCAGTAAATCTCCTGGCCATACATTCATCTAAGAGCTACACTGGTCACTTAGAGAGTAAGTTTGTGTGTGCATGGGGACTAACATACTTACTGAGCTGCTTGAACCCAATTATAGAAAGCCCCCCAGTAAGCACAGCCAGATATATGGTCACAGAGAAAAAGTAAACAAGGAGGTATCTCTCAGGAGGGTATGGTTTATTTGCTAATTAGTAGTAACAAAAGAAGGCAATACTGAAAAATGCAGCCACACTAGCAGTATTTTCTCAGCCAATAATCTAAAATTGCTTTTAACACAACGTCCCACCAGTTGCCTTAATCTCCGAGAATTCCATTGTCGACACTGCCTCAGGAGAAGAACAGTCTTCTACTGGACAGATACATAAAGCCTAGGTCTGCATGCACTGTATACTTACATTAAATTCAAAGATCCTCCAGGGAAATAAGTGGAACACTAGACAAATATTAGTAGATCTGCAACACCTCAGTAATATTTGTTGTGGTCATTAATTATGACTATTCAGACAGGGATGTAAAAGGTAGAAAGGAGAGAAAAAAGGAAATAAATACTTGCCTAGAGCCTACTATGAATCAGACCATGTGCCAGGAGACTTGCATATAGATCTCCGGAAAAGCAGGTAGTATGATCCATTTTACCAACAAGGACACAGGTTCAGAGAAACTAAGTAATATCACAGGGCCACTCAGCTGGTAAATAGTGGAACAGGGACCTGAACAGCATCTCTTGACTCTGATATCTGTTACTCTTCCTGTTTCCTCCAGGGAAGCCTGGCTATGAGGTAACTTTTGGGTTATAGTCATACATTAGGAGGTAGGTGTAAGACAAAAAGATGCAGAAGGAAAATCAAAGGTGTGGGGCTGGTATCAGAGGGACCACTCTTGGAATGGGGTGGAAAGCTTCACAGCTGCTTGAGGGAGATGGGAGGTAGGGGATGGTTGGGAATGGGAGTAGTGGGGTCCACGTGATTGAAGGCGAGCTGGCTAGGGGAACAGTGCATCCAATCCAGATAAATGGGTAAAAGAAGAGTATCTTTGATTAGCAACATTTTTCAGCAGGATAGGAAGGCAAAGGGAAATCCAACAACTGCTAAGACACGTCTCCAACTTCAAGGAGCATGCAGCTGGCAAGGAGAGTACAGAATGGAGCTCAGACTTTGGGGTCCCCATCCATTGCACAGTAGCTGTGAGATTATTACCTAACTGCTCTGAGCTTCAATCTCCTCATCATAAGCTGGATATCATAATACTATTCTTGAAGACTTGTTAGCTCCTAAGGTATATATTAAAACTTGGTTGCATCACAGGTGCGTGACGATGATTGTGGTGGTGCTAGTTGTGGTTTTGGAATATAAACGGCTATTACTCTAATAAAAGAGAAAAATGGCGAGAGGAAATAGGTAATAAACTGAAATAAATAAGTATGCCTCTTTTTGTTGGCATTCAGTTCCTGTAAGTAAAATGGATCTCAACCCTGGTTGCACATGAGAATCAGAAAACTTGTTAAAAAAAAAAAAAGTATATTTTTTTGTATAAAAAAAAGATATATATAAAATGCTTCTCCACCCACCTCTCCAGTGACTCTGATTTAATTATTCTGGGGAGGTACCCAGGCATCTGTTTTTTTTTTTTTTTTAACTCCTCAATAAGTCCAATATGCAAAAAGGATTGAGAATCACTGTTGAACAATACAGCTCTGTCCAAGGGTGACTCTACCTCAAGGCATCTTAGCCCTGGGTGAACCCACTTGCTACAGGTAAGGGTTGAAGAAAAAATCTATTTCCATACGGCCTTGTGTTTTGCCTTTGGGCAGCGAGTGATAGTGGAGTGTCAATCAGGCAGAATCTGGAATCATACAGCCACAGAATCTCTGTGCCCCTTTTTAAAAATGGCTAGTGATTGTCTTATTAATCTATGTTGAGATTCACTAGAGTAAAGAATCATATCAGATTAGCAATGTTTTTAAAGTAACATGCCGTGATTTTGAAAGAAACAACATTTTAGTGGAGGAAGCGTGATATTTGGAGTCCAAAGACCTGGATTTATGTTTACTCATTCAGTTACTTAGTTCAACTCCATTCTACCAAATTCTAACATATACAGATGTCTCAGCCTGAACTTTCTTACCAGCAGTCGGAGCCCAGAATCCTGGTGCATCACAAAGGGCTGGCTGTGTGTTCTGTTACTGGGGGCACACCAAGCAAACTGTTAACTCTGAAGGCAGTGCCCTGAGTATCACTAATGATCAAGCTCCAGATCCCAATCAGGGATGAATGTAGATTCTATTCGCTTGTTGCTCCAATTTTACCACAGCCAGAATGGGATGTCCATTTCACTTTTAAAATTAAGTAATAATATAGCAGAGGTGTGATCTAGGGCTCCTGTTGAAAGAAGCTATGATTTGAAGCTGGGCTTATTTTTTAACTACTGTTATTTATTTCCACTCTTTTACAGAGTCTCTGTGTTAGATTTTTAAGAATTTGCGAATCAGAGGCCGGGTAGAGGGTAGAACTACTACTAAATGGATTGACTTTTGAGTAACTGTTTGTTGAAATGGTCAATGGCACATTAATCGTTTAGTCCAAGGTGAAGACTTTCATATCTGCCTTGGGATAGATAATATTTACTACTTTATAATGAAGACTAACCAGGAAGGTGTATATAAAGCACTTAGCACAATACATGACTCCAAACCATAGCTATTATTATTAGTTCATGATTACTTTTTAAGTAAATATAAAGATCTTACTGCTAAAACAATTCACCTACAGATAACAGGCTCAAGGAAAAGAAGAAATTTGGGGGTACCAACACTATATTCATTTGGTATAAAATAGTATAATAGGAATTGGCACCAATACTGACAATGCCACATGTTAATAACAAAGCCACGTAAAAAGCTCAACCTGGGTCCTTCCTGTGAATTAGAACTTGTACTCATTCGGAATAAACGTTATGCTTTAGATCCCTTCCTGATAATACATGCAGCATGCCAGGCACCTGGGTAAATGTAATGCTCTACCCTGTAGCACCTTTTAATCTAATGAGAAAGACATACCTAGAAATAATGGCAATACAGTGCTACACAACAATGAGAAAAGTGAATGGAAAGTATTGTGGGAGCTGAGATAAAGAGGAACAAACTGTCTGGAGAGGAGAAAGCTTTGCATAGAAGGTAACTCATTTAGGGATTTGAAGAATTGATAGTGCTGAGTGAAGTGCAATCAGACATTGACAAACTTGTCTTTTTCATCTATTAAAGGGAACAGGTTCAATCTCAAACTCCTTTCTACCTGAAAAAAATCTCCATCTTCTAATTTAATCACAGTAACTTATCTGTCCAAAGGGCTTCCCAGTCATTCCCAATGATTCTGAAGAAGAGAGGTACCCAGATTAGTACTCAGGTTAGCAAAATTTCAGAGCCAAAGATGACTTGATGGCTGAAAGACAATATCACATTTTGCCATATTTTTTATTTCTATTCATTATTTCTTTCACTTCCTGGAAGGTTAGGATGGGACACACTGCCTTTTATTTGGATTATACAGTATGCATAGATTTTGTATATTTGGAAATATATGATCTTCCAATCTTGCAAATTTAATAAAAGTCAAAGTGGAAAAAAAGAGTCAAGCCTCATCATATTATTTTTCAATCCTTTGCAAAGCAATCCTAATGCTATGTATATATTTGAGTTCCCTAACCAATGCGCACTTTGGCTGAAGCATCCAGTTGCATTAGCAAGTGCGTTGAAGGAGGTGCTGTAAATGCAACGTTAGGCAATTAAGGGAGAGGAAAAGAAAAGAAATGTCGGCCAGATCATTTGTTTTCCCATAGATTATCTTTCCAAATGTGGACAAGCAGGAACAATTTTTATGCTGACTTTGGAAAATTACTGCAGGAAATTGTACGTGAAACAGGGACTTGGAAATTTTGAAACAGGCATAGTTGGAGAATGTGAAAATAGCATTTTGGAATAAAACAACAGTTCTATACATAGGTGAATACCAAGTCTCAACAAAGCACGTTGAAACCTTACTCTTATACAAGTTGTGATGTTTAAGCTTTTTAGGCCATTGACCCTGTTTCTAAGCTTCTAAACTATTATTAATTTTCCATTCTCTTAGATTTTGGAACAGTCCACAGAATTGTAATAAAAACCTTAAAAAAATTGTTTTTGGACTGATCATGATTGTGTAATGTCCCAAGAGAGTCACATGAAGACTTTATCTCTTAGAGTGAGAATCACATGTTGAAAGATGGTGTCACAATCTATATTTCTGTTGTCTTTTTCCCCTTAGGTTTCATAGTCCTTCTCTGATGCTTTGTGATAAGACATTCATCCATAGAGCTAGCAGAGTTGGATTAGCCGTGAGGCTTCATGGTACAGAACAAGAGATGGCAAACTGCAACTTATGGGCCAAATCGTGCTCACCTCCTGTTTTTCTTTGGGGGGGGGGTTGTAAATATTTATTGAAATATAGCCATGCTATTTGTTTGTCAATGACTGCTTTTGTGCTGCAACAGAGGAGTTGAGTATTTGTATCAGAGACAGTTTGGTCTACAAAGCCAAACATATGCACCACCTGAAACTTTATAGAAAAAAATGCATTGACCTTTGCTGTAGATGAAAAAGCAGTGGGTTAAGAAGTAGCTAAAAAAAATGACATTTCTGAAGGTGTTATTGATTTATCACTTCAATCATTGGATGTCTATAGGATCTCTTTTTATAAAAATTTGCATGAGTTTATATATTATTTCTCAGCTGGAGTATTGTTTTTGAAACTAATCACCAAGATGAATTGTCATGTTGTCCTTCAAGATTCTCAGCTCAGTCATATCCAATTCTGCAAAGCCTTCTTCAATACTCACAAATGGATCTAACTCTTTTCTATGTGTACTCACATTTATTCCAGTATTAGAGAGTATTTCACTTATTTAATCACAGTCTACCCTTCTAACCTGTAAGCTCCTCCCAATTAAGCACAGTGTCTTAATAAGCTTTGTATCCATCTCTTACATACTGCCTGTTGTATAGTAGATGCTCAGTGAATGTTTGTTGAAGTTAGCTGAAGAAGAAAAAGAGGTAAGCAGAAGTCTTGAGAAATTAACTTCCTTAAGGTCACACAGCCAGCATGTAATGAAGCTAGGATTTGAACCCAGATCTGCAAGTAAGTCAAGTATTTTTTCCATTTATTTAGCTGCATCTAATCAGGAGACTGGAGTTTTCATTTTGGTTCTGCCATTGAGAATATGGATTCTAGTGACTTTATCTCTAAAATAAGGATGTTATGTTATACCTTTCAAGACCTCTTCTCTAGCACCTGATATGTTCTACGATAGTCATTTTACTAAATCGTCACAGAGACTGGTAAAAGAAACAACTGTGGTAAATGGCTATTATGTGGGAATAATTGCATCCATTTAATGGGTGAGAAAACTGAATCTCAAAGAGGTTAAGTAATTTGCCAAAGATCAGACAGCTAGGAAATGACAGAATTGGAATTTTATCTATACCTCACTCTAAATCCTATATTTTTCTCCCCTGTCTGTGTTTTCCTTCCATCCAAGATATTCCACAGGATGTTCATAGGTATGCTGAAGAGAGTAAGATTTAGAGAACTCTGGGATAAAATTAACTCAGATCTAATGTAGAATTTCTCAGAACATTTAATATACTAACACATGTGGTGAATCTTCAAGGGGGGTCATAATAATGAGTGTTTCCAATTTTTATGGTATGCATGGTGTTATGAGTTGAATTTTGTCCCTCTAAAAAGATGTGTTGAAATCTTAATACCCAGTACTGTAGAACATACTTATTTAGAAACAGTGTCTTTGTAAAAGTAGTCATGTTAAGATGAGGTCATTAATAAAGGCTGTAATCAAATATGACTAGTATCCATATAAAAAGGGGAAATTTGGACACAGAAACAGACACACACACAGTGATGATGCCATGTAAAGATAAAGACAGAGATTGAAGTGATGTATCTACAACCCAAGGAATGCCAAAGATTGTCAGCAAATCACTAGAAGCTTGGAAAGAAATATGGAACAGATTCTCTCTCACAGGCCTCAGAAGGAACTAGCCCTGCAGACACCTTGATCTTGGACTTCTAGCCTCCAGAACTGTGAGACAATAAATTGCTGTTGCTTAAGCTACTTGTTGTGATACTTTGTTATGGCAGCACTAGCAAATTAACATACCTGGAAAAAAACTTTTTGGAAAAGGTTTTTGATTATATTACCTCTGAATTTTTCTTCTTCGGGTTGATCAATCCAAGTTCCTATAGCCATTTCTCATGCGGTATGAGCTAAATGCATGAGCTTATTACAAACCTCAAGTTACTAATATATAAACAGGATCTTTACCTTATTAATAAAGCCGGAATAGGGATATTGAAGACAGAATATTGATGGATCAAAAAATAGTTTCCAAGGGGGTGGTGTATAAAGCAGGTGTATTATAAGTCCCCTCTTTTTGATTCAAACTTGAATGATCAGATAAAATTCTGGATATTTAAGGTATAGGGGCATTACTTCCCATAAAGTATTTTTTATGAAATTTGAAAAATGTATCCTTTCTTTTACATTTTATTTCCATCTTTCAAAAAATTATCTGAATACTCATATTTTGTTAGAAAAAGAAATGTTGCTATTGAAAAGCTATCATAAAAAATATAAAATTTTATGATCTCTATATTGTGAGTAATACTCCCTTAGTTGTGGAGCTCTTGTGCAGTGTACAACCTGAACAAGCATGCATGGCAGCTCTAACATGGCCATGCTATAGTGACCACAAATATAGATATCCTCCAAAGGTAGTTGATTTGGTTTTATCTTCATTAATTCTGATCAGACTTAATTAACAAAAAGCCCTATTATGTAATTGCTGCAGAAGGGATTCACAATGATAAATATAAGCCAATGTGGTTACCTTTGGCAGAGATTCCCCCAACATGTAATTTATTGGGAGCTATACACACTATCTTCTCATTTATTTAACTAGATATGATTTTTCCAGTCAGTTTGTCTCAATGAGTATACCAGGTAGTTGATTTATTAAAGTAACATTAAATTCTATGGGTGGTTTACTAAAAATATATATATAGCCAAGATAGATCTTTGATTATTCAGGCTTTAAAAAAAAAACAAACCCAGGATAAAATTACTAGGGCTATGCTCTTCAATAGCTTTTAACCTGAAAAAGTTCATGGTTGTGTTCCAGGGGCTTCATAAATCATTTGTGTTTTTCCAGGGGTGACTCCATAACTTTCATCAGATATGCAAAGGGGTATGTGTCACAAAATGGGTTAAAACCCACTGCTCTATAGTATAGAACCTTGAGACCTTACTCAACTATATCTATGTGGGAGAGTGAATCTAGGACTTCTTGAGAACCTGCCTCTGACCACAGAAGCACCTTCAGCCAACCTCCATGCAGAGGTAGAGGCCCTTGTCAATACTGGGCTCCTAAACCTTCCAAAAAGACTGGGGAGTATTGAATGAGACGATGCATGTAGAACACTTAATACAGAGTCTAGCATACAGTAATCATTCATTAAATGTTCTCTAGTATTATTATTCCTTGTTTGGCTGATGCCATATAGCTTTGCTTTTACCACCCTGCAAAATACTCATACTGCAGGTATAATCTCTTACTCAGTCCATTTCGTATTTATCAAAATTTGATTAAACAAAACAGTTTTTGTGGAATATTTACTGAATAATTTGTCCTTCATCTGGTCTTCTAGACACTCTAAAATCTACCTTTGAGATAATTCTAGGCCATCAGTGAGCAACATATCTGGATATCAATGTTTTCCTATTCCCATCCCACTCCCTTTTCAAGACAAGGAATTGCTTTTAGAGAGTCATGTTTTGGCATCAGCCCATCTACATCTATTAAATATTTTTATTTTTTTAAGCCTGAGAGATTTCATTATTGTATTTGTTATAAAGATATTTTTGAGGGTACTGTAAACTCTATTATACAGAGCTCTTTTTGTGAGGAACAAAAGGAAATATCTCTTTACTTTCAGTTCCAGGAAAAATTATGTTTCTCCAGGAAAAAAAAAAAGTTTATTTCAAATCTTAGGGCATTGTAAATAATAACTCTTATCATCTGTTCTCCTTTTCACTGGCTGCTAAAAGACCCAGAGTCAGGTTTTTTATTTACTTTTAACAAATATAGAGGATCCCTTTGGCATACATGCTACATATAATGCTACTGATGATATCATCTATTTTAAACACTTATTATATCCTATTTCTGTTTCCCTAATTTTATTTGTACTTTACTTAGAGTTTTATATTCATATTTATAATACAAGTTAAACTCTTTAAGTAAGAGGGGATATACATACATGTACACATATATAAATACATAAAGACTATGCAAATAAATAAATAATGCATGGAACTCATCTACTGTGGCAAAGTAATTAACCTCTCTAAACTTCATTGCTTTTAAATTTAAAAATATTAATGATAGATACTTCATAGGACTGTAATATATATAATAACATTTGATTTATTGATATATTTTAATTAGGAGTCTGGAACAGAGTGGGCACTCCATCAGTATTTGTTCTTTTACTGTCCTTCTAAAGAACTTGCAATTTTGACAAATTGGTAGTCAGCAGAAATATTAATTTGCCTGTAATCCTAGGAAAGTGGTGATTCTGGTTCTTGGCATGAGGTGAAGACCTAAAAGGACCTTGCCTCAGCAGATTTAGGTTGAAACACTAATTAGAACAGACTGTAACGAAGGGGGAGGAGTAGAACAGACACACTGTGCTTCATATCTAAATTCATATAGTAATTAAAATGTAGTCGTAGTTCTCAATAATGACAGCTCTTAGGCAAGAAGATTTTAGGGCCAAAATATTAGGATTGTTGAATTCAGATGAAGTTTTATCAAACAAATTGCTTGAGGCAGATAGTGCATATCTTTGTGCTTAAACCACACATCTTTCTCTGAACTTTACCTTTGGAAAGGTGTATTGACTCATAGAATCTTTTTAAACAAATGAGGCAATGCAATCTGAGAAAATATGGAGGTTAGGGTTCCACCAAACCAAATGAGACCTTTTTTTTTTTTCCCTATAGCATGAAGTACATGTGTTTTTCTTCCACTAGGTTAAAAAGCACCAAACTAGAAGTCCTGAAACCTTGATTTCTATTACAGCTCTACCATAGTCTAGACCATGGACCTTGGGAAAGACAGGATGTTTTCTTGTTTATAAATAGGAGTAATGATAAACACACCCCACAGGGTAGCTGTGAAGATTAAATGAGGAAATATACGTCAAGCATGTGGCAAAATGTTTGGCATAGAGTGCTCAAGTGCCTATGTGTAAAAGGGGGAAATGATAGAAAAATAAATCACATAGTGAGACCAAGTTATATAATAAAGTTGTTTTAGTGATTTGGTAATGTATTAATGTGGAAAGACTGAATAGGCTTCCCAGAATTCCATTTCTTTTACATTTCCAGTTGACTGAACCACAGGAGAGATTCTGTGGGAGACTTAGGGTGCAAGCGAAGCAGAAGCCATTTTGTAACACACAAATCTGCTGGCTCACCTCACTGGTATAGGCATCAGCTAGACCAAGGCATTAAGATATTTTTAATGTCTCAAAATAACTTTGTGGTAATAGTATTCCAGATATTCTCTGAAATGCTGGGAAGGGGTAATATTCCACCTGGCAATTGTTCCTTAAAACAGATTTTATGGAACTTCATGAAAGAGGAAAGCAAAGTATTTATAAAAATGATTGGTAGATAGTAGGTTCTCAAAAATATTTTTAATTTCAGGAATGACTAAAGAGAAAACAGAAGAGTTTTACTCCTTTCTCCTGTACTCTGGATTCTATCCTCTTCCTTATGATATGCACTGTTCCTCTTTCTAGCTTCAGAACATTCAAGTTCTCCCATTGTACCAGATATTTTTCATGGGCATTTAAATGTATTCAAAGCTCTGTCCTATTTTTAAAAACATTCTTTCTCCAGCTATCACTGTCTCCCTCCTTCTATTTACAACCAAACTTCTCAAAAATAGTTATCTCTACTCTGTCCATTTTGTCATCTCCCACTTGCTTCTCAACTAACTCCAAACTGGTTTCTACTATCAATACTTGCCTTAAAGCTATTGAAGGTTTCCATGGTACCAAATTCAATGGACAGTTTTAGGATCTCTTTAGCAATACAATTTGAAAGCCTTAGAGATATCTCACTCTTCAAATATCCCAAACCAAATTCACATTCTTCCCCCTAAAAATTTGGTCTTCCCTCAGTGTTTCTTCTGTTGGTGACTAGTACTACTATTCACCCAGCTGCAAAAACCAGAAATCTGAGGGAGGGTGGAAGAAAGAAATTGGTTGTTTCCATTTCTTAGCTTCTACGATGGTTTCTAGTCAAAATCAAAAGGCTCCTCATCTATGGGCCATATTACTTCCTCTCCAGATCATGGGGCTTACTTTTCCAGCCATAGTTTCGTTAAACACAATTTTTTAAATAAATTTCAAATGGCAATCATTGCTCTTTGAGTAAAATCTCAAATCCTTAATGCGGACCTCAAAATGTATACAATATGTTTCTGTCTTCATTTTTCTCCTCTCTGCTTGGCTCTCTGCTCTCCTGCCACTCCAGCCTTGCTCTTTCCCGCTTCAGAATGCTTGCAAAGGCTGATTCCCCTGTTTGTAACAGCTTTCTTCCATAATTTTATTATTCAGTTTACAAACCACTTCCCACTAATCCTTTAGCTCTCACATTTAAGTTTTGTTGTCTTCCGCAACCTCCCTGATAGGTCAGACATCTCTGATAGAAGATCCCTTACACTCATTGCACTTCTCCTTTGTGATACAGTAACCAAATATATATATATATATATATATATATATATATATATATATATATATATATATATATATATATGTAGCTCAAATATATATATATTTGGGCTATACATATATCTCAAATATAGCTCAAATGTAACTTCCAGGACGTTAGAGGCTGTGTACAGCTTATTTCCTACTATATTATTAGCAACTAGCACAATATAAGTTCTCAATAAGTTTTTGAATTGATGAATTTTCTGATTCAATCATTATTCTAATTCCTCCATAAAGTATTTAAATATAAACACTTTCCTCTTTAGTATCCAAGTAAAATAGTATAATACCAAGTAAAATTAAACATACAAAAATGCTTCAAAGTGGAAGATTTTAGCAGCCAAGTCTTTGCACTAAAGTCAAGTTCCCAATGGATTATAGATATTCAATAAATATTTGTTAACTATGTGAATTATAAAGGTGTATTAGCCTGCTTACTTATAATCTTTTAGGCAATGAAATTGCATTAAACTCAAACAAATCATACTTGCTGGCATATCGGTCTCCTTTTCTCCTCCTACGTTTATTTTTATTTCCCTAATTTTGAGAAGGAAATACACTTTTTCTTTTTCTCTCAAAACAGTTTCTTTCTGGCAGAATAACTTTGTTTTCAGAGATTAGAAAAAAGCTATTTGCTGGAAATGCAAAGAAAGATTTCTTATTACAGTGAATAAACTGTGGAAAATGACTCTCACTGACACCTTAGAAGTGTTGTCTTTAGAAGAACAGGAGCAGATATTTAAGTTCCAGACCTTAAAACCAACTGTCAACACCCCAGGTTTATCACATCATGACCTGTCATCCACTTCTGCAACCCAGAGTCAGCCCCAGGAACTAGCACTACCTACCAGCAGTGGGGAAGATTCTGGACTCCTCTGAAGAGTTCTACTCCTACCAATTTCACTGAAGCTGGTGATTATACCATTAGGTTTACTACATCAATTTGATTTAAATGGGGCTTTACTTTCTTTTCCTTCTTTTGACAAACAATTTTTGGGCATCTATTATATAGCAAGCATGAATTCTGCCCTGTGCAAGGTAATGTTTCATGGCAATGAGTGATAAATACATAGACTCTGCTTTAGTTCATAATCTATAGGGCCTCCTGGCAAAAAGGATACGGATGATACAAGCATGAGCAGGATGTTCTGGCAGCAGAGAAGCTTGACCTGCAAAGTCTTCTTGGAGGTGGTAATGATTGAGCTAGGATCTCAAGGGCAAGTAAGTGAGTCAGGTGATGCAGGAGAACAAAAGGGAGAGAAGAGATGGTGTGAAGGCACAAAAGGCATCCACTGTGGTGATAGCTTTAGAAGCTCAGTAGTATATTTAGAATATGGGAGGAGTTGGATAAAGAAACAGAAAAAAAGATCACAAAGCGTCTTTTTCCTGAAGCCTCTAAAATTTTGAAGCAAATGGGACACTTTATGAAAATTATGCTGGAGGATGGATTAGAAGAGTTAGGATACGCTGAAGGGAAGAACAGGACTTTCACCCTATTCCCCCAGCATCCTGCACAGCCAAATATAAGTCAGTGTTTGATAAATATTTATTGAATGTTTTTTCTGAATGAAATCATTTAAAAGCTTGTTTCATTGAGGTACCACTAAGTCATGACTCAGCTGTCTATATACCACAAGTAAAAGATTTCAGGTCACGTATAAAGAGAAAGTTAACAGGGGAAGGAGGAGAGGGTGTTAGGCACTGAAGACCTGACAGTGGAGGCAAAAGCAGAGGGTGAAGGATATTGAAATGGGAGGAAGAGGGCATCTGAGATGTTTCAGACTCAATAATTTTTCTAGGGGCAATAACTCCCAACTCCGCATGTCAATTTTCATTATGTACAGTTAGGGTAAATGTAATTACCATAAATGTACATAATAAAGACTAGCTTTAGCTAGGCACCACCCTAAGTGCTTTCAGGCACAAACATTCATTGTACATAGGGCAGTGTTGAGGCCCCACAGATACAGTCCCCGTCATGGAGCTAAGGTGCCAACAAGAAGACAGAGAACAAACAAGGAAAACAATAACTATTTAGCATACTTCCAAGCTGAGAGACAGCAGAGCATAATTGTTAAGAGCATGATATTTGGAATTAAGACTCTCTGGCCCTAACTTCTTGCTTGACCACTTGGCTGTGGCTGTGGGACCTTAGGTAAGTTACATAACTGCTCTGTCTTATTCCCTTACCTGTAAAATAAGGTTAATAGTAAGTATGTATGTCTTTAAGTTATGCAGAGTATTAAATGAGTTAACAGGTATAAAGAATTTAGAAGAGAGCCTGGCAAATAGTAAATATCATTAGTAGAAAAGATTATTATTGTGGTTTTCTTATAACAATTAGCCTTATCAATAAGTTCTATGAAGAAAACACAAAGCAGGGTGAAGGAAAAGAGAACCAGATAATGCAAGGGTAGGAATGGGACTAGGAGGAAATAATTGAAATAAAGGGATCAGGAAAAGTAATTCTGAGGAGATAACATTTCAGCAAGAGACCTGAAAGAAATGGGACACTGAGTCATGTGAATATTTGGAGAGAGCATTTCAAAGAGAGAAGGGCAAATACAGAATGAGCAAGTGCTATTGGGCAGAAACCAGTTTGGCTTGATGGGATTAGGGAGTAGTAAGAAAACCGCTGTGACTAGAAGTAGGTGGTGAGCAAGGCAGGGAACGAAGGTGATATGGTAGGAGGTGAGGCAGGAGAAGGGAGAAATGGCGAATTCATTTGGGGCCTTATGGGCCACTGGAAAGATCTGAGATTTTTACTGAGATTTAAAGCCACTCTGCTGTGAGCAGAGACACCGCATATCTGGATGTCATTGTAAAAAAGATCTCTCTGACTACGTATAAAGAATGGACTGCAGAGGGGCGAGGATGGTAGCAGGCAATTCCTGCTGTACATTTAATCCATACATCAAGGATGCGAGATAAACATCAATGTTCCTATTTTATGGTAAACAACATGAGGTTCAGAAATAGTTTATCAAAAGGCACACAGGTATTTTGACTCTAAACCCATGTGTGTTTTTCACTCTGTAGGAAAGTCTTCCTGGGCCTCCCTGACTCGGCCAGATTGTCCACTACATTTTCTCATGGCAGCATGTTCCCACCTTTCTAGCACCTATCACAGTGTGATTTTATAACAGGTGGGTGATTACTTGTTTCATGTCTAAGAGCAGTGGCAGTGTATACCAGTTCGTCCTCAGGGTCTATTTAGTACCTAGAACAGGTGCTCAAGAATTATTTGTTAAATGAATGAATAAATTGTACTACTGAAGTAGAGGGAGCAGAATGAGAAGCATGCGAATAAATATGGTAACAACATGAATAAATGAGAAATTAAATTTAACACAGTAACAACAAAGACCCACTATACCTGAGTATCTGCCATTTTTTAAAAATCTAGGCATAATTTTTCAAACGATTAGTAGTAAATTTAATAAGTATTTATTAATCAAAGCAAAAATATATAAACTCTGAAAATTATTTTTTAAACCATTTTTTAAAAATCAGGGCATTAAACAAAATGCAGATCTTTCCCCAAACTTCTTAAGGTACAGGAGCATTATTTTAATGACTTTCTAAAAGTTGGCCATGTCAAAGAACTAAGACCATGGTATATCTACAGTGTTGGAAACAGACAATAAATGAAATGAAAAGAATTCAAAATATTACTACTATAATATTAGCAAAGGCAATTGCTATGTTTGCATAGTGCTTTCCAATCTCCAAAGAACTGCTGCATACATTATCTCATTGCTCATTCAGCAGGTACTCCATCGCTTCATCCATCACTTACATCCATCACTTACACACACACACACACACACTTTCTGGATCATTTCTGCAGAGATCTCCTTTACAGTGGCCTTGATAAAAGCTGACTGTGACATTTTATTAAATTCAGCCCCCATTAGGACTTGGCATTGTATGAAGCACTATCAGATGATGCTGAGCTCAGTAAGGGCACTTGTTCTTATACCTTCTATCTTCAAACAGCAAGTCCCAGTCTTTCTTTTTGGGAGATGGAACTAGAAGCTAGCTTCTCTTTTCATTGGTATGTGATACCAGTTTCCATGCTTTCATTTTCTTTTTTGGGGGCCAGATACTAAGTAGATGAAAATGATTCCCTGTTCTTAACTCTAACACCTCTGATATTAAGCCTGGGTGAAGCTAGTGATAACTCTGAAGTTGTAACTTCTCTCTAGGTTGTTTGGAAAAATAACTCTACCAACCCTCCAGCAACAAGACTTGGCTATTATCACATTACAGCACATCAGTGGCTGCTAGGACATGGTGAAGAGATGAGGCACAGTGTCAGCAAATGTGCCATTCCAGCTCTGACAACTAGGACATACTCAATTTTACAACTGGATGATTTATGTTTAATAATATTTTTTTAAATGTCACTTACTAGGCACCTACTATACACCAAACAAATGGCTTTGCTCTTGCTATACAGTAACTCATTTAATCCTAAGAACAATCCATAAGATGTATATTACTATCTCCTAAATCTCATTTCTATGTACATCAAAAAAAGAAAAGACCGAAGACCAGGTAAATCAGGCAACTTATTCAAGTCCACACAGCTGGAAGACAGTAGAGCTGGGATTTGAATCCAGGTAATTTCTCTTACATTGTTCTTTTTGCTTTGTCGGTTTCATGAAGGAGAGATAGAACATATGGGGTTTTGTTAGGAGACATAGGTATCTGAGTATATATGATAATAAGTAGAAGAATTATAATTTAAGCTCAGGTATAGCTTACTCCAAATTGTAGGTTCCTTCCACTGCCAACAAAACGATCCCCTTTCCAATCAGTGACATGTTTCCTTAGGGTGAATAAACCTTTAAAATACTCTCTTTTGGAGAATTAAAAACTTTTCCCAAGTTGATTTGAGGTACATATATATTCTAAAACAGTGGCAAAACTCAGAAATGAACGACTATGCATTGTTCTAATCTGTTAACCTCCTGCTTAGTAAATCTCGATGTGGACTCAAGAACAAGGTCTAAATACCCTATCTCTGTTAGCTGTGTTCACTCTTTTAGGCTACTAGTGATTATTGAGGAATTTGTTGACTTAAACGTCATTAAAGTTGTCCTGGAGATCTGAAAGAGTTAATACATTTCTAGAATACTTATTTTTATTAATAAAGGTTATGCCTGAAAATGATTGTCTAGGGCATCTGGAATTTATATTTTAAATTAGAGAAAGTCCACTGGCTTCTGGAGACTATATGGAACTAAGGAAAAAGAAATTTCATCTTATATGAAATCCTCAAGGACTCTTGCAAATGATTCTTTTTAAAAAGATGTTAAAAGGAATGCTTATTACACTTTGGCCTCCACTCTAGTTTCTCTAGCCTTCCCTATGGTTGAATGAGGAATAAAATGGCATCCTTTTTTCTTAGGGCTATTAGGGCTTTTCATGGTTTCCCATACATCAAGATTACAGACCCTATTCTGCTTCTTCCACATTAAACATTTGATTTTAAATCTGTGCATTTTGGTCCATCAAATTTGGTTAATTTATATTTCACAGTAAATGTCCTGCTATATTTGATAAGTTAATTCTTAAGACTGAGAAAAAAAATCAGGGTTTCTAAACTCATATTCAAAGAAAATATAATTGGTGACCTAGGAATATAATCCACTCCCTGTCACCCAAAACAATTAATGGGATGGAATCAACAGTACTGTTGAACAGGTGAACTTTCAGCAGGAGGAAAGAGGGTAAATATGCTTGTGAAGGGTGATAACTTATTAAGGAAAGGTAAGAAAATGAGGGAGAAAATGCCTTCTAAGACAAATTATCTCAATATTTTAAGGAAGGCCAATTCTTAAGAGTAAGGTGTTACTATTTTGGTAGAAGGCTTGGAAAGTAAAGGTTTGCAGTAATCAATCCATGAAAGGAATGGAGAATTAATTTGGCTAAATACAAATAAATGAAAAAAATTAGGCTCAAGGGCCAAATTCCTAACTATACTTTCAGGCTCAAATGTCAACTCAAATGTCACATCTTCCTTATAAATTCTTCCCTGCCTTCTCTAGGGAATTAGAAGTTTGTGCCTCTGGAGACCTAAAGAATATATTGTACAATTATCTATTATATCTCACAAGTCATTTACAATAATTGTGACTTCCACCTCTACCTAGGAAGAATTAGTCATTAGGGAAATTACCTCCAACCATAGATAACTAGAAAATCAGACAAAATATATAAACTAACAATTTTCAGTCATTTGGTAATAGCTATCCCTGTGATCTCCTAAAGGAAGGAAATAAATGAGGTGAGCTCAACAACGGCCCCAGCTTATTGCCTGGAGGCAGTTTCTAGGAGAGAAGAAATATGGAACCCAAACAGAGCTCAGTTTCTTCCATACATTGAGAAGATAGAAAATGGAGTTTAGGGTGACCTAGGCAGGTAGAATCTGCCGGCAGGATACCAGAGAGAGATAGAAAGAGAAATAACACCCCAGAGATCGGAAAAGCACCCTCCTTGTTCTGGCCAATTCTCTGATTGTATAATAATCTAGGCATTCATAGGTTGAGGGTCCATGAGACCAGAGAAAGAATCACTGAAAAGTAATAGACTGAACAACTCCCAGGGCTCACATAGAGCTGGGAATATTTCACATTTCCAGCAGCCAGAGTAGAGAGACCTTATATTATTGGGGCAGCAGGTAAAGGATAAAGAAGGATATTGCTCTAGTTATAGGGTAAATTAACACTAATTAACCATAGATTTAGGAAAGCCTTACCTTAAAAAAAAAAAAAAAAAAAGATTAAAAGCAAGCCTCAAAAGCCCTAAACCGATTCCATGTAACTTAAGAGGTGTCAGAGAAAATACAATAGCCTGAAGGAATACAGCAACCTCAGAAACCAACAGCATGAAGTACAAAATGTCTAGCATCCAAAAAAAAAAAAAAAAAAAAAATTACCAAGCATGCAAAGAAGCAGGAAAATATGATCCATAATCAGGATAAAAAATTAATAGATACAGAGCTGGAATTATAGCGGTTATGAAGTTAGAGGAATGTTTGAAAAGCTAACACAAAAATATGCTCCATATACTTAAAAATGTAGAGAAAAACATGAACAGGATGAGGAAGGAAACAGAATATATAAAAATAAAAATTAGATACCTGAAGTGAAAATGCACTGGATTGGAGTAACCATAAATTAAGATGCTACAGAAGAAGATAACCAGTGAACATGAAGAAATAGTGATGGAAACTATTCAAAGTGAAATACAGAGATTTAAAAGGACTGAAAAAAAAATGAACAGAGCATCAATGGTATGCTGAATAATATCAAGTTTGTTCTAACATATATGCAAATGGAGTCTAGAAAGTGGGAGAGGGAAGAAAAATTATTTGAAAAAATAGTGACCAATAATTTTCCAAATTTAATGATAACTATAAATCCTCAGGTCTAAGAAGCTCAACAAACCCCAAGCAGAATGAACATAAGAGAAAATACCAATTCACCTCATGATCAAAATTAATCCAAAAAACAGCAGGAGAAAGGGAAAAAAGGAGCAAAGAACAGAGGATAAATATAGAAAGCAAAAGCAAAATGGCAGATTGAAGCTCTAGCTTGTAGAAATAATTACATCAAAGGTAAATAGTTTAAACTCTTCAATTAAAAGGCAGAGATTAATGGACTGACTAAAGCAAGATCCAACTATATGATATCTTTAAGAAACTGAAATTAAATAAAAGATACAATATTAACTCCCCAGAAACTGTGAACTCTTTAAGGACATGGGTTATATCTAACTCAATTTGTGTTTCTAGTGCCCAATTCGGTACTAGTACTCAAAATCTACTCAACAATATTTGTTCAGAGTGCTTGTATTTAAAACTTCTTATTTCATAAGACATGCAAGGATAATTCCAGGAAAGCCTTGGTGAAATATTCACTTTCTCCATATTAATAGATTCATAAAAATGGGTTTTATGACAACTACTTAAAAAAAACACACTTATTTTAAGAGGACATTGCATGATTTCTGATTGTTTTATGGTTAATTTATCTATTTGATCTGAAAACTCCAGAATTTGGTTAATCTTCTAAGTCAGGTGTTAGCAAAATTTTTCTGTAAAGGGCCTGATGGTAAATATTTCAGGCTTTCAGAGCCATACATTCTCTGTAACAACTACTCAACTCTGACATTGTAGAAGAAAGCATCCATAGACACTACCTAAATGAATGATATGGCCATGTTCTGATAGAACTTTATTTACAAAAACCAGTAGTAGGCCAGATTTGGCCTATGAACTGTAGATTGCTAAGTCTCATTCTAAGCACAGGATCATTGCTCAAAGTCTCTGTGGCTATGTGTTATCTATTCCTGGAATGAGGCACTTATTATTACTCTAGAAAGCTTTGATCAGTGCCAGTAGGAGATGCACATATCTCCTTATACTTACCCTCTATCTACTTTTCTTGGTTAATGCAAATAGAAAAGACAAGATCTCAGACACTGACAGGTAATTTACTTCCTATAACCAAGCTCTTCAAAGCTGTTTTGTGCTTTCATTGTATTGTCACAGCCTATACAGCTAGTAACTTTGAAAAAAATCCTAAACTGTTAAAAGTGTCCAAAGTCACCACTGTCAATTTGTATTTTCAGTGAGGTTGAAGGTTTGATCAATTGTATTCAGGATATGTAATACACATTGCAATAATCTGCTCAATTTGTTTTTCCCAAATACCTTGCATTGGCCTTTTGCTCAGCATGTCACAACTTCCTTTCTTACCTTTTGATAATTTTCTCATCATCTTACAATTACTAATAATGATGTATTTTATGTTTGCCTATTCTTCGTGGTGTTCTATGTAAACATTCTTACAAAATAAAGACTTAATGTTCCATTAATGACCATTTGGTCAATAAAATGAGCATATTGTCAAAACTGTCACTGTATCAAATAAATAACATGAATTCTATTTAAGGCAAATTATTCATTCAGGAAAAATGGTACCATTCATAAAGGAAAATTATACATTTGGTGTCAACATGCCTGTCTAAGGTACAGATTAGGAATTCAGGATTTAGATTCCTGATTCTGTGTTTTATTAGCTGCAGTATGAGTCTAGACAAGTTATTTAGCCCTTAAGATTCTGTTTTCTCATATATTAAAGGTAAAAACAAGGTATACTTCATCAGGAGTGATATGAGATTTAATGAAGTAATGCATGAAAAGCTTAGAACAGAGTTTCATAATGAAGCTTATTCATGAGCATTCAATTCATGTTTAGTATTACTTTTCTTTTGTGTGCTTGAAACACAGTAAGTGTTCAGTAAGTAAGTGAGAAAAATATACTTGTATATAACCTAGAACTCATGCCTTACCAATTTTTTTTCTATAACCTCCAGAGTCTAGTATTGTATCTGATAGCTACTAGGCACTCAAATATTGTTTGTTGAAATTGAAATGAATGAAGTCTCTGCATATGGGATACCTTTTCCCACATTATAATGGCTTTGCCTTGTTAAACAATTTATCACTTCCATTACCTAAGAGGGTCATTTGAAATCTCCAACTTGATTCCACTTAAATTTATATTTTTATACTGTAATATGTTAGATGTTTTGTATATATATATATATCATATAACTTATATAAGTGTAGTTAACTATTCAACCCTTGAACTTAGGTACTATTTTTCTAACTTAGAAATGAGAAAAAATAAGTTCCAGAGAAGTTATCCCCGCCACCATGCAGGGAAATTAGGTTGAAACTTAGGTTTGACACGTTTGGGAATTCATTTTTTAAACCACTGTGCTGTTGTATCTCTCATAAGTACAAGTTCCTACAAACTGCTAGTGATTTCAACAAGAACGGGAAGAAAAAGTTCGTATTTCTCATGCAACTAAAACATCTCATTTATTAAGGAGTCATGACATTTCAAGGCAGATATGATAATTCTATTTTTCAGATAAGGAAACTGAGGCTTAACTAAGCAAAGGAACCTGCCTAAGGTCACACATGGCTTTTCTTCAGGGAATTAAAAAAATATATACAAAGAACATCTTCATTTACTTTAACTGTTTTATGGAAAGTGTCTCTCTCTTCCATTAGGCATTTAGCCAAGGCAATAAAGGGCTTCATGCCACAGACATGGTTGAAGCATTAGAAACATGCCTTTCTCAAATTTGATAATGTCACATAAAGACTGTTGGATTGGACAGCCATATACAACCCTGTACCGAGACATCACAGGGCCACTCTACCAGGCTAAGAATCATATAAAACGAAACAGAACATGTATTGTTTACCACGTGCCAGGTATATGCAGGTACATATGAGCTTCACAACAACATGTGAGGCAAACTTTATCCCCTCACCTTAATTATAAGGGAACTGAAATTCAGAGAAACTAACTTGTTCTAAGTTTCTCAGCTGGTAAATGATAGGGCCAGTTTTTTTTCATGCTTTTGCTAAAACACTATAAACAAAATTTCAAATGGACAATATAAAGAACTATGATAATGCTGAAGGGAGGGTTTTGACTCTTCCCTTCAAGAAAAGAACCTAAACTCTTACTGGGAAGAGGAAACTCCTCTTTCCTGGCGAGCATGCACTTCCTCTTATGCGTGTTGAAGCTGCTTGAAATACACAATCCATTCAAAGACTTAATATTTAACAATTTCATAGATCTGAGTTGCCTCTCACTTACATGGTGAGAGGTGTATTTTTTCAACTTTATTAGGTACTTAGAATCCCAATGAAAACTTGAATTGTTATTCATTTAAAAGAAGAAAAAAAAGACCTATGTAATTACATCTTTATAATCCACCCTCTCTGAGAAACCTTCCAGTTTCACCTGATTGGAAATAAATAAAGTAGCAAGGTAATAGTACAGTGTTTGTGGAGTCAGAATGACAGACAGGCATACCTGGGTCTAAGTTCTGGCACACTACTGAAATCCCTTATCCACATAAGATTTTTGGGAAAATTGGATGTGACAAGGAAGGCAGAACACCTACCCCATTGTGTGGTACACTGTGGGGTCCTGGAAAACAACCTCTTCTCCTCTGTACTACTTTTTTTTGAGCCATTAGCATTTTACTAAGGGGTGCATAGGAAATAGTTAAGAGAACCACATATATCTTTGCATTAAATATGCATAACATTTGAATAAAATTTGAGAAAATTTGTCAAAATAGTTTAACATGTGCATTAAATTAATTAATTAATTAATTAATTTCAAAAATAGTTCACCCATTTCTCTTAACCCCAGTCCCCTGCCTCTGGCAACCACCAGTCTGCTCTCTGTTACTTATTAAGCTTAGTTCTGTTTTGTTTTTTAATTTGTAGATTCCACATATGAGAGAGATTGTATGTTAATTTGTTTTTCTGTCTGACTTATTTCACTAAGCATAATGTCTTCCAGGTCCATCCACATTGTCAAAAATGGCAAGATTTCTTTCTTTCTTATGGCCAAATATTATTCGTGTGTGTGTGTGTGTGTGTGTGTGTGTGTGTGTGTGTGTGTCACTTTTTTATCCATTCATCTGTTGATGGACACTTAGGTTGTTTCCATTATCTTGGCTATTGTGAATAATGCTGCAATGAACATGAGGGTGCATGTCTTTTTGAATTAGTGTCTTTGTGCTCTTTGAATAAATATCAGACATTGAATTGCTGGATCATATGGTAGCTCTATTTTTAATTTTTTGAGGAACCTCCATACTGTTTTCCATAGTGGCTGCACCAATTTCCAATCCCACCAACAGTGCGCAAGGGTTCTTTTCTCCTTGCCAACACTTGCTATTTCTAGTCTTTTTGATAATAGCCATTCTAAGAGGTGTGAGTTGATATTTCATTGTGGTTTTGATTTGCATTTCCCTGATAATTAATTATGTATAGCATCTTTTCATGTGTCTGCTGATCACCTATATGCCTTTTTTGGAAAAATGCCTATTCAGATAGTCTGCCTATTTTTTAATTGGATTGTTTCTCTTTTTTTTTGTTATTGAGTTGTATGAGTTCTTTATATGTTTTGGATACTAGCCCCTTATAAGATAAATGCTTTATAAATATTTTCTCCTATTCAGTAGGTTGTCTTTTCATTCCATTGATGGTTTCCTTTTCTGTGCAGGAGATTTTTATTTTGATGTAGTCTTACTTGTTTATTTTTGCTTTTGCTTTTGGAGTCAGATCCAAAAAATCATCGGTAAGACCTAGTTAAGGAGCTTACTGCTTATGTTTTCTTCGAGGAGTTTTATGGCTTCAGGTCTTACAGTCAAGATTTTAATTCATATTTATTTTTGTATATGGTTTAAGATAATTGTCCAGTTTCATTCTTTTTCATGTGGCTATCTGATTTTCCCAACACCATTTATTGAAGAGACTGTCCTTTCCCCATTGTATATTCTTGGCTCCTTTGTCGTAAATTAATTGACCATATATGCATGGGTTTATTTCTGGGCTCTCTACCCTGGTCCATTGATCTATATGTCTGTTTTTATGCCAAAACTATAATGTTTTAATTACTATAGCTTTGTAATATAGTTTGAAATCAGGGGTCTTCTTCTTTCTCAAGATTGCTTTGGTGACAGGGTTCTTTTCTATTTGCATGAATAATATATATATCCACTCTCCCCTACAAGAGTATCAGTTTCTGGAATGCAGTGACTAAATCTTAATCAACTATTAGGTCTCTATAAGTGTTCAAGAAATTATTAGTGAATTGAAATTATAGGAAGTAGGCTCCTGTAGCAGAATAGGGAACCAAGACACAAAACAAAATATTGGACTTTGACCTAGCTAGTAAGTGCTAATGAAGGCTGCTGTAATCATATGTGTGGGCAGGTGGTAGAAAGAGGATATCTGGGAGTCTATTTTATGGAAGGCCAGCTGATGGAGAAATGTGCCCACTGCATCCTCAGTCAATCTTTACATTTTCCATTCTGGCTGTTTCACAAATCCATTTGCCCCCTTATGTCCAAAGAACCAAAGTCTATGGCTTTAGCTCTAAGGAGGTTAATGATGTGGGGCTAATTAATTTCTACTGGTCTCTTTCAGCCCTTGGTTCACATCATTAAAAAGAAACATCACATTACTTTTATAATATGGCACCACTTTATTATTCATAGATAAAAATAATCAGAAAATATGTTTCTCCTAGTCAAGAGACTATTCTATCTATATCTATATTCATACCTATATCTGTATATTTGCATGCAGCACACACAATCTTTTATACTAGCATAGAAACTTTGCTTAATTTATTGGTGAAAATCAATATACTACTAAGATCAATTACTAATTTTTAATTTATGGTTGAACATGTTTTGCAAGTATCTCTCTCCAAAAAAAAAAAAGAGTAAATAATATTCCTATACTTCTTATGGTCAACTCACTTAGTTATCTAATATAAAAGTCCTGATAGCCTATGTTAAAATTTTGTATTATTATATGGAAATTTTTTGTAAATGTACCATAAATTTACATATTAGAAAATAATCTTTCCTGCATGATATATGGGGAAGATTTATTTCATTTCCTACCAGCTAGACTCTCATTTTGCACTGTTACAAAGAAACCCCATTTCATAGAAAAAAGGAAGACCTTTTGAGAAATCAGTGTTCTAAAATGGCTTTATTTGAGAATGTTATAGGAAAGTCTGTATTTTCTTCTCTTCTTAGGTGGCAGAACTTTGAGATTTACCTTCAAGGATTTTAAGAGGTAATTTATGTAAAGTATATTTACATTTAAATTAATCTGATAAAATGCAAATGGGGACATAGGGGAAAATTAATGACTTACATTTAGATTCAAATTATAAAAAGGTGCATTGAAGTATTGTTTGACAATGATTGGATTCAATCCAATTAGAATTTTAGAAGTTCAGAAAGTATCTGAAGTATGTTTAGCAAATTCATAGCTTTATAATAATAATATCATAATTTCAGTGTTGCTTTATATTTCACAAAGTAATTATGCTGGACTACATATGCAGATTTTAACTATACCTAACAAAGAATGGCTTAAATAGGACTTCCTGAAAAGGTCCATTTGCTTATAAAAAGCTGTGATTTTTGTATTTAAATAAATGAAATTTGTATTTAATAAAAGCAGAATGTGTAAATTAGCTTTTACTGTCTTTGCCTTACAGCAGATTCAAAATTGTAGAAATCTGAAAATTATAGCTTTAACTTCCCATGAACTATCCTTGCATTGATTCAATTTGTGGTTGCTTAGAAACATTATAGGCAAAAGGATTGATTCTTTCCAGATGCTACTAGTCTAACCACACTTTATGCTTTTGATTTAAGGCTATTCTGTTTAATAGTGTTATAAATACATGTTTCTCTAAAAAGTCACAAACGTACAAATCAAGTTCTGTTAGTGGTGCGTCTTTGGAATCTATTCCTTATTCACATATAAAAAAGCCTTTTCTGTGTTCAGCTTCCATAGGCTTTACTAACGGCAAAGTTATGCTGAATGACCTGTGCTATTACAGTTATTTATCTGCAGAATTTATTTCCCTAGTTTCCAACTATGTTTCTGATCGAATACTTTTGACAGCACTAAGTCATTCACATTCATTTATCAAATGCTCATTGAAGAGACACTTTGGCCTTTTACAAAATAATCAGTAATCTTACTGAGTACTCAAAAATGTAGCAAAAGATGAAACCACAGAGTTGCTAGCATATTTGAACAATGACCTGAGCTAATAACTACAGATTCCACTTTGGCAGACACTTCAGAAAAATAGCTGAAGACACAGAGAGAGAGAGAGAGAGAGAGAGAGAGGGCTGTGGGGGAGAGGGAGAGAGGGAGAGAGAGATTGAATCAACTGAGGCCTCAAAGTGAACTTTTATCAGTTGTGGAGGAGACTCATGCAAGACCAATGCTTAAATTCTGTCTCACTGGCTTTGGATGTTCTCAGTAATGTCACTTAATTTCTCTGAATTTTGTTTATCCCAAATAAGAAAGAGAGAAATTTTAAAAATACCTATTAAAGTTCTTGTGAGGAAAAATTCTGAAACAATAATGGAGGAAAACTGCTTGTCATACTGTCAAGAAGTAAATGATAGTTGAATTGTCACATTGTCACTAAATTAAAAAAAAACAACTTATTTTTGGGAGGTTTTTGTTTTCAAGAGGTTTTTGTTTTTAAAAAGCCTTTAAAATCTCCAAATCCCAAAAAATTCCTTACAACTTTCTGTCTTTCTCTAAAGTTTGAACAAAATATGTGTACCTTCCATTAAATCTCTATGAATCAAGATCAAAGGTAACCCTGGGCCTAATCTCACAATATGGATTCAAAATGGAAACCCAAGGATGATAAATTTTTACATACCAACATTGTGAAAATTTACATCAAAAGGTCCTTTGAGCTTCTTGATGCTTTAGAAGAACACATTTGTTCCATATTCATAAGGTTTGACCACTCTTTTCTTTTCTTTTTTTCTTTACAGGCAGAGAAAGTATCTTTTGTTGTAACACAAGTTCACCAAGCTGAATCAACTCCCAAATAGATAGCTTGATGCTTCCCTTCTAAAATTATTTGTTTAATGAGGACAAGGATATCTCTAAGCCCCCATCCCTCACAGCCCTTCCTGGGTATTCTTCAGCTCCCTAAACCTCAACATGCCCCAAACCAGGCTCAGGTAGCTTTTCCCTAAAATCTGTTCCTCCAACTGTTCTTGATTCAATGCCATTGTAATCTACCCAATTTGGCTACTTTAGAATAGTTCCTCATTATTTCTCTCTGTAACCGATGCTGCTCAACTGTTCCTCTAGTCTAAATGATTCTATGTTGTAAAGCACTCCTGAAATTGTCACCTTTTTGGGTATTCTTACTACCACTACCTGGGTTCAATTCCGGCAATACTCTCCAAACTCATTTTTCTGCCTACAATCTTTCCCCACCTTCATCTTATCCCTCACAAACCACAGAAGTGGTGACTACGTAAAATTGCATCAAAACCTTTGCTGGATGCCTATAAACACTGGAGTTTATAAGCCCAAGCTTCTTCTCATGGCACCCGATCTTCCTCATCTTTACCCAATACTATGGAGTATCATCTCCTGCCATTCTCTCTCATGCACTCTCTACTCCAATCACACAGAACTATGTATTCCTTGTGAACCCCACATGCTGTTCTATACTTTCCTATTTCTACAAATGTAATTGATTCCCTACTGTTGAATTGATATACCCCATTTCTCCAGTTGGTGGACTAGTATTCAACCTTCAACATACAAATCTAAAGTTACCTCCTTGGAAAAGCTCTTTCTAGCTTACCCAGCAGAAGAACCCCCATTCTTTTCAAGTCATCCAAAGTACATCCTCTATATTTCCAATGTAACATTTTTCATATTCAACTACTACTGTTTCTGTGCATAATTCTCCAAAGAGACTGTGAGCTCATAAATGAAGGGTCCTTGTCTTATTAATATTTATTCTCTTAGAGCTTGAAACTATATCTGGCACATAATATTCGACATATGTTTGCTGAGTGAATGAATGAGTGAATGACTGACATAATTATCAGGCAGCTTTTCTTTACCAATTGGTTCTTTGAAACAGCATATATAAAACTTACCAAGTGACAATGCTGTTTTGTCTGATGACATGATATGCTGTGTTAATCTCATTTTACAAAAAACACATTGCATTTTTATATCTTTTATGTAGATATACAAGATTTAATCAATAAAGCATTTAAAATTAGACTATGTACATGTCTTTCTGTCTATATACTGAATATTACAACTTTGTCACACAGCTTCATCTTGTTTAATATTAAACTACAGGTTACCTTTCGAAGAACTAATGGAAATTTTTTTTTAATTATACACTTAGCTGCTCATATTTTAATACTAATAATTATTGAGGCCAGATCCTTTCTCCCTAAAACAACATATCTGCCCCAAGTTTGTCATTTATATAATACATTTACCTTTTCATTAGACTACTCATATTCATTATAGATTATCATACACGGTTTGTGACCAGCCAGAATGTCTCCTTCTTGGTTGTTAAACACAGTAATGCAGAGCCTTTCTTTGGGTATAACCTAATTAGTAAAATATTGTTCAGGGACTTGTTTGTGATTATTTCCATAACTGCTATTTCATACAAACTTGATCCATTTACCTTTTTTTTTTTTTTTTGCAGTACGTGGGCCTCTCACTGTCGTGGCCTCTCCTGTTGCAGAGCACAGGCTCCAGATGTGCAGGCTCAGCAGCCATGGCTCACATACCCAGCCGCTCCGCGGCATGTGGGATCTTCCCGGACCGGGGCACGAACCTGTGTCCCCTGCATTGGCAGGCGGACTCTAAACCACTGCACCACCAGGGAAGCCCCCCCATCTACCTTTTAAATAAGCTTTTTGTACTATGTTGATGTCTTCATTTTGTCCACATAATAAGATATTGATAAAATGAAGGTCAGGAAGAGAAATAGGCATGTTAATGAACTTTTTCACAAAGTATTCTTTCTAAGTTTGCTTAAAGTACCATCAATCTTTTCTTTGGAGGCTAAGAAATTCAGTTCTAGAAGTTTTCATTCTCTCTCTCTTTTTAATTCTTATTAGCATAACTTAAAAAACAAATCACTATCTGACTGCTTTATTACACATATTAATCCTTTGCTGAGTAAAGGAGATTAGGAATAGGCTTGTCATTTATCTCAACCCAAATTCTATGGATGAGGGCAGGGGGGTTGAGGGGAATGAAATACTAGAAAAAATATTAGAAAAATAATTATTGAAATGTAGGATCACACTGACCTTAAAGGATAA
Organism: Hyperoodon ampullatus; assembly: GCF_949752795.1. Lineage (NCBI taxonomy): Eukaryota > Metazoa > Chordata > Mammalia > Artiodactyla > Ziphiidae > Hyperoodon > Hyperoodon ampullatus. The sequence continues at coordinate 49,122,028 of NC_136920.1, read as the reverse complement.
ACAAGAAGTTCAAAAACAATAAAAATACTAAGGATAAGACTTAGAGGGATCTTAGTGAGAGGAAGATGAACAAACTGGCCGGAGCACCAAAAGAGAGAAGGAGAAAGGAAAACCAGATTGGAGGGCCTCCATGATTCTTCTCCAAGGTATTTCTAAGTGGGCTTAGGAGATGAGCATGCTTCATTTCCAGAATGTTTCTGCAGTGATCCAGCTGTGTGGCTGACAGGGTCTTGGTGCTCCGGCTGGGTGTCAGGCCTGGGCCTCTGAGATGGGAGAGCCGAGTTCAGGATATTGGTCCACCAGACACCTCCTAGATCCATGTAATATCAAACGGCGAAAGCTCTCCCAGAGATCTCCATCTCAACGCTAAGACCCAGCTCCCCTCAACAACCAGCAAGCTACAGTGCTGGACACCCTATGCCAAACAATTAGCAAGACAGGAACACAACCCCACCCATTAGTAGAGAGGCTGCCTAAAATCATAATAAAGTTACAGACCTTGCAAAACACACCACCAGACACGGTCCTGACCACAGAAAGACAAGATACAGCCTCATCCACCAGAACACAGGCACTAGTCCCCTCCACCAGGAAGCCTACAAAACCCATTGAACAAACCTTAGCCACTGGGGACAGACACCAAAAACAACGGGAACTATGAACCTGCAGCCTGCGAAAAGGAGACCCCAAACCCAGTAAGATAAGCAAAATGAGAAGACAGAAAAACACACAGCAGATGAAGGAGCAAGGTAAAAACCCACCAGACCTAACAAATGAAGAGGAAACAGGCAGTCTACCTGAAAAAGAACTCAGAATAATGGTACTAAAGATGATCCAAGGGCCTCCCTGGTGGCGCAGTGGTTGAGAGTCCGCCTGCCGATGCAGGGGATACGGGTTCGTGCCCCGGTCTGGGAGGATCCCATATGCCGCGGAGCGGCTGGGCCCGTGAGCCATGGCTGCTGAGCCTGCGCATCCGGAGCCTGTGCTCCGCAACGGGAGAGGCCACAACAGTGAGAGGCCCGCATACCACAAAAAAAAAAAAAAAAAAAAAAAAAAAAAAAAAAAGATGATCCAAAATCTTGGAAATAGAATGGAAAAAATACAAGAAACATCTAACAAGGACCTAGAAGAACTAAACAGCAAACAATGATGAACAACACAATAAATGAAATTAAAAACTCTCTAGAAGGAATCAATAGCAGAATAACTGAGGCAGAAGAACGGATAAGTGACCTGGAAAATAAAATAGTGGAAATAACTACTGGAGAGCAGAACAAAGAAAAAAGAATGAAAACAACTGAGGACTGTCTTAGAGACCTCTGGGACAACATTAAACACACCAATATTCGAATTACAGGGGTACCAGAAGAAGAAGAGAAAAACAAAGGGACTGGGAAAATATTAGAAGAGATTATAGGTGAAAACTTCCCTAATATGGGAAAGGAAATAGTCAATCAAGTCCAGAAAGCACAGAGAGTCCCCTACAGAATAAATACAAGGAGAAACACGCCAAGACACATCTTAATCAAACTACCAAAAATTAAATACAAAGAAAAAATATTGAAAGCAGCAAGCGAAAGCAACAGATAACATATAAGGGAATCCCCATAAGGTGAACAGCTGACCTTTCAGCAGAAATTCTGCAAGCCAGAAGGGAGTGGCAAGAAATATTTAGAGTGATGAAAGGGAAAAACCTAAAATCAAGGTTACTCTACCTAGCAAGGATCTCATTCAGATTTGACAGAGAAACTAAAACCTTTACAGACAAGCAAAAGCTAACAGAGTTCAGCACCACCAAACCAGCTTTACAACAAATGCTAAAGGAACTTCTCTAGGCAGGAAAGACAAGAGAAGGAAAGACGTAAAATAACAAACCCAAAACAACTAAAAAAATGGTAACAGGAACATACATATCAATAATTACCTTAAATGTAAATGGATTAAATGCTCCCACCAAAAGACACAGACTGGCTGAATGGATACAAAAACAAGACCCGTATATATGCTGTCTACAAGAGACCCATTTCAGATCTAGGGACACATACACACTGAAGGTGAGGGGATGGAAAAAGATATTCCATGGAATATCAAAAGAAAGATAGAATAGCAATTCTCATATCAGACAAAATAGACTTTAAAATAAAGACTATTCAAGAGACAAAGAAGGAACTACATAATGATCAAGGGATCAATCCAAGAAGAACATATAACAATTGTAAGTATTTAGGCACCCAACATAGGAGCACCTCAATACATAAGGCAAAAGCTAACAGCCATAAAAGGGGAAATCGACAGTTACACAAACATAGTAGGGGACTTTACACCACACTTTCACTAATGGACATATCAACCAAAATGAAAACAAATAAGGAAACACAAGCTTTAAATGGTACATTAAACAAGATGGACTTAATTGATATTTATAGGACATTCCATCCAAAAACAACAAAATACACTTCCTTCTCAAGTGCTATTGAATATTCTACAGGATACATCATATCTTGGGTCACAAATCAAGCCTTGGTAAATTTATGAAAATTGAAATCGTATCAAATATCTTTTCTAACCACAACGTTATGAGACTAGGTATCAATTATAAGGAAAAAAATCTGTAAAAAATACAAGCACATGGACACTAAATAATACACTACTTAATAACCAAGAGCTCACTGAAGAAATCAGAGAGGAAATCAAAAAATACCTATCTCTGGCATTCCTGTACACTAATGATGAAAAATCTGAAAATGAAATCAAGAAAACACTCCCATTTACCATTGCAACAAAAAGAATAAAATATCTAGGAATAAACCTACCTAAGGAGACAAAAGACCTGTATGCAGAAAATTATAAGACACTGATGAAAGAAATTAAAGAGGATACAAATAGATGGAGAGATATACCATGCTCCTGGATTGAAAGAATCAATATTGTGAAAATGACTCTACAAACACATGGAGGCTAAACAATGCACTACTTAATAACAAAGTGATCACTGAAGAAATCAAAGAGGAAATTAAAAAATACCTAGAAACAAATGACAATGGAGACACGACAAACTAAAATCTATGGGATGCAGCAAAAGCAGTTCTAAGAGGGAAGTTTATAGCAATACAATCCCACCTTAAGAAACAGGAAACATCTCGAATAAACAACCTAACCTTGCACCTAAAGCAATTAGAGAAAGAAGAACAAAAACACCCCAAAGTTAGCAGAAGGAAAGAAATCATAAAAATCAGATCAGAAATAAATGAAAAAGAAATGAAGGAAACGATGGCAAAGATCAATAAAACTAAAAGCTGGTTCTTTGAGAAGATAAACAAAATTGATAAACCATTAGCCAGACTCATCAAGAAAAAAAGGGAAAAGACTCAAATCAACAGAATTAGAAATGAAAAAGGAGAAATAACAACTGACACTGCAGAAATACAAAGGATCATGAGAGATTACTACAAGCAACCCTATGCCAGTAAAATGGACAACCTGGAAGAAATGGACAAATTCTTAGAAAAGCACCACCTTCCAAGACTGAACCAGAAAGAAATAGAAAATGTAAACAGACCAATCACAAGCACTGAAATTGAGACTGTGATGAAAAGTCTTCCAACAAACAAAAGCCCAGGACTAGATGGCTTCACAGGTGAACTCTATCAAATACTTAGAGAAGAGTTAACACCTATCCTTCTCAAACTTTTCCAAAATATTGAGGGAGGAACACTCCCCAACTCATTCTATGAGGCCACCATCACCCTGATACCAAAACCAGACAAAGATGTCACAAAGAAAGAAAACTACAGGCCAATATCACTGATGAACATAGATGCAAAAATCCTCAACAAAATACTAGCAAACAGAATCCAATAGCACACTAATAGGATCATACACCATGATCAACTGGGGTTTATTCCAGGAATGCAAGGATTCTTCAATATACACAAATCAATCAATTTGATACACCATATTAATAAACTGAAGGAGAAAATCCATATAATGATCTCAATAGATGCAGAAAAAGCTTTTGACAAAATTCAACACCATGTATGATAAAAACCCTCCAGAAAGTAGGCATAGAGGGAACTTATCTCAACATAATAAAGGCCATATATGACAAACCCACAGCAAACATCATTCTCAATGGTGAAAAACTGAAAAATTTCCTCTAAGATCAGGAACAAGACAAGGTTGTCCATTCTCACCACGATTATTCAACATAGTGTTGGAAGTTTTAGCCACAGCAGTCAGAGAAGAAAAAGAAATAAAAGGAATCCACATCAGAAAAGAAGAAGAAAGGCTATCACTGTTTGCAGATGACATGATACTATACATAGAGAATCCTAAAGATGCTAGCAGAAAACTACTAGAGCTAATCAATGAATTTGGTAAAGTAGCAGGATACAAAATTAACGCACAGAAATCTCTTGTATTCCTGTACACTAATGATGAAAAATCTGAAAGAGAAATTAGGGAAACACTCCCATTTACATTGCAACAAATACCTAGGAATAAACCTACCTAAGGAGACAAAAGACCTGTATGCAGAAAACTATAAGACACTGATGAAAGAAATTAAAGATGATACAAACAGATGGAGAGATACACCATGCTCTTGTGTTGGAAGTATCAACATTGTGAAAATGACTCTACTACCCAAAGCAATCTACAGATTCAATGCAATCCCTATCAAACTGCCAATGGCATTTTTTACAAAACTAGAACAAAAAATTTCACAATTTGTATGGAAACACGTAAGACCCCCAAATAGCCAAAGCAATCTTTTTTTTTTTTTTTTTTTTGCGGTACGCAGGCCTCACTGCTGTGGCCTCTCCCGTTGCAGAGCACAGGCTCCGGATACGCAGGCTCAGTGGCCATGGCTCACGGGCCCAGCCGCTCCACGGCATGTGGGATCCTCCCGGACCGGGGCACGAACCCATGTCCCCTGCATCGGCAGGCGGACTCTCAACCACTGCACCACCAGGGAAGCCCAAGCCAAAGCAATCTTGAAAAAGAAAAACAGAGCTGGAGGAATCAGGCTCCTGGACTTCAGATTATACTACAAAGCTACAGTAATCAAGACAGTATTGTACTGGCACAAAAACAGAAATATAGATCAATGGAACAGGATAGAAAGCCCAGAGATCAACCCACGCACATATGGTCACCTTATTTTTGAAAAAGGAGGCAAGAATGTACAATGGAGAAAAGACAACCTCTTCAATAAGTGGTGCTGGTAAAACTGGACAGCTACATGTAAAAGAATGAAATTAGAACACTCCCTAACACCATACACAAAAATAAACTCTAAAGACCTAAATGTAAAGCCAGACACTGTAAAACTCTTAGAGGAAAACATAGGCAGAACACTCTATGATGTAAATCACAGCAAGATCCTTGTTGACCCACCTCCTAGAGAAATGGAAATAAAAACAAAAATAAACAAATGGGACCTAAAGAAACTTAAAAGCTTTTGCACAGCAAAGGAAACCTTAAACAAGATGAAAAGACAACCCTCTGAATGGGAGAAAATATTTGCAAATGAAGCAACTGACAAAGGATTAATCTCCAAAATTTACAAGCAGCTCATGCATCTCAATATCAAAAAAACAAACAACCTAATCCAAAAATGGGAAGAAGACCTAAACAGACATTAGGGAACAGTTTCTTGAACTGCTGGTGGGAATGTAAACTGATAGAGCCACTATGGAGAACAGTATGGAGGTTCCTTAAAAACTAAAAATAGAACTACCATATGACCCAGCAATCCCACTATTGGGCATATACCCTGAGAAAACTATAATTCAAAAAGAGTCATATACCACAATGTTCATTGCAGCTCTATTTACAATAGCCAGGACATGGAAGCAACCTAAGTGTCCATCAACAGATGAATGGATAAAGAAGATGCGGCACATATATACAATGGAATATTACTCAGCCATATAAAGAAACAAAATTGAGTTATTTGTAGTGATGCGGATGGCCCTAGAGACTGTCAGACAGAGTGAAGTAAGTCAGAAAGAGAAAAACAAATACCATATGCTAACACATATGTATGGAATCTAAAAAAAAAAAAAGTGGTCCTGAAGAACCTAGGGGCAGGACAGGAATAAAGACACAGACATAGAGAATGGACTTGAGGACATGGGGAGGGGGAAGGGTAAGCTGGGATGAAGTGAGAGTGGCATGGACACATATACACTACCAAATGCAAAGTAGATAGCTAGTGGGAAGCAGCCACATAGCACAGGGAGATCAGCTCGGTGCTTTGTGACCACCTGGAAGGGTGGGATAGGGAGGGTGAGAGGGAGATGCAAGAGGGAGGAGATATGGGGATATATGTATATGTATAGCTGATTCATTTTGTTATAAAGCAGAAACTAACACACCATTGTAAAGCAATTATACTCTAATAAAGGTGTTAGAAAAAAAAGACTTAAAGGACTGGGAAATTTAATATTGAACGCTTATCAAAGTAAGAACTACTTTTTTGTCAATATAAAGTTTTTTGCTTATATCTCGGAAAATGGCAGGTCCAACAACTTTTCATGAACCCAAGAAACACTAATCCAAATTGTAGTACTTTCGTAGTTAAGTGTTCTTGCTTTTTTATTTTCTATTTATATTCCCTCTTGTAAAAGCAACTTGAAGTGCCTCATTATAGAAGACATAAAACTAAACAAAATTTACAAAATCACTTGTCAGCACTGGAGGCACTAGGGTAGCAACCATTTACTATGATCATTGGTAATTAAAGAAGACAAATTAAACATTTATCCTCTCTTTTCTACACAAACTTAAGTTTAGAGTCCACTAACAACTCTAGTTTGTGAGCAAAAATTCTTTTTGGAAAATTTCCATCTAATAAATGTAGAGAAAATTATAGAATTAGAAAATCACCAATCGGCAACCTCTTGAAAAAACTGAAGATGGTAACAATCATCAACAGATGGTAAAAGTATTAGATGAAAGGTTAATGAGAATCTTCACAATGAAAGGGTCAGAGTGACAAAAACTACACCACCAATTACATCTCAATAACACTAATATTATGATTACCAGACAGTACCTTCTGATTTAATGCAATATAAAGTACCCAGCACTACCTATGCAGTATGCTAAAGAAATTGAATTCAACTGTAATCCAGTCTTCATATCTATTTTCTAGTTTATAGGAATTATAAATAGAGAAACATTGTATACACCATAAGAAGCAATTTTACTGACTTAATTTTCATTGAGTCTGGAATTTTTTAAGAAGTGGGAGTGGGGGTAACCATTCTAGATTAAAGGGAAGTTAAAAAAACAAACAAAAAAATGGTAAGATGTACACCTTGTTTGGTTACAGATTTAAACAAAGCAACTATAGAATAATATTTTTAAATAATAAGAGTCATTTGAATATAGACTAAGTATTGGATAATATTAAAGACTTACTGGTAACTTTTTAGTTAATTATGTAGAAATTATCTTTATTTGTCGAGTTACATTAGTATTGTCTAGTCAAATAGTGTGATATTGTAGCTTTAAAATATTATAGTAAGTTTGATAAAATGTTGATGCTTACTGTACCTAGGGGATAGGTATACGGGAGCTTGTTATATCTTCTCTACTATTTTATCTACTTTTGTACATCACAAAAGTCCAAAAACTTCTATGATAAAATGTTTTAAAATATAGGATGATATATAAATACATACATACATTGATTGACTGATTGATTGATTGATTGTATAACTAATCTGAACAGAAACTGCAGGAAATTCTCAGAAGCCACAAATGAATCCAGAGGTAGAACTAAGTACTGAAGTCACCAGCTAGCTTCCCTAGAGACATTTGTCATTCCCAATTGCCTAAACAGTCACTTCTAATGAACTCATAGAACAGAAGACTTACCCTAGGGCACACACAAGTTGAGGGGTCAGAGTAAAAATCCCTGTGTAAAACTAGGAGCCCAGATGCTCATATCCTCAATGAAAGAGTCTACTAAGAAAGTATCTATCCAGCTGTTACGGATCGAATGTTTGTGTTCTCTCAAAATTTATGTGTTGAATCCCTAACCCCCAGTGTGGCTAAATTTGGAAATGGGCCTTTTAAGTAGGTAACTAAGGTTAAATGAGCTCATAAGGGTGGGAACTTCATCTGACAGAATTAGTGTCCTTATAAGAAGAGACACCAGAGGGCTAGCTCTCTCTCCATGGACATCACCAAGGAAAGGCCATGTGAGAGCATAGCAAGAAGTCAGCCATTTACAAGCTAGGAAGAATGCTTTCACCAGAAACCAAATTCGCTGACACTTTGATTTGGACTTCTCAGCCTCCAGAGCTATGAGAAAATAAATTTCCATTCTGTAGTATTTTGTTACAGCAACACAAGCATACCAATATATCCACAAAAAAGATGGTGAGAATGTTTATCAATCTTGGCATTGACAGTGAATGGAAGGGGGAAAAATCTCCCCTGAGAATCTGTAATCACAACCTTGCCCTTTTTTCAGATTTGGGGCTCAATTTCCTACTACCTGTGTACAAAAAAGCACCAACATAAGTGTATAACTGACAATTGTCCCCCAGATGTCTGGAAGAAAAATATACATGCTTTTTCTTTACAAAATCACCCTCAACCTAGGCCTCAGAGAATTAGCACAGATAAATCTCCAGAAAACGTGAGCTCAAAATTAAACAATAAAAACAATAATAAAAATTTTAAGAAAATCACCATGATTGACAGTCAGCATAAGAAAACAACAGAGTAAAATACAAACACTTTAAACCACAGGATAAATAATAAACAATAACTATGCATTAATATGTTCAAACACATAAAAGAGAAAATCAAAGGTATGAGTTAATCACTAAAGACTACTAAAAATAACAAGCAGATCCAAACAAAGAGTCAAATAAAATTTCCAGAAATGAAAAAATAGCCATTTAAAATAAATCTTTAAAGAATAAACAACAGATTAGACTCAACTGAATAGAGAATTAGAAAATAGATTTGGGAAAGTTTCCCTAGAAGACATCACTAAGGATTATAAGATGAGAAATGAGAGAGAAAAATTAAGAAAGTGGAGTATAGAACAAAATGGCCCAGCATATAGTACCACAGGTAGCTCATAAAATACCTTTGAGAAAATTAGAAAAGAGGCAGCACAGTTGGACAAACACAGATCCTCAGGCACACAAGTTGGCAAGGAGAGCATGGGCTGACATTCAGGCCTTAATTTTTCCCTCACCTGGGCACCTTGTATAGAGCAGAACTTGTTGAGCATTCAAAGCCTCTTGCCAGTATGCTTCTAATGAGAGTTCCAATAGTGAGGAAGGGAGAGAGAGGCATTGTTCCCAAAAAGGGTGGCTGTGAATTTTCCGGAATTGAAATATACAAGTCCCTAGATTTAGGTAGCATAATAAGTCCCACCAGTATTTATTTTCAACAAAACAAAAGCAAACAAAAACCTAGACTCACCATAGTAAAGAACACCAAAGATATAGAATAGGTCTTAAAATCAGCTCGAAAGGAGAGGTGGATTACCTACAAAGTAACACAACTTGATAGGGAGTAAAATGGAAGCTGTAAGAGAGTAGAATTATATCTTCAGAGTTCACAGAAAAAACTAACTCAAATTTTATACCAGGTAAATATACGTTAGGAGACCACACATTCTTCAAAACATGAAACATTTACAAAAATTTATCCCTCACTGGGCCATAGATCAAGTCTCAACAAATGTTCAATAATCTGTACCACAAAGACAATGTTGTTGACCATTAAATAACTAGAAATCAAGAATAAATAGCTTTGAAAACACATATATTTGGAAATTTTAAAAGTTCATTTCTAAATAACTTAGGAGTTAAGAAAACTAAACAGCAATAATAATATACATAACAAAATGTGTGGGATGCTGCTAAAACGATTGAAAGAGAAAAATTTAGAGCCTTGGGTGTTCATTTTAGTAAAGAAGAAACTCTGAAAACCAATAAGCAAAGTATCCAAATTAAGAAGTTAGAAAAAAATAATAAATCCAACATACATTTAGGAAGAAGATAGTTAAAAAAAGAACGAATTACTAAAAATAGAAAATAAATACAATAATGAGAATCAACAAAGCCAATAAAACTGACAAAATTTTGCAAAGATCTCTCAAAAAAAAAAAAAGAAAGAAAAGACCAGAACAACACTTTGCATAACTCCAGGGGCCACATGTATGTTATAATCTACATAAATTATGTATCCTGGGATTATGCTCAGGGGAATCTGACTTAAATAGAATAATACAATATTAATCATGTCCCTTAAAGTTATGCAAAAGGTAAGTATTACAAAACGTACAAATAAATAGTTTAGGAATGAAAAGAGACAACTATAGATGCAGCAGAACATTTAAAAGGATAATAGGAAAAACTTTTCCCCAATAAATTAAAAAATCTGAAAGAAATGGACAAATTCCTTGAAAATCATTACCAAACTTGACTCAAAAAGAAACAAAGCCTGAAAAATCTTAAAACTATTAAAGATAGCAAATAAAAAATTTAAATATTTCTATGAGGAAAACATTAGGCTTAGACAGTTTTTCAGATAAGTTCTATCAACCAATCAAAAAGGAGAACATTTCAAACTTATAGGAACTCTTTTTACAGAATAAAGAGATACACTCACTGACTCAATTTTGAGACTAATACATACTAAAATTAGGCAATCTCACTATAATCATAGATACAAAAACCCTTACCAAAATCTTGCCATACTCAATCTAGCTATATATATATATAAATCTACATTTTAATATATAAATTCATCATGACCAAACTGACTCTATTCCAGAAATGCAAGTTGAGTTAAATATTAGAGAATTTATTAATGTGATTCAACCCATTAATATTAAGATAAGCTTATACTTCATGACACTTTGGTGATGATAAAATAAGGTATGTAAAGTATCTAACAGAGTGTCTGACAGCTGATAGAAGCTCATAAACACTACTTTCTCCTCCTTTCTGAAATGCTAATGAGCTACTGTATCGTTTTCTTTGGTTATTAACCAACTAACTCTGACAAACTTAATTGGAAAGGAAATTGGAGTAATGTGGGAAAGCTAAAGGATAAAAGAACAAGATATGGAAAAGGCAGCTGCTGGAATGATTAAATTCCAACAGAATTTTAGATTGTCTATCTGCCTCCTGAGAGAGGGCACCATCTGGCAGAAGGGGCAGATTACAGCCTCTGGGTATGGGGTTAGCTTCCGCTTCTGGAGTTTCGGGACATGTATCTTGATTTAGAGGCACAACAAAATTGCCCTCAGCGGTAGAAAGGTGATTCCCCAGAAGAAAGCGGAGTGCAATTAGAAAGAGAAAAAATGAATGTTGGCCAGACAAAAAGACAAAAAATATCCACTCCAACGTTTAGCTAGGAGCCGCCTGATATGGAGCAGAAGAAACAGCTTCCACAAATCAGCTTTTCTGCTAGAAATGAGTTTAAGCCTCTCTAATTTAGCTCTTTTTCACTATATAGATGTCTACAAGGGTGCCAGATCTCTTTCCTCAAACTGATCCTTTCTCAGTGCTCAGAGATATAGGTAAAACCACCAGGCAGCTCTCATCAAACTCCTCTAGAGACAGTGAAAAAGGTATCAAGCCAATCTCTGCTAATGGGAATACTTTTCCAGCTGCCTCCCCAGTCCTATGCCAGAATATAATGTTTGCTTATTGCTGATGACAAAATGACCCAAGATTATACCTTCATTTTAAAATCGGACTCAAGTGAAAGTAACCGAGCGGCTCCTCTCAAATAGGACATTATGATGAAGTATTACGAAGCTTCCGGTCTTCCTTTACTCACTCAAGGTAGGGACTGGTTATCTATTGTAGACCCTGCACCTGGTTATAGGTGAGAGAATTCATCCTACAGATTTTGCTTAATCATAGCCACTTGTCTATAAATACCAATCTGGTTTTCTATAATGGATTCAGAACATTTACAGACACATCAGTGCCCTTCAGTTATGAAACCGTTAAACATTAAAAGTCATATTTCACCTGAAAGAAGTCTACTGGCTTTAACTACACACAAAAAAACCCTTAAATTCTCTCTTACCACTAACTCTATACTATTGATATCATATACTGTGACTGTACTTCCTAAATATTTTCTGTATCCAGATGCTACTCTACTGCTTGAGCTGTCTGCCATGTGACACTGAATATAGCATCTCATTTATTTCCCTGCCTCTTATGCTCCTCCCACCTGTCCTCTATATTGCTGCCAGAATGGCATGTATCATGTATACCATGGACCTCTGACCACTGTACTTCCTGTCTGGTACTCACCCATTTTCCCCATTTCTTTTGGTATACTCCTTAACTCACAATGTTAGGCCCTTTGTGATCTGACCCTGGCCCACCTGTCCAATCTTCCTTCACTCTTCCATATGTCAGCAAAGCTTTTCTCTCAGCATGGTTTGTTTTCCTGTTTTTTTTCAATCTACATGGAAAACATCACACATCTCATCACAATGTCCACTTTGAGATGAAGTCTTCCTTAACTGAGAAGTCTTCCCTGACTCTCTCGATAAATTTTTTTCAGCTCTGACAGACTCATGCTAAGATGGCCCCCAATAATTCCTGTCTCCTGGTGTCCAGGCCTTTGTGTAATACCTTCCTCCCTTTGAGTTCATGTAGAAGCAGTGGTGACTGGTATCTAACTAAAAGAATACAGTGAAGATGATAGGATGTCATTCTCTTCGTTAGGTTACATTAAATGACAAAGATGATGGAATGTTATGCTCATGATTACCTTACATTATAGAAGACTGTCTTAGAAGACTGGAGAGAGATTCTCACGCTGGCCTTGAAGAAGCAAACAGCAATTTTATAAACTGCCTCTGGAGAGGGTTACTTGGCAGCGAACTATGGGTGACTTCTAATACCCGAAGTGCCCTCCAACTAACAGGCAATGAAAAGGCAGGGCCCTCATTCATACAACAACAAGGAAATAAATTCTGCCAACAACCCGAGTAATCTTGAAAGTGGATCTTTTCCCAGTTGAGCTTCTGATGAGGCTACAGCCCTAAATGACACCTGGACTGCAGCCAATGAGACCCGGAAGCAGAGAATCCTGCTAAGCTGTGTTTGGACTCCCAACAAATGGAAACTGTGAAGTAATAAAGGTGTAGTGTTTTAAGTTATTAAACTTGTAGTAATTTATTACACAGCATAGAAAATGAATACATTAGCAACTCAAGATACTTTTCATTGGGGTCCGACTAAACTATTCACATATCTCCAACAAGCAACTTAAATTTTTATATTCAAATAAATTGTTTTCCAATAGGTAAAAATGTAAGAGCATTTATTATGTATTTTTAATTTTGCATCTCCAGCATCTAACACAGGATGTACCCCATGACTCTTTGTTGCAACAAATAAAATAAAGGACTAAAGTAAAAGTGTAAAATTGGAAGAATATTAAATAAACTATTGAAAGCATTTTGTCATTGGGCATATAGTTTCTTTACAGTTGTAATCTCTGAGCCTGCACCTTAAAAAATTGAATATGGGAAAACTGAATAGGGCTATTATTTATTAAGTGCCTATTATATGCTTGGTGCTGACCTAATAGATTTGGAAAATGCAGTTGAAATAAGACCCTTTTATAATTCTTTTTGTGGTTTATATGTTAAAATATGAGCTGTATGCAAGCAGCGTTAGTTGGATTTGTAACTCTTTGGATAAACATTGTCAAAGGTGATTAGGATAGTCAACTTTGCAAAATTAAACAAGCTCTTCTAGAGATGGTTAAGCTGAGACAGCAGCCTCTCCTATTAGAAGGATAATAAGAGGCATTCTAACATTGGATTGGATTGGATAACCTCTGAGGACTCTTCCAGTTCTAAGATGCCATGATACTTAAAATTGCAATTTGGAAATCATTATTTTGTGGCAGCTAAAGAATTACAGCCAATGATATGGTATCTACATTGCACAAAATATATATTGGAAAACTAATTCTTAATGTATTCTCATGAATCTTGAATAACTATATCCCTTTAAATAAAGTGTCTGCCCATAAAACCTAACCTAATACACATAGCCCCAATGAAAGTTGAAGGAACAGGTGCTGATTTTGAGTTCTGTATATGCTGCAATGACTCCAGACGCCACATGGTGGCAGAGTGCTGGCACAGTGTTTCTAATTCACAAGACTTCATAACAGGAATTCTTTATACATTCAAAGGCAGCTTTAATTGAGACTTTGGATTCTTCCATCTGTTTCCATTGTGCCAGATGCAGGGATTGGATGGAGGAACTGAGATGTCTATCTGGAGGCTCTAGAAAACGGAGACGGCAGGATATAAAATCATGTATATTTAAAGAAAAACTATTCATGGATGCTACTCCCAATTTGCATGTGACCCCAAAATTACCACTATCTATCCTGATCACTGCCTTCTCCAATTATTCCTGTAACATTCACCTTCCCACACAAACTGGTGCCAATTTACAAATACATAACTCTCATTTGGATCCCCCAAATCTAAAGGAACAAAAATTGTTTGATCTCTTAATAGGGCTTTAGTAATAAAAAATGAATACCCTTATGTTTATTCCTGTACATTCCCACAGCTCACAGCCACAAATGAATATTATTTCAGTGCTATGAACAAGGGTGGGAAGCTTTTTCTCATTCTTCAAGATCAGGCCTTAGAGACCTCTATTGCGTGACACATTTCCATAAAACTCATTTCTTTTCTTCTGAAAGGTAGAGTCTATTCCAGGGTTCATGAACTCTTTGATAGTATTTGAACCGGAATATTCTACAAGTTCCTTCATTCTACAGATACTTAGAGTACTGTCACAGCATAATAAGTCAACCACATAGTACGCAGTAGGTACACAGTGCCTTTCAGGGGGAGCTAGTAGACTCTAAGAGAACGAGGATTCTTTTATAGTAGCTATTGTATATACAAGGCCTAGATAGTGCCTGATACATAATAAACACTCAAAGAATACTGACAAAATAATAAACTTTACATGTATACTTAACAAATTGAAGTACTTTTGTAACTTGAGTCCATGGAGAGCCATACAAATAGTAGTTTCTTAATAAATGTTTGTTGAATTAACAAGGAACAGACCTGTATACTCCCAGAAATTTGCGTTTGTTATTAAAAAATTGATATAAAAGCTCCAGTAGTCAAGATGTATGTATTTTGATTGAGTAATCCTTGTGTTTGACTCTATGAGTAACCCTCAAGAAATTCAATGCCTAACCCCAAGGATTTAACTGTGGCAGAGATGAAACATAGGAGGTAATAAGCAATCAAGTAAGAGCAGCATTCTGCTTTAACCAATTTAGGTGTTATTTTTCATTTATTCTTATTGCTTTTAAAGTAACACATGTAAATACACCTATTTATATTTTCATACAAACTGTCTAGAAAAGCTTAGAATCTCCCACCCCAAAACATTCTTGAACTCCTGACATTCTTCTAGGAATTTAAACTGTTTCCACTTTATATTCTTTCCTAGGTTATCTCTGAACTACTATACAATGTGAATATACCCCTAATTTTTTTTTTTTTTTTTGCCGTACACGGGCCTCTCACTGTTGTAGCCTCTCCCGTTGCGGAGCACAGGCTCTGGATGCGCAGGTTCAGCGGCCATGGCTCACGGGCCCAGCCGCTCTGCGGCATGTGGGATCTTCCCGGACCGGGGCACGAACCCGTGTCCCCTGCATCGGCAGGCAGACTCTCAACCAGTGCGTCACCAGGGAAGCCCTCCAATTTTTGATTTGTCCATTTTGACATCTATTGACTTCCTCTTATGAAAGATGAGGATTTAAGTCACTTACACTACTCTCCTACTCCCAATTTCTCTTCAGATGTTTGGTATTTGTAATATTATTTTAGTCATTTTAACAGTTATCTCTGTAACTGGAAATAATTTCTTAAAAATTGATATCTTATTTCATCACTCTAGTAGGCTTTCTCAACTCCACAGTTTTTAAGGTGTCAATTTGCCCATTATTCTTCCTTCAACTTTACTATTCTTTCTCTCTTCTGTCAGCTGAACGTTTATATTTTCAAGATTGTTGATATTTACATTTTGTCATATGACTATAACAATGCCTTCTATATTTTGTCATAGGTTATCCCTAAAAGTTGAAAAATCAATAAATGGCTTTTGCATTGCAATTATTCTGTAAATAATTGTTCAGGGCTAAGCCAAGTAATATGTTAGCATTATATATAATATTTTTTTCTCTACATATCCAATGTTATGTCTTGAGTCACTTATGGGAGAATGTTCCTCACATTAAGGTTAAATGGATTATTTTTTTCCCTTCACAAATCATGCATTTAAAAATGTATTACAGGGCTTCCCTGGTGGCGCAGGGGTTGACAGTCCGCCTGCCGATGCATGGGACACGGGTTCGTGCCCCGGTCCGGGAAGATCCCACATGCCGCGGAGCGGCTGGGCCTGTGAGCCATGGCCGCTGAGCCTGCGCGTCCGGAGCCTGTGCTCCGCAGCGGGAGAGGCCACAAAAGTGAGAGGCCCGTGTACCGCAAAAAAAAAAAAAAAAAAAGTATTACATTTTAAAAAAAATTATTACTTTCTTGTATAGTTTGCTTTGTAGTTGGCCTGTAAAATACAATCCTTCCCTTAGCCCTCACCCCACAGTTTCTAACTGCCTTTGTCTTTTTCTTACATTGTTTGCCTTTACCATCATACTTTCAGTTATCTGCAGACTCTTGATTACATCATTTATTCTATCAAGACATTGTTTCTCTGGGCTTCCTCTAGAAGCTTCTGACCTTTTTTTTATCTAAACTGCTCTCCAGGCCATTTGTACACCCGTCATTTTGAGACTTCCCACCACTATCTCTTCCTTGCTCTTCTGAGTTTACGCCACTGTGCGTTACGCCTGTGGCTTCCTCTCTCTGGGTGTACTCCCTTATTGAGTACAAGCTCATGAAACTTCCAGTGCAAGAGTGTATGTGATGCAGACTTTCCAAGTGCTCATACCATTACAAATATCTTTATGCTTATACTCGATTGGTACTTGGGCTAGTTATGGAATTCTAGGTTAAGAAAAGTTTCCCTCAGATTGTGAAAGCATTGCTCTATCATCCTCTACATAGCGGAGCTCATTAAATATTAGATGAATTAACAACCCAGAAATTTTCTTGCTCTTTTACATGTTAATTTTTATTTCTGACATTGGATCAACCTGTGGTGGTCACGTGTCTCTTAAAATCTAGACATTAAACTTGAACATCAGCATAATCAATTTGAGTGGTGTAGGGCATGGAGGAGGGCACTGTAACTATTTCTAAGTCCAGCTGACTCTTTATGCCACCAGGGCAGATTTGTCTGGTTACTATTTCACATCTGCAAGTAAAAAGGGGGCTAGGTAATCATGAGTGGACCCTTCACAAGTGAATTTAAGTTGTTAACAACAAGAACACTAATCACTTTGCCCAAATTGATTAGCTTTTTAATAAGTTCCTTAAAACAATTTATTCTCTCTAATATAAGTATAGACAAGGTCTAGATGGAGCTTTCATTTGAGGGGAGAAGGGAATGAGAATGGAGGACTAGAAACCCACATGCTTTTTAAACTGCAGTAACTTTGAAGGAAAATAAACTACACGCAATATAAAGCAAACAAATCATGTACAATGAAAACTAAAAATTTTACAAAACATCAATGATTAATTTTAATGTGCTCAACAGGGAAAATATAATTATAGGGAAATGGTTGTATTTAGGGCCATCACCAGTATATATTTTATTTTAAAAACTTGGCACTACATTATCTTTCAATTAGAATAAATACTAAGCTATTACAAGTTTAATTTAACAAAAACAAATTATGAATTACTTTGTGAGCCACTACTGCATGCCAGACAATGTACTTGAAATGTTAACATACTGCCTTTATTAGAACCTCAGAAGGAGTCTGTGGACTGCAAAGTGATCTGTATTTTACAAATATGGAAACTAACGCTTGACTCTGAAACATCTAAGTGATGTGTCTAGAGTCACACAGGTAGCGAATAAGAGTTAGGTCGCCACACCTTCCTGCTGTAGGTGGCGTGTTTTATGCACTTATCACACTGCCTTTAACTTTATGCCATCCCATATCGACACCCACAGGTTTGCGAAATATACTTCTATAATGAAACCTTAAATTTCTAGCTCTTTTCTCCTCCAGGGAAGCCAAATCACTTTGAATATATGATTAAAATTCTCCTCATAACATCTTTATCAGTTCAAATACTATGATGATCTCCAATCAAAATTAAGAATTGCCAGTCTTGCCTAGATAAAAAAGGAAAATAATAATAATAAACTCAATAATTAAAAAAATACAATATGTACTGAAAGCTTATTCTATGACAGGCACTGCTCTAATCACGTACATGTACTGACTCATTTAATCCCCCCCAACTATCTTACAAAGCAGGTATTATTGCTGTCTCTGTGTTACAAGTACAGCTGTAATTTCTTTGGATTTCTTACATGAAAATGATTACATTACACAGTCCATCTATTTTATATTCAAATAACTGAACTCATCAGAATATGATTAAATAGAATAAATATATCCATATAATAATTTCATTCATCATGGTTATGTGGAACCAAGCTGCCTAAGCAATAATCAACTTCTAAGACTGAAAAATACCAAACTAGCCACAAGACATTCAAGTCAACTGAGATACAGAGAAGTGAGGTGGCTTTAAGCAACGTAATACAGGCACTCACTAGTAAAGGTAAGAACTTAATACTCCAATATAAAATAAAAAGTTAAAAAAATTAAAAAAAAAGAACTTAACACAGGTATATCAGTGAAAACAGTTTTAGTTTGTTCCCTTTAAGATCATAATATGAGGTATACTACTGTTGATGTTGTTTTTTAACTTTAAGAACTGAAAGTGAATTAAATAAATGTAACAAATTAATGTAATCAAATTAAAAGATTCTATAATCTCAATCTAATATAGAGTTTAAATTTTTTAATCATTTAAATAATATAACCATAATATAAAAAGTGTGGGGAAAGATATTAAAAAAATGTTATAATTATCACATCACTATTACCTCCTGGAATTTCCTTCAAGTTAAAAGCTATTGTAACAATTCCATTCCTGGCTATAGATTGCTAATCTCTTTCTCAACTATTTTTTCATTTGTATTTTCCCATCTCTCTTTTTTTTCCCCCCCCTACAAATACATGCCCACAGTTTTGAGTCTGGAATGTATTCTCCATTTTTTTTTTTTTTTTTCAGAATTCAACCAAGGTTGAAATCATATATGGGCTTAATACAAAGCATTTCCTTTCCTTTCATTTGACTTAGACTTTCATTTTTTTAGACTCTTTCACTTTAAATACTATTAGGATTTAGGTTAATTTCTTCAGATAAGGAAGCTAAATATGAAAATCAGTAAGTTTTTGAGAGTACAGTGCCTACTTTCTCAAGTTCTGACCTTTGCTGAGCTTTTCTTAAAAATAATGCATTTTGTTAATTTAACTATGAACCTAATGAACATTTTTGCCTACAAACCTCCAATACCTTAGAAAGCACTTAGCATAACCATAAAATGGGAACATTTCCAAATAAAATAATTGCGTTTTAAGTAGCAAAAGAAAAATTACTAGAACTACAATTAAAATATCATTAAGAACATCTTAATCCTGACAATACTTTAGTAGCAACTTTCCTCAATAGTCAAGAAATGCTGAGTATCCTTCTTAGTCTAATATTTCATTGTCAACATAAAATTAAATGTATTCTTAGAATATACTTCCTATATCCATTCAATATGGGAAACACCTAAATATTGAAAAGTATGTGTAATATGGGAAATACAAGGTATTATCTGTAAGCTTCTATGTGCTATAAGTTTTGAGTCCAAGTGACGCTGAACAGGTATGAGGCTATGACTCATTTTTAGATTGTATGAGTGATTATTCCAGGTTGTGCATGAACCCCCCTTCTTGAGATACTTCTCATTTACACCAAAAAGTGCAAAAATGCAACAAAGAAATTAGTTATATAGAAAAAGAAAAATACTCCAATTCCCCCATAAGAAAATAAATAACCAGCTATGGTCAATGATTCGCTTTGCTGACTAGCCCCTTAAGCTACTTTGACAAAGAACCACAACTAAGACATAGCAAGCCCATGTCTAAGACATGGTTAGGTGTGGTGGAACATGCAAAAGATAAATAAAAGCCCCAAATCCTGTCCCTAGAAAGTCTACAAGTGCTATAAATATCAAATGTCAGAATTATATTTATATACCATATTACGATTTATGACTACAATGTCCTTTTTTTAACATCTTTATTGGAGTATAATTGCTTTACAATGTTGTGTTCGTTTCTGTTGTGTAACAGTGAATCAGATATACATATACATATATCCCCATATCCCCTTCCTCTTGTGTCTCCCTCCCACTCTCCTTATCCCACCCCTCTAGATGGTCACAAAGCACCGAGCTGATCTCCCTGTGCTATGCGGCTGCTTACCACTAGCTATCTGTTCTAAATTTGGTAGTGTATATATATCAATGCCACTCTCTCACTTTGTCCCAGCTTACCCTTACCCTTCCCTGTGTCCTCAAGCTCATTTTACACATCTACGTCTTTATTCCTGTCCTGGCCCTAGGTTCCTGAGAACAGATTTTTTTTTTTTTTTAGATTCCATATATATGTGTTAGCATACAGTATTGGTTTTTCTCTTTCTGACTTACTTCACTCTGTATGACAAACTCTAGGTCCATCCACCTCACTACCAAAAATTCAATTTCATTTCTTTTTATGGCTGAGTAATATTCCATTGTATATACGTGCCACATCTTCTTTATCCATTCATCTGTCAGTGGACGCTTAGATTGCTTCCTGTCCTGGCTATTGTAAACAGTGTTGCAATGAACATTGTGGTATACGACTCTTTTTGAATTATAGTTTTCTCAGGGTATATGCCCAGTAGTGGGATGGCTGGTTCGTATGGTAGTTCTATTTTTAGTTTTTTAGGAAAACTCCATACTGTTCTCCATATTAGCTGTATCAATTTACATTCCCAGCAACAGTGCAAGAGGGTTCCCTTTTCTTTACACCCTCTCCAGAATTTATTGTTTGTAGATTCTTTTGATGATGGTCATTCTGACTGGTGTGAGGTAATACCTCATTGCACTTTCGATTTGCATTTCTCTAATGATTAGTGATGTTGAGTATCCTTTCATGTGTTTCTTGGCAATCTGTATATCTTCTTTGGAGAAATGTATGTTTAGGTCTTCTTCCCATTTTTGGATTGGATTGTTTGTTTTTTGATATTGAGTTGCATGAGCTGCTTGTATATTTTGGAGATTAATCCTTTGTCAGTTGCTTTATTTGCAAATATTTTCTCCCATTCTGAGGGTTGTCTTTTCGTCTTGTTTAAGGTTTTCTTTGCAGTGCAAAAGCTCCCAAGTTTCACTAGGTCCCATTTGTTTATTTTGTCTTTATTTCCATTTCTCTAGGAGGTGGGTCAAAAAGGATCTTGCTGTGATTTATGTCATAGAGTGTTCTGCCTATGTTTTCCTCTAAGAGTTTTATAGTGTCTGGCCTTACATTTAGGTCTCTAATCCATTTTGAGTTTATTTTTGTGTATGGTGCTAGGGAGTATTCCAATTTCATTCTTTTACATGTAGCTGTCCAGTTTTCCCAGCACCACTTATTGAAGAGGCTGTCTTTTCTCCACTGTGTATTCTTGCCTCCTTTATCAAAGATAAGGTGACCATATGTGTGTGGGTTTACCTCTGGGCTCTCGATCCTGTTCTATTGACCCATATTTCTGATTCTGTGCCAGTACCATACTGTCTCGCTTACTGTAGCTTTGTAGCACAGTCTGTAGTTAGGGAGCCTGATTCCTCCAGCTCTGTTCTTCTCTCCCAAGACTGCCCTGGCCATTCAGGGTCCTCTGTGTCTCCATACAAATTGTGAAATTTTTTGTTTCAGTTCCGTGAAAAACGTCATTGGCCATTCGACAGGGATTGGATCAAATCTGGATAATGCTTTGGGTAGCACAGTCATTTCCACAATGTTGATTCTTCCAATCCAAGAACATGGTACATCTCTTCATCTGTTTGCATCACCCTTAATTTCTTTCATCAGTGTCTTATAGTTTTCTGCAAACAGGTCTTCTGTCTCCTTAGGTAGGTTTATTGCTATGCATTTTATTCTTTTTGTTGCAATAGTAAATGGGAGTGTTTCCTTCATTTATCGTTCAGATTTTTCATCATTAATGTATAGGAATGCAAGAGATTTCTGTGTATTAATTTTGTATCCTGCTACTTTACCAAATTCATTGATTAGCTTTAGTAGTTTTCTGGTAGCATCTTTAGGATTCTCTATGTAGAGTATCATGTCATCTGCAAACAGTGACAGTTTTACTTCTTTTCTGATTTGGATTCCTTTTATTTCTTTTTCTTCAATGATTGCTGTGGCTAAAACTTCTAAAACTATGTTGAATAATAGTGGTGAGAGTGGGCAACTTTGTCTTGTTCCTGATCTTGGTGGAAATGGTTTCAGTTTTTCACGATTGAGAATGATGTTGGCTGCAGGTTTGTCATATATGGCCTTTATTATGTTGAGGTAAGTTCCCTCTATGCCTGCTTTCTGGAGGGTTTTTATCATAAATGGGTGTTGAATTTTGTTGAAAGCTTTTTCTGCATCTATTGAGATGATCATATGGTTTTTCTCCTTCAATTTGTTAATATGGTGTATCACACTGGTTGATTTCCATATATTGAAGAATCCTTGCATTCCTGGGATAAACCCCACTTGATCATGGTTTATGATCCTTTTAAAGAGCTGTTGGATTCTGTTTGCTAGTATTTTGTTGAGGATTTTTGTATCTAAGTTCATCAGTGATATTGGCCTGTAGTTTTCTTTCTTTGTGACATTTTTGTCTGGTTTTGGTATCAGGGTGACAGTGGCCTCATAGAATGAGTTTGGGAGTGTTCCTCCCTCTGCTATATTTTGGAAGAGTTTGAGGATGGGTGTTAGCTCTTCTCTAAATGTTTGATAGAATTCGCCTGTGGAGCCATCTGGTCCTGGGCTTTTGTTTGTTGGAAGATTTTTCATTACAGTCTCAATTTCAGTGCTTGTGATTGGTCTGTTTATATTTTCTATTTCTTCCTGGTTCAATCCCAGAAGATTGTGCTTTTCTAAGAATTTGTCCATTTCTTCCAGGTTGTCCATTTTATTGGCATAGAGTTGCTTGTAGTAATCTCTCACAATCCTTTGTATTTCTGTAGTGTCAGTTGTTACTTCATTTCTAATTCTGTTGATTTGAATCTTTTCCCTTTTTTCTTGATGAGTCTAATGATTTACCAATTTTGTTTATCTTCTCAAAGAACAAGCTTTTAGTTTTATTGTCCTTGCTATTGTTTCCTTCATTTCTTTTTCATTTATTTCTGATCTGATTTTATGACTTCTTTCCTTTTGCTAACTTTTGGGGTTTTTTGTCCTTCTTTCTCTAATTGCTTTAGGTGTAAGGTTAGGTTGTTTATTTGAGATGCTTCTTGTTTCTTGAGGTAGGATTGCATTGCTATAGACTTCCCTCTTAGAACTGCCTTTGTTGCATTCTATAGGTTTTGGGTCATTGTGTTTTCATTGTCATATGTTTCTAGGTATTTTTTGATTTCCTCTTTGAGCTCTTCCGTGATCTCATGGTTATTTAGTAGTGTATTATTTAGCCTCCATGTGTTTGTATTTTTTATAGTTTTTTTCCTGTAATTGATATCTAGTCTCATAGTGCTGTGGTCAGAAAAGATACTTGATACCATCTCAATTTTCTTAAATTTACCAAGGCTTGATTTGTGGCCCAAGATATGATCTATCATAAAGAATGTTCGATGAGCAATTGAGAATAAAGTGTATTCTGTTGTTTTTGGATGGAATGTCCTATAAATATCAATTAAGTCCATCTTGTTTAATGTGTCATTTAAAGCTTGTGTTTCCTTATTTATTTTCATATTGGTTGATCTGTCCATTGGTGAAAGTGGGGTGTTAAAGTCCCCTGCTATGATTGTGTTACTGTCGATTTCCCCTTTTATGGCTGTTAGCATTTGCCTTATGTATTGAGGTGCTCCTATGTTGGGTGCATAAATATTTATAATTGTTATATATACTTCTTGGATTGATCCCTTGATCATTATGTAGTGTCCCTCTTTGTCTCTTGTAATAGTCTTTATTTTATTTTTTTTTATTTTTTATTTTATTTTATTTTTTTTTGCGGTACGCGGGCCTCCCACCGCTGTGGCCTCTCCCGTTGCGGAGCACAGGCTCCGGACGCGCAGGCTCAGCGGCCATGGCTCACGGGCCCAGCCGCTCCGCGGCATATGGGATCCTCCCAGACCGGGGCACGAACCCGTATCCCCTGCATCGGCAGGCGGACTCCCAACCACTGCG
Source organism: Hyperoodon ampullatus (assembly GCF_949752795.1). Classification (NCBI taxonomy): domain Eukaryota; kingdom Metazoa; phylum Chordata; class Mammalia; order Artiodactyla; family Ziphiidae; genus Hyperoodon; species Hyperoodon ampullatus. Next base: position 49,097,572 of record NC_136920.1, on the reverse strand, counting down.
CCACCAGGGAGGCCCTATAGTCTTTATTTTAAAGTCGATTTTTTCTGATAGGAGAATTGTTACTCCAGCTTTCTTTTGATTTCCATTTGTATGGAATATCTTTTTCCATCCTCTCACTTTCAGTCTGTATGTGTTCGTAGGTCTGAATTGGGTCTCTTGTAGACAGCATATATACAGGTCTTGTTTTTGTATCCATTCAGCCAGTCTATGTCTTTTGGTGGGAGCATTTAATCCATTTACATTTAAGGTAATTATAGATATGTATGTTCCTGTTACCATTTTCTTAATTGTTTTGGGTTTGTTTTTGTAGGTCATTTGCTTCTCTTGTGTTTCCTGCCTGGAGAAGTTGCTTTAGCATTTGTTGTAAAGCTGGTTTGGTGGTGCTGAATTCTCTTCGTTTTTGCTTGTCTGTAAAGTTTTAATTTCTCTGTCGAGCCTGAATGAGATCCTTGCTGGGTAGAGTAATCTTGATTGTAGGTTTTTCCCTTTCATCACTTTAAATATGTCCTGCCACTTCTTTCTCACTTGCAGAGCTTCAGCTGAAAGATCAGCTATTAACCTTATGGGGATTCCCTTGTATTTTATTTTTTGCTTTTCCCTTGTTGCTTTTATTATTTTTTCTTTGTATTTAATTTTTGATAATTTGATTAATATGCATCTTGGTGTGTTTCTCCTTGGATTTATCCTGTATGGGACTCTCTGCACTTCTTGGAGTTGATTGACTATTTCCTTTCCCATGTTAGGGAAGTTTTCAACTATAATCTTTTCAAATATTTTCTCAGTCCCTTTCTTTTTCTTCTGTTGGGACCCCTATAATTTGAATGTTGATGTGTTTAATGTTGTCCCAGAGGTCTCTGAGACTGTCCTCAATTCTTTTCATTCTTTTTTTTTAAAATTCTGCTTTGCAGTAGTTATTTCCACTATTTTATCTTCCAGGTCACTTATCTGTTCTTCTGCCTCAGTTATTCTGCTATTGATTCCTTCTAGAGAATTTTAAATTTCATTTCTTGTGTTGTTCATCATTGTTTGTTTGCTCTTTACTTCTTCTAGGTCCTTGTTAAACGTTTCTTGTATTTTCTCCATTCTATATCCAAGAATTTGGATCATCTTTACTATCATTACTCTGAGTTCTTTTTCAGGTAGACTGCCTATTTCCTCTTCATTTGTTTGGTCTGGTGGGTTTTTACCTTCCTCCTTCATTTGCTGCATATTTCTCTGTCTTCTCATTTTCCTTAACTTACTGTGTTTGGGGTCTCCTTTTCACAGGCTGCAGGTTTGTAGTTCCTGTTTTGTTTGGTGTCTGCCCCCAGTGGGTACAGTTGGTGCAGTGGGTTGTGTAGGCTTCCTGGTGGAGGGGACTGGTGCCTGTGTTATGGTGGAGGAGGCTGTTTCTTGTCTTTCTGGTGGGCAGGACCATGTCCAGTGGTGTGTTTTGGGGTGTCTGTGAACTTATTATGATTTTAGGCAGCCTCCCTGCTAATGGGTGGGGTTGTGTTCTTGTCTTGCTAGTTGTTTGGCATGCGGTATCCAGCACTGTAGCTTTTTGGTCGTTGAGTGGAGCTGGGTCTTAGTATTGAGATGGAGATCACTGCGAGAGCTCTCGCTGATTGATATTACATGGGGCTAGGAAGTCTCTGATGGTCCAATGTCCTGAACTCGGCTCTCCCACCTCAGAGGCTCAGGCCTGACACCTGGCCAGAGCACCAAGACCCTGTCAGCCACACAGCTCAGAAGAAAAGGGAGAAAGAAAAGAAAGAAAAAATAAAATAAAATAAAATAAAATATATAAAGTTATTAAAATAAAAAAATTAAAATTAAAAAAGTTATAAAAAAAAGAGGAGAGCAATCAAACCAATAAAGAAAGCCACCAATAATAAGAAGCGCTAAAAACTATACTAACATAAACTTAAAAATCAGAAACTAGTCAGTCGCATACAGCAAACTCCAAGTCTACAGTTGCTCCCAAAGTCTACTGCCTCAATTTTGGGATGATTCATTGTCTATTCAGCTATTCCACAGACGCAGGGTACATCAAGTTGACTGTGGAGATTTAATCCGCTGCTCCTGAGGTTGCACGGAGAGATTTCCCTTTCTCTTCTTTGTTCACACAGCTCCTGGGGTTCAGCTTTGGATCTGGCCCCGTCTCTGCATTTAGGTCAACCTCTGGCGACTGTTCTTTGCCCAGACAGGAGGGGGTTAAAGGAGCGGCTGATTAAGGGGCTCTGGTTCACTCAGGCTGGGGGGAGGGAGGGGTACGGAATGCAAGGCGAGCCTGTGGCAGCCCAGGCTGGCATGATGTTGCAACAAGCTGAGGCACGCTGTGTGTTCTCCCAGGGAAATTGTCCCTGGATCCCAGGACCCTGGCAGGGGTGGGCTGCACAGGCTCCCCAGGATGGGAGGTGTGGATAGTGACCTGTGTTTGCACACAGGATTCTTGCTGGCTGCAGCAGCAGCGTTAGCATTTCATGCCCGTCTCTGGTCTGTGCTGATAGTCACGGCTCACGCCTGTCTCTGGAGCTCATTTAGGTGGTGCTCTGAATCCCGTGTCCTTGTGCACACTGAAACAATGGTCTCTTGCCTCTTAGGCAGTCCCAGACATTTTCTTGGACTCCCTCCTGGGTAGCTGTGGGGCACTAGCCCCCTTCAGGCTGTGTTCACACAGCCAACCCCAGTCCTCTCCCTGGGATTTGACCTCCGAAGCCCAAGCCTCAGCTCCCAGCCCCCACCTGCCCCGGTGGGTGAGCAGACAAGCCTCTCAGGCTGGTGACTGCTGGTCGGCACTGATCCCCTGTGTGGGAATCTCTCTGCTTTGCCTCTGCACCCCTCTTGCTGAGCTCTCTCCTCCATGGCTCCGAAGCTTCCCCCCTCCACCACCTGCAGTCTCCGTCCGCGAAGGGGCTTCCTAGTGTGTGGAAACTTTTCCTCCTTCACAGCTCCCACCCAGAGGTGCAGGTCCCATCCCTATTCTTTTATCTCTGTTTTTTCTTTTCTCTTTTGCCCTACTCAGGAACGTGGTGAGTATCTTGCCTTTTGGGAGGTCTGAGGTCTTCTGCCAGCGTTCAGTAGGTGTTCTGTAGGAGCTGTTCCACATGTAGATGTATTTTTGATGTATTTGTGGGGAGGAAGGTGATCTCCACATCTTACTCCTCCACCATATTGAAAGTCCTGTCTCTACAGTATCCTTTTGCCTTGCTTACAATTCAAGTATCTTTCCACTGTTTAATTTTACTCATAAGACCAAAGGATATGTATTACCTAAAACCAGCTCAAGCTACAGTCATAGTTCTTCAGTTTGCTCGTCTATACTCTGGTGAAGCCTCAACACAGTCAGAAAGTCCAAGTTGCTTTCAGGGGGAAATCTAAAAGTGTGGTCTAATAACAGGATACCTCCCACTGTTCTTTGGTTTGCTATGTGTGTGTGTGTGTGTGTGTGTGTGTTTTGGTGAAGTAGGAAGGGTGAGTAGGAGGGCTGTTTTCAGAAGAGGTAGGTAATGGAAAAGAGGGTAGCTTTTTCTTTTTAATTTACAGCTACCTAATTTATTAAAATGTAAAATCTATACATTGTAGATTGCAATTATTTCAATACCCTATGTTTCCGGAAATGTCACCGTTTAGAAGAACCCATTGTGGCTACTAGAAAAAGCAGAGAAGGAAAGAAAACCTCACACACACACAGGAGTGTGTGATGTAAGATAAGGAAGAAAGGAAAGGAGCAAGGAGGGAAAAGCAGGTGAAAATAAAAGAATATGTCAGGGATTGGGAACAGAAATATGTAGAAACCATTTGTTTTGTCATTATAGAAATCATTATTAATAATCATAATAAAGTCATTCTTGCTTCTGCTTAAATGTGTATCCTTCTTTATGCTAACAACATAAAAATTCCTTATGCCATTTTTAGACTCTCGGAGTTTCCACTTTTTTCCCTGAAATATTTAGTTTAGAGACAGAGTTTGCATCCACGAAAGGAGGTGACAATTTCTACAGCTTTCACATAGACTAGGTTGTTGCTTCTAAAAGCCTTTGTGAAAGAACATATCATCTCCTTACTTGCACTTTATTTTTTGCAAAGTATTAGAGAGTACCATGGGCATCTCTATAGCTAATGTTGCTGGAAGATTAATTTGATAATAACCTGCTAATATTTTTGAGGTTTCCTCCGCAAAGCCCAATAGAAGTAGTATTTCATTGTATATTATTTCTTTGTGTCACTTAAAGTTTGTAACCTGTTAAATGAGATTTTAGGACGTGGCTACTTTGCACAGTTTTGTAAAGCAGAGACAAATATAAAATTACTACCAAGCAAGAGAGAAAGAGAGAAAGACAGAAAGACAGAGAGAGAGAGAGACTGACTTTTGTTTTATTCCTGTTCTTCAATTGAACCACCACAAAAAAACCTGTCCCGAATCAATAACAAAACGCTGAATTCAGATTTTTTGTACATGTAATATAAAAAAAAATATATTACATAATATGTATTATTTTATATCCATTGTGTCCTTGATATTGTTTGGTTCTTAATGAGTTTGTTCACACTGAAACAAAATTTAAAGAAATTTAGAGTTGATTTATTTTCTTAGCTCTTGCAGTTTAAGCATGGCAATATCTTATTTTCATTTTTTAGCTCTTCAAAATTTCCAAGACAACTAGATTTATCCTCCAGAACAATTTCACAATTTTCTTCACTTAAACTAGTTAAATCAATATGAAAGATAACCAACATTTTTGAATACTTGTTTCTCTTTTGAATAAACAACTAGCCTTTATCAACAGAAATAAAATTGTATTTCAAAATCCCTATTTTATAAAAATGCAGCTAGCTCTGAACGAATATCACATTCAACTCATGAACATTTTTAAACACAAGATTATGTATGGGCTCACTTCAAATTCATGAGGTAACAACATGCAAATAATTATGCCTTGGAATGTTATGGTTAAAAATGCTAAAAAAAGCTATTCTGACTTGATTATGAGTTAGCGGCATCATTTAGGTCTAGATGTTCGATATGAATATTCAGTGTGATACTTTGTTTTTAATATTGCCTTAAATGGTACAATCATCCTTGGATGACATATGTACTGTTGCACAATCCATCCCAGTTACAAAGGAATGATTCCCTGGATGTTTAACTGAAAATTATATGAGCTACTTTTCTGTAGCCTTGCCATCCTATTCTCTGATTAAGCAACACCCTCAGAGATGAACCTTAAAACCAAGCTGTTAGAGAAAAAAAAAATCAAGGAATCCTATAGTGTGTAACACATGAATTCTTCCTAATAGAATCCACGGGCCAAAAATTATTTATTTAATATCAGCTATATCCATGGTATGTTTCATTGGAGGCTATAAGATATAATATCTACCACCATTTATTGAATACCTACTCTTGACATTGTACTGGTAACTCTCTTCTGTATGCTGGTATGGGCAGGCTTGAATGTCAGGCTAAAAAATCTAGAACTGATCCTGTAGGCAGTTGGTAACCTTTAAAGGATTTTTTTTTATAGGGTCAGGGAAAAAAGCATGTGTTTTAAGAACAGAGAGAAAGATTAATCTGGCAGCAATGTTCATGGACAGTTAAAGTTCAAGATTAGCAGCAAGGGGATTACCAGGTGGTAAACAGAAAGGGTCTAAACTAGGGCTGTGTCAATGGAATGTGAGGCCAGGGCTGGAAATGAGAAGCACCGGAATGAATTAGAGGGTCTGATGAAAACCCAGTCTTAGAGATTATGAGAAGAAGTTAAAGTTGAAATTCCACTTTGGGGACTTTATTTCATAACTATATTTGTACATATGTGAAGAGATAGATTTGTTTTAAAAAACAATAGGTGATGCTGTAGTAACCACAACATCTCAGGGGTCTAACATGATGACAGTTTATCTCTCAGTCACAGCACAGTCAGATGCTAGTGGGGCAGCACTCCTTCATATTATAATTATACCATCTGGAACACATGATTTCCAAGGGATCTTTATGTCAGAAGAGAGCATTGGAGGGTTACACAGAATAGTTTTAAGGTTCAGGTCTGGAAATGGCTTATATTAATTTTGCCCTTATCTCATTGGCTATAACCCAGGCACATATCCCCATCCTAACCACAGAGAAGGCTAGAAATTTAGAAGTGCTCATATATTCAGGGAACACTAATGTCAGCAGGTTTAGTTGTAAGAGCAAAAGATTACAACAACCCAAATACTTATCAATTGGGAGCTAGTTAATAAATTATGATACATGCACACATTGGAAAGTGCTAAAAACAAGTACTAATATGGGAAGGTCTTGAAGATACATCAAGTGAAAAAAAAAATGAAGTGCAGACAAGTATGTATACCATGTTACCTTTCAGTGAAAAGGAGCAAATCTGAAATACTTGATTGAATTATAAAGAAACTCTGGAAGGATACATAACAAATCAATGACAAAGTTTACCTATTTAAAGAAAGGGTTGAATGAGTGAAAATACCCTTCAAAGACAGCCTAGGTTTTATTTTTACCCATAACCCAATTCAAACAAATGAGTTTGGTATTTTACCTTTTCTATTATACAAACCATGTTTACATTATATTTTAACAAGAAATGTCAAACAACGTATGCCTCAGTATGACCTAAAAACGAATGAATTCAAGCATAATTACAAGGTAACAAACTCCAAGACAGACCAATGGTGGAATGCCACCAGAGATGTGGATTTGTTTGGATACTTTCTGAGCATTTAATAGTGAAACTATAGCTGGTTTGTATTCTGAGACTTTTAATGGAAGGCAAACAAAACTAGATGCTGATTATTTTTCCTTGAATTGTGTCTTTCTAAAAGCCCAATTTCAATTTATCTTGGGATTTCCTGTTAATGCTTAAAAACAGTCAAAACAGCTGTTTGCTGTTTACGGTTTGGTGTGCTAGAATTTGGCCCACCGTGGATTCCAGACTTGCCTGCTAAGGGAGAACTAAGAGAACCTTAAGTGCCATCTAAGTAGGTTTTTCATTTCAGGAGAATCCCAGTGCATTTCTGGAAATGAGGGAAACAACCCCATCTAGCCAGCCATCCTGTCTGCACCTCAGCTTCCCTACTTGTAAAATAGGGGTTGGCTATCTTCATAACAGGGTCTTTGTGAAGAATCAATGATGAGATAGTCTATCAGAGATTTGTACACTGGGAAGGGCTAATTGTCAATTATTTTTCTGGAAAGTTCTTCTTGATATCTTAAATAAGACTAGGACCTGATGTCAACCTGCTCCCGTTGCACCTGTGCCTCTTCTTCCAATGATTCAATGTTTGTTTTTCCTCTCTCCTGCTAGCGTGCAGTGCCTTGCACAATGCAGTATTCCAAGTGTCTACTGCAGACACAGGCATATAATAGCTCAATTATTCATTACTGAATTAAATGCGTGACTATAAGAAATTCTTCATCCTCCCTCTGATTTGCACTCTCTCCCCATGGTCAGCACTAACCACCAGAACTCCTCAGGGAAGAAGAATGTCTAGATTAGTTAGTCAATATTCCTGAAGGAGCAGGTTAATATTTGTCTTTTAGGTTGGCCATACCATATTTTACTAATTATAGGTATAATGTTACAAGGGATGTGATTTGTGCTGAAGTCAAATCCATTTTGTTCTATGCTTGTAATAATAAAGTATTTGTAAACATATATTGAATACTTAATATGTGCTAGACATTGTTTTAGACAGTTTACATTTAATCCTCTCAACAATCCCATGGGATCGATCCTGTTATTGTTCTCATTTTACAGATGAGGAAACTGAGAAACAGGTAAAATATCTTGCCCATGTTTCCATAGCTTCTGTTGGCAGAGCTAGGATATTGATTTAGGCAGTTTGGGTCCAGAGGCTACATTCTTAGCTCCTCTACTATACCTTCTTATAATGCGAAACTATTTTTAACATAGCATAAGCACCATTGAAAATATACAAAGTAATTCCAAGTTAGCTTAGAAATGGATATTTTAAATGGTCAGTTTTGGTGCCAAAAGAAAGGCTTTGGTACTCATGCATTCCTGGTTGCAACAGAAGGTGACATAAAATTTTTGGTAAAATAACAGTATGTGGAATGTAATGTATACTCTATGAAATGGCCAAAAATCAGACAGGGTTGACTTTGAATCACTGTTACTAATGGTTTGACCTATTGATCTCCATTTCTGTTAGTCTGCTCAAAAGAAATAATAAAGAAACACAAGGAAACGCTTACATAGCAAAGATGTATACAAAATCATTTGTGTATTTATTTGCCTACCTTTTAGAAACATTCTTATTGGAAGAAATATGTATATAAAATATATTTGTAGAAAAGTATATAAAGCATATATGTACAGTTTAAGGAACAAGCATAAAAAGGCACTCCCCAAATACTACCCTTTCTGAATGCTTATGGGTAACCACTACCCTGGCTCTTCTAATAATTATTTCCTTATTTTTCTTTACAGATTTTACCACCCTGCATTATTTGACAATATAATATAGTTTTACCTATTTTGAAATACATAGAATCACACAAAATGTATTCCTTGGGTGACTTGTCTATTCCTCTTACCATTCTATTGTGACATTTACTCAGCTATCTGGTTCATGTAGCAGTCATTTCATTAATATTTAACATAATGAGTAACATATTTGTCTTTCTAGCTACATTCTTATTTTTGCTTTTGATTTGTCTCACTTGTTTTGTATTTCTATAGTTCTTATTTTTTTGCCATTTTGTATTGATTTTTTAAATTATGTGATTTATTATTCCTCTCTGCTTATTTTTGGGGTTTTAGTGATGACCCTTGAAATTATAACATGTATACTTATCAAAATCTAAACTTATTCAATACTTTTACTCTACTACAATATATATATATATATATATATATATATATATATTTTATAAAATGGATATTCATTTAGATTAACTCACATATATAGCACTGTGTTTGCCCTTCTTTAGCAGCTCAGATTTTCCATCTAGGGTCACTTTGCTTCTTCCTAGGCTTTTTTAGAATATCCTTTAGTAAGTGTCTGCTGGTGACAAACTCAGGTACTTTTTTTCTGAAATATCTTTATTTAGCCTTTACTTTTTAAAGATAAAATTACAGAATGAGATTTATTTTCTCAACATATGATGGGATATACACTGTCTCTCCTCCCCAGTTATTATTAAGATATGCTTTTATCTTTGGTGTTCTGCATTTTCACCATGCAATATCTGGCATGGACTTTAAAAATCTATTTGAGATTCATGAATCCCTTTAAATATGTATATCTGTGCATTTTATCAATTCCAGAAACTTCTTGACCATTTCTCTTTTCAAATATTGCCTCTGCCACATTCTATATATCCTCTCCTCCTGCGACTCCTATTAGATACTGATCAGTCCTTCTCAACTATCTTCAATGTCTCTCAGCTTCTCATATTTTCCAACACTTTGTCTCTCTGCATTCTAGATCATTTCTTCTGAACTAACTTCTAGTTCACTCATTGTTTCTCCAGCTTTGACTAATCTGTTGTTATACTTCTCAACTTTGTCTTTAATTTCAATTTTGTTTCTTTTATTGAAGTTCTCTAATTTTTCTTTTTTCAAATCTGCTGGGACAGTTTTTACATTTTTCTGTACTATTCACTCAAGCTTGTCTTTAATTAATTTAAACAGTGAGGATAAGTATTTTAAAATTTATATCTTACAACTCCAATCTGAAGTCTTTGTTGATTAGTTTCAAAGTTCAAGTTCACTTGGTTCAGCAAATGCCTTCAGGGCAGAAGTAGCTTTAGTGCAACACCAACTCTCTGGGTTCCTGTCTTCACTTAGGTTTCTGCCTGATAATTCTTTACTATCTTGTTAGTTGCCTGGTACTTTTAAGAAGTTTTGTTTGTTTGTTTTTCTAATTTATTATATACAACATAGTTGTGGTCAGAGGGGGAAGATGGTCCAAATAACATAATCCAACATATTACCAGAAACACAAATCCCTGTTTTGAATTGTTTAATCATTCAGCTGTTCAAGGGTACTGGGCTAGGCTACATAATCTTTCACATATTCTTCTCCTATAATGTTTATAGAATCATTATGGCATATCAATCAATAAGAGGGCTAATAAAAGAAAAATTGTTTTAATATGAGCATATGCACCTGGAAATTAAGAGACCTGAGTTTTTCTTGGCCACTGACATTCTACCATGTGATGTTAGCAACATATTTAATTTACTTAATGCTTTAATTATCCCACTTATGAACCAAAATGAAAATATATTTCACTTACAGTTCCATTTTTCCCATAAAAATTCTCTCAGCTAAGTGAAGAGTTCCCAGGAGGGACTGAATAATTCAATGTACTAAGTTTACATGAGCTAAATATCTTCATAGTTGGTTTTCATTGCAAAACGAAAAACATTAGCAACAAAAGTCTTTAACCGTATCTCTTCAGAGAAAGTTCTCATAAAAGATGCTTAGGACCAATAAATGGTGGAATTGTACTCTGATTTTTTTTTTTTTTTACCATAGGAAAGAAACATCCTGTACCAGATGACAGTTGCTTTCCTGCATGGGCACTGACTGAGAACTCTCCTACTTAAATTATTTGTGATAAATTCACTTGAGCTTTAGATTTAATATTTTACTTATTTTGCAAATGTCTGTGATTTATGGGTATACATCAAGGAGAAAGTGCACTTCACAGAAATTAGGGAGAGAAAAACCTCCGTAAGCCATTCTGCCTAAGAAGTACAATGGGGACTCTCTCCTCACCGAGAGAGTTGGTGAAAACAAGCTCTGTAGTGAGTCGTCCTAATGCCATTGGGACGACAGTCATCACATTCCCATGGACTGGGCAGCTAACAACCTCTACCCCAACAAAATGAAAAATCTGTAAAGTCTGTGAACTACCACAACTAGGGACATTCCTTCCCTCACCCAATTCCTTTATTTTGTGACTGAAGTACATTTTGTCTGAGGGTAGCTTAAGGGATTGGGAGCAAAAATGTGGTTTGAATGAAAGAAAATGTCCTAAATGAAAAGGACTGAAAGAGGTTTAATTGTAAATGTCACCTGTATTAATATTCTTCACACTATTTTTACTAATCATACAAATAATAATAACTATCATTTATTGACTACTTCCTATTTTGCATACATTATCTCATTTTATCATCACAGCATCTTCTTGTTAGGTATCTTGATTCCCAACGATTGAATGAGAAAATTCAAGAATAAAGAAAAAGACCTCAGAGAAGGCAACAGGTCAACAAAAGAAAAATTTGTACTAAAGTTGACATGACTCCAAAGTCTGTACTTTTATATATACTTTTATATATATACTGACTCTCTTTATTAGAGCTTCTTGAGGGAGATTTATTTTTGAAACAGGAAAAAGGAGTGGGAATTATATTGATAAATTATAAAATAATCACTTCATTATAAATTATAAAATTCTTTCAGAGACACTCCTATGTATTCACCAAATTGCTATCTTTTTTCCTGGACCCACAAGCTGATGACTTTTCCCAGCCTTGCCTGATAGGAGATTGGTGTCATTGATTGTGTTCTGTCCAGTAGAATGTGGGAAGAGATGATATGGGCCAATGCAGGCCTTGTCATGAAACCTCTTATATAATTCTCCAAGCCCTCTTTTTCTATTATTTGACAATCTTGGAGGTCAAGTGATGAAAGTGGCAGTGACAAAGGTGGAAGGAGTAGGGCTCTGTGGTCCAGAGGTCTATCACCAACTGCACGGGACTCTGATGTGAGAGCTATAGGACTGCACTGCATTAAGTCACCACTGTCTGTTACAGAAGTTAGCTTACATTGCTTCATATACTACCTTTTAACCATGAGAAAAAATATTCAGTAAAGCCACTAATGTCATGCTGACATTTTCAATTTCTTCTCTACTTCTAAGGACTCAGGCTTATTACTAGGTTTTGTAAGTTGTAATAACTACTAGTCTAGTTTAGGAGAAAATGCTTTTGTCAGTATATGAAAATTAACAATGGTTCTGTTTTCATCTGGGACAAATGAACCAGAATTTGCTTTGATGCAGAAATCAATTACACATGAATTCTTTCTTCCCAATGCTTTATTTTTATAACAATGAATTTTATCTAGAAAAAAATAGACTATAAGAATCCAAGTGATTCTCCTACTTAAAATGTCTCAGATCTGAAAGCTTTCCTTTCACTTTTGCTACAGTTCTTTTAACCAGATGATACACAGAGCTTTGATGACGTATAACAAGAATTGAATATAACGGTGCCACGGTAATCGTAGTGGATTCATCAGATCACCTGTAGAGGGAGTGTCAGCCAGGTGGTATGTTTGAAAGCTCTTAAAAGGGAGCGTGTGGACAGGACCAGAGGTATGGGAGAACAGGGAGGAAAGCAGAGGGCAAAAATGTCAAGGAATAAGAGAAAGAGAAGACAGATAATAGTGGTACTATAAAGAAAGAGAGTGGAGCTCATGCTAGATTGGAGGATTAATTATGACCTGCAGGCCAGGAAGGACTGCTGTTCCGTATCTACTTCCATCCCTCAAACCAGATACCAGTAGGAATGAGAATTTTAAGGCCCCTAACTTTATCCTTGTTGATTAAAACTTCTTTTCATATTTTCATTTTAAGGGTATGTTAAGCAGTGCAATGTAGCTGATATTCCTAGATGTTTTAGGTAAGAGCAAAGGTAAATCAAACAAAATAACCCACAAACATTACTCACACCCCAGTAAGGGACAGAGCTGGCAGTGGGTTTACACAATTCTTACTGTGCAAAATAAGAGTCTGTATGATTAATGTTGTAACATCAGCTGCAATATTCTGGGTCAGCCCAATTTATGAAGCACATTATGTGTTCTATACCCAGAATTACTGCTGACTCAAAACACTCAGTAAAGAAGCAGCTTAAAGAGCTGATATTTATTTTGTATTTAGACTCCTACAGTGAATCAGAACTCTATGACACTTCCTCAGTTACAGCTTCACATTTTCACCTTTTAATATGTATATTATAGGTAAAGAATAAATTAGGGCTGGTATGCATAAAAAGGGAGGAACCACTAACAAATTAACTTATTGGGGTCTTAATTATGTCTCTCATAAGGGATACACATCTCTTGGCTTAAACAAGAACTTGAGCATCCCTTAGGCTGTTCACTACGTGAAAACAGGGACTGAAAATGCCTGGAATGCCCTTCTCTCCTTTGGTGCCCTGACAGTGTTCCTTCTCCTACACTCAAGTCTTACCCCTCCTGAGAAGCCTTCCCTGGCCTGCCCAGGGGGCTCCTTTCTAATTTCCTAGTCCTTTATAGATAATTCCATCTCAGAGCTTCTCAAATTGTACTACATGCACGTATCTCTCCTCCCCCACTAGGTGGTGGGCTCCTTGAGGGTAGGAGCCATGCTGGTATTTTTGTCCTTTCTTGCACTCAATAAAAGTTTATTTAGTGAATAAAAGTAAGTGGAGAATGACTATTCTTTGATTTGTGATTCTGCAAATGTCCAAGGTTCTTGTCTTTGTTTGAAGTTTGGCTTCATTGACAAACCTGAAAAGTTTGCTCGACAGGTCTGACCCCCCCACTACCTTTGGCTATATGCTTATCTAAGAAAGCTACATACTTTGGTTTGTTATCATGTCACCCACTAGAAATGTTGTGCTCCTGTGCCCCTCCAAGCAACTTTTCTGATTTCTTCAAATGTGGTAGATCCTCCACAGCTCAGTCAATATGTGCTTGGAAATCTTGCTCTGGTCACCTATTTGGGAGCCACTAAAACAAATATGGCATCCTCTTGATACTCCAGGGGCTTATAAATGTTTTGGGGAAGACAGAAAATTTACGTGTAAAAATATAAGGTCCAAATGATGGTAATAATATTATGAAAAATAATTTTAGGCTTAACTACTACCTTAAAATTTCAAAAACATTCACATACATCATCTCATTCAATACTCACTATCCCTTACAAGATACTAGGTCTACCTAAAGTAGGTGTAATTCATAAAGGAAGCATGAAATTCATGGCTAAATATGTTGCATTTCATTGCTATTTTACAAAAGGAGAAACTGAGGCTCACAGAAATGATCTAGACCGCACAGCTCATTGGAAAGGTAGAGACAGGACTGGAAGCAACGACTGCAGGCTTCAGTTTAGTCCTCTTTTCACTTTGCCACTATCCTGAGAATGCATTAGGACCTCAATGGTAGTGAATTTGTCTGATGTGCCTTCTTATGCTTCTGTGTCCACCCTCACAAGAAAGCCCTCCTCTCCAAATCCTTCACTGACAGTTACCTTAGAAACCTGAAGATCACCACTGCTTTATCACCAAAAGAGCAGACCAGAATTTGAAATTAAGTGTCTTCCTCTCACTCTTTCATGCTAAAACTCTCTGGACTCTGTCAGCATATAGTTAAAAAAGAGACTAGGCAAGGGATTTTAGATACTGGGTTTTTGTGTGTATTTAAGCATTTTCTCTAATATTTTGGTTATTTTATACGTATCTTTTTCTAAGGAACAAATATTAGCCTGAGTATCAAGAGTACAGAATTTTAAATTATTAACTGTCACAACTACTACATCATCATCACCATTGTCACCATACCATCACCCTCCTCCTTCTCCTCCTCTTGTCTAACATGCTTCATATTCTTTGAGCACTTAACTACATGCCAAGCACATGCAGTTCTGTTTTTCCCTTCATTTAATCCTCATAACAATCGTACCAGGTTGGTATTTCTGTTCCATTTTATGGTTGAGAAAACTGAACCCTGGTGAGATTAAGTAATTTTCCTAAGGTCAGGCAGCAGGACAGTTATTTGGTAGGTAAAACTCTGGTCAATCTGTCCTATGAGTAGCAATAAAAAGCAACATAGACCAACTTCAAGCATAAAAGATGCAAAGCACATTAAAGATGGCTGTAAGCTCTTCAAGGGCAGAGACTTACAGATCTTCCTATTATATGCTTTCCAAATACCCTGTACTTTTTTTTCCACAGGAATTATCACAGCTTATAATTATGTACTTATTTTTTTTATCATTTGTTTAATGTCCTTCTTCCTGCTATGCTGTCCCTTCAATGAGGAGAAGAACTGCTTCTGTTCTAAAAGCTTACTTCTGTTTGCCCAGTGCTTAGCAGAGTGCCTCATGCATGGTAGGTACTCTATAAATAGCTGTTGAATAGATGAATCTCCTCTGGCCTCTGTGTCTAAGTGGCTTCATTGAGGATTTCTTTGGTACTCTTAATTAATATTTTAGGACTCAACATAAACATCTATGGAGCTCATTTCTAGCAGAAGAAAAAAGTGTACTGGACCCTGACCTGGCCTCATGTCTTAATCTTTATGCTTAGCAACAGGGTAATTTTAGGTGGTGACCCCAAAGAACTTAACTACTATACTTTAGCTATAGACACACTTTTGAAGAGAACTAGTCATTTTCATACCAGCTATCTTTCAATTGCATGTTCGGTATATCTGAAGCAGATGACCTTTCATAAGGTACAGACACTAATATGAATTTTTAACAGCATAAATTGCACTTTTCTAAGGAGTAGCCTCTACACTTTGAAAATTATGTTTTAAATGTAAAAAAAAAATTGTCCTTGCTTTTCCCTAAATTATTGGAGTTTTCAGATAAGCCATTCCTCTCTATGGTCCAACAGAACCAAAAACTCAATTCTTTGAACATTATTTCAACCCAAAGAAATTTTACCAAAAAAAAGGAGGAGGAGGCAAAAAGGAAAGAAAAGCTTTTTGTAGGCTGAAGAACTAATAAATATTATGTCAGCCTAGCCAGTAGGCTAGTGTTTTAAGAAGGATAAAATGTATCTATATTATCTTATCCCTCTTAATCTTCTGCCACAGTAGGGAAATTCTGGGGCAGTTATTGATAAAGAACAAGTCCAAGGTCATTGCATGATGAAAGGTCAGAGCTTGAATTTGACTCTGGGTTTGAACACAGAGTCCAGATTTTTTCCTCTGTATCCATGGTTCTCATGTTTTAGTGTTCATGAGAATTCCCTGAAGGGCCTTTTAAGTCACAAAACTCTGAGTATCACCCTCAGAGTTTCTGACTCAGTATATGTCTAGGGTGAGCCTGATCATTTGCATTTTTAAAAAGTCCCTAGTTTTGCTAGTCCACGGACCACTTTTTAAAAACCATCACTTTACACAGTGCAGATGTGGCACCCTTTCTGTGACATAACACAAAATATGACCAATTATTTTGGGATTCTAATGAAGAACTGGCAAATTTGTGATCAAGCTTTTTTGTCTATCAACCTTTATTATCTAATATAACACCTTTCCCTGTGTTTGAATATGTGTTTAGAGATTCAAAGATCTGGTCCATGACAGTTTGAATTTTTACACTGAAGTACCTCGCTAGGTCTGATGATATTAGGATTGTATCACTCACATACATCAACTCACTTGATCCTTATAACAACTCTATGACTTAGGCAAGGCAGGTAATGGTATCTTCATTTTACAGATGGGAAATCTAAGACCTAGAGACCTTAAGTGAAAATACAGCTTACATCTCTAATAAATAATAGAGATAAATTCAAAATTTTCTCATTTTATTACAAGTCCAGGGCTTTTTCAACTAGTGGCACTGCCTCCTCATTTGAATCATTTTAAGATTAGTCTTTCATTTAAAAAAAAACTTGGCAATATAAGTCATAGAACTTGTTATATATTTTATGTGTCTTAGCATAAGCTTTATATAACAGAAAAGGAGAAATTCCTTCCCACTGCAACTATTTTTTTTCCAGAGCATGCAATGCTGCAAAATAATGTTCTCAGTCTGTTTTTTTAGACATCTAATAATTCTCAAACTGATTTTCCAGAAGATAGCCTCTGTTGGTAGGAATAGATTGTTCAATTGATTGCTAATAGGACATGGAAATAATTGTTAGTAGGTTAACATTTAAAACTCAGTTCATTTGGGAGTCACCCAAAAACTGCTAGAGTAATAACACAGCTATTTGTGGCATGTGGGCAAGATATCTTTTGGTTATCAGTCTGTATTCCAGGACACCACATGTATAACCTACCTCAATGGTTTGTACAGAAGACCAAATAAAATGAGGTGTTGACAATGCTATGGAGTCTTTAAACCTCTTCCATGTGCTGTAGCAGCTTATCAGTTGCCTAGTCCTGTTCATTTTACCACCATAATATCTTTTGCATCCTTTCCATTCCCACTACCATCACCCTCATTCAAGCCTTTATTGACTCCAGCCTAGTCTTTTGTGCCAGACTCCCAACCGTTCTCATTCCCACCAACCTCTATCCTTTCCAATCCCCCTTACACTTTGCTGTGTGATTAATCTCCCTGAAAACAGATATGATCATGCACTTGTCAGCTTGGAATCCTTCAATGACTCCTGTTTACTTACATAATAAAATTTAAATAGCTGGATATTCAAACCTTTCCACCCTCACTTCTGCTTTTCGATCTATTTCTCACTCATGTAATTCAGGTGTTTGTCTTATACTCCAGCCAGAATTATTGGCTTGCCATTCCCCATATATCACCTGTGCTTTCATATCTCCCTAACGTTCCCAGTGTTGGCCTTCTGTCGAAAATGTCCTTGATGACTCACAGTTCCCATTCCTATATGCCTTAATCCTATTCCTTCTTCAAAGCTCAGGTCCAAAGGCACCTCTTCCATTAATACTTCTTCAATGTTCTCAGAGGAAGTAATCTTACTCTTCTGAATTTTTATTGTATTATTTATGCATCCCTTTTATTTTTCCCATCTCACTGACGTTTGTCTCACTCCAATCTTCCAAATATAAAATTTTATCATACTTTCCTGTGTTTATAACCTTTATTGATTTTCCATCTCTCTGAGGCAGAAGAGCAAAATCCTTGATGTGGCTTATAGCATTCTACACAATGTGGTCTTTGTATAATGTTCTAGTCTAACTTTCCGCTTGCTGCTCTCATCCACGATGGCCTACTTTTAATCTTTTAGTGAGACATGCCCTTCCTGTCTCGGGACCTCCAAACATGCTGTTCCCTCTACTTAGACTTCTCCTCCCCAACTCCACCTCTCCTTACCTAGTTCATTTTTATTCAGTCTTTAGAGTTCAACTCAAATATCACCTCTCTGAAGAAGCTTCTCTTACTACCTAGGCAAAGAAAGCACCCCACATGCAATTTTTCACTGTAGTACATACCACAAACATTTAGTGTTTGCGCCCTCAGCTAGTATGTAATTTCTATAAGGGCAGGGACTTGGGCTTGTCTTACTTCCTACTGGATCCGCATTGCCTAACACAGTGCCTGGATACATAGATATTGGGCAAATATTTGTTAAATGACTTAAACAAATATTTAGAACACAAATTAGATATGAATATCTATTAAATTATTGAAAGTGTGGTTTTGCCTCATTTCCTCTCTCTCTTACCAGGCTGTAAACTCCTTGATTTAGTTCTGTACTCCCAACAACCCAACCCTTTATAGCTAGTAAATGCAAAGGAAGTACATGCTGAACAAGAGAATAAGTGAATGAAGGGGAAAAATGGACAAATGAACAGACAGATGAAAAATAAAGTAGTAACCTAACTCTTCACAAAATTTTCAAATTCTCATACCTTTTAGAATCTTTTAACATTTCTAGATATGAAAAATAACCAAGCCATTCACATTTTACAGGCCAAATGGCTTGGTATTTACTGAGAGCTGATGTTTACTGAGGGAAAAAGGAAAAAAGAAAGGAAACAGAAACACTATTATACTATGGAAAAGAGGCAGTATTGATATATGATGCCCAAATTCAGAGGGTCCTTTATTCTTGTAACAATGCATGATGTGTGGGGGTGGGGGAGTGGGGGGGATTCACAAATAGGGACAGCAAAGGACAAAATGGATGAGAATAGTCCTTGGAAGAAGGAAACAATTGTTTCAGTATGTTTCAGTTACAAAAGGAAATCGAATGATTTATCTGTTTTATGTTGGTAAGTTTCTGTTTACTGACATCAGGAATGACCTGTAGCTTCAGTGTCTCTTCACCAGCCAGGCCATGACACCTTCATCCTTATTTCCTCTCCTGCATGTCAATCAGCCCCTGGGAGACCAGGCGCCACACACCCGCAGACCCTTCACTTCCTATTTTCTCTGCTTGATGCACTCGGTGTGTCACCTTGGACCAGTCACTTCTGCCTTCTGTAAAATAAAGTGTCTAGTCTGGTCTCTAGTGTTCCTCTAAGGTCAAAAATCCTATGACTGTATGTCTTTCTGTGCTATAAGTTTTGGTCCATGGCTGCTGGTGCCTTGATTTCATTCAATGTTTACTGCCTACTATATGCCAGGGAGTGTTCTAAGTGCTAGGGATATAAGGGTAAAACAGTGATCTTAAATGACAAAAGCTTTGCCCTCAGAGAGCTACCTTCTAATGGGAGGAGATACAAAACAAACAAGATAAATAAAATATGTGGTATGATAGGTACTACAAAGTACTAAGGAGAAAAAAGTCAGGAAGGGAGACTGGGAATGTGGTGAGGATGTATTGAACAAGTAGCCAGAGAAGGTTTCACTAGGAGAGTGACATTTAAGGAAAGACTCAATCCTGTTTCCTAGCTGTTCGCTCCCGGCTCCTAGCAATTGCTTGGCTTAGTTGCAGCTTTGTGGGCCCCTTGCTTCTTTCCTTTAAATCTTATGTTTTTGTTCATTTTCACTGCTACAGTCATGGTTCCATCCCTGTTGTCTCTTGCCAGGACCATAAGTAATGGCCTCCTTCTTGGTCTCACTGTTACCACCTTCTCCATACGCCATCTTGTTGTCTTTTCTGCTAAGAATGCTATCTTCCTTGTAATCAACTCTAGTGCACTTGCTTTTGGAAAATTCCCCATCTACTTCCCTCATTGATCTCTGAGAACACCCCGCCACCCACCTGCTATCACCACACTTAACCCCTTATGTTCCCTGAACATGTCCATTCCATGCCTACACACAAAGCCAGTTCCCTCTGCCCTTTCCCCACCTTTTTACCTGGCAAACTGCCACCTGCCCTTCAAGGCTCTGTTCAGAGTGCCTCCTCTGGGACATGGTCCTCACTTCCTCTAGATGGAATTGGCTTGTAACTCCTCAGTGCTCTCTGTACCTTGCACATATCTCTCTGCTGCATTTATCGCGTTGTATTTTTTTTTTTTTTTTTTTTTTTTGCTGTACGCGGGCCTCTCACTGTTGCGGCCTCTCCCGTTGCGGGGCACAGGCTCCGGACGCGCAGGCTCAGCGGCCATGGCTCACGGACCCAGCCACTCCGCGGCATGTGGGATCTTCCCAGACCGGGGCACGAACCCGTGTTCCCTGCATCGGCAGGCAGACTCTCAACCACTGCGCCACCAGGGAAGCCCTATCACGTTGTATTTTTATTTTACATTTTCCTGTTCCTAGCTCTCTTTCCCGAGAGCATTCCTTACTCCTACATACTTTGCATTTAGTAAATTCTCAATGAAACTGACGAGGGCAGAGATACTGAGGGGAGAGGAGAGGGTGGGGAAGGGAAAGGAGACTGTCAGTCAGTCGCAGAAGACGGGCAGCTAAAAGATAGGAGAAATCGCTGCTTCCTAAAGGCTGTGGATTAGAAGAGACCTCACAGTATCCCAAATTCTAAAACTTGAGGCTTCAGCAGTAACCTTCCTTCTATTAATCTAGCCCTGCCCTTTTGTCCCAGTTCTTATAACTGGGCTTCTGCAACTCAGTCCCCACCTGGTGGCCCAGTTCTGAGAATTCACCTTCTGTCCTGCCTCTCTCTGCAATCTCCCTTTTGGAGACCTGCCTAATATGTCAGGCTGGCCAAGCCTGGAGCTCTGTCTTGCTCTTATCTCCCTCGCCTTTCTCCCGTTTTAATCTCTGCCCTGCCCATGAACCCAGGCAGGTGGCCAGGACCCTGCTAATCCCTGACAGACTTTCATGACTCTAACTCCTGAGCATTACATGCTCCTGGGTTCCCTCCTTGCCTCTCACTATCTGCCTGCTGTGGCCACAATCCCCCCTATCCCTCTTGCCATCTGACTATTTAGATGACCACCTGCTCTCTAAGGCTATACCTTTCGGATTCTCTACCTTGCCTATTCAACTGGAGTGCTTCCCAAAAACCTCTGGGCCTAGGTCTGGTTATTTTTCCTTTTTTCCCTTCTGCTTCTAGATCCTGGACCCACCCATGTTTGCCTTGCTTCTTTCTCTGCTCTGTAGGACCAGGAACACTTAATAGTGAAAGATGCTCTTGGGGCTATCAAGCCCACTTTAAGATATCTAACAGTATTTGAATATTGGAGAGCTATATTTAAAGCTCTAGTCCAACACTTCCATTTTACAGATGAGGACACTGAAGCCCAAAAGGGGAAGTCACTTTCCCCAGGCTGCACAGATAGCCTGTGGCCGAACCACTGCTAAAGTCCAAGTTCCCTGTGTCACTGTCAAGAAGTGTCCTTTTCACTATACTCTTTCACCTTGGCAGAGCTGCTTTTCACAAATCAGAGCTCTGTAAAACAAGGATCACAGACTCACATGCAGGCACTATGAAGAAGGTATTGATACTAACCTACAGCCTGCACCTTTTCAAACTAAATAGATCAAATTTGATTAATCTAATCTCCTTCAAGGACATAGGAATATATAAAGAACCAGGAAGAGACAGTAGCTTTAATTTATTCCAAATAGAATAACATTTTTGAATTTCTCTTCTGGGTGTCAATAAGCTTAGAGAAGATGGTCTAGGGATCCAGAGCAATTAATCAATTAAGAAAAGGAAAGAAATCAGAAAATGGTAAATAATGAATCATCGAGTGGGTCATAAGTAGCATTCCACAGGAGACATTCCTGAGACCAAGGCCTTTAAAAACGATTTAATCTGTGGCCTAGAAGAAGACATGGAACATATGCCAAATATATCTGTCTAGTCAAATGATAAGCGGCACAGAATTAAAACGATTGACTAGCCCTTACTGGGGATTCATTAAACCTGAGCTTTATCACAAGTTTAAAATCAAGTCGGGGGGAGATGGCTGTGCACACAAATAGGAATAAGTCAAGGCATGCAATGAGTGTGGTATAAACAAGAACGCAACGGAACTGTGGCAAAAGACGCGACTTCTCCCACCAAGACGGACTAGCAAGAATACCATGGAAGCAAGGGCTTCTGGGATCTCAGAGGTAGCCTGACCTAATGGGCCAAACTGAAGCCCTGAGAGATACCCTGGATGCCACCTTTGTTTTAACTCCTACATCCAGGCAGTCATCAAGTCTGTCCATTTCAATACCTAAACTACCTTGCAGACCAGCTTTTTTCCTGTGCCGCTACCTTAGTTCAGGGCCTTGTCATTTCTCAGTAGATGTCTGAAGGAAGGCCCTGGCTGATCTTAAGCCTACAGTCTCACCTTCTTTCAATTCATCCTCCACACTGCTGACAGAATGATCTCACTGCTAATCTGATCACATCACTCTGGAATTTAAAATCCTCTGATGACTCACCCTTTGCAAGGCCTTCCCTAATCTGGCCCCTTTCTGCTCAGGTCCTTCTATTCCTTTCCTTGCACATTATGTTCCAGTAATATTGAATTCCCTGCACTTCCCCCTAAAAAACGCCTTTCGCCCTTTATATCTCCATGATTCTTCCCTGGGTCCTCCTCCAACGTGCATGGTTAACAGAAGAGCCATTTGGCAATCGGGAAGAATCATGTTCACTGCAGGACTTAGAAGGGCCCTCTATGCCCTCCATCCTAATCAATATCAAGTGTAGAATCTCAACCTTGTTTGTGGCTCTTTGGTTGAAACCTTCACATCAAGTAAGAGTGAAACTGTTGGCAGGGAAATCATGAGGGCCAGTTACAGGGAAGTGAACAGGATGATTAAAAGGAAAATACCAGTCCTTAAGTACATACAATGTGCTTCATGCATTACACATTCTATCTGCTACGTGTACCACATTTAATCTTTATAACAAATTGGCAATCTTTGTTCCTTTAAAGATAAGGAAAATAAGGCTTATACAAACTGATTGCTTCTTCAATGTCACTTAGTGAGGAAGGAGTAAGGATCACTTAGTAAAGATCCCAACCCTAATCTCTTATCTTTCTACCTTGTTATCAGGGCCACAGCATGGTAACCGTGCCCCCAGATTGCTTTCTGAACCATTCAAAACAAACATGTTGAATTTAGTTTTAGTGCAATCAACTTTTTTCCCTGGTTCTCTGAAAATGTGCATATTGTAGACGTGTTACACCTTCTCCCTCCCCTCACCAGGAAGTCCAGAGGCAAAGACAGAGCACAGCCCATACAAGCAGATCCCAGTTTTTCCTTTCTGGACAAGAGAATTAGAATTGTGACTTTATAGAACTTAAAGTAACTTGAGAGGCTATTTAATGAAATGCTATCTTTTTATAAAACAGAAAACTGGAACCACAAAAATCATATAGTACATGAGCAGCAGAGACCAGACTGGAAACTCCCAGGCGAGACTAGCTCATTTCCTGAGCCCTGATGGCTGAGCACTCTCCCATGTTGCTTCCGTTAATCCTTACAAAATACCTATAGAGTAGATATTGTTACCTCTATCTCACAAATGGAGGTTAAGTGACTCAACCCAAGTCACACAGCTGGTTACAGGTGGTGCATCAGGGATTCAAACCCAGGTCTACACCAGGGAGCTTCTGGCTTCAACCCCCCACTCCTCATGAACATTTCAAGTTCCATTTTCAAACATCCATGGACCAAAAGGAGGGGTTTTTGCCAGAGGCTAGAGCCCTGTGACTGAAGTTGCTCAGTCAATTTAGATGCATCCTTTGGCAGCTCACTCCAAACAAGATAGAACACCAAACAATGACTCCACTGTGTGAACAATCATTTCTTTTAAACACTTAAACTTTAAGGATTTTTTTAAAAAACATTATGTATATCATAGTAAAGTTCTTAGAATATTGAACTTATTTTACTTATGGAAAGGCATTTTCTTGTCTTTGTACTTAAAAATAGTGAGTACTGACTTCTAAAAGTAAAATCACATAAACACACACCCTTGTTCCATACACCTATGAAAACTAGAGCGATGCAGTAAAAAAGGCAGAAAATGCAGATCTTTAATAATCAAGGGTAGAATCACACCATGTAGAAAAATAAAATACTAGCAGACCTCTGAAGGTGGAAACAAGACCCTGTTAAAAACTGCCAACTTTTATTTCTATCATTTAGAAAACTCCAAGGGCAAAAACAAAAACCTGAAACGCTGATTCTAAAAATCCTTGACGAAATACCCATTTAGAAATTAATATTTATCACATTTTCAGTGCTCCTGACACAACGGCTCCTATATGCTGATGTTTATGAATACAAATTTGCTGGGTCTGTGGACGTATATTACCTTTTCAGAAAATAATAAGGGAGGCAGATGCCTTCTTGTGATTTCTAGAGCTAGAAATCTACCAAGGATGGACAGCAACATTTATGACAGACAAAACTGAAATCAATGGACCACAGAGATCTTAGTCATACACTGATTCAATTAATTATAATGAGAAAATAGACAATGACTCTCTCACCATTTAAGACAATTTAGAAAACATCGGTGATGTGCTTTCTGTCTTATTCTCTCTTAGATTAATGTGGAAGAAATAAATAAAAGGTGGATGGTTGGTGGAGCTAGGGTTGGTGAGGGCTTCAGAGAGCATAAGATCACATCCAATGGCTCTGAACTAAGTGTCCATGGTATCACAAAGCACTTAGTATCATATTTCCAATATCATTATTATGCCACAATTGTTCCTTAATATTTCCTTTACATAAGTTTAAAAGCCCCAGTAAATAACAATGAACAAACCATAGACTGGTTTTAATTCTTGCTACAGATTTTGGAGACATTTCTGGACTTTCTTTCTGGCTGAGTCATTCTTTTGTGCAACATAACCTGAAAATGTTAGATGCTGTGCACTTGAACCTATAATCTAATAAGACAGACAAACAGAATTTCCACAGCACTGACATAAAGTTTAGATGTAAGTGTCATAGTGGAGAAGTGTGTGAATTCCTGCTTCTGCATCTGTAATCTCTAGAACCCTATAGCTGTTCTTAGCTAAAGTCTGTCCCATAACACATGGTTATAATATGTATGGTCGTGATGGTGATGGTAATAGTGATGATGATAATGATGATATTACCATTAATTGAGACCTTAGATACATGAGACACTGCACAGGGAGTTAAATGTCCATTGAACTCTCAGAATAACCCAGAGAAGTAATTATGATTAATCTTCATTTTAAATGAAGCAACCTAGGCTGCTGAGGTTAAGAGAATTGCCCAAGGTAGCACAGCTACTAACTGACACAAAGTTAGGGGGAAAAATAGATCCCAGCTCAACAGGAACATAAAACAAAGAGTGTTTTATACTGTCTTCGGCCCCATGTGATGGAGCTAAGCACGAGCCATCCTTCCAAACTGACTGCTCTGAGTTTGCTCTGTTGCCAGCTGAAGCACCTGCCCCAGGAAAGGCCCCATGATTTTAAGCTTTAGTTTTCCAACCATTCTCCTACACTCTGGTTCCCAGGATTTACTCTAGTGGCCTCTGTTCTAAGGGCTGGAGTTCTATGCCAGAAGCACAGCCCAGCATGCGAGGTCTACAGGAGATCCCCAATATAATAACTTCTGGAACTCACACTCTGTCTATGATTCCTCCTAGTCTAGGCTCTTTGAAGACTAGAAACAAGTCTTTTAATCTCCACTAACTGACAGTGCCTGACATTGAATCATGATGAATGAATGCCCTTATCAGGCTCAGAGGTCGCTGCCTCATTAACTGGATCTACTTCCTGCTGTCTGATGCCTCAGCCCTGGGTCCACTCTTCCATGCAAGGCCTTTAGGCCTGGCTCAGTCCTCTGTCTCTGCTTACCTATAACCATCACGCCACTGCCTAGGTCTGCAGATATGAAAGGAGTACAGCAGAGAGCGTGGAATAAATGGAACTACTAGGTCCACAGTGATACTTGACTTGGGCCTTAAGGAATAGTTAAGAGCCTTCTAGAAGAAAAAGAGACATAAGCAAAGGCAGAAGAGTTCTAAGTGTAGACAGTATAGGTGAAGAATGTCACCAGCCCAATGGGAGTAAAACAAAGAGGTAGAGCAGTTTTGTGGTAGTAGAAGGATAGACAGCAAAGAGTTCCAGAAATGTAATGCGCCCTCACTATTGCACTCATCCCCAAGACACATGAAGCATTCATAGGAATATGTGATTACACGGTCAAGTGCAATCCCCTGTTCTCAGATTGCCTGTGTGTTTGGCAGAGCCTCCACACTTGGTAAACTCCCTGCAGGGGTCAGTCACAGGTTTTCAGAACATAATCAATACCTGCTGACATCAGCTATCAAATGGGGCATTACTTGAAAATAAGGAATATGATTATCCCTGATGATGGCATCTCAGTGAACCTTTCCTCTGCACTTATCCATCCTTCTCCCTGACAGATATGGTAATGCAGAAGGTTTTTATCCTTCAGAATAATCATCAACTCAGATATTCTGACCCCTCCAGGAGGAAACTAGCTGAGAGCTTGCTGGGAACCTTCAATTCCATTCAAAGGTATGAAACGTCTATTATGTGTGAGTGCTCTTTATCATGGTATCAACACTAAGTTCAAAGCAAACCCCAGCCAGTTCTAAGAGAACACCTATGTCTTACACATGCAGGAAACAACAATCACATGCCATCATTATTATGTTCTTCTGTTTTTCCTCTTTTTTTTTTTTTAACTTCTAAGAGAGATCATGCTCTGATAGATTACCTAACCTATCTCTGTGTCTCTGTCTCCTCATGTGTAACACAAGAATAACAATACTTACCTTATAGGACTATGGTGAGGATTAAATAGGTGGGTATATCTAAAGTGCTTCACACAGGATCTGGCAAAAGTTTACTCATTACTTTATTGGGATCATCATCATTAATAAAGTATTCAGTATAGTCTGTTTTAACTACTTGTTCATCACAGCTGACAAAAATCTATAAGGCAGGTAGGCGAATCTGAAATGTCTACTTTTACCGTTGCTGCACAACCACAAAAAGAAATGGCTTATTCCCTACTTTATCCACTATAGGGTTTTGATGCACAAATTGAGGCACAAACTTGGACTAACTTATTGATATCTATGATAAAGTCCATTTTATTTGATTATTGTGAAATGGATCAGCATTATATGTAGGTTAAAATTTTGGCTCCTTAGATTTTATCTGAAAAGCTCAGGTGAGTGGCCTTTGATCACTCTGCTTAAAGGACATATCCAAATGCAGTATATAATCAAGACTGACCTATCCAATGACACTTGGAGAAAATGAAACAGGAATAAAAACAGTGCTTAAGACTATGAAACTATTTATATATAATCTCCCTAACTCAGGATGCTGCTTGAGAGTAGCTTCTTGCCACTTCCAAGTTTTAATGCCTTAATTATGGAGCAATGTTTAATTATGTATTTTATTATGCATAATAAATATAAATTACATACCTGATTTTTCAAAATTGTATTAAAAATATGTATCATTTATCCTTGAAAATGAAAGGCCTTCTTCAGGATGGATAAAGCTGTTTGGGGAATAGAGTATGGGTGGAATTAATGGTCCCCACATTAATCATTTATTTTATGAAAATGTGAAGGTCATTCTCCACTTTAAGATACCTCTGAATTCCTTTTGCAAGGTCTGGTAGCTGAATTTCAGTATGCAAAGTGGAGGATTATACACTGTGCATTACTATCCCCCTAAGGGCATACAGCCTTTATTTAATAAAGGTGTTATTCCAAGAAGCTTTACTATAGCATTGTCGCATACAAAAACTTGTCTTGGAAGGGTGATTAGTATTAGTAAGGACAGATGGCTTGTCTCTTTGGGTAGAAGAATGGATGTCATTGCACATGCCTGTGAATATTTCCAGAGTCAGAGGCTAAGGCTCACGATGTCAAATCTATAGATACCATTTGCTGAGTACCTTCTGGGAGCCAGGTATTGCGTTAAAACATTTTATTATATTTTATATATTGTTATGAACATGACTCAAGTACAAGACACCATGTAAAAGTTCAGCATTCATTTTAGATAATCTTTATATTATGTTCTCCCATTTTATAAATGAAGACAATAAAGCATCTTGCTGAAAATCATGTGACTAGAAGTGACCGCCAAACTCCAAAGGCCAAGTTCTTTCATTATCATTGATGCATGTAATCACAAGGGAAAATTAGGATCCATGAACTCAAGGTGGGGTTTTGGAGAAGGTGAGGCCAGGGCCCATGAGTCACAGGGCCTATTTCTGGACCTTCAGGTTTGACTCACTCTGATGGTTGAGATGGTAGTTAATGGCTAAAACACTAAGGCCAGATAGAAATGGGCTTCATTCTGGCTTCACTGGTTGTGTGACCTTTTTCAGGTCATTTCACTGCTCTAAAACTCAGTTTCTCATCTATAAAGCAGTGATCATGGCACCTATTTCATACATGTGTTGAGAGGACCGAATGATTAACATGTTGAATGCTTTGTGTAGCATATCATAAGCCATCAATAAATATTAGCTGTTATTGTTATTTTTTTCTCCTCCTCTAATGATTTTAATTACCATGCTGGGTTTCTGCAAATTAAATGAACCCCTTCCATTTCTTTCCCTTTTCACTTTGAATCTCAAATTTGAAATGTGTAGAACCTAAAACATCAAAGGTTCATACAACTCTCCCTTTTCCACATTAGGTCCCAGCCTTGACACCAATATCCCTTCTTTCTTGATCTCATCTCATTGTTCTTTGTTCTATTTTAGTCTCTCCAAGATACATGTCGAAAATCAACCCCACAATCATTACTTCTGGATAGTTTAGCAAGAGAAAAAGAAAGACTACCATTAAATGCTGTTAAGAAAAATGTTCCCCAACCAAGAAGAAACTGAATCTCACATTTTCTGTCTAAGAAAATCATTGTTTCAGTAGATGTGTGCTGTGGCATATCTATGGATGTGCAGCAAAACCATTTTTTTTTTTCTAATTAAGGAAGAGGATGGAACTGTCTCCTGCAAGTAAAAGCATTTAGAACACCAGTAACCAACTGCAAAGAACATGAATTAGAGTGAAAGTTCACTAAGTCTGACTAACCAGGAGAAAGGATGGTCTGCCTTACTAATATATTCTGTTAAATAATAAGGTTGTATCACCTAATGATTAAGAGCATGTGGTTTGTGGTAAGACATTCTGGGATTTGAAATCCTGGTCTGCCATTTATTGGCTGTGTAATCTTAGCAAAGTTACTTAACCTTTCGAAGCCTGAGTTTTCACATATAAAATGTGTATGGGAATTGTTCTAACTTATGTACTTCCGCTTAGGATTAAACGAAATAATATAAAGCATTATCTTAACACAGGTCCTGGGTGCACAGTACACACTCAAAAGGTTGCTACGACTGTTATTTACATTACTGTTACCATCATCTTCATTATCATTATAGTACTGCACATAAACAGAAATAACTGAAAAAAAAATAATAAAATGATGCCACATATTGACCTTTGTGTGTCCTTGGGGGAATAAATAAGGATGGCTTGTAATTACCTGGTAATTGTTGACATATAAATTTGGATTCAACTAACAAGACTGAGTGACTACTGTGTGAAAGAGCTTTGCATTAGATTAGATTATTTCAGAATTTAATCGTCACACAAGTCTATTTAACAGTTTAGAAAATAGTCACAGAATAGTGGCTCTTCCAAGATTAAATAGTTAGCAGAGCAAGAAGGTAAACACAGTGACACAGTGTCCTGCCCACAGTAAGGGCTGGATGATTAGTTACTGAATGAATGAATGGATGAAGGATATTGGTGTGGTTTTGTCTTAATACTGAATTTAAAGTTTCTGATTGTAAATATTCTAGTTGGATTTCTTAATTCTAACTTACTGATTGTGTGATCTTGATACAGTTGTTTCATCTGATCCTCAGTTTTCCTGCATATAAAATAAGGATAAATATATCTGCCCCGCAGAATTAATGTGAGAATGAAATGAGATAAAATATAAACAGTATTTAGCATCATGCCTGGTTCATAGCAAGTGCTTAATACATGCTAGTGTCCCTGCCTTTTTCCCGTGAACTGAAGTCTATCAGTTCCCCAAACTCTCACAGCCTTCTCCTTACCATAGATGGTCCATTATCACCATTTCCCCCCCTTCTCCAGGACAATCATTTATTTGCCTTCCAAGACACTTCGAAAATCCAGACTCTGTATTACTTTCTTTGAGTATAAAGCCATTCACTAGGGTGCCATACACACGCCTCAGTCCCAGTCATGCCCATTTTCTCTCCAACTTTGTCTTTCCAGGTCTTCTTTAAGATACAGTCTTACAGATATTCCTCACCTCTTCACCTCTCACTGGGACCCTCTGCCTTCTTCAAAACAGTGCCAGAATTCATAAAGTCATGACATGTGTTTTTCTTACCTTATCTGTCAATATATCATTTGCCAGGTTTTAAGCAGCATTAGAAATCCACCTCCTCCAGGAAGTTTTCCTAGATTAAACTCATAAAATTGAATTTCTTTTTGCACCCTGTATCATTTGGGAATGGACTTCCTATTTTCCTAGCCCTCACTCCACTTGTACATTTAGGGTATCACTCAACCCTGATTTAGACCTTTAGTTTACACAAAATATAAATTCTTTATTGTCCATTAATATGTTGGGTTATGTCCAAGTTTCTTATAACTATATTGTAAGATAATGTGAATGTGTTCTTTTGACTATCAGCTCTTAGAATGTATCAATTTGTTCATGCTCCAAACACTTTATAAAATATTTGCATTATAGCACTACCATATTGTAGTACAATTCCTTATTTACCTGTTGGACTCTTATTCATCTTTGTGTTACCAGTGTTTTCCATAAGCCCTAGCAGATAATAAGGCTCAAAAAGACCCTGAATAAAATGTCTGCTACTTTCTAGTCTACTTCTATGAAGACATAGGGGCTTACAATTCTTTTAGCTTAAGTGACAAAGGAAAAAGAGGAGAAAAAGAAAAACAGCAATACTGGTTAAGAATTATAGCTGGGTGCTATACTAAGGGCTTTATATACATCATTTAACTTAGTCTCTATAACAAGCACATGAAGGAGGTATCATTATTTTTAAAGATGAGGGAATTGAGGCACAGAGACATTAAATAACTTTCTCAAACTTAAGCAATAAACAAAAGCCTAGCTTTGAAACCTTGGTACAGCCTGTGTTTTTAACCATTATTAAACAATGTATTGTTTTGTCTAAGTGGTTTCTGAATTCATTATACCATGTTTTCCTTCTATTCATGGAACTAGATTCTAGCTACTTATTATATGTGCAAGGCTTTCACCAATCTGGCCCAACCCTTCCTTCCAGATGCAACTCTCAGTACCCTCTCTGATATCGAGCTCTCCAGCCAGAATAAATACACTCAGTTTCCTTAAAATGCTCCTGGCTCTCTGCTCTGTTTTCTCACCCTGGAATGCTGTCCTACCTTCCTCTGCCTATTAGAATCCCCCTTGTTCTTTATGATCACTTTGTTTTCAATATTCTCCGCAAAGTATAGTCTATGCCTTGCTGGTATTCTTTGTTTCTTCTTTGGTATGTCCAAACTCTTGGTTTTTAACTGGAGATACAAACTGCTTTGTGGTGGATTAGTGGCATGTCTACCTCTGACATTAAAATGTAAACTCCTTGAAGGCAAAAATTCTGTCTTATTAGTCTTGGTACAGTCACAGTGCCTTACACATTCCCTAGTAAACATGTACTCACAGTTTTGTGAATGGATGATAAAGTAAAAAAAAAAAGGGGGGGGGAGGGGAGAAGAGGGAAAAGAGAGAGAGCAGGAAAAGTGACAGGGAGTCAGAGGCAGAGAGAGGGAGAGATTACTTAATTGGTGGCTCATATAAGATCCCTAGGTTTAATTAACTCAAACCTGCTCTTATTTTGAAATTAAAATGCATTCAAAGTTCTATATATGCTTTCAAAACACTCATTGCATTTAATATCTGGTCAATATCTATCCCTATACCTGGGAGAAATTTACACTAACTAATGTAATAATACTTTATCTTAGTAAATATTTATGAGCTGCAATATTAGGCAATCACATTAAGTGCTTGCAGAAGTACAATATGTTTACTCTGGACATTATTTAGAGCATCCTGAATATACTGTCTCATATACAAGACAACCCTCAAAAGCCCTTCCATTAGAAGCCCAATAATTGAGACACACAAATATTTGTATACTCTTCTTCTCCACTGTGGACACACACATGCACACAGAAGGAAGGAGGAAGGAAAAACTCCTCCAAATTACACAATCAATTCTCTCTTCAAAACATCCCACTACAACACTCTCTACTCCACACTAGTGCAGGTTTGCAGAGAAGGCTCTGAGCCCCTGTTAGTGAGCACGAAGTCTCAAGTGTGAGGTAATCTCATTATACTCATTGCAATTACAGGCCTGTGTCCTGAGCCTCCTGCTGACAGAAGACTACCTCATCTCATTCCTAATTAAGAGCACAAAATTTTTCCCCAGCCACCTTATTACACACAGCATGCTTGGATCTTTCAGGCAACACCCTCACATTCTGGAAGAATCAACTGCCTCTTTGAAATCCGAGGTAACCACCCAGAGTTAAAGATGTCAATTGAAACCTTTTCCCTACAGTCAGCAGATGAAGCCCATTTCCCTAGAACAACAATGGGACTATAAGAAAAAGAAACCGTGGTTACAATAAAAGATCATTAGAGAGATCATGTTCGGATTAAAAACAAACACATGCACCAAATAAACAAAAATCTTATCTGACCAAGAGTCAAGGATCATACAAACCTTCTTATTAAAGTATATGCTTACTTAAAAAATTGGAATAGTGTAACAACATAAAAACAGCCAGATTGGGCTTCCCTGGTGGCGCAGTAGTTAAGAATCTGCCTGCCAATGCAGGGGACACGGGTTTGAGCCCTGGTCCGGGAAGATCCCACATGCCGCTGAGCAACTAAGCCAGTGTGCCGCAACTACCGAGCCTGTGCTCTAGAACCCGAGAACCACAACTACTGAAGCCCGCATGCCTAGAGCCTGTGCTCCGCTACAAGAAAAGCCACCGCAGTGAGAAGCCTGTGCACTGCAACGAAGAGTAGCCCCCGCTCGCCGCAACTAGAGAAAGCCCGTGCGAAGCAAAGAAGACTCAATGCAGCCAAAAGT
Source organism: Hyperoodon ampullatus (assembly GCF_949752795.1). Lineage (NCBI taxonomy): Eukaryota > Metazoa > Chordata > Mammalia > Artiodactyla > Ziphiidae > Hyperoodon > Hyperoodon ampullatus. The sequence goes on along the minus strand of NC_136920.1, from coordinate 49,064,352 downwards.
AAATAAATTAAATAAATAATTAAAAAAAAAAAAAAAACAGCCAGATTTGTTTCCCTTTGACCATAATACAGCTGAAAGCACAGGGAATGTGGACGGATCAGAATGCAAGTCTCTTCCGCAGCAGCGCCTTGCATCAGAGACCCATCTCCTTAGATAACCAGCCCTGTGACCAGGGAAACATTCCTTCTCTGCAATCTGAATTGACTTCTTCATTTAACAACCACCACAAGAAAGGAATTTAAGAAATTCCCAAGGTCAGTTTCCTGCATTAACATTCACTGAGGGTCCCAGGTTTCTTTGATACACTCTGACCCTGGTAGGCAACAGCTGGTGCACTTTATTTCACCTAATACCCTCCAGCATTATCAAATGCCTCAGGCAAAGAAATACTAGCCGAGCAAAATCTCAGCATGCAAAAATGTATCATAAGGGTACTTCTAATCAATGAGGCCCTGACAATTTCATTCACAACCTCTGACAATTTCATTCACAACTTCTATTTCACTGCTGCAGTACAGGTGCTGGTTAGCCCCTTATCATTGCTATGGACGTGATCCTCAGAATAGGGTCTTGTTAAGAATTCAAATTCTTGTTCCTCATTCCAGACCTACTGAATCCCAAACTCTGAGAATAGAGCTCAGTAATCTGTGGTTTAACAAGACCTCCAGGTGATTCTGATGCATGCTGAAGTTTGAGAATACTGCAACAGTCACCTGAAGTGTCACCTTGCCTCTACTCTTGCTCACCTCTAATATATTCTTCATACTGCCACTAGATCAGTTTTCCTAAAGTCTGAATCTGATTCCCTCCCTCTCTCTCCATCCCTCCTCTCCCTCCCTTCCCCACTACAGCTCCCCCCTCAATCTTGCCCCCCTCCTACCATCCTCATTTCTTAAAACCCTTCAGTGACACTGGTGATCCATCCCTCATCAAATAAAATACAAACTTCTTAGCAAGCCAAGCCTTTCACCATCTGGCCCCATTCGACCTTTCCAGAGTCTCTTCTTCCCACTCACCCATGTGCACTCTGAGCTCAGGCCACGATGAACCTCCTGCTGTTCCATGAAAAGGCTATGCTCTTTGAGGAACCTGTGCTTTGCTCAAGCTGTTTTCTCTGCTCAGAATGACTTCCCTCACCCCAGCTGCTTGGCAAAATCCTTCTCATTCTGTTAGACTCTTCCTAAGCATCATTCCCCTCTCTGAGGTCTCTTCATTCATCTCCGCTTCTCCCTTTATGCCTCCAAATCAAGTTGATTCTACAGTATTTCTCTTATTGCACAATTTGATGAATAAATTTTGGCTGTCATGCTATATGGTAGTCTATTTACATAACTCTCTTCCTCACTTGCCTGAACTCTTCAGAGAACTTGGGGAGGATACTTTGGTAGTTTATTTCTATTTTATTTTTATATCCTTAAGTGAGAATATATTAGGCATTTATTAAGAATTCCAATTACTATTTGAGTGAATAAATTGACTTTTGAACATCTACTATCGACAGCACGGCTATGCTAGTGAGTTGCCACTTTTAACTCTATTTTACAGATGGAAAAACTGAGCCTCAGAGAAGTTAAATAACTTTGCCAGCTAGTAGTAAAAGGCAAAGCTGATTCAAGTGCAGGTCTTTCAGACTCTAAAGCTGTTGCTTCCTCAACCAAACCACAGTGTTTTCCCAAATAAACTAAAGATGGAGTGATGATGCACAGCCATATCTTCCTTGGCATGTTTTCACATTGTCCTTACATATAGTTCCCATTATATGAAATAAAGCCTTAGGTTATGACTGAGCTGAGTTATGAAGACAAATATTGGATATGTAAAGCCAAATATTTCTGGGCCTCAATTTCTTCATCTGCAAAAAGTCTTGTTATATATTACTAATATTATTATTATTAGCTATTAGTATTATAATAACTTCTAGGCATAATAATCTATGATTGTGAACTGGGTTCTTCATATCTGATTATGCTGTTTCAGTAACTTAGCTCAATTCTGGGCACATTCATTATGCTCTTTAAAATTTATTTAATTGACTGTTTGCTATTGCAATTGTGTCAATTCTCATTAAAAATGTTTTGACTGGGGTTTCCCTGGTGGCGCAGTGGTTGAGAGTGCACCTGCTGATGCAGGGGATACGGGTTCGTGCCCCGGTCTGGGAAGATCCCACATGCCGCGGAGCATCTGGGCCCGTGAGCCATGGCCGCAGAGTCTGCACGTCCAGAGCCTGTGCTCCGCAACAGGAGAGGCCACAACAGTAAGAGGCCCGTGTACCACACAAAAAAAATAAATAAATAAAAATTTAAAAATGTTTTGACTGAATAAGGGTATGAAGTTGACGAGAAAGTCTCTCTCGCCAATGAATATTTAATCCTGGTTTAGATTTGCCAATCAAAATTCATAAAGAAGACAGTTGGAAACTGACTTTTTATCTTTACAACTAGTCACACATATTCTATTTTCCCTATTTTATCCTTGGTTGGTGCAGCTAAACCATCGCAACAGTTATTATCACTGTCATAGTTGTTTTACTTCAGACTCTCAAGTTAATAAATGCTAAGGAAGATTTTAATTAGCTGAAACCTAAATTGTTATTGTTAATTTACTAGTTACATTACAATACCTTGTAAAACATTTATGCTGCAGTAAATGGAGCACCCATTTTCCAATGATCACGTGGCATAGCTAATTTACTACACAGCTAAATATTTAATTGCTAATCTTAGTAAAGCTAAAGGTACTCAGCTAAATTACATTACTTGTAACAAAATGCTTAATATCATTACTTCAAATGTTATAAAATCTTATCAAAGAAATAATGGAAGTTCAGACACTTGTAAGTATCTCTGAAACATTCTTAGAATAGCCTTGACAGGTAAATGGAACTATTTTCAATTAATCAGTAGATTTTTAGGAAGGTCAAATAGGGAAAGTCTGAAAGTTTTTACATTTAGACTATCAGGATGGGTAGAGAGTTTCTGTTTGGGATGATAGAAGTTCTGGAAATGGATAGTGGTGATAGTTGCACAACATTGTAAATGTACTTAATGGCACAAACTGTAAACTTAAAAGTGGTTAAAATGGTAAATTTCATGTTATGTATATTTTGTCACAATAGACAAATAGACTATCAAAAATAGACTACACTCAAGTTGGAGTATTGTCTTCCGCATCGACTACACAATGTATTCCTTGAGTACTGAATAGGCTGTATTCACCATCACACCCCAGCTTCCTGGCATATTGTAAGGCACATATCAGATGAATAAATTTATGGATTGTTAAACATTTTTTCTGTCAAGTACTCAAAGTTAATGTTCAGTTTCTTTAAAGAAAATAGTTCTATTTCAGAAAGACATGCTATTGCTTAATCAGCGATAACATTGTATGAATTAGAAATAGGTAGGATACGGAAAAAGAGGCAACACATATTCTAGAACATAAAATGTTAATTAGAAATAAAAAGTAAGCTGTCTCCAGTATTTGAATGTTCTCATATCCGTTGAACAGCTCCTAAGAGCACAGAAACACATGGAAGTATCTATATCACTGAGCAACAAATAGTGATGACGGATGTTGATTCCTTTCCAAAAGCAGAGCTGGTGCTTTGGGAAGACAGAAGTTCATTATACTAATTAGAGGCCTTTGCCCTACATCCTCGGAGGATGTTCTCTTGGGTAGATATCAAGGCAGACACTCTTGGGTAGATGTTTTTCAAATTAATGACTCAACAACCAAATGGCAGTAATCCTAGCATCTCTGGTGAGATCAACTGCTTACATTAGGGCTGCAGATAAGAGTCACCTTCCAAAAGCTCAGTAAAGCTCAGGGTTGTTGTACTGGGGCAGTGCTTTGCTTGCCCATCTGTGCTGATGTTGTGGAGCACGTGATTATGAAGCAGTTCAAAGTGGCTGTACTGCAAGTCTGAACATGGGATGGAAGAATTGGCTACTCATTTGAAAGGTTCCACAGAACTGCACTCAACCAAAGATCTCTTTAAAAAAAATGACCTCTCTCATAGTATGTATTTAAAAGCACCTAATTGTAATGCCTTTACATCACAAATATTTCCTCAGTCCCCATAACAACCCTATGAGAGAGGTCCTATTACTCTTACTTTATAGATGAGAAAACTGAAGCACAGCAAGTTTAAATAACTTGCTCAAAGTCCCACAGCTAGTAGCAATGCTGGGACTTGAACCCAGGAAGTCTGGATCCAGAAATTGTGTCCTTAAATACTCCATGCTTCTGTCCCAATATATCTTAAGATAAATATTAAAAATAAGAAGAGTTTCTTTAAGATTTTTTTTTCCCCTAGGACACTATGCATGTCCACATGTGCTACCTAAGAGCATAATCAGACCAGGTGTGTTTTATTCTAATCTTGGAAAACAGGGCTCTGTGAATGAGGTGGTTTACAATCAGGCACAGATAGATTTACAATCTAGGCACATTCTAGATCCCACATCTCTAGAATGCTATGATTCAGCAAAAAACACCCAGGGTTTGGCAAGGCAGAAGAAATAAATGTGTTATTTACACTGCTAAAGCAGACCTAAGAGTTTGTTTTAATTGTATATATTTCATTTTTTCCAAACCTATACCTGAACTTCCTCAGCATAGAGACCATGGCTTGATCATTTCTGCATCCTTCATAAATCCCAGCATAGTATCAGTCATAGTAAGGTGTAAGTAAGTCTTTGTTCAATACCAAGAGACAAATAAGCATTGTGAATTGTTAATTGCCTTAAAAGGCCTCAGATAACTCATTTACTTGAATTTTATTCTTCTGGGGCCAACCTGGGGTCAATCTGGAGACATGAAAAAATATGACTTTGAATCTCTTGAGGACAACCAGATAGGTGAATTTTAGGAAACCAGGAGAGAAAAAGCATAAATTAATCTTAAATGTATTCAAATTTGTTTTCTAAAAGGCATAGTGTAGTTCATAACTGCCAACAAGCACCATTTCATTATGCTACATTTCATCCTGTTTTTCTCAAAATACTGGAGAAATGACGGATACTAAAAGAAATTCCTACTTGTGTATCACACTATTTCCATAAAGCTCTTGCAAATTCTAGAGATATGCAAGGGGAAAAATACAACTTTAATAAAATAATGGATCATATTTGAATTAAACATGATATTCAAAATGTTACACTTGGGGAGTTAACAGAATGCTGTATGCTGAGAGAGCAAGAGGCAAAAATGTCCTATAACATCCCATACCTTCCATAAATTAAATCTGAGAACATTAAAAATGGTGATAACAATGAAAAGGATTACTTATGGAATGAAAACGGAAAACAGAAACAGATTAGTGAAGATATTTTCCTCTAAAAATCTCAAAACTGTGCATCCTAGAGCTGAGGTAATAAAGGTGGTTATTTCTAAGAAATAGATCCAAAGTGTCTCCATTCAATTCACAGCAGGAACATCTAAAGCAGCAATTAATGCAACCACTGGTGTGGAATTGTTTTCCAAATGCCTCCCTGTTGGATGACTTTTTTTTTTTTAATGGAAGCAGGGCTCATAAGTCAAGATGAATTTGGATCAGTTATTTACTGAAAATATCACCATAGGTTATTAATACCACCATCCAATATTATGAATACAACCGATAATACTTTTGGTGAAATGGAAGGAACCTATCGGCGGCTGTTTATCTCGGACTACAAGGGTAATGCTTGAAACTCCTTGAGATTTGATCATGGGAAATAAACGTAAGGGCACTCATGTCAATGGTGTGTGGAGTCACTAGGTCTCCTGTCAGAAGAAGGGATAGACTGGCATTCAGAAGATCTGAGTTCAAGTCTCAAAAGTTTGGCTGCCAATGATTTACACTGGGCAAGAAACTTCCCAAACTTCATGTTGCCTAGAGACTCAGTTTGCTCATCAGAAAGACATGGGAAATAACGTGGCGCCGTGCTTAAGAATGCAGACTCAGATCCAGGGTGCTTGGGTTCATATCCTGGTTCCAGAACATGCTAATTTTGTGTCTCTGGGCACATTAATTGACCTTTTTGTGCCTCATCTGTAAAAATATGGATATAATAGTACTTAGCCTATAGGATCATTGTGAGGGTTAGGTGAGTTAGAACACGTAAAATCTTAGAATAGTGACTCACCCATAGTAAGGACTCATTAAGTGGTCATTAATGTTACAGTTATCATTTATGAAAGGAAGGTTCATTCAGGTTATGAAATTCAGTGTAACACTGCATGAAGCTCTTCCTCTCCCCTTTTTCCCCCAAGACCTGAAATCAAACTATAAAGTTGATGTGATGCAGTCACCAGCTGGGAAATGAGTACCTTGAGTCATTCCATACATATCCCTTCATTTCAAATGAGAAGTAATATGCCTTGATTGACATTCATCAAACAGAGAATGTGCTTTTTATAAGGATGACCTAGTATTCATGTATTAAAAAGCAAATGAAAATCTAGAATTTCCTCATAGTCAGCGTACTGACAATTTTTACTTAAAATGTTCTCAGTAATTTTTCCCCCTTTAATTAGCAGCAGAGATATAATCTCCTCACTCTATAAAACCAGGATGGGAGGGCAAGTCCATTCTGAAAGGAAGTAGTAGAGTAAAAGGAATCATTAATGAAGAAGATATCAAAAGTTGCTTTGCATCCTTTCTGGAACTATGCGGAGTATTAAAATGAATGGAAGGAAGGAAAGGAGAGAGAGGAAGGGAAGGAGGGAGGAGAGAAGGGAAGGAGGAACGAAGGACGAAAGGAAGGAAGGGAAGGAAGCAAGGGAGGGAGGAGGGAGGGAAGGAAACATCAAGTGTTTCACAATGGACCAGATACTTTACATGCAGTTTTTAATTGAATCAGAAAACCATGCAAGGATGGTTATCACTATTTTTAATGTATGAGAACACTAATAATTAAAAAGATTCATTCATTTGCTCAAGGTCGCCCAATCAGTGAGGTGTTGAGTCAAACTCAAACTTGAGTCTGTAGTCTTTCACTGCATCCCGTTGTTCGTGGATGTGCCAACAAAAGGATTCACAAAATGTATGAAGGAAAGGGGTCAATCAAGATGACAAAGACCCTATCCAAAGAGCTTAGAAAACAATGAAAATAAGTCCTAGGTCAGGATGGTGTTCAGAGAAGAATAAATATATTTTTCTTATTCTCTTATACCTTCCCGAGTACAACCCCCTCCAAATCTCCCACCTCCAACACAATTTTTCCTCTCCCACAGGACATCAGTTTCCACCCTTCCTGTGCTAGGGATTCACCAAAACTTCTCATGTGAAATAACATAGTTAGATAGTGCTACGGTCATGAACACCATGGACACTGACTTCCTAACCTGGACAGTATCCCTTTCATCATACCTTGCTGTAAACTCTGGTGAAAAGTCAGAAGCCCTCCTCATAGTAGAGACATTCTCCCATATTGAGGAACTGTGGAGTTGATGGTATGAAAAGCAAACCAATTCTGTTTATAAGTCAGAGTAACCTAGAGCAACAAGGAGATGTAGAAAGGAAGGATAGTATTTGATGAGTTTTACTTTATTTTCATATTTTATCAAATTTGTTGGTTGAACAGTTAGTAAATCTGATAAAATATGTTGCTTTCTTGGTTAGACCACAGAATATGAAGACAAGCACAGTGATCCTCTAAAAGCAGCTCATTCATTCCCTTTGCCTTCTACATCGTCACCTTTTTCCTACTATATTACTAATTTTAATAACCCTTCCTAGAAGATATTGACACTGCAGAGGCTGTGCATTTATTAGAATTTACATGCTTTGGATTAAAAAGGACACTCAACTGGTTACATATTTCTCCCTAGCAATGAGACCTTGACCCTGGGCACTAGAAAATCATTGAACATCACCATATAAGGCCATCATGGCATCATGGTATATTAGTCTGCTCAGGCTGCCATAACAAAATACCATAGACTGGGTGGCTTAAACAACAGAAGTACACTTCCTCACAATTCTGGAGGATGGGACATTCAAGATCAAGGTCTGGCAGGGTTTGATTTCTGGTAAGAGAGCTCTTTCTGCCTTGTGGATGGCCAACATTTTGCTATGTCCTCACATGGCAGAGAGAGAGAGACAGAGAGAGAGAGAGAGAGATCTCTTTCCTCTTTTAAGGCCACTAATTCTATTAGATTAAGACCTCACTATTATAATCTCATTTAACCTTAATTATCTCCTAAAAGCCTTTTCTCCACATCTCCACAATCACACTGGGGGTTAGGGCTCTAAAATATGAATGGGGAAGGCACAATTCAGTCCACAGCAAATGAGGTGAGGATTTTCTATGTAACTAGAGTTTTCAGATTAAGAAAGTACAAGAAATAAATATTTCATGCTCAAACGTAAACCTGTAATCTTTTGGCATGTGGGACAAAGCAGCTGGAAAATCTTACAGTTTGACATATCATTGCTGGTGGTTGAAGAGGACTCTGGTATTCTGCTGGTTTCACTCCAGTGTTTGTGGCATGGAGAGTGGAAAAGGAAGGGGTGAGAGCCTTCAGCCCCAGTGCTATAAAATGCCTCATATTCCCTTTTCTTTACAAGGCAGTAAAGAAAGAAAAGTCCTGAGTATCTCTTACTTGGCTCCCACCTTGAAATTAGGTAGATTCTCCATTATATTCTTATTGCTAATGGTTAAAGACATCCTAGGCCTCTTGTATACATTCATTTGACATAAATTTTATTAGTTTTGTTTAGTGCTGGGCATTGTGGTAGGTCCTGGGAGTACGAAGACGAATGAGATCAAACCCTTTCCTTTAAGGACTCTGCAGTCTTATAGCAAATCAGAATTAGAATTCAAAGAAAGTTAGAGTTGGAAGGAGTCTGGCTGCAGATGAAGAACTCAGGCCCTGAGAGATTAAGAGACATTAGCCAAGGTGGCACAGATGGTTGGGACAGGGCCAGTTAACATACAGGTCTACTGACCCCTAATTCAGTCTTGTTCCTGTGCAGCTGAGTCCTCCATCCAAGTCAATAATTTAACCAGGGTTTATTTAGAGCCTACTGTGTACTAGGTATCCTGAGTAGGACAGAATTTATAATGATTTAATAATTTAATTAGCAATTTAATAATTTATTTGGGGAAATAAGACTACCTAAAATGAAATTATTAGTGAATACTACAAGGCATGATTTAAAGTGAGATGGTTTCTCCATTAACTCCATAAACATAATACATATGCAAATAAGATGTGTACATTATTTGATTATTAAATTTATCTCTACAATGATCATCATGGTTGAGCTACTATTGCTGGATGGGAGAGTTTTCCTTACATCTCCATCCCTCATGTAATAAATACCACTGAATAATACCAGGTAGAGGAAGACCATTCTAAAGGTATATTGAGGGTAAAACAAATCAAAACAAACAAACAAAAACAATTTACAACTAAAATTCTGTAAACTGGACTGAAGGTAGACTATCTGGATATCTGGTTCCTGGAGGACCCTCCAGTAAAAAATCAGGTCTTCTGTCTAGCCGCATAGTTACTCAACAGAGATGAAGCACAGGCAGATGAGAAGATGGCTGTTGTGTTGGTCGATCCTTTCTCCACATCACTATCTCACCCGATCCAAGAACGGTTTAAAACGTACAGGGTCTGAGTGGTTACGGTGACAGGCTCTGGATTCAACCAGACCTAGCCCTGAGTGCTGGTTCCACTACTTATGATCTTGGGCAAAATCTGTAACATCTTACACCTCAGTTTCTTCATCGTAAAATGGGGGCTAATAACAAGATTATCTTAGATGGTTGTAGCGCGGATTAAATGAGATGATACATGCAAAGTGCATGTCATAGTGCTTGAGTAAACTGCTCAATAAATAGGCATTACTATTATCAATAACAATTTTACAGTGGTTTTGTGACCTGTTATCTTTCTCTCCAGCTGGCTCTCCCCCTCCTTTATTTTAGCCATTTCTCTGACCCTGTCCTTTCCTTCTGTCTCCCTCCCTGTCCTGCTAACAGCTGTCCTTGAGCTCTTCCAAGGTGGGCAGCTGCGTTGGGACCTCAGAACAGGTGCTACTGTCCATTTTGCTACTTGATTCACGTGCCAGGTGACAGGGGAGAACTGAAGGGCTGCATTTAGTGTGGACAAACACCTGTCCTCTCTTTCACCACAGCTAGACAGACACTGGTGCTGAGTCATGTTGCTGCTCACGACTGATGAGCTCTCAAAGACTCAGACGCTCTGAGAAAGAGACCTGAGAGGACAATCTGTCCATCCCTCTCTCCAGGTCAGGCTACTCTTCAATCTACCATGAGGCAAAAATAGACATAGGAAGATTCTATCATTCACTGAGGATTGGAGAATCTTCAACATCAGGACATTTCTTCTTATGCCTATGCTCAATTGCAGATTTTACATTTAAATTCACTTTTTACATTTATCTTTCATAGGGAAAAATAAACTTGATATCTAGGTCACTGTAAACGTATGTATACAGTATGTTATGTAATATGCAGTACTCTGTATGTATGTGTGTGTACATACAGAGTATTCCTTATTGATTAAGAGCTTAAGCTCTATAGTCAGCCACCCAGTCTAATCCCAGTCACCTACCGGTGATGTGTTTTTGTTCTAAAAATTAATAATAATAGTAATGATCTCACTAGATCCTTGTATAAGCACAGTTCTCAGTTCATAGAAAGAATTCAACAGAAGTTAACTATCATTGTTGTTGTTATTTAGACATATAAGTATATACTGAGAAGCCAGAAGCCTTCTTAAAGGTTTCTCTTTTGCAACCTAAATGGCTCCAGTTTGATTATGGCTTTTAAGCAATTTCTTCTATAACCTTCATTTTCATTTTCCCTCTATCTATTTACCTTCCTAAATCCAGAATAGCATATGTAATGCTGGTTGAGTCTGATCAGCACAGGGCAAAATGTATGATATATTTTAGGGTTGTCTATTATATTTTCCTATGCAAACTATTATTATGATTTGCAAAGAAATAAAAGTGATTTGAAAGCAAGTGTAACCTTTAAACATTTTATTTATATTAACTTATGTAATCCTCAAAATAAACCCATTCATTATTCATTCTTTCAGCTATGCCATACTTCATTGATTCTAAAAATAAACTTTTTTTTTTCACATTTTAACATCTCTGAAATCAATGCAACCTTACAGTTGATGATATAGTTCCATTGACAATCTTTACTTTTCTTTGTCACACATGAAAAGATGGTGCATCTTGCAACTGATGACAACCTAGAGTTGATGAAATAGGATATGAGAGACAACCATATTCCAGGCATTCTTTTAGGCCCCAGAGATATGGTGAAAAAGACTGAATAGTCCTTCATTTCACAGATTCCACATTCTAATGAGAAATGAGAAACAAAGATGATTACAACTGACATACAAGCTGCTGTGGGAGCTGATGGAAGACCCATCCTGGGCTTGTAGGGGCCAGGGAAGGTTTTCTAGTGATGCTATTGTCCCCTAAGTTTAGAGCTAGGGGTATGGCTAGGCTGTGGTTTAGTAGTCAGCCCAACAGGATAAGCAAAATCCTAGAAGCTAGAAAAAGCATGGGACATTCAGGAATTTGAAAATAGTTCAGAATGCTGATTTAGAGCAGAGAGAAAAGCAGAGGCCATATCATGATGGGCCATGTAGATGTGGTAAGCGGTTTGGAGTGTATCCTGAGACACTGGGGTTCTACTGAAGTATAGGTGTTACTTCTATTTGACAAAGAGAAAACTGAGGCCTAGAGAAGGCATATGACTGGCTTCAGGCTAAATAGCAAAGAACAGGATTATAATTCCCTCCAAGTCCTCACTTGAAGCCCAAGGCTCTTTATGCTCTACCAGGATCACCCAGGACAGTATTCTCTTTTGTTGTCCATACTGCCAGCAGATACATTACTAAATTTCCCCTTATGATGGTTTACGTTGAATTAATGTGTTTGGTGTAGATGGGGAGGAGGGTAGAACCAGTGTGTTGGTTCTTAAAGAATTCTCCAAGGTGAATATTGCCTAATGTCAGAATATTTGTGCTCAGTTACATCACTCATAGAATATATATCACAGCCAAGCTCATCCACAGTTGTGTCTGTTAGATGATGGATACTGATGCCAGTCTTTTCTAAATGCATCATGCATCTACTTTCATGGTACATGCTTAAAGTCAAAATAAATAAATATAAAAATTAAAAACAAATGAAAGAAGCTGATGCAGAAGTGAAGGTTCACAACTTCAAGTGTTTTATACTCTTGCATATGATTATGTCACCAGAAATTGCAGTTCAATTTATCTTAAAGCTGCCCTTTTACAGTAATACAATCTAGAGACTGATTAAATTGAGCAATTTAAGTTGAAATGTGGCAAACAAGTAAGACACTAACTTCTGAATAAAGAACACAGGGTCAAAAAAATTATTTGAATGAAGGTATTCTATTGCAGCCAGGCAATAGAAGGTATTCTATTCCAGCCAGTCTTGATTTCATAGCATCACATTTAAAATAATTTCATTCACAGAATTTGTTAGTATGCACATACTGTCTTTTTAATGAAAGAATAGCTAAGAGCTTTTTCTTTTTTAGAACAATGACAACATGAATCAGCTAACATCTTTGACTTACTCTAAAAAGAGAGTGCAACTACAATTGCCAAGCATTTAGGGTTTTTTTTTTTTTTTTTTTTTTTTGGTGAAAGACACCTTTGGTTTTTATAGGATAAGTAATGAATACAAATGCCATTGTTTAGGTTATTATGATATAACAATTACTAGCTAGTTAAAAGGAATAATAGGTGCCAAGATGATAGCTTGAGACACTTATTTAAAGGGGACAAAGAGTGTAAAGTCTTCATAACAGGACAGACAACTGTCTATTTAAGATAACTTAGGTACAGTCTTATCTGAAATAAGGGGGTTGAGTTACACCATCAGTAACTTTGATTCGGTAAGCCTCATGACTTATTAAGACAGGTGAATGATAGGTGGATGGAAGAGAGGGCTAGAGACTCAGAGTCATTTTTAGAATAGCTTGGATAAACTCAGTTTCCAATCCTAGCATTAATACTTACTACTAACTCTGTGACCTTGGGCTAGTTACTCTTCTCTCTAGGACTCAAGAAAAACAATTTCTACCTTAGAGGATTAAGTGAAACCCTATGGTCTAAAGCATTATGTGTGCACGAACAGGGACTATCATTAATATTGTTACTGTAGTGATTGTTTTATCATTATTATTATTACTACATTCCATGCTGCTATTTAATTCTATTGGCATTAGATGAGGTAAAACAGTAGGCCAGGCAACCATGAATAAGGTATACTGCATGTTTAGGGATGGCATTTAGGCTTGCACATTCCCAATTGCTTTTCAATTAACCCCAGCCTTGAGGAATATACTTCCCCAACCACACCTGAATGTTAAAGTAGGCCTGATGGGCTATGATGGGTGTAGGTTATTTTAAATTAGAATAGGAGAAAATAAACTTTGCTACCTATAGCAAAAAGAAGCCCAAATTTATAGAAGGTACTAAAACAAAATCACAGTCACTGTCTCTGATACAGATTTATACCCCCCAAATGCTAAAATCTGCTCTGAAGCTATCAAGAGTTCTTTCACACTTAAGTATACCAGTCATTTTCTAAATAAAACTCAACAATAATCTTGCTTCATACATCTTCCTTCTTTTTATAATAAAGCATGACAACATAGAGTCAGCAGCACCTTACATCCCCCTTCCTGTGTACACTTATATGACCTCTGCTGTTACAGTAATACATTATAGGAATTTATCCAGCTTGCAGTATCATTTGTTAACTGCCTTCTCGGTTGAAGTATATTACTGTACTCATTAGACAAATATTAAAATTCACAGAGCTGGCTTTAAATAAGCCATATGACAAAATGAGGTACTCAGAATAAATAAACTATTTCCCTTCGCTAAGCACAGACTGAGGGCCTTGTTGTTCATTGTTCAAGGCAGCACACCTTTTAATTTATTCCAGAAACGCTGTGAATACAAAGTCTATGGAAAAAAAAAAGAAAAAAACCGAGACGCTATTTTCATGTTAGTTATCGTCATTTAGTGTTCAAAATTAACTCCTTAGTTCCTCTGGCTAACGCAAGGGCATTAGAGTTAATAATTTTTCCTTTAGTCTTTATCACTCAGGGAGCAAAACTTCAGTTCTCTAATGTTGATTTCCTTACTCTCTGAGTAACACAAATAAAGTATTATCTCTGAGTAATAAAAAGTATTAAAAACCCTTAACCCCACATTTGGTTTCTTCTTGCTTGTTCCAGGCAATGGCCATTACAGAAATGAAATGGAGATACTGAAGGCCCCTTACTAGCTTCTTCCCACACTCAAGAAGCAGAAGCCCGTGTTAGTTCCTTGATTAACATCCTTTTAGGTTCTGTACACTGAATTTCATAGAGCTGGTGTTCTCCACATTCAGGCCCAAGCCTGAATTAAGTGTCACTGGGAGATTCTACTTTTCTTTGCATACTAATTTGTCATAAGGCATTATCTTCCAATGGCTTTCAGAGCCATTTGTGGTCCCTGACAGTCCCCTCATCCATACAACCTATAATTTTCATAAGAAGGCACTTTTTCAAAATATTTGCTCCAATGAAAGACCCACTTTCAAGTCTCTTTCCTTAAAGCAGAACAAAACAACACAAAGCAAAACCCTCAAAACCCAGCTGTTCATGATATATGGTGTTGGTATATGATAATTAGGTTTGTAATTGTTTCACCTGCGATATATGGAAAAGGAAAGAAATCCATTCTTCCCCACCCTTGCCCCCCTCTACTCCTCCTCCAGCAAAAGTGCCATTAAATAACAAGTCTGTCAACATTCTACAATCCTCAGATCTAGACATTCTGAAAGGTTACAACCCTAATGTCAGAACTCCAGTGAAGCTTTTTTTCTCTTTTCACACTACAATCATCTTGGTTTATCACTGGATTCTTGTCCATTTTATCAACATTCCCACTCTGAAGGAATAAATAGCAAGTTAAAGTGAAGGAATCTTTGCAGTTGAGAGCAAGGACTGTGCCACATGCCAGGAAAGCCTCCTCTGGGTCCATCTCAAGAGTAGGTCTAAGCTCTAAGACAGGATGCTTGACCAAAGACCACATCCTCAAAATAATATGGAAAATCTCAGTTTCATAAAATATTGTTTTCTTTGGAAGTTTCCCCATCACCTAACAAATTGGATACCGATTTCCTAAATATGGCAGTTTGGCCAGTGCCTCTGAAAGCATAAGGCAAATTAGAGACGCAAGCTTGTTATGCAGCTTAGGACTTACAGGCCTTTTTCATTTCTTAGAGAAAGAAAACTAATGAGGTAAATCTACATAGAGGTTCTCTGGAAACAACCAGTCATGCTGAATAAAAGAAATACAAAGCCATTCTCTAAATGGCCAGGACTATCCGATTATAAATAGAATTCTTGCTTATTGTAAACACTTTTGAAGTGATGGCTTTGTTGATTTGAGAAGATATCAAGCACCCCTGTGGAGTCTGGTCAATGTTACTGAGAGTCCCAAATATGTGCTCCTAGGACACACACTAGGACACAAGTGCTGGAGGAAGGCTCAGGGATTTATAATGCCCCCTTCAGAACCAAAGATTTTAGTAATAAAAATAATCCAGTGTAGCAACAAGTTTACTAGAGAGCTCCCTGAAGAAGCAAAGATTTCAGCTGCTCAATTGCTTTCACCCTGTGCCATTTAAAGGAATATTACGCCTCTGTTGAGACACTATCAATTGATGATTTCACCAAATATTTTGTTTGAACAGCTAATGACTCTGCTTGACCGCCCCAGGCCTCTCTCCCAAGTAGCCAGGCTCCAAGAGTTCCCCCTTCTGCAAGTGGCATGGACTACATTCCCAGCGAGAGGCAAGTTCGCATCCCAAGCTAAAAAAGCCTGCGTCTGTATTCAGTCAGACCAGCAGTCCAGAGCAGGCAGTTGGCAAATCGAAAAGGTAATCATCCCCACTCATTCCTTACCTTTTCAGATTTCGCCTTCCTGGCGTTGTGCACGAACCTGCGACCCAGCTTCTTGGCATACCAGATAGAGGCAAACATAGCGATGCCAATGGAAGGAATTCGCAATGAAGCTGCTGCACAATCAACTTCCCACCTCGGCTCAGAGACAAGCGGAATCGGTCTGGAGCTGTCACTTGCAGGCTGTTGCTTTCTCAGTTCCTCTCATGCTGGTTAGCCGAGGGAGAGGGTGGGAGGAGGGAAGGGGCTGGGGGGAAGGGCAGTCCTGTTTGGCCAGTCCGCAGGTATATTTACATCCTGCCAACAGGAGGTCCGGGTCAGGCGGGCGGGCGCTGCCTTCCCAGCCAGCGCACACACATCCAGGCGGCTAAGTATCTGTCTGCAGTTCTTCGGTTCCGTCACCACCAAACTCCATGCGTGTCAGGAGGAAGGGAAGCCGCAGTCAACTCCTCCGGGAGGTGGCTCACCTCCCGCTCTGGGCTCCGGCAGTTGCCTTGCTCGCTTGGCTTCCCTCTGCCTTAACACTACGTGCTGGCGGCAGTGGCCGCGGAAAGACAGATCCACACACAGCCTCGCAGGTAAATCAGCCAATACAGGAGCTGCCAGGCACGGAGGAGAGGTAGGGTCACCACGGACTTGGCCCTGCGGGCACAAACAGGTGTCTCCGGAGCCTGAAGCACGCTCTGATCCTCCGAGAAGATCGGACTGTTAGGGTGGCTGGAAACAGAAGTGTCCTTCCTTTGCCCCCTCCTCAACTCCGTTTGGTCCAGGGAAAATCCTACCTGTGCTCATCAGCTAGTCTTACCCACAGTTTGCAAGAATAACACTTTATTTCTTTGCAGGATGGCCCGGGACAAAGGGCGAAGTGAACAGGATGAAATGTATCCCCTAATGCCGGAGTGAAGGTCCTCGGCTTTTAAACTCATTGGTTCCACCCTTAAAGCAACCTGGGCTGCTTTTATAAGCACAGGTTTACTGCCTGAAGACTGAGTAAGGGAGAGGGGCTTAAATCTACCTTCAAATCAAAATAGAAGAATTTACTCCCTTTTCTTTTAACAAGGGAGTTTTCTTGTAGTGATAGCCAGTGTTAAATGGAGGATTGTAATATCACTTTTGAGAAGGTAGATTTATGGCAACTCTTAAACCATTCTCCTTTGAAGAATTCTCACATTTGATTCTACCACCAGGTGCTTCCAATTTCAATTACCTTACTAGGGTTTAGACTATTATATGAAGCATTTTAAAGGTAAAGTCAATTTTAAGAGACAAGTGTTTCCTCCAGCGAGAGATAATGTCTAAGCCTTTGCCCATCCTACTAGAGGACAAAAAAATAAACTGCTCATCTCAGCAAGGAAAACCTTCCATCCACTGATCCACAAATGAGACTCAATCCAGTAAATGTTTTCCAGTTGATCTGAAAGACTTGCCCTAGGGAGCATCTGTTGACCAAAGAATGTCAACACGCTTACAGAAAATTGGAAAAGAATTCCCTTCTCTCACTCTAAGTCACTTGAGGTTTACCCCCAAAGAGTGTTGGGTCTCCATTGAACAGAATGCCATTTTATAAAGTACACTGAATATCCTCATAAGCAATCGGAGGTAGAACAAGGCAGTGTGGGATCAGGACCCATGTCCATGTTACTCACTAAAGTAACCCAGGTACCTAGAACAGTGTTGAACACAATGCATTCAATGTATGTTTGCTGAATAAATGAATAATCTGGGTTCAAACCCTGGCTTTGTTTCGAAATTGTTTCCTTGTTTTCTCTGAGCTTGATTTGCCTCATCTGTAAGATAAGAGAATTGGACAGAAGATTTTTTAGGCCCCTTCCTGCCCTGTAAGTCTACGATTCTGATTCCTAGTCTATGGGTCTCCATGTGAGTATTGAACAGAAATGTCTAGTGCTCACCGTGGGGCACAGGCTCTGGTAAAATGACTCAGTGTTCTGAAAAGCCAACAGTGGTACCCTTGGGGCAGCCCAGATTCTTCTACCTTCTTCAACATGCCTAACTGCCACCTGGGGTTTGGTTTTGCCATTAGCTGTTACTTTTGCTCTGTGTTCTCATTTCCTATGCACTCTACTTTCCTTTAATTTCCTTTTGACACTCTTAGACAGCCCTTGTGCAAAATTCACCACATCACACCTTGTACTCTTTGGGAAAAAAAAGTGCCACAGAAATCCAACAAATAAATAAAGGACAACTCCTGCTTAGCTTTCAAAGAGCTACTCGGTAGGACCACAGCTTACCCCAATATTGCTGTGATGTTAAAGGAATTCACTATTCCTGCATATGCGTTTGTCTAAACTGTGATTTAGTTAAAAGACTGTTCAGTTAACAGAATAAAGTCGATGAAAAGGGGAGGGGGAGCAATCGTCCCTATATTGAGTAGAAATTTCCATTTTTAATATTTTAAGATGGAATCCAACAATAAAGAAGTGAGAAAAAAATACCGAGCTTTCATATCACTGATATCATAGAGGAAATCAAAGAATGTTAATTTACTCTGATGAGACTGCCAGATCATAAAACAATTTTTGCACTTTCTTCGTAAGTTAAGGTTTCTTAAGTCACTAAAACTGGCACTTGGCAAGATCTTTGATGCTTGATCATTTTGTTGGTTGTTTTTGCTGTTATATTGAACCCTTAATGACCTTCTTCACACACCTGACCCAGAGGCTTTATAAACTT
This sequence comes from Hyperoodon ampullatus, assembly GCF_949752795.1. Taxonomy (NCBI): domain Eukaryota; kingdom Metazoa; phylum Chordata; class Mammalia; order Artiodactyla; family Ziphiidae; genus Hyperoodon; species Hyperoodon ampullatus. Next base: position 49,045,672 of record NC_136920.1, on the reverse strand, counting down.
TTATAGGATGGAGTTCTTAAGAAAATAAATTGGGCCTACCAGCTGAGATTTAACTTTAAAGATAGGAGTAATAACTATTATTCCTTAAATAGGCATTTGGAGATAGAAAGGGCAGTGTGGAATAGGTCATTTGTAGTCAGGGCCTACATGTAAGGCAAATGCTTAGCACAATGTAGGTGTTCAAAATATATTTTTTGAATATGTCTGTGGCAAAATAAGAGAATCCACACATTTGGAAAGTCTAAAAGAGGCAACAGAAGCATATCCACAATTTTCAGTTGTAAAAGATATTTTAAAGATGGGTATCATGTCGATGGAATGAAGTCATTGCCATAATTATACAACCATCTTTGCTGGGCTCTCTCCTGGCAGGTGTACCTGCTACAAAGAAGGAGGCAGCTGCCTACAGTAAATCCTAATAGTCTCTAACCATTGCTCTGCTGATTGAGACAACTTCTGCAGCTCTGCTGTGTATGGAAAACAAGTTTTTCAGACGCTTTCCATCTGTATATCATCAGCACCTGGACAGACATTTTCTTTTATAATTTCATGTTTAATACCTCTCATATGACAGAAGCCTACCAGTGCAGCTGAGTTTGAAATGCAACATTAATCCTTTTAAGCAGCTTTTGGTCCATGTCTCAACACACACAGTGTGAGTCTCCTCTGAATTCTCAAGGTAAATGCAATATTTAAATCAAGCCATTAAGAATTATACAGCTACATTTTCTGCCTAGCACACACATGATTTTCTTTTAAAAATCATCTAAATATATCATAAATAATTATAAAAACAGAGTAAATATTAAGCCCTAGAAATTAATATCTGGTAGCTTGAAAGGCTATCTAGGTTAGGTGTGTGGTATATACCAAAGAAAATACATGTTTGAAATATAAAAATTTAATGTACAAAACCAATAAACATTTAAATATTTGATTTGTTCACATATATGATATACATAGTTGATAGCCCTTAAAGTCTGATATTAGTCTATTATCAAACAGCAGGTGTCAAATAGACACTACATAGAATTTATGACTAAAAGAAGATAAACATAATATTTAACTTTAATTCACAGGGATGCCAAAATGTTGATGTTAGTTACCTATGTAGAGAGTAGTGAAAAGGGAGGATAAAAACAGTTACATTTTAGTCTGTATAGTTGTGCAATATTTGAGTCTTCTACAATGAGAATATATTCATTTTATTACTTATATGATTAAAAAGGTAAGCAATACTTTTCCACAAAAATGTATTAATTATTATTACTATTGTCAAGCACTGGGGACCGCAAACTGAATAAGATACAGTCCCTCCTCTCAAGGAGTTGTATATAGTTGGGGACATAGATGCATAAAATGATAAATTTCAATGCAGAATGGCATAATAACAGATATGTGAAAAATAATGTGGGAGCTCAGAAAGAAAATTACTGTTTTTGTGGTTTCTATATAAGCCCAATAATGAATGTCAACTGGAAAAATCACAATAATTAGTGTCGATGTACATAAAAAGGCAAAGGAATAGCTCATACTTTCTGCATGTTTTATCTGTATGGACAATAGGAAAAATGGTCTCTCTAGTTGCATATGTACATTAAGCCAATGACCTAGTTGCAAATAGTTATTTTTCTGCCCCAAAGAACCAACCAGTCATGGATAAGTGTGAAAAAATGTTTGAGTCACTACAAATAACAAGCCTATTGACTCTAATTATAATGAGCTAGGCCTTCTTCTTTTTTCTGCTCTCAAAACCATCACAATCAGTTCTTTAGTCTTTCAATATCTCATATGTCCTTTCTTTTAAATGTTTAATTATATTTAGGCACCCAAAGATACAAAAAAGTAATATAACACTCACCCATGTACATATCACCTAGATTTATTAAATGTTAACATTTTGCCATATTTGATTCAGATTGATTTTAAAGAAATAAACTTCAGAATATAATCAAAATCTCCCACCTCACTCCATTCCACCTTGAATTCATCTCAAAATAATGTTCAAGAAACATTCTTGTACCTTTCTCTTTAAGAACATACAACTTTATCTAGAGTAGGTACTTCAAAATGTAATTGATGGATCATAGGATATGTCCATTGGTAGTTTATGTGAGTCCTATATTCTAGATGACTTGTTATAATCAGACATTAATTTTTTCAAACATAATGTATACTGTTAACTCTTTGTAGTTTTGATGTGCATTTTCTTAATCACTGGTGAGGCTTAGCATTTTTTCATATATTTATTGTCTATTTGAACTTCCTTCTATTCATAGCCTTTGTTCATTTTTAAATTAGGTATATGTTACTGATTTACAAAAGTATTTTATGTATTCTGGACACTAATTCTTTACTACATGCACTGAAAATGTCTGCTCCCAATCTCTGACTTGTCTTTTAATTTCATTTATGTTTTATCATATACAGTTCTCACGTACTGAAATTTATCAATGTTTTCCTTGATGTGTGTACATTTTGTATCTTAAGAAAATTTTCCCTATCTCAAGTTCATAAATAAATCATCTTATATTTTCTTCTAAGTCTTAAATTTTTTAAAATAATTTTATGGTGTGAGATGGGAATCTATTCCCCCCCATATTTATGGCCAGTTATCTATCTTTATCCTAAGTCATATGCCTAGATCACATGAGTGTGCATTTAATTATTTCTGGGTTCTTTTTTGATTGTTCTATTTTTATTACCTGTGCTAATGCCACATTACCTTGATTACTATGCTTTATAATAAATATTGACACTTGAAGTGCTAATCACCCTTTTCATTTGATCTAATTTTTCAAATTAAGTTTTATAAAGTTGTACAATTGATGATTTTAATACTACACCCAATATTCCATGTTATTGTTTGATAGTATTTTAGTTCCATCTTGTTGTAGTAGTCCTATTCCAGACCAAATCTGTCATTATTATCACCATTATTTATTACTTTACAATTAATAGTCAAAATAACTCCCACATGTATTAATTTATTTTCTCATTATTTTTAGCATCGTAACCCTCCTAATTTTCCTTCTTACTGATGTATATAGTTTAATAGCTATTTCTGCAAAAGTCTGTGATGGTTAAATATGTTCAATCTTTTTATATTTTTCCTGAACTGTCTACATTCACCTTAGAGTTTGAAGGACAACATAGGTAAATAAAGATTTCTAGATTGACAAGATTTTCCCTCAGCACTTTGAAGGTATTATCTCATACCTTCTTCTGGTATCTATTTTTATGATAAGATGTCTGCTGTCGATCCAATTGCTCTATTTTAAGAATATGTCTCTTTTCCATGATTTGTTTGAAGACTTTTTGTCTTTTTGAGCTAGAGTTGCAATACAATATTGTTCTAAAATTCTGCTTGCAATTCATTATGTTTCTTCAATCTGATTAGTTATAAACAAGTATCAGTCATTATTTCTTCCAATACATTTTCCCCTTCATTTTCTCTATTCTCTCCTCCTAATATCCTGTTATGTTTTTCCTGGACCTTTTCATGTGACCCATCCTATTGCTTTTATACCTCCTATTATTCTTCTCCTCCCTTGTTTGTGCTTCTTTCAGGGTTATATTCTCAGACCTCATTCTTATTTTTTATCTTAAGTTTTAATCTATTGTCTTACCTATCTACAGAGTGTTTATTTTTAATGAATTATTATATATATATATTTTTTTAAATTTCTAGGCATTCTATATATTAAAATCCTCCCAGTCTCTTATCATGATGTTCTATTCTTTTATTATGATATTTATTCCTTCTTCTATCATGTTTTTAATTTAAAACATATTCAATTTGTAGTCCTTATCTGGTACTCTTTTCATCCAATATTCTTGGAAGGCTAATCCTGCTGATTCTACTCATGGTGGGTAGTTTCTGCATGTCATTGTACATTTTTATTCTAAGATCTTCTTTTGTAAGATTGTACTTCCTGTGGGAGTCCCAGGGACCTTTAATTGCATAATTGTTCCTACAGAATAATTTTTCACATTCTTCTGCTACTTGCCCAGAGATTTCACTAGTTCAGGAGCAGTCCCATGTTTAATATATTTGGCTTAGTGTTATTCTGTTCACATAAAAGTGTTACATTTACTTTTTTTTTTCATTTTTCTACTCATAATAGAAATACTCTTCATTATTGCTTCCCTGGGTGAATGCATGAAGTTTTTAGAAGCCCTCTCATTAAATGAGAATGCTTTTAAGTTTTCAGTTTTATGTGGGGCTCTCAGTTTCATTTTTATTCCTTTGGTGATCCTAAGGTCAACTCTCTTGCCCTGATCAAAACCCCACACTCTTACTCCAAGGGCACCTATTGAGTCCCATATATCCTGGGATGCCATAGTCAGCTCAAGAAATCACTGCCCTAGCCATCACTTTATACAAACTCAGATAAGTCAAACTGGCTTGCCTCTAACTTAACACTCCCTCCACCTCCCCCCAAATAAAACCTAGAGAATTTAACTGGCCTACATGTGAGGTTTTAGTGTTTAATAAGCATGTCTGACAATAGTATGTATAAGATTTATTGTGAAATGTTTCATGCAAGAGATTGCCAGGAAGTCACCTAATTAAAATGCTGTTTAAAAGACACTCTCATATGATAATTAATTACCTCAAGTTAGATGTGAGATAGACTACCACCATCATATTTGTGACCTTGGACAAGTAATGTCAATTCTATAAAGTGGGTAATAATGGAAACGATGCCATTGTGTTGATAATAAAAATCAAATGAGATAATACATGTAAACTGTTTAGAGCAGTACCTGACACACAGTATGGGTGCAATAAAAATGTTTATTTTTATTTTTTATTCATCCTCTAATCTTTAGGGAAGGCCAAAAAAAAAAAAAGAAAAAGAAAAAAAAAACAATGATAGTCTAGACAGAGAACACGTGCTTAGTATTATGAAGCAGATAATTTTTTTAAACTCTTTTTATGATTGTATTTAATCATCCTCAATGTTAGGAAGTCTACCTTCTTAAGTTCTTTCCTCCTTTTTATTCCATTAGTGCAGAAAACAAATCAGTCTCCAAACCCTTGTAAAAATCTTTCATAAATTTAAAGACTTTCAGTTTCACAAATGTCTCTTTTCTGAGCCAAATGAATATTTTCTTAAGCTTTCTAAATAGTTTTTTTATTTTGAGAGTCTTCTCAGAGCCTCTTTTCATTTTACAGATTTCTCATAAAAAGAAAAACTCAAATGGATCCTGAATTTATATAGTAGTTCTGAATCCACATGTTGTGATTTGCCACATGTTTACAATTAAATTTTGCTACAACTGGGGATATAGATTGATACGGCAATAACTATCAAAGGAATGTAGAACTGAGTGGATATAGGTGAGGAGCAAAGTTCAAGAATATCAAGCCAGCAGCCAAGAAAGAATGGATATCAAATGGAACATGCAAGAACTTTAACTTGTGAGTACAAAAATCAATGCAATAAACAAGACCATAGACAGCTTTCCGGATAAAGCTACACAATGCTAAAAGATGGGTAGTTGAGTAATTTTGTAACAGAATTCCACTCAATCCCTTCAAATTTACATGCTTTGCCAAAGCTTGCCACAAACAGAGACATTTAAACACCACCCATCTAATTAGAGCCCTTCGGCATGGGAACTTTCTTATCAATTATGATTCAGTTATACAGTCCAGTATTCTAGCTATCTCAACAGCAGGATTTCTCCCACCCATAGAAGTGGGGTGCTAATTTTGGAGTCACTGCTTTTAGCTTTAATTTCACTTTTACCAGTTGTCTTACCTCTGGGTATTGGACTCTATAATCAATTTCTAAAGTCATGTTAAACAAATAATCTGTTAGTCCATAACAATAAGACCCAAGAATTGATCTCTAAGAGAATGTTCTTTTAAGTCCAATGGCCATTTCTGATGAAGTTATCCCCTTGCCATATCATCTTTTGGGTCTTCAGCAAAGTATTTTCTGTTTCCCAGACACACACATTCTATGTGATTGAATCACTGTACATGCTGTTTCCTCTGCCTGCAGTCCTAACTCTTCACCTCACTTCCTGCTCCTTTTTGTCTTTGTGCTTTGTGAATTCTTTACACATTTTTTGAGACTTGGCTCAGTAATTCTCTATGAAACCTTTCCTGATCCCTTGAGACAGGGACAGTTTGTACTAATGCACTAAAACTAACATTTCCTATTGCACTTGTACACATCTCAGGTTTGGCTCTTATGACATTCATTTGTGATTACTTTGAACTTAAGTGTTGCCCCCTAAATGACTGTGAACAATTCAAGAAAATCCCTTATTTATTTTTCTTTCCTCATAGTCCTTTGCACATGGTAGCCACTCAATAAATATATCTGAATAATTTAATAGTTATTTGCTGAATGAATAAACAAATGAATGAGCATATCACTTGAATTAAATTCCTTCATACTCCTGGGAGAAGAAAGGAAGGCACTATATGGACCCACATTAAGCATTTATTATTACCTTCTATTTGTATTTTTACCTCATACTCATCTTCATACATTAAGAGATAAATGAAAGTCACTGTTAGAAGGGTTCAAAGTGCTTTGAAAACCAACGTTTCAAAAGACAAATCAATGAGACTTGTTGATTCGTGGCCTACCAGCTGTCTATTTTTTCACTTTGTAATTCCATCCCTTCCATAGATAGATACAGGTGATCTTTTGCAAAATTTAATACAGAAAACTATATTCATAAATAAATAACTCCTTCTTTCATTTCCTTAAAAATGAGACCCACTAATGAAAACACATAATCTATTCCTTTTCCATCCTGCCTCCTACATAAAATAGAAAGAGCAGCTGCTGAAATCCTCAGTGCAAATGTCAATTGCAGATAGTGTTACCGAAAATATTCCTGATATTAATTGTAACCTCTTTCCGGCTTAAAGAATATAAAGGAGACCAACTTGCTAGGTGCCTCCGCTATGTCAGCTACTTTACGTTAAGCATCTTTACATGAAATTAATGTATTTCATCTTTAAGGTATACAAAGTATTTTGCCCACAAAAGTATTTAACATGCCTTACCTCAGTATTTATTTAACCTCATCCATTTTTGCATGTTCACATAATACCTCTATTGTTGTTTAGGTTATTTTAAAATTTAATTTGACTCACTTTTTATTTAAATAAATTTATTTTAAATAAACTTGTCATCACCAGAATAAACAAAAGTAAGGCATCTCCATAAATAATAAGTAACATATAAATAATACATGTTTATTAATAATATTAAAAAGTAAAATAAAAACCAGAAATAATTTATAAAGTCTAGTTGAAAAGAGAATTGATGGTTTATATTCTAGTTCCAATTTTTCTTTTCTAATTTAAATTAAAATTAAAGTATAAGTATTTTTTAAATGTTTGCCATGTACCATCTTAAGTAAAACACACTTTAGGAAATAGTCTCATCTCATTTGATCATCTCAAGAAATCTCTGAGTCAGATAACATTATCTACCTTTTACATATTAGAAAGTGATATTTCTAAGACATTAAGTAACTTAATCCTGGTTTGCTCCTCCCTTAATTCTTGATTTTCAAAACTTGTCTGGTCTTCAATGTTCCTGTCTTTAAGACAGAGTGTAACAGTACAAAAAATATCATGCAATAGCTTATGATGAAATAAAAATAAATAAAGAAGGGGCAGGTGCTGTGAGTTCAGATAATATTCACTAGCCCACGTGCTGGAGTAGAGAAGACAGACTTTCAATAAGAAAGGAAATTTGAGTTGGCGCTGAGAAAACAGATCAAGACAAAAAGTATATGTATTGCTTGAAACAGCATGAGTAAAAGTAAAAAGGTTGGAAAACATGAGATGTGTTTGAGGAATAGTGGGAAAGAAGGAAGAAAAGGCTGTAGCCATACTGTAATTAGAGAATGCCAATAAACACTTAATCATGACAAATATGGTCAGAGTTGGAGAGTCGGCAGAATGATGGAGGCAGAAGAGATAATGAGAGTCTTAGTTAGGGTGATGATGGTAGGAAAAAGGCAAGAAGCAATGTAAGAAACATTCTTTCTTGACACCTGAGATGAGATTTGGATCCCTGACTCAGTCCCTTAACACAATACATTACTTTTCACAATATCTGTCACATTGACGATGATCTATTTAGTATATATATTTTCCTTGCTTTCCTTGTGGAACATTTCAGGAAAGTAGGGAACATGCTTGTGTTTTCGCCATTGTATCTCCTGTGTCGAACAAAGTGCCTGGTGCATAATAAGTGCTCTAAAACAATTTTTCTAAATACATGAATAAAAAAAGGAATAACTAAGGAGATAGAATCTGTCAAAATGTGACAGGTGCTTTATAGGCTGAGCACTTGAAGTCAAAAGTAGCTGGAGATTCGAGCCCAGGGAACTTGGAGATACCTCTAAGACAAAGGAAGCATTTGCTTTAGAGTACCCCCTTCTTTCATTTTACTTTCTATTTCTCCCCTTGTCTCATTATAATTTTTTAAAATTTATTTTATTTATTTATTTTTTGCTGCATTGGGTCTTTGTTGCTGTGTGCGGGCTTTCTCTAGTTGCGGTGAGCGGGGGCTACTCTTCCTTGTGGTGCGCTGGCTTCTCATTGCGGTGGCTTCTCTTGTTGTGGAGCACGGGCTCTAGGCACGCGGGCTTCAGTAGTTGTGGCTCGCAGGCTCTAGAGCGCAGGCTCAGTAGCTGTGGAACATGGGCTTAGTTGCTCCGCGGCATGTGGGATCTTCCCGGACCAGGGCTCGAACCCGTGTCCCCTGCATTGGCAGGTGGATTCCTAATCACTGCACCACCAGGGAAGCCCCTCATTATAATTTTAAGTATTCTTATTTTATAGTCTCTTATGAAATTTTCACTAATGAATTTCTTAGAGATTTAATATATATATATTTCTTAGAGATTTAATATAATTTGTTGATTATTCCTCGTGGTCAATAGTGTCCACGTGAGGGTTCTTTGTAAGCTCCTCTAAAGCAGAGGGGTTTTTTTAAAGGAAGTGTTGTTGACATTTTCTATTTCAGTGTATTCTAGGAGGTTTAACCTGTGCCTTGGGGATTTCTACATCCATATAAAAAGTGAAAGGGGTAATGGTGTGTTAATTTTTAGATCTGTTCAAGTTGTGATGGCTCTGGAAAAGATAGGAGTATATATGTCAAGTAAGCAAAGTAATGAAAAAAAAACCCTTCCTCCATTCATTCATTTATTCAACACTTTTTTTTTTTTTTGCGGTACGCGGGCCTCTCACTGTTGTGGCCTTTTCCGTTGCGGAGCACAGGCTCCGGACGCGCAGGCTCAGCGGCCATGGCTCACGGGCTTAGCCGCTCTGCGGCATGTGGGATCTTCGCGGACCGGGGCACGAACCCGTGTCCCCTGCATCGGCAGGCGGACTCTCAACCACTGCACCACCAGGGAAGCCCTATTCAACACTTTTGAGGGTTACTATGCACCCACTGTATTTCTAAGCAATGGGACTATAACAATGAACTAAACAGACAACAATCCTTACCTCTTGTTTACATTTTAGTGTAGGGAGGAAATAATAAGAAAGATAAATAGCAACACATATCATCTATTAAATATTGATACAAGCTAAAGAAAAAATAGAACAGATAAATGGAATAAAAAGTGTTAGAGTGGTTAAATTTTTTGATAGGCTGATTGAGGTAAACCTCATTGAAAAAGTCACTCTTGAGTAGAGATCTTAAGGAAATGAGAGTAAGCTAGAAGGATATATGGGAAATAAATATTCTATGTGAAAGACTACGGCTGGCTTGTCTGATGACAGTAAGGAGGTCAGAGTAGCTGAAGCAGAGTGAGAAGAAAGACAGTATAAAATAAGATCAGAAAGGTAGAGAGGTGAGTGAAGGGAGAATGTGGAAATTAGAACTTGTAAGCCTCATAAGCTATTATGGGCAAATTGGCTTTTGCTGTGAATGAGGTTGGGAGCAATTTCAGAGTAGTAACACGATGTGAATAATGTTTTAATAAGGTCATTCTTGCTGCTGTCTTGAAAATTTTGACTGTAGGGGGTCAAGGCTGGAAGCAGAGATAATAATTAAGAAAGTACTGCAATGGTCAAGTTTAAAGGTAATGGTAGCTTGGACAAAACTAATGCACATGGAAATAAAAAACAATGGTTGGGTTCTGAACATATTTTTAAGATAGTGGATATGGGTAGGAGAGAAAGAGAGGAGCAAGGATGACTCCAGACCTATTGACATGAGCAACTGGAAGGCTACATTCACCACCAGCTGAAATGAATTTTGTGGATAGAGCAGGTTTCTAGGGAAAAATAAGAAGTTTGGTTCTGGACATGTTAATTTTCAGATATTTTTAGACATCTGAGTGGAGACATCAAGGGAACTGCTGGATATACAGGTCTAACATTTCAAAGAAGATATTGGCATATAGCTGGTATGTAAAGACATGATCACTAGCTGAGTTAGTGAAAAAGCTCAAAACCAAGTCCTTGAGCATTGCAACATTTACAGTTGTCTATTTAATATATAGTTTCCTTACTGAATGGTGAATTCTGTGAAAACAAGGGACAAAGTGAAAGTAATACAAGAAAGTTGAGAATTTATGCAATAGAAGTGATTAGAATGAATTTCTACCAGATTTAAACTGGGTAGGAAAAGAAGTAAAGCTAGGGGAGAGGTGATAACCAGAAAAAAGATAAGATCAATGAATATAAGAAAAGGTAGGGGTCAAAAGATCATTGGAGTCAAGGTACATACAGATATCTAAGGCTTGTATTGGATTTTATATGGTTAAAATGTTTATCAAATTTAACATCAAGTATTTAATATGAGTCAAACAATTACTTATTTTATTCAATCTTAAAAGAATTCTATGAGGTGGCTCCAGTCTACACATAAGTAGACTCAGAGAAGTTAAGGAACTTTCTGGAGGTCACTCAACTAAGAGTGGCACTGTGTGAATCCAGCCAAGGTCTGCCTCAGAATCCCCTCTCCTGACTACAGATGGGGGCAGGGTGCCTGTCCTTTGGTACCAGTCCTCTTTCCCTGGGGCAGGGACTTTAGCTCCTATGAGCATGCTAGCTGTGTGAGGGATCAGAAAACCCTCTTTTTAGTCTCTGTGTTCATATCCCTTGATGTCTTTGGTGAAGTATTCAGTGAAGTCTCTGTGAAAGTTCCATTCTGTCTCACAGGAGTTGAAAAGAGTTAAAGAGAGGTTTTATTCATGATAGGGTGAAATCATGCCAGGAAGCAGTTCTACCCTGGGTTCTGCCAAAGGAAAGAGAATTCAGGGGAACTGAGCTAGGGCATGGATCCAGTGCCCCATCTTCATAGTCTCATAAAAGTACTACTAGGGCTTCCCTGGTGGCGCAGTGGTTGAGGGTCCGCCTGCCGATGCAGGGGACGCGGGTTCGTGCCCCGGTCCGGGAGGATCCCACATGCCGCGGAGCGGCTGGGCCCGTGAGCCATGGCCACTGGGCCTGCGCGTCTGGAGCCTGTGCTCCGCGGCGGGAGAGGCCACAGCAGTGAGAGACCTGCGTACCACAAAAAAAAAAAAAAAAAAAAGTACTAGTAAAGTAGATGATTAGCTAATTAGCAGTTGGAATTGCAGAGCTGAAGATTCAGAGGAAGATGATAACTAGAGGCATAAATTTGGGAGCTATCCTCATGGTGAAGATAGAGGAAATAGATATGTTCTTACAGCCAACTGAACTCAGGAAAATGTCCAGCCAGTGAGAGAGATAAGTGTGCAAATGTAGAATGGAATAATCACTTTGGGGATGGAAAATAGCATAACCACTCTGGAAAAGTTTGGCAGTTTCTTAAAAAGTTAAACGTGTATCTACAACATGTCCCAGCAATTCTACTCCTAGGCATTTACCCAACATAAATGAAAACATATGTTCATTTAAAGATAGTGTATAGAGTTCACAACAGTTTTATTTGTAATAGCCAAAAACTGGGAAAAAAACAAATGTCCATCAACAGATGAATAGATAAACAAACTGTATTATATTCACACAATGAAATACTACTCAGCAATAAAAAGGAAAGCTATTGGTATGAGCAAAAGCAATGGACAAATCCCAGAATAATCAGGCTAAGTGAAATAAGCCAGACTAAAAGAGCACATACCATATGATTCCATTATGGTTCCATTTATATAAAATGCTAGAAGATGTAAACAAATCTTTAGTGACACAGAGCATATCAGTTGTTGACTGGTACTGGACAGGGTGAGAGGATGGAGGTTTATGAAAAAACACAAGCAAACTTTAGGGGATGGTAGACATGTTCACTATCTTGATTATGGTGATGGATATACAGATGGAGACATATGTCAAAATCTATCAAATTATACACTTTAAACATGTGGTTTATCATATGTCATTATACCTCAATAAAGTTGTTAAAACAAGACATAAAAAGGATGCTTGTCATCTAAATCTTGAATGTATTTGGTTTTCTTAAATTGGGAAGGGTTTAAAACAGACAAAATGACTTCATAAAAAAGAAGTATGAAATAATGAAGAAAAGAAGCAGAAACTAGGACAATTTAGCCAAAACTTCTATTTTTTTTTTTATTCTATCTCTACCTAACTTCTGTTCTTCTCTTCCCTCTCACCTACAGCAATTTTCCTAATGAAATTTCACACCTGTCCATTTCTGACACCATTTAACATTTTAGGAACAGTGAAAGTATTTTGGCTATATGTTTCTGTCTGGCCTGCACTGCAAGTGGATCAATAAAGAATTTAAGAAAACCCAATTAATTCTGTTTTTCTTTTCCATCTCATCCAGTTTGGTTTTGGTATAGAAACAGACTTAACCATGGTACTTAATTTTGACTTCAGAAATTGATTTTGACTCTATTTTTTGCTGTTGCTTAGGAAACAAAGTTTTCAAAGTCTATAAACTAGTAATCTCAGCAAGCTTTGACAGACGAACTACTCCAAGAGATCTTGGGAATACTTTGTGCTCCCTTTCTTTGTCCAAATGCAAGGAAATTATTTGCAATTGTTTTCCCAATTTGGAAGGAATAAAAGGAAAATGTCACTAAGGATCATGCATGCAACAATACATACTAGAACCTCATCCCATTTTCCAATGAGCATTTAAAAGGGCATATTTGAAAATATATTCAAGGGCTTAACAGCGAATCTAAGTTAGGACTCCATATCCAGGAACATTTGGGAATTTAACTGCATCATGTTGGAAAGTCTTCCCTGATGGGGAAGGGCTTCTTCAGATTCAGGTATGTGGGCCAAAATGATCAATTTGTTTCCAGTTGGCACAGCTCAAATTACATTCTTGACTCAGTAACACTGAGCTTTTTCCAGCACATCCATTAAGGGAACTTGGCTCACGTTGAGGATGTCTGTAAGACCTAATGTCTATGAGAGCGACCATAACCATCACCAAGGGAGTATGGAACACTGGGTTCTGAGCAGCAGGGCCTTTACCTCAGCACTGTAACTTTGCATGAAAAGCCTGCTGAGCAATCCCATGCCAGATAACTCTGGGCATTTGGATAGGACAAATTCAAACTCCCTCAGCTCATTCACGGAAGCTCCATGGACACATTTTAAATAATTTTATTTAGAAACATGAATAAGTAGTTATTCACCAGAAATAAAGAATACATAGCAAGTAGTTAGTTATGCAAGGAAATAATGTATTAGAATCAAGTAGGCTTGACACAGACATGTTTTCACCCTAAAAAGACATCAGTGTATGGTGCTTTTTTCTAGCAATGTTCTAAGAGTGTAGCTCATGTAATTCACATAATGATGATAAATAATACTTATCAATTATTTGATATGTACAAGACTTTGTGCTAAGTGCTTTACATGCAGTTTATACCTCATCACAACTTTGCAAAGTCAGGTATAGATCTTCTATACCTTTCGGTATAGATCTTCTAATGGGTCACTATTTTGGTCCTTGTGCTTTAAATATACCAAGAGCACACCCTCCTCAGGTCTCATGACTTGCTCTAGCTTCTGCCTGGAATTCTCATTCTGAGATAGCCATAGGATCACTCTCTCACCTCCTTCAAGTCTTTGCTAAAATGACACTTTTCCAATGAAGCTTTATTTTGGTTGTTCCCTTTTTATTTTTCAAAACTAAATTTATCAGCACCTAACATCATTTTCACTTATTTATTTCCTCTCCCACCATCCTCATTAGAATGCAAGTTCTATGAAGGCAGGGAATTTTACCTTTTTTTATTTACTAGCTTGAATGATACCTGGTCCATTATAGGTACTTATCAAATATTTGGAAGTGGTAAGTGGAAATGATGGGGCTTTAAGTAACAACCACTTGTTATCATAAATTAGGCTAAAAACAAAAGCAAAATCTTTAAATAAATCCTTGTTCATTGTTTAAGGTTAACTACTAGTTGTGGTAATAAGCCATGTTCAGATAATTTCATCTAAACTTACTTTGCAAAACAAAAGGTTAAACAATTTAAGTGGGCAATACTTCTGAGTTTATTAGCAGGTTTTAGGTGCAAAAATAGTATGTGACATCCTAGGCTTTGCTTTCCTGAAATTTCCAATATTGGCAGAGAAAAAATAGAATCTGAAACAATTAGAAGACAATATATTAAATAGTTATTTCTAATTTATTCTATTTATTCATATAACAAATTACTACCTTCATGTGCAAGATATTCTGGGTGAGGTCCAGGAGGTATAGAAGTGAATAAGACATAGTTCCAGACTTCAAGGAGTTTACAGTCGTAGAAGAAGTAGGATTTACTACAAGATAAAACTTGCTCAATAAATAAAAACTTGATAAATGGAATAAAATGTGCTAAAATTGAATAAAAAGATAAAATACTTTGAGAGTTCATAATATGGAGAAATTCCGAAGACAGTATTTTATGAAGCACTAAACTGTAATCAAATGCCAAACTGTATGGCAGAGACAAAAAATGCTATTGCCTATCACTCCTGCAATTGAAATACACCAGGGATTTTGGTAAGCTTTCATGCAAAAATAACATATGCCAAGACTCATATTTCTCTTAGTTCCCTGTGAAAGGGCACTGAACATTAAACAGAATACAACACTGAATGATGTTTCCAGCTGTTTCTGAGAGCAATTTCATAACCTCAGTTTTGTTCTTCACTCCCAAGTTTTATAAACAAACTAAAAAGAAAGTCTAATATTAATTTTCCAAAGGTTAAATTTAAAATTAAATTCTTGCAAAATTGATGAAATACAACAAAATCTCATAAACGCATGTTGTCACATCACATGTGAAGTATTACCTTCCAAAAAAATAGAGACAAACAGAATGCCATCTATATTTCAACTATTTGTCTTATTTTTTCAGATGGTAGAAGTGCTGCTAATTATTGTAGAAAACCTAAAAATACACAACATAAAATAAAAGTAAAATTTACTTGTAATTCTGGTATCTACCTAGAAAATTGGTATACTTCCTTCTGTATATAGGTGCACATTTAGATGCAGATGCAATGATAAGTGTAGCTACTGGTGTGATTACTGATTATAATTTGCATAATGTTTTAGCCATTATAGTGAGAAATTGGATGTATACGCTTCAAACACATGATTTCTTTTGGCTGCATGCTATTCCATTTCATGGATGTGCCCACTATTATAAACAATGTTATGATAAAATAAGTATACAAAAATGTTTATTTGCTTTTCTGATTATTTCCCTAGGATGAATTCCTAGAATAAGACTAAAATGGTGAAAGCATTTTGAGACTCTATAAAGTGTTGCCAAATTGCCTTCCAAAATGTTACATGATATAAATCCTGTCCAGCAGAATCATGGAGTGATCATCTTCCCACACTCTTGGCAACTGGAGCACTGCCATATTCTTTTCCTAATTTGATGCACATTCATATTTTTTATTTACGTTGTTTTAAATACTGATTTAGAATGTTAAAAAACTTATTTGAATTTATCTTAATATTTGTTAGTTGTCTAGGATGTTGCTGATTTTTATATTGATTTGTAAGAGCTCTTTATAGTTTACATATAACTGTTTTATTTGCAGCTTTGCAGCTTTTTATATTTTAAATGTAGTATTTTAAAATTCTTATGTAGTCACATCTATTTTTTTCTTTGTGAATTCTTCTATTGTATTTATGATTAGAAAGTCCTTCTCAAAACTAAGACCAGTTAAATATGGACTTTTCATGGTTTTATTTTTACATTAGCCTATTAATACAGATGTAATCACCTTGGTGTCTGATAGAAATAACTGATCATGTTTATTGAGTGAAGAGTATTTGCAAACAGTATACTAAATTATCTAAATGAATTATCGCCTAGTTAATTCCCATAACCTCCTTATAACTATTACATATATTAATAGTTATTGGCAATAACTACTACTGTCCCTTTTTATATGTGAGGCAACTAAAGTTCAGAGAGATCGATTTGCTTATCCAAGGTTACATGACTAAGTAAGTGATGTAGCTGGTGTTTGTTTGAACTCTGTCAGCCCCTAGAGCCTGTTCTCTTAACTACTCTTTATACCAATATAGAATGGCTCTAACTTTGTTTCTTAGCAAATTATCAGCTTTCTGAACACAAGTTTTGAATACTCTATCTGTTCTTTCTTTGATTTGTATTCATTCCTTCATCCTATATGACAGTATTGTTTAAACTAAGCTCTATTTCACAGTTAGCCATTCTATTGAATTGGCCTGTCTGCCAGTTCTTGTGTCAGCACTGTACAATTTTTTTTTTAATTTTTTTTATTGCGGTACGTGGGCCTCTCACTGTTGTGGCCTCTCGCGTTGCGGAGCACAGGCTCCGGACACGCAGGCTCAGCGGCCATGGCTCATGGGCCCAGCCGCTCCGCGGCATGTGGGATCCTCCCGGACCAGGGCACGAACCCGTGTCCCCTGCATCGGCAGGCAGACTCTCAACCACTGTGCCACCAGGGAAGCCCAGCACTGTACAATTTTTAAATTGTTACAGCTTTGTAATGCTTATTAATGTATGCTATTAATGCATATGTGCAGTAGGACAAATAGTGCATTCTTTATTCTACCCTTTGACAACTAACATTACTCTTACCGTCCATTTATTAGTCTAAGCAAACATAGAATCCTTCTGTTAGGTTTAAATACTTTATTATTTGGTCTAGGATGAATTGTATTAAATATTGAAAATTTTTAATTTTTTTTTCAATTTTACATTTCATATGCAGGAATATGGGTTAACTTATCATTTATTCAAATACCCTGTGACATCAATCAGTAACATTGTATGGTTTTCTTCATCTATATCCTGCATAGATAGTACTAGAGTTATTCCTAGGTATGTTGTACTTTTTGCTGCTATTGTAAATGGAATATTTAAAGCTATATTTTTTCTTTATTGGAGTAATTAGGGAAGCAACTGATTTTTTTAAATACCTGTCTTATATTAGGCGCATCCCGAGTTTTGGGGGGAAAAAGGAATTAATCTTCTATTGGATATGTCTCATTCTGTTTCATGTTATATTTCAGTGCTCAGAAATTTCAAATAATGTTAAAGCATAACACTAACAACAATTATCTTTCTTTTCCCCCAATTTTAATGGGGATTCTTTTAGTCTTTCAACATTAAGTATGAAAAAGATTGTAAGTCTGGGATAGCTGTTATTTACAAAGTTAAATATGCAGACTTTTATGTTTAGTTTCCTAAGAGCTTTTGTCAGGATGAGCGTTGGATTTTATCAAATGCCTTTAACATATATTAGAATGATACTTTTTTGTTTATTTAATTTTAGATGTTATGATTTATGATAATAGATTTCTAACTAAACCATCTTTGCCTTCCAGGGATTCATTTCCACTTATCCTTCATAGATGATTCTTCAATTGATATTAATTTTTGCTGGATGTATTTTATTTAGAATCTATTCATTCTTACTTTTTAATGAGAATAGGTCATAGTATTATTTTTATGCTTGTCTGTTTTGACATCCAGATAATATTAAACTTATAAAGTGAACAAATAAATTAACAAATGACAAATTATACTTGGAGGATGTACTAGATAAGCATTCCAAGAATGAAAACTTAATATTTCTACAATATACAGAATTAACTTAGGTATCATATAGCTCTCAAATTAGTTCCCTTGGGGATGTCCTGTACTTTAGTTTTTCTATTAGGGAAAATGACATTATATGCACTTAATAAATACATCCATGAATTAGACCTTCTTAATGTTATTTACAACAAATATTAACAAATGAGTTTGGGCCTGTTATTTATCAAATATACATAACATTTAAGTTTTACAATAGTGCAATTAATTTATTTACTCATTTATTCAAGAAGTTTTATTGAGTATGTATTACGTACCAGCCACTTCTAGTGCTGATGGTACTGTGAGGAATAAGACAGGTGAGGTTCTGGCCTTGTAAAGCTATTATTTGATATACATGAAGAATGTGAAGCTGATCAAGGAAAGCAATTTGCCCAAATCCATGTATGTTATAAATGAAGAAATTATTTTATTGTACTACCCTATAAGAGACTCAATGGAAAAATTTTCAAGAAGTAGCTTCCACATATGTGTAGTATTTTGCCATCAGTCTGACCTAATGGCAGAGAAATAGATAGGCTAACCCCTGGAAATTTCTTTAAGCTCTAATTCTGCAAGGTTGCAAACTCTCTCAATTCACTAAAACTGCATTGCCAGGAATATGAAAAATAGCAAAATTATAGCAATATTGACTTTAACTCCTCAAAGGCTAGGAGTTATAATTATTACTTGTTGAGCACATTCTCTTTCAGGCCCTATACTCTGGACTATACATGCATTCACTTTAGCATCCTGAAAGCATTTCAAGGTAGGTATTATTATTCCCATTTTAGGCTTGAGAAAATGGAGATTCAGAATTTAAAATAAATTGCCCAATGCCATACATGTAGCAAGTAAAGGCTCTAGATCTCAAATCCAGGGCAGTCTCTCTTCTATGCCTTTCTCACATGTATGTCTCATTACTATATTAACTGCAAGAGTATTATGTGAAGAATAAGTGCTTCTAAATTTTTTAAATCTGAGTTATGCTTTTAGATACTTCTTTTAAAAAATGGCCAGAAATGGGAAAAAGTTAATTGGCCTGCCAATCAATCATAAATAGGCAACAGTCCAAAAATGATAAAGAAATTGATCAAGTATAATGGGTTCAATATTGTCATGATTTCATTGAAGTCTTGATAAAAGAATAAGCCTTGAATAAGAATTCAAAAGTTATTTAAGGAGTAAAGAACCTAAGGTTAAAAGTTAATTGACAGGGCTTTACCACAATTCTATTGAATCAGTCCATCCTGAAATATTCTTTTTGGAGTAGAGAAAGGTACCAGTCTATAACTTTCCTCTGATACATGAAACAGTGATTTCTGGTAGAAAAGCAACCACATTTATTTATTGTTGGGTAACTAGTACCTGGCACAATGCTTGCCACATAATAGCCATTCAGTAAATGCTTCGGTAGATGAATGAATGAGCCTCTGTAGCCCTAGAGAAGTCAGTGCAGATGATAGAAAGACACCAGAAAGACAGTCAGCAGATCCAGTTCCTTGGCCTGATTCTGCTACTAATAGTCACCAATGTTGAACAGAGTTTTAACTTCTTTATGCCTCAGTTTCTTCATCAGTGAAGTAAACAGACTGAGCTGAATGATCCCACAGGTCTTTATTACCTCTAAAATTCTATGATCTCCAATTAATAATATCAGGATTTTCTTACAGACTTCTTACCCATCAGAGAGGTGAAGCTCCCACTTATCAAAATGACTCCCAAGCAGTCAGGAACTCTAACCACAAATTGAACCACTTACAGCCTTCCTGGAAGTGATTGCAATAGGTCCTATATCCCTGTTTTCCTCAGATACTCTCTTTAATAACTATAAAATAATATTTTTTAAAACTTTTTTCCCACGATTATTTAATAGTGCAAATAAATATATGCAAGAGCTGAAATTAACTGACAGATATAATGACAGCTGTGTTTCTAGACATACATATAAATCTAATTTTCTAGAAAGCAGAAACATTATTCAGCCTCTCCAATGTACTACTTGTCCAACAACGGAGAAATGACCCAATGTTAACAAGCAAATACAGTCATCCTTCTTGCACAAGCTATAAAGTTATGATTAATCATTTTTCTACACTTAGAGCAAGATATTTATTTGTATTTAGAGGGATGTCAGTTTGGTTCCACAGAAATAAGAATTACAAATGGCTTAACTATGTAATACTTTTCACTTTTTCTTTTCTTTAATGCTAAAGTGGAAATTACTACATCATCACCCACTAGGGATTAGAAATGCAAAATTTCAATAAAGTGTCTTTACTTTAACTTCAGCTGAGCAGAACTGTTACTGTACTGTCCTGCTTAACAACTGGCCCCTATCTTTGTAGGAACAGTCACAGAATCTACAAAGAGTTCAGCAGCCCCACCCATAAAAATCACACAGCTGATCGCTTTTGCTACGAAGAAAGAATATTGTACCAAATCCCAGCAACATAAGGGTTAACTCTGGGAACTATCAGATGCATAAATGGGGGTAGGTATTTGTTATATAACATCCCAATTTACTTTTATTGGTTACAAACCTTCAAAGAGATAGAATGTCAGAAGAGGAAAAAGACCAGAGATCTTTGAGCCAGCCCACTTGCCTTAGAGATGAAAGATCTAGGTCTCAGAGAGGTTCAGGTCTTGTCTAAGGTCACACCTAGGAGCCAAGTCACAGACTTTTCTCTCTACTTCCCAGTGCAATTTTCTTTTCTGTATTACCACACAGTCTCTGTTCCTCGGACAGAATCACATTATTACAGCATTCCTCATTGGATGCATCCTCTGAGAACACAGCTGCTCTGAATAAGGATAGCTCAGGAACAAGGGGTCAGGGTATGGCCCATTCTCTTCAGAAATTTCAGAGAAGTTTCAAGAGGAGGAGGAAGGGTACAAGAGAAAGAGGTGATAATTCAAGAGCTTGAGCTAAACTTATTCTGAATGAAATTAAAAATAGATAGGGAAAATAAATACCAATCAATGCTGTATCAGAAAATGTCTTCTCCCAAAATAGATGAATGGATAAGATGTGAGACACACACACACACGTACACAAACATACACACACACACACACAAAATGGAATATTACTCAGCCATTAAAAAAATTTTGCCATTTGCAACAACATGGATGAATCTAGCGGATATTATACTAAGTGAAATAGTCAGACAGAGAAGACAAATACCATAAGATCTCACTTATATGTGGAAACTAAAAAGCAGAGCAAACACACAAAAATCAACAAAATTAAAATGGAAAAAGGAAAACAGACTCATAGATACAGAGAACAAACAAGTTGTTGCCATAGAGGAGGGGGTAGAAGGTTGGGGGAAATAGGTGAAGGGGATTAAGAGGTATAATTCTCCAGTTATAAAATAAATAAACCATGGGGATATACTATACAGCATAAGGAATATTGTCAATAATATTTTAATAACTCTGTATGGGGACAGATGATTACTAGACTTAGCATGATGATCATTTCATAACATATGCAAATGTCAAATCACTATGTAGTACACCTGAATCTAACATAATATTGTACATCAACTATATTTCAATAAAAAATTCAAGATGATGTACAGAAAAGGGACTTGGTGTCATAAGAGTGAGTAACAATAAACAAATCTCACTTACAGACCCTACTAGATTTATGATCACTGCCAAAACTCACAGAACATTCCAGGTGGAATGTTTTTGGCTGTTGGCATGGCCTTATATCTAGAATATTGCAGTGAAGTTATTCCAAATAGGACACCATCACACATCGATCCATTTTTATTACCACAGCCCCACAGCAGGATATGCTGCCTGCTTTGGTAACTCAGAGTTCTTTTGTACAACGAACTGTGATTACTTCATAAAGGTCAGTTCTCCCAAATCCCTGTAAACCATGGCACATCAACCCACCAAGATCATAGAAGCAATTAAAAGTGTTTAACCGGGAAGGTTGCCAGGACCAGATGGCTTCTGCCAGTGGGCTTTTGTTTTTGTTTTAAACTGCACAACGCTAGGGAAACAGCATTTATTTGCCTCATATCTATTGTCTAGTGGGTTTCTTTTTTCCACATTTATAAAATAATGCATTCATCATAGGGATTCTCATTACATGGACATTAGAATGTGGGTCATAAGAGACAATAATAAAGACTCTCTCCCCCTACCCCCCATGTCCATTACCGCTCAGATCAGCTCAAAGTTTGCCATATATACTCTAATAGTATGTATGCATATAAAATCCTACTTCTGGAAGTAAAGGCTTCTTCAAGAGCTTTTGGAATTAGACTATAGGATAATCCATATATTAGGAAAGGGGTTAGAAGACTTTTAACAAGATAATCATTTTGTGCTACAAAAACTACTCTGCACCCCTAATTTTTGTAGTTTACAACTACCAAACACCACCACTTATTATCGATAAGATAACTATATCAGATAACTTATTTAACTGAGATAACGATGCTGCTTAGAAGCTTATTTAAATCATACAAACATAGGGTTGCCATGGATCAAATCCTGGCTCTAATTTTTTTTCAATAAAAAATTTGGGAAAACCATAATCTCTTCTGACCTTTGGAGACTATTATTATCCATAATTAAAACAGTATGATATTTGCACATTTACTTAAAGTACAAAAAAAAAAAAAGGTTGAGAAAAAGACCCAAATATATACATTGATTTGGTGTATGATAAAGTGACATCTCAAATCAGTGAGAAAAACATAAATTTTAAAATAGTATTGAGACAACTGGATAGTCACATGGAAAAAGAAAAATATAGATCAGTACCTCACACTGTACACTAGAATGAATTCCAAATGGATCTGAGAGCTGGATGTAAAAAAGAAAAAAAAGAGGAAAACATGATTAATTCCTTAAAACATAGGAGAAAGCTTCTGTAAATATAACTCAAAATCCACAAGCAATAACATATATACATACATATGTATGTGTATATATATAATATGAGCAATAAAACCATATACATGTATATATTTACATTTTTCAAAATATGAATAACAAACTGTAAAAATATACTTGCAACTTAGTTCACAGGCACAAAGATCTAATACTTTAACATAGAAAGAGCCTCTAGAAATCTGGAAGAAAAATACCAAAGGCCCAAGAGAACAGTGGACAGAAGACATGAACAGACTGCACCCAAAAAGAAAGACAAAAGGCTCTCAAACATATGAAAAGATGCTTAACATCACTTATAAGAGAAGTAAAATTCTACTAAGATACTCTTTCCTATTATTTGATTGGCAAAAATTCCAAAGTTTGATAACAACTTAGTTGACAAAAGAAGCAGGGATTCTCATATAATTGCTAGTGGGAGTACAAAGCATTAGATCTCCTATGACAGTGCATTTGACAGTACCTAACAAAATTACATATGTGTTTTCCCTCCAATCCAGAAATCTCATTTCTAGGAAACTACACTACAGTCATGCCTCTATAAATACCAAAGAGCATATCCACAAGGTTATTTGTGACAACATTGTATATAACAGCAAGACACTGAAGAATTTCAAATATCCAATCAACAGGGAATTTGTTGAATAAGCCATGGTCACTTACCCAATAAGGTGCTATGTGGTTATAAAAAAGAATGAAGAAGATCTCTGTAGACTGTTATAGAATAATTTAAAGTATACTTAATAAGTGAAATAGCAAGCAAGATGTTTTTATCTCATTAGAAAGGAAGAAAAGAATAAACACACACACACACACACACACACACACACTTCATTACTTTTGTGGTAAGAGATGCCAAATGGTAAACAAAAAATAATAATAATTGGTGACAATGTAAGCCCACCAATGAAAATCATTTTGTCCAGGATAGAATCTTTTATTTTTAAACTTGTTTTATTACACAGGTATATGTTATTTTTAATATATAAAGACTTTTAGATATTCTTAAAAGCTTTTAAAGAAATGCTTTAGTGTGTGACTATTTTACTTGTCCTCTGATAAGATAAAATTAAGCTTCAGTCAATACTTAAGTATTTCAAAAATTATGAATTATAATTATTTTAAGTAATCCATTTCCTTCTCAAAAGTATCCTGCTTGGACAAGGAATTATATATGACTACACCTACAGGGGAATGGGAGAAATGGAAAAAATGGAAACAACACCTCTCTGCTATATCTTTTACCACAGTTTTTACTTCTGAATCACATAAATATACAAAATAAATAAAATTTAAGGGAAAGAAAACAATAAATTCTAACAATGCAAACAAATTCAAACAACCTATCCTGTGTATCAGACTACTAATTTAATCCCAAAGAGAAAATAATTATTTCAAGTGACTTTTGAATACAGTTTATCTTATTTTGAGTGCATTCTAAGGAAAAAAGTTGAACTGCAAAAACCCTACATTTTATTCAATAGTTTCATTGTTTATTTGTATTATTAGTGTTATAATTTTGAAGCTATTTGGTGTATAATGTAGAATAAAGCAAATAAGTAAAAATATTATTAAGAAAACAAACATTTTTAGTGTAAGAGAAAGGAGTTATAAAGTCAAGGAATTTTAAGGAGATACTATGTAATGTTAGATTTGAATTGGAAATATCATTATCTACTCATGACATTTGAAAAAATATATATATTCTCTATCTGTTCACTAAAAGGGCCTAAGAAACAACACCCCAGTAGTCAGGAACATAACTAGCACCAAGATCTTGCTTTCTAATGATCATTTTCTACTGAAAGGAGCCAGAGTTCCTTGGAGAGATGACTAATTTTATATTCGGGGCAGGAAAAGTCCCAGAACATGAGAGCCAATTTGAAGGGTTTCCTCTTGACCAAATGCGGACATCAAAGAGAATGTTGGTACTTTTTTAAAAATTGAAAGAGAACATTTGCCATCCTTAGAGTTGATTTTTATACTAACTCCTTATTCTAAGGGAAATGTATTAAGTCATCCTGCATTCACATAAGTAACGTCTTAAGACAATGAAGGGAAACATTTTTATAGAAAAATGGCCTGTAGAAGAAATAATAGAATTAGAATTAGAGCAAGTGAGCTACAGAGAGCAAATGTGGCAAAATGCTAACAATTGGTGAATAAGGTAAAGTTGTATAATGGTGTTTGTTTCCTGTTCTTTCAACTTTTCTGTAGGTTTTTAATTATTCAAAATAAAAGTGGGGGGAAAGCTCAGTGTTATAGGAAAAAGCTGAGGAGATGATTAGATTAAAACATACTAAAGATATAAGATACAAATATAATTCATGAACCATGATTGGATCCTGGTTTTTAAAAAACAAATTACTATAAACAATAGAGGAGGATAGTTGGGGAACTTGCATATAACTGGATAGTAATAACATTAAGAAGTAATTATTAGTTGTCTTCTGTGTGGTAATGCTGTTATGGTTATGTAGGAGACAAATATTGAAGTCATTCTGTCTGCAAGTTACCTTCAAATGGTCCTATGAAAACAATTCTAGCTATCTGCATAGATCAGGGAAGATAAATTAATAGATAAGATAATTTCATAAATAGAAAGATAGATAATACACATTTGGCTTATGGCTACCAATTGTTGAATCCAGAAAGTATGGGTGTTCATTATATTATTCTTTCAACATTGTACTAACTTTTAAAATGTGTCTAATAAAATGCTGAAAAAAATTCAAATTAAAGACAATATTGGGGGAGTTATAATAGCATTACATATAAATAAAATAAAGTATACAATTTGTGTACGTGGTCGTGCCATCTTAAGATTCAACTTCTGAATAAATGTTATTTTACCCTCTTCCTCTACTATCCTGTATTTTATAACACAGAATGCAATTAACATAGGAAGGAAATTGGGGATGCCTTATTGCATTGAGTGGACAATTTTGGGTTTAATGAACATGAGATTAAGAAGGTTGAATTACTATAAAATTGTCCCTTGACTTCCATGTGTGTTAATTGGATCTTGTTGGCTAGTTCTGTATTTCCCAAAGGAAGATAGAAATGTTGATTTTCCTACTCTCTGTTCGAGTCCTTCCATTTAAACTCAGCCAAGTGAAGAAATAACAATAATCCTCCCTGTGAAAATCCCCTCCACACACCAGACCTCCCACGTACATACCGGTGATACGCTAATTTAACACACCGATTAAAGACTCCAATTACCATATTCGTATAACTTTGCCTTTAGCTCCCTTACTTCCACTGCAGGCAGAACTGCTGTTAGTATTTCAGATGAGTACCTTGTCAATCCTTTCAATTTTGCCCATCACTGAGTCCTTGTCCTAGGATTAGACCAAGACATGTTTTAGCAGTTTAGCTCTTTCTTTAAAGTACTGTGTTCCCCAAATTTACTTACGTTAAAAAAAATTTTTACCAAAAGGTGCTAAAATATTTAGAATATATATAACTCAAAGTTTCATATATTAGATCAAGTTCTGGGTTCTCCTTTGTTATTTCGTTTTGCTTTAAAATTTTAATCCTTGCCATTTTGCTTTCCAGTACTATTATATTTTGCTCTGGAGAAAAGAGAAAAAGAGAGAGACTTTGAATTCATAGATTAATTCATAGATGAAAGGAATTATTAAGACATTTGAATGACGTAGTAAGTTCCTAGTTCACCTTTAAGTGCCAGCTGATATATTTCCCTTGCAAGTCTTCCCAAACACCTAGACAGGGACCAAACCAATCTATACCCCAGTAACTAGCACATTACAAGGACTGGTAGAGACTCATTAAATATTTCTTGAATGAATAATGCATCCATCCCTACAATGTTTACCATACTATGGTATAACTATTTCAACATATCAGTCTCCCTTCAATGGATATAACATCAAACGTTTTTATCTTGGTTGAGTGAGATGATGAAGCATAGTCTTGGGAAAGTTAATCTGGCAAGAGTTTCCAGGGAGAGGGGTAAATTTGAGGAAGAACACATTGAAGGAATAAGGAAGACTAGCTGTATACAATTTGTATGTAAAGCCACAGAAATTCCTTTAGAGCTGAGGATTGAACCTAAGATCAGGGACAATCCATTCCTATTCTTAGAACATTAAGCTGATGGCACAACAAAGCCCAGTGACTTACTTGTGTGGCCTTGGAATTAAAGTTAAAATTCAGGAACTCATTTAAGCCTTTAAAGCCTTAGCAAAAAAGTAAGATATTGTATGGGAGCTATTTCAGTGGCAACAAATCTTTGTAGCGGAGATTTACATTGCATGATTGTGGCAATTGCTTTATTTTCATTCTGTATATTGTAGTGAATCCACATTGCTATCATTAAATATTTATTCAGTACTTCTGCTAAGTTGCTGTAGCAAAATGATTTCTTAACATCTCTTCCTATCTAATTATAGACAAAATAGATAATATGAATATAAAAAGGCATGAACACAAAACAAATAACATTCATATTGAAATATTTACAGCTTTATTGAAACAGTCACATGGGGAGAGCTGTATGAAAAGACAAAGTATATAGAAAATATGGTCTAATGAAAATAAATGAAATGAAATATAGAAAGCACAAGTGTTGGTAAACATAGTTGAACCCAAATACATAAAGATAAGAGCGAAACAGAAAAACTGGAAAGTGAAGTGCCTGGGGATTAGTGAGGGTAAATCAAGGAGGGTTTCAAAGAAGAGGTGAGCGTAAAGTGGATATTCATTTAAGTAGACTTCCCTTCCCTCTTCTTATTCACCAAAATGTTTACAAGAATCTTTTCTGTGTCAGCCATGCTAGGTGCAAAAAATGCAGATATAAATAAGCCATTGTTCCTATTGTCTAGGAGTTTACAGTCTAAAAGAAAGGCATAAAAAAATAATGGCCATTCAGTGAGGTAAATGCTTGGGGAGGAATTTGGAGTTAGGAAAGACTCAAGAAATTGAGATCTGAGGCTGAGTAAAAGTTGGCTGGGCACAGAAAGCAAAGAACAGCATTCTCACAAAAGAGACTGCATGTGCAATGCTTACACATGAGGGATTTATTTGTATAAATTGTTAGGACCATACTCCCTGGCAGAAGCAAATACATGCACAAGTCAATATCTGCAGATGAAGTAGTAAAGTTTGAGTATGTGCAGAGGGATGATGGAAAAGGCATATGAGCAATTTGGCAGAAGGCAGATTGGAAAGGACTTTTTATGGTATACTGATGACTCTGGACTTTATTCCGTAGGTAATCGTTAGGTAAGTGAAGGTTCTAACAAGGGACAATCAGATAAACAATTCAGAAGCCATTAATATATGCAGTGTTGGGACAAGGATGGGACATTCTGAGCACCTTCCATTTTTGTGCTTCTGGGTAGGTTTAAGGGTCAGATACTCAGCTCAACAGCACTCAGAAAAATAGGTGTTGACGAGGTATTTGGGGGACATTCAATCAAGGTCAGGTTGTGGGAATATGACTGTACTAGCAACTAAAAAAAAAAAAACATATTTTCGTCATACTTTCCCATTAATATTTATCTTCAAATTCCTGTTAACTTCAGAGATCACCATTGGATTTTGTCACAAATTAAAATCTTTATCATTAGGAATATTCAATCAAGTATCACAAAACCTCATTCCTGCCACTCAAGACTTAAATTTGCAAAATATTAAGTGCCTCGAGCCAGCCAGGAGATGTCCCAGACCTCGGGTGACAGTAGTGCAAAGGCTGGAAGGACCTAAGCATTAATGTAGTCTAATCTCTACTTCACAAATAGAGAGATAGATATCCAGAGTTGTCATATGACTTGTCTGCAGTTCATACAACTAGTTTTATAGAACTAGAGTTTTAAGTTCTATCTTTTGATTCCCTGTCCAGTGCTGTTGCAACACTGGACTGCCTCTCTTCAATGAAGGGGGTCATTCTTTAAGGACATGGCTCTGTCCATTAGGATAGCATTACAGTGTCCTCATTTTGAGGTCACTAAAGCCTGACTCACAAATAGCCTAGGTGAATGTAACAGCATTTCTATATCTTTATATCAAAGAAATATATAAAATGCTCCATGAAATGAGCATGAAGCTTCCTGGAGGAAAGTGTACAGTTGTCTTTTACAAAACATTGTGCCTGGGGAAGGCAAATCACCCTAAAGGAGACTGAACATATGCTCTGAAAAGCCTACTTGACGTCATTCACAGAAACTGCACAGTAAATATGCAAGATACAGAGAAGTGACATATTATTTTTACCTGGTAATGTCAAATGAGCAGAGAAGAGTAAGGATTAGCTCTATTGGAAGTAGTCTAAAGCCATTTTCTCCAGGGGTAATTGAAAAAAACCCCAAAAAACTAGCATATCCAGTGAGGCATGCTTTTGAAGATACTTTGCAAAACAAACTCGCTGAAAAGCAAGTTGTTTCCCTGTCTCCTTTATATTTTGAAGAGATGGTACCAAATACCATAAGACTGGGTAAAACAAGTTTTCTAACTTGATTGCTCCTCTAATCATTCTCAATATTTATACCTCAAAAGCAAATATTTTTCCTAAGTTTGATTAAAATGTTGATCTTTATGTCTAGGTAAAACTTATCTAGCTGATCCACCATTGGTGAGCTATAGACTTTCAGCTGTACCTTTCAATGAGGCAGTAGAAGTAGTTCATTCTCATATTTATGATATCCTGTGGTGATGGGCAATGGGCATGCTTCTGTGGAATTAGTAGCTTCCAACTGGGGTAAGACTCTCAACACCTCTTGTTCCATTCTTCTGTGCTCCTCTCAATATCACCTTTCTTTAAACCCTATTTCTGATCCTCTGCGTGTTCCTTCATTGTTGCAGTGAATACGGCGCTCAGTTTTCAGATGCACCCAGCACACAGTAGGCGTTCATTAAATAATTATTGCATGCTCTTAAAGGGATGCTACCTAATTTAATCCTCACAACAATGCTTTGATGATGATACTATTAACAATTGTAGATACTATTTATTTTACTCCCACTCTGTGTCAGATAAGGTACTGAAAACTTGACATATATTCCTTTTATCCTGTGAGGTAGAATTCTCATTCTATAGATGAGGCAACAGGCTCAGAGGAATCAAGTAACTTGTTCAAGTTCACATATCCAATAAGTAGCAGATTCTAAGTACAAACCTGGGTCTTCTATTAGCTGCTGCTGCTACTATTCTACTACTGCTACTATTATTAATACTACAACTACTACTACCACCAATAGCACCAGTATTTTTCTTTTCTTTGATCAAATTGGCTGAGTCCAACTTCTAAACAATAATCTTCTTGAGGGGTGGGAGCAAGTCTTATTTATATTTGTTGAATTCAAGTGAATATAATGGAATCAAAGGGAGGTCACACTAGCCTTTCCCCTATTGAGGAATGCCTTTGTCTAAATCTTTCTACCTCATTTGTGCTAGGATACAAAACCAAAATAATGTTAAACACGGCTTAACAGAAATAAAGTTAAAAACAATCCAACAACCAAGTCTTTGATTATAGTTTAACCTTCATTTCTGATGACAAATGAAAAAAATGACATTTGCTGTAACCACAAAGTCTGCTAGATATGACCAAAAAATAGAATTATGAGCCGATAGGGCATGATGAGCGGTAACAAGATGTAACCAATAGGTTATTTTTTTCTTGGCTGGCATAGCCTGGCTTCTTTCCAATACAAGACTTGTAACATCATCTCCTGTCTCCTCTCCTCCCAAACCATCTTGTGGAAGTGTATCTCATTTTTAAAAAAATGATTATAGCACGTTTTTTTCTTTTCACAGTACATTGAAACATAATGTTCTAAAATGTTTCTACTTGTCTTCCATAAGATTGAAATCAATAAGAGTTTGTGAAGAAATATTTTTTCTCAGTCAAATGGAGATAATCTGGTGGGGGAGGGAAAGGCATACCTACTATGAAACTGCTTTTAGCCCTAGAAGCCCTTCTGTTTTACCATGGGAACTGCTCATAGGATGTTTCGTATCAACGGAAGTTATGAGGTCTCAGGGCTATTTTCTGGCACTTGCTTGAATTTCACTCTTTGCTAATGGGTGTGCTGGAGTTGGCTCCTATAGGCGAGTGAGAGATAACTGTCTTGTGAGCTAGTTGTCAAAATGTTGGTAGCTTGAAATCAGTCATGGTGTGAGTATATACACCATGGATATCAGCAAATGCTACAAATCAGAGCCTTTTTTTAAAGAGCCTGTTTATAGCACATCATTGCATTTAACTCAGGTTATGAGGACCTCTATCACAAACAACTAGAATTATCATGAAATAGGAAGGCACTGAGCCACCGTATATGATTGTGCAAGCCATTCTGTGCCCCAAGGAACCTACCTGGGCAAGGACTGAAATTCAGCACACATTCTGGTCCCTGAGCTGTGTGCCTTGGCGTGGTGCAGTGATCTTCCTGAGGAGGGTGTATGTTTCCATTTTGCAAAAAGCTCCTTTATGAGCTAGCAGTGTCTCTGTATACATCAGATTGCATACGTTCCTACGCTGATGCTCCACAAGTCACCTCCAGTGTCACAATTGCAAATTACGTCAGTCATGTCATTCCTTCTGTGCCCTTTATTTCAAATTACAAGGACTAAAATTACTGATTGGTTAAGGTTAACTGTGCTCTGAGGATAGCCATTTCTTATTTTATAGATGAATATCCTGTGTTTCAGAGAGGTTAAGAAATTTGTCCAAAATTGCATAGCTAATAAAAGAATAGGAGTTCAAATCTCCATATATCTGTCTCTAAGATCTCCCCAAACGAATAGTATGCTGACTAAACTATGGCACATATGGAAATTATTTCTCTAGAATACAGGTTCCTAGGAAAGTTTTAAAACTTGTGATGTAAAATGAATACACAAAATGCATTTCACTTTTTAAAGTTTTAAAGTTTTAATCATCATTTTAATGTAGTTATTATCTGTGGTGTAATTCTTATCATCACCCTCATTTTATGGAGGAAAAAAATCCTCAAATCAGAGAAGTTAAAGAGTTGAGAATTGTCCATAAACACTGAAAAGTCTTGGCATTCAACAATACTGAACACCATTAACAAGTAACATATGTAAAGAGTTTTAGTTTACAGACATTACCATATTAAAGAAAAACAAAGTAAAAGTGTGTTATGTGATTTCTGAGGCTAGGTCATAAAAAGGATAACACTTCTGCCTGGCTCTCTCTCGGGATGCTTGCCTTTGGAACTCATCCTTTATGTTGTGAGCGAGTCCAGGCCACATGGAGAGGCCACGTGTAGATGTTCCAGGCTACAACCACAGTTAAGAAGTCAGCAGACAGCCAGCATTTACTACCAAACATTTGAGTGTTGAAACTTTGGATGATTCCAGGCCCTGTGAGTCTCCTGGCTGAGACCCCAGACATATGAACCAGAGACATGTCATCCTTGCTGTGTCTTATATGAATTTCTGGTTACAGAAACTATGAGATAAAAACCATGAGTGACAAGTCACTAAGGTTTCAGGTCACTAAGGTTTCAGGTAATTTCTTAGGCAGAGTAGATAATGAATATAGTCATCATTGGGTAGAGAACAGGAAATACTAGCAGACAGAACCTAGAACCATGCCTGGAACATAGTGGGCACTCAACAAATATGTGCTGAATGAAGAAAAGAAGCCCAACATAAAAATAACATAGACTTCTAATTATAGTCTGGTAAGGATCATAACTTTTCATGACCAATATATTTTTTGTCCTTTTCTTGTAAATGATAAAAACTCCCCCACGAAACCACTGAGAACACTATTCCTAGGACGAGAAAGCTCTGCAAATAACTCAGAGTAAAGTACTTGTAAAATCTCTAGGGATTAGAGTGCAAATACATAAGGCTGTTTTGTTTTGTTTGTTTTATTTCACATGAAATCCTATTCAAACAACATTCTCTAGCCCTTCAGTGGGGAAAACTTAAAGGTGAATTATGTGACCACCTAGAGGGGTGGGATAGGGAAGGTGGGAGGGAGATGCAAGAGGGATGAGATATGGGGATATATGTATATGTATAGCTGATTCACTTTGTTATAAAGCAGAAACTAACACACCCACACAAAGAAATATATGAAAATACCCCTCCCCCCAAAAAAAAGGTGAATTAACTCATTTGTAATCTTGGGAGAATATGAGTATTGCAGTGCTCAGCCAGGGATACTGGTCTAGAAGAATCAGTATATAGATGAAAGAATTTGTACTGGAGTTAAACCAAGTTTCAAATTCTGATTCTACCCCATCTTAGCCCTGTGGCAGATTTAGTGTCTGTTAACACTTAAAAAATATTTTTCCTATCCCAGGCACCATTTTAAGTAATATATATGCATTGATGTGTTTAATACGTATAGAAACTATAAATCATTGTTAATCCTGTTTTTATCCTGAGGACCCTGAGGCCCAGAGAAGCTAAGGAACTTCAAAATAACACCGCTAGTAAGTGACAGAAGCAAGATCCAGGTTCATGCTCTTGAGTAATATGCCATCTGTAAGCCTCCATGTACTCAGTAAAAGAGGTTAATAGATGGCCATTATTAATATTGTATTGTTCATTATTATGGATTTTTTAGGAAGCAGTGGTCAGAATATCACAGTGGTAAAGAACATGGACTCAGGTTCAAGTACTGGAACCATTGACTATGTGTCTTTGGGCAAGTTATTTAACATTTCAGGGCTTCAGTTTTTTTTTTTAATATAAAAATGATATTAATAGTAAGGCCTGTAAGAGTTATTTTATAAATGAAATGAGATGATACGTGTAAAAGACTTACAATAGTGTTTGGGATATAGCACACAATAAACAATAATTTTTTACCCATATTGCTCAAATATACTTAGTTTAAAAAAATAAAATCATGCTATACGTTTTTCTGTCACCTGCTTTTTCTCCATATGATAGCGTATCTTAATTAAAGTACATCTATCAACATTTTCATTGGCAGCATATAATTCTAATGTATCACTATACTATAATTCAATTAATTTCCTATTGTTAAACACCTAGGTCTTTTAAATTTTTTTGTCTAGTGTAAACAACATTGCATATGAACACCTATATGCATGAATTTCTGCATAGTTTACCTTAGGTTAAATCCCTAAGACTGAAACTTCTAACTTAATAGTCACATAATTTTAACAATAAAGAAGGAAATTGTATAGAGGAGTTAAATGACCTATTTAAAATCTTTCAGAACCAACGTGAGTGTCCTAATTAGAAAGAATAGCCTCCAAAACCACAGTTACATAATTACATTATTTTTCTCAATGCAAAGATTTAAAAGGGACTAAGGCTCCTCAGCTAGTAAAAGGCCAGGCTAAATTTGAACCCAGATGTGTTTGATTCCCAAACTTCACTCTTTAACCTATAAAAGGTGATGTGTGTAAGTCATCTTCTTTACTTAATAATATAATCTGAATAACTGGCTTAGATGCCTTGGCATATTCAGATGAAGAGCTTCAATAGACATAGGTATTGAATTCTTTGCATCCTGGTGAATCACTGCTCTTTTTATTTATTATACTTCTAAGAAATAAAAAAAACATGCTACATAAAAGGACAGTCTTGATGGAAAACCTTATTTAAGTTTGCTTCTAAGAGAGGAAAATGTATCTTTTTCAATAAAGACTGATGTTTCTAAACCCCAAATATTACTCATTCAAATACCCATTACCACCACGTGGTCAACCCCTTAGCAATATTTTAAGAAAACAACAAAACTTGTTTTGGAAAATAATTCTTTCATTTTTGCAGTAAGTTGTTTCACCACTAACAAAACTAGATAACTGCCCTTAATTAGGACAAACTAATTCTCCTAGGTTTGAGTCAAGAGATGCTAAAATGAGTTCTTGGATGTTGGCATTAAGGATCTCTCAGGTCTATCTTTCCTAATGTAAACATTTTCTTCCCTTTATTCTATCCCACTCTTGTTTATATACAATTTAATTCAATTAAACAATCATATTTATTTCCAGTCAACTAATTACTTTATTCCTTAATATTTTGAGGGTCTGCTATGTCCTGGAAATAAAACCTGAAGACAATATAGTTTCTTCCTATGAGAAACTCCTAGTCTAACAGATGGATAATGTGTCCTTAAATTTTTTCGGAAATATAATGCCTTACAAATTCAAACTAGGCTTAAAGAGGTGCTATATATTGTGGTGAAAAACTGCAACACACACAAAGGAAACACAAAACATATGCTAACCAAAAAGAGGTGGTAGAAAAAATATTTTTAATTGATGCCATGGCAAATTTAAATTTTACAAATTACTGTGGGACTTTCATATAATAGAATGGAAGGCACTGCTTAAGTGCATCCACATTAGGACCACTCAACATACTAAAAATATAATCAAATGAAAGTTCTATGTCATAATTGCCATAAAGAGAAACTATTATTTATCTTAAGGGGGAAAAAAGTCTATTGGCACTTAAGGAACAAAAATAGCAGTTTGCTGTTATAATGTATCCTCTTTTTCTCATTTCTCTATGAGAATCTCAGAACTTCATTTCCCTTGTTTCTTAAATATGTATACTTCAAAAAAGAGCTCAGACTCTTAAGAGGTGTTTTGCTCACACTCTTCCCATCTTATATATTATTTCATGGACACAATGCACGGAATGAAAATGATTTTAAATGAGTCTTCATTACAGTCCTTAGCAACTTCATAGAAATATGGAAATCTATGATTTCAATATCTTTTTAAAATATCATTAACACCCTAGTCTTTAAATTGTTTCCTGTACCCATGACTCTTTAGCTATCCTTATAATGCTTTGTCTTATCTACAAAAGCAAAAGATTGAGTGATGTTTGCTCTACAGCTGGTGAAAGCTGTCAGTATACATGGAACTGTGATAAACTCCCATGTTCTGGTCAGAAGGCTGTTTACTTCCTGAGACTTACACCAGTGAAAAAGTCAGTGGATGAGATTAGCCATCTTTACTGAGGGGAAAATATGCTTCCCAAATCACAGAAGCAGTGCAAGGGCCTGGCAATATTTCCCTCATAGGAAATAGGGTCTAGTTTCAGGAAGATATAACTAAAATATAATGTTACAAAAGAAAGCTATAGACTGTGCTAATCCCATTGTTGGTATCCAGCAGGTCAAAGAAATAGTGATTAAGCGCCTAGGCTCTGGAGTCAGCATATCTGGGCTCAAAACTCAGCTCCACTTCTTACTGTCTGACAGAAATATTCACCTATTCTCTTTGGCTCATCAGTATCCTCATACATAAGTAAAGATAATAAGAATTCCCTCATAGGATTGTTCTGAGGATTAAAAGAAAGAAAATACATGGAAGTATGTAAAACAAGGCCTGGAATATGGCTAACACTCAATAAACAGTACCAGTTATTATTAATTTTTTGACTGTCATTTAGATTTTTACTATATCTGGATTTCTAATTGCCTTTTTTCTTTTCCTATATCTTTCCTCAATTTCAATTATTTTCAAACACTATATCATGTTTTTCTTGCCTTATTCCCAATTATTTTTAAACTCTGCCTCATTATATCTATTCTGTCACATCTTCTTTCACCCAGAGGCTTCTTACTAGAGTTCTTTGGTCATCTGAAGGAAATTGCACAAGTTTCTCTCTTGTCCTGTTTTTGCAAATATTGCCCATCTCTCAGAGTAGCTAAGAGAATTTCAGGATGTAATTTACACTAATGGTCATCAATGATGCCAGGCATAGAGCATAGAGTTACTCAGTTGATGGTAGTAAACATTATTTTTATCCAGTGTCCTTTGTTCTTTTTTTCTGGCTAGCTCCTGGTCAGTCTTCAGGTATTAGTTCAGAAGTAGCTTCCCGTGAGAGACTTATCTCACTGTTCCCCAAACTGTTCTTGGATTTTAGTCCATTCTTCCAACACCCATCTCCAACTCTGTGCTTTCTACTCACAAAACATTTTATAGTTCAAGCATTTTCTCTCTTGTATTGAAATTCTCAACTTTTCTGTTTCCCCCCAATGAAGCTTCAAGATCTTTGAGATCCAGGAGCGTGTCTTATTGTAACTTCCTTTCCTAACTCAGTGTGGGGTAACATAAGCACTCAAAACAAGTTTATTGAATTGTTTCTACATAACTTAGGGTAAGACAGAGACTCTGACAAACTCATCAAGGTTCTGTCCCTGAAGTTTTAAGTGAATATTCAACAGCCTTCTTCTCTGACATCTTTATTTCAGTCTTTTTAACTTAAGAAAATTTTCTCTTCCATCACATTATATTTTTATTTTTCTTCACTTTTATTTACAAAAGAAATTCATTTCTAGCATTCTTCCAAATTTCTCTATAAGATGAGCAATGCAATGTGGAGAAATTCATTTATACAGATAATAAAAGCTACCTATGTTTCTAGAAAGAGAATTCAAAACAAAACCTTGTTCTTCAAATGGTAAATAAACAAAAGAATAAACATGCACGTAGCCCATATGAAAAATTTTTAAAGTGGCTACATCCAAACAAGTGTTGATCTCTGTTTCAGATCTTATTTCCTATAATATAGCTTCATGAAAGCTAACTTTCACCAAATCAGGACATCTTGGTATTCCTGTAACTTGTAGTGCCAAATGATCCAGGCAATAGGACTGGTTGGGACTCTGGGATCAAAAGTGCTGTAGGCACAGGATTTAAAATAAGCCTAGAGTATGAGAACATTTTAGAAAATGTGGATTATGTCAGTTAATAATAATGAAACTTTGAGCAAGTTGCTTAACTTCAATAAACTTGTATTGACTCATCTGTAAAAGAGGGTAACACTACCTTTCACAGAACTGTTGAGAGGATTACATGAGATCTTTTATTAGAAAGTTCTTTGTAAACTTGGAAGAATAAATCTAACAGGATGGTTAAATATTGTAAAGCCCTCAAGTTGGCTAGTTCTGAATTTCAGCACAAAGTACTCTTCTTGCTTTCATTTCATTTAATACTTCTAACAATTTGGGCCTATGTTTTCCTGTCTCTCCAAAATGAAGTCCTTTGAAGGCAATATTATCTTATTCCTCATCTTGTTTCCCAAAGCATATGGCTTTCAACATAGTAGGTATTCTAAAGTCTGCTGAATGTATGAAAGAATGACAAAGAATGGAATAAATGAGCAATAAGTAACAAAAAAGTCAAATGAATAAATTATTCTTCTGACTTGAGGAAACTATCTGTTAAAGGATTTTAGCAGAAAAGAAAAATGTTGACTATGGTTGACAAATGTAGAACTGTTCAAAGTACAATCATCCCATGTACCCCAAAGTAGGGGGGAACTGGATATTGGTGAGTATACTTGGTAAAGGAGGTAGGTAGACCAAAGGTGGTTTCATTCTAAGTTTTGAATGCTTAATGCCATAATGCCCATAAGCCTGCTGTCCCTCTAGCCACATAAAGGTGTAGTTGCCAGATGCCTACACCCTCATATAGTTATTTTGGCAGAGCATCTTCTCCCTGGAATAGAACTAGGATGTGAACTGCCAAGCTTTGCCTCAGTGACTCTCTATTTCCTTTTTGCTGGCTGACCAACTTCATTCCCATAGATATATTTTTATTTATACCCATGAATTCCCTCATTTAGATGACATTCAGGTCTTGCTGACCTGGGAGCCCTCCAGTCTCTCTC
Source organism: Hyperoodon ampullatus (assembly GCF_949752795.1). Lineage (NCBI taxonomy): Eukaryota > Metazoa > Chordata > Mammalia > Artiodactyla > Ziphiidae > Hyperoodon > Hyperoodon ampullatus. The sequence continues at coordinate 49,007,088 of NC_136920.1, read as the reverse complement.
AGATAACCTACATATCCAGATCTAATAAGGCTTGATTTTATAAGTTAACTCTGAGGTTAATCTTATTTTCTTCATTTCACAGTGCAGGGGTACCTAACTGTTCTTTCTTCCCTCCCCCTCCCACAACGTACTTCCTATAGATTCAAAAAGGTTTTGAATAACTTCACAGTGATACATCTGTTTCAGATTATTGGAAACTAGTTATGGATATTTGGGGGGGCATGAGTCCTCTTCCTACTTAACATGTGCTCTCCCATCCTTCTGTGTCAGAATGACTGTGCAGAAAGGTATTCTGGCCTGCTTAGCTGACCAGAGTGACCTAAACTTAAGTATAGCATATTGATTTACTTTGGCCAATGAAATGTGCCATTTCATTGTCGAGGTTATGTGTCATTTCTTGCATTTTTAAAACAAGTGCCAGGTCCTTATCATTCCTTCCCTTTTGCTGCAGCAGCTTCATGAAGTGGAGCATCTGTCATCCTCGGTTCCTGAGTAAGGATGTTAAAGTCAAATATCCCACCACCCCCATCAAGAAACATGAAGTTTGAGAGATCAATGAGCCTTGGTGTTTAAAGACACAGATTTTGTGGTTGTCCCTCCCACATAATCTAGCCTATTCAGACCCAGGTAAGGTTACCGTTATCATTTGGTTCCCCCTTACAATTCCTGTAGCAACAGATCATGAACTGGTTTGAGTATGTGGGCACTTAGTCAGCTTAGAAACTTTTTCTCATTAAAATGAATAAACTCCAATAAGTATCTATTCATCTCCATCAGTATCTTATGAGATTTGCTAATATGGATCAGTATCCCTGAGTTTGACTGACTGTAATTCTGCTGAGTTAGAGTTTGGGGGCTTGCAAAACAAAAGCCTGACCCTGGAGCTTGATGAGTTCACCAAGGTAATTCTCCCCTTTTGAAGATTTTTTGAAGCCAGGTGGCTCTTTTGGCACATCTAAGCTATGACCATGCCTGTTTATTAGAAGCATTAACAATAGTCATTGATGTTTTAAACTTGAATAACCTACTGGGGTAATACATTCCATGTATTTAAAGGGCAAACTGAGTCTCTAACACTATTGTGCATCTATAATGCACTAGATCACATGTGCTTTTATACGTATTCTACTCTATAATTTTCTTACATGACATTAGTATTAGAATCACTCAAACTGGGTTCAGATCCCAGCTCTAACCACTCACATAGGTCACAACCATGTAAGGTAAATTTACCTATACTCACTTTATAGAGGAGTGGCTTAGTTAAGTAATCTGATTGTACAGCTTATATGGAGCCAGAATTTCAACCCAGTTATTCTGGCTCTAAGTCCAGAAGTCATTATACACTGTAAAGAATTTTATTGGATGCTTATTATTCAGCTAAAAGAGCCTCCTATCTCCTACATGCAATGATCTGGTAAACACGTCCTTATTTACCCTCTCTCTATGGCACTTAATTTGATATACTTTGAATACATAATACTTCTATTTTTCATTTTATTCATTAGCAAGAATGAACAATCCAATGAGACTAAATAACATAATTCCTATGGAGCCAAAGTGAGTCATATGCAATAATTTACAAGAAACACCCAAATAACTCTAAAGGATGATAATTGAATATGCATTATGACACAAATATGCTTAACTCATTCCAAAGTCGCTTACCCTGACTCCGTGATCCCTCACTTAATCAATATTAATTTTTCTTAAATAAGTAGGCAATACGTACGGCTGTCAGAAGGCAGGTCTGTAATATTTCTGCTTTAAGACAGAAGAGGGAGAGTAGAAGCAGTTGTGAACATAGTTGTCCATAGCACTTTGCCTCTGTATTTTTCAGTTTCCTCTGTTACCCCCAAACTTGACTGCTTTGGCTCTGGTCTTAGTACCTTAATTCTAACTTTGATCATTGGGCTAGATTCTTTTGACAGCAGTTTCTATACCCAAAGGACCTTAGTCTGGACCAGAGAATTATCCCTTGCTCATGACTGCAGGGCATTTGGTCCCCATTTTAGGTGACACCCTATACTCACATTACACCCTACTGTCCTGGCTCCCTCCTTAGGAATAAAGAGACTTTGTAGGCCTCAATTGTGCTTGGTCAAAACTTCTATTGGCCTTAAAAGTTAGCAAGTACATCTATTGAAAGTCAACACGGTGTCACTGAAACAGGATGGGGTTGAGAGAAACCCCATCGGTTGAGACTCAAACAAATTCATTGACAGACCATCTCTATCTTTTGCTATCCACAAGGTCATCAAATCTTACAGCCTCAATGTATTCATCAGCAAATGGAGATTATAATAACTACCTCACAGAGGTTTTGTGGAAAATAATAAAACAACAACAGAAACAGCAGACCATATGAATGTCCTAGTACAGTGTAGGCACATAGTGGGTGCTCAATCAGTGTTAATTCTTGTTCTCTCTCCCTCTGTGTTAGTCAGGATAGGTTAGGTTTGTTGTAAGAATACAGTAAATCTCAGTAGCTTAATAAAACTAAGGTTAGTTCTCACTCACACTACATCATTGCAGGTCAGCAGGGCACTTTGCTCTACATAACCGCTCAGGGATCTAGAATAAGAGACTCCAAATGTTGTAGCTACACCATCTCTGTGTCAGGAGAAGAACATACTGGAGGGAAGATACATTGATATTGCTTAAGCCTGGGTATGACACATATCACTTTCCCCACAATCTATTGGCCAGAACTATTCATATGACTCATTCTAATTACAAAGGGGTAAGCAATAAAGAGTGGCAGGTCAGGTGACACCACTCTCTTTGCCATTTCTTCTCTATTCCTATATAAGAAGTAGATCTCAATAAGATATTGAGTGATACAAATATTACCTGTGAGTAGGCCTTCTAAGAGATCTTTGGCAAGGCTCAGACAACTTAGATTTTGAAGACTGTTTCATTAGATCATTCCCCCAGCTCAGGTTTAACCCAAAGTCAGTGGGTTTCAGTTAAGAGTGGCCAAAATCAACATATGATGCTTTTTGTTTCCTCTGAACAAATTGTCCAAAATCAGAGAGGACTCTTCAAGCTGGTTGCCAAATGAGCTTGCTGAATCTGCTTTCTGATAGGTCCTTCCTAGGAGTACAGCAAAATTAAGTCCCCAAATTGCAAGGTGGTGTGAATCACTGATTAATTATTTATATGTCAATACCAGTGAGAAGATGAATTCCATCTATTGAAAAATAGGTGTAAAAATCTGCCTAAAATAACGTTTTTCATTCCCAGAGACAGAAAAGAAGGTAAAAAGTCCTTTCAGCTAAGGCAGAACAGTATCTTATGAACATCCTTGGAGTAACAGAGCAACATCTGCCACTAAGGAAGCTCATTATCATTGGCTTAAAAAAATCAGAAGCTTCAAGATAAAGTACAGAAACATCTTTCTATCTATTCGATAGCTCATTCAACAGTTATTTGGTACATGCTACGTGGCAGCCACTAAGTTAAACACTGGACATACAAAGATAAGTAAGACACTGCTCTCAGTAGGCTCATAGCAATGAAAAACGTGCCTCCTGATAAGTTGATGATGTAGTACATTTTGTAGTACAATTAAGAAGTCCCTACATAAAGAGAATGTAGATTCTTTTTAATCTGACCTGGAAAAGCCAAGAAAATTCAATATAAGAAATCTACACCACCAAATTGGGAGTGAGCATCTTAGGGAAAATTATACAGAAACTTTTTGATTTTGGAAAAAGTATCTAGCTGTCATACTTGACTTCATCTATCTAGTTGCTTAGGCAACCAGAAAACATAAGAGAAACATTGGGAAAATGCACTGAATGGTTGGCTAATCGATAGCAATATAGTTTTCCTTTTCAGATTCTGAATTTGTCTGAAAGTTATTATGTTTTCTTGGTTCTATAATATATGGGTTCCAGTGGCAATAAAACTCATCTAAGTAATTCAAGATAAACCACAAACTCAGTGCTTATAAAATTATTGTTTATTTTAAAATACTTAGTATATTGCCTGGTATAAATAAAATACTCAATAAAATTTAGCCACTGTGATTATATTTGCACAAGAATTTGCATTGTTATCACAATCCCAACAATAACAGAGGGACAGAAAATGTCTTTGGATATAGAGCTTACAATCAGCAGGTGGAATATGTTACATATATTTTTGTTATCACATTTCTAAAATAATATAAAGCTTACTCACTTCAGCACGGCTTAATAATGTGGGTATTTTTTGAAAGCTTTTCAATTCAAACTTTTCCAAATAGAAGTAAGGTGAAAGATAATATAAAATCTGTGAGATACTCTGAAATACAGTAAGATACTGCTCCAGTGCTTAGGGAGTTTACAAACTAGTAAGAATGTTAAGAGAAATACACAGATAACTGTGATGAGATTGGGCCAGAGGAGAGTTAAGGAAAACCATGGAGATTCAATAAAGGGAGCATCCTGGAAAATGAGGAAAGGCTCCATTGAGGAGGTACCACTAAAATGGCATTGAAAAATAGATGGGAGGATTTCAACAGGCTGAGACAAAGGAGATTTAACCAACTGGGTGAAGTGGGAGTATACTCCAAATGAACAAGCATGGAGGCAAAAAGCATCTAATATATTCCAGAAAGATAATCCCACTTCACTGGAGAAAAGGGATTGTTAGAAGGTATGGCTAGAGAGGCACAATTAAACCAAATTAGAAATAAATTTGAATCACAGAATAAAATGCTAAATAAATCTGTAGGTATCAAGAAATACTATCTTTATACTTGTAAATCTCTCTCCGTCATTGTCATGAAAGGAACTTCCAGCATTGCCACTGCATCTCAGAAACCAAAAGGAAAAACAAAAAAGGCAGATAGAGCCAGAGTTTAGTCTTCTGAATTACAAAACAAGCTATTGAAAGTCAAAATCAGGGAACAAAGGGAAGTTCTGCAAAGAGTTTCATTATGGCAAAGGAATTAGAAAGAGAATTAGAGACAGAAAGAGGCCTCACTAGTGACTTTACTGGAGGAGAGTCCTGGGATCTGAGAGGTAATTACAGGTGGAGTGGGAATGGTGATGACCTCCAGATCTGGTCAGAGTTGGGGGAAGCCTCTGTTGATGGCTGTGGTAAAAGCCAGGATGCTGTGCCAACTGAGCCTTGTTAGTCTTTAGTCTCTTTGCTGTAGGATATAGGCTTTCCAGGCTGTGACTCGTCCACAGAAGGATCCCTTTACTCAGCTCACGGACTTGGATGGATTTCTGTCTTAACTGCTCTTCCATGTGTGACCAGCACCCCTCATTTTCCCATGGTCAAGGACACTTGGAAGACAGTTTACTCCACTTCCCCTTCACTGTTTCACTGCCTCTGAGCCAGAAAGTGGGCTGGAATACAATAGAGTGGTGACTGTGTGAAAGAGGGCTTTCACTTCAGGTATCTTAAAGGGACTAGACGATGGTGAAACCTATTACAAAGGTGAAGAAGAATAATCAAGATATCTGACAAGGTTGGTGGAAGTAACAAATACTGTAGTTTATCTGAGATGCAAAAAGGTCTAAATTTTACATCTAAATGCACATTTAACATTTATAGATGCGATCCAATAAACTAAATATCACCTAAGGGATAAAGATATGCTTTCTCTTCTTCAAGAGTACCCATGTAAGGTATATTAACTGGAATATGCAAAGATGAGGCCTGACCCACCATAATTGCTCAAATGTTTGGTAATAATAGCAGTTCATAAGACTCAGAAATATTGAATAACTTCATCCAAAATTATATACCTGATAAGTTGCAGAGAAGGCTCAAATCAGTTGTTCTGCCTCTTTCCACAATAGCACAGATCCATCCTCCACTGCTTTATCTTTGACATGTAGAGGATAAAGATATTTTAAAATTTATGATACTATAAAACAAACTACACAGTAGTATTTTTCTCTTTTTATTTTGCTAACTCCTCATTAGCACCACTATCTGCCCAATTACCCCAGTCTGAATCCCTAAAAGCTCTGCTGAAACCTCTTTTCTTGTCCGAAACATAATAAGCTTCCAGCTCTTTTCAATTATATTTCTATAATTTTTCTCATATCCACCTCCTTTTTTTTCCCACTACCATGACCCTAATGAACACCAGTTGCTTTTAATCATGGCATTTTGACATGAGGCTTTGACATTCTTGGATGATGCAAAGAGTAATGAGATGGATTTCAAGAAATTGGTTACTATTAATAAAAGCAAAATTTGGACATAATTTTATTAAAAAATAGATTAGAAAAAAATGTAAGTCCATCCTCATAATAATAGGATTCTAACTCACTTGCATCCCTATCTGTACACTTTATAGAGAGTAGAGAAAGAGGTAGAGTTCCAGCTATTGACATGCTGAATGTACATTCCCCAGGTTACATCCTTGGTCAGTATGGATGTCAATGTCATCCTTCATTTGGTTTTTGACAGAAACCAAGTTTGACAACAAAAGCCAAACTATCACTTTGCCTGCAATTTCCTTTTCTCTAATTCATCCTATATGCTGCCAGAAGATCATTTTTCTTAAAGGACAATTCTCTGAAAATATAATGTCCATGCTTAAAAATATCCTGTGGCTCCCCTTAACCCAGAGTTGAGTCCAAATCCCTCACATTGAAATATCAAGCTCCCCTCAACCTAGCCTCACTTTATTATCTAGCTCCTAATAATTTTCCTCAGTCACCCTTCATTTCAACCAAACCAAAATGCTGACTCTACCCTTCCACATTAATGCTACTAGGATGCCTGTATTTATACCATTCCTTCCTTCTGGAATGGTTTGCATGAACTTGTCCATGCACCCAAATGCAACCGAGCCTTTAATCACCACCTCAAAACTACCTCCTCCACGAAATGCTTCCTAACCATTGACATTCAAAATATCTTTTATTCATAACTCTTAATACTTTCTATCATGTATAAGCATTATTTTTGCCTGAGGAGGAAGCGGATGGTAAAGTAGAGAAGAAAGAAGAGGAAAATGAGGATGAAGAGGTGGAGGAGAAGGAGAGAAGAAAACATAAGTTGGGGGGGTCCCGGAGGAAGACGGCGGAAGAGTAAGACGCGGAGATCACCTTCCTCCCCACAGATACATCAGAAATTCATCTACACGTGGAACAACTCCTACAGAACACCTACTGAACGCTGACAGAAGACCTCAGACCCCCCAAAAGGCAAGAAACTCCCCACATACCTGGGTAGGGCAAAAGAAAAAAAGAATAAACAGAGACAATAGGATAGGGACGGGACCTGCACCAGTGGGAGGGAGCCGTGAAGGAGGGAAGGTTTCTACACACTACAAGCCCCTTCGCGGGTGGAGACTGCAGGTGGCGGAGGGGGAAAGATTCGGAGTAGCGGAGGAGAGCACAGCAACAGGGGTGCGGAGGGCAAAGCGGAGAGATTCTGGCACAGAGGATCGGTGCCCTCAGGCACACACCAGCCCGAGAGGCTTGTCTGCTCGGCCGCCGGGGCGGGCGGGGCTGGGAGCTGAGGCTCGGGTATCGGCTTTCAGTCGGAGCGCAGGGAGAGGACTGGGGCTGGCGGCAGGAAGAGAGCCTGAAGGGGTTAGTGCACCACGGCTAGCCCGGAGGGAGTCCGGGGAAAGGGTCTGGAGCTACCGAAGAGGCAAGAGACTTTTTTCCCTTTTGTTTCCTGGTGCGCGAGGAGAGGGCATTAAGAGGGCTGCTTGGGGAAGCGCCGGAGACAGGCGCGAGCCGCGGGTAAGGCGCGGACCTCGGAGACGGGCGTGGGACGCTGGGGCTGCTGCCGCCGCCGCCGCCGCCACGGAGCCTGTGTGCGAGCGCGGGTCACTGTCCGCCCCGCCTTCCGGGGGGCCTGTGCACCCCGCCACTGCCGGGGTCCCGGGACCCGGGGACGGCTTTCCCGGGAAAGCGCACGGAGCGCCACAGGCTGCTGCAACGTCACGCCGGCCTCTGCCGCCGCAGGCCCGCCCCACACTGCGCGCCCCTCCCTCCCCTCTGCCTGAGTGAGCCAGAGCCCCCGAATCAGCGGCTCCTTTAAACCCGTCCTGTCTGAGCGAAGACCGGACGCCCTCCGGCGACCTACGCGCAGAGGCGGGGCCAGGTCCAAGGCTGAGACCCGGGAGTTGTGAGAGCAGGGACAGGGAAATCTCTCCGTGCAGCCTCGGAGGCAGCGGATTAAAGCTCCACGGTCCATTTGATGTGCCCTGCGTCTGTGGAGTGCATGAATGGACAGCGAATCATCCCAAATTGAGGAAGTGGACTTTGAGGACAAGATTTAAGACTTTCCCCCCTTTTTCCTCTTTTTACAACGAATTATCCCAAATTAAGGAGGTGGACTTAGCAAGATTTCAGACTTCTCGCCCTTTTCCTCTTTTTACAACGAATTATCCCAAATTGAGGAGGTGGACTTGGAGAGCAAGATTTTTGATTTTCCCCCCTGCTCTCTTTTTGTGAATGTGTATGTGTAATCTTCTGTGTAAGATTCTCTCTGTATAGCTTTGCTTCCACCATATGTCCCAGGGTTCTATCGGTCCGTGTTTTTTTTCAATAATTACATTTTAATTTTAATAACGCTACTATATTTCATACTTTATTCTATTTTACTTTACCTGCTCTTTCTTTTTTTCCTACCTTCCCTTCCTCCCTCCCTCCCTCCGCTCCTCCTTTCCTTCTTTCTTTTTCTTTCCTCCCTCCCTCCCACCCTTCTTCTTTCCACTTTCTTTCTTTCCTTCCTCCCTCCCTCCCTCCTGTCTTTCTTTCTTTCTTTCCTTCCTCCCTCCCTCCCTCCCTTCTTCCATTCACTCTTCCTTTTGCTTTCATTCCTCCCTCCCTCCCTCCTTTCTTTCCTTCTTCCTTTCCATCCCTCCTCCCTCCCTCCCTCCTTTCTTTCTTTCTTCCTTACTTCCTTCCTTTCTTCCCTTCTTCCTTTCTTTCCCTCTCTCTTTCTTTCTTCTACTAATTCTTTCTTTCTACTTTTTCTCCCTATTATTCTGAGCCGGGTGGATGAAAGTCTCTTGGTGCTGCAGCCAGGAGTCAGTGCTGTGCCTCTGAAGTGGGAGAGCCAACTTCAGGACACGGGTCCACAAGAGACCTCCCAGCTCCACATAATATCAAGCAGTGAAAATCTCCCAGAGATCTCCATCTCAACACCAGCACCCAGCTTCAGTCAACGACCAGCAAGCTACAGTGCTGGTCACCCTATGCCAAGCAACTAGCAAGGCAGGAACACAACCCACCCATTAGCAGAGAGGCTATCTAAAAACATAATAAGGCCATAGGCACCCCAAAACACACCACCAGACGTGGACCTGTCCACCAGAAAGACAAGATCGAGCCTCAACCACCAGAACACAGGCATTAGTCCCCCCCACCAGGAAGCCTACACAACCTACTGAAACAACCTTAGCCACTGGGGACAGACACCAAAAACAACGGGAACTACGAATCTGCAGCCTGCAAAAAGGAGACCCCAAACACAGTAACATAAGCAAAATGAGAAGACAGAAAAACACACAGCAGGTGAAGGAGCAAGATAAAAACCTACCAGACCTAACAAATGAAGAGGTAATAGGCAGTCTACCTGAAAAAGAATTCAGAATAATGATAGTAAAGCTGATCCAAGATTCTATTTCCAAGATCCATAATCTTGGAAATAGAATAGACAAAATGCAAGGAACAGTTAACAAGGACCTAGAAGAACTAAAGATGAATCAAGCATCGATTAAAAACACAATAAATGAAATGAAAAATACTCTAGATGGGATCAATAGCAGAATAACTGAGGCAGAAGAACGGATAAGTGAGGTGGAAGATAAAATAGTGGAAATAACTGATGCAGAGCAAAATAAAGAAAAAAGAATGAAAAGAACAGAGGACAGTCTCAGAGACCTCTGGGAGAACATTAAACGCACCAACATTCGAATTATAGGGGTTCCAGAAGAAGAAGAGAAAAAGAAAGGGACTGAGAAAATATTTGAAGAGATTATAGTTGAAAACTTCCCTAATATGGGAAAGGAAATAGTTAATCCAGTCCAGGAGGCACAGAGAGTCCCATACAGAATAAATCCAAGGAGAAATACGCCAAGACACATATTAATCAAACTGTCAAAAATTAAACACAAAGAAATCATATTAAAAGCAGCAAGGCAAAAACAACAAATAACACACAAGGGAATCCCCATCAGGTTAACAGCTGATCTCTCAGCAGAAACTCTACAAGCCAGAAGGGAGTGGCAGGACATAATGAAAGTGATGAAGGAGAGAAACCTGCAACCAAGATTACTCTACCCAGCAAGGATCTCATTCAGATTTGATGGAGAAATTAAAACGTTTACAACAAGCAAAAGCTGAGAGAGTTCAGCACCACCAAACCAGCTTTACAACAAATGCTAAAGGAACTTCTCTAGGCAAGAAACACAACAGAAGTAATATACCTACAATAACGAACCCAAAGCAATTAAGGAAATGGGAATAGGAACATACATATCAATAATTACCTTAAATGTAAATGGACTAAATGCTCTCACCAAAAGACACAGAGTGGCTGAATGGATACAAAAACAAGACCCATATATATGCTGTCTACAAGAGACCCACTTCAGACCTAGAGACACATACAGATTGAAAGTAAGGGGATGGAAAAAGATATTCCATGCAAATGGAAATCAAAAGAAAGCTGGAGTAGCAATTCTCATATCAGACAAAATAGACTTTAAAATAAAGACTATTAGAAGAGCCAAGAAGGACACTACATAATGATCAAGGGATTGATCCAAGAAGAAGATATAACAATTGTAAATATTTATGCACCCAACATAGGAGCACCTCAATACATAAGGCAAATACTAACAGCCATAAAAGGGGAAATCGACAGTAACACAATCATAGTAGGGGACTTTAACACCCCACTTTCACCAATGGACAGATCATCCAAAATGAAAATAAATAAGGAAACACAAGCTTTAAATGATACATTAAACAAGATGGACTTAGTTGATATTTATAGGACATTCCATCCAAAAACAACAGAATACACGTTTTTCTCAAGTGCGCATGGAACATTCTCCAGGATAGATCATATCTTGGGTCACAAATCAAGCCTTGGTAAATTTAAGAAAATTGAAATTGTATCAAGTATCTTTTCTGACCACAATGCTATGAGACTAGGTATCAATTACAGGAAAAGATCTGTAAAAAATACAAACACATGGAGGCTAAACAATACACTACTCAATAACGAAGTGATCACTGAAGAAATCAAAGAGGAAATTAAAAAATACCTAGAAACAAATGACAACAGAGACACGACCACACAAAACCTATGGGACGCAGCAAAAGCAGTTCTAAGGGGGAAGTTTATAGCAATACAATCCCACCTTAAGAAACAGGAAACATTTCGAGTAAACAACCTGACCCTGCACCTAAAGCAATTAGAGAAAGAAGAACAAAAAACCCCCAAAGTTAGCAGAAGGAAAGAAATCATAAAGATCAGATCAGAAATAAATGAAAAAGAAATGAAGGAAACGATAGCAAAGATCAACCAAACTAAAAGCTGGTTCTTTGAGAAGATAAACAAAATTGACAAACCATTAGCCGCACTCATCAAGAAAAGAAGGGAGAAGACTCAAATCAATAGAATTAGAAATGAAAAAGGAGAAGTAACAACTGACACTGCAGAAATACAAAAGATCATGAGAGATTACTATAAGCAACTCTATGCCAATAAAATGGACAACCTGGAAGAAATGGACAAATTCTTAGAAATGCACAACCTGCCAAGACTGACTCAGGAAGAAATAGAAAATATGAATAGACCAATCACAAGCACTGAAATTGAAACTGTGATAAAAAATCTTCCAGCAAACAAAAGCCCAGGACCAGATGGCTTCACAGGCGAATTCTATCAAATATTTAGAGAAGAGCTAACACCCATCCTTCTCAAACTCTTCCAAACAATATCAGAGGAAGGAACACTCCCAAACTCATTCTACGAGGCCACCATCACCTTGATACCAAAACCAGGCAAGGATGTCACAAAGAAAGAAAACTACAGGCCAATATCACTGATGAACATAGATGCAAAAATCCTCAACAAAATACTAGCAAACAGAATCCAACAGCACATTAAAAGGATCATACACCATGATCAAGTGGGGTTTATTCCAGGAATGCAAGGATTCTTCAATATACGCAAATCAATCAATGTGATACACCATATTAACAAGTTGAAGGAGAAAAACCATATGATCATCTCAATAGATGCAGAGAAAGCTTTCGACAAAATTCAACACCCATTTATGATAAAAACCCTGCAGAAAGTAGGCATAGAGGGAACTTTCCTCAACATAATAAAAGCCATATATGACAAACCCACAGCCAACATTGTCCTCAATGGTGAAAAACTGAAACCATTTCCATTAAGATCAGGAACAAGACAAGGCTGCCCACTCTCACCACTCTTATTCAACATAGTTTTGGAAGTTTTAGCCACAGCAATCAGAGAAGAAAAGGAAATAAAAGGAATCCAAATCGGAAGAGAAGAAGTAAAGCTGTCACTGTTTGCAGATGACATGATACTATACATAGAGAATCCTAAACATGCTACCAGAAAACTACTAGAGCTAATCAATGAATTTGGTAAAGTAGCAGGATACAAAATTAATGCACAGAAATCTCTGGCATTCCTATATACTAATGATGAAAAATCTGAAAGTGAAATCAAGGAAACACTCCCATTTACCACTGCAACAAAAAGAATAAAATATCTAGGAATAAACCTACCTAAGGAGACAAAAGACCTGTATGCAGAAAATTATAAGACACTGATGAAAGAAATTTAAGATGATACAAATAGATGGAGAGATATACCATGCTCCTGGATTGGAAGAATCAATATTGTGAAAATTACTCTATTACCCAAAGCAATCTACAGAGTCAATGCAATCCCTATCGAACTACCACTGGCATTTTTCACAGAACTAGAACAAAAAATTTCAAAATTTGTTTGGAAAAACAAAAGACCCCGAATAGCCAAAGCAATCTTGAGAACGAAAAACGGAGCTGGAGGAATCAGGCTCCCTGACTTCAGACTATACTACAAAGCTACAGTAATTAAGACAGTGTGGTACTGGCATAAAAACAGAAAGATAGATCAGTGGATCAGGATAGAAAGCCCAGAGATAAACCCATGCACATATGGCCAACTTATCTTTGATAAAGGAGGCAGGAATGTACAGTGGAGAAAGGACAGCCTCTTCAATAAGTGGGGCTGGGAAAACTGGACAGGGACATGTAAAAGTTTGAGATTAGATCATTCCCTAACACCATACACAAAAATAAGCTCAAAATGGATTAAAGACCTAAATGTAAGGCCAGAAACTATCAAACTCTTAGAGGAAAACATAGGTAGAACACTCTATGACATAAATCACAGCAAGATCCTTTTGGACCCACCTCCTAGAGAAATGGAAATAAAAACAAAGATAAACAAATGGGACCTAATGAAACTTCAAAGCTTTGCACAGCAAAGGAAACCATAAACAAGACCAAAAGACAACCCTCAGAATGGGAGAAAATATTTGCAAATGAAGCAACTGACAAAGGATTAATCTTCAAAATTTATAAACAGCTCATGCAGCTCAATAGCAAAAAAACAAACAACCCAATCCAAAAATGGGCAGAAGACTTAAATAGGCATTTCTCCAAAGAAGATATACAGACTGCCAACAAACACATGAAAGAATGCTCAACATCATTAATCATTAGAGAAATGAAAATCAAAACTACAATGAGATATCATCTCACACCAGTCAGAATGGCCATCATCAAGAAATCTAGAAACAATAAATGCTGGAGAGGGTGTGGAGAAAAGGGAACACTCTTGCACTGCTGGTGGGAATGTGAATTGGTACAGCCACTATGGAGAACAGTATGGAGGTTCCTTAAAAAACTACAAATAGAACTACCATATGACCCAGCAATCCCACTACTAGGCATATACCCTGAGAAAACCATAACTCAAAAAGAGACATGTACCAAAATGTTCATTGCAGCTCTATTCACAATAGCCCGGAGCTGGAAACAACCTAAGTGTCCATCATCGGATGAATGGATAAAGAAGATGTGGCACATATATACAATGGAATATTACTCAGCCATAAAAAGAAACGAAACTGAGCTATTTGTAATGAGGTGGATAGACCTAGAGTCTGTCATACAGAGTGAAGTAAGTCAGAAAGAGAAAGACAAATACCGTATGCTAACACATATATACGGAATTTAAAAAAAAAAATGTCATGAAGAACCTAGGGGTAAAACGGGAATAAAGACACAGACCTACTTAAGAATGGACTTGAGGATATGGGGAGGGGGAAGGGTAAGCTGTGACAAAGCGAAAGAGAGGCATGGACATATATGCAGTACCAAACGTAAGGTAGATAGATAGTGGGAAGCAGCCGCAGAGCACAGGGAGATCAGCTCGGTGCTTTGTGACTGCCTGGAGGGGTGGGAAGGGGAGGGTGGGAGGGAGGGAGATGCATGAGGGAAGGGATGTGGGAACAGATGTATATGTATGACTGATTCACTTTGTTATAAAGCAGAAACTAATAAAAAAAAATTAAAAAAAAAACATAAGTTGGCAAAAGAGAAAGAGGAGGAAGAGGAAGAATCAAAGAAAAGACAGAGGAAAATGGAAGATGTCTTCAGAAGTGTTTGAAGGAATTCTATTAAGAAGGAGTATGAAAAAGGCAACCTTTAGCAAATCTTGGAAAAGCAGAATGTTCAGTGGTTAATAAGAACATGAGCTCTTAAGTCAGAGAGAATGGGTTCAAGCCCCAGCTCTCTGATTTGCTATATCTGTCATATTAGGCAAGCACAGTTTTCTTATCTGTTAAATGGAAATAACAGTAGTAGCTATCTCACAAGATTGTTGTGAGGAAGAAGTAAGATTATATTAGTGATGTGCTTAAGATAGAATCTGGCATTTGATTTTGAGTTCTATAAATTGAAACTGCTATTACACAGTATGAGAAATGATTTTTACAATTTCTCTTAAAGTAGGAAGATGGTGGCTGGGAATCAGGAGAAGAGATGAAATGTATATATTCCAAATTCCATTACTGTAAACTGAATGAGGGCTGGGCAGCAGTCAGGGCTGATTAATATTATTAAGTGAAAAGTGTGGAGAACTGAGTCCTGATTTAATAACCTACTGGCATCTGTTTAATCATAGCTCTTGATGACTTTCAGTGGATATTAATTTTTGGTCCCTAGAAATAGGCTATTGATATCTTGACAGAAAACAAGCAGAATAGCAACTTCCTGTCAGTCAACAGGAGTAGGCAAAAAGACTAGAGGCCTGAGCAGAAGAAGCTCAGACTTAAAGACCAGATCTAAAGGTGCTTTGGAAAAAGTCATGAGAATTGCCTGAAAGGGACAAGAAATATATGTACTTATATGTAGTTCAAAACCCAATATAACCTAGTTCTCTTCTTTTGACATCCTCTATCTTCTGGAGTCTGGAGAGTAGGGATAATAACAGCTGACACAGCTTATTCCACTAGATCATCTAAATGGGGTGTGGGTGCGTATGTGTGTGTGTGTGTGGTGTATCACTTCTTTTAATTCTTATCAACTCTCTAAGATGGGTTCTGTTACTATCTTCATTTTGCATATTGTGAAACTGAGATTCAAAGAGATTAAAATATTTATTCAAGTGGTCTAAAAGGCAGTGGTAAAGCTATGGTGTGAAACCAAGCATGCTTGCTCCAGTCCTGTGCTCTAAACAATTAAGAGGTATCTTCTGCACCCTGCATCACCTCAGTGGTAGAGATACATACTTTCTTTTCTACTTCTATCTTTTATGTTTCTCAGTCAGGGCATGCACACACAATAAATGAGAAGAAGCATTTGCCCATGACTTATCCCTGCCATATCTAAGTCAGAAGATCCTGAAGAGGACATCCTCTGAGTTATACCAACCCAATACTAAGACTCTATCTTCCTTTCCATTCTAGGTTCATTCAGTAAATATTCACCCAGCACATGATGGTTTGTGACTCTTGATTTAAAGGTGGAGTTGGCTAATGATAAACCACAATAGTGATTTAAAATCTTTGAGTCTTCCTTTTCTCATCTGTACATAATGGATACTGATAATGCCTTCCTTGTCTCCCTTATTAGATAAATTTATTTTGCTCTCTCTCTTATTCTTTGGGATACAGATCTATGTCTTCATCCCTATTACAGTGCCTGGAATTTAATAGATAGTCAGAGATGTTTGCTGACTAATTGACTAGATGAATAAGTGAATAAGTAATGATTAAAACACTTTGAATGACATACAAAAGTAATTATTTCCCAAGTGCCGGAGGAGTGAGCAGAGAGAAATCAGCAAGGCTAAGATGCCAGAGCTACTCCTCAATGTAAAAGCAAAAGCGTGGGAAGAGACAGAATGTCAGGACACATTGCCAATATCAGGGGAAATCTGATGCTAGTGGCAGATACTAACAAGATGGAGCCCTAGTCCAGGACAGAGAAGGAGGATACGTGTATGACCACACCTTGCTTATTATAATCAAGTCTTCCTTTTAGCTCTAACACAGCTGCCATAAAGCAGCCATCTTTGAGAAGTGTTTTCTGGACCATTTCTGACCACCAAAGCAAGTGGTAGTTTTGCTCATGGCCTGCAGAGCCTACCTCAAAGTTCTAAATATATTTTCAACTCCCACTTGCATGAAGTTCCATGGTTCTTAAAAATTACAGAAACGTTTTTCTTGCCATAACTGTCTCTAAAACGTTCACGCTGCCAGGGTCAAACAGGGTTTTCACCTCATTCAGTTGCCCTGGTGCTCTGGCTTGATCCCTGACTCAGCTCCTTTTCCAAGATCCACATCCACATTTAGATCTTTTGACTTCATCTGCTATTATGGCAAGAAGTTTACTAGTCTCCTTTTCTATTGTAGAGGTGGTTGCTAAAGAAAAGGTTTATGGTGTTTTGGATGATTTTCAAAAGACATTTTAAGTAAACGTGAGGTAAAAAATTATGATACAACCAGAATTTATAACATAGGGTGTTAATTTAATTTCACACACCAGAGATATAAACTTAAGGCTTTTTAGGCTGGAATATATTACATTTCAGAATAGAGGCACCAACTGTTCCAGTATCAATAAAACGTATCCATTTATTTTTTTTACCCCATAGATTCCATGCACTGAAGAATTTTCCTACCAAGCCAACTGCATATAATAAGTGATGATTTGATCTTTATTAAAAAAAACAAAAAAACAAAAAACTACAGTCAATATGTCTGGAACCATCATAACAAGCTTCCAATCAGGCTGAACAAATCATTGTTAGCAGAGTGGGTGATATAACTCCAGTCTAAAGCAAAGGAAGCAGTTTCTTTATTTAGAATACACAAGACTTTTGTAGAGCCAATGTTCTACTGCATTAGGCTTTCTGAAATATTGCAAGTAGCCTAGTTAGGAACTCAGGCTTTGTAGTAGGCAGATTTGAGTTTGAATAGTGGTTCTATCATTTAATGTCTGTTAGATGCTGTATGTACAAGATACTTAATTAACCCCTTTAAGTTTCAGTTTCCCCAGCTATACGATGGGAAAAATAACAGTACATAACTCACAAAACTGTGAAGAGTAAGATAATGAATATAAAATGCTTAGTGCAATGCCTTGCAAATTCAAAAATGTTAGTTGCTGTTTCTGTCATCATCACTATTCTCATTATTATCATCACCATCATCATCACCATCATCATCATGATGTCATCCTTATCTTTACTAGATTCAAGAAGTATAAGACATGATTTCTAGTCACATTCCCTTTCCTACCTGAAATGTCCATCAGCCTGGGGAAATAGTATGATGGTGAATTAATCAGGTCAGACTCAAATATCATCCAGTTGATTACTACTGGCTCATTGGGAATCTCTACCTTTGGCAGAGGTTCAGACTTTTGATGTATTTTACTATCTAGATAAAAGTAATTTGCCATTACCAAGCAGAGAAATCAGTTTTTCTAAGAAGAACAAAGGCAATTCTCAGTCCCTCCTTCTCTAAATCTAAGTAGTGGTGGGTTTTGGAATTGGTATGTTAGGCAACTTTCCCCCTACTTACTCATCAACTGCCTCCCCCTCCCACCCAGTCTCCATCCTCTCCAGCTAACCTCTGCCTGAGTCATAATAACGGCTCCTATTTTGGATGTGTTTTTGTACATTACATATTGGTCAGGTCCTTGGATACTGTGGTAGGCAGAAGTCTGGCCTGCCAAAGGTGTCTAAAGAAACAGTGAGTGAGTATTATAATCACTCAAACCGGGTTCAGATCCCAGCTCTAACAACTCACATAGGTCACAATTGATCCAGGGGGGAAGAATACACAGGCCCATGCAGAACATGGTGGGGCTTTCAACTCTAAATTGGGGATTACATGCTCTACTTTGCTGATAATGTATATAAATTGCTTATAACAATGGTTAGCACATGATAGGCATTCAAAAAATAGAAGTTTCATAAAACGACTACTGATGCTTAACATGTCTGCATTTACTTTATCAGGAGCATGATGTCTGAAAGGATCATTTTTTCTGAGGTGAGCATCTTGGCCTGGAACAGAATTAATGAGAAGTTTTCAAGAGCCTTGTCACAGTCTAATGTAGTTAGATCCATGAAAGGATTCAGTTGGTACAGGTGAGGTGCTTTAAAAGAAGATAGTGTGGGCAGTAGGCACCACTGTCATGGTGTGTAAAAGGCAGAGACTTCTGTGCTCAAAATTATCTTCCTCTTAGATACTTGAACACCCATCTTCGAAGACTGGCAACATTTGCATATACTCTGCCCTCAATTTTTTTCCAGGGTCCCTCTGCAAAATGTTTCTTGTGTGTGAAAGGGGAAAAACAGAAGATAACACGTGGGGTTCTAACTCTTACCTGGAAGCAATGTGCAGCCCACGCCCTTTGTCTGGGACCACTGTGCACTCAGTGATGGGAGAAAGAGAGGAAGAAGGTAAAAAGTGCTCTGAAAGGGGCAGTGACAATAAAGACTACCTTTGTCTATAGCATACTTTGACTTCAAGTAGAATACTAAAATCTAACCCTTTCTTCTCCAAAACTGGCTGCTCAGGGACTTCCACATCAGGAAGGCCTGAGACCTCAGACACTGGGCCACCCCAAAGAGAGAGGGACATGGGCTTAGAGATTGACCCAGACAAATAGAGAAGAGTTTAGAGTTAGGACTATGCAAGGCATTGGGCTGCAGCCTAGGCAGGTGACCTGCCAGAATAAAATCCCGGGGGATGACTGACAGATAAATTTGGTTTCAAGGACAAGGGCCAGGTGAAAAGCAGTGATCCCAGCAGAGGACTAGCTGCAGGCACACTGGACGGTGGGTACAAAACCTCAGCTATGACAGAAGAAGCAGGAGCTATGCAGAGTCATGGGATCTGGGATCTGAGTGCTGGCTGGGTTATCCAGAACATATCGATAGGTCAACCTTGACTTCCTGCAACAGCTTCCAAAGAAGTGTCCTGGCCTCCAACTTCCACTCCTTTCTCCTTTTAAAACCCTTCAGTGGCTTTGCATTGCCCTGAGAGTAATTCCCAAATTGTTTAGCACCACAAGTTTTTCTCCCATTACTTTTCTCTGTTCCTGCCGCCACTGAAGCACACATACACACATATTCACACATGCTTATACACACGTACACTCCCCTTTAAAAACAACCCAATTGTGCCATTCCTTTGTCAAAAGTCCCCCAACAGTTTTCCATTTAAGTCCCATTGTGCCCTAGAAGGTTTATGTAATCTTCCCCCAGGCCATCTCTGACCTCATTTCCTACTATTCTCCCCCTTGGTCACTCTTGCTGCTCCTCTGACACAGCAGTTACTGTCTCAAGGTCCTTGTGCTTTTTGGTTTTCTGTGCCTAGATATCTTGTTGGCTTGCTTTCTCATCTTCTTCAGGGCTCTGCTCAAAATGTTACCTCAGAATTCTAGAGGCCTGATCTGATGGCACTAACACAAATGTACCACCCGACTCAGCACACAAGCCTGAACTATCATTCCCCTTCTCTTGCTTTATTTTCCTTCACAGCTCTCAACATCACCTTCAAACTGATGGTAATTAGCATGTCTGCTCTCCATAAGACAAGGGACTTAACTGTGCTCACTTTACGGCTCTGTCATTAGTTCATTGAATAGTGACTGCTGGACACTCAATACATTTTTTTGAATAAATGCATTAGTTATCACCTATTTTAAGGAGACTCTCTGACCACTCTCAAACTGGTTGAGTTTCTCCTCTGTGCTTCCACAATACCCTGTGCTTATCTCTATATTAGCACCAAACACATTCACACTGGGCAGAATGACCTCTTTACTTACATGGTCTCCCCCTCTATTCTCCAAGCTCTGTAAGGTCCTGGACTCAGGCTTGCTCACTCAAGCAGATGTGGTGCACAGTAGGCAACCATGAATGTTTGAAGAATGAATGAAGGGTAGTGAATAGGCACAATGTCAAAGGAACAAGGATGCTCTGATGCTGATTCCACTGAGCCACAGAATTAGTGTTCCTCATATTCTCCCAGGTCATGGTGGCTTCCAAGGTGCAGAGCAGGGCTGAGTCTACAGGTGGGGCTCAAGTAAGGATAGGGACTAGGGATCAGGAAGGTCATTATACCCACTGCTTCTAACAGATAATGGCATTTATTACTTGTTATGTAGATTAAATAACAGATGTGAAAGTGTTAAGCACAGGGTTTGCAGATAGAAGATGTTCAATTAATATTAGGATCTCTTCCTTTCTCTTCTCATAGGAGAGAAACAAATAAATTGCTATGGGATTTCAGAGGAATTATGATACTCATTTTTTTAATATGTGAAACTTGAGGGTCCTAAGACATTAAATGACTTGCCTGAAGTCACACAGCTAATGAGAGGCAGAACTGGGGCTGGTTCTGAGCTCTCCCAAATCCTAGATTATTGCTGTTACAACCATATCCCCTGGCCTCTAAAGCCCCAGAGCTGGGGCTCTACCTAAAACATCCTAGATCTGAGTATCTATCCCACTACCCAATCAGAAAGGCAGTGATTTTTGTAAGAGAGATTGGGACCAAGGAGTTAGAAATCCAGAAGTTTTCCTTAGATTCCCCTGGGAGCATATTGCTGTCTTCAGAGGAGACCCCTGAGGAAATCGTTGAAATTTTAATTTAAGCAAAATTATAGACTCATTTGCCCTCTGTATGGTTCACATAAAACTAATTAGAATTCTCATGTCACGAATTGGGGAACCTTGGAATTCATACAAAACATGTTTATTATTTTGCATAATGAAATATGTCAACCTCCATGGAAATTAAAGCAACTAATCATCTCTTATCAATGACATTCAAATGCCATCACACCTCCACTGAATGTCAGTTCTGTTCAGGTCTGTTATGGATCCATATTACTTTGATCTGACAGCAGGCAGCCACATAGGTTTCAAGGAAGGAGATATTAAAAGGTATCCCCTGATTGAGCTGTAGCTTGTAACCAACTGGCAATCAAAATGCACGCTACACCAGATGACAGAACCAAGGCGCTCATGGTAAGAAAATAAATGACTACAAACCCACATGAAAAGACAATCATTTTCTATATGACAGCTTCCCACAAATTGTTTCCAAAGGTAGACGTGCTCAGTGGTGTGGAGACTGGGGTACTCACTCCCTGCCTATCAGCTTAGTGTGTCTTCTGATACTAAAACTGAAAGTGATAACTAGTGATGGGCAACAATAAGTAAGTTATGAAATGTCCTGTCATGATATTCAACATTTCCTAGGCTCGGCTTAAATTCTCTGAAATGCTTACACTGTTTTTCTATTTTAATCTGCAATGATTAAGAAACTAAGATCCAAAGAGGCTAAGTAATAGGTCTTCATTAATTCAGTCAATGACAAGGGGCTGATTGGGTGCCAGGTATTATGTGTGGGTCAGGGGAGGCAGATGAATAAACCTCAGTCTTCATCCTAATGAAACCCATCTTCTGAGACATCAACAAACAAAACTAAAACATTCTAAAGCTCTGTTAAGGAGATAAGAGTATGTCAGTAGCAAAAATTAATCACCTAAATAATTTATTAAAGCTACTGGTCAAAAACAAACAAACAAAAAAAACAAAACAAAGCAAAAAGGTTAAAATAGAAATTTTGGCTGAAACACCAAAGTGATAATCTCTTGTGCTAAGAGAAAGCCATATTTAAAAAAATAATACCTATTAAATGCTGAGGCAGTCATTATCTAAAATTCCTAATCCCTGGCACTATCATTTTCTAAACACTTTCTGACATATTATCTTTCTTAATCTCCATGTGTCAGGTATTATTTTTTCATCCTACAGTTATGGAACTGAAGCAGATAGAAATAAAGTGATTTGTACAAGGTAACAGAGACAGGCAGTGGTAAAGCTGGGGTTGGGTGCAGGCATCTGAGAGGCAGGTACAAGGCTTTTTTCCAATACTCCACAGGATGAGCTGCTTAATATCATGTAGACACATAGTATCAAAGCTACTCCCAGAACCTACATTTAGTAATGCCTAATTCCAGGATGCTTCCACTGCAGATACTGAATCTTACTTATTGTTTAATCCTTAGTAATTTATTTAAATATAAATGATGCTTCTTTTCAAGGATTTTAATATCTTCTTCTAAACATAGTTGAGTGGTTAAGAATTTGGACTAGGGAGTCCCAAACCTGATGCTGAATACATTTACTGACACTGCCTAGGTAGTTTACTTATATTCTCTGAATTGTTTCCTCAACTGTAGAATGGGATAATGATGTCTGCCTCACAGGCTAATTGTGGTACATATTAAGTGAAATAATGTATATTAAGTGCCTAATGTAATCCTGGATAATGGCAGATTTTAGATGGAATAGCCACTTACTAAACAATAGGGCCAGTGACAATTTAGTGGCTCAAATTCATCCGGGGACTCAGAAAGGCCATACTTTTCACAACCTCATCCCATGACCTTTATTCCAAAGAGATGCTAAAACACAAGCTCTGTGTTATATATTACTAGTGGGAGGCTCTGTGCAATCTACAGACTCATAACCCTGCTACTACCAAAACTGCTGTACTAAACTAAAAGACACTTGCCACCTTAATGGATATCTCAGATGAAAATGCTTTACTGGCTTAAACAGAAAGCAAAGATTCACAGTTTCACCTTAGTTAAGAGCTTTGGGTTGGCACTAAATGCAAACAATTTGCCAGGTTAGCAGATAGAAGCAGATATTTCCATTTTCTTCAACATTCTTTCTTTCTTTCTCTCTCACTGTGTCTGTGTACCTCTCTCTCTCTCTTTTTTTCATGCACCTATGTGTGTGCACGTATACATCAACTACTTGCTTTTAAACTGCCCACAAAGGCTGAATGTAGACATCAAGGTTACTTCAGTGTAAATCCAATCTCTTCCTCTTAAAAGCTGGGTGATCATGGGCAAGATTATTCATTTACCCATTCGTTCATTTAAAACAATTAGCTGATGACCTACTATTTGCCAAGCATCGTCACTATTTCTAGGGATACAGAGATGAATAAGATACACGAGGTCCCTGTCCTCAAGGAGATTACATTTTGGGAGTAAAGACACAATACAGAGATAAAAATAAACAAACAATAAAATCAAATTTTGATAAAGAAAATAAAACAAACATGGTTATGTGATAGACTAATAGGTTGAGTGGTTTTAATGAACCCTCTTTGTGGAGGTGATTTTTTAAGTAGAAATGTGAAGAATGAGAAGGAGCCAGTCAGAGTACTAGAGGAAGATCACTCTGCTCGAGTCTCAGCTCCCCCCTAATTTGGGTTGGAAGAGGGAACTGACAGTTTTCACCCAAGAGTGCAATAAACTCTATTCACACACAGATGATGTCTCAGCCAGAGTTATTTGGTTGCAAGGGAAAACAAAAAGCAAACAAACAAATGGCTTTGGCTAAATGAAGGAAAAAAGGAATTTATTGCTAGAAAATTGGATAGCTTAAAGAATCAATGAAATATTGGAAAACTAGGTTCAGACATGGACAAAAACCAATAAAGCCTGTAGGGGGTATGAATACAAAGAACTGCTTAATGTCTTTTCAGAGTATTTCCCAGCTTTGCATTCACTCCAGTCTGGCCAGGAAGTGTGATCTAGCTTGGGTCACCTAAGCACACTGCCTAAGGCAGGTTAGGGCACCTGCATTTGCAGCCCCAGAGTATCAAAGGAAGTACTCTTGTCTATTTGAACCTGGGATATTATGCAAAGGCCATTTGAAGGCCTCAATTCTCACATACTTTAATAAGATTCAAGGTCCAGGGTACATTGGAACTGGAAAATGTATCTGGTTTTCCACAATTGAAAAGCTAATAAACCACACCACAACATAGTACTAATGTTGAGAACAGTTCTCATGCTAACCAACTTTTCCAGGCAGAGAGGAGCTTGTCCTAAAGTACAGTAGTTTAAAGGTCCTTATTCCATGATTTGGATGAATTACAGATAGCAATTCACAAATACTTTCTAAAAGACCCTACAGTAAATCTTCCTTAATTATGCTGTTGATATCTATTGAATTCAGTGCATCTGACTCTACACAATGGGATGTTTGGCAAGTGCACCCTCCCCTCCTTCCCCCAACCCAGTTTCCTTCCTTGTTTGCCCCATAGTAGGTTCTCATACAGAAGTTACTAATACTGGGATATAGACATGATGTTTCCAACTCTCAGACTTCTTAACCATCAAACTACTCCAACATGGAAAACATAAATCCCCAGATGTAAAATTTATGTTTCAAAGTGATAAATTAGGAAAACTTCAAAATATATACAAAATCATCACTTATTAATTGGATACATTCTGAAATGTTTACAGAAGAAATGGTAAAATACATGGGATTAGGGAGCAAGTAGGGGAAATCGGACGGAGCTAATAATAGTTGAATAATAGTTGTAACTGAGTAATGGGGGAAAAAGGAATTCAATATATGATTTTTTCTCTTTTTTGAATGTACTTTTGCATTTCATTCCTCATCTATGGAACTGGGATAAAAATATTTTGCTTACATCATGGGGATTTTGTGAGAAACAAGTGTATGTAGTTTTTTGTAAACTCTTAGCACAATGTATATGTTAGGGATTTTATTATCTGTAATGATAAAAATTGAACTAATGTCCTCTAAATTATATTCTAGCTCCAAAATTGTCTTCAATGACACAATTACCTTACCAGGTCACTATAAGAGTAATTTGTTAAGAAGAAATAAATGATACAGTGGAAAGACCACTAGAATAAGAGTGGAGGACTTCTTTTTAAAGTTTCAATATACTGATTCCCAGGAGACTTTATTTCAGATCCTGCTTTTGCCCCCAACCAAGGTTATGAACCCAAGCAATCTGCTCACCTTGAATTTTCCTCATCTGTAAAATAAAGGCATTGATTTAACCCATTTTAGACAATTTTCTTAAAATTCTCTGAACATTTTCTACGGGTGTTTATTTCTTTCTTATAGAGGTCTATAAGTTATCCAGTCCTCTAAGGATCTTACTCTTAAAAATGGAAAACACAGATGTAGGTAAACATGTAAAGGGGAGAAAAGGAGAACAAAAACCTTAACTCAAAGAAAACCAGACAGAAAAGTAGTGTATCATCACTCAGATCTCAGGAGAAATCCTCTGTGGGGAGGAAGGTCAGGGATAAGTGCCTCATTGGAAAGGTTAGGAAAGAAAAAGGCAGAGAAGTGACCAGAACTGAACTATGCAAAGTGGAACTGAATAGAGTCTCCCATAATACATTCTAAAAATCCTCCTGGAAGTGGTGGTTCCAATAACGACTTGAAGGATAAGGGTAAATGTTAGTGGTATAAAGCAGAGGGGTAATTGGTTGAAAAAGCTAGGGCCAAACAGAACACAACTGCCTAGGGAAGAGGCCTTTTGCAGTGGTCTCCTTTTGTAGATAGAGAACTGCTCAAAGATAAGGAAACAGCTTTATTCATTACTGAATACCCCATACAATTTTACAGGGTTGTCTTAGAATGAAATGAGTTAATATGTGCAAAGGGTCTAACAGTGAGTATGGCAGAGTAGACACATAATAAATGTCTCTGAATTATATTTTGGGGAGAGGTTAGTGAGTAAAGAGTGGAACAAATGGATGACGATTATTTGAAGCAGGGGAATAGAATGTCAAAGTTTGGACCTTTTGCTAACACAGCCTGCTCTCTGGGATGTCTAGGCCCTCCGTTGGAAGGGCAGTCAGCCTGTGTGCTTCTTAGAACAGAGTCTCTTGGCTTCATTCAGAGAGTGTCACAGATATTTTCATGAGAACAGATGAGATGAGAGACCTTTGTGGCCAAGTTGTCCTCATCTCCAACTAAGCAATCTGTCTTTGCCACGTGTTCCAGATTCAGGGCTAGACTGCCTGATAAGTTAAAGTGATAGATGGTCCTTAAGAAAAGTCTGACTCAGCGGGTTCAATAGTATAGGCATTTATCTTAAGACTTTAAAAAAAACTCAGAAATACTCGAGAAACGGATCTCAGTGAAGCAATTGAAATATTATCCCATAAGCATAGCTGCATCATTCTTATCATGTTAGGTTTGTAAGGTACCTTTAAATTCTGGGACTCCTCAATGTTTATTCCTTCTTAACTTTACAAACACTCTGTAAGGAGATCACTGTGTATTTTTCCCTATAATGCATTCTGATGGCATTTGAGTGTGAATTTGAAAATTTCTTCATAACTGCAATATGGATGCAGATTTTCCCCCAACATGATTATTAATATTATTGATGAAAATAATAACTAAAAAATTAATAAACAAAACCTCAATTAAATTGAGTTGGGAGACCAGAAAGGTCTCACACCTTGGGATGATAGCCGAGCCCAACAGGAAGAAGAAAGACTCCTCTTATGTCCTTGGCAACGCTTCAGCCAATGAAAAGCCAAGAACTATGTTTACTCTAGCCCTCCCCTCTATAAAAGTGTTCTCTTTCCTTTTTTTGTGTGGGGATTTGCACGTGGCTTGTCATGGTTGCAGACCCCAAATTGCAATTCTCTGCTGATCCCAAGTAAAACCATCATTGCTGGAGAAATATCTGTCAGTCTATCTGTTTCAGGCCATACAACAAAAAGAGCTTCTGCCATTTGCTGAGCCCTCACAAAGTACCAGACCCTATTCTAGGCCTTTTTCATGTGTTATCTCATTTAGTAATCCTATGAGGTAGTAGCATTGTACACCCATGTTACAGATAAGAAAACTGAAGCTCAGAGATGTAAGGAAGAGCCCAAGCTTCAACTCAGGTTTGCTTGACACTGAAGCCCCTGGTCTTTCCACTATCCTTTATGAAAGGTTAGAAAGTTTCAACTATTTAGATACTAACTTACATCAGGGAAATCACAGACACAATTGTTTGCATTTGCTGGGCCAAATCCTACCTACTAAATGTTTGGTTCAGCAGAAGCCATTCTGAATATTATTGATTCTCAACTATTAATGGCATCCCTTTTATTATCAAACACTGCTACGACTAGATATTTTAGTCCAGTATGTGAACCTCATTACTTATTTATCAAAGATACAACTTAAGCCTTACTTCAAAGATAAACTCTGAGATTGTGTTGACCTGATTGCCAACAATTCTTTTTCATCTTCAGGTTTTTTTTTTTTTCCCCCTAAAACCCAAACTTGATTAGATGGTAAAGTAAGAAATTGTGTAATAACTTTTTCCAGGCTTTTAAATCAACCTTTTTAAAAAGACATTTTTAACACCAAAATCTTCACAGAGCACTACTTCTTGTTAGAAATATAAGTGATGACCTAAGGTGTCATATATAGATAATGGAGGCTGACAGTTTGAGGAGCTTTACCTGAAAAAAAAAAAATTCAATATGTTGATTCTATGTTTCAGCAGCAACATCTATGTGTCAATTCTAAAATTTCGCTGTTCTTAGACTGGGTGGATTATCTATTTACAGGTGACTCCAAATATAACCTTCCCTTCAAAACATGCATGTATAGAAATGTACATAATAGAAATATTTGTTCTCACTGCTATGCAATATTATAGAGAGTGTGTTTGCCATTCAGTGTCATATTCTTCTGTGTCACATTAGTTGAAATTGCCAGTGGGTTGAAGCGCTGCACTTAGATTCAGGAGAACGGGCCCTGTTGGTGTCTTCCTATATGACAATCTTTCTATACCTCAATTTTGACCACAGTGAAATGATTGTATTAAAACATATCCTATTTATTTCACATAATGAGTAACATGGAGCAATGGAACCATGATAAATGATCTGCTGGCTTTGGGGAGCAGCCATTGGGACCCTCCCACTCCTGACAGAGCCCATTGAGACATCTGGATGGGTTTTAAACAGAACGAGTATGTAAAAGTGACATAGTCTTCCTTCCTTGAAAGCTGGCATTAAATGAAAAAACAAAAATAAAAAATAATTAGTACGAGATGAGGGAGGAGATATGGGGATATATGTATACATATAGCTGATTCACTCTGTTATACAGCAGAAACTAACACAACATTGTAAAGCAATTATACTCCAATAAAGATGTTTAAAAAATATCATGATGTAGGGAATAAAATTTAAGATTTTGTTTTTAAATAAAAAGTAATATTCCATAAGCATATACTATAGAACAGTCATTGTGTTAAACATTTGCATACATTGCATGTAGCATCTCATTTGTCCTCACAGAATTCCTGTGGGATAGGTACTATTCCCACTGGTAGTTAGGCAATCTGAGACTTAGAAAGGTTAAGACTCCAAACCTTGTAAAAATCTAAACATGTCTAAGACGCCAGACTTTGTAAAAATTATTGCAGGTTTTGAAAGAGACAGTTTGAATTCCAGCTCCATCATTTATTGGTTAAATGGCTTTGAGAAAGCATATAAATTTTTCTTAACTTCAGAAAATAAGGAAACTTGCAGAATTGTTGTAGGTACTAAATGGGATAAAATATTTCTAGGCTAGTTCCCAATTTGTTCAGCAATAAAGATTGTAGTTTATTATTATTACTATTATTATTATCATTATTTAGAGTACAGTGGAAAAAATTGTGAATTATTTTCAGACACCTTGTAAATGTTTGTCGAGATTTGGGGAACAAAAGCTAAGATAAATCAGCACCACCAAACCAGCATTACAACAAATCCTAAAGGAACTTCTCTAGGTGGAAAGGAAAAGGCCACAAATAGAATCAAGAAGATTACAAATGAGGAAGCTCACCGGTAAAGGCGATCATAAAGTAAAGGTAGGAAATCATCCACACACAAATATGATATCAAAACCAGCAGTCATGAGAAGAGGAGAGATTTGGGGAACAAAAAATATGCTGGGTATCGTTGCAGGATAGAATGTAAATGGACAACAGTATATTTTACAGTTTAACCTGTTACATCTTGGCTTAACTTTCTAAAAAGACTGTCAGGGTTGTGGTAGGCAGAATGATGTTCTTCCAAAGATGTCCATGTTCTAATCCCTGGAATTTACAAATATGTTGCCTTACATGGCAAAAGTACCTTTGCAGGCATGATTAAGTTAAGGACTTTGAGATGGAAATATTATCCTTGATTATCTAGGAGGGTTCAGTGTAATCACAGTGTCCTTTAAAAAAGTCAGAAAAGAATATGCTTGGACAGAAAGAGAGTCAGAAAGGAATTTAAGGATGCTATGCTTCCAGCTTTAAAGATGGAGAAGAGGCCAAGGAATACAGGTATCCTTTAGAAGCTGGAAAATACAAGGAAACTGATTTCCCCCTACAGTCTTCAGAAGGAACAGAGCTCTGTGGACACTTTAATTTTACCCAGAGAGACCCATTTTGGACTCCTGACATCTAGAACTGTAAGAAAACATATTTATGTTGCTTTAAGCTACAAATTTTGTGGTAACTGGTTACAGCAGTTATGGGTAGTATAATATGAATGATGTTGATCTAACTGAAATCTGAAAAAGGAGAGAAAAATAATGAGAATCTACTGCAATCTCAAAAACTTCCCAGAGGAAATGATACACCAGCAGACTACTGACGATTATTCTCCTCCTTCAGCCAGTCTATCCTTAGTGGAAATGACGACATGGGGTAACCACGGCTTAAGGGTATCAGTGGTCCATTCCTTAAGGCAGGGGTCCCAAAACCTCAACCTGTGGACTGCTATTGGTCCCCAGCCTGTTGGGGACTGGGCCGCACAGCAGGAGGTGAGCTGTGGACAAGACAGCGAAGCTTCATCTGCTGCTCCCCATGGCTCCCCATCACTCCCCATCTCTCCCATGGCTCCCTATGGCTCCCCATTGCTCCCCATCACTCCCCATGGCTCCCCATGGCTCCCCATCATTCCCATGGCTCTCCATGGCTCCCCATCACTCCCCATGGCTCCCCATCACTCCCCATCGCTCGCATTACCATCTGAACCATACCCCCACCCACTGCCCGTGGAAAACTGTCTTCCATGAAACCGGTCCCTGGTGCCAGAAAGGCTGGGGACCGCTGTCTTAAGGGGGCAGATCTAGGGCTATATTTTAACAATGCTTTTATGCCTTAAAACCTGTGTTACTGTCGTTGTCTGAAGCGTGTAGCCAACACACATAGCCCCTGCAATGCAGGTGACTCCCAGCCTCTTCTCTCCCCAGGAAAAGAATGGAAGCTTTTTTGTTGTTCTAGAGAAATCTTTGTTTTACAGTTAAGAGAGTCAGGTGAGTATACAGTGGAAGCCTACACAACCATGCAAAACGATGTTCAGGAAGTGGTTTTAGTTGCATGGAAAATATTGATTCTATTATGAGAAGGGGAAAATACAGCCTGAAAAATTATACCCCCAGTGAGATCTCAGAGAGAACAAATGCATTACAGAAGGATTAAATGAAATACACTGGTATGTTAACACAAATTGCTTCTGCGTGGTGGAATTACAGGTGACTTTTGCTTATGTCTATGTTTCTCTAACTTTCTAATTTTCTATAAAATGCATATATTATCTTTACAAAATGAAACTAATATAAACTATAAGAAAATAAAGAAAATAATAAAATCAGGGGAGAAAAAGGTATCAGTGGTCCAAGTCATTCGTTTTAATTCCCTTGCTCTAATTCTGGGTTCATTCTATAAACTTTTTATTATAATTTGGCTTCCCAAGTACACATTTCTACTGGAAAGGCTGACTGAACTGCCAATAAAGTTTTCTCCTCACTTGGCAGATTTATCCCTCACTGCAGATTGATTAGTGGGCATCAGATTTCTATTCACTCATTCACTCATATATTCAACAAATATTCATTGAGCCTCCTTATCTGTCAGACACGATACTGTTCCAGATATAGAAATAAATCAAATACAATTCCTACCCTCACAGAGTTCACAGTCTGATAAGGGAAATAGCCTGAAGATCTATAAACTAATAATTACAATGCAGTGTTGTAAGTGCTAAGGCAGGGGTAAATATAGGCTATTATAGAAGCACCAAGAGGATAGCTAATCTAGATTCCTGGGCTCTGGGAAGGCTCTGCAGAGAAGTGATGTGTATATTGAGCTTAAAAATCTTATTAGGGCTTCCCTGGTGGCGCAGTGGTTGAGAGTCCGCCTGCCAATGCAGGGGACACGGGTTCGTGCCCCGGTCCGGGAAGATCCCACATGCCGCGGAGTGGCTGGACCGGTGAACCATGGCCGCTGAGCCTGCGCGTCCGAAGCCTGTGCTCTGCAACAGGAGAGGCCACAACAGTGAGAGGCCCACGTACCACAAAAAAAAAAAACAAAACAAAAACTTATTAATTTGGTTAATCTTATTAATTTGGTTGACATGAATCAATACTTTGAACCTGATCACTTCTGGATATACTGACAAAACTGAGCTCCTGTTTTTACAAAGCTGATGTACTAAATGTAGAATGCTCTGTTGGAACATCCATCCTCTCTGACATTTTGGACATAACTGTACATATAACTATATATATATACATATATATATACATGCATATATATCTGCACTGTAAAATGTAAGAACCTTTTAGTGATAATCAGATCTTGGCTTTCCTGTAGTTCTTTCAAGTTCAATTCAAGTCAAACAGAATCTCACCCTATGTATTCTTCTAGGAGTCAGATAATTTCCTAGCCAGGAAAGAAGACTTCAAAAGAAGTTCAATCTTAAAAATGTATCATAAGAAATAGGATGAATTAGTATACAGTACTGATTACATTTGGAATTTACACTAATTCTATTCTCAAATTCAAACTTGCTCTACATTTTATCAAAAACAGCTATATCTCTACATACCACTGCTTCAAATAAAAATCCTAAGATGTGGGTGGGAGAAGGTAAAGGTATTTTAATACTTGACTAGAAATGTGTTTGGTTTGTAAAAATCATCCCAGATCTATAAAAGCTAAACTTTATTAGGTAATTCTTTTTCTATACTAGTTCATGCTTAGCAAGCAAGGAGACAATATTTGATTTCTGTAATATAGACATAGATAGTCTATTCTCTATAGAGCAGCCAAAAAGATACATTCCAAAATATAAATTGCATCATTTTATTCTCCTACTCAAAACCCTCCACTGGTTTCTTACCTCATTCTGAATGAAACCACAAGTCCTTACTTTGGTTTATAAGACACATGTGAGGTGCCTGCCTCATTCATTTTAGCTTCCACAATACCTCTCTGACCTCACTTCCTACCATAATTTTTCTTGTTCAGTGCACTATTCTGGCCTTTTTGTTGTTCCTTGAACGTAGTAAATATGGTCTAGCCTCACAGCCTTTGCACTAGCTGTTACCTTTCATTGGGCTACTCCATTATATGCATACCTAACTTTATTTTCTTAGGCTTTTGCTCAAATGTCATCTTAACAGAAATTTCTTCCCTCATCCTTCTATCTAAAATAGTCTCTCATTGTCATTCTTCCCATAATCACTTCCCCATATCACCATTTTTTTATTCTGCTTTTTTTTCATAGCATTTACCACCATCTGGTATTATCTTATATGCTTATTTGTTTATTGTCTGTCTACTCCACTATAATTAAGTTTGTGAGGATAGGAACTTCTGTTTTATTTACCAGTGCTATCTTTAGTGCTTTCATTGGTGACTGATATAAAATAGATACTCAATAAGTGTTTATTGCTGACTTAATGTAGGTATATAGACTACATGGACCCCTACAAAATTGTTGACCCTCCTAATACTAATGTATAAAAATTCTGGATAGGGCTTCCCTGGTGGCGCAGTGGTTGAGAATCTGCCTGTCAATGCAGGGGACACGGGTTCGAGCCCTGGTCCGGGAAGATCCCACATGCTGCGAAGCAACTAGGCCCGTGAGCCACAACTACTGAGCCTGAGCATCTAGAGCCTGTGCTCCATAACAAGAGAGGCCGCGACAGTGAGAGGCCTGCGCACCGTGATGAAGAGTGGCCCCTGTTCACCACAACTAGAGAAAGCCCCCGCACAGAAACGAAGACCCAACACAGCCAAAAATAAATAAATTAATTAATTTAAAAAATTCTGGATAAAATGTAAAAATAAATATTTTAAATACAGAGCTGAGCTCAAACTGAAGAATTGGAAATTCCTAGGTACCAGAAAGGGAGCAGAAACCTGAAACCAGAACAATCAGCTTATAATCCAACAGTAATATATATATAGACTATATAAACCATAATAGTTTGGTGTTTTAATGCTCACTTGCGGATAAGAGATGTGGCATGGATTTAAAACCGTGACCCTTGCAGAGGTCTGAATTCTGGCAAAGCTGTCCCTTAGATAAAGAGAACTAATCTGATCTTGTCTTAAGAAAGCAACAAGAAAGATGGTCTCTGCTTTAAATTAAAAAAAAAAAAAAAGGCTATTGAAAGAATTTGAATCTGCAAGCCAGGTTGTCCTGTGCATTTGTATTCCAAACCTACAGTTCCCATGTAGTATGAGACGCTCTTGAGTTGAGAAATTAATGTAAAAAACTGTGGTTCTGGACAAATGAAACCTGTGAAGTGTTCAGCAGAAGTAACAACACAATTTTTCTCTAGTGATACCTTTCAACTCACGGCAAGAGTAATGACCACTAATAAAACAGTTCTACCGGGTTTCCCTGGTGGCACAGTGGTTGAGAGTCCGCCTACCGATGCAGGGGACACGGGTTCGTACCCCGGTCTGGGAGGATCCCACATGCCGCAGAGTGGCTGGGCCCGTGAGCCATGGCCGCTGAGCGGGCGCGTCCGGAGCCTGTGCTCCGCAGCGGGAGAGGCCACAACAGTGAGAGGCCCGCATACCACACACACACAAAAAAAACAGTCCTACCAAAGTTGAACTCACAACATTAAATGACAAACTACATGAGGAAATGCTCCACCAGGAGGGAGAGGCAGCACACATAACAAATGGAAGGATTAGTATATGAAGAATCTGAAAGAAAAAAAAAAAACTGGATAATTTGGGAGGAAGTACAGAATTTATGCGTTTAAAATGACAAAATAGTGGGTGAATTCAACAGCAGATTTTTCATAGCTGAAAAGGGAATTGGTGAATTGAAAATTATGCAGAATACAAACTATGAAGGAAACATGATGAAATATATGAAAAAGATTGGGATATGGAGAATAGAATGAGCAGCTCGATTTACATCTACTCAGAAGGAGGTGATAGAGTGAAGAAGAGGCAATACTGGAAGATTCAATGGTTGGAAATTT
Organism: Hyperoodon ampullatus; assembly: GCF_949752795.1. Classification (NCBI taxonomy): domain Eukaryota; kingdom Metazoa; phylum Chordata; class Mammalia; order Artiodactyla; family Ziphiidae; genus Hyperoodon; species Hyperoodon ampullatus. Next base: position 48,972,393 of record NC_136920.1, on the reverse strand, counting down.
TAAAAAACAAGGAAAGACATGAATCTTCATGTTTAAAAAAGTATACCAAATTCTAAGCAACATAAAGATAGAGTCAGTTCTAAGCACCTTTTAGTTAAACTGCAGATGTCCAATGATAAAACCTTAAAGACAATCAGAACTTAATCAGGGTCCATTTACTCTTATTGGGCTTATCACACAATAATTAGAAACAGTAAATTATATAAGGTGAAGTTGCCAATCTGGAAGTACAAAGAAGTGTTAGTTGTTGTTAGTCTGGTAAAATTGGAAAGGAAAAGCTAACTTTGATGAGTAACTATTATGTGCCAGATACTAAGTTAGATTTTTTTTTAAAAACATGTTATCTAATTTAATACCCAAAAATCCTCAAGATCATATTAACCACATTTTATTTAAAAAGTGAAAGTGAGGGCTTCCTCGGTGGCGCAGTGGTTGAGAGTCCGCCTGCCGATGCAGGGGACACAGGTTCATGCCCCGGTCCGGGAGGATCCCACATGCCTCAGAGCAGCTAGGCCCGTGAGCCATGGCCACTGGGCCTGCACGTCCGGAGCCTGTGCTCCGCAACGGGAGAGGCCACAGCAGTGAGAGGCCCGCATACCGCAAAAAAAAAAAAAAAAATGTGAAAGTGAGTTCAGACATAGGTATCTTGCCCAATCATGCTACTGATAAATAAAAGAGTCAGAATTCCTGAGGATTTGGCCCCAAATTACACTAAACAGATACAAGAACTCAGAAGAGAACAGAACAAAACCACATAGCTGTGCTACTAAACTGGTTGTGTAACTTTATTTTAATTAATTAATTTATTTTTTTGGTTGTGTAATTTTAGAGAAGCTATAGCTTGAGACTTTTCTCATCTGTAAAATGGAAGTAAAAATAGTACTAACCTCATAGGATTGTTGTGAGGAATAGTTATCGTATGTGGGTAATATACAATTTGGCACATGTTGGATACTTTGTAAATGCTAGCTATTTGTATTAATTATAGCTAATTAATTCATTATAGCTAAGTAATAAAAGTTAATTATGACATTTGGCAGTCACTCATCTAGGAAGACAACATGTTTTATTCATTTTTTGTTCTCTATAACCCTACATAATAGGAATTTTATTAACATTGAGTGAATTATTAAAGTATGATAATTTATGTTCATAGTATTGACTGTGGAACAATAAAAGAAAGTTAGACTTTGGTATTCTCTAAGATTGGAACAGCCAAGTAATCTATTTAGAAAATTTCCCATCAAAAGTGGTAATTTGCAAAACTTTAAAGAATAAATTTAAGTTCTCAGGAAAACTTTTTACATGGAACAACATCTGCCCTCATGTTTATTAGGATTCAATGGCTAAGCACCTACTGTACTCTACTCCAGAAGGAGAGAAATATGTCTGTTTCACAGAAAATGTTCTCTGGATTAAAAAAAAAAAAAAAGGTAATAACATCTATCACATGGGCTTGATGGTTGTGCCAGGAAAATGATAATGCATTAAAAGAAGATTACAACCCCCAGCTTATAATTTCCTGATGTACAGTGTGGAAACACATTTTTTTTCTAAATTTGTCGTTAAAACTTTTTTTTTTTTTTTTTTTTTTTTGCGGTATGCAGGCCTCTCACTGTTGTGGCCTCTCCTGTTGCGGAGCACAGGCTTTGGACGCACAGGCTCAGTGGCCATGGCTCACGGGCCCAGCCTCTCCGCGGCATGTGGGATCCTCCCAGACCGGGGCACGAACCCGCGTCCCCTACATCAGCAGGCGGACTCTCAACCACTGCGCCACCAAGGAAGCCCCGTTAAAACATTTTTTAAGCTATAATGTCATTCTTCCTTCAATCTAATGTAGGAATAATCAAGTGAAATTAATAAGTGTATGAATAATAAAAATGAACACAATCTTTGGCATGGTTTCCGTACTTTTTCTTTGGACCCCAGACTGAAAAAATTCCTCCTCCGGGAACTGTTGAAAATTACTTCAGATTATATCAGAGTTTATATACAATTTGTCTCTACTACAGCATCTGGAATAATGCCAGTATTTAGTAAGTGAGTTAATTAGATAACTTAGATTGACAACTACTGAAGTGCCAACTAGTATGCTAATAGCCAAGGATGTCAGGACCTAAAGAGCCCAGTGCTTATATGAATGCTACCATCAACAACAATCTTCAATGTTAAGTAACCGTTAAGGAGTGTGTATGGTACCTGCTGAGTACCAGGCAACAGTGATGGCTCTTTACATACTTTGATTCCCAAAACTGCCTAATGATAAAAATCATCTGAGATGTATGTTTAAAATGCAGTTCAGGCCCCTGCCTGGAAATTCTGATTCTGTAAGTCTAAATGGACTCAGGTTTGTAGATTTTTTAAAAGGATGGTTCTTATGATTAGGTAAAAGAAAAACACCCCCCCACACACAAAAACAGTATTTTAATCCACACAGCAACCCTTTGAGGTAAATGAGGTGAATTTATTGAGGCTCAGAACCATTTTGTGACATCCTCAAGGTCACACATCTAGCAAATGACAGAACTAGGATTCAAAATTTGTTCTCCATTCCCCAAACCCTGCAAGTCTACTGTCCGACATTCTCAGCCAAGGCAAGCGAAAGGCTTTCAGATGATCGCTGTTCCTCAAACTTGAGGAAGGTGTGAAGTGAATGCCCTCGAACTAGGCCCTTGGATAAAGTGAGGCCAGTTTCCAACCAACTTAACTGGGACCAGAATGCAGAGAGTAACTGTGGTCAGAAATGGAGTGGGTCTGGTTTGGTTTAAACTCTGCTCTAGTCTGACAAGAAAAAAAATCAGCTGTTTGAGGGTCTATGCCTTTGCCCCTGAGTACAAAGGCAAGCTCTTTTTTCAGCCAAGGCAAGTAAAGGGCTTTAGGATTATTGCTATTCCTTCTCACATATGGGCAACAGGCCAGGCAGCATTTCCAAAGGTAATAGGCTTTTCTTAGTAATAGAGACAGCTCTGCCTGTACCCTCCCAGTAGGAGCACCACCGTACTATTTGTGTTATACTAACCTTTCTTTAGCTTTTCTGCATGAGAACTCCTGTCTGTCCTCAGATTTCTGAGTAAACAATGTCAATATCTACCAAGAACATCTAGGTGCATAGAGAACATTGTGGGCAAAGTAGATCCAACTGTCAGGATGCAGTGTCTTAAAAACATCAGGTATGAGAGAATATGAGGGGGAAAGGGACTCTGTCCTGTGAGCTTCCGCTTTATTTACCTTATTTATGTGTTTATCTTCTGCACTTGACTTTGAGCTCCTTTAGAACAGGGATTGTTTGTCATTGGATTTCTAGGGGTTTGCACAGGGCAGAACATAATGAATGCACAATATGTTTGTACTATGAATTTGTGAACAAATTTATGTGATTTTAAGCAAATAGACTAATCTCATTTGGTCTCAGTTTCTTTCTCTGAAAGATGTAGGTAATAATAACCGGCCATCTATTTCACAGGGTTGTTGTACTACTGAATGGACACACATGAGAACACCCTGTAAACCATAAAACATCATATATGAATACAAGGCAGATGGATTATGTCCCATCATCATCTTACCCAATGCATAGTATTTATCACAGTGCCTGGCCCAGAGTAAGTACTCAGTGTTTGACAACTAACCTGAACCTTAATTTACCATGAACACAGCAGCAAAGTGCTCAATTTCACTGAATTCTCACTTCAGCCCCATAAGGTAGTTACAATATTATCATGTAATACATGAAAAAGCAAAACCTAGAGAGACCAATGACTTGCTCAAGGTCACACAGAGAATTATGGAAGAGCTTGGACTAACCATGTGGGTGTCATTTCAAAGTCTCTGTCCTTAACAATTAATGAGCAAGAACAGAGCTGGAACTGACAGGGTGGGGTGGGGAGCTAAAAAGGAAGAGGAGGAAAGAGAATTAAATACAGAAGATAATACTTCAGCTCATGGATGCTAACGCCTAGGCATTATAGAGAAGATAGCAAATAATATTCCTAGGCATAAAATGGATTTAAATCTAACATATTTTCTTTAAAACAAACATTCATGGCCTCAATATAGTTTCCTTAAGAAAACAAAAAGCAAACAAACTCTGTAATCAATTCCTTCAACAAATTTCACTACCAAAATATGATGAGTATGTTGAAAGCTCTTGAAACTGTCAGCATCTGCTTTGCTGGGGCCCATCTCATCTGATCATTTATTTGACAGAGGAACAGCTCCAGCTTCTACAGTTTTCCTTAAATTGCTGAGATTCCCCCCACCACCACCACAATTAAATCACGCAGTGACAGCAGCAATTCTATTACGCTACTTTCTTAACTCGGTCAGAAGGCAGAAAGGTAACAAGGTAAGGCTTGCAACAATATATCATGTTAAGAACCATCACTCAGTGGCTTCAGATCCAAATCAAAATCATGAAATACAGGATGACATTAGATGTTGAAATGAAAAATACCAACCATGTTTCTCTGAGGCTCAGGCATTAATACACAGCCACATTTTATATAACAGTCGGCTCAGAGGATTAGTAAAACAGAGGCTGCAAAACCTGGAAATCCTCCTACCTACATTAAGCTAATTGAGTTGGAGACATCCAGTTCATCACATTTGCAGCCTGATTTATAAGCAACTCACCCTGCCCTAAAGCAGAAAGTGAAATGTTATGAGCTAGCTATTCTTAAAATTTCAAGCCCAGCAACTCTGAACCTGTCAATATCTTAATGGTGTAGAGAAAAGGAAGAATCCAATTCAAGTGCACTTCTGTGACCCTGATGAAAAAAAAATATCCAGTGCACATTTCATGACTGATATTTCCATAAAGAGTCTAGCCACGTATCAGAAATCCTCTGTGACTGAATCGTATAGAAAATGCATCATCTTTTTAGCAAGGTGATGGGGTAATTTAAAATCAGTTCTTTGCTAGGATGCAACTTCCATTCAGCATAAAGAAAACAATCTTATGACAGTTAAAACTCAAATTCAGAGAGGCAAGATATTATAGCTCTAGGCTTGCATAACTTGGAAAAGCTTGTGATACTAACTAACGAACACAGAAAGTTGCCTTAGGACTATACATCAAAAATACTAATCGGAATGGGATCATAAGAGAAGTCCTGCATTTCGAGCACTCTCCGGAAGCAAATGGACCCTCAGTCCTTCTCCTTGACTGGGGAAACCTGTTGATCCCCCAGAGCTGCTGTGGAATTAGGGGTGCCTCATGGACAGACAAGATCAAAAATAGGCCGCCTCCTATTTTTTCTGACACTTACAAAAGATTTCTTCTTGAGAAGGACAAGCATTCCTTGCGAGGCAGAGAAATGACAATCATAAATTCTCAGAGATGGAAGGGAGCTTGAAATTCCTTCCACCCAGAAATTCTTAACTTTGAGGCTGTGGTCCTTAGGGATTACATAGATGGGCTTTAAGTGATTCACCCTTTAAGTAATCATCCCTGAAATTTTACCCCAAATTTTGTGGGTATATATTATTGGGTTTTTTAGTGAGAAAGGGACTCATAGTTTTTATCAATTTCTCAAAGGGGCTCATGACTTCAAAATGGTTAAAAACACTGTTGTTCAACATCCTATCTCATACCTGAATCATCTCCACAATATTTTATTGAGGATTTTCTAGCCTCTGTTTGAATACCTTCAGTGACAGGAAGCTCACTATCTTATGAGACAGCCCATTATATCTTTGGACAACTCTACTGAAAAAAAAAACTCACAGAAACTCTGTCTTCTCATTGTTTACGCTAGAGGTCACAGTATCTAGAGAGATTATATACAATAGTTGCTTGTTATAAACAATTTGAAGCCAGGAATGACCATGTCCTCTAAGCTGAGTTTCTTCTCCAGGGACCACATCATTCATGCCTTTGATGTTTCCATTTGACATGGTTTTAATCCCCTCACCAGCCTATTTGCCCCTCTCAGGAAGCACTCCAATTTGCAGCCATTCTCCCTGAAATATGCTTCTCAGGCCCTATTGCTCCACTCTGGAACAGTGCAGAATTATCACCTCTTTGTTCTTGATATAACAATTGCATTAGTGTAGCCAAAAATCACGCTGACTTTTTTGAGAGCCCCATATATAGACAACTCTTTGAACTGACTTATGCTGAACCACTCAAGCTTCTTTTTCTTTATCATGTGTTGCTGATTTGCTCCCCATTGATCATTCTAAAGAAGTAGAAATGAGAAGAGAAGGGAAAGGAAAATAGAGACTAGAGAAACAGGAAGGGAAGGTGGAGGTAGCCACAGGAATCTGGCATGGAGTTAGGGTGGGGAGCTTTAAGCACATGTAATAAAATTTAAGCTGGCCAATGACAGCATTCTTAGTCTCAGTAACTGCCCCAAATATGTTTATTATTATCTTCGGTATACAAATGTAGAAACTAGGGTTCAGAGAGGTGCAGTGATTTCCCAAATGGCATACTTCTGACACCAAACCCACATGGCCCAGCAACTCTGGTAAAGCACCTGCTAAAAGAAAAAAATAACATCACCACTGTGTAGACTGGTCTTTTATATATGGATTCTTTAAAATTTGTTTTTAAAGAGCTATTTCATCAGTGGTTACACAAATATTCGAAGCCATATCAGAGGTAACTAATGATGAGGCAGATGTTATTCTTATTGAATCAAACTGATACATGCAATTTCACTGGAGAGATTGAGGATGAGAGAGATTTTTGTCCATTTTCAACAGCGTCAGTTTGGCCCTTTGAGAAAGCTGAAAATTGGCATCAACAAACAAAAAGTTAGTGAAAACAATTTCCAGCAACATTTCCTGGAAATTGGAATAAGTAAACCTCTGTGACCTGCTAAGTAGAACACACCTGCTTCTCTGCTTTTCTTGAGAAATAGAGGAATAAACTCTGGCCTGGGAATCTGGGACCCAGATTCCAGTCTCAGCTTTATCATTAAGTGTGTGTCTGCCTGGGGAAAATCTCATAACCTATCTGACTCTTAGTTTCTTTATGTGTAAAATAATGGAGTTAGACTGTTATTTCACATGTTCCCACTCAGTTCTAAGCTCTATAGTTCTATGGTCTTACTATTGAACACCAGGTCATCTGGCTCTTTAGGGAATTTATTGCCTAGGTCCATGCAGCACATTCTCTAAGTTATATCAGGGTATCATGTCGTCTAAGTAGGAGCTCCCTTTTCTGACTCATATAAATATGTTGAGTGTCTAGTGGCAGCTCTGCTTTAATTGTTCGTAATAGAGAAATGAAGCCTGTTTTTGAAATTCTATATTTAAGTTTTGGTTTTTTTAAAAATAAATTTATTTATTTATTTTTGGCTGCGTTGGGTCTTCGTTGCTGTGTGCAGGCTTTCTCTAGTTGTGGTGCGCAGGCTTCTTATTGCGGTGGCTTCTCTTGTTGCGGAGCATGGGCTCCAGGCGCGTGGGCTTCAGTAGTTGTGGTGCACAGGCTCAGTTGCTCCGCGGCATGTGGGATCTTCCCGGACCAGGGCTTGAACCCGTGTCCCCTGCGTTGGCAGGCAGATTCTTAACCACTGCGCCACCAGGGAAGCCCAAAGAAATTTTATATTTAAGTTTTATATTACTTGTTTATAAGTAAAAGCTGGTTATATAAATGTCTTATTGTTCCCTGAGAAAATAAACCATCAATAAAACAACTTATTAAATTCCCTCACATATAACATGAAAAGATAAAACCGGAACATCTCTAGAGCACCCGATCTGAGGTTCAACCGCTAGAATTTCAAACTGAGCTCTGAAATGACTTCCACGTGTGCCCTGTGGTTTAATGGCCCGTTGGGTCAGGGTTGGGCAGGCTGTCCTGCCTGGTGCTATGGGCAGAGGGACCCCAACAAGAGCCTCTAGAGTGCATTTTAAATGCACTTACCTGTGACTCCAAATTGGCCACAAGCTCAAACACACTCAGTGTTCTGCCATTACAGAAGGAACAAATCATCTGCCTTCAGAGTGATTTTGGTGAGTCAGTTGGCCTGGGGGAAGACATCCTGGGAGTGCTGCTTTGGGGTTAAATTCACTGACTTGACCCTGGCAATTCCTCTGAGAGTCGGGGAAAATCAATTCAATTTTCTCTACTGTATTTTCTCATAGAACATTCTCTCAAATAAACCTCATGAGGCTTCTTTTGTCCATGCCTATAGAGGAACTTGAAAATTGCCTCCTGGAATGCCATTCGTACTTACTAAGTGAGGTTAAATAAACCCTCAGTTATATAGTTTCTGTTCACTAAACGATTTGTGCACATCTTGATTTCCTTAATATATTTAAGTTTTTCATAGAGAAAGGCTCTATCTCTTATTTCTTTTATTGTCTCCCATGGTGTTTAGTAAAGCCCTGGTAATACACATGGCAGTCATTCGATAAACACTGTGGCATAACGTAGTTCAAGACAGCAGTTCCCAGTGTTAGTAACAAAGTCACCTGGAGAGGAAATAAAAATACAGAGCCCAGGATTGGTGAAGTGGGATGGGGCTGGGCTGATACACACCTAGTTTCAGAACTATTTGTTTAAGTGTCTCAGTTGGTAGTAATGACAGCCACAACAGACACTGACGGAGAAAACAGCAGTGGTTAATACCAAAAAGTGTTGAAGTTCAGGCTCTGCCATTTCTGACAATATGTTTTTAGGAAATTATTTAAGTTCTCTGGGCCTAAGGTTTTCTTCCCCGCCTACCTTCCTTCTGTACTATGGGAAAGTTGGACCAGATCAGTGGCTTCCTGACTTTCTTGACCTTGATTACGAAAAGAAATATGCTTTACATTGTGAGTCAGTATACACCCTCACCTAACTGAAGCAAAGGTTTCTACTTGTGATGTACTCTCATATTTTCTATTCTGTTCTTTTATTCTATTCTAAAATTATCAAGTAAATTGATTTCACATCTGCTAATGGGTCAGTTGCAGTTTGAAAACCCTGAACTTGATGATTTCTACCATCCCCTTCAGTTTTAAAACTGTATGGTTCTCATTTGCTGGTGAATAATTCAGCAGTGTGACTAAGAGTGAGGGGTCTGATGTCAGACTAGCCGAACTCATACCCCAGATCTATCAAGGACTCAATGTGTAACCGTAGAAAAGTTTTTCTAACTTCTTGGCACCCATTTTCCTTGTCCATAAAGTGGGAATAATAAGAAAACCTACCTTACAGGGTGGTTAAATGGAATAACCTAATGCATGTAAAGCATTTGGAATAGTGCCAGCATATATTAGGAATTCAATAAATACTACATTTTAGGGCTTCCCTGGTGGCGCAGTGGTTGGGAGTCCGCCTGACAATGCAGGGGACACGGGTTCGTGCCCCAGTCCAGGAAGATCCCACATGCCACGGAGCGGCTGGGCCTGTGAGCCATGGCTGCTGAGCCTGTGCATCAGGAGCCTGTGCTCTGCAATGGGAGAGGCCACAACAGTGAGAGGCCTGCGTACCGCAAAAAAAAAAACAAACCAAAAAACCCCTACATTTTATATTGTTATTATTTCTCTTAAAACAAACTCTAGACAGAAAACTTGGTGAGTGAATATGAATACAAAGAAAGAAAAATTCATGAAATTGAATTTTAGACCTTAGCAGCTGCCTCATAGTGCTCCCCCGCCAGCCCCCACCAAAGGAACCTAGTAATTTTGTTGAACAAATATAAATGAACAAATACAAACTATTGATATAACCAAAGTCTCCTTGTTAAAAAAAAAACCCAGGTAACATACACTTGATTTCAACAACAACAAAATTACACCATACAAAATCGTGCTAGAGTCATCTTTGAGTTTAAAGAAGTGGCATTTGATCTGTATTTAGAATTAGTGGAGTATGATTATACATACACTACTAGATGTAGAACAAAAACTATTTCCATCTTTATGGGTTAATAATATTCTCTAGACTTAAATGGTTAATTTGTGAATTTAATAAGTGTGTTAAATATCTCTATTTTATTACCCAACACTTACTGGATATCCACTTGTTACTATGAAGTAATGCTTTTTAATTTTTTCACTAATACATTTTTAAGTAATACAAAATTATATATCTAAATCAATGCTTCCCTCCAGGTAGCTACCTTGAGAGACTGTACACGTGTTCTAACATCCTCCAAAACCAGGCACAAAGCAGAGTACATTTCTTTATGCTTCAGCACAGCCTTGTTTGCATCACTCAAAATCTGGCTGTGTTCCCAACTTACTTGCTATACTTTATTGGAACTAGCCAAAGAGACATTCACTTTCATATGAAAGACAACAATTTTGGATAATCCAACTTTGCTCAGCTGAGATGGGGTATTCTATAGTGTAAAACCATTCTCTTAAGGACAGCAAGTGTGAAAATATAACAAGAGCCCATGTCTACTGAGAGTTCAAAGAGCTGATTAATTTTAAATTCAGATTTGCTCTTGCGTACACATACCTTTTCTACTTTATAAATAATTACTATTTACTGAGCACCTACTAGGTGCCTAATCCTATTCTAAAGATTTCCCATGTATTATCTTAAGTAATTCTTACAATAACCCTGTGAGTTCCATGTTATTGTTTATAATAGGGGAAAGTCAATAGATTTGCTAAAGGGCACAGCTAGAAAGCAAAAAAGCCAGAATTTGAATATAAGTAGGTCCGATTCTAAAATCCATCTGCTTTCCCCTGTAAGCTATTGCTTTTCTGGATTAGCTGGGAAAGAGTTAAGAATTCTAAAGCCCAATCAGTGTCAACACTTATTTATGAATGAATGTGTGAGATTTGAAATAATTTCTATATACCTTTGCTAATAAAAAAAAGAATTGAAAACATGCTTGCTAAAAGGTTACGACTCCTATTTTTTTTAATGGGGGAACTACTGATGGGCAGCCTTTATGAGCTTTATGTATATTATTTCTAATTCTTATAGAAAGCCTTGGCAGTAATCCTAGTCTTGAGAAGAACTGTGTTGAGTCTTGAGTTAACTCTTTAGGAATATCTTAGATCTACAAATAACCACTAATGACAGTTAGAATTGTTCTAAACACTCTTCATTTTTAAAAAAACTTATTATGCCTTTAATATACATAACAATCTAATATTTCTTAGAGAAATTCATTATTATTGTTGTTATATTTATTACATAGCTGCGAGAAATAGGAGATTTGGATGTCATTCCGCTGACTTATCTTTCCAGAGCCTTGGTGGGGACCCATTAACCCATGGTGGGCTAGTTCTAGAGAGAATTCTTGAATTGTGAGGTGCTGCAGTAGGTCCTATACCCACCATTTTCTTCTTCCCTTTTTCTAACTTCTGGCTTAAATATCCAGGATTATTTGAGGTATGCTGTTGGTACCCTTTCCAATTAATGATAATTGAAGCAAGAATTGTTTCATTTGCTTAGAATTTTGACCAGGAGCTTTTGTGCCTGGATTCAGTATGTCTGTCAAGGCCATATTTCACTCAACCACTTTCCTCTCACCAAGGCCTGGGGCTGGAACAAAATGCATTATTCACAAATATGCAAATCTCTGCCAAACCCTTCTTAGGTTTTTATTAACTAAGAGCTTCTCAATTTAGCCTCACAAATCTGTTTTTTTCTTCCCCGCCGCCAAGACCAGATGCTTCCTGAACCATCAGGTCAGCTGCTTCTACCATCTAGTGGTGAGAGACTGAAATGAATGAAGGTTACATTTTTGAAAATTACTTTTTTTCTAAACTAGCAAAATCAGCTTAGTTTTCTCATTAGTAATATGGCTAAAGGCACTATGGCTAGAAAGGAAAAAAATTAATACATTTTTTTTCAGTTGATGGTCAAGATCCCATGACTATTGGAGTCAAATATATCTCATAAGGTTTTTTCTTTCCTTCTTCCTTCCTTCCCTTTCCCCTCCCTCTCTCTCACCCTCTGCCTCTTTTTTCCTTCCTTTCTTCCTTTCTTCCTTTCTTTCCTCCTTCCCTTCTTTCCTTCCTTCTTTCCTCCATCCCTCCCTCCCTCCTTCCCTCCTTCCTAAAATTTGTGATCAAGTAACAAGGCATGTAGGGACTTCCCTGGCGACCTAGTGGTTGAGAATCCTCCTGCCAGTGCAGGGGACACGGGTTCAATCCCTGGTCCTGGAAGATCCCACATGCCACGGAGCAACTAAGCCCGTGTGCCACAACTACTGAGCCTGTGCTCTAGGGCCCGTGAGCCACAACTACTGAGCCCGTGCACCACAGCTACTGAAGCCCGTGCGCTCTAGGGCCCGTGTGCCGCAATTACTGACCCCACGTGCTGCAACTACTGAAGCCTGTGTGCCTAGAGCCTGTGCTCTGCAACAAGAGAAGTCACCACAATGAGAAGCCCATGCACCACAATGAAGAGTAGCTCCCAGTCACTGCAACTAGAGAGAAAAGCCCGTGTGCAGCAACGAAGACCCAATGCAGCCCCCCAAAAATAATTAATTAATTAATTTTTTAAAAAAGTCATCTAGTGTTTGGTCAACTCAATTCTAGGCACTACAGAGGTGCCACATTTTTTAATGTATAAGATATGATCCTCTTTTACTAGAAATGTATAACAGTTTAAAAAATAGAAACATTAGACTACTAAGGGTTAAACATTGTGGTAAATTACGCACTGCTTCATGGTCTCCTCAGTGGTCTTCTCTGTCCAAAAAACCCCCAACATGGTGGTATTGTTCCCTGTGTTTCAGTCCCCAGCAGCCTCCTCTTCCTTTCCTGAGCAATCCCATCCATACTGCTTCAACTACACAGAAGGTGCCTAAGTCTCCATTTCTGGATCAGATCTCTCTAAATTCCCAGATCTTTATTTCAAACTGCCTGTTAAACTCTTCTACCTGAGTGTAACATCAATATCTCAAACTCAGTTATTCAGATCTAACCTCAGAATTTTTTCACCCTATCCTTAAATCTATTCCTTCTTTAGCAGTCTTGACTACATTTCACGATACCTCCTCTACACAACTGGTCAAATAAAAAATGTGTGGATTAACCTCTATTTCTTTCTCTCCTCTATCTTCTGTACTTAGTAGGACTCAAGTTCCTGATGATATCTTTTCCTCAATAATCTTTCTAGTTTATTCTATCCTCCATCCCCAATGTCTCTGCTGTATCTCAGAGCTTGTCCACCTGTTGCATTTTGCCTGATGTCCTTGATTGTGATACACCCTTTTCTTGTTTTTCTTCCACTGTGCTACATGACATGACTAATGGTCTAATTTGCAAATCTGAGCAGGTCTCTCATCTTTATAAATTGTGTAGTCATTCGTCATTACCTACAAGGTGAAGTCCAATCTTCACATAAGGCCCTTCATTACCTGTTCCCATCTATCTCCCTTGCTTGATGGCATGCTTTGGACCCACTTCTGTACCCCTTCTTAATCCTTATGTTCCATCCCTCTGCTCTACTCAATTATAAATAAAATAAACCTGCCATTTCTAGAGTTCTTCCATACTGATAGACAACTGCTGGAGTCTAGGACAAACTTGACCTTTCTCCTTTATCTCCAACTTCCTTCAAGTCAAAATAAGCTCCCCTATAATGCTTACTCTGACCATACCTGTCCCTACATCTCCAGCTCAGAGAAAATTAAACCATTTCTCTAGGCCTTGGGGGCATTTTCCTCTTCTTTGCTACTTTCTTTATTGCACATAACATGACATGTTATAATGTATACATCTCCAGGTTTGTGAATCTAACTATTGCTTGTAAGCAACTTGAAGGCATATTCCTCTTTGTATCTTCAGGGAATAACATAGATCCCAGCATACAGGAGGTCGAAGAGATTTTACTGTACAAATGAATGAACGGATAAACAAATGAATCAATCAATACACATAAGAGGTTCTGTTCATATTAAACTTAACTGCATCTCAGAAATGCTAGATTATTTTCCTGAGATTACCCAGCCAGAAAGTACAGAGTCAGGATTCAAACATTTATTTTTTTGGCTCCAAAGTCCATGAGGTTTTACAATAACCAAACTACATTCTGCCTGAAAGTAATGAAAACCTGAGCAGGGATAATAGCTGTGGATAAAGAGAGGAAGATGAGAACACTAAGACATTTGAAAACAAAGGAGAGATTAAAATAAAAAACATCCATAAATAAGTTTCTAGTTTAGAATATTAAAATAATACTAATACATACTAATATCAAAACATCAATAGCAATAAGGATAGCTGCCATTTTTGTGTATTTCTTATGTGTCAAACACTGAGCTCTTTTTTTTTTTTTTTTTTTTTTTTTTTGCGGTACGCGGGCCTCTCACTGTTGTGGTCTCTCCCGTTGCGGAGCACAGGCTCCGGACGTGCAGGCTCAGCGGCCATGGCTCACGGGCCCAGCAGCTCCGCGGCATGTGGGATCTTCCCGGACCGGGGCACGAACCCATGTCCCCTGCATCGGCAGGCGGACTCGCTACCACTGCGCCACCAGGGAAGCCTGAGCTCTTTTTACAGAGCTCAAACTTCATAGAAACATATGAGTGAATGCCATTATTTTACAAATAAAAAAACTGAGGCTAAAGGAGGTTAAAAAAACTTAAGCAAGCTCACACAGCCAGTAAGTAGAGGACCAGGTATTCAATCTGACTGAGGCTGCTTCTAAGGCCAGAATAAATTTTTATGTTAAACTTTTCAATTGGTTGTAATCGTCATCATATATGTGTCTGTTATAGTATTTTCAGAAGTGTATGTGTCCAAACGAAAAACAATTTTATTCGGGAAAAAAAGTCTCATGACCAAACATGTTTGGAAAATACTGTGTATTAACCATATCCCCATCTTAGAGGTTTATATTTCATATTATCATATTGAAGGCTGAGAAATCATTCAATAAGTTAATGGACTTAACCTCTCAAATGTTTTTAGCATTCATCTCTTTATTTTCCTTATAATGCTGACAAAATCCAACCAGATGCACTTTGGGAAATCCTGGTTTAGTTTCACTGTAGATGTCAATGAGGGAGAAAGAAGAAAAATAAAACAAAACAAAAATAAGATGTGGTCCAGTTCACAGGAGCTTACACATTTATTAGGAGCAAGATAAATGGAATATCTAAAGGAAAGGACAATACCTAGTTCCACAAAATTATTTAGGTTCATAGAATAAGGTGCATATAAAAAAGCTAACTATGCAAACTCCATGTGTCATAGGACGTTATAACCAAGTGGAGTCAGTCAAGAGTTAATAGGAAAGACTTCACGAAGAAAGATTAATTGCACTGTTGGCTAAAACACACTTTGCTATAAGGCAGGCTCTGGCAACCCTGTTAAGAAAATAGTTGTGCAACAAAGTACACGTTATCTTTCCTGCCTGCAGTTCTGTATATTAGCTTCCTCATTTGTGAGAAATCGCCCCCTATAATTTCCCCAAACTTGCACTGCCTCCAGATTCTCCATTGTTTTTCCATATATATTCAACAAATGCCCAGTTGTTCACGGGTATAAGAGTGTATCCTAACTTCTTATATTCTCACTTTTTGGTAAATCTTCCCAGAACTGTTTATTCTGGTCTCAATGAGAATTAGAAGATAGAAAATCATATTTATCTGATTAAAGCAATTCACACCAATCTATGAAGAAAACCCTTTAATCTTCCTTGTAAATAATCATGGCTGACTTTGACTGTAAGACATACCATTTTTTATGCACCCTAGGAGATGCTGCCAATGTTAATTGCAAGATGTCATTGATTTTAGGACACATCCAGATTTCAGATATGTAATACATGAGGAAATATCAGGTTTAAAATTGATGAAATTCTGTATCAATGATTAGGGAACAACAGAGAGAGAAAAACAAGAAGTCTGTGCCTTAATTTCTTGCTTATTTTAATATCAATGTCACTAACCCCCCAGAAGGCAATTATTCATAACTGTTCATATTGCCATTTACAAATAACTAATTGAACAAAGTATGTGTTGAAGGACTGAGAATATAATAATGAGTAAAACCAACATACACCCTGACCTTGAGGGCGTTCGTATAATGATGATATACTGACAGTAAATTTATTAAAACAAAACTAGTGGTTATGAATAAAAGTAGAATCAAAACAACTGGTTGGATTTCTGGTCTAACAAATATCATGTTAATGTGTGAAACAGAGCATAGAGAGTAGCTTTATTCATTTATTGATCAATGTTTGAGTGTGTAACTTCTACATTGCTCATTTTTGAAAATTATAAGATAGTTTATAAAATTAAACACACTTGGAATGAACATTTTAAAAGATGAATAACCAAATAAAAATGACAGAAATGGGGCTTCCCTGGTGGCACAGTGGTTGGGAGTCTGCCTGCCGATGCAGGGGACACGGGTTCGTGCCCCGGTCCGGGAAGATCCCACATGCCGCGGAGCGGCTGTGCCCGTGAGCCGTGGCCGCTGAGCCTGCGCGTCCGGAGCCTGTGCTCCGCAATGGGAGAGGCCACAGCAGTGAGAGGCCCGTGTACCGCAAAAAAAAAAAAAAAAAAAAAAAAAAAAATGACAGAAATAGATCTTGCCAGGTCCTGGGAAGGAGAAGCATGAGGGTTGTGGTGTGGACTAACCTGGGTTCTCTTCACCTAGTGTGAGGACTGTATCTCAATGCAGAAAATGCTCCAATTGCTCAAAACAAAGTGTGTCTCTGCTGCTGAGAAACAGATTCTTACAATCTCAAGGGATTCTTCAAAAGGGAACTAGCTCCCAAATAACTACTTTTTGTCATGGGAGAGCAACATAATCCTTGGGAGTTTACTACTGGGTGAATTGAAATATTTTAAAGATAGAACCTATTTTCCTTCTATTTCCTCATCATGCTCCCATCTATCACCACACTTCATGGTTCTCATTTAGGAAACTAAATTTCTTACACATTTGCTTACATTTTATATTTGCCTGACTTTTAAGAATAAGGTTATATGAAAAAAATGACCTTCAAATTTTACACACCTGGAGCCAAGGAAGGAAAATTTGATGCTAAGATCTCTTTAAAAATAGTAGAACCATTTAGAGGAAGGTAATATAACACAGGAGTGATAAAGAATACAGATTTTGTATCCAGTAAGACCCGAGACACAAATATTGGCATTCCTATTCACTAGTTCTGTGGTTGAAGGGAACTATTTAATTTTAACATCAGGTATAATATCTTATAGAGGTCAAATGAGATAAATAAAATAAATGATTTTGAAGTATTTGTCATGGTAGCAGGTTGATGATAATAACAAGATCAAAAGCAACATTTGGTTGTGCTTACTATGTGCCAGACACTTCCTAAATGGTTTACATGTATTATTTCATTTAATTAGTATAAAATCCTATTAGATAAATATTATTGCTACCTTCACTTTACAGATGAAGAACCTGAGATACAGAGTTAACAGATACTCTGTAAAGCGTACTCTGCTAGATGCTTGGGGTCTCACAGTACCTAAGATTCAGAAATTTGAAATCCTACTGCAGACTGAAGATAAGTCATACATAATTAGAACTGAGGTTCCCTAGGAGAGTGATGTGCATATTTATTTATTTATTATTTTTAACACCTTTATTGGAGTATAATTGCTTTAAAATGGTGTGTTAGTTTCTGCTTTACAACAAAGTGAATCAGCTATATATACATATATCCTCACATCTCCTCTCTCTTGTGTCTCCCTCCCTCCCTCCCTATCCCACCCCTCTAGGGGGTCACAAAGCACCGAGCTGATCTCCCTGTGCTATGTGGCTGCTTCCCACCAGCTATCTATTTTACATTTGGTACAGCATATATGTCCATGCCACTCTTTCACTTCATCCCAGCTTATAGTTCCCCCTCCCCATGTCCTTAAGTCCATTCTCTATGCCTGTGTCTTTATTCCTGTCCTGACCCGAGGTTCTTCAGAACCTTTTTTTTTTTTTTTTAGAGTCCTTATATAAGTGTTAGCATACAGTATTTGTTTTTCTCTTTCTGACTTACTTCACTCCGTAAGACAGTCCCTAGGACCATCCACCTCACTACAAATAACTCAATTTCGTTTCTTTTTATGGCTAAGTAGTATTCCATTGTATATATGTGCCACATCTTCTTTATGCATTCATCTGTCAGTGGACACTTAGGTTGCTTCCATGTCCTGGATATTGTAAATAGAGCTGCAATGAACATTGTGGTACATGACTCTTTTTGAATTATGGTTTTCTCAGGGTATATGCCCAGTAGTGGGATGGTTGGGTTGTATGGTAGTTCTACTTTTAGTTTTTTGAGGAACCTCCATACTGTTCTCCATAGTGGCTGTATCAATTTACATTCCCACCAACAGTGCAAGAGGGTTCCCTTTTCTCCACACCCTCTCCAGCATTTGTTGTTTGTAGATTTTTTGATGATGGCCATTCTGACTGGTGTGAGGTGATACCTCATCGTAGTTTTGATTTGCATTTCTCTAATGATTAGTGATGTTGAGCATCCTTTTCTGTGTTTGTTGGCAATCTGTATATCTTCTTTGGAGAAATGTCTATTTAGGTCTTCTGCCCATTTTTGGATTGGGTTTTTTTTTTTTGATATTGAGCTGCATAAGCTGCTTGTAAATTTTGGAGATAAATCCTTTGTCAGTTGCTTCCTTTGCAAAATACCTAGGAATAAACTTACCTAAGGAGACAAAAGACCTGTATGCAGAAAACTATAAGACACTGATGAAAGAAATTAAAGATGATACAAACAGATGGAGAGATATACCATGTTCTTGGATTGGAAGAATCAACATTGTGAAAATGGCTATACTACCCAAAGCAATCTACAGATTCAATGCAATCCCTATCAAACTATCAACAGCATTTTTCACAGAACTAGAACAAAAAATTTCACAATTTGTATGGAAACCCAGAAGACCCCAAATAGCCAAAGCAATCTTGAGAAATAAAAACAGAGCTGGAGGAGGGGCCTCCCTGGTGGCGCAGTGGTTGAGAGTCCGCCTGCCGATGCAGGGGATATGGGTTCGTGCCCCGGTCCTGGAGGATCCCATGTGCCGTGGAGTGGCTGGGCCCGTGAGCCATGGCTGCTGAGCCTGTGCATCCGGAGCCTGTGCTCCGCAACGGGAGAGGCCACAACAGTGAGAGGCCCGTGTACCGCAAAAAAAAAAAAAAAAAAAACAGAGCTGGAGGAATCAGGCTCCTGTACTTCAGACTATACTACAAAGATACAGTAATCAAGACAGTATGGTACTGGTACAAACACAGACATACAGATCAATGGAACAGGATAGAAAGCCCAGAGATAAACCCACACACATATGGTCACCTTATTTTTGAGAAAGGAGGCAAGAATATACAATGGAGAAAAGACAGCCTCTTCAATAAGTGGTGCTGGGGAAACTGGACAGGTACATGTAAAAGAATGAAATTAGAATACTCCCTAACACCATACACAAAAATAAACTCAAAATGGATTAAAGACCTAAATGTAAGGTCAGACACTATAAAACTCTTATAGGAAAACATAGGCAGAACACTCTATGAAATAAATCACAGCAAGATCCCTTTTGACCCACCTCCTAGAGCAATGGAAATAAAAACTAAAGCAAAAACAAACAAATGGGACCTAATGAAAATTAAAAGCCTCTGCACAGCAAAGGAAACCATAAATAAGAGGAAAAGACAACCCTCAGAATGGGAGAAAATATTTGCAAATGATGCGCATATTTAAAATAATGTCTTACTGCCCTTTGTTTCCCCACCACATATCATGATATGCCTAGTAGATAGTCAATTAATACATATTGAATTGATCTAAACTGAAAAGAAAATGTCCATACTTTATTACAGGCCAATTTCTTTTGTAGAAGATTCTAAGGTAGCATCTGAAGAGAAAGCATCCCCATCTGGAGGCAAGGAAAATAAACCGCTAAACTGCATTTCTCCTTCCAACCCCATACTTCACACTGGCCAAGGCACTCTAATGAAAACAGGCTAAGCAAGCCCATCTATCAGCCAGGCAGCCGTTGTGCTCCAAAGGCAGATGAATCTTAGAACTGAGGTTTCAAGTGCTATGCGGTGATGGAAGAAATGACTGTCAAACCTGCAACAATGAGATTACTCAGCTAATGGTTCAGAGCCTGCTGAATACAACATTTAAACTGTTCTCCAGCAATCTCACACTCTGTTCAGGCATGTCACATGTAAGTTCCTAATTAATACTACAGAACCCCATTGTCTTCTAAGTAGGATTCAGGGAGCGCTATATGATTGTGTGTTCTGCCTCCTCACTCTTCCCCCTTTTAATGCTTGACCCAAGAGCACCAGAGAGATCAAAGAAGCAACAATGTTGAAAATATGCCAGGTCTAATGGAGAATTTGTACCCTCTTAGCATTTCTATGACCTTAATAGGCTTCCTTTATGAGAAAATAACACATTAGATTTTAATCACGCAGGTTGGCCAAACACTTGAACTGTGATAATATAATAACCTCTTAACAACTTGATTAGGAAATGTGTCCTGTTGTTATAAAAATACACGTGCTTGAGCCTGATAGTGCAGTGCTGTGCTTGGCCAACTCGTCCTGTCTCATGAGAGCCTCATGTGCCCAGCTTTGCAAATATATTCAGTAGCTTCAGGTTGGTAGCCTGAAATCAGAAATGATGGGTGTGTTTACACCATGAAATTGGCAAACTTAACACATTGGGGTGTTTTCTTTTCTGGAAAAATTGTGCACATTTATCTCTATCATTGTTGCTGATAGAAGAAAGGTACACAGTCTCTTCATTAAGACAATCTAAGAGTGTATCTTGTTCAGCACAAACAACACCTCTAGAGGGTCATGAGGGAAAAGTCCTGGCCCCAAAATAGCTACCTCACAGGCTGGGTGCAGAAGTCCTGGATGAGCTCACCTTTCCATTCTCTTCACAATACATTGGGGGGGTCACACCACTGAACTGTTGATTCCAAAAAGGAAGGAAAGCCTATTCTAACCTTGATGTTTCATATCAGAGATTTATTATTCACAGGTGGCTACTTTTAAAGCAGATGTGGGAAACCTTCGATAAAAGACATCACTATAGTAAAAACATAAAAACCAAAAAATTTTTTAAAGAACATAGTAAGAAATAAGATAGAAGTGAGCAACAGAAACAGAAAACCTAAGCTAAGGAAAAGCCACCAAAGTGGAAGACACTTAACTCTGAGATTCTTAGAATCAAGGGATAAAGGGGAGATAGGAAAGATCCCTTTATATCTGAGATATGATCTTCAGAAAAAGCAAAATTTCATTCAACTCTAATAGACATTTTCCAAATGAGGTACGAAGTAGCATAACACATGGTATAATCACCAAACTGTAGATGTTCAGATAATTATATTATCAAGTATATGCTAAAAATTTAACTCACAAAATGAAGATCTGATAGTGCTTTTATTATTTTGTTCATATTTTTTACTGTTGCCAGGCTAGCTTTAGACTAGTCTACATTGTCCTTCTCAGCTTAAAGCCATTGGGAGCTATGCTCTAGAGCTGATTAAAAAAGGAAGTGGTAGGAAGCGGGAAAGACAAGTTGGGAGGCCAAAAAGGAAGGGAGGCTTCATGGAGGTTCCTACAGGGATTCTTTCATCCGGTTAGAAAGAAAAACATCTGAAGTGTAAATACACTCTGTGCAGTCCAGTCTCAGCTCTGCTCTTTCTCAGTTTACACTGGTCAGCACAGATTAAGGATGAGCAATTGTTTGCAAAGATGAAAGGTCCTTAAAGCAGGAAGGTATTCATCTGGCCACAGGATAGAATCATGGATTCCTATAGTTAGACTGGAACTTAGAGACAATTTTGTATGCCCTCCTGTTGAAAAAGGAGTCCTTTCCACCATACCACTGCCAGGTCATCATGCAAGCCTGATTTCTAGGGACAGGGAATTCCTGCTTCGCAAAGTAGTACTTTTGGGGGGTAGTTCTAACTGTCAGAAATTGTGGTCTTATAATGATCCCAAATATACATTCCTGTTAATTATGCACAGTGGTTCTGCTTCTGCCCACCAATATGGAGTTTCCTACATGACAGCCCTAAGTATAAGAAGCTAAATTCCTGTTCTCCAACCTTTAATCTACTCTTCTCCTGGCTAAAAATACCTATTTCCATCCATCAGTCAATGATTTCCAAAGAGACTCTGGGAAGAATGGAACAATGGATTCCAGAGGCAAAATATTTACCTATTTTTACATATTATAAAATATTTACTGGAATTTGACAATTAGCCTAATATTCTAACTAATTTGTGGTAACTAGCACTAGTTTATTTAATAATGCGGTTTTAGGATGCCAGGGTATTAAACTATACCAACTTTTGGAGCTATATTAAACATAATTTAGCCTTTCTTTGATGTTCTGGAAGGTATAATAAGATCCCAGAAGGCATCAGGGCAACCTTCATGGCTACATTTTTTATTGCAACACAGCTATATGAAAGTGCTAGTGAAGTGAATGTTGTAGCTAACAAAATAAAAGAAAAAAATTTTTAAGCAATATCAAGGGGTTATTTGGTAGTTTTTTGTTTTGTTTTGTTTTACATTTCAATTGTCTTCTATTACATCAGTGACTCTAGTTCCACTTTTCCTTTTTTGACTTTAACCAACAACAACATTTATAAGCTTTTATCCAAGACACAAAATCCATAGCATCAGCAAAGCAAAAGACAGAGTAAACTGCAACCAAGGAACACAGAAAATCCTTACTCTCGTTTCATTGTCCCTCTTGTCAAAATAGCGTTTATCAAGAAATTTTATAAATTAAAGAAAAAAAGTAGAAAACGTTGGAAAAGTATGACACCACATAGAAAGAAATATAAAATAGATCTGTTGATGAACCAACTCACGCATTTTCCTTTTTATTCTACATGGTAAGGAAATTACTAGGTGTTATCATGTTATGTTTACTTCCTTTGTTTTATCTGGAGCCAAGAAGAGAGATGGAGAGATAGATCTGAACAAAACTTGATGTCCTCCTGGACTTTGTAAATACATGATCAGCTTATTTTCCCTTTTAGTTTTTCACTGTTTGCGCTTTCCTTAGCCCACTCTCAACAACTAAAAGGATTTGCCAGACATTTCAACAAATAACTGTAAGAACTTCCCTGTGTCAGGAATTCCCAGTAAGCCTCCAAACCACAGAAAGACCCTTTGGCAACCATGTCTCACTGTAGTGTTTTAAAAAAGCCTCACTTAAGGCCAGCAAACATCTCCCTTAGCAATGCAAACCAGTCACTGCCGCCAGCTCTAAGAGCAAAAGAACTGACCTTCAGAGGAGAGATGTGTGACTGCAAGACGTATCCATGGACATTTTCTATTTGAGACAGGTTCTTTTCCGATACATGCACAAGTTCAGGGCCTCTCACTTCGTGGGTCAGTCGAGGTAAGGAATGATCATGTGGAGTGTCCTCATCTTGATAGCGATACTTCTAGGAAAAAAGACAAGAAAGAGAAAAGCATTAGCGTTTGCAAAGTGTACAGTTCTGAACTTCACATTCTCATTTCATTTACAGGACACAGTGTGTACCTATTGCTGACATCACCAAACAGGCTTTGCTGCAGTCTCTTTTGGTGGTCACCATTAACCAGGTCAAGTGGAAGCAATACTGAACCAATCATCAATACCAACCAATGCTTGTTTTTACCTGATAATGCACTATCTCTGTTTATAAAATACAGAAGGGTGATAACGAATAAGACTGAGGCTATTTACCTAAGTAAGTGAGGAGGTAACCCTCCAAATGACCAGAGTAGCTAAATATGTGCTAAAAATTCTAGGTCAAGGATGGAAAAGAAAAAGTACTGAGCAAGAAGACAGAATTCTGATACAATCATTCAGGAAACCTAATTTTGATTCACATTATGTCCAAGCCTTAAGTTCTCTAGGAAATAAGGGAAAATTTTTGCCACCTGCATTTTTTGTATTGGCCTCAAAGGAAGACAATCCTTTCTTCCTTTCATATCCAAGGAAGTGGAATGTTGATTTGGGTTAGTTGGACTCCAGGACAAAAGATCACAATTTCCAAAGATGGAGTTTTCTTTTAAAGAACTTAAAAATCAAGGCAAAGGGTCTGCCTATATTATATTGATATGATTCCCTGAGGGGAAAGAGATAATAGTTCCTTCTCTCTTGGTCCCTTTTCCTCTTTGTCATCTTCCTTCTATATGCCTATAATAGTAAGAGCATCCTCTGGCAAAGGCCGTGCTTTGAGTCTTCCAAGCAGACCTAAGGAAGCTGGCAGAGAAGGAAAAGGGTCAGGACAAGGCATGGTCTGTGGGAGAGTAGACATGGCCATGGATCAACCTCCATCTTCAACGTTGGCCTGGGTTTCCCTCTTTTCTGTCTCTCTTTGCTTCTCACCCCTTTTCCTTCAGACCTGTCCCATTAGAGTCTCATTACTTCAAGGCTACTGGTCTACTTGGGAAAGAAAAAAGGGAATACTCTATATCCTACCCCCAACCCAGTTAATAAAATGTTAGTTTGCCTTGATTTGTCTTTGTTCCCTTTGAATGGCACAGGGATATTAGGGGCAATGGTCCAAACATTGTCATAACACCATCTTGGGCTTACCTGTGATGTCTAACCTCATCCCACTACCCATTTATTATCATCACCAACAGTTATTTTTATCACATCAGGTTACTAACAACGCATTTTCTTAACAAAATCATGCCTATGTTTCTTTCATTTTTAGGTGAAAAATATGACTTCTTGGACATCGGTTCTCTGTCTGACTCATAAACTGACAGTAACAAGAAGAATCACCCAGGGTTGGCAATTCAATCTGATGTCCATTCTTACTCAGAAGTTGATTATCATTACTTGTGTTTTCCAGGGAGGCTTTCTACAATGTTCCAAGCTTAATATTAGTTTCAAAACAAAAATTTCAGCTAACAATATCTTGACTGAAGTTTGCAAAGATGCTCATCTATTTCTTTCACTGCAATTCTTCTTATCTATGATGCTCCATTTTACTTATGAGAAAACTAACATTTAGAGAGGTTAAGAGACTTGTCCAGAGTCCCCTAACTAGTGGTTTTTAGAGCTGAGACCCTGTCCAGATAATTTGAATCTGAATCCTCTTTCTACTCTCATCATCCCCTCCTCTACTCACATAAGATGATGAAGCCCAAGCCTGATAACAGAATCAGCAGCTTGGTAAAAAACACTTCATGAAGAACACACAACAACCTTCATGGAGGTTAGAACATTTCTGTGAATTACAAAACACCACACTTTCATTTTCCTAACTCTATGAATAATTTGGGAAGGTAATCTGCCTCAGAAACATGGATCCAGTTTAACATTCATTCTTGATCCGTTATGTATTGTTCATTGGAAGTGGAATAATGTCATACATGTGCCCATTTTAGTGTCTCTGGCTTTCAGCCCATCTGCCCTCCACATCTCCCCCTCTTCAATTTTCTCTCAGGGAGGCACTACCATCTATGCAATCACCCGAGCCAGAAAAGTAGGAGTCAGTAAGACTCCATCCTCTCTTTCACCACCCCCTACCATCTGTCAATTTACTAAATCACTGAGTTTGCCTAATTTATATCTTAAATAGTTCTTGAGTCTACCCCATCCTCATCCCCCACCACCTCCACTAACCACTGCCCACGCTCAGGTTTTCAGCTCTCAGCTGGACCACAGCAACAGCCTCTGGACTGGTTAGACTGCTGCTGAGATTGCCCCTTTCCCATCCATCCTGTTCAATATGCCAGGGAGCTGGCGTTCTGGATCTCAAACTGACAGAGTCCTTCTCTTCAAAACCCTTCAGTGGCTCCCACTGCTCACCTGACAAAGCTTAAGCTTCCTTATCCTGCCATAAGCCACCTCCCAACACCACTACATGAGCTGAGTCCCCATTACTTCTAAACTCTTTTATCTCACCACTCTTACCTCAGGGTTATGGAATAAATATAAACAAATCATTGTTTCCAGTTTTTTAAAGATTTTAAAAAAATGTTAAATACGCATAACATAAAATTTACCATCTGAACCATTTTTAAGTGTACAGTTCAGTAATATTAAGTATATTCACATTGATGTGTAACCAATCTTCAGAATCTTTTCATCTTGCAAAACTGAAACCCTATATACCCATTAAACAACTGCCCATTTTTCCCTTCTCCATCCCCTGGCAACCACCATTCTACTTTCTATTTCTATGAATTTGACTATACTAGATACCTCATATCACTGGAATCATACAGTATTTGCTTCTCATGACTGGCTTGTTTCATAATGCCTTCAAGGTTCCTCCACATTGTATCATGTGACAGGATTTTCTTATTTTTAAGGCTGAATAACATCCCATTTTATGTATATACCACATTTTGCTTATTCATTCATCTGTAGATGGGCAGTTGATTGCTTCTACCTCTTGGCTATTGTGCATAATACTGCTATGAACATGCATGTACAAAAATGTCTTTGAAACTATGCTTTCAATTCTTTAGGATCAATACCCAGAAGTGGAATTGCTAGATCATATGGTAATTCCATTTTTAGTTTTTTGAGGAATTCTTTTAAGCTTTTTAAAATTTAACATATGTAAAGCCATATTCATGTCACTCATAACAGTCAGGAAATGCTTGTGTTCTAAAACATAAAGATCCAAGAACACCAAAAGTAAAATTTTGCAAAGTTAAAATGATTATGGAAGCTCCTCAAAGATCCCTGCAGTAGGATTCAGCTGGTTTAGAGAAAGATTTCATTCATTAAAAATAGACATCTCGGGCTTCCCTGGTGGCGCAGTGGTTGAGAGTCCGCCTGCCGATGCAGGGGACACGGGTTCGTGCTCCGGTCCGGGAAGATCCCACGTGCCGCGGAGCAGCTGGGCCCGTGAGCCATGGCTGCTGAGCCTGCACGTCCGGAGCCTGTGCTCCGCAACGGGAGAGGCCACAGCAGTGAGAGGCCCGCATACCGCAAAAAAAAAAAAAAAAAAAATAGACATCTCACTGAATTGTTTGCAGAAATAACTATCAGGACACAGATAATAAACTTACGTGGTATCTCAAAGAACTTACATAAATTACTTATTTTCATAAAATTATAACCCATTTTGAAGACTGATAGAGGCTTAAATTAGACTGTAAAATCAATCTTGATGCTCAATTAATGCTTTTTTTAGTAAAAATTATTCATTTTAACATACATTGGTCCTCTGGCCTCAACTTTGTGACATGACCTTTTCTGGGAAGCTTTCATGAACTGCAAATCTGAGGTTTAGTGGGTGTTCCCATACTCCCTATATACTCCCCAAATCACAACTTTTATCATGCTATATGATTGTGTATATTTTGAGTTTTTACAGTGAACTATAAGGTTTTGTGAGAACTGGGGCCATTTGGTCTTGTTTATCCTTGTACCTCCAGTCCTTAGCCAATTGCCTGGCACATATGCTCAATAACTATTCATTGAATAAAGTTATGAGTGACAGTTGAACAAATGGATGAAATGGGTAGAACTTGCTCAAGCTACAAAGTTATTTTGTTTGCTGGATGCAATCTCTTTCATTGCATGAAACATTATGAACTCAGGTTTAAGCAAAAGAAGACAACCGCATCATTGGCTTGACACAATCTTAAAGGACATCAGATTCTTAAGTATTATGTATCTCTCACCACATCTTTCCTTTCAGTAATATATGCTAAGAATACAAACTGAATATGAACCAGTTCTTGACCTTAAGAAGACCATAAATTATTAAGTGAGTATACATATGGGCAGGTAAGTCACAATGCATAGTGGTAATGACTGTAAGTATAAACTGAGTTTCGTGGGAGCAGAAATGGGTCATCACCATCTCTGTCTGAGGCTTTCCAGTTTGCAATAGGATCTAGAAAGATAACAGAAAGAGGTAAGGGAAATTCTAAGCAAAGACAACAATATATGCAGAGGAGATAAGTAATAAGAGGGGGTGATGTTCTGAGGGAATAGGGAGGTCTTGAAGTAGATTGTAGCACATGCTAGTGCCCCCGCCCAAATCCATGGAAGTCCCTTCTATGCATTTAAGGCCCACATCTGCATACTTCACAGTAAGATTGTCCTTGCGTGATTAAAGCCTCCTCACTTAGATGTGTCCGGGAGTTATACTAGAAACCCCAAATCCCACCCCTCAAACTGAAACAAAATGCCCTGCAAATTACCCTCCAAAGCACCTGATAGCATGAGTCTGAAGCTAGACTGCCCCTGGACCTACATTCTTTCAGAACTCCTTGGTGCTTTCCTTACTCCTTTAAGGGCCCTTCTTGGGAACTGCCTTCCAGAAATCATATGTACACTACTACCCATTTTAGGACTGCATCTGGTGAACTGATGTTTAAGAATGGGATGCGAGGTGGAGTATGGCAGGAGACAAGGCTGAAAGGCAGACTGCTATCTATTGTAGGCAATAGGGACCATCCAAGAGACCTAAAGAGTACTCTTCCTGGTACCAGCCAGGTATTCCTCCTCCTTTATTTTTGCAGTTTTCTCCAAGAGATGACTAAGCAAAAGATGACAAGAACCAGTGAGAAGTACCATATTTAACTGAAATATGAGTCTCCAGAGGAATCACCCTGATATGGTTTAGTAAAATCTCTCTGCTTGGATTCAATTTCAGCTGGACCAAAAATGATATTGTTGGTAATACTAATACTACTATTAATATTAACACTATTAACAGAAATACTAATCCTAACACTAATAGTAATATTAAAACCAATAGTAATAGCAGTTAATGTGCCAGGAACTATGCTAAATGCTTTATACACATCATCACACCTGTGAGATAGGTGTTCTCATCCTCCTCACCTGAGGCTTGGTTAGTTAGGCAGTTTTTTTCCAAGCTTACATACCTGGTGAGTGGCAAACCAGGATTCAAACACAAGTTTGACTCTAGAGCTAGAGCACTTAAATATTCTACGAAACTAATTAGTACTCAAAGATCTTAAGAGACTAACTTTATCTTCAGGAAACATAATTCTTAGGAAATCCTCAAGAGTCATCTAACAAGGGAGATTAAATAACTCCACAGAGGTCATACCCTGATTTAATAATCAGCTCTAATTTTCTGGGCAATTCTGAGTCCTCTCTCATTTCCAGGGCTTGTCTCTTAGGTACTGATGCCATACTGGGCATCTTTGAGGGTTTCTGCATTGCCTGTAAAAGGAGGGCCATTGAGGAAGGCCTCTGTTTTGAAACCTGTGCCTTCTTCTTTTCCTCTCCTCAGCTTGTCCTTTGGAGGGGACTCTGGAGCAACGGAATTTTTGTAAACAGAGTATATCTTCTCTCCCAGCTCTAACAGGAGTGAGGCAGCAGTGCTCAGGACAGGGAAGACTGATTATTATTCATGTCCCCTGTCATAGATCATTTTGTCCCTGACTTCTGGAATCCTATCCCTTTCCCCCTTCTGAAGTTTAGCCTCTACCCCTGGGCTCCTTCATCAGGCAAACTTTTTCAGGTCCTTGATAATCAGATTGGGTGTCATCACCTCTTGGAAGCATTCTCTGACTGCTAAGGTTAAAAGGATGTCCTTTCTTTATGCTCCCAGAGTGTTCTGCATGGATTCCTATTCTTGAATAGCAACAACTCTATACCACAATGATCTGTGTGCCCATCTCTCCTACTAGCCCATGAGAGCCTCTGAGCAGAGATGGAGTCATATTCATCTCAATCTCCAGTGCCCCATAGTAAGATACATAGTAAGAGACCAACGCATGTGACTTTAAGTGAACTAAACTTAAATCATCTGAGCAATAAATTGGACCAAAAAGCCCTCCCAGCTGAACCTGCAAGTAATCATACTGGTACTCCTTTTCTACCACAGGACCTCCATGTGGATGGCCAAAGGCTGGGAAATTCAACCAGATTCTGCTCATCACGTTCTGTTGATGCCTGTATGAATCAGAACCGTCCCGTTACCCAGGATTCAAACGCAGGTGCCTACATGCATCTGATCCATCACTGGATGTTCTGCAGTTTGGAAGATGGTGCTGCACCATGGGCACAGTGTATACCAGCTGAGGGAGAAGTCACAAATCTTTCAAGGCCTCATAAATAAAAACCTGAATCTATCTCTGTTTCTGCATTAAAAGTGTTCTGCTTCCCCCTTGCAGCAGGAGTTGGCACTGTTCTGATGAGACAGAGAAACAAACTCTGAGAACCGGAATATGTTTGGTGCTCTTGAAAGGCCAAGTCATATTTATAATGCCTAACAGTTAGTGAATGTTGTCCACTTTTCTAAGAGTGTTATAGAAAGTATCCCATTTAAGACTCACAGCAACACTATACAGCAGGTACAAAATTAAGGAAGGATTACAGTTTCTTCCACAAAGCCTGACATTGAGGAAATGCTCAAAACCTCTTAGCTCCTCGGCTTCTGTTACTATAGCAACAAATAGCATTTTCTGCGTCAAGTCTTATCTCCCCCTCTGGAATCTAAGTTCTTTGAGGTCAGGAGCCCCTGCCATCTCTCTCTGTCTCCCACAGAGTGTCAGGCCAGAACAATGGCCACAGAGAGTGTGTCCAATGGAGCCGGCTGACAATGCTGCTGCTGGAAGGAAGTCTCTCAGTTTTAAAAATGTGCTTTGGCAGAAGAGAAGCACAGACTTTAGGAGAAGCATGAAGTCACTTAGAAAGTTGAAAATAAATAACAGACTTGCAAAGAGTGATGATCCCTAAGAAAGAAGTGAATGCAGCTCAGAAAACAGTAAAAACCCAAAGAGGCTGGAAAGCAGTCTTGAAAAATGAATTACATGGAAATGAAGGGTTTTCATTTCCTCTCAAGACTGTATACGTTTAACTTTCAAAACAGGGTATTCTCATCCAGGTCCTGCCAGCCACCATCTTATTTTGAGGAAAATATTTTGTTTAAATACTTTGCTATTTCTTTACCGGAATTTTATTTACCAGAGACTCGGGCAGTATGTAGCCAGCCAGCTCTCTTTTCCAGCTGCTTCCTTTTTGCATGATGTCTTAGCCTATCTGTGACCTGTGACCCATCTCCATTGCCACACCTACGGCATCCTCTCTCTAACCCACTGCCTCCCTTTCTGGAGGGAAAACATGGATAAAAGAAAGAAACAAGAGAAGAAAAAAGAATGGTTAATGCAGTGATCAGATCAGTATTTATATTCATTTCTTTGATTTGAAATAAATTCTCTGCTATTTTGGCTAGCGCAGGGTTCTCTTTCCCCTTTCCATCCATTTTGTCCACTATCCCAATCTATCCCTCCAGAACAGTTGCATGAACGTTGCAAATCTGGAGGAGAGGGGTTTAGAGAGGAGGAAAATGGGAGGAGGAAGAGCCAAAAAGAAATGCATAATTTCCCCCTTTACTTCCTCAAGGAACCCTCCTGGCTTCTCAGATTAGGGGATTCTCCTCCCCGTATCTCACTGCTCCCTGCCTCTCAGGATTTCAGGGTACCGTGTATTCATTTTTCATAAAATTCGTCGCATTTTTAGTTTACATTTATTTCTGTGATCATTTGCTTAATGTCTACCTCCCCCACTAAACTGAAACCTCTGTGGGGGTCTGGGACCCTGCCTACTTGGTTCACTACTGACCTCTAGTGCCTGCTACATGGCAGGTTCTCAATCAACATTCATTGAACAAATAGTAGCCTGTGGCCAAATCTCTCTCCAAAATCCACTACTCAAAACAGTTAATAAAAGTGGGTCAAAGCTCACTGATGGCTGATTGCACACAGATCTTCCCCAAGTGAAGTTATCCTTAAAAAAAAAAAAAAAGACCCACAATCAGCAATACAGCTGGCCCAAAGGACATTTGAAATAGGAATTTTTCGAAGAGGGGAGCAGGATGTAAGTAACAGGACAGATGTGAGGGATGAAAAGCACTCCCAGGTGCTTCATTTGAATTTTTTTTTCAAACAAAACTCACAAATGAAAGGAAATACTTTCCCACTTTTTGCCACAAAGAACAGGACAAGCCAGGATGTTAATTAAGTTACAAATCAGCTGTCTGCTTGCAACTGACAGAGCTTTGTGTGCTTCCAAGCAATGTCAGATATTTTAAACCCTCTGTAAGTACCTACAATGAGGGAGCTGCCAGGAAGAATGCTTTCATGAATATTTAATGGATCCTAAGATCCTTTTTAAAGAACTGATGATTTAAATAATCATGAGGGGACTTTAGCTCAGTGCTGCCCTCCATCTGTTAACTGAAGCTGCAGAAAATGGAGCTTGGCAAGCTTTCCCTCCTAAAACTCAGAGTGAGGCCCAAGACCCAGGGGAGGCCAGGCTCACCCAGGAGAGGTCACTGTAGGACTAGACAGCCGAAGGTCTCTGGAGAAGTCAGAATGGGACCACAGACCTATGATCTGGGAAAATAATGGGTGTGGAATTGTAAAATGAATTTGTATAAGATGTCACACATGTGGGTTGCTATTTACAATTTACAAAGCACTGTCAGAAACATTGTCTCAAGTAATTCTCTTAAGAATTGGAAAAAGAAGGTATTATCACTTTGATTTCCAAATGAGAAAACAGGATCAGAGAGTCTCCAAAGCGTTAAACAAATGGGAAAGCTGGGTTTCAAACCGACATAGCCAGCTGAGCCCAAAAGGCAGCCCAATACAGTGGAATGTGAATGAATTCTGGCATTAGAAATACGGGTTCAAATCTTGCATCATTTGCCAAGTTGCTGGTATCTCTGATCTTCAGGTGACTGAAGCTATAAACTAGGAATTACAGGATCAACCTCATAGAAATATGAGTATTGGATGAGACACTGTATCGCTAGCACATAGTAGCTGCTCGATCAACCCTAACGCTCTCCTTTCTGGAACTGTCAAGTTTTGCACTTTGCAGGTCTAGCATCATAAAAACTGGTGCCTAAGAGTGAACTCTTCAGACTGTTAGTGCTGTCTGTTAGACTTTAGAAATATAAAATATAACTAACTGAAGGAAAAAATATAGCTTTATTTATTTATTTTTTTGCTTTCCATTTCTTCAAAGCATACAATTACAACTTTTCACACGACTCTAACCTGTGTTCCAATCTCGCAGCTCTCCTGACCCCACGAAGGACTTTTCAACCTTCTTTTATGTCATCTTCAAGCTTGAAAACCTTCCAGGCTTTCCTAAACCATCTCCACTCAACTCAGTCTGCTCTGACCATTCCAGCTATTTCTGCTCTCTCCTCTCAATTTTTGCACTTAACAAGAATTTATTTCTAGTTATAAAATGAATTAGCCATGGGGATGTAGTGTACAGCAATGATGACTGTAGCTAATAACACTGTTTTTTAAAAAAGAATTTCTTGAGCACCTACTATGTGCCAGATATTGTAAGTGCTAGGGATGCAACAGTGAACAAGAAAGACAAATCGCCTCCCTATGCTTTGTTCTTGATGTCTTCTCTTCCTCTAATAACCTTCCCAACTGTCTCTCACCAGGCTATTGCTCAACCTTAAAATTTAGCTCATGTATGATTTCTTCAGAGATGCTTTCCCTGGACACCCAGGTTTGGCTGTGCCTTTTTCCTGTGCTCACATAACTGATAACCTGAGAATCCCTCTTTTTTGAAAAAAAGCATGTATGCATCTGCTTTTCTCATGGGAGCATAAAGACTTATTCATTCATTATTGTAACATCGGCAGCAAATATTCTGCCTGGGACCCGAGGTTCTTAAGAAATGTTTCTGAACTGAACTACACCCTGTGGAGATGTAAATTCCTAGGACTCTTGTGTATTCCACCACACCTAGCACATTCTAAAAATAGCATGTACTCAAGAAACCTGTCTGGAGGCTATAGGAGATCTGATTATGGAACAGCACCCTGTCAGATTTTGAGTAATAAAACGCGAAACTGGCTCACTGTGTCGCACAGGTAGTGAAGTGGGGTAGGTTTCATTTAAACTGAATTGTTCAAGTTTTGGGTGTGAGACACGTGGGAAGGAGTGTTGGCTGGTGGCTTTCTGGAGCAAGGAGTTGAGAGGAGGAAAAATTATAATATGCAAGACGGGAACTGAGGGACCTCTCTCTTCTCCCCTAGTCTGCCAGCATTGAGTTAGAGCAACTAAGGAAGCACAACACATCAATGAGGCCACCCCAAGTAATTTTACCTGAGACTCTCTAAACCCCAGGCCAGCAGCTTGGCACAAAGACAAGTGTACCAACCTTGATAAGCACAGTAGAATATATTAAAGTGTATGCAAGGCAGGGAAGGACTCTGGAAGCATGCACACTACGCTGACGGTGGTTGTCTCTGGGTAATCGTTAATTTCATTTTTTGAGCTACATGTCTTACTTCGAGAATAAAAATAATGAACAAAATAGAATATGTAAGAGATGATCAAGTATTTGCTTGGTTGTAATGGAGAAGGTCCAGTGGACTTCCAGCTTTATGGTGAGGGAAAATTCTCCAGCCCTGGAAACGGTTTATACAGATTTGGTTGAGCTAACTTTGGCTGAAGGATGCAAGGATGATTGACAGCTGACAAATGAAGGAGGAGGAGCTGGGAAGGAAGAAAGCTTGAAGTCAAATTGCTTTGTTCCCAAGAAATCAAAGCAATGATTTGGGAACAAACTCAACAATTAGTTTGTCCATTTGAAGCACAACTTCAAATACTGTCTGAGTAATGCTCCAGGGATAATTGCCACTGGATTCAAGCCGTGGCAGTAAGATCCTGTGGGCTGTCACTGTCTGACTCAGTCCACCAGCTGTGCCACAGCTGCAGCATCTGTGAGAGTCATTCACCACTGTGTTCTGCTGAGGGTGCCTGGTGCCCAGAAAAGATGAAATGTTTATTTCAGCAGAATGCTTAGTCAAGTGACGCCAACTCTCTGCACCTCGGTTTCCTGCGTTTCAATTCTGTTCCTGTCACTAATCGGTAATGCGACTTCAGGCAAGTGTGGAAGCGCTCTGAAACTCAGATTCCTCTTTTGTAAAATGGGGCTAATAATACTCATAACCGTGTTGCTATGCGAAATTGATGAGATAATATGCATAAATGTCTTGGCATGGGGCCTGACTCCTGACTGATGCTTAGGAAATCTAAGCCTCTTCCGATTTCTGTATGTGTCATATACTCATCATTTCAAGTATTGTCAGAAGGGTCACAACACACACACGCACACACACGCGCACACACGTACACACACGCATGTACCTATTCAATTCAACCTTATTACTTTATAGGGAACTGGTTTCCTCCATGCTTTCGCAAGCATCCCAGCAGCATTATAGATGAGCACAAATCCTCTGAGGGAGGCCGACTGAGTTGCAAAGGCCTTGCCTCCACTGCTCCAAGATTCAGTTTCTCTTCTGTGAGGACATCTTACCTTTTCAATCAATGTTTCCACCTGGGCCAAGGCTCCTAGCCTCCTCTGTCCATGAGCATCATTTCCGTCCAGCAGGCAGAGAGAAAACAGTCTCAGACACAGGTGCTGAACACGCTACCACTGCCCACTCTCACTCCCCTTCTGACCTATTTGAGGTTCTGGACCTTAGAACCTGCTGTGGAATTGGCACCTGCCCAATGCTTCCATCCATATCTGACTTCCCGAGACTAGACCACTTGCCCACCTGAAACTAGAACTTCTTCTGGATTCTTTCTGGCCAGCCGTGTGCCTGCTCCTGGGTTTTCCTGGACAGCCTGTCTGCATGTGCTTCCTCTTTGACACCAGAGAGGGTAAAATCCCTTCCTAATAAGACGCATCATCACGCATTCATTCAAAAACTATTTATCAAGCACCTTATATACTAATCACTAAATTTTAAGTGCTGGGAATACAGTAGTAAAAAAATATATGACCTCTTAGAGTTAAATTTTAGTTACATTAAGTAATATAGCTCTTTTCCTGAATTCTCTTTTTTTTTTTCCCCTCATCATGCTTCCTTTACCCAAAAGCAAGCATGAACAGTTGTGTTCTCCATGGAAAGATGCCAGGTGGTCTAAATGGGCAACCAGTCCAAATTGTCTCTGGTGGTGGCCCAAGTGGGCTTGATCCATCCAGCTGTTCTTCTCCAGCTGCCTTTGTCCCCAAGCCCCTCATGACAAGCTGCTCTTAGTGACACTGGAACATGGAACAGGTGAAAGATCAAAGGCCTTGACTCTGGCCTCACTGGCAGTGGGTTCCAGTCAAAGAGGATTATTTGGCAACCAGATACTGTCATAAACATATTAATATTTCCTCAAATAAAGTTGTTTCATAATCCATGCTTGGTGGTTTAATCTCCAAATAAGATATGCTTCCCTTGGGAAGTCATTTCTATACTTAATCTAGGTTATTTAAATATACAATTGAATACACAATTGTAGAATGCTGTTTTGTGCTTATTACAACCTTAAGATATAAGCCCCAAATCAAGAAAACCTAGAAAGTTTTCTCATTTCCTTATCCTGATGCCCTACTGGGAACTGACAGTATCACCTTTCAGATGACTGGCTACAAGATAGCATGCTTATATATTGATGCTTTACAGGTATTTATTTATTTAATCCTTACAACAAACTTATATTAGTTACTCTTTTATTTCCCTCATTTTACAGATGAGAAATTAGAGGCAGAGAGAAATTAAGTATTAAGTAACTAGTCCATACAACTAGCAGAGAAGCTAAGATTCATACCTCACTATTCTCATAATCCTTACCTTTAATCCTGTACTATATAGTATCTCTCAGGTATTGTGCATTTCTTTTTTTTTTCTTTTTTTTTTTTTGGTGGTACGCGGGCCTCTCACTGCTGCGGCCTCTCCCGCTGTGGTGCACAGGCTCCGGACGCGCAGGCTCAGCGGCCATGGCTCACGGGCCCAGCCGCTCCGCGGCATGTGGGATCTTCCCGGACCCGGGCACGACCCCGTGTCCCCTGCATCGGCAGGCAGACTCTCAACCACTGCGCCACCAGGGAAGCCCTTGTGCATTTCTTATTCTCCGACTCAAGTATTTCTTCTGTGTATGGTAGATACTTTGGTTCTTTGCTTTAAAAGTCAAGGTCTGGGGAATTCCCTGGAGGTCTAGTGGTTAAGACTCTACACTTTCACTGCCGAGGGCCCGGGTTCGATCCCTGGTGGGGTAAGTAATAGCCCACAAACAGTGCAGCGGGGCCAAAGGGGAAAAAAAATTTTTTTTTTAATTATAAAAAAAGTCAAGGTCTGGAAGTTTCCCTTTATCCTTGCAGAGACACAGAATACCATTGAGAGAAAGTATAAATAGAAATAACCTAGTTGATGATACTGCCATTTCCGTGGTCACCCAAATACAAAACTCCACAGATGAAGATAATCCTTCAGCTTCTTTCCCTCC
This sequence comes from Hyperoodon ampullatus, assembly GCF_949752795.1. Lineage (NCBI taxonomy): Eukaryota > Metazoa > Chordata > Mammalia > Artiodactyla > Ziphiidae > Hyperoodon > Hyperoodon ampullatus. Next base: position 48,935,228 of record NC_136920.1, on the reverse strand, counting down.
GCATGACTTCCAGAGTAAGATCAATATAATTCAGTTGGCAGAACATGATAATATGAAGGTCAAGGCCAAAATGAATCTGATGAAGGTAGTGATGCTATGTTTGTAGTCATCTCAGGGCCCCTCTGGCGTGTAGGAGGGATTTAGTCATTTTACCAAGTGAATAAGTCTAATACAGGTTAAATGCATTGTACTTCAGCCGGGAGTCTTGTTCTTTTCTCTTTTTTCATTTCCATTGCCCTTTGCCCCATCAGGCCCTGTTTCCTCTCCCCAGAATATTGCACTTGCCTCCTACTTCTCTTTCCAAGCGCATTCTTACCACTTCCCTACCCTTCCTTTCCCTACCTCTCCATCTTTTCCCACTCCATCCCCCACAGTCTATCATTCCACCATTCTGAATTCTTTGTGACTTGAAGGTAGCAGATGGACTTGAAGTAACTGTTATCTGTTCTGCCTGGGGTATTAGATATTGTGTCAGTCTCCCACCAAAAATGACCTCCTCACTGTTTTTAACAAACCTGAGCATTGGCCTAACTCCAGGTTAGACATTCTTCTTCCTGACTCATCTTTCTGATTTGGGTCATAGCAGCAATCTTAAATGGCCAAGGCACACGAGGGAAGAGAGGAGAGCCCAACCCCTCAGCTTATACAGGGGGAATTGTTACATTCTTAGAAAATAATTATTTTGTATTTTGATAAAACTCATATTGAAAATTCATTCTGAAGTCTTTCATGAATACACAATAATTTGTATCAGCCAAACAAGCTATAAAGAATATAAACTCCCTCGTATCTATCACTCAGCTTTAAGAATTGGAGTATTTTCAACACAGTGGAAGCTGCTAGGTACCCATCCCCAGTTGTATCTATCTCCCTCTCCTCAAAAGTCACGGTTAAATTTTGTGTTCACAATTCCCTGATTTTCTCAGTGGTTTCACTACATAGATATGCATCTGTGAAAGTTAATTTTACGTGTCAACTTGGCTAAACTATAGTACCCCATTATTTAATCTAGGTGTTGCTCTAAAGGAATTTTGTAACTGTGGTTAACATTTACAATAAATTGATTTTAAGGAAAAGAGATTAACCTCAACCTAGGTGGGCCTGGTCTAATCAGTTGAAGGGATTTATGAGCAAAACAGATTTCTGAGAAGAAGAAATCTCATTTGTGGACTGTTGCTGCAGCTCCTGCCTGAGAATTTCCATCCTGTCAGTCTGCCCTATGGATTTCGGACTAGTCATCCCCCACAATCACATGAGCCAATTCCCTAAAAAAATTCTTGAATACACACACACACACACACACACACACACACACACTGGTTTTGTTTCTGTGGTAGGACCTTGACTAATATGGAATCCCTAAAAAATGTGTAGATTTTGTCTTTTTTGAAACTTTAAATAAGCAGTTTCATATTGCAGCTTTTTCTGCAATACTATGAAATTCATTCATGTTGGTGTATATAGGTCTAGTTCATTTCCTTTAAATTTTGTACAGTATGTCATTGTATGAGACACCACATGCACCATTTTCTTGCTAAAGTGCACTCAGACTATTTTTCTTTTCCTTTCTGGAGTAATAACACAATTATAACAACATGGCTATAACATTCATGTATATGTTTTTTGGTATACATATGTAAGAATCTCATTAGGGCATATGGCTAGGAGTAGAATTTCTGGATCATAGAGTATGTGCATCTTCAACTTTCCTAGATAACTAAATTGTTCCAAAATGGTTGTATCTATCATCAGAAATATACCACTTTGCACCCTGCCATCAATATGTAACAGCTATGATTATTCTGTGCTCTCAGTAAAACCTGAAATTATCAATAAAAACACTTCTAACAAGGACAGATATCAGACCTATTTGGAAACGGAATCAACAGGGTTTAAGGAGGCATTACATATGAGAGTGAAAGAGAAAAGGGGTCAAGGATCATTTTCAGATTTTTGGCTTTTGTAATAATTAATACTGGCTCTGAGTTTTTTTGTTTGTTTGTTTTGTTTTTTCCTTCCTCTTTATCTCAAGTGCTTGTGATAAACTTGAACATACACTTGTTTAGTTCCCTAACTGGTTTGGGGTTTGTCTATGTCTTAGATTAAACGTCCCCTATGTGCAGGATCTTCCTTCAGCCACAAGGTGGCAAGCTAAGCATCTTCAAATTTAAAGCACAATGCTGAGATTTAAGTGAACTTGACTCAGAAAGTTTATAAAGCAAGAATTCTTTCCTCAGTAGATCCTTTATGGATATAATACATATGATTCTTGCATATTGTAATGTTTTCATATTTACCACTTTCTTTCTTCTATAAAGGAGTGATCAGAAGTCTTTTTTCTTTACTTTTTTTTTTTAATTTAACTCTGAACCTGTTGCTGCTCTGCTAACATCCGTATTTGATTCCCTTTAATTACAGCGTGCATTGTAGACTCCTTGACTGACATGTAAGACCTTCTATAACCTGTCTGGAACTTGCATTTCTCACTTCCCTTACTCCAAACGCACTCCACACTATTTTCTCTGTCTCTGCACATTCCAGCCTCAAGGCATGACCTAGCTACACCAGATTCCTCCTAGATCTGTACCATGCTGTTCACACTTCCATGGCATGGTGAGGGCTGTTGACTTTGACTACTCTCCTATTTCTTTTCCACCTATTCAACTGAAACTCAAATATGAGTCTCAGTTGCAATACCACCTTCTGGAGGGGTCAAGGTCTCCTCCAGCAGTGATCCATCACTCCTCTAAGCCCCTTAAAACGTTTTTCTATATGACTATTAAAGCTGTCTTGTTGTGTTCTGACATTTTTACCTTTTTGTCTACTGCTCCCCAAATGTTTGTTACTTACCAACAGGGAGACATAACAGATTTTTCTCTGACTCTGTTCTAGGGCCTTACACTATGTCTACCTAGCTGATAGGTCTCAATGAATGTTGAGTAGCTTGCTGAATGAATGAATGAACATTGTATGAAGGTGAATATTGTAATTTTGAGTGATTTATATTTTCCATCAGTATGTCTAGTACTTAACACAGTGTTTATATTGTTAGAACTTCTACCTATTATCATTTTTATTTTATTAAACTAAAATGATTTAAAAGTAGACAAACACTGAGTTGGTGTGAACAAGATGCTGCTTCTGCCCATGAGAAGCTATGCCAGGAGGACTTGGGGAGATAGCATAGCTCAGAAAACAGAGACCCAGGCAAGGAGTACACATGTGAATCAGTATTGAATACTGATATAGTAAAGTAATTCACTTAATAAATGTGATTAAATTATTGGGTTTAGCCATTGGCATGAGAAGTTTCCATAATTCAGTTGACATGTCAAATATTTTTCTCAGCAAACATATTATTGATTTTCCACAAAGGTTACAATTTAACAAACACATAATATTGATTTTCTTAAGGGTCTCAGCCCAGAGCTGCTATAAGGATCTCAGCGGAACTGTAATTCCTTTTAATTAAAAACTTCAACATGCAAATATGTGCCATAAGGCACTAGGTACCATATGCTGCGCTGCAATCCAAACTTAACTTCATCTCTTTGGTCCTGTGAATATAAACTCTTTCCTGATCAATGATATTTTGCATTTAATCTTCTTGTGTTTAGACCTAGAAGATTTCCTCTCTGTATTAACTTATACTAGAATTTTTATTCGATTTTAACTGAAAATTAATTATATCGACGGTTATGGAACACTGACTGAATAGAAGGAAATAGGCTGTGTCCTAACATATTGCTTGTGACACACTGACACACTCCTATTTATTTTTAGCTATTATTTTGATAAAGGCCTACTCTGTGCCAGATATTCTGCTAGGAATAAGAATCTAAGTATCAAAGATTTATATTCGTATGCTTGAGAATCTTGTCTATTTGTTGGGACTACACAGAAAGAAGTTCATCCTAAAAGTTTTTCCCTAAAAATTTCAGATTCTTTAAAGAGAATAGCCGCTAAATATTATATATATTCTGGCTCCCAAATTTGGAAACTTTTTTCCTTAAGTCAAATCTAGTAGGAAAACCACGTTATATTGATTTTAGCCAACATTCTCAAATGGAGCAAGTTAAGTCAGCATATAAATTGCTGTTGACTATTATTGAATACCCACAGTATGCTAGGCACTATTAATTCGCTGAAACTCATTAATTCAAGTGAATAACTAGGTCCCCATTAGGAGGGCTCACATTTTACAAATGACCAAGCAAGAGAAAAACACCCAGCTGAAAGGCAACAGAACTGGCAGGCAGTTTCATCATCTGCTGTTAATTGCAAGAAGCAGAACTTAATTCTATTCAGAATAATGCTTCATCATGGCTTTGGAAAGTAATGAAGCCTCAGGGGATCTGAAAGGGCTCCTCTAAACTTTCCAGGACACACGGCAGATTGGTTGAAGGAGGAGAGGGGTCTTCTTATAAAGTGTTAAGGGCTGTGGGGAGGTTAAAATGAATGAAATCTACAGCTTGGTGCCAAAAGTACCAGAAAAATCACATTATTTTCCCTGGCCATCCATGGACTGTTTACTTTGAGGCCAATTTATGGATGAGAGTAATGGAGGGTTGAAAGAAGAAAATGAGGGCCATGCTGAACTTGAGTTCCAGATGGAGCACCTACCCCTCTAAGAGTTCTGGGTGACTTCCCTCACTGTGAAAGAAATTAATAAATTGATATTCTGGAGTTAGAGTTCTCACATTTTTTATATGACTTGATCCTGCATCTTCTTAATAATAATCCATTCCTTTTACTAGTATCTTCCGATGACTACATATTATTTTAACACATATTTATTAGGCATCTCTATTGAGCTAGGCACTCTGCTAGCTATTCCTAGATATTAGGAATATAATAATCAACAAAACGATTTGATCCTCTGTCCCCATGGAGTTCACAGTCTAGTAGGGAAGGTGGGTATTAAATGTACAGATGACTGCTTCATTATAGCCATAATAAAGCCATGAAGAAAAAGCATACTGGACATTTGGAGTATGTACCAGTAACTAGCAATGCATACAGGTCTGGATAATAATACAAATGATAGTTTCCCTTTACTGATCACCAACTCTGTTCTTGGCACTATGCTAAATACTTTGCATTACTTCTTATTTTCACAACGACCGTGTGAATAAGAATCAGATAACCTCCTGTCACAGATGAGACTCTGCCCTGTGGACTGCATGATGCCAGACGCTACCAAACTTATCTCAACAACGGGCTGGTTATAGCCTGAGGGCTGCCATTTTGCCATCTCTCTTTTAAGACTCAGTTTAAATGTTTTCTTGTCTATGAAGTCTTCTATCCAGGAAGCCAATGTTTTCTCTTTTGTGCTTTCCAATATTGTTGGTTTAAACTCCAATATGTAATTGGTCTATTTATATAGGTTATAATCTTCTTGAGGAAGGAGACTAAGTTTTAACTGTTTTAATTTATTTTTATATCCCTTGCATCTTGTAAGCTCAGCCCTTGATATTTATAGGTACTCAGTAAATATTTATTGAATCATTGTTGAGTGAAATAAAATTTGTTTTTATAGTCTAGAGCAAGACTGCAACACGAATTGGAAAACACAGATAGCATTTCATTTGAATTACTGAGAAAATATTTGAAAGGCAAATTGTTCATTAATATCTGGAATATTAGTATCTAGAATAGATCATGCATCTGGTACACAATACATATTAATTTGAAGATTTAAAACAGGCAATTTCTTTATTTCCTGTGTTGATGAACATGATAAATGTCAAATAAAATAGCAACTAGGTTTCAACCAAAGAGAATCCACTTAGATAATTTAGCCTGGCACTTGATTTGCAATCTTGACTGTGCTAATTGTAATGGGACAAAACATGCTTTGAAAAAGTACACGTTTACAATATCAAGCAAGGTCTACTAGAATCAATGACCCTGGAGCTGGAGGGACTCTGACACATCCTTTGGTTCAGTGTCCTGCCTAAGGGAGGACTGACCTGCTCAGGCTTGATGATTTTCACAGGCTGAACAATGACTACCACACCCAGGTCTCCTGACTCCTACCCAATGCGAACTCTTCCTATGACTTCCTTTCTATACTCTGCTGAATACTAGGCTCTAAAACACTATTAAATGTAAAAGAAAAAAAAAAAGAAAGAGAAAAAAATGTCACTTCCTATTTCCTTCTCTGAATCGAGACAAATCACTTGTTTCTGAGGGAGAGTCCAACTCAATTCAAATTCCCAAGGCCTGTGTGAAGCCTTCCAGGTTTGCTTCCTCTGAAAGTGCCCTCTCCCTCTATGTTTTATCACTCAACACTTAAAATAGTTAGCTTGAAATCAAACTGTAGTATTTTGGAATTGCTTGCATCATTTATTTAGGTAAGAATCTCAGAGATGTATTCATTCCACCTTACAACTAAATTAATTTTAACAGTACTCTTATCTTACATTTCTCGATATCCCTCCAAGCAACTAGAATAATCTCTGCACTTTGAACTATTATAATAAGGATGCAAAAAACTTTAAAATGTATTTCTTAGAAGAAAAAAATCCAACCTTTTTTAACAATTCAATTCCATATAAATAAGTTTATCTTGGGTAACATTTCTATAAAAATCCACTCACTGTCAGGCCACATTCCTTGTGCCTAGCATAGTGACTAGACTATAACAGTCTCTGAATAAATATATGCTGAGTGAGTGAATGAAGGAAGACTCCACTGACAACTGTGGCCTTTCTAGCTACATCTAACAGTGGGCTGTCCCCAAACACTATCATGAGTAGATGAGTGAATGACTCCACATTCACATGTCCGTGCATGCAGGGAACACTACACATAATACTATTGTGATGTTTTTTTAATTATATTTAGTATAAATGTTGATACATTTTATAAAAGCCTAACATTTTTTGAGGCCTTTTCCTAACATAATTAGTGAGAAGTAAAGACTGGATGACCTTTTGACAACAATCCCCAGAGTTGGAAGAAATTATGCTTTTCTCCAGAACCTGGCATTTCTGCTGTGGGCAGCAGCTCTGGGGGCTCACTGGAAGGGTCAACATGTGTCCTAGCACACGGCAAGCTGACATAGCTGACAGATGGGGTTCGGATGCTATCCCTGTAGAAGCAGTTAAAAGGCAGACCCTAAATTCAGTTTTGTTCTTACAACTCCTTGTAACTCCAGAGCTCTTAGCTCCAGAAAGTTTCTATAAAGCAGCCAAATGAACACAGTATGACTACAATGACTCTTAAGCCTTGGTCCTGGCTCTGCCTCTAAGTAGACATGTGACTTTAGCAAAGTCTTCTCTTTCCTTCTCTGGTAGACAGATACCTCATACAAAATTTTTTAGGGAACTAGGTTAGAACAGCGGTTCTCTGTTGTGCTGGGGAGTTACACTGATGTGTCATGTTCACGTGTGAGAAGTACTGCAGGTATTCTGATATTATTAATGGAGTGGTTGTAAATCATTTACCTGAGAAAAGGGAGAGTAGATTTCAGAGGCTACAACATCAGATCTCACTCACTTGCTTTCTGGTGTTTTTGCTTTAAAGGAAGAGAAGGGAGTCAGATTACAGTAAATTCAACTAGAAGAAAGCACAACTATTTTATCTAGGTTAGAACTATTGTAAGGGACCCTAACTGATGCTGTGACAATAAGATGTGGCTGCAGTGTTCTCTTTCTCTGCAATGTCTTGAGGAATTTAATCAAAACTTGGAATGAGTTGCCTGCCATAGAAGAAAAACTGCTGAGAACAGTGGGCAAGAGGCTGGCTAAATCCTTGCTAGCCCTGAGCTGCAGCAAGTTGGATCAGAGTGGACCTCAGGGGACTGGCTCTGCAGAGTCACTGGGGATACCACAAATGTCCCTTAAGGAAGACATCTGCCTCCTAAAAGAACCTTACCCAAGAGGGTACTGTACTCTTTCATGACTTGGTGAGACTGGAGGAGGGCTGGTTGGAAAAGAATAGTAAGATAAAGAACTCAAAAAAGCTTAAAATACATCTCACTTTAAATATTACCATAAATAGCACCACCAATTCTTTTATATTCTGCATATAATGTGCTTTAATTAATATTTATATAGATTTTTCTTTCATAAAAAGCAATCCTCACAGAATTATGTTGACTCATGATTATAGGTGTCAAATTTTCAAATGGTTTGGACTAAGGCCCCCTTGCCTCTGATTCCGTGATTTTCTTAAATAGCAGAGATGTGAGTGTATGACTACTGCCACCTTGTGGCAGCTACCTGAACTATATTTATTAAAGCAGGAAGTCATTCCTGTTTTCTAGATGTGCTTGCAGTTTCAATCCTGTTCAGTGACAACATCACAGTGCAACGTGATGTGATGAATTTGTAAATTGAAATGGCCTCACGAGATAATCTAGTCTACATGATTTTGTGAGACATAAAAAATTGTATTCTAATTTTAAAGACCTCTAGAGATAGATTCTCCAACTTCTCTTGTGTCACCATTTCTGTTTAACCACGTCTGAAGTTCTTCCTGGTATTAATCCTTCCTGATGTATTATTGATGTATATGTTTAAAGCATTTTCTTCTAAACTCCAAAGCAAACCTAAATTTTTTTCATCTTTGTTAGATAAAATTAAAAGAACATCTAAGTGGCCAGCTGTCCATATACATAGGTGTTAACACTGCTTCCAGTAGAGGTTCCTGACATAAAATAGTTCTCTCTCAACCAGTACCATGCACTTAAAATACCCATAAAATGTCTCCATTAGCTGAAAGCATGGGCTGTCAAAAGTAGCAGAAGGGGAAATCAGCATGATTGTAGGAATTTGGTGTAAATCTACTCATCACTTGCTGTACAACACTGGGGAGATTAATTTCATGATCAGTTTCCACTTGTATGAAGGGATAAAAAGTTCCCACCTTATAAAGCTTATCTGATGAATAAACTGACTAGAACATAGCAGTGTCTAATAAATGATAGCCAGCTCTGTAAGGCACACAAAGCACTGTGAACGCCACTGAAGGAAGATTTCCAACCCTGAGAAATACAGCACAATGCCTACAGCACAGCATGTGCTCAACACATATCTGTTCAATGAATGAATGATTATTACTCACATTCAAATATTAGCTGGGAAGGGTCAATGCCTATCACTATCAATGATAGGCATTGATGTGCTAGTTCAAATTTATGTAGGTAGGAGATGAAACTGATCACAAAACAGGTGTTATGAGAATAGGACCAAGATCATGTAACATATTGCTACAAATTACATTTAGTTGTCCTGATGCCAGCTTCCCCTATGAGCCTATGAACTCCTTGAAGGCAGGGTCTACATTTTAAGTATCTTAACATCCTCCATACTAACCATAATGATCAACAAATATGATCTACTCAGTAAATATTTAATCTAATTGAGTAATGCTGGCCCCTAACATAAACACTGTTTCTAGATGAAATTTCACATGATGATGTAATTGTATTTCTCTTCTATATAAGAAAATGAGACTCTAATCAAATAGAAGCAGAAGCACTTTCTCATATACACATTATTGGTTTTAATCTTTAGTAAAACCAAATAACAGTCTAGGGCTTCCTTAGAAACTCACTCACAAGTATCTATAGACATCAAGGTAAAAAAATGGTTAAAGTTGGATGCACAGAGAATTTAAGGGCTAAGTGAAAAGGCCCCCTGTCCCCCAAGATTTCACTGGTGTAAAAAATGGCAGGGGAAATCCTCTGTCACGATGTGACAAACTGAGTTGATAATCGACAACTATATGAGTGTTAAACCAGACCGTGTGGTTTCAGAAAAGCACAGCTGTTTGTTGTCAAGAGCAAGGCCACCACACTACCACAGTTCCTCTAGCCTCATTCCACTTTCAAGAAGATTGCAGGATAAATTTTGTGAAAACTGTACTATAAAAAGGCCTGATGCAGTCCTTTCTTGGGTCTGCAGAATGAAGAGGGTCAGCTTTACTTAAGTGATTGGCTTCCTGTTTTTCTTAATTATACAAAATGAGGACAACGCAAAACACAGCTGGTAGAAACTCAGATGTTGCTCAAAGCCTGAAACACATAACTACTCTGTGATGAAAAACAGAAAATACTTGCTGGTGAGAAGAGAGCAGCAGTGACACACTTCCAGGGGTGCACTCACTATAGCTGAAAAACTGATTTCACCTCAGAAAATAAGACAAGGCAAATGTCTTATTTGCTGTGGGGTGTAAATGGTAGCATTTAACTTAGACACATGCATGTTACTGAAGAGAATAGAAAAGAAGAATGGAAAAAAGGAATAAGGGAGAGTATTGAATAATTGGTTTATGGCTGATTATGATTTTGATACCTAGAGGGCGACAAGGGATTTCTTTGGTATATATGAAAACTCAAACTACCCTAGGCAGTGAGAAAAGAAGCTGCAAAGTATACTGGTAGATAACTAGACAATTGTTGAGCATGGCATGGAATGAGGCTTCCTGGGGAAGAGAGGCTGTATTGCTTAACTAGGATTTGGAACAGATACTTGGTACAACGTGACATTAAAGGAACTATTCATACATTTGATGACTCCTTGGTGGATTGATACTCATCTCTCAAGGCTGAGTTCAAGTACTACCTCCTGTGTAATGCCTTTTCCCAACAATCAGGCTGAAATAACACACCTTCATTGCATTTCCTTTGTGTTGTGTAGCACTTACCAAACTATCAAAATTAGTTGTGTATACATCTGCCTTCCTGCTGTATTAGGAGCTCCTTAAAAGTAGAGAGTATAACTTGATAATTTTTCTAACTATCCCAGCAATTAGCATCATGCAAGACCTTAAGAGCTCAATAAATGTTAATTGAATGAGTTAATCAACCTGAATAAACATATGGTTGATAAAACATAGATGTCTTTATGTGTTCAACCTCATTGCTAGAGTGTGCAAATAAATACAATTCAACACACCTTCATCATGCGCTTACTGTGTGTCAGGTGCTGTGCTTGATACTGTTACAAGAAAGGGTATCTCCTAAATCTGAAAGTTGGAATTAAACACTGATGCTGGACTGCTGCAGGTTTGAAGCCCTGAGTTCCACGTTTCCATAGCCACCAATGGCCACACAACTGACTTATTGTATAAAATGGATACATGGCCTGACTTTGGCCAGAGTTATCTCACAATATCTATTTTCCTCTTCCACTATATTAACAAAACTTCAACTTTTTCGTTGAATATAAAGAGGTAAGAGGAAATTTCTTCTATGAGCACTCAGACAATCCTAAAAGTAAGAAAATAAGCTTCCAAGGACTGCTAACGCTGTTCAGCATTCCAGTATGGTATGAAATGAGGTTTCTGGAGAAATGAGGCCATATTGCTCAATTTGGATTTAAAATAAGTCTTGTGTGTTGTGTAATGTTTTTAAAAAGCTGCTTATATATGAGTGATGACTCTTTCATGAATTTCTACCTATCTTTCATAATTGCTACAGAATAATGCTCATTACTCATTATTGTTACAAAGTAAGGTTATATTTCACAGCCTCCCTTGCAGCTACATGTGGTCATGTGATAAACATTGACCAATGGAATGTAAGCAGAGGTATTTTGTGGCAGTTTCTGGAAATATTCCTAAAGATACGGTTTTTATGCTCCCTTTCCCAATTCCTCTTTGTCTTGCCATTTTGACTTAAGATTGAGGCCATCTGGGGTGGATCAGCAAGAGGGGAAAAGACTGGGTCACTGACACAGTAGCGACCTACCCCTGTACTGAATACCTGGGCTGTGCTATGAGAGAGAAACAAACTTCCACTCCAGTTAAGTTACTGCTAGTTTGGTTTCCTGTCAACTGGAAGCAGTGCCTAATCCCAACTAAACACCTCTGTTGACATTTGGGTTCTCAACTCAGTTATGGATGAGGTGGGAGTTGGTGGTTAGATGGTGGGATGTATGAATGTATGGAAGGATGGACCATCAAATAAGTAATGACTGAAAAATTCCTTATGGACTTTAAATCTATATTTGTAGAACAAAGATAGGTTTTATGTCATGGCCCATAGGTCTTCTAGAACTACCTCACTTCCCAGCTTCCAAGTACACCCAATTACTGATAATCACCCACATCAGTTACCTTGCAGTTTCATGCCATCTTGTCACTGATTATGTTGCCCTCTGCTCACTTCTTTATATGACTGACTTTATATGACACAGCCCATGTATTATCTCCTACAAAAGGCTCTCCTCACTCCCTTCCTGGGGTTAGGTACCTCACCTGTGCACACTTATAGTCCCCAGGGCATATTTTTGACTAATCTTGCACAACTGTAATCATTTGCTCTTTTGTCTATCTCTCCTCTATAAACTGTAAGATTCTTGAAAGACAGGATAGCTTTGTATTTCAAACAGGTATGTTTTTCAATGTCTATCACATAGTAGTTATCACATAATAGGTACCACCTGGAAAATAGTAAGTACTGCATAGGTACCCCATCCCATTATCAGCTTTGCTTTCAATAATATGAAAGCTCTAAAATCTACTGCTGGTCACTTCCTAGAGCCTGGATCTTCCCTGAATCCTGTAATGGACAGTTCCTTGATTTTCATTACCCTTGTCTCTGAGGACATCTTTCTTTCTCCTTTCTCCTCCCCCTTATCAATTTAGTTTTCAGAAAATATATTTTTGGTGTCTACTTGGCCAGATACTGGACTAGAAATATTTTTAAAAATCAATTTGTCCAAAAATTTCCTCTGCATTTTATTCTTTTCTGCCAATTTCTTCACAGAGTGAAGTTATCCTCGTGACTCTAAGCTTGAGGACTAGGAAAGGGGGTTGGAGGAAAATCTGTCTTTTGACATTTAAAAGATATGGGATAAAATTAGAGAACAGTTAGCATTTCTATTTAATAGTGAGCTGAGGCCGCACACATTTATGAACGTTCAAAATAGCCCAACTCTGTGTTTCTCCAGGCCACACAGGCCTACACTATAAAGGAGAGTACATGGAAAGAAAGGAGAAATCCTGTTTTGTCATGAATATACAAGTTTTTGGCTGATGGGTTAGCTATTTCTTACTTGGGATACCTTTCTCCTCCCCCTCCTCCCCCTCCTCCCCTTACTCCTTTCTTCTTCTTCCCTTTCTCCTTCTTCTTCTCTTTCTCCTTAATCATCTCTGCCTTTGTCTACTCGTTCTTCTCCTCCTCTTTCTTTTTCTCTTTTTCCTCCTCCACCTCCTCCTCTTGCAATCAGAAGAAACCTATGACTATATCATGCCCATTTCAGAGGGATGCGTACCAACAGAACTCTTACAATGACCTGCTTATGAAGAGGCCAGCTTCGTCTCTACCGTATCTTCCTATTGGTGGCTCAGCATGGCACCCTCCCCTCCCTCTGTTCACCAATGTCAAGTGCCCATGTGTACATCCTTCTTCTCAATGCCTTTTCCCCACTCATGGACCAACAGCACATTCTTCTCCCACAGAGCTGCAGGAGAGGTGACATGTAGATGCAAGAAGCCTCAGAATTCCAGTTACAGTTAATAGTATAGATCTAGAATGAATGAATGAGTGGTAGGGGTGTGGAGGGAGGGAATGCCTGGGTTTCCAAATGCGTTCATCATTTCAGGGAACAGAAAACAATCATGGAAGGTACAGTAAACCACAGCTGGTTAAACGAACATGTGGACATTTGGGGTTTAATAACAAATACTTTTATTGATTGCACACTTACTATGTATCAGGCACTGCTCTGGGTTCTTCCTCTACTTCTTCTCAGTTTATATTTACATCACTATGAGGTAAACATGTTCTATCCTCATTTCACACAGAGGAAACTGAGACTCAGAGAGATTAAGCGGAGTCTAGATTTAAATCTACACCTTTTTGAATCTGATGTTATAGTAGATTGCAAAATTAGCCACAAGTCTTTGTAGTACCTTCTATTAGGAGGTGGGGTCTTGAAAATGGGGTGGCTCATGACTTGCTTTGGCCAATGGAATGCAACAAAAGCGATGGTGTGGCAGTTTGGGCCCAGACCTCAAGAGGCCTCACTTCTCTCCTTCTTGCGACACCTGCCACCAGAGCCACATGAACAAGCCTGAGCTAGCCGCCTGGAGAAAAAGAGACTATGAGGAGTGGAGATGATCCATTGCAACTGAAACACTTCAGGCCCAGCAGCCCCCAAGTGAGATCAGCCAAGCCTGGCCTAGATCAGCAGAACCCATCCAGCTGAGCCCAGCCCAGATTGCTGGCCTTCAGAATATTGCAAGCAGAAATTCACTGTGAGCCATGAAAGCTCCTGCATGTTCTTGCTGTGTATGCAAAGAATGAAATACCCTGGGCACTCTCCACTTGGGCCATTTTTCAGGGTTGTATTTGCAGTGAGCAAACTTGAAGGATGAGGTAACGTTTCCCTCTGGGACAAAAAGCCAGTGTTGCCATTATCAATTATGGGGTAAGTGATCCACAAATGGACTGAGATAATTTTAGGAGTTAAATAAAAATTTTTCCTTTAATTTTAGCTATTTTTAAAATGTTTAACTATATTTACAACTACCTACTGATTAGCAAGTTTTGTCAGTTTCCATTTCTAGTACATGTATACAATTAAATTAAAAAGTGAATTGATCTAAAGAAAATCATTAACAGTAAATAAAGGTGGTATTTGAATATGAAAAAACCATTATGACAGAACCTAAATGACTTACTTTTAGGAATCGCTATACAAATCCATATTGCTTCTTACTGAAAGAAATGGGATCCCGAAAAAAGGATGCACCACTATCACTAAGGTGGGCTGGTAGATTGTGAATGATATTACACTTCAAATACTACTGAGAAGAAAAGTTATTCTACCTTGAATCATATATACTTAAGAGAGTCTTTCCCTCAAATAAAGGCAGCCAGGCAAAGAACCAAATGCCATAGGCACCTAGGTTGGAACTACAAACATTCTGTTGGAACAGGAGAAGGATCTTTAACATAAAAGCAAGCGTTCAGTTTCTATTACATCCAAGGAAAATCAGAGACTGCAGGGAGGAAAAGCAGCCTGGGTGTTATAATGGCACTGCCCCTCTCCAGGCATTTCCTCAGAGTGAAGATGTTGGCTTGCAATAATGGTTCATCTTCATGCTGCAAGTTGTCAAGCTCTGAGTCACTCTCAAAGCTCCTTATAAACAACTGAGAAGAATATGAAGATTTCTGAAAGGCAGCTGTGATGAGAGAATCATAGACAATGAGAGTGGGGAAGGGACTTCATCAACTATTCAACCAACTCCTTTATTTCACAGAAAAGGAAGTGAGGACCAGGGAGGGGCATCACTTGTTCAGTCACACAGCAAGTCAGTAGTGAGAGCATGGGGGCTCCAGGTCTCTTGTCTCTCGGCTCAGCTTTCTTCTGTGACTCAGCGCTCCCGTTCCCTCTGTGTTGTTCACCGAATGAAGGAGCCTAACTGACTGTGATGCTGAGACTGGGATTTAGGAAAGTGCAGGTATCATTCCCAAAACTGATCTTCCTCAGCAAGGGGGAGAGAAAGGTATCTACATGCTTACTGCTGCAGAGTTCATATCTTGCAGATAATGTTATGGGGCACATATTACTCCACTAAGCTAATGTTTCCCTTAAGTAGTAAAACAAAAACAAAACACCTTAAACTTCTTAAACAGAAATGTCAAATTAACAAATTGGTGTCATGTTTGCTTGCTTGGTCTCTTCTTTTTTGGACCAGGCTTTATCTAAATATGTTCTAAATTTTATTACTTGGGAGCCTGGTACCAATTAGACTTTTGTTATTTTATTAAAAAAAAATTGGAGCCAAGCTAAAGCTCTTTTAACTATCTTCTTGAGCTTTGAACATTGTCTATAATGATCTTAGGAACATGTTAACACTCATGAATCCACCTAGAAGAAACTTCAAGTGAGCACAGGCTTTCCTGTGCCTGGTACCATACTAAAAGATGTGGAATCCCAAGACACTCTACACTCTCAGTCTGCTGGTCATCACCTCATGCCCGCTGCTCTTGGCACCTCAACTGTGGCATGTTCCAACCAGGAAGCCCCTTCCTTCCCTGAAATGTGCTCTTGCTGCTGTGTTTCCTATCCTGATGACTGGAATAACCATCCCCCACGTGCCCAAGTCAAAAACTTGGGCACTGTCTTTCTCTTTCCATTGCTGCTTCTCCACCCGCAACAAGCCTCCACCCAGCCAATCGATCATAACTCTGCCCAACTACACCTTGTTAATATGTCTCTGAGATTTTCCCCATCTCTACAAAACTTCCCTGTGTAGGACCACCATCAGCTCTCTTCTGGACTACTTTAACACCCTTGTGATTGGCTGCCTTATTCTAAGCTGGGTCCTTTCCCAAAAATTTCCTGTCATTGTCACTGAAGCGATTTGCCATTTTGAGCTAACCAAATCCTGTCACTGGCTTCTGAAACACCATTAGTGTGTCACTGCACTCAGGATAAAATCAGAGTGCCTTAGCAGTCTACAGAATCCTCTCTGAGATCTTAGCCCTCTCCACGTTTCTAGCTTCATCTCCTGTAAATCTCCATTTGTCAATATTGAATTACTTACAGTTCGTTCCTTCTGATGCATGGAATTCATGTGCATACCAAACGCCCCAGGGGGCAGTCACACACTCTACCTCTCCCCCAACCACTCCTTTCTTAGTTACCTCCTATACATCAAGACTCAGTTCAGACAGACTCCTCCAGAAAGCTTTAAAACCCCCAGGATGGATAAAGAGAAGTAAGTCCTCCCACAAGACTCTGTGCACAAGTTCCTTACAGCAATTTCCACGTTAAACTATCAAGTATACGTGTTCACATGCCTATCTCCTACAAACTATAGGTTTCTTGAGACTTTAGATGATTTATGTTATCCTACATCCTGCATAGGGTTTTTCAGCTTTGGCTAAATAGTAGGATCACCTGGGAAAACTTTAAAAAATACCTATGGCCAGGTCCCACTCTAGACCAATTAGAATCTCAGGGGCAGACAAGACGCACTTCTCACCTCAGGACCTTTACACTGGCTGTTCCCTCTGCCTGGAAAGCTGTTCTCACATGCTCACTCCCCCTCCTTCTGCAAGTCTTGTCACTTTCTCAATGGGGCTTACTCTGATCTCTCTATTTAAACTTGGTAACACCTTTCCCCCATACTCCCCCTTTTAAATAGCACATATCGTTCTGCCATGTTATACAGTTCACTTTTTTTTAAATAGATCTTTATTGGAGTATAATTGCTTCACAATACCGTGTTAGTTTATGTTGTACAACAAAGGGAATCAGTCTTATGTATACATATATCCCCATATCCCCTCCCTCTAGAGCCTCCCTCCCACCCTCCCTATCCCACCCCTCTAAGTGGACACAAAGCACCGCTGCTTCCCACTAGCTCTCTATTTTACATTCGGTAGTGTACATATGTCGCTGCTACTCTAACTTCACCCCAGCTTCTCTCTCCCCCGCCATGTCCTGTACCACAGTGGTCATTGAAGCACTATTTACAATAGCCAGGACATGGAAGCAACCTAAGTGTCCATCGACAGATGAATGGATAAAGAAGATGTGGTGCATATATATAGTTCACTTTTTAATTATGGTTATTGTTTATTGTCTGCCTCCCCAAGTGCAAGAATCACTTACTTTGTTCACTAATGTAGCATTAGTGGCTGGCACATAGTAGATGTTTAGTATCTATCTACCTATCTTTAAATAGATAAATGAGTGTATTCTATTTGCCATCTCTGGTTTAGTGGAAAGAGATGTTTATAAAAGTTATGAAAGCCTGTAGAAATGGAACTGATGAATTCTGCCCCTAGGAATCAAGAAATGCTTCATGAAGGAGGAGATAATTAAGCTGAGCCTTGAAGGACTTGCTAGGCAGAGAAAGAGAGTAAGTTATTAAAATAAATAGTGTCTTGGTAAGGACGAAGCTCACAGTCCAACACATTGTAGTCACTCTATAAGGTCTCATTAACACTGAAAGATAATTCAGGCAGAGGGAATGGCATGAGCACTGAGAAGAGTAAGCACATGGACCATTTTGAATGGGTGTAGTGGGCAAGTCATAAGTAAAAAGACTGATTGATGAATTTTGACTAAATTCAATAATTTGTTTATTACTAGAAAATTAACTCATTTCTGCAATGTTATGGAAAATCAACATATATTTTTAGCACCTCATCCTTATATATATATATATATATCACCATATGATGATATTATATCATATGATATTATGATTATAATATCATAATATGCTTATGATATTAAAATCTATTTGAGCTATTTACTGTCATTGATATACTTGTTAGTTTTCATATGTGCCTTCCATTATTATTCAACTGTGTGTGTGTGTGTGTGTGTGTATTTTCCACCCTCCTATAGCTAACCTCCAGTAATACAAATAAGGGCCTCATGATCTTTCGTGTTCATCGTAGTAGTATGCACTAGCAGTGTGTAGGGCATATATATACTAGTACCCATAGTATTGTCCATAAAGATTATTAGCAAATAATAGCTCTTCTAGAAATTCATTCATGTTTTTATTCATTCAGACATATGCTTATTTTACTTCTATACCTACTATGTGCCAGACACTGTATTAAGGACTAGAGACACAGACATGAAATTCAACACCTGCTATCAAGTCCAGTGGCAGACAGAAAGAAACAATCACAGCTCAGGGATTAGGTGCTATACTGTGGGTAATCCTGGAGTACTTTATGAGCACAAAGAGGTACAGTTAATCTAATGGAGGCAAGAACCAGGGGAAACTTTCTGGACAATGTTATTCTTGGCTTTGTTTTTTTGGTTTGCTTTTTTTTGTCCTGAAAATGATGTACATGTCTGACATTTTATGTAGATTTAAATTATATTTTTAGAGATGTACTCTCATAGAGATAATTATGATACCATTAAAAAGAAACTACCTTGCTTAAATCACATATTAAAGGAGAAATATAGTTTTCTGATAAGACCTTAACCAATTCCTCTTTCATTCAAAAATCAATAATATACAATGCCCCGAAGTTTGTGGTTTCCTATGAGAAAAGGTAGAAAAAATAGTACTGGGATTTAGTTAAAGGGGGGAAAATTCTCAGCAGTTCCATCATTAAACTGTAATTGAAGATGAGTAATACTTAACCACATGGAAAAGAGAAGGGAGGAAGGACATTCTAAGAATAGAATATATGTGGAAAGCCCCAAAAGCATAGGCAGAATGGCCAGTGTGAAGATCCTAAGAATATGTTGCTAGTGTGGCAGGAATATGGGGAAGTTGGCAAAGTGAATCTGTGGGATATGGATATGATGCTAAAAATGCAGGAATAGGTCAAAATCATAAAAAGCTGGATAGACTGAGGAATTTGGACTGGATCTTAAAGTAATGGCAGCCATAAACTAGGGATTAGTAGGTGAGTAGGCAGGGAAGCAGACAGACCAGTCAGTGATCCCTATAATAGTAATTCAGGCCAATGATGAGAAAGGGCTAAATTAAAGCAATGTCAGTCCAGAGAGAGAATAACAGATGGAGGCGTACTTGACAGGACTTGGTGGGGGCTGATGGAGAACGAGATGTCTGGGATGACTCCCAAGTTTCTGGCTTGAGCAGCTGAGTGCCTGGAAGGTGCCACTCACCATGAGAATGAGTACAAGAGGAGGGGAAGATGCCAAGCAAGTTTTACGCGTGAGAAGTTCAAGGTCCTGTCGTAGTAAGGTGAGTATGTCTTATTGGCGGACTTTTGGAACTCAGGGAGAGGAAGTGCACTAGAGATGCAAATGTAGAGGTGTTATGGGCACCTGAGATCCTCAGTAACACATTAATTGCTTATGTCCTTCTGCAGTGTACACAGGATCTGCTGTAATATGCCAGGGGCTTCATGAAACCACAGAGATTTTCCTGGGTTATAAATATACTTATAGATATGAAGAAAAATGCATATTAAAACAAATATGAATATATTAAGGTCTGGAGTGTAAAATTTGCAAGGATTTTTAGGATCAAACCCGAGTCTTCAAATGAATTGCTGGCTCTGTGACTTGCACATACAATCTCATACTACATCCATAGACCCCTGAGCCCTGTGTTCATCTCCCTCTGTCTCTGGTCCTCTGGTGGAAACACTTAAATAAGACTGCACTAAAGCAGTTCACAGACCCTGTGTGATTTGGGTCCCAGTGAGCAGCCCATTCAAGAGGTCAGCCTAGAAGAATCTGACACACCTTCTAGCTGTGAGTTAAAGGCAGCAATCTGCTGCTGTGCTCTCACTCAGCTCTGTCTCCTCGTGTTTTGAAAAGACTGAAAGAATCCTTGAACACTGAAACGTGGAAAGAAACGGCAAGCTATTTGGACTTTATAGTTCCTTTGGAGTGAATATAGTACTTTGGAGTGAATATAGTATTGGGGTTGCACTTTCAGGGTTGCAATTTTATTCATACTCTACGTAAGACAACTCATTCACAGATCTTGAATTCACTTTATTCACTTTAGACATTACCTGCTAAGAGGTCAGATGCTTATTTCATATTTATTTGTTACCTGCTGCCTTCCAAAATACATAATACAAAGTGTAAAAAAATTCCTTTCACTAGCAGGTAGCCTCAATGTAAAGAATACTCAGCATTTACTGATCCAAAACTAATAAAGTTTCAGTAGAAAAAAGAAAGGGTATCTTTAAAAGTGCTAAAATCAGGTAGTGAAGCTCTTCTGTTTTTGAGAAGCATTGGAAGGTCATCCTGTCTTTATACACAACTGCAGTATATGTGGTTAAACAGCTGCTTCCTTCCTTCCTGATGGTAGAACTCATCATTTTATTTTCTTTTACAAATATTTAATGAACAGAAGGAGCACTGCAGCAAACACCAATTACGAGAAGTTTGGGGTCTTTTTCAATAAGAAACCTTCACATCTGAGACCCATGATGTAAGTTGTGACATGAATGCAAAGGGCTTTCCATCTTTGGAAGTCTGACAGAGTCGGTTTTTCTCCCTCGCATTCTCCTCGTCCATCTAGGCCTTTCTTAGTAAAGGAAAAATCTCATCACCATGTACTATATTTATTTCCTCTATGAGTCACTCTTATCATGATCATTCCTCCAGCATTAAGCCAATATTTTTTTTCCTAAAGGGAGGAAGAGGGAGCTTTTTTTTTTTTTTTTTTAACTTTACTGAGTACCTCTTATGGGACAACTCTGCTAAGCTTTGCTGAAATCTAATTTAATCTGTATGACATGATAGGCATTACAATTCCAATTTTATAGTGTATCTCATGCCAAATCTATAATAATTACAAGGAATTCTATTAACCATTTTCAAAAAGTGATTTATCCATTTTTTCAAGTGGAGACAGTTTTTTAAAAAAAAATCAACATTTATTTATTGTTCATGTTCACAAGTAGAGAAACTGGAGCTCTAAGTTGAAGTAACTGATACTCATTTAGAAAGTGGTAGGACCAAGCTTCAAACTCAGGTCTGATGAGAAAGAAATGGCTGGCAAGATAAAGTTAGGTGGGATGAAACACAGCTTTAAATTCTAGCCTGAGAAGATGAACTTGATTGCACAAACATTCGGAAATCAATGTAGTTCCATTAAGTAAAAAAGACAGTGTAATGAAAATTACATTTTAGGAGGACTCATTATCAGGGACTTGGATTGCAGGAATAAAAATTATACTAAGTTTGGAGGGGGCAAAGATAAGACATTAAAAAAAAAGTTGGAGGAGTCAGTGTTATCCAAAATACTAATAATTAGAATTAAGGAACTATATAATTATATAGTGGCAGTGAATGATGGACCAAGTCTGAATTGTATATATTTGTATCTAGATCTAGATCTATAACTATATCTATATATCTATCAGTGAATCATGGTAGTAAAAATCTGAAGAGTAATTTTATAATCTTCCAACTATAGTGAAAGACTGTTTATTAAATTATGAAACTAGCTGATCTCCTCTGTAAGGTCAAGATGAAAGAAAAGAGTCTAGAATGGCAGAAACAGGGATTTAGATTGGATACAAGGTTTATAAGAAAGGGGAATGATTTTGACCTGGAGTGATGATAGTATATCCCTTTCTAGAAATCCTTGTGGGTTAGGACAGGGATGCATGTACATTTGCTATAAGCAGCTCAGTTAAGGACTAGGTATCCTCCTGATTCTATTTCTAAAAGAGCTGCCTAATATCAGTGGTTGCCAAGAATAAAGAAAGTCAGTTTCATGGTTTTGCTTACATTGACCCAATGAAAAACAGAAGAACTGCAAGCTCCCTTGAAAGGTCTATTCTAGCCTGATGATTTTGTGGTTTTATGCTTCATTTCATCATTGAAAAACTCAGAAAATAGCCAACTCCTATCAATGACAATTCAACAGTCCCAGACATTTCAATTCCAGCTAAGATTAGATTGTTCTCAAGTGTATCTGAAAGAAGCATGGCCAATCTGTTTCAAATGCAGCATATGAATAAGCATTTGCTTCTAATTCCACCCACTACTGCTCCCTCTTTCTGTTGCTTTTAAAAGCATCTGCTATCACAGATGCAGAAGATATGTCACTATGAACAACTGCTTTGTTTGGAAGAGCTGCACTTCATTTCTGTCATCTCTTCAAAGTAAAATTCAAATCCACTTTCAGGCAACACCAGTGCAATGAACACAGAAATCCTTACCGGTCCACCTTTATTTTAAGGGTTGAGTCTAAAAGGAAAACTGTCCACCTTAATGTACCCTAAGGGTACGTAACTTAAAATTTTTGACTATACTGTGCTTTTATATGCAAAAGAATATATGTAATGTAAAGGGAAGTTTTGAAGTATAGTAATACAATAAAGATCAACTTTGAAACTAGAATATGATAAAGAGTTTTGTACTATACTCTCTGCTATGAGTCCTGTATTTCTATATCCCTTATGCTCTAACAACTGTCCTAAATATTTTTAGCACTTCTTTTTATCATTTTATATGAATCTACCCAAAAAGATATTGTTCAGATTTGCTTGTTTTTGAGCTTCATGCAAATGTTATATCAGTGTTCTTTGACTTAGTTTTTCCACTCGGTATTATTCCAAAGATTCATCCACATTCATTCATTTGTATTGCTCTATATTATTCCACTGTGTGAATATACCATAAATTAATTATATTTGTATCCTCTTGTTGATATACATTTATGTTTTTCCAAGTTTTATTTATTTATTTATTTATTTATTTATAGGGACAAAGTTGCCATGGTCAATGAATATTTATAAGAGTTTATCATATATAACCAGGAGTGGAAGTGCTAAGTCATAATGTTCAGTTTCATAAAACAATGTCAATTTATTTTCTAAAATTGTCCAGCAGTGTAAAAGAAACAATTGTAACAGCATTTGGCGGTGTCAGCCTTCCTAATTTTTTTTTTTTTTTTTTTTTTTTTGCGGTACGCGGGCCTCTCACTGTTGTGGCCTCTCCCGTTGCGGAGCACAGGCTCCGGATGTGCAGGCTCAGCGGCCATGGCTCACGGGCCCAGCCGCTCCGCAGTATGTGGGATCCTCCCGGACCGGGGCATGAACCCGTATCCCCTGCATCGGCAGGCGGACTCTCAACCACTGCGCCACCAGGGAAGCCCCTAGGCTTCCTAATTTTATGCTCATATAAATGTATATAATATGGAACTGGGCTTAATTTATATTAATTCATTACTTGGGCGATTTGGTATCTTGTTACATGTTTATTCATTTTTTGTTTACTTTCCTTTTTCAAATGTTTGATGATGTCTCTTGACCATTTTTTCCGCTATACTGGTTGTTTTATTTTTATTGACTTGTAAGAGGTCTTTATACATTCTCGATAAAATTCTTTGTTGGCTACTTCTGTTGCAAATACTCTCTCTCATTTTGGGATCCGGCTTTTCCTTTTCCTTGTGGTATCTTTTGATAAACAGAATTACTTTAATGTAAATGAGTCCAACGATCTTTTCATTTATGGGTTTGTGTTTTGTTTAAGAAATACTTCCTAATGACAAGGTCATAATGATATTCACTTATATTTCTTCTAAAATGTTGAAAACCTTGTTTTTTTTCATTTATGTATTTAACCAGTCTTGTTTTTCACTATTTATTAATTGGTCTTCATTTCTTCAATGTTCTGCAGTGCCATTTCCAAGTAGTTATTAACAAATACTTATACAATGTCCCAGGTAGTCTTTTAAGAGTTTTAACTCAAAGTAAAACTTTTAAGTGTTCAATTAACTCATTAAATCTGCATAATAACCTTATCAAGTAGGTACTATTTTCATTCCTTTTTTAATAATAAGAAAACTGAGGCATGGATGAGTTAGTAACTTGGGTCAAGAATTGGTACCCTTAACTTCTGTTTCAAGGCCCTCTGTTTATTTAATTAGTTACTATGCTTATCCAATTCCACACTGTCTTCGTTGGAATTGGTTTAGTATACAGTATTTGTTTTCTGGTAGGCCAAGAACCCCACCTAGCTCTTCTTTCCAGGAGTGCCTTGGCTATTCCTTATCCTTTACTCTTCTCATTGATATTTTAAATTAGGTTGTCAAGCTTGTCAAAAAATCCTGTTGGGATTTTTATAGGAATTGTATTGACTCTATACAGGTCAATTTGGAAGAAATGGCATCTTTACTGAATCTTTAGATCCATGTCATGGCATGCACTGCATTTAAGTCTCATTTAATACATCTCAATAGGGCTTCCCTGGTGGCGCAGTGATTGAGAGTCCGCCTGCCGATGCAGGGGACACGGGTTCGTGCCCTGGTCCGGGAGGATCCCAACGTGCCGCGGAGCGGCTGGGCCCGTGAGCCATGGCCGCTGGGCCTGCGCGTCCGGAGCCTGTGCTCCGCAACGGGAGAGACCGCAGCAGTGAGAGGCCTGCGTACCGCAAAAAAAAAAAAAAAAAAAAAAAATCTCAATAAAGGTCAATACACAATTTTTTCTATAAAAGTTTTGCATATATGTTGTTTAATTAGCTCTTAAGCACTTTTAATGTTTTTTTTTTTTTTCGGTACGCGGGCCTCTCACTGCTGTGGCTTCTCCCGTTGTGGAGCACAGGCTCCGGACGCGCAGGCCCAGCGGCCATGGCTCACGGGCCCAGCCACTCCGCGGCACGTGGGATCTTCCCGGACCGGGACACGAACCCGTATTCCCTGCATCGGCAGGCGGACTCTCAACCACTGCGCCACCAGAGAAGCCCTTTTAATGGTTTTATTTGTATTTTAGCTGGAGGTGGTATACCATACTACTAGAAATAGTAATTTTTAACCTCTTGATGTAATAATTCAGAGGTATCTTATAATCTCTTATTATGATGATGTATTTATTAATTTACCTCTATACCTTGTTTTGCTTCCCATATGTTAAGAATATTTTAATTAAGTGCACATAAGTTTAGAATATTTTTTAATGAAATAAGCATTTTTATCATCATATAATGATCTTCTTTAGCTCTAATAGTCCATTTTATTTCAAAGTCAATTTTGTCTATTTGTAAACTACTCCAGTTTTCTTGTTTTTAGCATCTGCATAGTACATACTTTTTTCATTTACTTTCAAACTTTCTGTGTCCTTATATTTTAGGAGTGTCTCTTATCAAATGGCATGTTAGGTGGATGTTTTTATTATTCAAATGCTAATTTTCCTATTTTAATTGGCAAATTTAATCTATTTATCTTTGTGATTATTGTTATATTTGAAACTGTTTTCTATATTATTTTGTGTTTCCCTTATCTTTTTTTTTTTGCTTTTCATCCTTTATTGACTGTTTTGATTAAAATTTATTTTTCTTTTATTACATTTTATCCCTCTAGTAGTTTGACATTCATATACTATTAGTGATCTTTTGATAGTTACTTATTAAAATTGGCCATGCATTCATAACTTAAAATGTAAAGTTTATTGGCATCTGAACCAACGCTGTACCCCCAATACACACACTAACACACACACACACACCATACAAAGACTCAAAATCCAATTACTCTCAGGTTTATATAGGAATCTCATATTTGACTTTCCACCTTGGGGCTCCAAGTCTTATTATCAGTAAAATCAGAAAAATAAATCACCTTTTTGTAAAGAAATTTGAGTCATTTTCCTCAGGGTAACTTTGGCCTCCCAATATATTATGGTTCACCGCTCCCTGTTCTAGTTCAAGTCACTGTTGTTCTGCTACACTGCCGGAAGCACATATCCAGGTGATAGGTTTTTTCTGTTCAGTTTGAAAGGAAAAACACT
Source organism: Hyperoodon ampullatus (assembly GCF_949752795.1). Taxonomy (NCBI): domain Eukaryota; kingdom Metazoa; phylum Chordata; class Mammalia; order Artiodactyla; family Ziphiidae; genus Hyperoodon; species Hyperoodon ampullatus. The sequence continues at coordinate 48,909,055 of NC_136920.1, read as the reverse complement.
TTCAGCTATTGTGATTGGAATATAGTAAAAGTAAGTAGAGTTGCAAGGTAAGAAAATCCTGGGTTTGTTTTCTTTGGCTTATGTGTTCTGGCTTTAACTGAGCTGAGTCTTTCTGTCACTGATTATGTTCATTTCTCTACCTTGTAGGTATTTTATGGGAGAACCTCTGATGAAAAGAAGGTACCCAGTATTTCTCTTATTCCATCATTATACCCTGATACCTTTGTTTCACATTACCATGCTCCCTGAGCCAACATTTATATGAACACATCTTGTAGAAGTCATTTTATATATGATGTTTAACAACATATATATCATTAAGTCTGAAAAATAACAAAAAAGTGGGTGAATTTTATTAAATTTACTATTAATTTAATTTTATATTAAAACAGTAAATTAAGCTTAATGGCATGCGTAGCCTAATACAGAGATGCTTTTCTCTCATGACTTTTATTTTTTCTCATAAAGTTTCATTTCAGAGACAAAATAATGTATTTATTCTAGACGGGGGTTTTAACAGATGTCTTTTCCTGGTCTTTAAAAATGCAGTTCTAGCATTTGAATGACCCTAGCACATCTGATAGCTGACTTGCTCTGAGCACCAAACTTCACTGAGTGGGCAGGTTCATTCCCGGGTCAGATTCACTCCTGCAGCGCTTGGCAAAATACTCTTAAGATTTGGCTCCCACTCCTATGAGTCTAAGGAACTCCATGAAAACCTAGTCCATCATGTTATCCAGTCCTTGCTATTTAGCTCTCTTCTAACTGGTGGAAAAATCAATGACCTTGCTGTAAAGAAATTGGGGTTGTTTTCCTCTGGAGCCCAGCACCTCATACCTTCTTCACAGCTTACCCAATCCATGGCAACCATTTCATAACTGGACTTGGCTTTCAGGTACTTCCTTCTCCAGTGCACTTTCCATTCTGATAACATCCCTCCTGTTTAACAAGCCCATGCATCTCCCACTGCCTACAAAATAAAGTCCAAATATTTAAGGATGACCTACATAGCTATGCTGCTTAAGGGAACCCTTAATCCCAGTCTCATTTCCCTCATTCCTCGCACACATGCTGTTCCAGGCTCACCAAACCTACTGTCATTTCCTTAAAATGTCTCACAATTCCAGTTCTCCTTACATTTTTGAGGACCTACTATGTACCAAACACTGGGAGTGCAGACAATATGAAGATGGAATTCCATCCCCCAATCCATGTTGTTTCCCCTTGCCTAGAATAACCCTCTAGCAACTCCTAATAATCCTCCAAAACCCACTCAAACACCACTTTCATTTTTGTGGCTCTCTCTAACCACTACTTTCAGAATGAATCACTCATTCTTCTGTACTCCTAGTATTTCTTTGATGATGGCGGGATAATTAGAATATTATGCTTTTATTTTGTCCCTAATTCTTAACAGCTGTTTTATTCTTTGCCTCTGGATTCTGACAAGGCTGGCAGCAGAATCACCCTGAAGTTACAGGCTCCTTGAAAGAACTATTCTAGGTGTCCCGGCTTTGGAGAGGGAGTAGAAAGATTATGGGTTATGAGTAGAAGGTAAAGAAGAAAGGGAGTGTCTTTGAGATTCTGGGAAGTGAGTAGGGGAGACTGCAGGAGTTTGAGAAGGAAATAGAAGTCAGTGGCTCTGGTTTTTAAGGTCTGTGGAAACAGGTCTGCGAGGTGCTTGTAGACAAGCCAAATCTTGGAGAGTGAGATTCCCATCTTCACCAATGCTTCCCATGCCCCATGTGTGTCAGGGAAGCAGAAAGGCATGAGAATCAAAGAGACTGTGGAGGTTCAAGCAAAGTACTCATGTCTTCATGGAAACCAATGTGCATTGTTTACTAATCACCCTAGAGGGTTCCATCCTGTGAAAAGTCAGTCTTGTGAAGGTCCTCAACACTTTTGCACAATACTGAGGGTGGGAGGAGAATAACAATTCTCCTAGATGGGCTAGAAGTCTAGAATTCTCCTAAACAGTATTGAAGGCTAAGAGTCAGAAATGAAAATAAAGAAATATGATATTTAATGCACACCGGATTTTGGGTGGTAATATTCTTACTAGTTACACATTTTTCTATCATAACACATATCGATTTGTTCTATAATTATCTATTTACCTCCCCCCTCTGAATTCTGAACTCTTTGAGGACAAGGATCATCTTAATTATCTATGTCACCTCAGGTCATGGAACAGGGTTTTGCATACCATAAGAGCTCAATAATCTTTATCAAACAACTCTTAAAATGACCAAATGTATGTGGAAATAAACTGCAGAAATGTAATTTATTTTAAAATCTCATCTCCTAGAATACATTTCATTTGAGGTCTTTCCCCATATTCCCATACATATATAAGCCAAATACCACAGTGTTTTCTTGCTGAAGCATATGATTTTCTACCATCTGTAATATGTATACAGAGTCAAATGTTTCCCAAGCATGGACATTCACTTTAGAAACATTCACCTCTAAATATTATCTGAGAAAAAGGGGAATAACTTAGGTACGGCAACTTTTATAATCAGCCCTTTTTCTTCCTGTTGGAAGGGCAATGGTAAGCATCTAGGTTTGAGTTTATACTCACTGTCACACATAACAATCACTGCAGGGCAAATAATAATTAGTGTGTAATGAACAGTGTCCAATTGGGGTCAGCTTCTGAATTACCGTCTAAATGTGGTGATGGCAGAAAATTTACCGTGATTACTGCTGCCCAGCAAGTCCCAAGAGAGCCCATTCTTCTCAAAAATCTTATGATACTTAGCACAATTCTTTGTCTTCTTAAGTTATCATTTATGCTTGGTACCTCTTTTCTCCCAGTTAGATAAGCTCTGAGGTTAGGAGACATATCTTGAACTTTTTAAAAATTCCTGACAGCACAGGCTGTCATGCTTTGGAATAGAATAGGTAGGCACTCAGTAAACACATACTGATTAATCTGACAGCATCCAGAATAACAAAATTTAAAACAATCTCTTGTAAATATTTGCTGTCTATTTGCTGGATGGGAGGTGACGGCATGGAGGGGAAAAATAGAAAATAAAGATCTAATTACAAATTTTGTGATTTAAGCCACTGGCAAAGTTTTGTACTTTAGAAGGTGAAGGCATTCATTACCTTTACATTGCTGTTGCATTCATTCAATAGATGCTGCGTCTCTACCCAGCATCTCCTAAGGACTGTACAGCTGTGAATAATGCCAGAGTCCTTCTCTCATAGAGCACACAATAAATCTTTTGAGAGGAAGATATACATCGATCAACCAAATAAGCACAGAGATTTAAAGCTTATGATGGGTGATGGGGGCAGAGTGATAATTAAGACATAGGCCCCCTCCTGAGGAGTACAAATTAGTAAGAAATTGACATGACAAATCAAAGACACAAATTGGATCATGCCACTCTCTGATTCAAACACCGAAACCCTTCTCATTTCTCTCACAATAAAGTTCACCATTTATTAGTGTCATACAAAACTCTCCAGGTTGAAGGCCTGATCTACATTTCTACTGTTTTCTTTCATCCCCCCTCCATCTTGTCAGCAGCTCTGATGCATTGCTGCAATTACCCTGAAAACCACACTGTCATACTCTATGCCTTTGTCATGCTGACACCTCCCTCAACCTAAAATGACCTTCCCCAAATGGCACTCCAGCTTCCTGACAAATGCCTACCACATAAAGGCATTTCTCCACAAAACTTTTCTTATCCATCCCAATTCCCTAAATAGAACTCACTACAATTTTGTTTGTGCTCCTCTTATCCTCTAAGATTTTTAATGTAAACTCTGCTACACTTTGTTCCTGTATCACATGTATATTTGTCCTTTTCTAGTATTCCATAAGATTCGTCAGGGAGAAGACCATGTCTTCTTTATTTCTTCATCCTCAGCACTGAGTACTCAGGATGAATGAAAGAATGAACTAACATCTTGAGACAAAGGGCAATCGTTCTCAACCTTGGCTGCATTTAGAATGACCTGGGATGGGTTTATAAATCCCCATGCCCAGGCTGCATCCACAATCAATTAAATCAGAATCTCTGAGGGGTGGGGCCCAGGCAACAATAATTTTAAAGGTCCCCAGAAGCTGCAAAGGGTAGTGAGGACTGAAACCCACTGACTTACGGGTTCAGTGAGTTACTGTAACCTTTCTGGTTTAAGGTATGTGATGTAGGCATAAACTAGAGCTCACTGAGTTAAAGTATGAGTGTGAGAAAGTGCAAGGAAGCAAGTATAAACCAGTAGAAGGCTATTCTCTTGAGATTCTCCCTATAGCCAATTAAGTTAGGAAACATATCCCTTTGGTGGCATTAGCATATTAAAGGCTGAGCAATCATTCAACAAAGAACCCTGTTTACTGTTGTTTAATTCAATGTTCTCTAAATTTACGTGACTTCAAAACACTATGTTTTCCTGTCTAACACTTATAATTTTGCAGAGAGATGACAATACACACTTGTTTTTTCTTTCAAGAAATTAGGTGATAATGGAAGTGCAAGTAATGATATAGCTTGGAGAAAGGAAGGAAGAGTTGAGAGAAGGATTTATATCTTTGAAAAAGGGAAGACTCCAAGTCATATTTGCAAAATGAAAGGAAGGAGACTCTGGAGAGGGAGAAATAGAAGATGCCATAACATTTATTTAGCAACTTCCCTGTGCCTGGTTTCAATACTCTGGAGACACAGAGAAGAGGTAACTCCCCATGTGGGGTCCAGCAAAGACCTCAACCAAGAAGTTTCATTTGAGTTGGTTTTCCAAAGGCTTGCAGAGAAGTTACCAGGAATAAAAAAGAGAAGATGGCGGACATAAGAAAGCATGAGCAAAGAGCATGATAGAGCAAGGTAGGAGCATAAAGGAAATTGTGGCTAAAATATGGGGTGCACTGATAGGACATGGGGCTGGAAAATTAGACTGGGCCATATATAGTGTTTTAAAGGACATGCACGGCCAAGTTTGGCATATATAAAACATAAAATAGGGAATGCCGTGCTATATTTGTCTTAACAGAAAAACACTTTGACAGCAGTGTGAGTGATAGACTGGAGGTGGAGAGACATGCAGCAAAGCAGGCAGTTCTGAGCCTATTGCAATTATGGGACCATTGCAGGTTTCCATGGATACAACTATGAATAGAGAATTAGTAACAGAGTATGGAACATCATGTGATCTTTATTGGTTTAAAGCAAACCTCCTACCTCAGGACTCTTGGGCATGTTTCCAAAATATAAACTCAGCATTTCAGTTAACTGCTGCTATGAAAGTTCTTTGGAACCATGAGATCACCCTTCATGCAAAAAGTAGATCACAAAATGTAGGTCGTTCAAAAAAATCACAACAGCGCTTTGCAAAATAGAGATTTAAAATGATACTCATTTTAGATTTATTCTTTGGGTCTCATACTTTACTTGAAAGTATAGCTATGGCGGAAAAATTTCTATTTCTGGGTTTTATTTTGAGACACCACAAACTGCATCTTAATGAAAGGTTTAGCAATTATCAGAGCTACCTCATGAAGAGGTAAAGCCCCTTTGTAGAAAGGGAACATGTTCTCTGCTTATTTGAAAGGAACCAGTACACAAGCAGCTGAACCTTACCACGCCCAGCCCCTGGGGAGAGCCATGAAGGCACGGGGAGTTTCCCAGATCTGCACAGACTAATTCTGCAAAGAGGAAACATTGTTTGGCTCTCCACTCAAGGTAGTAATGACTTCACAGGTTATTCCTGTTTTAATTCTTCCTGAAGTGATTTCAAGCTTTATTCAGACTGCTGATGAAAGCTTAATATGTTTTTTAACCACAAATAAAAGAACAAAAGAAGAAATGGCACAAAATTATGCAAATGTTTCTGATACTTTCTTGTTTTTTAGGTAATATATGAAAGACTGGTTTAACCATTCTCTGGTCTGATTTTTTAAGCTTACTTTAAAAGAAACAATTATTTTTATAAATAACCAGATAGTACAGTATAGAGAAATCAACAAAAACAAATATACAGCATCTTAAGGGTAAGAGTTCAAGAAATGTTAATATAGAAAAAAATGGCCAATGTCTGGGGAATTTAAATGAGATATTATAAGAAAAAAAGAATTTTTTTTTATTTTCTACATGAACACCTATCATTGGCTAATTTTAGGGTGAAGACATTTATTAAGTAAACTACAAATGTTTCTTATCAAATGGAAAAATGATCAGCCTTACTCTGCTGAAATTCCTAAAGGAAGGATGAAATTTGGGTGCCAAATATCAGCTCAACTTCAGGAAGGCATTTCTAAAAATTAGCACCATTGCTAGATGAAATATGCAGCAACTGAGAGGGAGTGTGGGGTCCTTCATTGCTGGAAATCCAGCAGAAGCTAAGGGGCCAGTGTGTGCTGCCTCAGAAAGCATTATATACAAACCAGATGACCTTTTTGACTTTGAGATGATATATTCTCAAAGAAAATCAAACTGAAGACTGAACTCAAATCTATTGCAAGAAATCCATCACTTTCCTAATCATTAACTCAAAATAATATTTCTGGAAGGCTTACTATGTATCAGGCTCCATGCAAGGCGGTGATAGTAACAGACTGAATGTCTTGTGCTTGTGGAGTTTAGAGTCCAACTCGGAAGACAGACACACATTAATTATAAGGAAGGTTGATGACAGGGGAAGCATGTGTATTTCTCTTCCTTATAACTATTATTATTGCTACAGGAACATCTTTTTTTTTTTTCCCGAAAAATTGATACTGTTTTTGAAGCACTCCATTTTTCTCCAACTAAGCTTTACAAATGCTGGAGTCCACAAATTACATCAAAATGTTGTCTTAATGAGAACAATGAGGCCAGTGGTGATGGAGATTACAGTGAGAAAGGAGATGAATGGATATACACATTCTTGTACACTCTAGTTTTGGTATTAATTTATTAGTAAAGTGCAGATGCTTTTCAAGAGGAAGTCTAGATGATACGACCATGGCAGCCATGGACCGTTAAAGCAGGAGTCAGTTATTGTGGTGTAAATAAAGAAAACCTATCTCTAAAACCTTGAATTTTATGTTTTATAATGGATGAATTAGGCTGACACCATCTGAACCCATTTATCAATTATGGCATCAATAAAACAGGGACAAGGCATCATGCACCTCCTGATGTGAGACAAAAGGAAGTGGCCAGTACTGTCCATAAAGTATTCCTGCCATTTGAAAACAGAAAACAAAACAAAAACACAAAAAATCTTCAATCTAGTCAGACCTCTACAAAAATTAGCAAATTATAGGAAAAGGGGTAGGAGAAAAGGAATAAATTAAAAGAAAACACAAGAATAGTGCTAGATAGCTCCAGAGTATTACCCAGGGTATGTATCCTAACTTCTTTAACATGCATGGGATGAAAAGAGAGGGGAAACTGATAGATTAAGAGATATTTAATCAAGAGCTTTTTAATCACATACAATTTTTAGATCTTAACTGAATCTTGATTAGAATAAACTGACTGCTAAAAACACAGCTTTTTTTTTTGTGGTAATCATTCTGTAACACATGTCTATCAAATCATCACATTGTACACCAAACGTTATATGCCAATTATATCTCAATAAAGCTGGAAAAGAAAACAGTTTTAAGACATTGGGAAATACTGAACAGGGACTAAATATTAGACATTATTACTGAACCATTGTTAATTTTGCTTAGTTTGATAATTATATTTTGGTTATATTAAAATAATACTTATCTTTTACAAAAACATGCTGGGCTGTTTATGGGTAAAATTATATGACTTAAATTATCCTAGCAAGCATATTCACGTAAGTGGGAAGAGCAGGTAGATGAAACATGAATGTGAAAATGGGGGTTGATTATTCTATTCTCTCTACTTTTGAGTATGTTTGAAATTTTCCATAATAAAAGTTTTTAAAGAACACTTTCCCTTGGTGATAGGAAGATATGTCTGGTTCTCATACTCAAACACCAGAGAAAATCTTTAGCTGTAAATATGAAGACTCTTCATAATTCCAAAAAGCTGAGAGGTTCAAAAACAAGTTGGTACATGGAGCACAAGACCAGTTTCAGCAAATGATTGAAAATAAAAACCAAAAACAATGTGAGGTTTTAGAGACTTGTTTTTGATGGAGTGTCGATAATGGGTGTAGAGGCACCTTCTGAGAGATGAAAGTAACAGTGATATGGAATGCCTGATGTCTGAATGTGTCAGATAATTCAAAAGACTCTCAGTACAAGACCTATTTTATATTTTGATTCATTTTACCTTGATTTTAAAAATTATTTCAAAGTTGTAAACATACATATAAGAAAACAACATTTTTGAGTGGGGAAGAAGAGCTGGTACCCCAAGCATAAGTGAACAAGATCATGAGTAGAGGAGATAAACCTCTTTCAATATGATAGGAGGAAAGCAAAGGGCAGGCAAAGAAGAAAAGGCATTCGTGGGACTGGTAGGAGAAGATGAGGGAGCTCAAAGGAGATGTCATTCTTCGTGAAGTAGGGGGCAAAGTCTTTGGCTGAGAGCAAAGGAAGTGATGATAGTAATGGATGACGGAACCTTGGCAGGACAAGAAGAATGAATTCAAGAATGTATGATGGGTGGTTAGAAAGTGATGGGATTCAATGGATTGAAAGTCTCTGTGCAATCAATGGATTGTGGCAATAGACGTACTCAAGTCAAGTAAATAAGCTTATGGATAAATCTCTGAATAACTGGGTATAAACGTAACTTTGCTCCAAATGAGTTAAAGAAAATATAAATTGAAGGGAACTTTGTGGAAAAATCTGTTGGAAGGCAAAAGATGATACTAAAATGTAAGGAACTGGGACCAAATGTATCCATTTTCTAAGTTTCTTTCTTGTTTAGGTGAGTAATATTTAAGCATCTCCTACATCAGTGTTTCTTAATCTTATCTTCACATTAGAATCACCTGGGGAGTTTTAGAAAAAATCCTGGAGTTCAAACTGCATTACAGATCAATTCAGTCAGACTCTCTGGGAGTGGCCCAGAAATTAGTATTTTCTAAGGCCCCCAAGGTGGTTCCATTTTGCAGCCAAGGTTGAGACACTGGTGTTGTGATAGTTATTCATCTAATCCCATTCCACTTTTTCCCATTTTATCTGATCTCATTCATCACTGAATTTTGAGAACCTTTCCCAGGTACAAGACCTAACCAAAGCATGAGTGTATAGGAGGAATTTTCTACCTGTTCTACCCAAATTTCCACTACTGTACCTTTATGTATTTTTAATAATCTGATAGGTCAGAGCTTAGGACATGGATTCAGCCATGGTTTGGTAGGGCCTATGGAAAGTGCCTCACAGGATAGCACCTGTAAGTGGTGCTCCATCTTCTACTTATGCTTCCATGCTCTAGGCTCACCTAGGTAGAGTCAGCTTTCTCCAGGCATATTGGGCCATCCTCTTTTTTCTTGCTGTTGTGCTTCCTGTCTGTGCAAAACTGAGCAGTGGTCTTCTGGGCAGACCCATTTAGGTCTCATTCTTTCTATTTTAGATGCTCTATATCCGAATTTGAGTGGCACATTCAGACATCTCAGTTTCATAAAAGAAAAAGCAGGATACCCATCTTATACCTTCAGGTTTAAGTCACAATGGTTTCTTACTTTTTACCAGAGCTGTGCATTGGTGAAAATCCACTGAAGAATTAATCTTCAGTTATGAAGTGGTACTCAGAAGCTAGGTTAGCTTCTATGCCTAATGTATAGGTACCTTAATCAGAAATCTCACGAAAAGGGGGATGAGGTGCAGAGCAAGCATAGGGAATTTCTTGGTCCCTGGCTATCATGCCATCCTTAGGAAAAAATTACAACCTAAACCCTAAGTATTTTTATTACTTTGTATATTTCTAGTGTCTTCTTTATCATTTACTTGCTAGACTCCTCCCCCCATACTCTCAACAATCCTGTGGGGTCAGCAGAATTGTTATTTTCTATAGATTATTCAGGATTATTGAGGTTAAGGAACTTGTTCTATAATACAAGTTGGTGAATAGGCCATAACTTGAACAAGCACCTTGTTTGTTATTTTGTGAAACCCATTCTTCACGAAGGTGAAAACGGAATTTATCATGTACAAGTACAACAGCAGGTGTTCAATGTCAGCATCTCACAGTTGATAAAAGTTAGTCAGAACTTTTGAGTATCTTTATTCTTAGCCTAGTCTAGTATTCTTGGGTGTTTCTCAAATAACAACAGGAAACACAGAAATCTGTAAAATAAAACCAGGTCTTACCATCATTCATTAAAGAATGTGAGAAAAAAATATTGGAAAGCATAGCCTTTTATCATTTATCCTCCAAATCTGGTATGTGATAGGTGTTCAAGAAATGTTCAAATGATTGCTATAAATGCTCAAAGCTCAAATATCCAAATAATAATTGGCTTAACAGAAGAAAAATATTCTTATCACAGAGAATCTTTATATTTGACTATTTAAAATATGACCTTTGTTCACTTCATTATGCTTGGAATGTGTGTACAAAGGTAGTGACTCAGCTATGCTGAAGTTGTCTCTGCTCTGTGATTTTTATGGAGATCGTACACTGGTTATTAGCATGTATTATCAAGAAAAGATAATGAAGAATGATGGTTGGTGTTGACATGTTATTCTAGAAGCTGTAGTGATGCATTTGCTCCTGAAAGAATTATTTTGGAAAAAAGAAAAAAAGGAATAAATTATCCTTCAATATTAACACATTTTTCTGGTAATAGAGGCATCAAGAAAAATACCCACAGATACTGCTTTTGAGAAAGAAATCAGTAAAGTCTTCTGGAAAGAAAAATAGTGCTAATATTCATTATTTAAGTGCTTTAAAAATGGACCTAACTTTTGACCCAGCTATTATTTCACATCCAATAATTTATTCTAAGTAATAATCAGAAAACAAGACAGATGATTTTGCAGAAAGGTGTCTGAGAGAATTATTTATGACGGTGAAAAACTGGAGATTAAATATACAGCAATAAGAAATGACAAGACTTGGTATCTCTGTCAAATTGAACCCTAATAAATCATTAAAATGTTTTTAAAGAATATTTAGTCACAAAATAATTACTCATGTTAATGTTAAATGAAAGAGCCAAAGAAGTTTGCCTAAATTTTGACATTTTTTTTAAACAACTTTATTGGAGTATAATTGCTTTACAATGGTGTGTTAGTTTCTGCTGCATAACAAAGTGAAACAGTTATTATACATACACATATGTTCCCATATCTCTTCCCTCTTGTGTCACCCTTCCTCCCACCCTCCCTATCCCACCCCTCTAGGTGGTCACAAACCACCGAGCTGATCTCCCTGTGCTATGCGGCTGCTTCCCAATAGCTATCTATTTTACGTTTGGTACTGTATATATGTCCATGCCACTCTCTCATTTTGTCACAGCTTACCCTTCCCCCTCCCCATATCCTCAAGTCCATGCTCTAGTATGTCTGTGTCTTTATTCCCGTCTTACCCCTAGGTTCTTCATGACCTTCTTTTTTTTTTCTTAGATTCCATATATATGTGTTAGCATACGATATTTGTTTTTCTCTTTCTGACTTATTTCACTCTGTATGACAGACTCTAGGTCCATCCACCTCACTACAAATAACTCAATTTCTTTTCGTTTTATGGCTGAGTAATATTCCATTGTATATATGTGCCACATCTTCTTTATTCATTCATGTGTTGATGGACGCTTACGTTGCTTCCATGTCCTGGCTATTGTAAATAGAGCTGCAACGAACATTGTGGTACATGACTCTTTTTGAAGTATGGTTTTCTCAGGGTATATGCCCAGTAGTAGGATTGCTGAGTCGTATGGTAGTTCTATGTGTAGTTTTTTAAGGAACCTCCATACTGTTCTCCATAGTGGCTTTATCAATTTACATTCCCACCAACAGTGCAAGAGGGTTCCCTTTTCTCCACACCCTCTCCAGCATTTATTGTTTCTAGATTTTTTGATGATGGCCATTCTGACTGGTGTGAGATGATATCTCATTGTAGTTTTGATTTGCATTTCTCTAATGATTAATGATGTTGAGCATCCTTTCATGTGTTTGTTGGCAGTCTGTATATCTTCTTTGGAGAAATGTCTATTTAGGTCTTCTGCCCATTTTTGGATTGGGTTGTTTGTTTTTTTTGTTATTGAGCTGCATGAGCTGCTTATAAATTTTGGAGATTAAACCTTTGTCAGTTGCTTCATTTGCAAATATTTTCTCCCATTCTGAGGGTTGTCTTTGGTCTTGATTATGGTTTCCTTTGCTGTGCAAAAGCTTTGACGTTTCATTAGGTCCCATTTGTTTATTTTTGTTTTTATTTCCATTTCTCTAGGAGGTGGGTCAAAAAGGATCTTGCTGTGATTTATATCATAGAGTGTTCTGTCTATGTTTTCCTCTAAGAGTTTGATAGTGTCTGGCCTTACATTTAGGTCTTTAATCCATCTTGAGTTTATTTTTGTGTATGGTGTTAGGGAGTGTTCTAATTTCATACTTTTACATGCACCTGTCCAGTTTTCCCAGCACCACTTATTGAAGAGGCTGTCTTTTCTCCACTGTATATTCTTGCCTCCTTTATCAAAGATAAGGTGACCATATGTGCGTGGGACATTGTTTATATAAGTAAATAATAAAACTATATTTTGTTCTCTACACAAGTGTATTCTCCAAATTGTCTTGAGTGAGTACACTTAACTACAGTTAGAATGTTGGGAAAACACAGTGTTTATTAATATTTTTAAAGTCTGTGGTAGAATAGACTAGACTAGAGGTTAGAAAGCCTGAGTCCCAAGTGGATCTGCCACTGTAGTTATTCACCTTTGTCACTGTAAGCCAACTCTTTAACACTTAGGGTCCCAATTTACCCTTTTGTTTAAAAAGTGGCTTAGATTTAACAGGTCTAGAATTTAAACACCTTCAGGAGTCCATCAGTTAATATAAAGATATGAAAAAGGTCAACTTCATACATTCATTCAAGAAAGAATTATTGAGTACCTACTAGATGTCAGGCATGGTACAGGGCACTGGAATTACTGTGGCGGGAGAAACACATGTGGCCAGCTGCTTGTATCGCAACCGATTCAATCTTAATACCTTCCTAGAGGTGGGGGAGTAGGTGGGCCACAATAGAGTGTCCAGATCAGTATTTTACATGCATTATCTCATTTAATTCTCTCAATATCTCTATGAGATACCTATTATTTTCTCCATTTTCCCATTTTATTGGTTAAAAAAGCAGACAGTGATCTTGAATTACTTGCCCAATTTCATAAAGGTATTAAGTAATGGAAAAATATTAAGTAATGGAAACCTTGCAATACTAAGCAATTTGATAACCTAGTAATACCAAGCAATTGCTTCAGTGAATTGAACTGAAATGAATTCAATTCAATCTTTCTATCAGTTTCTAAATAAGATAGAGACAAATAAAAAGTTGTACTAGATTACCATCCATTCTTTTTCAGTTCATAAACCTTATGATTCTATTCTCAATCTAAATTTAGTTCCTTAGATCATATACCAGTGACATCTCTTCTTCATATATTAAAAGTCTATTGTCCTATTATCACCAAGATTCAGGTGTAATTTAGTTTTGTTTTCATGTACCTTTGAGGATGCAGTGGGGAAATAAAGTGATCAAGCTGAGGCTCTTTGATATTCTCACTTGGATTCTATCTTTTATTTTGCTTTAAAAAGTAGCTTCCTCAACATGTTATCAGCTCTGCAGACTATTTTAAAAGTATGCTGAAAATTGTCACCTCAAACATTAATTCATTTGGTGTTTCTTCACAACAGAGAGCTACTGTTGCTGAGTTAAATTAAAAGAAGAAAGAAAAAGTGCAAAACAATTTACAGAAACCTAAAACCCAAAGCTAAGTGATAGACATGCATTAGATAATGCTCTTTTATGAACACATTGAGAAAATTAGACAATTCTAGTTTAGAACCAAAGTATACCTTATCTTTGAAAGAAATATATTGGAGTAAAATTCTGAAAAGTGAACAGCATAAAAACCTAGGTCAAATGTAACATCATCCAAGAACCCTCTTTAAATCTGTTACTGAAAACTAATTGCTCTGTTCATGGTACTCCCAAAGGATATAATCTGAATCCTTAATAAGGCCTATCAGTCTGTCTTGAACTTGTTAACTGTCTTTACCAATAAGTACTGAACTGTTAAGGGCAGTGGTCAATTCATTTAAATCTCTGTATACCCAGATCATGATGCTCTGTGCATTGTAGACCTTCCGTATATATTTCTAAATATGCAAATGACTAATTTAAATAAAATTACATTTTTTCTATGTGGAATAGGACTTTCCTTCTATTCAAACATGTCTTCAAGCAAACTATTTACCTCTGAACTTCAATTTGCTTATTGGTAGAAGGGGATATACATCTGTATTGCCTACAACATAAAGTTTTAGATGTCAAAGAATATAATAAATCTAAGAGTGCTTTAGGTTAGCTGTGAAAGCATAAAGACAAAAAATAATTCTTAGGTGTCAACAGGAAGGGCCAAGACTAGTCATTCATTTTATTCCTCTCTCTTAATGGTTTTGCCATTTTTCTAGTCTCCAGTACCTGAGCCTGAGTCATCCTTGACTTTCACTCTTTCTCACTCTACTCCATTGCCAAGATCTGTCTTCTAGGTTCCTACAATATATCTACAATATATCTTAGCTTAACTGTATTGTTTTATGCAAAGATTATCCAATTCAGTCATTTTATTACAAACATTTTCTAAGCACCTACTATAGGCCAGACACGGTGTTGTGGGTACTCTGGTGAACACAATGACCTCCGTCTTTGATCTCATGGAGCTTATACTCTAGTAAGATCCAAATAAATGGGCAATGATACACAATAATTCATTTTTCACTAAAGAATAATGGCACTTAACTCTTCCTGGGGTAGGAAGTTTTCCCCAAAAGGTGACATCAGTATCACTACAACTACCACACCACAAGCCATTGTCATCACTGTCATCATCACCATCATCATCTTAACATGTAATAGATTGCTACTGTGCATCAGCTGTGCTTAGTGTTTTTCATGTATTAACTCATTTATTCTCACAACAACCTTATGAGAGAGGTACTATTATTTTTACTTTACACATGAGGATATTTAAACAACAACAAACCTTGACTAAGGTTTCTTAACTAGTCTGATGTTTAAATCCAGAGCCCGTGACCTTAAGCCAAAATACTGCTTAAATTATTCTGATAGCAGAGGAATGAACAGGGGTAAGAAAGAGAAGAACTCAGTTAATTTTTCAAGACGCAAGAATAACATGTACAAAGGTCTGGAGATGAAAGAGAAAGGTATATTAAGATAACTGAAGAAAGTTCAATGTGTACAGATCCTGGAGGGGATGGAGGTGGGGATAAGATAATGAAGTTAGAGAGGGTGTCAGGAGCCAAATTATGTAGGGACTTATAATTGTAATTAAAGTGTTTAGATTTTATTTTAAAAGCCAACTATTGCAATAGCTGTTCAACAGGCATTTATTTCATTCAACTCATTTATGTGAAACAACTTTCATTCGGGTGATGTTCTAAGTGCTGGAGATACAGCAAGGAACAAGATAAGCAAGGTCCTTAATCTCAGCAAAATAATTTTAAAAACAAACCAGAAAGTAAGATACATTGCTAAATACTATCAATATAATGGACTGAAAACAGAATAATGTGATAGGAAATGACGAGGTCAACACTGGATGATATGGAAAGGTGTCTCAGAGGACATTGACTTTCATCTTTGCCCTTATATTCATTCTGGTTTATACTCAAACCTGTAGCTAAAACAACGTTTTTAATATTCTCTTCTTAACCACTTATCAAAATACTTTAAATTTTTATTTATAAATTACACATCCATTTAAGAAACATAGATGGATTTAAAGTGAAAGTGAAATTACTTTTCATTTCTACCCTAAAGTTATAACCATTATTAGCTATTTGGTATACATCCTTCTTGATAATTATTTCCATATGAAGTTTTTGCTTTCACATAAATGAGATCAGAGTTACTGCTTGATATCTGTTTGGTTTGTTTTTTCACGTATGATGAACATCATTCCAAGTTAGTACAGAACTAGTTCATCCTTTTGGAAAAGAACAATTACAAGCATATTGTCCACAGTTTATGCCATAATTTATTTAAGATACCCCAATTAATGGACATTTCAGTTGCTACTAATGTTATAATGTTAGATAACATACTACTATTGATATCATGTACAATCACTTTTGAGTATTGCTCAGTTGCGACCTTAGGATAGATATATTAGTACAAGTAGGACTGCCAAGTATAAAAGTATGCATGTATTAAATATTGGTGCATTCTACCATATTGTTTTCCAGCAAATTTATGCCAATTTCCAGTTTCATAATTATGCACAATTTACATCAGTGATGACAGTACCTATTTTTTACTTGTTAGTGGCTAGTACTAACCACTATTAATCTTTTACAATCTTTGTTAATCTGATAGGTGAAAATGATCTTGCATTGCTTTCATCTTCATTCCTTTGTTATCAGTGATATTGAGCATCTTTGCCTATAAGCACCTCTTTATAAGGATCAATCTGTAACACTGCATAAGCATCTGTGAAAAAATCCCAGAGTTCTTCACTGTCTATTTAAAAGGTGTTCGTAATTTTTTTGTTTGTTTGTTCCACAAAATGCCTGACTAGGGTTTGCATTTACCATGGAGTTGATTTTTTTTCCCAGTTTTACTGAGATATAATTGACATATAACATTGTATTAGTTTAAGCTGTACAACATAATGATTTGACATATGTATATATTATGAAATGATTACCTCAATAAATTTAGTTAACATCCATCTCCTCACATAGTTAATGTGACATTTATGGCTTCTGGCTACAATTTACCTTCATGGCTTCTGGTCTACAATTTCCTTGCATGGCTCCTACAAATAGATCTGCTTAGTAATCTTTATATTTTTTGCATCCCATCTCTGTACTTATGATTACATTGTGGAATTGCTAATCCTATCATTCAAGCCCTAGCTCAAGTTCTGCTTCTCTTCATGAGAACTCTCTCATCACTCCAATCATAAATTTTCTAAAAGTCTTCAGTGCTGTTCCTGTTCTCTCCTTAAAATATTGATAATTTTCTATTTGTCTTAATTTTCTTACTAGATTGTTGGCTATCCAAAGCCACCTTTCACATAGTACCTGGAAGACAGCAGCTGCTCAAATACCTCTAAAAGAAATAATTAATTCCACCAAAAAATTAATTCTATTTATTCCACATCCAAGACTACACTTTAAAGAAATAATAAAAAATATGATGTTTCTATAATCAAGTAAAACAGTTGCATAGGTACAAGGGAAAGGGAATGGGGACGAAAACGAAAATGACTTCTACGTCCTTGTCGTGGAAACAAGGAAATAAAAAGGGAAGGGGAAAGTCATAGGAAAAATTGATGGTTTAAGTTCTCCCTTTTGCCTGTGTAGCTTCTATCCCTGACCCCCACCTTCTTCCCCAAGATCTATTCAAACCCCTCCCTGCCGGAAGGCCTTCCCTGAAGCCTCACTAGTACCAGTCTCCACTTTCTCTGGATTCTATTTTATTCTATTTTATTATTTACTGCAAATGTCACACTTTAAAGCATTTAATTTGTCTCTAAATTATTTCTACTTTTTATCTTTTCTTTATATCCAGGACCTAAGGGCATCAAGGGTAGGACATTTAGACTTTTAGTTCTCCAATCACCTAAAACAGTAAGACACTGTGGGTGCTTAGCAAATATCTTCAGAAGAGCTTCTTTCACCCAGACAGTGAGTAATCAAAATGTCTCATTATGAAGGGGGAAAGGACTAGAATTTATTAAGCCATAACTATAGTCTAGCTGATTAACAATAACGATTTTATATGTCATGCCAACCTCACAAACCTCACAAACAAATCATGCTCTCCATTTGAGAGTCAGCAGCAGGTATACAGATAGAAATCAGCTCAGTGAGGCTCCAAAGCTCCTATCTTTCTCCCACCCTATCCCGCTGAGAGAGGCAAATAAAAGTCTCAACTTCTTGATGCATAACCTTGCTTAAGCTGAACTAAGTAGGCTATAGCAATGCACTCAGAAGGAAAGGTGTGAGTAAGATTATTTGATGATAAAAGAAGAGAGGCCATTTCTTCAGGAAGGTGATGACAGTGGACTTTAAAAATCCCTCACTCTGTGGGCTTCCCTGGTGGCGCAGTGGTTGAGGGTCTGCCTGCCGATGCAGGGGACAAGGGTTCGTGCCCCGGTCCGGGAAGATCCCAAGTGCCGCGGAGCGGCTGGGCCCGTGAGCCATGGCCGCTGGGCCTGCGCGTCTGGAGCCTGTGCTCCGCAACGGGAGAGGCCACAACAGTGAGAGGCCCGCGTACAGAAAAAAAAAAAAAAAATCCCTCCCTCTGGCACTGTCTCTTTTAAAGAAAGAACCTGGTTAGGATTTCTAAGATACTGAATTCAAGTTTTTTCTTTAAAATGATCCCTCTAAGGAAATAATGCCTAGAGTGGGAAATACATGGACTCTAGAGCCAGACAGATCTAAGGTCAAATTCTGGGCTCTACTTCTTCCTAGCTCTGGACCTATCAGGTTATTCTCACCTCAGTTTATTAATAAGCATCAGTTCCCACATCTACTGAAAGACACAATCGCCCCACAGGGTTGATTCAAGGTTTAAGATAACCGTATCTCTAACATGGGCCCTGGTCTATGATAAGCTGTCTCAAAGTGTTAGTGGACTTCCTCTTACACATCCTTTGTCCACTGGGAAGAGAATAGTTCTTCACTGCAGACTTTTCATGTGACTCAAAGCGCCGAGCTCTCTGAACATTTTTTTTTTTTTCCCAGTCAGGATGTATAAGGAGAGGGCCCTCTGTCAGATAATGATTCGTGTGATTATGTCAAGTTAGGCTTGGGAAAATCAACCTCTTACCTCAAACTGAAGACAGTTCCTCAGAAGCATTTCTCTAGAGACTGATCAACAGCAGACTGTGTTGTCTTTAAAGGCAGCACCAGGATCAAATTCTTGTTTGTACTCAGAGCCTACACAGAGCCCAGCACCAGCCAGGGAGCAATATTAGGGATTCGGTTCAACTCATTCAAAGCAAAACTCCTTCTTGGAGAATTTACAGTATGAAAGACCAAAATAACATAATCATACCTGATCCTGTCTGTTTGTTTGTTTGTTTTCACCTGCAGTACCAGTCCCTAGAGATACAGACTTGACCAAGGGCAGAAGCAAGCTGTACCACATCTGCTAACAGTCCTCAAAAGGCATTCTTCACACACTTATCTGCCAAAGCAGTGACTCATGAAATTGAGAACGTGCTAAGATTTGGTGAGGAACGCTTCATATACAATTAACATAAGCAAAAGGTTACTTGAGGGAACAGTGCACTACTTTTTTAGGTGACCCAGTTATGGTTAAATTTGGAAAGCTGGCAAGGCTGATCCCTTTAAAACAGATCTCACAGAAACATAAGATACTATGCAGCCTCGGGGCCCAGATCTTTGCTGGGCCATCAATAGTGGGAAAGGCCTTTGAAAAAGCCAGACATTGTGGATGTGTCTGGTCACCTCACCTTGCCATTGAGATCACCCTTTCCTAGAGTGTGGTTTATGAGAGAGGAATCAGAAGGGAAGAACTCATAAACTACAACCTATTTAACAACACTCAAATAGTGGTAAGTATATGCCAAGCACTGTGTAAAGTATGGTACAAATGCTTATTCCCGTAACAACCTTATAAGATGCTGACTATTATTGTCTCCATTTTATGGACGAAGAACTCAGAAATAGAGAGATTAAGTATCTTGCCACAAGGCAATGCAGCTAGTAAGTGACAGATCCTGGATGCAAACAGAGGTAGTTTGGTTCCAAAAATCTGTGCTCTTGATCCTTACACTGCCTTTTAATGTGATGTAATATTACTACATATAGTAAGACAACATCTATTGTTTGGTTTCTGGCAGAAACTGACAATTGTTTCTGAGAGGCAATGCAGTGGAGGTTCAGAATGCCGACTCCAGAGCAGACTGCTTGGCTTGAATCCTGAATTATATGCCCATAAACCAAGTATTCTGGGCAATGTAGTTAATCTCTTTGTGCCTCAGTTTCCTCATCTGTATATTGGGTATAATAATAGACCCTATGTCATGCAGTTTGGAGGATTAAATAAGTTAATACCTATAAAGCACCCAGAACAGTATTTGGCACATAGTAATGATCAATGATTAACTATTATCATTTATCAAAAAAAAAAAAGAGAGACACTCTCTTGCTTCTGGGTTACAAAAGAAACACCATAATTCTCATTGATTTTTGTGAGAAGACACGTATAGATGGAAGAATATGATCTTTGGTATGTGCTAGACTCTGGTTAAAGTCTCACCTCCAACTCAGCCCAAAAACTTGGGAGAGTCACTTAATCACCCTGAGCCTTAGCTTCTTCATCTGTAGAATGGGTTAACACACACCTGACACAATTGAGGTGAAAATTAAGTGAGATAATGTGTATAAAAATATGGAAACTGAAACCTGGCCAATACGCAAATAAAATTACCAGATTCCCTGCCTTCCCTTTATATGTATGACTGGCTATACTACTGGAGGACACTGAGTGATTTTACCAGACTCTAGCATTCTTACCAACCTGAAATGTGTCATGACTGGCAGCATTTAATTGACAGGCCCGAAGACACCTAAGGGCTTAAGGATATTTTTTAACTTATTTATGAGAATAAAATTTGGAGACTATCAAAATGTCCAGTAATAGGAGGCAGGGTAGTTAAATGCATCAACTATATGTTATTTTATGCACTCCTTTAAAATTATGACATTTGCCTTATATCCCAACAATTACACCTTTATAAATTTATTTTATGTCACTAAATCTTATATGCTAATATATATGATTTATCATGTCATAATTGTAAAGGGACACAGCTGGAGTGACCCATTATTTATCAGTACTGACCCATTATTTACCCATTATTTATTAGACCCATTACTTATCAGTAGTTATGTATTTTAAATACATAAGGGTTTAGATACAATGAGATGTGCAGATAGATAATACTAAAAGGAAAAATTTTAAACTATGCCACCTCTGAATATTTCAGTAATGTTTGTTTTCTTCCTTATGCTTTTGTGATTTCCAACTTTTCTATAATACACATATTAAAAGTCATAATTGATAATAATAATTATCCTATAATGAGCATCTAGTAGCTTTGTAATCAGAAAACAAATACTTTACAGAATATTTTAGTAATATTTTTTTTATCCCTGATACTTCTTAAAAGTCCTTCATAGGAAGCACACATTAAAAAAACAAAAAGCAAAAATCAAAACCTTTTACCAATATGGTCATCATCATAAGTTCATGACAGGTCCCAGATAGTGACCCAAACCAGAACTAACCTGGGGGAAAAGTCAGGTGGCTTTTTAGGCTCTGAACTAAAAGACATGAAATCTACTCCACTATTGATGAAGAAGGGGAGGAAGCAAGAGGTCAGCTGATGGTGGGCGGCCTGAGCCACAGGGTCAGTGGCAAACTCTTTTCTGGCCTGGCCCCAGGCCTGCTGACAATGCCCTTGCCATCCTTACTCTTACTTCCCTAATCTTGCCAATCTTGCCTTTATAGTGTTAGCCTGCCAATCTCTTCTGAAAAGGGCAGCCTAGGAAAAGGGCAGCCTAGGCCAAGGGCAGCAGCTTGAGTATGTAGCCCTGGTCATTCACTACCACACCAGCATCAGAGTCATAGACATACCCACAGAGTACTGTCAGACCTCCTCTCCCTCTAGTATCTTCTACATGTTGTTTATTCTGCCTAAAACATCCTCCTCCCTCTCTCCCTAAGTTTCTCTGCCTGACTCTTCCTTTTCCAGTTACCAGCCGAGGTGTCACTTCTTCTAGAAAATCTATCCTAATGCTTTAGGCTGGGATACATGTATCTGCTAGATGTTCCCCAATGGCTTATGCCTCGGGTTGGGCCAATCGCCCCCTGTTCTAATTTATTATTTACTTACTGGTTTCTCAAAAATTACTATAAGCTTTTGAAGCCAGGAATTATGTATTATTCATAGCTTTTTCCTCAGTATGAATCCAATGTTTGGTATACAGTTCAAGCTCAGCAATTTTTTTTGTGTGTGTGAACAAATGAATGGTCAATGTTGAAGTAAAAGGTCCATGCAGCACCTTTATACATTCCCTATAGAGAAAACACCACTGACTAACAAGGAAAGTAAGCACCTAGTGACTGGATGAGATCAGAGTAGTTGACTATTGAACAGAATGGTTGGTAGTATATACAGATCAATAGGGATAGTTGATGAGGCCCCTGAAATCCTGAGGGGGTCAGATGCTTAGAGAAACTCAAAATTCCATCACGACTGGTCTCCTGACTGAGACTCCTGGTTTTACAAGTCTAATTGTAACCTGTGTGCCCTTATGCTTCTATTTTTATCAGTGGCCCAAGTGGTGGTACCTGGAAACCAGTAATAACAATCATTAAAAAACAAAGTAGCTAGTGAATCTACTGTACACATAACTCCCTCATAAGAACACCTACACTGATGAGGAGTGAACTACAAAGATTTTTATGTGCCATTCTCACCCAATGAAAGATGATTTCGCCATTAGTTGATTCTAAGAGAAAGCAAATAATGTATAATAGCTTTATGCCAAAGATTTTCATTGCAATTTTGTTTTTAACAGCAAAATTCTGGAAGCCATCTGAACATAAATGAGTGGGGATAGTCTCACTATTATAGTGTGATTTCCCCCAAGATATATAATTTTTATTTTTACAGTTTTTAAAAAGTATTAATGGACTTATAATAAACTACACATATTTAAAGTATACAATTTTATGACTTTTGAGCTGTATAAATTCCTGCGAAACTATCAGCTCAGTTAAGATATTGAACATATCCATCACTCCAAAAAGTTTCCTTGTGCACCTTTGTAATCTTTCCCTTCCACCTCTTCTTATTCCTAAGCAACCACTTTTCTGCTTTCTTTCATTGCAGACTGATTTGAGTTTTCTAGAATTTCCTATAAATGGGATTGCCTAGTAAGCACCCTTATTTGTCTGGTTTCTTTCATTTAGCATACAGTACTTATTTTGAGATTTACACACGTTACTGCATGTATCAGTAGTTTATTCCTTTCTGTTGCTGAGTAGTATACCATTTTATGGATATGTCATAATGTCTTTATCTATTTTCCTGTTGATGGATATTTGGGTATCTGCACAATTTTGCTATTAAAAATAAAGCTGCTATAAACATTAGAGTACAAGTCTTTATGGACTTATATAACATATGGCTTCATTTCTCTTCAGTAAATACGTAGGAGTGGAATGACTGAGTTGCTTAGTAGATGATGTCTATGAAAGTGCGTATAATGTAATACTAAGTGAAAAGGCACAATTTAAACATAGCCATATGAAAAATGACAAGAAAATTTAGTGTAATGACAAAATACACTAAAACTTAGAGTGGCTTTTTAATTTGTGTGGTGGGACTATAGGTAATATATTTTCTTTTCTCATTTGTAAAAGTTTTGTAATAATTTTCATATTATTTAAAATAATAATGATTATTAATTCATTATTAATTATCCATTAAATAATTTATTTAAAATAATGATTAATATTATTCATAGTATTTAAAATAATAATTTTCATATTATTTAAAATATTTTTAAATAAAAGGGAGGAGTAATAATATTTGTTAAACACCCACTATATGTGGGAATATATATATAGAGAGATAGATCTATATCTGTATCTATACTACTTTGTCTTTACAGTGACTTCATGAGATAATTATATTGGCTCAGTTTCACAGAAGAATCAACTGAGGCTTAGAAAGATTAAGTTATTTGCCTAATACTTCATAGCTGGTAAATGGCAAGACTGTGATTTGAGCCCAAGACTATCTGGCTCCAAAGTCTTGCCCTTTCAAATCCTGAATCATGTATAGCAGATCATATATCTTTATAAAACAGAGGGCACAGATGGAACATTATGAATTCTTGAATGCAAGTACAAGGTGATGAAGATTCTGTTGAAAAAGTTTGCACTGCAGTGTTCTGTGGGGCAGCCAGGCTGAATAGGAGCACTGCAGCACGCTGGGGACTGGCTTGATCTAATTTGAATTCCTCCAAGCAATACTATCAGGACAACTGATCTCTCTTGAGGTACCAAGACTTCACACAATGTTCAGGATAACCAAATCAGGAAGGAAATATTGGTATTTTATATCTGATATATACTATTAGGCAGCTTACAAACACCAGATAGCGGTTCATCAAAGTCAGGCTAGGAAAAGACTCTCTGTGATCTAAGTCATCAAAGAGAAGCTCAGTTCTTGGAAAGTAACCTCTAAAGTTTCATACTAGGCTAATGATGTTAGCCAGCTCCCTTCAGAGGGGAGAGTTTGGCTCTGCCATTCACCAGCTATTTGGCTTGGGCAAGGTATTGGATTCACTCTGAGATTCGACTTCTTCAACCGTAAAGTGAGGAAAAGCGTACCTATGAAAAGAATTGGTTTTGAGAGTTGAGAAAAGGCATGTAACGGTCGGCATGATGCCCTGCACAAAGTAAGTGAATAACACTGCTCTTATTGCTTCTGCAATTGTTTTTGATGCTTTTAGTCAATGCCATAGACTCAATGCCTAAATGTCAAGATAAAATGATGAGCTGAGAAGAGTACAGAATAAAAGTTTTTAATCCTTCTCTGGAATTCTTCAAGATTTTCTAGAACCTGCTATTCTAAGCTTTCCTACCTATGGTCATTTAAATCAATGGTGGAAATCCCTTGCCCAAGAACAGCTAAAATGGTCAGATTTAGAGCACTCACAGCAAGAATACACATTCTCAGGTTGAAGTGACATCATATGGTCACCAAGTGGGAGGCAGACATTTATCTTTCCTGAGCCTCCCTATTCACAGCTGTAAATTAGGCCCTCGCCTGCCTATGCATCTCATGTTATTTCTGTGGTCAGATGGAATGAGAGGCATGAATACTTCTGATCAACTGTGAAGAACTATGAATATGTAACAGTGGTTTCAGATAAAGTGAGGTAGGATAAATAGCATTATATATTATTCGTTCATGTATTAATTTTTTCAATAAATATGTGTTGAGTGCCCATTATATGCCTGAAACTCTGCCAGACACTAGAAAAACAGAAACAAATGGGCACTGAGTCCAGCTAAGAGAAGCAGATTTATAAAAAAGTAAGTGCTATCTTTTGATAGAGAATTATAGAGACTGGGGAGATCACAGAAAAAAAGTTCTCTGGGGAAAAGCAAGGAAAGTCAGCAGATGCTTTAAAAAAGCAGGTAACATTTGAGCTGACACTGAACATAAGCAAGCAATAGAAACAGTGTGAGTAAAGAAAGAAGGCGTGGAAGCCTGACAGACACACTCGTGGTGGGTAAAAAGGTATAAAGAGTGAAAGAAAAAATTAAATTAGATTAAAATTAAGGCTGGCGAGGCAAGGAGGAGCTAGATCATGAGATGCCTGTAGACAAATGTTACAGTGCTTGAATTTTAACTCATAACAATGTAGAGAAATTGGTTTTATATAATAGAGAAAGCAGGTTAAATTTGCATTTAGAATAATCTCGTGTCAGTAAACTGTCATGAGGGAGACCATTTAGCTTGGAGTCAGACAAGTGCTAACTAATAATTTTTTTATTACTCATCTGTTTCCTTATCTCTAAAATACCTTCCTGTCTACTTAACAAGTTTAATCATCTTGAGAGTATGTGAGTGGAAGTTTTATAAGATGAAGAACACCACATAATGCAAAATGTATAATGATCACTGTTATTCTGTCTTGTCATTTTCGCCATCTGGACAATCAATTCAGCTACAGGGGTTAAATCAATTGTGCTATAATCTACATCTGCTGTTTTACAGGACTCTCAAAGTAGCCATATGAGCCCTGCCATGATTCTTAATTTTTCATGAGTTAATCCAATAAGAAGAAAATAAACATAACTGATTGAACTCTTAAGTGAAAGCCACACTTAATTACTCAACCAAGCACTCAAGCAAGCACCCAACTCATAAGGATGATACAGTTCAATGGAATATTTCCCCATTGATTTGTTCTGTCACTTCTAATTGCTCTGAGTGAGAGTTACATAACATGGAAGGTGTTAGGTGTCATGATTGTAATTCTGGGGTGGAGAGACCAATGAAAAATAAGTATAGCTTCAGTTTCCTTAGATGAGTTCAATAGCTCTGTACCTAACACAGGCACCTGACACATAGTAGACTCTCAATAAATGCAGATTGAAAGCAAATGGAGTCACCAGCACCGTCGAACACCCACTAACTACTTCTCTTGGTCACCTTAAGTGTTAGTTCAGAAAGCATGGAAATGTTCACTATCTAGCACTATCATTAGAAGATAAATGAAATTACGTTTATAAAGGTACTTAGTAAATCTTAAATAACTACATAAGTTTAAGACATTAGAGTTTTTATTATTGTTACCTTCACTTTGAAGTTGATGGGGAATATTTTCCCTTTTTTTGCAGATGAGTAAATGAAAGCACAAAGGAGTTAAAGAATTTTTACAAAGAAATGTAGCTAGAAAGGTGAGTCAGATCTCATTGTCCAGTTCTAAGTATCCCTCCTTCCTTCCCTTTCTTTTATATTTTCATTCATTCAACAACTACAATGATATTATTAGGATAAAAATGTAATTCCACACTCAAAGTGGGCACTTTCAAAAATCAAAGTAGTACTATTAATCACTACCCTGGGAAAACCAGAGACGAAAGCCAGGACTTTCTTGGGTAATCTAGCTGCCACAGATGGAATATTTACATTCCTCCAAAATTCATATGTTGAAACTGAATCCCCAATGTAACGGTATTTGGAGGTGAGGATTTGGGGAGGTGATTAGGTCATGAGGGTGGAGCCCTTATGAATAGGTTTAGTGCCTTTATAAAAGAGCCCATGAAGAGATCCCCTGCCCCTTCTGCCATGTGAGGACACAATAAAAAGACTGCTATCTATAAAAAAGGAAGCAGACTCTCACCAGGCAGTGAATCTGTTGGTGCCTTGACGTTGGACTTTCCAGACTCCAGAACTGTGAGAAATAAATTTCTTTTGTTTATAAGCCACCCAGTCTATGGTATTCTGAAATAGCTGTCAGAACTAAGAGATTAGCATATTTGATCACCCTAAGTATTACGTACTGGAAATAGAGAAATAAACAAGAAACAGCCTTTTCTTTCAGAGCCTAATGGAAAAAATAGAAAAAACAAGCAATGAAAGTAATGTAGTGCTATAAAAGCTAAAATAGGGGCTTCCCTGGTGGCGCAGTGGTTGAGAGTCCGCCTGCAGATTCAGGGCACACAGGTTCGTGCCCCGGTCCGGGAAGATCCCGCATGCCGCGGAGCGGCTGGGCCCGTGAGCCATGGCCGCTGAGCCTGCGCGTCCGTAGCCTGTGCTCCGCAGTGGGAGAGGCCACAGCAGTGAGAGGCCCGCGTACCACACACACACACACACACACACACACCAAAAAAAAAGTGTAAAAAGCTAAAATAAAGGTTATGGGAATTTGGAAGACGGGAACTTCAACTAGTCTTTGGGTTTAGAAAACACTTAAAAAATGCTGTGATCTGTGCACTGAAACTCAAAAGCTTAAGTATCCTGATAGATTAATAGTAAAAAGCCTCTGAAGCAGCAGAAAGAGTCTTTAAAAAGTGTGTCATATTCAGGAAATTATAAAGATGTTGGTATAGAAGAGTACAGGTTCATATGGGTAAGTAAAGAGAAAGAAGGTAAGAGAGGTGAGAAGAGAGATGATCTTGGGGCCTTAATGCTTTTGCTAAAGAGATTGTACTTAAACCTGAAGGTTACTGGAAGATTTTAAGCAGGAAATTAATGCAATCAAAATCTGCATTAAAATGTTCCCACTTCCATCAGTATTGTACACAAGGCACTCACTCTAGTGGACCTCCTGCTGCAATGCATTTGTGTCTAATAAATTCTAACCATCACACGTTAAATGAATCACAGACATACAAGAATGTGAGAATAATCAGCAAGACCAAAACAAATAACAAAGCATCAAGTAAAATCCTGTCAACCAAAACCAGAAAAGTGGGCTGTAGGAAAATGAAAGCCAGGGATGCCTGAGGAAAAATAATGTTTTCAGGTCTGAGATCACAGAACATGAAAATCTAAAATTAAAAGAACCCTCAAAAGAAACCAAACTGCTCCCAATTCCAAAGAATTCTTTGGCTCTACTGAAAAGCAAAGTCTAATCCTTTCTGGAAGAAAATACCCCCCAGTTTTGACCCTCAGAATTCCCATTATTTAAGTTCAGCAAAAATATAACGTCACAATTAAGGAGACATAATGAAACAGACCACCATGAGAAACAAGAACAGATTTAGACTTACAAGGACTTCAGATGTTAAGATTGTCAGATACATAACTTAAAATGACTATGTGAAAAGTTTAAAGAAACACAAGAAGATATTGTAGAATATTCACAAATCCACTATCCAAGAGGGAGATTATAAGCTGATCACATTGACTTATTGATAGGGTAAATATGTAAACATTTAGCAAAGGTATAGAAGATTTGAAAAACATAACTAGCAAACTTGACCTACTGCATATAGTTAGAAACCTACATCCAACAATTAGAAAACACATTTTTCCAGGTAAAGAGAGAACACTGGCAAAATGTTGGCCACATTTTAGGCTAAAATAAATTTAAAAGAATATTTATTTATTTATACAATTTTTCCTGGACATTATTTTATTAAATTAGAAATCAATAACAGAAAGGAAAAAAATCCCCATATTTTTGAAAATTAAAGGAAAAAAAATCTTCTAAATAACTCTTGGCTCAAAGAAATCATAAAATACATTTTTATAAAAAGTTTTATTTGAATGTTAATAAAAATACTGCATATCAAATGTGATGGGATGCCAATGTACCTAAAATATTTTGAGGAAAATATATTTAATGCTAATATGAAAGAAAAGGGCTGATTCGATGAGCTAATCATCCATTTAGGCATTCACAAAGATAAAAACAGAGTAAACCTAAAATAAGGCAGAAGAAAAATGATAATAATAACAGCAGAATTATGAAATTAAAGCAAAAATAGAAAAAGAAGAAGAAAGAAAAAAGGAAAGGAGGAAGGGAGGAAGGAAGGGAGAAAGAAAAGGAAAACATCTTACACCAGGGATACAAAGTTGGTTTAACTCTTATAACTCAATCAATGTAATTAGTCAGGTGAACAGGGTAAGGGAGAAAAATTATATGCTCCTTTCAATAGATAAGGGGTGGGGGAGAGATACTATCAATAATAATAAAGGAACCTGATGAAAAATCTTACAAAAGTTTTTCAAAGTTAATGATTTTTTTTAATGTAAGATATTTATGGAGAAAATTATAACACTTTATTGAAAGACACAAAAGATCTAAATAAATGCAAAATAGTCCAAATTTATAGAAGGAAGACTCAATATCAGAAAAAAATCAACCTTCCTAAATTGACTTAGAGGTTCAGGCAATTCCAGTGGTAATCTCAAAAAAGATTTCTGTGGGACTTTCCAAGTTCATTCTAAAATTCACATGAAAGAGTAAAACCTAAACAAAGCCAAGACACTCCTGAAGTAAAACAAGGTAGAAGAATTTGATCTATTAGACATCACGATTAATTATAAAGAATCTTAATTAAGATAATGTGGATTTTTGCACAGGTATACACAAATTGACCAATGAAACAGAATAGATAACACAGAAAGAGGCCCACATAGTATAGAAATATGATATAGGTCAGAGTGAGTAGTGCAGATAACTAGAGGGAAAAGGAAGGAAGACTATTTAATAAATAGCGCTTTGACAATTATTTATTTATCTGTAAAAAAGAACACACAAGAATCAAAACCAGATTGATTAAATACTTAAGTATATAAAAGACGAAAGTTATAGCTTGATAACCTTATGATCTTGGAGTAGGAAGATGTTTTTAAAACAAGACAGAGAAAGTGCCAACTATAAAGAAAAAATCGATATATTAGACTACATTAAAATCAAGAGCTTAATCTACAAAGTGGGAGAAGCTACCCACAACACTTATCAATAGTGAATCAGTACAAGATATCAAATACTCCTATAAATCAATAAGAAAAAGGGCGATGTAATAAAATATAGGCAAACAGCATTGAACGGTCATTCCACAGAAACAGAAACATGAATGTTAAATAAACATATTAAAAGATCCTCAATACTACTCTTCATCCAGAAAACACAAAGTAAGTAAAGCAAAATGCTCAATGACATTTTACACCTGCTAAATGGGAAATAAGTACACAAGCAATTTGGAAGAGCACTAAAAGCAGGGGCTGCTGGCTGATTCACTGCCCAGTTGGTCAGTTCCTACTAATAAGCATTTGCAATTAGCTGGACAAAAGTGAAAGTCAGTCCAAGTGGGCAGCTGCAGACCTTACACTCACCAGTACGGGTGGTAACTGTGTCCTAGGAACAGTGAAGGAGTGACAGCGCGTGCATGTGGGATAATTGGGGGGAAAGGGGGTGTCTGCTTAGAAAACTGCCAAGCCAAAAACTATCAACATATAGTGGTAGAAAACAATTCTAATTACCTACCAGGAAGCATGAGGAGCCTATAACATAGGAAGTTGCTTGTTTAAATTGTGCATTAATAGAACGATATTTTAAAGCTGTTATTAGACTCTTAAAAGTCCAACATTAAGTGAAAATGTAGGGACCCCTCTTTCCCATGTTATATATCAGAGGGCATTGTTTGATATAATTTACCACTTACTGGTTTATCTTCAGAGAATGGGCTGCTTTGTATTTAGGGATTTTGCTACAAAAGCAACCTTTGGAAAAGCCTGCGTGATTGAGGGCAGAGAAGTGCCTTCCTTTGTGTCAGAGAAAAACATTGGTATTTTGGAGGTAACTTTATTCCGAATGACTTCTTTCTTGTCTAACAACTTTGATAGATAATTTGGTATAATTTTCAGTCTGTCACCAGAAATAGTCTTTCTTGACAGGACTGTGTGATTGAACAGCATGCTCCGACAACAGCACTGGTTCACTGATATTAGATATCATAAGTGGGATAGGTCTGATCACAAGCGTTCTTGAATATGGAACCCAAAAGCTATCAGATTCCTTCATAAGAATCTGATCCCACAATGGATTGAAAACTTTAAACATCGGTACTGATTACAGAGTAAAACCTAACTTTTGCATACATTGATTCTGGTCAATGAAGGTAGCAAAATGTTTTCTGCTTCAAGGAAGGAGACAGGAATTCTAACTGCTGGGGGTAGAGGTGGGGAGCATATACCAGGGAAGGTGACTATTTAGCTTGCAACTGAAGGATGAGAGCATTCTACGTGTGTTGGAATTGGTGTTACAGGCAGAGGAGATAGCATAAGAAAAATATCAGACTGGGTCACAGAACGAGGAACAAACGATTTACTACGGCAATAGCATACAATTAATTAAAAGGTCAAAATGGCACATCAAGGCCTGAACTTGGAAAGATTTGAATGTCATGCTCTAGCTCTATTTTGCAGGAAACGGAGGATATCAGCCACTATGATACTTCCTCAAAAACTCTTTCAAATCAGTGTTGGCCATGGTGGTATCAGAGTAGTTTGAGAGATAAAGCAATCTCTGATGGTCAGTCACTGTACTATCCCTTATATCCACTTCCTCCTTTCTACTCCTACAGCCTCTAACCAAGTTCAGGCTCTTATTAGCTCCAGCCTTCTAACTCACTCTGTATTTTTGTTTCTCTGATTTTCAGAGCATCCTATCAACTACAGACAGAATATTCTCCAAAACACAGCTCTTTGGTTATGCTGCTCTTTTGCCTGCTGTTGAATGGCTTCCTACTGATGACTAGATATATCCCAACTAACTTAATCCTAAGCTTTCCTATTTACCTGTATTTACGTATGCTGTTCCCTTCACCATGTGGGGAAGAATTGCTGTGACAACCCTATCCCTTTGCAAGAGAAGGAATTGGAATGCTTTCTTATCTCCCCAACATAAGCTCATCCTCTCCATATCCAAATCCTATCATTAAAGCTCAGTTTAAGGAAAAATCTTTCCATGAAATCTTCCCTGATCTTTCCAGATACATATAATAAAAACAACTAGTGTTTGTATAGTACTTTCAAGTTAACATAACATAGCATTTTATAATTTATGTAGCACTTAAATCTGTGAGAGTATGGCAAAGGTAGAGTAGGAATATTATTACATTTTGACAGATGAGGAAATAGAAAATCAGAGTTTTAGTGATTTAGTGTTAATCATGGAACTTTGGACTCCAAATATCACGTTCTAAACCCATATGTCATTCTCATCCAGAAAATCCTTAGGAATTTTCCCTACATACATTGTTCTGATAATTATTATCTTGATTATCTGTTTTTAACACAATGCATACACATAGTATTTAATAAACAAATGTCTCGCTAATATACCTATTTCAAATGATTAGACTAATCTGAAATAAATTCTGGCTTTTTCCCAACCACCACTCAGTATACTGAGTGCTTGCACACAGTAGACACTTAAGGAGTATTAGTTGAGATGCTTACTAGAATGGTGAAGTCTGATAGATAACCTTTGAAAAATGTGACTATGACCAGGCATTCACATGTGCAGTTCTTCTACTTCGGTCAAAGATTTGGGAAAGAGATCAGGAGACAACATCGAGGTTCTAAGAACGGTACTGCTTTTGAAAGAGCTTGGGAAAGTTTGGTGTGAATATAGTCCTGTTATTTATACTGTGCCTATGTCTATACCACCGAAGTGATAGAAATTCTATTACAACATTCTTATTATTACTACTACCACCATCCCTACCACCACTATATCTACAAGTAATTCTAAAATGGGATGATAACAGCATCTTACTTCAAAGGGCTATTTCCATAATTAAAATAATGGATATAAAGCTTTAACATACTGCCTCCAACTTAGTAAACATAGAACAATTGATTGCTATTATTTTATTTCTATTATTATCATTATTTTTTGGGGGTTACGTGGGCCTCTGAGTGTCGTGGCCTCTCCCGTTGCGGAGCACAGGCTCTGGACGTGCAGGCTCAGCGGCCATGGCTCACGGGCCCAGCCGCTCCACAGCATGTGGGATCTTCCCGGACCGGGGCACGAACCCGTGTCCCCTGCATCGGCAGGCAGACTCCCAACCACTGCGCCACCAGGGAAGCCCTCTATTATTTTTATTATCACTATTAGAACAACTATCAGAATGTGACCACTGTGGCTATCACTCCTACCATGAGTTGCCGTGTATTGAGCACATATTGCTCAGACATTGTATGAGATCTATCATATACATTATTGTTATTCCTCACAATAATCCCACAAGGTTCTCATTGCCATTCCCATTTAACAGAGACAGAAAGTAAGGACTCAAGATTTGCTCATCAAGATCCTCCCTGTGGCATCCTGCCTCTCATTCATCGTAAGCATTTCCAAGGACTGTCATAGTTCAAATAGTACATGTACTCCCCTCTGACCCACACCACTGCCCCATCTTAAGAATACCATAATAAAATTCTCAAGCAATGTAGTTAACCCCCAGAAGGGATCCATGTTTCATCCAAGTCAAAAGCCCTTAACAATTTTGAGAATTATAAATCTAAAGTTTAATATCATCCCCACACCCCCAAAGCCACTACATGTCCCCAAGACACCACTCCACACAAATCACTCTTTACCAGAGTCTACTTTATTCATTCCTGGCAACTGCACTAGAAACAGGAAGCAGCAACTGGGCTGAATTACAAAACTGTCTGCTCCAATTTTTCTGTACAAGCTGTTTCTGTATTACTTATGCCTACTTCCCATCAAGACTGGGCTAATTACGTAGTTTCCCTACTCAAGGTTACTCTATAAGTGTCACCTAGAAGTCAAATCAAGTCTGGGGTTTCTTCTCAGAACATCTGCTCGTAACTTCCAGGTACTCTGAGAATACAATCTTATAATCCACAAAATAGATCTTCCAACTGAAAGCCAGAGCCCATTTCTTTTGGAAGGAAATTATAAAAGTACTAAAACTTCAGACAGAAACACATTTGGCCTAGATTATCTTCACTTAAGGCTCAAATGGCAGACATTTGCCTAAAAATATCAGTACATAGACAATTTGAAGTCTGAGATTATCCAAAGTTTTGACTATTTTTCTTAATTCATTAAACCCTGTGTTTTTCCCATGATAGGCCAGACCATAGCTTAACATGTGGAAGAAAATCATGCAATTTGGAAAGGCTAAATACTGATTTAGATTATAAGAGAATAAGAGAATAATCACAGCTGTGTTACCGCAAAATCTACTAATCATATCAATATATTCTCTTTTCCCTTACATTTTAAATGTGAAATTTAGTAAAAGCTTTAGGGCAGGGATAAAGAATTAGATGTCAAACATAGAATATACTCTTCTTTGTCTTCATTACCATCATCCGTTTTATAATAATTACAATGGTAAGTGCTATTACTTTTTGAGGACCAATTATTTTGGGACTAGTTTGGGTGATTTAGATGCATTATCTTTTAGTACTATGAATATAGAAAGCAGGTGTGTTGCCCCCATGTTAAATAATGTCCCTCTTTCAACTATACCAGGAGGTCTTAAAAGAACACATGTATAATTCATCACTGGCTTCCAAATTTACATGGTGGGAAGTAGGAGGCAGATTATTTTCTGTGGGGAGCCCTTATCTCTGGCACCATTGGCAACAAAGTCCTGGGCAGGATTTCTCTTCACTTCGAAATACCGCACTTCAGGACCTTGAAGACTGGGGTGGGAGGGAAGGCGTGGGCAGCCCGCGCATCAGTGGGAAGGTCCACTCTATCTGGAATCCTCCTCCACACCATTGATTCATCCAGCAAATGTGCACTTTTGGAAGCATGTGGGACCTGGGGCGGAAAGCTGGTGGAGTCAGTCACTGCCCACGAGTCAGAGGTCTGAAGGCAGCAGAGCTCTGTGACATGTAAGGCTGAAAAAAGTCGTTTGTCCTGAACTGAGAGAAAAAGGAAGGAAAAAAAGATCACATCCTTATAAACCCTAAAAATTGAAAAAGATGCTGATTAGAAAACCAGCAACAAGCTGCAGGGTGTGGAAATAGGAGGCCAGCACTACAGTGGCAGGAAAGGAGCTATGGGAGAGGGGCAGCTACCAGGGCAGTAAGCCCAAGCTAGTACTACCCAAGGTTTTCTAAGCAGTGCTCTAGAAGCACTCTCTTCTCCACATTTGTTATATTTATGCTCTCACTCTCTTTGTAGGCCAAATGAGTCATCAACTACACAGTTAAAATATCCAGAACACAGTACATCAAGCAATCTAACGGTGGCAACTTCGGAAGCATTTGCTTTAAACACAGGGCTATGCACAATCATTTATTCAACAGTCTCATTTGTTATTCATTTATTTTGTTTCATGTATCATTTACCAGTAGTAAGTTAAATATAAAGCTTCTTGAACCTACAAAATACAGGGGAAAAAAGCTAATTTTTAACTCCATTTCTCTGAACTTCTACAGAATTTACATTTGCTAGAAAAATTAAATTATCAACTGGTTGTGTAATTTCACATTATTCATTATTATAAATGAGCACGTTTTGCAGCACTCTCCCCAAAGCATGGTAGTAGAAATTTCAGTAAAGGTTTGCACCTAAAAGTAGAAATGTAGGCTGTAGAGAAAGACAGACCTAAGTTTGAATCATGCTTCTGGCTATATATTAGCTACAGCACCATGGTAAATTACTTGACTTCCCAAAGCTTCAAATGCCTATTCTGAAAAATGGCGAGATATATGTGTGAATATATGTATATACGTATATATGCATATATATATGAAAAACCTCATGAGACTACTGTGAATATTAATTAGCATAATATATGTAAATCTCCTAACACAGGGCCTGGCCTACAGTAAGAACTCAATATTTCTCTTTCTCTCTACGTCTCTCCTTTAGAATCAATAATTCAACATTGTCAAGGATTACTCTCTGATTATCCCAAGGTCTTCATTTACTGAGTGCCTATATGTCAAGCACTACATTGCATGCTGGCTATGCAAAGAAAATATTATGTAATCTCTGCCCTTGAGGGATTTCGACTATACCCTTCTTAACAAAATTGACCTGTGAACAAACTGTTGATATAAAAGTCTTTCAATATAGAAGTTAATTAACTTGGCTGTATTCCAGTTTGTCCTGAAATATCTCTTGCTCCGTCTTCTACCATTCTTGGCTCTATCATGCACTCTTATTGTACAAACTGTGTAGATTTCCTTGAATTTTATGAGTACTTGCTCATCTTCCTGACTTTGCATATGCTACATCTATTGCTTAGAATGTTTCTCCCCTCCAGGTTCACCTGGGGAAGTTTTCCTGGATATACTTCAAGTCTTTCTCAGGAGCTTTCTCCAAACTCTTGGGCAATTTGAAGAGCTCTACCTCCCTGCTTTTGTGGTTACCTGTATAAGTTTCTGGCTCAGAAGTCACTTGATTGGTGGTGGGAGAGAAAGATGTCAGTTTGCTTGTCAGTCTCCTCTATAAAATAAAGACCTACTTGATGGCAAGGATTTTTTTATGATTTATCTTTGTGTTTCTATACTCAGCAGTGTATCTGGTGAATAGATCGTGATCGATAATTATTAAATGAAGAGTTGAATTTAATAACGAATGGCCTGGCTGTGGTCCAAAAAAGAGAACCGGTGACTGGGGTTCACCAGCATACAAAGCAGGTTTTCTCAGTCCATTTGTCTGGAACAGCCCTCCTGGCTTTCTGCACAAGGCCAGGTTCCTCTGACAAGAACATTTGGTTTCCAAATTACATACTGCACAGCATGAATCCTTCCTTTCCTGCAACTGCCTGTTAATTATAGTGTCACCTTTCCTCTGTCTTTTCCTGAATCTCCTAATTCCTGAGACACAATAGCCAGTTTTACTTAGTTAGGATATTCTGACCTTTAAAAGCAAGTCCCTCTGCCCCAACCCTTTTCTAAAAACTATTTAGAAAACCAGAGGAGTCTGACTAGAGTTCAAAGGTACTGTAACATTATTAAAAAATTATTTCAGAGTAAAAAAATACTCCCTTTTGTTCCTTATTCACACGGGATAGTAAAAACCAGCCTGCTTTGGGGAGCAGCTGTGGGAATGCTAGGAGCTGTCACTGGGGAGAAGAAGCATCTTCAAGCTCTTAAACCTGACAGCTCCTAGAAGCCAACTGAGAGATTCAACAGCTGACTTCATTTGATCACATTGGCAGAAGTGCCTGGGAAAAGTTTCTGTTCTTCGTGCAAAAAATTTCGAAGATTTCAAATTCTTTCTCAGGTTTTAAAATTTTGCAAGTGTTCTGACAACCCTTTTGTCATTCTCTATTTTTTTTATGGAGAGATACTGGGCCTGTCTTATTCACTGGTGTCCCTGGTACCTAACAGAACTTGACAAAGTAGGTGCTCACAAAAAAAAAGAAAGAAAAAAAAGGTATGTGGAAAGAAGGAGGGAAGGGCATGGTTGAGAAAGAGAAAGGAAAAGGAGGAAAAACAGAGAGAGAGAGAAAGTTACAGGGAGAGCTGCTGAGGGGGAGACAGGGAGAGGTGGAAGAAAACCGGAGGAAGACAAAGAGGAAGAGTAAAGGGAGATCAAGTTCCTCACACCTTTTCCCCATAACCTTACAAGACAAAGAGTCTTAAAGATAAAACAAAACAAGTCCAAACCACTTACAGTTAGTGTAAGGACAAAGTTCCCTCTCAGACCATTGCTGTCTCCTGGGACAACTGGGGTCCTATAGAAAGTGACACATTCAAGGTGTCTTGTCCTACCTGAGAAGGCTATCAGCCTCAGGGAATGAGTGATAACCCTCAACCCTTTCCCTTACTGATCCATCAAGACATCTTTAGTGCCACGCCATGACCATAGCCATGGTATATGCTCACATCATCTATTCAGCCTGGGCAGACCCAGGACTATCCTAACAGTCCATAGAACAGGGGCAAGGATTGTAGAACCAGAGTCTGAGTAAATAATTCGAAGTAGCAGCAGGTTCCTTTAAAAACTGTTTGGAAGAGTTTCTTCACTGCCTTTCTAAGCCCAGAGATCAGGTTTTGGATAGCTCTTGCTGTTACTATGATTTTCAGTCTAATTTTCAATCCAGGTACATTTTACTTTGGAATTTGCACTGCTTTTAACTGCATGGCTCTTATTTTTATAACAATTTTTAAACTATAATAAAGTGCATTTGTTATATGACAAAAGCAATGACTTTATTATAGAAACTTCACAAAAAAAGAGAATTAAAAAAATAAATCCATAATCTTATCTTTCAAAGATAGTCACTAATACTATATTAGTCTTTCTTATAAACCCTGAGACATATATTGATCGTCTTGAGAATAAGATGATGTTGTACATAGTTTCTAACCTGCTATTTTTAACTGAATGATATATTATGAAAATTTTCTTTCATTAAAGATTCACCTCAATATAACTCTGCTGGCTTAACTCTCCATGTT
Source organism: Hyperoodon ampullatus (assembly GCF_949752795.1). Taxonomy (NCBI): domain Eukaryota; kingdom Metazoa; phylum Chordata; class Mammalia; order Artiodactyla; family Ziphiidae; genus Hyperoodon; species Hyperoodon ampullatus. Next base: position 48,870,454 of record NC_136920.1, on the reverse strand, counting down.
CTAGCAATTTCTGGGTCAGGAGGAAGGGAGTGAAGAAAGCTCTGGGTCTCCAGCAGTCGGCTTCACTGTCTGTTCTCTTCAACACCTGAACTCACTGTTCCTTCTTTTCTAGATATAGGGTGACAGCCAGTCACAAGTGCTACCTTATCATTTGTTTGATTTGTCTGTTGGTTTTAGGAAATATGGCACCAATCCTGTGAACTCAGTCTGGGTGTTTCTCAAATGCTTTCCTCTCACAAAAACATGTTTTGTTTCTCCTGTGGGTTTTCTTCATGGAGTATCAAGGCTACCAAAAGTAATGGCAGGTTGCATACTGCAAATAATCCACTAAGTTGTGAGTGTTCATTGTAGGGTAGGGACTCTATCTTTTTTCATTCTTATTTGTCTCAGGCCAAAACCAGCAATTGGCCTATAAAAGACATTCAATTCATCAATAAATGCCTGTTGAATGAATGAAACTGAAGTGAATGAACGTGAAAAGGCAGTTAAGGAGATGGGACATAAAATAATAAAATTTTCTGACCTAGTTACGTTAGTTTTGGGAAGAATGAAATATACTATAGAGAAAACAATGTAGGATTTAGTCAGAGATCCACTTTAATATGTACAATAGCAATACAACTTTACTGATCCTCCTTTCTTGTCTGTGAAAGAGTCACAGTAACTAAGTGTCCTCATAGATCTGTTACAGTGATCAAATGAGGTGATAGCTTAGTATATGAGAGAAACCTAGAACTTCAAGGCATCCCAGGGCCTCAGGAGACCATAACCAATTGCAAGTTCAAAGTTTATGTTACAATAGGATGTGCTTCATTACCAACCGCCCTGCTCCCAGTCCCAACACGTACACATAAAAAGACAGCAATTACAATTAAAAAAAAATAACTTCACTGAAAAGAAGATTTTTAAATGGGTGCCAGGAAGATGAGGTATCAGCTGGTACTATTTCACGTAGCATGAAATAGTAAAAAGAAGATGGATTGGGAGATTGACCTGGGCACAAAGTTTGGTTCTGTCACTTCTTTGCTGTATAATTTTAGACAAGTTGCTTTTCTGACACACTTTTTCCTTTGATAAAATTCTTTTTAACAACTTGTGCTCCTTAGTATTATTATGACAATTAAATTAAAGAAGGGGTAATTGATAACTAATAAGAACGTGCTGTATAAAAAAATAAAATAAAATTCAAATATTAAAAAAAAAGAAGAGGTAACTGCCCTGGCATACTAGGTGTTCAATAGATATTATTTCACTTACCCTTCCTTGATGTCACACCCCAGTCCCTATCTGAACCAGTGACAGGAGTATATTATTCATATTCAACAATTTTGCCTAAAGCATTGCCCACTATCAGACTTGAATGCCAACTTGCCAAACAGAAGTTTGCTGTGTTGAAATATTTATACCAGACTTCAAATACAGGAACTCGGAGCTCAGTCTATCAAAAGCTTATTAGCACTTGTCATCAAGAACAGCAGAGACTCAGGAAATCCTACCGACATCCATATCAATGTCTTTTTCAAGACATTCCACAGAGGTAGCTCTATCTCTCTCAAATAGTATCTTTAAAATTACAGGTTATTTTATCATGTTTGAAGGAAAAAAATATTAGAAATACGAACCTCAATTGAATCTTCTGGTTTTGAAGTCAACTGACCTAGAAAAAAAGAGTGCTCCCTTTCAGAGTAAGGTGAAGCTCTCTGAAGGGAAGACATACCCTGGAATATGTTTTACAAATGTTGCTAAGAGGAACGTTTACAATAATAAGGCCTGAAGTCAGATTTAAATCTGAAGTGCCCCCGTTTCCGGTGGGAATATAAATTGGTACAGCCACTATGGAAAACAGCATGGAGGTTCCTCAATAAACTAAAAATAGAGTTGCCATGTGATCCAACAATCCCAATTCTGGGCATATATTCAGACAAAACTACTATCATTCAAAATGATACACACACCCCTAAATTAATAGCAGCACTATTCACAATAGCCAAGACATGGAAACAACTTAAATGTCCATCGACAGATGAGTGGATAAAGAAGATGTGGTACGTATGTACAATGGAATACTACTCAGCCATAAAAAAGAATGAAATAATGCTATTTGCAGCAACATGGATGGACCTAGAGATTATCATACTAAGTGAAATAAGTCAGACAAAGACAAATACCATATGATATCACTTATTTGTGGAATCTAAAATATGACACATGAATTTATCTACAAAACAGACTCACAGACATAGAGATCAGGCTTGTGGCTGCCAAGGGGCTAGGGGGTGGAAAGATGGATTAGGAGTTTGGGATTAGCAGATACAAACGATTATATATAGAATGGATAAACAGCAAGATCTTACTGTATAGCTCAGGAAACTATATTCAATATCCTATGATAAACCATCATAGAAAAGAATATGAAAAAGAAGGCATATATATGTATGTGTGTGTGTGTGTGTGTATATATATATATATATATGTAACCGAATCACTTTGCTGTACAGTAGAAATTAACACATTGTAAATCAACTCTATTTGAATAAAACAAATTTTTAAAAATGTTAATGAAGTGCTCCACTTCTACTAAGTGAATCATGTCTAGCAGTGAGGACAGATCATCCAAGCAAATTTTCAGATCATTCTTCTAACCCAGTTAAGCCATCCTTGAAGGTAAATGTTGAAATTATTTAATAACTCAAGTTTTAGGCTTTGTGGCTTGGGCTTTTCCTTTAACCTTTTTGGATGCCACTAGAAATCTGGCCATATTTTAAAGTTTCTTCTAGCTCTGAAAAGACAACACTCCCAAATTTTCACCTCTTTCAGTTTTATTTCAGGTGATTCCTATCTGGATAATAAAAATCTATCCTGATTTACAAATAAAACAACAGAATAAATGTACACTTTCTTCAAAAACCAGTAACTACGAAATACTTTTAGCAATTCCACAGCTCCACCCTTGGGCAAGCTCCTGAGCCTTAAATGGGACTCTACTCTTGAGGTGGAAAGACGGGCTGGCTGCACAGAATTCAAATAATGTTTATGATACACGTACATGAACAGTGCATCCATTTAGAGAAAGTCTGGGACTACTTAACAGTAATCATTCTGAACTCCTTCCAATCAATTCTCCATACTGCAGCTTGAATAATTTTTCTAAAATGTATAATTGACTGAATTACTCCCCTGTTTGAAATCCTTCAGTAGCTCATCTTTGTTTTTAGAATAAAATTCAGAGTTCTCAGCATATTATACAAAGCTTTTCTTGATCTGGTCCCAACAACATCTGCAATGCTTCCTCTTTTCCTGGATCACTTATTTTAGCCACACTTAACTACTGGCCATTACCATGACTCTACTGTGTGCCTTTTTCCATCTTGCTCCCTCTCTCTGGGATATTCTTCCTCTTCCCACCACCCCAACTCACTGATACACTTTTTTTTTTAATCTAAGTATCTCCTATTCATCTATTAAGATACAGCTCATTCATTACTTCAGAAAATACTTCTGTCCACCTTTTCTTCCTCTCTCCCCAGACACCAATAGGGGGGCCTGTCCTCTAGTCTCCTACAACATTGTGTAAAAGTTTATCATAGCATTTTTTTCACCCTATATTGTAATTATCTGTTAAGAAATAAGTTCCTTAAAGGTAGGTTCTGTATCTTATTCTTCATTATATATCTACACAGAAACTGTTACTTAGTAGAGGCTCATTATGTTTTCATTGTTACTGTTGAATGATGGACGGATGGATGTTTGGTTCTGGATCAGGCTTATTTACTAGAAACAAACAACATTAGGGCCACCTTTAGTACACAGGAGCTGAGTAAATCATACACACACTGGCCTTTTCTCAATTGTTGTGGTCCCAGTGAATTTGGATTAAGTGGGATAACAAAAGCAACTCTAAAAAGGAAAAGTTAAACAATAATAAAAAGCAAGTCACCTTAGAGCAGTGTGCTGCCTCACCACAGAAACTGAAGTAGTGTAGTGGGGAGGCCCAGCTCACTGGCACATTTAGCCATATTCTCTTAAAGAAACGTAGATAGATGATAGATAGATAGATAGACAGATAGATAGATTAAAACAAAAAAGCTCTGCACAACTGCCCTATTTGCACTTAAGGCATTTTTTGCAGCTTAATCATTAAAACACCTATGAAGAGTGTGTCAGGAGATCTGAATTCAGAAACCGGGTTTGAGGCTTAGCTTTGCTTCTAGTCAACTGTGTGGCCCTGGATGAGCCACTTCCTCTCCCTGGTTCTCTCTTCCTGTCAGCTGATCTCTGACATCCTTTTTAGTTTAAAAATTTCCTCTCTTTTGATACCGTTTGCTGGGAGAGCACCTGACACACAGAAAGTATTAAAAATATGTGTCAAATGAATAAATGAATGAATGGTGATCTCCTTCCCTGGCTGCTTTTTGAGTTTTGCAGAGTGAACTACAAGCTAAGGTTGTGTCTCACCAGCATTAAGAGTTTTAGCAGCACCCACTCTTTTCTCAATCTGCTTACATAGGTCCTTTAATGAAACAGCATCAGCGTAGAAAATGGAGAAATGCTGAAAAACCTCAAAAGCAACAAGGACATGAAAAGGTGATAGATGAAGATTATAGGAGCAATCCAGAGGCTCACAACAATTCAAGGAACCACTGGAGGGGAAGATGGAAATGGGGGCCTCTGCACAGAGCAAGAAGCTGATCCTTTGAAGAAAACAAAGCTTTAGTTTTCTTAATAAGTTCTTCAGAGAAAATAAATACAAAAAAACTTTTCTCTGGCTCTTCCCAGGAAGCAGAAATTGAAGACACAGATCAGTATATTCAGTCTCAAAACCCACAGCCTGGATGTATCCTGTATGAAAAGGACTATTGGGCAGCTGCTGGCAGAAAGCCCAATGCTACCTCTCTCATGAGGGCTGCACAGCGAGCCCTTCTCTGTTCCACACCCACCCTCCTCTGGGGTCAACAGTGACACCCTTTGCCACCTCTGACCTTTAACCTGAAAACCCCACATCCACTGTGGTCTTAATTTCTTGCCTAGCAAATGCTTAAAGAGGAATGTGAAGAATGTACAAGCATTCATGGAAAACTGAAGCATTTAGAACTTTGAGCACCTTACATACCTTACACCTTACAATACCTAATACATATTTTTTAGTCACACAGATGATTTGAATTATAAATATACAAGGACAGACTATTCCTCTTCTTTCTCTCCAACTATACACTTCTCTCATTATTTTGTTTAGAACCTTAACTTGATAGTTAAAAACAAAGCACTTACTATATTCCAGGCATTATAGTAAGTCTTCACCCACATTATTTCACTTAATTCCTTTAAGAACTCCAGCATCTCCCTCATTTTACAGATGAGGAAACTGAAGCTGAGAGGGGTTAAGTAACTCCCCCTAAAATGGGACTAAAGGCATGGGAAGAACTATGCTGGCATTTGCTGAACAACTAAGTGAGTTGCCTGTGTCAGTGTATGTGTGTGAAAATCAAAGGTTCAGATACAACTTTTGAGCCTTTAGGGAAAGTAGCCCAGAAATAATTACAACCACTAGGATTAGCAAAATTGTACTCCAAATGACATCCAAGACATGCATGGACCATGCATGGGTTCGTAATCTCAAGGGGTGCCCACTTGAATGGACAAATTAACAGAAGTATAGTAAGTGCTCAAACAGAGAGAGCTCCAGTGGGCTTTGAAGGTCAAAGGACAGGCCACAAGGGGAGTCAGAGAAGGCCACCTGGAGAAGGTTTCAAAGAGTTTCCCCTACAAACATTACAAAGGAGGTTATAAAGAGTTCCCCAAATTCCCAGGCTATGTGATAATTCTTTCCTTGGAACCCAGTATGTGGTTTATAGCTCTATCCCAATGTGGTTCATATTGAACTGAATGACTTTTTAATTACCTGGCTCTGATGCTAGACAGTGAGCAACTTAAGAGCAGTGGCTATGACATTGACTACGATGAATTTTCAGTATCTCCCATAGGGTCTAACACAGAGAAGGGGCTTGATAAATGCCCACAGGAACTGAGCAGAATTCACATGGATCTCTGAAAGTGCAGGTGATTAAACAGCATGAGAAGCTAAAACCCAACACTGCAGGGGCAGGGGTAAGGCCAGCTGCTTGAGATCTAAGGGAGACAACACTCAGAAAAAGATTATTTCATCTGTTCTTGTTGAAGGAAATTTGGGTTCAGAGGAAAGAAATGCCGAAGGAAAAAGTGCGGGACACTACTCTCCAGACACCTCACCTCTCTCTGTGGCCAGTGATTTTACTCTGGTTTAGATCTGAGGTCCATGGCCCAAGATGACTCTAGTGTGAAGCTTCTGGTTTATAATGCAGGCTCTTCAAAGCATTGTACAGGAAGAGGTACAAATTTTATTCTTATCGTATTTCCTAGAAAAACTCCAAATTTTTGTGAGGTTTAGAAAAAGTTAAAAATTTAAGACATGTCCATATGAAACTCTTTTAGCCTCTGGTAATGACATCAATGCCTTTCTTAACTACACTGTATTCTACCTAGTTTCTCAATTTTATGTTTGCCTTAGAGAACTAGAATGGAAATCTCTTTGCCTGGTTGGATGATTTCATCTTTAACAGCTTTAACCTCCACTTTCATTTTGATTCAGTATTAGATGTGCTTGTTCAATCCATCGTCTTGAAATCTTGCCAGATTACAAATAAGCAATTTTAACAAGAGTAATAAAAATGAACAGAACATCAGTTGTGACCTTTGTTTAACCTCCTACATAGTCCAGGTATGTCCTTGGCCCCAGCTGAAAAGTGAAAAAGAAATATACATAGATAATTTTACTTTCACTAAAATTCAGTGGTTAATAGCACCACTGAAAGGATGGGAAGAAGAAATGAAATCAGTATTTTAAGTGTATCTACTATGTGTCAGGCACTATCCCACAGCAACGTGACAAAATAAGCAGCATTCTCATTTTTGCAAGGGAAGAAGTTCAGACTCAAAGAAGTTAAGATGAGCAATCACTTAAGGTAAAAAACCAACAAAATGATGGCACATATACCCCTTTGTCTATCTGGCTCCAATGTCTATATTTTACCCATTACAAAATTGAGCTTAAATTAAATCATAGAACTATAGTATGAACTAGAAGGGACAGAGGAAATCAAAAATTTTAGAGACTTCATAATTTATCACAAGATAGAACTTCTATTATCTTGAGAAATAATTTGTTTTCATATTTGAGAAATAATTTGTTTTCATATGTGTACACACGTGTATGTGTGTGTGTGTTCAGCAACTTAGAGTTTCTGATCAGCATGTCATCAGCATTCTACTAATGAAATTCCAAGATAAAACATGATGCCTCCATTAGCTTGGTTGGATGTTATCACCAGCATATTTATATTGAAATATTGATGATAACTCAAGGACCTCCATTACTACACAGGCATATCCAACCTGAGGACCACTGATAAAATCTGAAACTACCCAGTGTGATCTTAGATCACATCTGCATGAATATAGTCAGCTTCAGGCTTTAGCTCTCTTTGGGCTTTTAATTTAGTTATTCTATCAAGCATGTTATGAATCCTTTCTTATTCCTTTGAGCTTCCTCCTTTAATAAACCAATATTGTAATGACTGTATCCCAGACCCTAGTGTTTGGAAAAAGCTGCTCATTTTGACACTTTATTCTGATATTAGAGTAAATCTAAGAAAGAATATCAGTTTTGGAAATTGTTCAACTAGCCATCATTTTTTGCTTCATTGATTTTTTTTGGGCTGAACATATTTTTTCATGTTTTGAAAATGACAGTATGATTGTGGCATATTCCAAATATCTGTTTTTGGCTAAAAAGTGACCTTTTGATTATGTTTATTTTGTAAAACCAAGAAATCATTAAGGCTTCTATAAATAAAGTATAAACAAATAACGGCTGTTGTTAACTTACAACATTGACAATTTTAATATTTACTATAAAGGTTCACTTGACCCCAAGGTTTTAAACTGTATGTGGAAGCATTTGAGAAATTATTTCCAAGGTAACAATGAAGTCATGGGGCTGACTACTGACACTCAAACCCCATGCTCCTGGACTTGTAGGCTAATGTCTGTCGGCTACTTGAGGCTGCAGGTGGGCCTTTGGTTGCTCAGTGCCAGTGTTCTTCCCCAGAACCAGAGCTTTCTGAGCTCTTTCATCTGGATACATTCACTCCCTTCCTGGAATCAGTGTAACTCCCTCTCCCAGGGAACTCACTACACCTTCTCCTTGGGTTTCCCCTTCCCTCCAGCGTGACATCCCTCATCACCTCTCATTCTATTAGTTTCCTGAAGGTAAGCCTATGAGCTCTTTTAATTCTAAGAGTTTCTATCTGAATCACTTTGCTGCATACCTAAAACTAACACAACATTGTAAATCAATTATAATTCAATAAAAAATAAAATTTGAAAAAGTTTACAAATTTCAAAAAATTTCCAAGACTTTTACTTGTGATCACTCTTCTCTGTGGGAAAACAGGTAGGGGAACCAAGGTAACAAACAGGTTGAACTGGCAGTGCTGTATGAGGTCTTAAGAGTTCCCTGAATTTGAACACCAGATTCTGCTTCTCAGCTGCCCATTCTTCAGCAAATTATTGAGATTCTCTGTGCCTCAACTTCATCATATGTAAAATGAAGATAATAATACCCTTTTTAAAGGGTTATATTGAAGATGAAATAAGTTAATTCACACAAGTATTTAGTGCCTAACCCATAGTGAGCACTCAATAACTGCTAGCTTGTATTAGCTACTATTGATTCCTCTCTGAGATGCTCTTCTCAGCTGCTCTTTACTTTGATCTTCTGAATCCATCCTTAAACCTGCTCAAAGCCTAATGATGAAGCAAACTGCAAGTGCTCCAAACTGCAAGGGAGTCAGCAAGTCTCAAGCGCTCCTGAGTTGGTGTACCCTGCACATTAGCCTCGCCTTGACTTATCCCTCCTGGGTGCTTTTTCAGTGAGGCAGCATATTTTAAAAGGTTCTGGAGTCAGATTGCCTGGTTGGAAACTCCATTCTATTTCTTCTTACCTGGATGACCTCGGGCAAGGGCTTAATCTTGCTATTCATAATGATAGTACCAAACTCATAGGGTTATTATGAGGATTAAATTAGTTCAGTATTCATAAAATTCTTAGAACATTACATGCAAATAACAAATTCTAAGTGAGTTGGTTAAATAAATACCAACTCCAATTAGGAGAAGTAGAAATATCAATTTTTGTCAAAGAATGAAATTGTGGGGTAGGGGTGTTAAGAAGGATTGATTCCTTTTCAGGTTGTTATAAGAACTTGAACTATAAAGATTTACTCCTAATTTATTACTAAACTTTCTTCAATGAATTTCAAATTAACAGTAGTCATATTCACTCAATCAATTAATGTGGCAAAGTCCTGAAAAATAATTCTTATAGCAAATTAAACCCAACTCCTGTAACTTTGTATATATAAAACTTTTCCTACTTAAATTGCATAGGAATATATTTATACCGATATATATATAGGGTATAAACAAGTCAAAATAAATATGTTTCAATATAATGAGAACTTTTATAAGATGATAGAAAGATATGCACTTTAAGTGAATTTCTGCAATCATTCAGAGATTTAAAAAATTTCGTTCTGAGTACCTACTATGTACCAAACAGTGTGTTAAGTTCTGGGTGAACAATGGGAGAACAATAGAGAATACCTGCCTTTCTGTTGCTTACCATCAAAAGGGTAGGCAAACAGGGATAAATAATAATAGGGTCCACCAACAATAAAGCAGGAGAGAGGCCACACACCTGCTTGCTGTGCCACCTGCAAACCATGACTGGCCCTCACTGGTCCCCCACTCTACAGGAAGTCTTACTTCCCTGGCTGGAATGAGGGAGAGGGAGAGACTTGGTGCTTTTCTTTTTCAAACACAATGTACATTGAACTACTGGTAAATGTGTGCAACTTTGTAATAGACCTGAGAAATGATACAAAGAAAAGTAAAGACAGTCTTTTCATTTTCTATCAAAAAACCCAGAGAGTACTTGCAGATTGATTTAGCTATTTAAAAAGAATCCAAAGAAATGACTTTCATGAAGAAGAAGAGTATTTAAAATAATGCTACAGTAATTTTTTTCTCTCCAGGAAGACTGTCTAAGCTAGTAGTTAAAGAGAGTAAAATATCCTGTATTCTAAACTTAATTCCACTCTCTTCAAGCTCTGGCCACAGTTAAATTGATTCCTTTTCCATCACCACATATACATCTATTAAACACATTTGAAGGTAGATTCTCTGGGTATCTCTGGGTACACAGCTGGCACTTCTGAGTCTTTGTTAGTTACTTGAGGGCCAGAATGGGAGGTGGCTGGGTTGCAGAAGCAGTCTTTCTGGGCAGGCCAGCTCAGGAACTGGGCTCTTTTAGTAAATTCACTGAAGCTGTAACTTTCTAAAGGAAACCTCTGAATTCTAAAAACAACTAATACAGCTTCTGTAACTTCTTCCCTCAGAAACAGAAAGAGAAGTTTTAATCATTATATAAAAGCAGCTGAAGCATAGGCTGTAGAGTCTGATGAACTGGCTCTACACTTCCCAGGTGTGTTACCTTGATTTGCTCACCTGCAATGCTAAGGGACAAAATAGATTTTGCTTGCAGAAAAAAAAAAAAAATCATAATGCAGGTTAGTAAAATCACATTGTACACTGTAAAATTTTTTCTATAGTTGTTAGTCCCTCAAATCTGAAAGAATGGTTCTCTGAATCTGGAAAAATTTTAGCTCTTGTAAAGTAGCGGTCTCGCCTATACCTTGAGAACCAATTTAAAGCACTGGTCACTTTGGGTTTTTTGCTTCTTTTTTAGGTTAAAACTTCTCTGTAGATGAACAGGCTTACAGAGCTCTCAACTTATCTTTCACTACTCGGTACAATGCAAAAAACTATCCTTAAAGCCAATGGGCATAGAAGGCTGCTTCTTATAAGAAATGCCAACTTTTTCTTAAATATGCCAAGACCATAAGAGCAACCAGGTATTAAAGCCCTACTTCAAAGCCCTATCCAGACATTGTGCCAGGTAGTTTATATATGTTACTTCAAATTCTTATAACCACTCACACAAATGTTGCTAATCATTCCCATTTTATAAATGAGCAAATAAGCTCAAAGTGTCAGTTTCTTGCCCAGAGATACCCAGCTAGTAAATAGTATCAATAAGTCGGGAATTTTATCCTAATCTGCCTGTTTCTAAAGGTTGAGTGTTTGCTTCCTCACCAACTGGCCTACTGCAAGTACAGATGCAGTTAAATTAAATCTCAGAAGACGATTTCTGAGTTTCTGAAGACAATTTCTAAAACCTGGAAGCCAAGGGGGTTTTACAGGAGGCCCATTTGCACACTCTAGGCCTATCTCACTGTTTTACCTAGAATGAAACTCAACCTGATTCAGAAGAAAGAGAACTTCATATCTGTGTGAGCATTTCCAAGGGTGAAAGAGGTTCCTTCACCTCCTGCAAAAGCAAGAGATTACCTTTACTATTCTGTCTGGCAACGTTTTCTTTCAGAAGAGTGCCTTGAAAATGAAGGGTAAAAAACAGCACTAGGACTTCCGGGGAAGATGGCGGAAGGGTAAGACGCGGAGATCACCTTCCTCCCCACAGATACACCAGAAATAAAGCTACACGTGGAACAACTCCTACAGAAAACCTACTGAACGCTGGCAGAAGACCTCAGACATCCCAAAAGGCAAGAAACTCCCCACGTACCTGGGTAGGGCAAAGCGGAGAGATTCCCGCACAGAGGATCAGTGCCAACCGGCACTCGCCAGCCCGAGAGGCTTGTCTGCTCGCCCGCCGGGGCAGGAGGCGCTGGGAGCTGAGGCGCGGGCTTCAGTCGGAGCGCAGGGAGAGGACTGGGGTTGGCGGCGTGAACACAGCCTGAAGGGGTTAATGCGCCACAGCTAGCCGGGAGGGAGTCCGGGAAAAAGTTTGGACCTGCCGAAGAGGCAAGAGACTTTTTCTTCCCTCTTTGTCTCCTGGTGCGCGAGCCGCGGCTGAAAGCGCGGACCCCAGAGACGGGCGTGGGACGCTGTGGCTGCTGCCGCTGCCACGAGGCCTGTGTGCGAGCGCAGGTCACTGTCCACGCCCCTCTTCCGGGGAGCCTGTGCAGCCCGTCACTGCCGGGGTCCTGGGATTCAGGGATGGCTTCCCTGGGAGAACGCACGGCGCGCCTCGGGCTGATGCAACGTCACGCCGGCCTCTGCCGCTGCAAGCTCGCCCCGCACTCCGTGTCCCTCCCTCCCCCCGGGCCTGAGTGAGCCAGAATCCCCGAAGCGGCTGCTCCTTAACCCTGTCCTGTCTGGGAGAAGAACAGACGCCCTCCGGCGACCTACACGGAGAGGCGGGGCCAAATCCAAAGCTGAGACCTGGGAGCTGTGAGAACAAAGAAGAGAAAGGGAAATCTCTCCCAGCAGCCTCAGAAGCAGCGGATTAAAGCTCCACAATCAACTTGATGTACCCTGCATCTGTGGAATACATGAATAGACAACGAATCATCCCAAATTGAGGAGCCAGGAGTCAGTGCTGTGCCTCTGAGGTGGGAGAGCCAACTTCAGGACACTGGTCCACAAGAGACCTCCCAGCTCCACATAATATCAAATGGCGAAAATCTTCCAGAGATCTCCATCTCAACACCAGCTTCACTCAACGACCAGCAGGCTACAGTGCTGGACACCCTATGCCAAACAACTAGCAAGACAGGAACACAACGCCACCCATTAGCAGAGAGGCTGCCTAAAATAATAAAAATTCCACAGACACCCCAAAACACACCACCAGATGTGGACCTTCCCACCAGAAAGACAAGATCCAGCCTCATCCACCAGAACGCAGGCACTAGTCCCCTCCACCAGGAAGCCTACACAACCCACTGAACCAACCTTAGCCACTGGGGACAGACACCAAAAACAATGGGAACTACGAACCCGCAGCCTGCAAAAAGGAGACCCCAAACACAGTAAGATAAGCAAAATGAGAAGACAGAAAAGCACACAGCAGGAGAAGGAGAAAGATAAAAACCCACCACACCTAACAAATGAAGAGGAAATAGGCAGTCTACCTGAAAAATAATTCAGAATAATGATAGTAAAGATGATCCAAAATCTTGGAAATAGAATAGACAAAATGCAAGGACCTAGAACAACTAAAGATGAATCAAGCAACGATTAAAAACACAATAAATGAAATGAAAAATACTCTAGATGGGATCAATAGCAGAATAACTGAGGCAGAAGAACGGATAAGTGACGTGGAAGATAAAATAGTGGAAATAACTACTGCAGAGCAGAAGAAAGAAAAAAGAATGAAAAGAACTGAGGACAGTCTCAGAGACCTCTGGGACAACATTAAACACACCAACATTCGAATTATAGGGGTTCCAGAAGAAGAAGAGAAAAAGAAAGGAACTGAGAAAATATTTGAAGAGATTATAGTTGAAAACTTCCCTAATATGGGAAAGGAAATAGTCAAATCCAGGAGGCACAGAGAGTCCCACACAGGATAAATCCAAGGAGAAATACGCCAAGACGCATATTAATCAAACTGTCAAAAATTAAACACAAAGAAAACATATTAAAAGCAGCAAGGGAAAAACAACAAATAACACACAAGGGAATCCCCATCAGGATAACAGATGATCTCTCAGCAGAAAATCTGCAAGCCAGAAGGGACTGGCAGGACATATTTAAAGTGATGAAGGAGAAAAACCTGCAACCAAGATTACTCTACCCAGCAAGGATCTCATTCAGATTTGATGGAGAAATTAAAACGTTTACAGACAAGCAAAAGCTGAGAGAGTTCAGCACCACCAAACCAGCTTTACAACAAATCCTAAAGGAACTTCTCTAGGCAAGAAACACAACAGAAGGAAAAGACCTACAATAACGAACGCAAAACAATTGAGAAAATGGGAATAGGAACATACATATCGATAATTACCTTAAATGTAAATGGACTAAATGCTCCCACCAAAAGACACAGATTGGCTGAATGGATACAAAAACAAGACCCATATATATGCTGTCTACAAGACACCCACTTCAGACCTAGAGACACATACAGACTGAAAGTAAGGGGATGGAAAAAGATATTCCATGCAAATGGAAACCAAAAGAAAGCTGGAGTAGCAATTCTCGTGTCAGACAAAATAGACTTTAAAATAAAGACTACTAGAAGAGACAAAGAAGGACACTACATAATGATCAAGGGATCGATCCAAGAAGAAGATATAACAATTGTAAATATTTATGCACCCAACATAGGAGCACCTCAATACATAGGGCAAATACTAACAGCCATAAAGGGGAAATCGACAGTAACACATTCATAGTAGGGGACTTTAACACCCCACTTTCACCAATGGACAGATCATCCAAAATGAAAATAAATAAGGAAACACAAGCTTTAAATGATACATTAAACAAGAAGGACTTAATTGATATTTATAGGACATTCCATCCAAAAACAACAGAATACACATTTTTCTCAAGTGCTCATGGAACATTCTCCAGGATAGATCATATCTTGGGTCACAAATCAAGCCTTGGTAAATTTAAGAAAATTGAGATTGTATCAAGTATCTTTTCCGACCACAATGCTATGAGACTAGATATCAATTACAGGAAAAGATCTGTAAAAAATACTAACACATGGAGGCTAAACAATGCACTACTTAATAACGAAGTGATCACTGAAGAAATCAAAGAGGAAATTAAAAAATACCTAGAAACAAATGACAATGGAGACACGACAACCCAAAACCTATGGGATGCAGCAAAAGCAGTTCTAAGAGGGAAGTTTATAGCAATACAATCCCACCTTAAGAAACAGGAAACATCTCGAATAAACAACCTAACCTTGCACCTAAAGCAATTAGAGAAAGAAGAACAAAAATATCCCAAAGTTTGCAGAAGGAAAGAAATCATAAAGATCAGATCAGAAATAAATGAAAAAGAAATGAAAGAAACGATAGCAAAGATCAATAAAACTAAAAGCTGGTTCTTTGAGAAGATAAACAAAATTGATAAACCATTAGCCAGACTCATCAAGAAAAAAAGGGAGAAGACTGAAATCAATAGAATTAGAAATGAAAAAGGAGAAGTAACAACTGACACTGCAGAAATACAAAAGATCATGAGAGATTACTACAAGAAACTCTATGCCAATAAAATGGACAACCTGGAAGAAATGGACAAATTCTTAGAAATGCACAACCTGCCAAGACTGAATCAGGAAGAAATAGAAAAAATGAACAGACCAATCACAAACACTGAAATTGAAACTGTGATAAAAACTCTTCCAACAAACAAAAGCACAGGACCAGATGGCTTCACAGGCGAATTCTATCAAACACTTAGAGAACAGATAACACCTATCTTTCTCAAACTCTTCCAAAATATAGCAGAGGGAGGAACACTCCCAAACTCATTCTACGAGGCCACCATCACCTTGATACCAAAACCAGACAAGGATGTCACAAAGAAAGAAAACTACAGGCCAATATCACTGATGAACATAGATGCCAAAATCCTCAACAAAATACTAGCAAATAGAATCGAACAGCACATTAAAAGGATCATACACCATGATCAAGTGGGGTTTATTCCAGGAATGCAAGGATTCTTCAATATATGCAAATCAATCAACGTGATACACCATATTAACAAATTGAAGGAGAAAACCCATATGATCATCTCAATAGATGCAGAGAAAACTTTCGACAAAATTCAACACCCATTTATGATAAAAACCCTGCAGAAAGTAGGCATAGAGGGGACTTTCCTCAACATAATAAAAGCCATATATGACAAACCCACAGCCAACATCGTCCTCAATGGTGAAAAACTGAAACCATTTCCACTAAGATCAGGAACAAGACAAGGTTGCCCACTCTCACCACTCTTATTCAACATAGTTTTGGAAGTTTTAGCCACAGCAATCAGAGAAGAAAAGGAAATAAAAGGAATCCAAATCAGAAAAGAAGAAGTAAAGCTGTCACTGTTTGCACATGACATGATACTATACATAGAAATTCCTAAATATGCTACCAGAAAACTACTAGAGCTAATCAATGAATTTGGTAAAGTAGTAGGATACAAAATTAATGCACAGAAATCTCTGGCATTCCTATATACTGATGATGAAAAATCTGAAAGTGAAATCAAGAAAACACTACCATTTACCATTGCAACAAAAAGAATAAAATATCTAGGAATAAACCTACCTAAGGAGACAAAAGATCTGTATGCAGAAAATTATAAGACACTGATGAATGAAATTAAAGATGATACAAATAGATGGAGAGATGTACCATGTTCTTGGATTGGAAGAATCAACATTGTGAAAATGACTACTACCCAAAGCAATCTACAGATTGAATGCAATCCCTATCAAACTACCACTGACATTTTTCACAGAACTAGTACAAAAAATTTCACAATTTGTGTGGAAACACAAAAGACTCTGAATAGCCAAAGCAATCTTGTGAACGAAAAATGGAGCTGGAGGAATCAGGCTCCCTGACATTAGACTATACTACAAAGCTACGGTAATCAAGACAGTATGGTACTGGCACAAAAACAGAAAGATAGATCAATGGAACAGGATAGAAAGCCCAGAGATAAACCCACGCACATATGGTCACCTTATCTTTGATAAAGGAGGCAGGAATGTACAGTGGAGAAAGGACAGTCTCTTCAATAAGTGGTGCTAGGAAAACTGGACAGGGACATGTAAAAGTATGAGATTAGATCACTCCCTAACACCATACACAAAAATAAGCTCAAAATGGATTAAAGACCTAAATGTAAGGCCAGACACTATCAAACTCTTAGAGGAAATCATAGGCAGAACACTCTATGACATAAATCACAGCAAGATCCTTTTTGACCCACCTCCTAGAGAAATGGAAATATGAACAAAAATAAACACATGGGACCTAATGAAACTTCAAAGCTTTTGCACAGCAAAGGAAACCATAAACAAGACCAAAAGTCAACCCTTAGAATGGGAGAAAAATATTTGCAAATGAAGCAACTGACAAAGGATTAATCTCCAAAATGTATAAGCAGCTCATGCAGCTCAATAACAAAAAAACAAACAGCCCAATCCAAAAATGGGCAGAAGACCTAAATAGACATTTCTCCACAGAAGATATACAGACTGCCAACAAACACATGAAAGGATGCTCAACATCGTTAATCATTAGAGAAATGCAAATCAAAACTACCATGAGGTATCACCTCACACCAGTCAGAATGGCCATCAACAAAAAATCTAGAAACAATAAATGCTGGAGAGGGTGTGGAAAAAAGGGAACACTCTTGCGCTGCTGGTGGGAATGTGAATTGGTACAGCCACTATGGAGAACAGTATGGAGGTTCCTTAAAAAACTACAAATAGAACTACCATATGACCCAGCAATCCCACTACTGGGCATATACCCTGAGAAAACCATAATTCAAAAAGAGTCATGTACCAAAATGTTCATAGCAGCCCTATTTACAGTAGCCCAGAGCTGGAAACAACCTAAGTGTCCATCATCAGATGAATGGATAAAGAAGATGTGGCACATATATACAATGGATTATTACTTAGCCATAAAAAGAAACGAAATTGAGCTATTTGTAATGAGGTGGATGGACCTAGAGTCTGTCATACAGAGTGAAGTAAATGAGAAAGAGAAAGACAAATACTGTATGCTGACACATATATATGGAATTTAAGAAAAAAAATGTCATGAAGAACATAGGGGTAAGACAGGAATAAAGACACAGACCTACTAGAGAATGGACTTGAGGATATGGGGAGGGGGAAGGGTAAGCTGTGACAAAGCGAAAGAGAGGCATGGACATATATACAGTACCAAACGTAAGGTAGATAGATAGTGGGAAGCAGCCGCATAGCACAGGGAGATCAGCTCGGTGCTTTGTGGCCACCTGGAGGGGTGGGATAGGGACGGTGGGAGGGAGACGCAAGAGGGAGGGGAGATGGGAATATATGTATATGTATAACTGATTCATTTTGTTATAAAGCAGAAACTAACACACCATTGTTAAGCAATTATACTCCAATAAAGATGTAAAAAAAAAATACACTAAAAATATATGTAAGATGTCTGACTGGAATGAAGTAATTTTTTAAGTAGGCCAAGGAAAGAAAATGGAGAAGGTAGAAAAAGAATCATTCTTCTAGGTACGAAACAATGAGAGTAATGCAGGTACCTGAGAAAGGTGTAGGTAAAGCAGGAAATTTGAATCACTAAATCAAAGGCCTCCCTCATACTTTGCCACTGTTTCAAGACACAAAACGTCTCTTGAATTTGGAAACTGCAGTGCTAAGGAAACACACAGCTCTCATCTATAGGAAAACCATATTGCAGCCAATTCTTGATTATCTGTACCCCTAGAGAGTTGCAGTAAGAGAGTTAATATCCTAGCATGGAAATTTACCCACCAGCTTCAAAACCATGAGTTTACCCTCCTTACTTCTACTTTCAAAACTGGATAAAGAGGAAGCAGTCAGGAATAAGAAAGAGGGAGCTGGCTTTGCAGGCAGACAGTTCATATCCTAGCTCCTCCACCACCAGCTATGTGTTCTTGGAAAACTTTGGAACTTCACTAAACCTCAAAATACTATCAATAAAATGGGGGTTGTAAGACCTACCTCTTACTGTTTTTCTAAGGGTAAATGAAATAATACATGTAAAATAACTTTCAAAACACCTGATACATAATAGGGCCTAAACAAAAACTAGTCATTTTTAACCAGAGCCTTGGGAACAGATTGTACTTCCCTTCATCTGAGAGCTTGAGAAAGATTCCCTTCTTACACAAAGGTAAGTCAGAAAGTGAATATCCACAATTATATTTAGTATCATCTTTGCAAAAGGGGTAAACGTCACTGGTGAGTATTTCCCATGCTTTATTTATTAATTGCCTGTGCTCCTGTGAAGGGTGTATCCAGTGGGGGCATCTCTCCCACTAGGATGGACATAAGAAATCTGGCCCCCAGCATTCAGACCAACTCACTGAAAAATACATGATATGACAATTTGCCATATTTCTTCCACAAAGACAATGGTGCAAGACATCTTCCTAAAAATTTCCAAGGAGAGTGTCAGCTTTGAAATCTTTACAGTTTTTTGTTTGTTTTGATTTTTGTTGCTAGCTTTCTGTGGAAAACAAAGGTGAGATCCTTAAAAATTCCTGGGTTGGGGCAGGGGGATGCTGTTCTCCAAACATCACAGGCTTACAGGAGTTAGCAAGAACTTATGTGGCTTCTGATAATCTCTGCCCATAGCAGATGGGAAAAACATAGCCACTTCCTCCTAAAAAACAGGTTCTTTAAATACAAATAACTCAGTATAGATCACTTGGCGCTACAGGGTTTGACCACTTCCATGGCTGTAAATGTAAAAAGGTCTTGCCAAAAGCATGTGAACCAGGCAAAAACAAAGGATGCCAGTTGTTTATAGAATCTGGCAGTTAAAATAGTGTCTATGGGTAAGCAAAGAAAGCAGCTTCTTTTTCTTTTTTTAAAAATTTATTTATTTCTGGCTGTGTTGGGTCTTCGTCGCTGTATGCGGGCTTTCTCTAGTTGCGGCGAGCGGGGGCTACTCTTCGTTGCTGTGCACGGGCTTCTCATTGCAGTGACTTCTCTTGTTGTAGAGCATGGGCTCTAGAGCGCAGGCTCAGTAGTTGTGGTCCACGGGCTTAGTTGCTCCGTGGCATGTGGGATCTTCCCAGACTAGGGGTTGAACCCATGTTCCCTGCATTGGCAGACAGATTCATAACCACTGTGCCACCAGGGAAGTCCAGAAAGCAGCTTCTTGACAAATTCTTTGGACCTTAATTCTTTGAAGTTTACTTGATATCTTTGTCAGGACGAGGCAGGGGTCCAGAATGACTACTGCAGACTTCTCATCACCCAAGAGACAGGTACAGCATGAACCACTTGGATCCATTAGTCTGACAGAAACAACCAGAATCCAATGCTTTATAATATATAAGCCCCTATGCTGAAAACCAATGGCCTGGAAGGTCAATTTTAGTTTAAAAACAACAAAAACCATAAACCTCAGAGTACATGATTTTACATTCAAAAAAAGGGGAAAAAAACAAAAATAAAGTAATTAGTCAGTCCCTGCTTAATACTATGTACTGAGGATTTGGTTTAATTAAAATCATCAAACCTTTACTGCCTGTATATGCAATAAGCAGTATGCTAGGCCCTGAGATGCAAAATATTATCTGGCAGATGTCTAATAAGAAAACTTGTTCTTAACATGTCAGCAGAGCAAGTTAAAACTAAGGCACAGTCTTTGTCATTAAAGGGCTCACAGTGTATGTCTTTGTGTGTGACCTGTGTATGTAGGTATTGAGAGAGAGAATGAGATAATATTAAACAAATGTAATACAAATTTATAAATTCTAGAGACATTTATATAATACCTAATATGTTATTAATATATAATCTGTATGTACTATATATAACATATATAATAAATGTTATATGTATGAATGGCACAAAAAGAGGTATAAAAGCCCAAGGAAAGAACCAATTTTGCCTGAATGAACTGAAGAAGGCTTCACATAGGAGATACATTTTAACTGTACCTAGAAGGGTAAGTACAACTTTGCCAATTGAAGAAATAGCAGAAGGGAATTGTTTGGTCATAACAATCCTTACACTTATACCCAAATAAATGATGACAATGATGCCTACTATAGATCTACAGCTACTATCATCACCAAGTTAATATCTGTCAATGAAATAGATGATAAGACATATTTGGCTGTAATTTAATCAAGAAAATATATAATAATATAGACAAGCATTAATCAGATCCTAGGTGTGTCAGACCACAATTATTCTCATTGAGGTATTTGCAATAGATCCGGAGGTAGAAATGTTTTGAAAACTAAGTATGATAGCCAGAATTCTGTCCTTTGTAAAGAGAAAATTTATAAGACTAATTCCATTCATCTATTCATCTACTTCTGTATTCTTTGATTACAAAAAGTTCTTTATTAAACACCTATAGGATGTCAAGCAGTCATTAGATCATATGGTCCTTGAGGATCCATTATGTTCTCATTAAACTGTCTGAGCTGACTTGTAGGGGAGAGCTCACAGGTAGTTTGTCACAGAGACAAATAAATAACATCTGTTCAGCATGATAACTCCTGTTGCAGAGGTGTGAACAGTATCTGGGGAACAAAAATCACCAACCACTAGACTTGCTAGCATTTTACTACCCAAATCGGATGTGAATATACAGTAAAGTGATTTCCATGTCATTTATTGGGCCTCTGCCTTGTGATAATTATGATGCTCAGTGCTTGTGATAATTATGATGCTTATACATTACTTCATTTCATCCTCACAACAATTCTATAAAGCAGGAGTTACTAGCTTCTTTTACAGATGAAGGAAAATGAGGCCTAGAAAGTTTAGGTAATATACCCAAGGTAACACAGCTAAAAAAATATGAACTAGATTGTGAATAAGATCTTACTGCTGCCAAAACCTGTGCTCTTCTACTTTATTTTATTTGGCTCTTTTGATTAAAACTACCATGAGAAAAGAGGGCACAAAGAATGATAAGCATGTTAGAACTAAAAGGGACCTTAAAGAGGGATTTTTCACACTCTTTACTTCACAGAGGCAGAAACAGGCTGGTTCTGTTATCTTGGTTACCAGGGATCTATTTTGTTATCAGTGCAAAAGGCACATGTATAGATGAACAGATTCAGAATAAATACCAGTCCTTCCCAGTCTAAAACAGAGGCCCAAGGAGATGAAGTGCATATGAGGAACTGAAATCCAAAGGCAAGACTGTAGCTACTTGACTACCATTTTATTTTATTTCATTTCTCTAACACATTGACTCACTTCTGGGTAATTATGATTTCCTATGAATAAATTATTATATTTTCTAAAGCAGCCAAAGTTAATCAAATATAAAATTTTAACCACAGACACTTAGGGTTTTCTTTGACTTCTTCCCCAATGATTCAGTGTTAGAGCCTCAAAATACTCAACTAACATAAGTTTTGCATTAAGGCCATTTTTTTGAGGGGGGCAGGTTTGTTCTTTGTTTTCTTCCCTGCATCTTGAGTACTGCCATGTGTTCCAAAGTTCAACAAACCTTTGAGCCCTTGAATATGACTGTTAAGAATTCTCTTATGTTTCTGTTTTTGTGCCAGTACCATACTGTCTTGATTACTGTAGCTTTGTAGTACAGTCTGAAGTCAGGGAGCCTGATTCCTCCAGCTCCGTTTTTCTTTCTCAAGATTGTCTTGGCTATTCGGGGTCTTTTTTGTTTCCATACAAATTGTGAAATATTTTTTCTAGTTCTGTGAAAAATGCCAGTGGTAGTTTGATAGGGATTGCATTGAATCTGTAGATTGCTTTGGGTAGTATAGTCATTTTCACAATGTTGATTCTTCCAATCCAAGAACATGGTATATCTCTCCAACTGTTTGTATCATGTTTAATTTCTTTCATCAGTGTCTTATAGTTTTCTGCATACAGGTCTTTTGTCTCCTTAGGTAGGTTTATTCCTAGGTATTTTTTGTTGTTGTTGCAATGGTAAATGGGGGTGTTTCCTTAATTTCTCTTTCAAATTTTTCATCATTAGTGTATAGGAATGCAAGAGATTTCTGTGTATTAATTGTGTATCCTGCTACTTTACCAAATTCATTGATTAGCTCTAGTAGTTTTCTGGTAGCTTCTTTAGGATTCTCTATGTATAGTATCATGTCATCTGCAAACAGTGACGGCTTTACTCCTTTTCCAATTTGGATTCCTTTTATTTCTTTTTCTTCTCTGATTGCTGTGGCTAAAACTTCCAAAACTATGTTGAATAATAGTGGTGAGAGTGGGCAACCTTGTCTTGTTCCTGATCTTAGAGGATCCTGATCTTAGGGGTTTCAGTTTTTCACCATTGAGAATGATGTTGGCCGTGGGTTTGTCATATATGGCCTTTATTATGTAGAGGTAAGTTCCCTCTATGCCTACTTTCTGGAGAGTTTTTATCAAAAATGGGTGTTGAATTTTGTCAAAAGCTTTTTCTGCATCTATTCAGATGATCACATGGTTTTTCTCCTTCAGTTTGTTAATATGGTGTATAACATTGATTGATTTGCATATAATGAAGAATCCTTGCATTCCTGGGATAAACCCCACTTGATCATGGTGTGTTATCCTTTTAATGTGCTGTTGGACTCTGTTTGCTAGTATTTTGTTGAGGTTTTTCGTTATAAAGCATAAACTAACACACCATTGTAAAGCAATTGTACTCCAATAAAGATGTTTAAAAAAAGAAAGAATTCTCTCATGAAAGAAATATTCTGCTGGTTCCCTAGTAATGTTTCTTTTGAGTGTTACAGTGTACATCTTACTTTCAAAAAAGTTTACAGTAAAGTATCAAAATGAATTGTGATACTCAACAGAAAATACTCATTTTTGATAATGAGACCAATTCAACATCCCATAGAATAAAGCCCTAAGAAGTAGATATTAGGAGTGAAGGAGAAAGGCAGTGTAATGAATAGGGTGGTGAGAACTTCATGTATTAAATAAAGCAACCCAAGTGTTTGAATTTGATGTGTTGATGAATTAGGTGCTAATGCATAAAGCCATTCACAGTGGCTGTGATTTGTTGAGCTAGTAAATGTTTTGGATTATGTTTTTAAACAGGGAAATCAACGTCTTGCTTTTTCAAGAGGGAATTTATACAAAATATCCTCTCTATTTGATAGACTGTGTTTCCTCCTGGAGCTAGCCTGAAGCAAAACTAGGAAGGGTAGATCTTGTCTTTGGCCCTTTTGTATTGGGGTTCTTCTGAGACAGCTCACAGCCTGGCCCCAAAGGCATGCTCTGTGCCTGCAGCCCTGCTTCTAGGGCTTCCAGGGAAAATCACAGAGCCACTCTGATCCCATAAACCTACAATTTCCATAATCAGACCTGGTCTTAGTGCTACTCAGAAATCCTAGGGAATGACTCTAGGAATGACTCTAGAATGACTCCCATCTTTCTTCAGAGACCATCCCAACCACCACCACACTCTTTGAATCCCTAACATCATCTCCTCTCTCCTGTAGAAAGCAAATAGGAGTTATTAAGCAGGAACCCTCTTAGCTTCCAGTTTTTCCTATGTGGAGGCTCTGGGTGTGTGTATTTTAGTAGCTCATTCCAAAACTAATGCACCACCTGAACTGAGAACCCTCTCCATCCTTTCCTACCTCCTTAGCAACCTCACGTCTTTAAATACACCTCTTTCCTCTATTTTAACGTTTCCCTCTGTAGCTGCTCCAAAAGTCTGCCTACACTTGCTCCATCTCTTCCACACCTCTCACCCCTTCCTTCTCCCACTGCAGTTGGGCTCTGCCTCACTCCTCCACTGAAACCAGCTGGTAGAGGTCTCCACTAACTTCCTAGTTGCCAAATGCAAAAAACTTTCTCTCTCCCTCTCGTTGTAGCTATTGGTGATGTGGGAGTCCTGGCATGAGACTGGATATTTTAATTACTGAATTGAGAAAAAGGTTCAGAAAAACAAGGGCCAACTGGAGAGTTTATCTAAAGCAAAGGATAGTAGGAGAGGCACAGATAAATTAAGACACTTCCCAGTATTCTGTAACTGGTAAGTAGCAGTTCTGAACTTTGAAGCCAAGAAGCTAAGGCTTCTGCTTTTAACCTCTCAATAAACTGCTATTTGTAGTCTCCTGTATTTTTTTCTAACAATGTGCGTCAGACTTTCCCCATAAGTACGTATTGATCTCAGTGTTTAATAGCTGCATTACATTCTTTTGTGTAGATATACTATATTTACTCAGTCATCTGTTGAGGGGTATTTGGGTCATTTTCAGCTTTTGATATAACAAAAAAAAGTTGTAATAAACTTTCTTATAGATATGTTTTGTGTTCTTGTGGAAGTATATTTGTATGATAAATTCCTAGAAATGAAATGACTGAGTTAAAGGGTCTGTGCTTTATGATAAGAGATGGATACTATCAATATAAAAGTTGTACCAATGTGCATGAAAGTAAGTATGATTTTACTCCATATTTCTGAACAACTTGACTTGATTGACTTCTTTCTCCTTCTCAATGCCTTTATTTTCATGGCACCATTTTCTTTCAGTTGATTTTCTACCTCTCTGGCTATTGTTTCTCCATACTTTTAGAGCATCCTCTTCCTCCATCCTCTCCTTTAGTGCTGGGCTTTCCCAAGGGCTCAGTGTGTTTCTCTTGGTCTATAGATAGCTCTTCCCCAAGTAATTACATCCATGCCAATTGTTTCAACTATGACTTTAATGTACTGATGCTGTCTAATAAATCTAGTCCAGACCCATTTTCTTGGCTCTAGATCTTTGTATCCCATAGCGTTCTAAAATATCTTTTCTAGAAACAAAATTGAGTTATTTGTAGTGAGGTGGATGGACCTAGAGTCTGTCATACAGAGTGAAGTAAGTCAGAAAGAGGAAAACAAATACCATATGCTAACACATATATATGGCATCTAAAAAAAAAAAAAGGTGGTTCTGAAGAACCTAGGGGCAGGACAGGAATAAAGACGCAGACGTAGAGAACAGAATTGAGGACACATGGAGTGGGAAGGGTAAGCTGGGATGAAGTGAGGGAGTGGCATGGACATATATACACTACCAAATGTAAAATAGATAGCTAGTGGGAAGCAGCCGCATAGCACAGGGAGATCAGCTCGGTGCTTTTTGACCACCTAGAGGGGTGGGATGGGGAGGGTGGGAGGGAGACACAAGAGGGAGGGATATATGTATACGTATAGTTGATCACTTTGTTATACAGCAGAAACTAACACATCATTGTAAAGCAATTATACTCCAATAAAGATGTTAAAAAAATAAATATAATAAAATATATTTTCTTAGGCATTCCATTGATAATTTGATTTCAGATGTCAAAAGCTGATTTCATTACCTTCCTCTTCAAACTTGTTCCTTCCCCTATTTTGCCTGTGCCAGGGAAAGCCACGATGATCCAGCTAGTCTCCTGAGATAGAAGCTTGTGCATTATTCTACATTCCCTCCCTTAGCCAACATGGCCAATCAATAACCAGTGGTTGTTGGATCTATTTCTTCATTAACTCTTATATATCTCCCATCCCTATGTCATCTCTTATTGAACTATTATAAAAATCAAGAAATAAAACAAAAAATGTACACAAACACACAGATGTCTTATTTGGGTTTGCATTAAACCTGTGACTTGCTTTGGAAAGAAATGAGATGTTTACAATATTTAGTCTTCCAGGAACATGAGGCATTTCCTCATTTATTCAAATAGTTTATGCTTCTTACTAATATTTTATCACTTCTATCACAATTGTCTGGCTGTCATTCTTCTAGGCTAACCCATGTTTTCTTGATTTCCCTTTAACATTCTTCTGCCATATATTCTTGACATCCCAGTGTATTTCTTCCATCTTCTAATAATTATGACCACTACACTGTTAATGGCATTAAAACCTAAATATTCTTACACCTGACTCTCTGGGCTCTTAAAACCTATGAAAAAGTGAGAGTCTGGACTAGCTTACAGAGTTTTTAGCTTTCATGGTGATTTTCAGGGTCATGGTGGTAAGGTTATAGATGTCTCCTAACCAGCTGACAAGATTATATTTTCCCACAGGTTATGCAAATTAAAAAATAAAACTTTCCCCACTAAAAAACTCCCAAAGCCTTATCAGTTACAGTTTTCATCATATCAGTACAAGAATCTACATGTCATAGTCTCTTATAGAACACCAACAGCTCCATCTGACTCTAGACTCCAACCATCTGTGACCATCTCAAGTAGTGCCAGATTTACCATGAGACAGATGAGGATTGACCTTTGCCCTCAGCATGGCTTTGGAGGTTTCCATTTTTATTTGTCTGATGACACATAACATCTTCCTATGAAAACAGAAAGGTTTTCCAGATCTGGGTTTTACTGAATTACTTGGCATCAAGAATGTCACTTGAGGGCTCCCCTGGTGGCACAGCGGTTGAGAGTCCACCTGCCGATGCAGGGGACATGGGTTCATGCCCCAGTCTGGGAAGATCCCACATGCCGCGGAGTGGCTAGGCCCGTGAGCCATGGCCGCTGAGTCTGCACGTCCGGAGCCTGTGCTCCGCAACGGGAGAGGCCACAACAGTGAGAGGCCCGCGTACCGCAAAAAAAAAAAAAAAAAAAAAAAAGGATGTCACTTGAGCCCTCTCTTAATACATTCAAAATTACACAAATACTACTTAACAAGAGGAAAAATGAAGGTTTTCTAAGACAAAATGGAGTACAGTTTAACTGCTGCAGTCCTTTTTTAACAGATATCCTAATAAAAATAACAATAATAATTGCTTTGTGAGCCAGATCTATTTCACAGAAGGGACCAGGCTCAACTCCTATAGGCATTCTTTTATTTAAACTTTTAAGCTACCCTATAAGATATTTATCATTACTATTTTATATTTTATAGATGAGAAAACTGAAGTTTAAGAGATTTAGTGACTCATCCAATGTCAGAGTTAGCAAGCAGAAGAACCTGGATATAAATCCAGGCAGTCTGAATTGAGAGTCAGTGTGATTAACTAGATGGTACAGAATAATGGTGAGCTATAATAGAAGGCAACCTTAAATTTTCAATAACCAAAGCTGAGATGATTCCAGACCTGAAACATGTAGGAGGAATTACAAAGAAGTTTCAGTCTTAACTGAAGCTCTTTTAAAAAGTTTCATCTCATATTATGTTGAAATGAGCCTCATGGTAACTTCCATCGTCCATTTGCAATCTCTGAAATCAACAGAACAAAGCCACAGTCTCATTAGGGTCAGTTATTTGAAGCCAGTAATCAGTCTCCTTATTCTCACCACCAATGACTTCCCTATTACCTCACCATCTTCTCTCATTAAGTAAACATGCTTACCTCTTTAGACTGTCTCTTATATGACCAACTGGACGGTCCTCACTTGGGCCAGCTCCCTTTTGTGGGTTCTCCTCTTACACTATGGTGCCAGAAGCAAACTCATTATGCATTCAAGAGAGACTATCTTGTCCCTTAGTTATGATTCTACCAGGATATTTTTAAGTCCTCCTAACTCATGGACCATTATAGTGCATGTTTCTACTTGAGTCTCAAGAAATTGTCTTCTACTTCTCTCTGCGTCAGGTATTCTCTTGGCTCTTGGGTGCAATAAGGAGCTAGGTCACAACTGAGGGAAAGGATGAGGCAATTAGTAGCTTACTGACTCTCTAAGCATTTCTTGGGAGAAAGCATTTTTGTACGTGATCACTCTGCAAGATTCTGAGACAGATGGATCTCTAGCTTTAGGTTCCTTATGCACATACAGCATTAATTGTAACTCAGCTGTTCTGTTTGCAGATGGCTGTGTGCGTAAATGATTTCTTTGTAGAATATGAAGTGGTACCTTGTAGGTCTAGCAACATAGTACACTACATCTGCAAGCTGTAACATGAGTCTGTGGACCCTATCTTGTAGAGATCCAAAAGCTTTCTACTCTACTACTGTCTACCAGCTCCCCCATGGAACCTCTTTTTAACCCCCCAAATCCTCTAAGTTTTGTGTGACCCCCTCACCTCATCTCACCTCATACTAAATCTTGGGGACTATCATATCTGTCTAATTCCTCCTCATTTACTATGAACTCTTCAAGGGCAGGGACTACGGATCACTTATCTTTATATTCCCTAGAGCATCTAAAGCATAACTGGACATGCATAAATATTTGTTTGCTTAAAGAATTAAGAAGAGTCTACCATAGATCACTTTCCTCGGGGGCGGGGGGTGATACGTGGCTATATTTCACTTGCTAGCTGTGCTATTTTTGCCAAGTCATTTAACCTCTCTGACTCCTAGTTCTTCACCTGTAATTGCTAATAAAACAGTATATGCTTAAACAGTTATTAGGAGAATCTAATCAAATAATAAATGTACAGAATAAACCTGGCCCATATTCACCACTTAATAGGTCCTATCATTCTTACCATTATTCTTACTTCTACAAAAAGACTTGCTGTTTTGTTTTGTGATATTTGTTTGTTTCCTTTTCTTGCTGGCTGGTGAGTCCAAGGTCAGAGCCTGAGTCTTACTTATTTTTGTACTTGGCACAAAAGAAATGTTTATTGGATCAAAAGCTACCTCGCATCAACCTTTTGCTTCATCACATTTGTTCCCTTACTACAGGAGTATCTTCTGGCATGAAATTCAGAGGGAGAAGTTTGCTGCCTCCCTTCTCTTGGGACTCCCAGGTAGCTGTAGTTCCAGCAGGCTTCCTAGCACTCTCTTCTTCCCCATTTCCTGTCCTCAGCAGATTACCTGTCTCTTTAGCACACAGAGCTTTGAAATAGCTCTATATTTTTCTTATCCTGATTCCTTAAAAAAGCACGCTTCTTGAAGGAGAAACATATCTAAAGTTTCAGACACTTTCTGAATTTCTGTTCCTTTTAATTGAAGTTCTATGTGTAACATAGAGATAGACAGAGAATGCAACTTAAATGTCCCTCAATAGAGGAATGGATAAAGCCAATGTGGTACATAAATACAATGGAATATTACTCAGCCATAAAAAGAACAAAATAATGCCATTTGAAGCAACATGGATGGACCTAGAGATTATCATACTAAGTGAAGTAAGTCAGACAAAGACAAATATCATATGATATCACTCATATGTGGAATCTAATTTTTAAAAAATGATACTAAGTGAACTTATTTACAAAACAGAAACAGATGCACAGATATCAAAAACAAACTTATGGTTACCAAAGGAGAAATGTGGGGAGGGGGGGATAAATCAGGAGCTTGGGGTTAACATATACACACTATTATATATAAGATAGCTAACCAACAAGGACCTGCTGTATAGCACAGGGAACTCTACTCAATATTCTGTGATAACCTATATGAGAAAAGAATCTGAAAAAGAATGAATATATGTACTAACTGAATCACTTTTCTGTATACTTGAAACTAACACAACATTGTAAATCAACTATACTCCAATAAAATTAAAAACAAGAATGCATCATAAAAGACTTGCTTCCCTGAAAAACTGAAATGCTGGTCAGCCATCTATCTCTGATATAAGAAAGGCTCTGATCTGCCCCATGCATTTTACCCATTACTGAGAGATTTGCAAGGTGACATTACCCATTCTATTGCCTCCTACCCCACTGCCTTTCATCTCATATCTTATAAAAAATGGAAACAGAGCAGAACATTGACTGACTCACGGTTGCTCAGTTTCTACAAAGAGTGCCAAAAGCCTCAGGACAATGCAAGCGTATTTGACTCCACACATGTTAATGTTGAGTAGCCTACTTGGGGGTTCTAAGCGGGAAAAAGACTATTAATCCAATGGCACAAATAATCCTCAACTTCCTTTTAGCCAAGAATTGAAATTTTCTGTTATCTTGAATGTTTTACTAGGGGACAGAGCAGAAAATAAAGTTCATGGGTCGCTGAACGCTACTGATTAAGTGAAAACTACCAAGTCACAGAGAAAAGGAGTATTCAGAGGCAAAGGCCCAGGTTTGGAGAGAAAGAGATGCCCAGAAGACAGAGCAGCAGAGTTTAGAGCCAGGAGATCTGGATGTGAGTTGTTTCTGTCACTTTATTTTGTGACCTTGGGCAAGTCACAATCTCTCTGTCCTCTTCATCCTCATCTGTAAAATGATGACAAAAATCTACTTTGTTTTCTTTATAGGGTAGTTGCAAGAATTAGATGTATGTGCAAATGTTTACAAATGGCAAGAAACTATGCAAATGATCCTCTTCATTTCTCTCAGGGGGCCTGTTCATCCACCCATGCACATGTTTCATTTGCCAGGGCTCAAATCTTCTGGATGGCATTTTGCCAGTTCATTTCCATTCACTAAAACAATCAACATTCAACATTCAACAGCAGAATATTGATCTGGGCTCCAGAGTAGAAAGCAAGACTAATTAATTCATGACTTGATAACAGAAAAAGAGAAAACTTGTTACCTCAGGTCAATTTTCACCAGGCACAAGAAAGGCAAGAAGACCTACAGACACAGTTAACAAGTCTCACTCTGGCATACAACCTCTGCGTGGAGAGAAACACCATACAAAGAGCCGATTGTTGGTCCATATGGCACGCATAGATGGGTTAGAATCATGATACATTCAGTTCCAATGCATCTGTCAGTAGCAAAGAATCTCTTCCATGTGTATAACCAGTCCAATCCTCCTAAAGTATTTGGAAATAGATCCAACATCTGTTCAATTCTCTGCAAAGGCATCTATTAGACTCACTCAAAGGAAGGAGGAAAATAAAAATCACCCCAAAATTATGTAAGGCTGTTTTCTAAAAAGGTCAATCAGTATATAAAAATGTGAATCAATAAAACAATATAAAATGCTGAAAGTTAAGAAAAACAGAAAAACTTTATCTTACTAAGAATACAGCTGAAGGTTGTGAAAAAGGAAATATAAGTTAAATATAGCATAGTAGGGAGGAAAGAGAAGGACTCTGGGCTAGCTATTAGAGATCTAATAACCTGCCACGAATTGCATTTAGGATCATGGAAAAGTCTCTGGGCTTTGTTGTGCCCCATTTCCTTAATTGGAAATAGGATAGTTGAATTTAAATAATCTGAAGTATAATGCAACCAGACAGACCTGGGTTTAAATCTCAGTTCTAGCACTAATGAAGTAACTGTGCAGAATCACAAAATTATTAGACCTTTGGTATCCTCGTCTGTTAAGTGGAAATAAGATTAACTCCCTCAAAAGATTGTTACAGGTGTTAGATAACATGCATTTAAAATACCTGGGGCCATAGTAGGCTGAACCACTATGATTGAACCACTTTAATTATCCCCTCCAAGAGTCTATGTTGGAGATACATATAAACATACACGTCTATGTTTATCATGTCAAGATCAGATAAAGCTAACAGTTTTACCTATAATAATTGCTATTTATTGAGCCCCAACTCTGGATCAGGTATTGTCTCTATCTCTAACCTTAACAACTATTCTGAAAGGAGGTATTACTGGCCCCATTTTACGTACGGTAAAACTGAGATCCAGAGAGATTAAGAATCTTTCTCCAGATCATGTGACCAGTAAAAGCTAAAGCAGATATTCAAAAGCAGACATGACTGACTCACGTAAATATACTAGTCCCTTTCCCAGTGGGACTTCAATTAAAAAAGGAAACATGTATACTAACCTTGTGGCAAGAAAGTGTACACCAGAAATGTTTCAGAGCACTGAAGCTTGTGGAGCCCCACATAACAACATGTGGGGAAAACCAAGCAATGGCAAACAGTAATAATCTGGGATGGAATGACTGTAGATAGGAATGCTGGAACCAGGAAGGGGAACCACAGAGGGAGCCAAGAGCCATAGCCATGGCAGTGACCAGCCTGGCTCTCTGCTCTTGCAGCACTCGTCCTGAGAAAGCAGCCACCCAGTCCATACATCAGTCTAATCTCAGCTATAGGCTCTGGCTTCAACACCATCCCCAGTCAAAATTTAATGTAGTTGTCCATTGACCCAATATTATAGCAGAGGCTGCTAATTATCCTCCTATAGTAATTTATTCCTTCTTCCTTAGATTTGCAAAGTTTTTATTTGGGTACAGGGCTCATAGCCATCTAAAATAAAGGTGACATTTCCCAGCCTCTTTGGTATCTAGGTATGGCTATTTGACTTAGTCCTGGACAATGCAATTTAAGTAGACTTGTTCTGTAGAGGAACTATTCCTAAATGGGAAGTGAATAGCTTCTTCTCCCCTTTGTCCTTCTTCCATCCTTCCTCCCTCCTGCAGGATGGAATGTAGGCATGATGGCTTAATCTTGAACTGCCATCTTGAGTAGGAGATGGATTTCTTATGTTGAGGTTGATTGAACAACAAGATAGAAGGATTGTGCATCCCTGATAAGCATGTTATTGTCATCCTTGATTGGACTGCTTATTTCTAGGTTTCAGTAATGTGAGAGAGAAAGGAAATTCTATCTTTTATTTCAAGTTTGCAGTCACTCACAGGCAAATTTAATTCTAACGGACACAAGTGTCAGGTCAACTTGTGGTAGCTTTAATCTAATCTTGTACTTCAGGGTGGAGCTTTGTCTTGCTTTTGCCAGCTCGCTTTTGTTTGAAGTCCTGTCTGTCTCTGGATCCTGGACCTACGGAATGGGCTCTGTAATCTGCTCCCCAGCCTCCACTGGACCTCCTATAATGCTTTTCCAAGACTCCCCTTTAGTTTTCTTTGGGTCTGGACTGGAATGACATCTTCTTTATGTAACTCTTGGCTACCAATGAACTTTTCTTGATATTTTCTGGATATCTAGGTATGTCCATTGTTAGAAGCTCTACCAGTCCTTTGGGACTGGACAGTGCTTTTGTGACTGTGGAGCAAGGAACACACACATGCATACAGGTCTCACAGATCCTAGAACTAAAAAATGTGAAGTCAACTAAATTATCTCATGACAGTCCCTCACTCCTTTTCCCAGTTTCTGGTCCTTATAATTCTCTGGATATTGGTTTTCAGCATCACATCTGTGAGGCATTTAGGCCAACTATTAAGCTTTAGAGGGCACACAGGGCACAGAAGACCACCCTCCCTTCTGACACCAATTGTAAGCTTGTAGGTTTCCCCAAACCACTCTCAGTTCGAATACATTAGAAGGACTCACAGAACTCACTGAAAGCTGTTATATTCACAATTTTGGTTTATTACAAGGTGAGGGTAGAGATTAAAATCAACCAAGGAAAGAAGTCCAGCCCATCAAGCAGAGTTCAGATAAGGTATCCAAAGTGGAGCTTTTGTTGTCTTCTCCTTACAGAGTCAAGGACGCATTACTCTCCTGGCACTGATCTATGATAATATGCACAGAGTATTACCAGCCAGGAAGCTCACCTGAATTTCAGGGCTCAGAGTTTCACTGAGGCTGAACCACACACTGCCCACATAGTTGACCTTTATTCTCCAGCCCTTCCAGGGGTAAAACTGATACTATAGAGCCCCAAATCCTCATTATAAATCACACTCTTAGACCTTCTGGGACCAAAACGCCCAAGCAAAGGGGGGTTTCTAACAGACATAATATTCCAAGGGTCGAGAGGGTAAAGCTGAACCTCTCCTTAGATAAGATTAAATTCTTCACCACACAGCACCTCTCTCAGCTCCCAGGATCCTAGACTTCATATTGGAAACTCCAGTATTTCACTGGACACCCTGACACTCCATTTGGATTATATCCAGATGACCCCCTGAAGCCTGGTCTGATACCTCTCTTAAGTACTAACAAGAAAGAAATTTGATGGACAAACCAACCTGACCCCAGAGTAGAAATACTATGATCTGAGGCAGCAAGAAAGAGGGATGCTTTTGTTGACGCCTAAAGAAAATATTCTTAGCTTCAAACCAGACCATGATGGAACAGGCCGTAAGAGAGGGAAAATGTACATCCCACACCAGCCTTTTGATCTATGCTTTTTTCACATGAAAGCCATTTTCATCAGCAGCATTGAATATGAAGAGATATATAAATATACACACTGACCCAGGCAATGGGAAATATACAACAGATGCAGATCTTATGCCTTCTGACAAGGGCAAGGTGACTGAGTAGGCCAGTTCCTTTTCTTACTTCCTGACTTTGTGATTTAATTGAAATTGGGGCCAGGCCATAAAATGTTTCACCGCATGTTATAAATAAACACTTTGGCCTGAAGGACTCAAATTAACTTCAAGTTGTACGTTTTTATAAAGAATACATTACAGTTTAATGTGGGAGTGGGAGGATCTAAAACAATTCAAGCAGTGATGATTAATTAAAGTTAGTCTGCAACATTTCCCAGGGTCTGCAGATGGATCATAAAATAAAGTTTTATGACTTTGTTATCACATATACTCCCCACTCAACTCACTACAGGTAACGCCACTTAGATTTTCTGTGTGTAGAAAACAATACCAGAATACAATGCTTGTTGTCCTTGTAGGTAGCATCTATTTCCTGCATGTTCTAGGGATGTTATGAGACGGTTTTCTAGCTTGAGGGCCCTTGAATAACAATGAATGGTTTTATTTTTTTCTTCTGAGAGCATCACATGCATTTACCTTGCAGAATGAAAGGAAATAAGTTACATTCACAAATGTAGCAACATAATTTAGATAGTGGACCAGATTCAAAGCAGGGGGTCTTGAGTTCTTCCTCTGACTTAAACTGCATATGACCATGGGGGTTTGCTTCAACTTCTGAGCCTCAGTTTCTTCTCACAAAAAATTAAAATACGACTAATGCCTATCTCACTAGGGATTATAAATATATTTGTAAAAGGGCCTTAAAACTATAGAGTGCCATGAAAACAATTTCTATTGTGTGTGCTGTTAAGTGGAAATGTATCACCAATTAATAATGTAGTATTTACTGTGGGCCAAGACCTGAGGTAGAAACTCGGGGCACAAAAGTGAATAAGACATGAACCCACCCTGTGAAGTGCTCATAATTTAGTATATTTGTAGGTGTATGTGTTTGTGTTGTGAGTGTGTGTGACTGTGAGTATGTCTGTGTGAGGTGGGGTTCTCTAAGTTTCTAGAATCTAGAAAAACCATTTGGTAGCATAGTCCTTGATCATTAAAGGTATTTGATAGAAATATTTATATATTGATCATTTAATGTAAATCCAGAGATTTCTCTTTTCAAGTTTGCTTAAAAATAAAAAGTATAAGACATACTGAATCAAGGTTAAAGAGAAAGGGAGTACAATATCACCTATACAAAATCCACCTCCACTTTTATTTATTTGGGGGGGGCTTTAACTTTTTTCCTTTAAAATTTCTCTAATTAGGGAACCAGAGATGGAAACATATGCAGTATAATAACATGGACTTAGAAGGCCACCTCTCCTCAAGCTATCTCTCTGCCTCTATGGCCATTCATTCAGATGTCAGTATCAGATTGTCAGTCCTTAGACTTAATTTCTCCATAAATCTCTTTTTAAAGCCTGTCACTTCTGAGAAGGCATGATTTTGCCTAGTGGATGTCTTGGTCAGATGTTTTCAGTCAGAGATAAAACCTGTGAAGCCATGAGTTTTACTCTTAACAAATCGGTACATTTCCTGAGCCCGTCCGCTAAAAGTAAGTCCTGAGAGGACACAAGTTATCAGGCCACATGATAACATCACCTTCTTCCAATTTCCTAGCCAGTAAGACCAACTTCATGAGCTAAATTATTTCCGCTGTTTATTACTGGGAAGTTCCTTTTCCTTAGTATGTCTTCCTCTTGCACTTAACCTTCTCCCTTTTGAAGGTCACCTCAGGTATCACCTATCCTAGGAAACCTCACCACCTCCTCTTTTTCCCTCTCTTCCCTGATCCAAGGCTAGATCAGAGATGGATGCTCTGGGTTTGAGCATCAATAAATCAGAACCTATTCCAACAGTCTATTAATAGGGTAACTTGGAAGGCAGGTACCACATCTTATACATCTGTGCTTCCACAAAGTAGACACAAAAGCACAGCAAATATTTGCTGAATAAATACATGAATGAATGGGATAAGAATATAGAATGCTACTTATTCACACTCTCCTTTCTCTAGATCCCTTTATGTCCTGTTTGTCTAGGACTGTCCTGATTTATGACTATTGACCCAGCATACTTATGTGCTATCTTTCACTCCCCAGAATGAACAGGTTTGGATGATGAATTTATTTGGATGATAAATTTGTTCCTTTTTTTTAAAGCCCCAGCCTTTTAATAAGCAAAAAGATGTTACAAAACTTTTTCCATCCCATTTGGAAGAATAGGTCTTGCTAAATGTGTGTTATCAAAGATGTTACTGTTCAAAGAAATTATTAGAAAATGGAAAATAATACAAAATGCCCACTTTTAGTTACGGGTGAATTTATTTAATCTCAAAGTCAGAATTAGCTTAATATTGGAAGATTTTAATTTTGAAGGAAGGCTCAATACCAACTTTCTTTTATTTTTCTTTCTTTTTTATGTTAAAAATTTTGAAATTAAAAAAAATTTTTGAAATTAAGATATAATTCATATAGCATAAAATTCACCTTTTTATAATTCAATATATATAATTCAATGTTTTCAGTATGTTCACAACACCCTATTTATCCCTGAAGCTTTTTGTGGGCCCCTTATATGGATCTCGAGGTCCTCCCATTCTTGGATTCAAGTTCCCATATCTAGTTGTTGAGCACATGCTGACCTGGGGAAAATGTCCTTTATTTCAGCAGGTCCCACTGGTCTTATTCTCTCTCCATGCCTCCCTCTCCCCAGCTCAAATCAAAGGGGCTTGCAAATATCTAGACTCCAGATCTCCTACTTGTATCCACTATAGGACTATAGGACTCCTATTTAGAAGTTCCAAGTTTCCTTTGTTGACACCTAGAATTTAGTTTTTTAATCCCAAAGTAAAGTTATAGGCAGAGTAACAAATGCTCTTTTATTCTTTAAGAGCCTTCCTTTTGAGTGAAGAAAAGTGGCAGCCACATTTTTATGAAATACTTTAACATTTTTCAATTGATCCTTTTTATTCTATGGATAACCAACTGTATATAATCATAACTTAGTGCCAAGTATTAGCTGTCAATGACATTTGTGTACATATAGTCCCCTTTAAACGGAGTTTCAATTCTAGGCCTCCTCCTCAAATCTCTCAAAAACAGAAAAACAAGCCTGAAATTATTTACTCACTACAACTGCAAATTCCATCTATTTCAAATGGCTTAATTACAAAGTCATGGAATATAATAAAAATGACAACTAACTCTGAGTTAGCAAGTACAATTATAATTAATAGGAGACTTTGACAAATGTTTATAGTGCTTTGAAAACAGGAGGTCAGAACATTGATTACAGTGGTAACATAAACTTTTTTTGCTTCCTATTTATAATTCAAATCCAAGTTACCATATATTGTAACATGTGGCAAAGGTCCCAGCTTTTCAAGCTTAAGCTTGGAGTACAGGTGACTGATTCATAGAACAAAACAGAACACCAGGCAGGACAGATGGGAGATAGGGCACTGTGGACCAAAAAGCTTGGAAAGTGTCCAAGAAATTAGAATTGATTTCCAGGTATGTTCTGGCTTCTGTGTTTCTTTCTACCGTACATCTTCCCCTCCCCCACCAGCACCCTACATAGAATAATAGGAAGATGCTGATATTCAATGATTATGTTGGACTGTATTATTGTTTTCAATTATTAATAACTATCCACTGCTCTTCCTTTTAAAAAAATATACAATCCTGTCCTTTGATTTTGGTTTGGGTCATGTTATATGCTTTGGCCAATGAAATATGAATGGGTATGACGTGTGCTGTGTCTAAGCAGAAGCTGAGTTTCTGCCAATAATCTTGCTTTTACACTCTGCCACGAAAATGGCATGTCTCAGTTGGAGACATGCTAACCTTTCTTTAGCTTGGGTTCTAGGATGAGAGGACAAGGGGAGCAGGTACTCAGCCAGAGACTGGCCATAGTGACTCTCAGCCTACAAGTACATACGTAAAGAATAAGGGGTTGTTTCTGTAATTCACTGAGATGCTGGGTATATTTGTTATCACAGCTGACTTGATACAATGATAAAGATGATAGATAACATTTATGGAGCCTTACAGTGTGCCAGACACTATTTTAAGTGCTTTCTGTATGTTATTTAATTCCATTTTGCAGATAAGGAAACTAAAGCAAAGAATGTTAAGTAATTTGCATAAAGTTACATAGTGAGTTAAGTGGTCAAGACTAAATTTGATCTTAGCAATTCTAGCTTCAGAGGCTAAGATCATATCTATTATGCTTTACTGCCTCTCCATATATACATCAGTCATGTTTTTGATATTCTCCAAATATTCAAAACTCCTTCTCACCTCCATGATTTTCCACATGCTAATCCCCTGTCTGGAGTTTCTTTGCACTCTTTTCTCACCCGGGAAACTCCTATTCATTTTTCCTAAACCAGCTCAGAGAGAAAATTTTTTTGTCAGTCTAACAGCTCTTTATCCACCAGCCCTCACCCCTACCCACCACCCCTCCAGCCCTTCCTGGACATAGTTGATTCTTTCCTTTATGATGACATCACATTTCATAAATACTTTTGTTATTACACCGTTACTACTTTTTTCAGTCCTATCTTCTTCTCTAGATGTTGAATTTTTTCAAGGGTGGGAAAAATACTTCATTTAAGTCTCTAGGGCCAAGCAATTTGCCTGTGACTATGTAACTATGATACACAGTCAATGACCAGAAAAAGTTTGATGAATAAATGTAAGGGTTTCAGTGACCAATTTAATTTATTTTTAAAGCCAACCAAAAAAAGATCTGGGAATAGATGAACATTCTATTAGTGTATAGTTCTATTTTTGTGGCTGAGTTCACATTCTAAATCTAAAATAGTTACAGTGTTCAGCACATTAAATCCCCTCCACCTGTGACATGATCTCTTTAACAATGAGTGAAGCTGCTCCCCCCAACTCCCACCCTCTGAAGATTCCTATAGGCATAACCAGGAATTAGGCTAAAGCACTGCTACCTAAACCCCTTTCTTCCCATTTGTAGTTCTTTGCCTCTCAACCTAGAAAAACTTTTGGACCCAAAGGAATGGACATATTTTTTCATGAAGGAGTTAGAGGCTTCATCATAGACCAATAGGGATTGTGATGGTTAATTTTATGTTTCAACTGGACTAATCCACAGGGTACTCAGATGCTTAGTCCAACATTATTCTGGGTGCTTTTGTGAGAGTGTTGCTGAATGAGATTAACATTTAAATCTATAGACTGAGTAAAACAAATTGTCCTCCATTATGTATGTAAACCTCATCCAATTAGATGAAGATCTGAATAGAACAAAAAGCTGACCCTCCTTCCTCCAAGGGAGAGAGAATTCTCCTGTCTAATGACCTCTGAAATGGGACTTTGGCTCTGTGGTTCTACAGCAGCTTCTGGCCTTTGGACTCAAACTAGGACATTGGCTCTGTGGATTGCAGAATTGCCAGCCTGCATAATCATGTGAGCCAATTCTTTAAAATAA
The DNA here is from genome assembly GCF_949752795.1 of Hyperoodon ampullatus. Classification (NCBI taxonomy): domain Eukaryota; kingdom Metazoa; phylum Chordata; class Mammalia; order Artiodactyla; family Ziphiidae; genus Hyperoodon; species Hyperoodon ampullatus. The sequence continues at coordinate 48,830,350 of NC_136920.1, read as the reverse complement.
ATCTCTCTAGATAGACAGATAGATATAAATATAATGGACATCTATTGGTTCTGTTTCTCTGGAGAATTCTGACTAGTACAGGGATCAAACATCTAGGGACCTTCCCATTAACAGTGACATAATTTGGTGCCAATTGAATATACTTTCCAAATAGCTAGTTCCATATGTCATTAGATTTGTGTTTATATATGTATATAGTATGTGTATTTACATGTATATACACATATGTACAATATATATTTATATTTAAATAATTTGATAAATCTCAGAACAGTTTTCAGAGGTAATTATAATTATCCCCATTTAGTGGATGAAGAAACAAGGCTTAGGAAGGTTTACCTAAGGGTAGATCGCCAAGAAGTATGAAACTGAGATCAAAATAGGATCAACACCCAACTCTGAGTGACTCCAAAGGTCTAAGTTATTAATCACTACACCACACTATTGAAAATAAGCTTCATTTCATGGAGGGCAAATCTTATGTGTTCTCTTATCTTCTTTAACCCAGTTTTGCCTAAATCATGTGAGTTATATATTAGTCCATCTTATTTCACTTATTATTGATGAGAATGACACCACTTTGAGCATCTATTACATGACCATTGTCACAGAGGTGTTTTGGATACACTGCCTCTAAAGGGGGTCTTTCTGAATACTCAGAGTTGGGCATTATCTATCAACTTTACACATGCGGACACAAGGCTCAATGAAGTGTAATAGCATGTACAAGTTCAAGCAGCTAGAAAGTGACTGAGTGGTGAGAGGAGGAGCGTGAACCCAGGTCTGGCTCCACTCTTTTCCTTACACTGTTTCCCAGAAATAAGTCCTGTAACACCCAATGTCCTCAAATGCTCTTTCACCCAACTACTAAGTTTAGTTCTGCTAAGTTTCTGGATTCAGAAGAAACATGGTGGGCTTGTGTTGGATATGGCTATAGCTTCTACAGTAGGCTTCTATAGTAAAGAAGAGGTCATGAAATAGGCTCCTCCTGAATTTTGTATAAAGTCCTGATATGCACCCTGAGAGGCAGCATAGGAAGTAGTTAGGAGCATGGACTCTGAGGAAGGTTGCCTGGGTTGGAGTCCCAGCCCTGTCATTTACCAACTGTGTGTCCTTGAGCAATCTGCTTAACCCCTCTGTGCCTCAATTCCTTTAATTGCAAAACAGAGCAATAATGTTTGCCTAATAGGATTGTGTAAGTATAAAATGAGTCAACATACATTTAAAAAAGGGAACTTGTGATTCACACATATTAGGCTCTCTGTAAGTGTTAGCTATTATTGTTGTTAATACTGAATACTTCATGTTCTTATTTGAAATTTATGAGACGACACAGAGAGAAAATACAAATGTGTTTCTAAATTCTGACACCATTCTCACTTTGCAGGTAAGTAATCAACATTATAAAATAGAAACATTAGGCTATCCAGATACTTCCACACAGAGATAAAAGCTAATGTATCTCTTGTAAAGGAGAAAGTACCATTATTATGGAGCCATAGACATGGGTAATATGAAAATATGAATAATATAAGCATAAATAGTAAAAACACAGTAATGATAAAATATAAGTTCATGTCCTATTCTTAGACAAATAAAGTATTTAAAGTCAAAATTAAAAGAAGGGGGATAGAGTATAGATTGACGTTTAATAAGTAGATTTTATTGCACAACATTTATTTTTGTCTCCCTACACAAAAAATTAACTTTGGTAGAAAGAGCACTGAACTAAGAGTCAAACGACTTGAGTTGTTATTCTGGATATATGTTTTCCACAGTTGAGCAATTTGTGGAGGGGTAATGTTGTTCTCTACCCTTGAGAAAGCAAACAGAAATAACAGGGACTCTGAGTCAGAGAGCTCTCACTATGGCCACAGGTCTGCCACACACCTGCTGTATGACAGTTTTAAGTTAACCAATCTGAATATGAGTGCCAGATGAAGACAGCAATGCCTATTCTGTATGAAGTATTTTGTAGAGGGCCCAACAGAGAGTACTCTCAATAAATATTTGAACCCTTGTCTCCGGTCTCCATTTTGCTCACCTATAAGTCCTTTCCATTATATTTCCATAATACTATGATCCTGAGTCCAACATTCTAGGCTGACTTTATTAAAGAAGTTGCTAAATGGATTCTTCTGGCATTTTCTATTCCACAGTGCATTTGTTTCTTCTTTAAGCAGCTGATTTTTAAAGACAGGTTTCAGCAAATATTCTCAGCATCGCAAATTTATCCTTGAATAACCAAATAGAAAGAGACCAGCTTCCCATATACCATTTCTGTGAAGAGAATTGCTATGATCAAAATGCCTCCTTGACTGAATGACCTTTCTTATAAGACTAAATTGAAATGGCTTAAGTACTCATTATAGGTTTACTTAGCTCTACAGTTGATTCCTTCAAGCTGTATCCATTGAATGTTTGGACGGTATCAAAATCAGCATTCTGGGAAGAAACACTGAAACTTTCAAAACATTCCCTGATGGTTTCAGGTGTGTTCTTTCCAAGCAATAGCTTTTTAGTTCTAAAGCTGTGAGTCAAGCCACAGCACTGTTTATCAATAATTGTTATCTTCCTCTTCCCTCCTCCATTTCTACACCTAATTGTCAAACATTTTGTGGCAATATTTTTACATCCAGTTGTTAAATTAATATCTTTCACTTTCATGCAACAAGACACAAAGCACTGTACAAAAAACAAATGGTGGCCATCCATTCAAAAATAGTTAAGGATCTGCAATGCGCCAGGCACTGTTCTAGGTGTGGGTGGTAGAAAAGAAAATAGACAAAAATCCCTGACCTCACAGGTTTATATTCAAGTAGGGGAAGATAACAGTGAACAAATGAATAAGTACTTTATACAGTATATCTCATCTTGATAAATACGATGGAGAAAAATAACACAGGGAGAGGAAGAGGAAGTCTGGTGGCCAAGGAAGCACTCACAGAGATGATGATATTTGAGGTAAGATCTAAACAAGGTGAGGGACAAACATGTGGCTGCTGGGTTGGGGGGACGTTTCAGATCAGGGAAACAACAAGGTCCTGAGGTGAGATCACATATAGCATGTTTGGGAAATGGCAAGGAAGCTGAAACAAGGGCAAAAATGGTTGGGGGTGAAAATAGAAGGCCCTTAGGTGCCCAGATCCTGAGGAAAACATTCACCAGTCATGGGGACTATATGTGCCAAGGCAGGAGAATGGCAAGCACTGGTTGTTCTCTGCAAATACCAGGCTGCCCATATTTTGTTGCCATTAACTGATACCCAAGAATTAATGCACTACCATCTATTTTGATATTCTACTCATCATATCTACTTATTTACTAATTCATTCTTAGAATTTTTCACTTATTTTGACAGATTATTAGTTAGCATCTACAGTGTAATGTGCTACAGATGTAGGGATGAACAACACGCCCTCAAATATTATGGCAAAGATTCACCAAACCATGTTTCTTTCCCGCCCCCCACTGCCCCCAAACATGAAGCTTGACTACATTTCCCAGCCTCCTTTGAAGTCAGTAAGGGTGACCTGACAAAGTTTTGACCAAATGGAATGTCAGAAGAAGTGATGTACTCAATTTTTGGTCTTAGCCCCCTAAATACCTCCCTGGAGATCCTCCATGGTCTCTCTCTTCCCTCATCAGCTAGATGGATACAGAGAATCAGTGGGTGACTCCGAGACCTTGGGGATGGTTGGAGTCATTTGGATGGAAAGATCTAGATCTGGGATTGAATATCTATGTGGAGCAGACTCTATTTTCTCTGCCGCTCTCCACCCACCACATAGATCTGGACTATGAAGAGAGAGAAACAAACCTTATCCTATTAAGCCATTGAGATTTGTTCAGCAGTAGGCCTGCATCGATTATTACACGGAACTCACCTTCTAGTAGAAAAAAGAACAATTTACAATATTGGTAATAAGTGCTACAATAAGTAAAGTATACAATCCCCTGGGATTCAATCCACGTATTGAAAGGATTGGGGAAAGTTTCTAAAAAGAGTTAAAGCTTGTGTCAGGATTTAACGAAGGGGTAGCATTGACCTGACAAAGAAAGGTGAGACAAGGACATTCCTTGCAGAGACCAGCACATGCAAAGGAACTGAGACACAACAAAACAGGGCCTGTTGTGGAAAATATAAAAATTTCTCTTGACTGGAGATGAGGGTGTATGGGGATGATGCCATGATGGATTGGTAAAGATCAGATTTTACAGGCCCAACACACCATCCAAGGGAGTTAACACTTTGTCGTGAATGAGATGGAAAGAGAAATTATATGGTCAAGGTCCAATCCAACCTTCTTCCTGACCTCATCTGCACCTTCTCAGCTTCCCTGTGCTTCTTCATCATTCACTGTTATCTCTCATTAACAAGATGTCCATATTCTCAATAAGATGAGTAAGTTCTCAGAGGGCAGGCTTTCTCTCTTCTTCTAATTTGGTTTTCGAGATAGGAAGTACTCATTCAAAGTATTTATCGTATTTAAATCTAGAGCACTTTTATTACATTTTTTTTCAATTTCTCATTTTATACCTCCAATATAAATATTGATAGATATAATCCTCAAAAACTCTTTGGAGTCTTTAAATTTTCTTTATTTTATTATTTTTTGAATTTTATTTTATTTTATTTTTTATAGGGCAGGTTCTTATTAGTTGTCTAAATGTCAATCCCAATCTCCCAATTCACCCCACCCCCACACCCACCCTCTGCTTTCCCCCCTTGGTGTCCACACATTTGTTCTCTACATCTGTGTCTCTGTTTCTGCCTTGCAAACCAGTTCATCTGTACCATTTCTCTAGATTCTACATATATGGGTAAATATACGATATTTGTTTTTCTCTTTCTGCTTTCTTCACCCTGTACGACAGTCTCTAGGTCCATCCATGTCTCTATAAATGACCCAATTTCATTTCTTTTTATGGCTAAGTAATATTCCGTTGTATATATGTACCATATTTTCTTTATCCATTTGTCTGCTGATGGGCATTTAGGTTGCTTCCATGACCTGGCTATTGTAAACAGTACTGCAATGAACATTGGGGTGCATGTGTCTTTTTGAATTATGGTTTTCTCTGGGTATATGCCCAGTAGTGAGATTGCTAGGTCATATGGAAATTCTATTTTTAGGTTTTTAAGGAACTTCCATACTGATCCCATAATGGCTGCATCAATTTACATTCCCACCAACAGTGCAAGAGGGTTCCCTTTCCTCCACACCCTCTCCAGCATGTACTGTTTGTAGATTTTCTGATGATGCCCATTCTAACTGGTGTGAGGTGATACCTCATTGTAGTTTTGATTTGCATTTCTCTAATAATTAGTGATGTTGAGCAGCTTTTCATGTGCCTCTTGGCCATCTGTATGTCTTCTTTGGAGAAATGTTTATTTAGGTCTTCTGCCCATTTTTGGATTGGGTTGTTTGTTTTTTTAATATTGAGCTTCATGAGCTGTTTATATATTTTGGAGAGTAATCCTCTGTCCATTGATTCATTTGCAAATATTTTCTCCCATTTGGAGGGTTGTCTTTTTGTCCTGTTATAATTTCCTTTGCTGTACAAAAGCTTTTAAGCTTCATTAGGTCCCATTGGTTTATTTTTGTTTTAATTGCCATTGCTCTAGGAGGTGGGTCAAAAAAGATCTTTCTGTGATTTATGTCATAGAGTGTTCTTCCTATGTTTTCCTCTAAGTTTTACAATGTCCGATCTTACATTTAGGTCTTTATTTCATTTTGAGTTTATTTTTGTGTATGGTGTTAGGAAGTGTTCTAATTTCATTCTTTTCCATGTAGCTGTCCAGTTTTCCCAGCACCACTTACTGAAGAGACTGCCTTTTCTCCATTGTATACCCTTGCCTCCCTTGTCATAGATTAGTTGACCATAGATGCATGGGTTTATCTCTGGGCTTTCTATCCTGTTCCATTGATCTATATTTCTGTTTTTGTGACAGTACCATATTGTCTTGATTACTGTAGCTTTGTAGTATAGTCTGAAGTCAGAGAGTCTGATTCCCCCAGCTCCGTTTTTTCCCCTCAAGATTGCTTTGGCTATTTGGGGTCTTTTTTGTCTCCATACAAATTTTAAGATTTTTTTGTTCTAGCTCTGAAAAAAATGCCATTGGTAATTTGATAGGGATTGCATTGAATCTGTAGATTGCTTTGAATACTATAGTCCACAATATTGATTCTTCCAGTCAAAGAACGTGGTATATCTCTCCATCTGTTTGTGTCACCTTTGATTTCTTCCATCAGTGTCATAGTTTTCTGAGTACAGGTCTTTTACCTCCTTAGGTAGGTTTATTCCTAGGTATTTTATTCTGTTTGTTGCAATGGTGAATGGGAGTGTTTCCTTAATTTCTCTTTCTGATCTTTTGTTGTCAGTGTATAGGAATGCAAGAGATTTCTGTGCATTAATGTTGTATCTTGTAACCTTACCAAATTCATTCATCAGCTCTAGTAGTTTTTTGGTGGCATCTATAGGATTATCTATGAATAGTATCATGTAATCCACAAACAGTGACAGTTTTACTTCTTCTTTTCCAATTTGTATTCCTTTTATTATTTTTTTTCTTCTCTGATTGCTGTGGCTAGGACTTCCAAAACTATGTTGAATGATAGTGGCTAGAGTGGACATCCTTGTCTTGTTCCTGATCTTAGAGGAAATGCTTTCAGTTTTTCAACACTGAGAATGATGTTTGCTGTGGGTTTGTTGTATATGGCATTTAGTATGTTGAGGTAGTTTCCCTCTATGCCCACTTTCTAGAGAGTTTTTATCGTAAATGGTGTTGAATTTTGTCAAAAGCTTTTTCCGCATCTATGGAGATGATCATATGGTTTTTATTCTTCAGTTTGTTAATATGGTGTATCTCATTGATTGATTTGCATATACTGAAGAATCCTTGCATCCCTGGGATAAATCCCACTTGATCGTGGTGTATAATCCTTTTAATGTGTTGTTGGATTCTGTTTGCTAGTATTTTGTTGAGGACTTTTGCATCTATATTCATCAGTGATATTTGTCTGTAATTTTCTTTTTTTGTAGTATCTTTGTCTGGTTTTGGTATCAGGGTGATGGTGGCCTCATAGAGTGAGTTTGGGAGTGTTCTTTCCTCTGCAAGTTTTTGGAAGAGTTTGGGAAGGATGGGTGTTAGCTCTTCTCTAAATGTTTAATAGAATTCACCCAAGAAGCCATTTGGTCCTGAACTTTTGTTTGTTGGAAGATTTCTAATCACAGTTTCAGTTTCATTACTTGTGATTGGTCTGTTCATGTTTTCTATTTCTTCCTGGTTCAGTCTTGGAAAGTTATATGTTTCTAAGAATTTGTCCATTTCTTCCAGGTTGTCCATTTTATTGGCATAGAGTTGCTTGTAGTAGTCTCTTAGGATGTTTTGTATTTCTGCGGTGTCTGTTGTAACTTCTCCTTTTTCATTTCTAATTTTATTGATTTGAGTCCTCTCCCTCTTTTTCCTGATGAGTCTGGCTAATCGTTTTACAATTTTGTTTATCTTCTCAAAGAGCCAGCTTTTTTTAAATTTATCTTTGCTATTGTTTTCTTTGTTTCTATTTCATTTATTTTTGCTCTGATATTTATGATTTCTTTCCTACTAACTCTGAGTTTTGTTTGTTCTTCTTCCTCTAGTTCCTTTAGGTGTAAGGTTAGATTGTTTATTTGAGATTTTTCCTGTTTCTTGAGGTAGCATTGTAATCCTATATACTTCCCTCTTAGAACTGCTTTTGCTTCATCCCATAGGTTTTGGGTCATCATGTTTACATTGTCATTTGTCTCTAGGTATTTTTTGATTTCCTCTTTGAGTTCTTCATTGGTCTCTTGGTTATTTAGTAACATATTGTTTAGCCTCCCTGTGTTTGTGTTTTTTACATTTTTTTCCATAATTGATTTCTAATCTCATAGTGTTGTGGTTGGAAAAGATGCTCAATATGATTTCAATTTTCTTACATTTACTGAGCCTTGATCTGTGACCCAAGATGTGATCTAGCCTAGAGAATGTTCCGTGTGCACTTGAGAAGAAAGTGTAATCTGCTGTTTTTGGATGGAATGTCCTATAAATATCAATTAAATCTATCTGGTCTATTATGGCATTTAAAGCTTGTGTTTCCTCATTTATTTTCATTTTGGATGATCTGTCCATTGGTGTAAGTGAGGTGTTAAAGTCCCCCACTATTAGTGTGTTACTGTTGATTTCCTCTTTTATAGCTGTTAGCATTTGCTTTATGTATTGAGGTGCCCCTGTGTTGGGTGCATATATATTTATAATTGTTATATCTTCTTCTTGGATTGATCCCTTGATCATTATGCAGTGTCCTTCCTTGTCTCTTGTATCATTCTATTTAAAGTCTATTTTATTTGATATGAGTATTGTTACTCCAGCTTTCTTTTGATTTCCATTTGCATGGAATATCTTTTTCCATCCCCTCACTTTCAGTCTGTATGTGTCCCTAGGTATGAAGTGGGTCTCTTGTAGACAGCATATATGTGGGTCTTGTTTTTTTATCCATTCAGCAAGCCTGTGGCTTTTGTTTGGAGCTTTTAATCCATTTACATTTAAGGTGATTATCAATATGTATGTTCCTATTACCGTTTTCTTAATTGTTTTGGTTTTGTTTTTGTAGGTCTTTTTCTTCTGTTGTGTTTCTCACTTAGAGAACTTCCTTTATCATTTGTTGTAGAGCTGGTTTGGTGGTGCTGAATTCTCTTAGCTTTTGCTTGCCTGTAAAGCTTTTAATTTCTCTGTCGAAAATGAATGAGATCCTTGCCAGGTAGAGTAATCTTGGTTGTGGGTTCTTCTCTTTTATCACATTAAATATATCATGCCACTTCCTTCTGGCTTGCAGAGTTTCTGCTGAGAAATCAGCTGTTAAGCTTATGGGAGTTCCCTTGTATGTTATTTGTCATTTTTCCCTTGTTGCTTTTAATAATTTTTCTTTGTCTTTAATTTTTGTCATTTTGATTACTATGTGTCTTGGCATGTTTTTCCTTGGTGTTATCCTGCCTGGGACTCTCTGCACTTCCTGGACTTGGGTGGCTATTTTCTTTCCCATGTTAGTGAAGTTTTCGACTATAATCTCTTCAAATATTTTCTCTGGTCCCTTCTCTCACTCTTCTCCTTCTGGGACCCCTATAATGCAAATGTTGGTGCGTTTAATGTTGTCTCAGAGGTCTCTTAGGCTGTCTTCATTTCTTTTCATTCTTTTTTCTTTATTCTGTTCCGTGGCAGTGAATCCCATTCTGTCTTCCACATCATTTATCTTTTCTTCTGCCTCCGTTATTCTGCTATTGATTCCTTCTAGTGTATTTTTCATTTCAGTTACTGTATTGTTCATCTCTGTTTGTTGTTTAGTTCTTCTAGGTGTTTGTTCTTTAATTTTTCTAGGTCTTTGTTAAACATTTCTTGCATCTTCTTGATCTTTGCCTCCATTCTTTTTCTGAGGTCCTGGATCATCTTCACTATCATTATTCTGAATTCTTTTTCTGGAAGGTCGCCTATCTCCACTTCATTTAGTTGTTTTTCTGGGGTTTTATCTTGTTCGTTCATCTGGTACATAGTCCTCTCTTTTCATTTTGTCTATCTTTCTGTGAATGTGATTTTTGTTCCACAGGCTGCAGGACTGTAGTTCTTCTTGCTTCTCTACATACGGTTTTGATATATAAGTAAACCATGAGGGAAAGAAGTGAGTTCAGTTGTATATTCTATGGTGCCTCTGCTCTGGGCTGGGGGAGATCAAAGAGTATGGTGTTTATGATGGGATACCAGTGTGTCTACCAGAAGCTGTAGAACCTCAAGTTGTGGCCATTTCACAACAGACTCACTCCAAGTTTCCCATTCTGCTACCATTGAGTATAGTAGCATAATAATTCAAACATCAAAGCAAACCATTTCTGATTAAACATATGCTGGGCACTTTACAAACATTGCCACTAATCACAGTAACCAACTGTTAGTATCTTCACTTTACAGGTGAGAAAATAGCTTCTAAGAGTTTCAAAGTAATACAAATACTGGTAGAGCCAGGATTTGAACCGAAGTCTGCCTGACCCAAAGCTCTGGTTCTCCCCATTATATCACTCCCACCCTAACATTACAGGAGCACAATCACTATGATTCTAGTGAGACTGGGGGTTCACAGTCCAAAGCACCATTTGTTTTGAGACTTGTATTTTATCTTAAAAATTCCTATGAACTTAGTATTCTTCTTAATGACAGAGCTGATTTTTAAAAAATTATTACTTTTATGTTTTGAACTAATTACCATAAGAAAAAGATTACAAATTTGTAACCTCCTCTCAGCAAGGCTTTAACAACAGTGACTTGCCATGATTATCTTGGGTTTTATGCTACTGGCACGAGGCCACACATCCCTACAGTGTATGCTCTGTAGGTTAAAAAGCCAAATGCTACATCAAGGGAGCCCTATCACCATCTTTTCACACTTCAGGGCTGCACCTGGGACAATGCCATTCTTGACCTTGGAGCAGCAGTGCCACTGAAGACATTGTAACTGTATAAATGCCCTACATTTAGAGGAGCAAGATGACAGGTCTGGGGGGATGAGCTGTACAGCCTTCCGCTTGGAGGACCCATTTTCATATAAACACACTGAAAATTCCTCTCTTTGCCAAACAGAATGACATTTTTGTCTTGGCTATTGCCCATGTACATGAGTCCTCAGCAGAGAAAAAAAGAATGAAATAAAAGGTGGCTTATATAGAAAATTCTGCAATAATTATGAATTATTTTGCAGGCACATTGGGGCAAATTTTACCACTTTTTCAATGACTAGTGTTGGCTTCCCCCCTTGGTTTAATCTTGACTTCTGAAAATTCATCTGAGTCAATCACTATTCTGAGAAGAAACTCAAAAGTGGCTGTAGTAACTTAGTGAGGAAAAGACAGCAGGCTTCAAACAGATTTATGAAATTAGATGTTTTGTTTTGGTTTGGTTTTGTCCTCCTGAATTTGTATCTTTGTCCTCCCTTGATGGAATATAGACTTCAAAGGCAGAGACTTAGGCCCATATCAACTTCTGTGATTTTAGAGAAGTCTGTTAATCATCCAGAACCTCATTTTCTTAAGTTGAGGTATAGCTGATTTACAATATTATATTAGTTTCAGGTGTACAACACAATGATTAAAAATTTTACAGATTATACTCCAGTTAAAGTTATTATAACATATTGGCTATAATCCTTGTGCTGTACATATATTCTTGTAGCTTATTTATTTTATACATAGTAGCTTGTACCACTTAATCCCCTAGCACTATCTTGTCCCTCCCTGCTTCTTTATCCCTACTGGTAACAACTAGTTTGTTCTCTATATCTATGAGTCTCTCTATTTTGTTATATTCATTTGTTTGCTTTACTTTTTAGATTCTGCCTGTAAGTGATAACATACAGTATTTGTCTTTCTCTGTCTGACTTATTTCACTAAGCGTTAATACCCCTCAGGTTCATTCATGTTGTTGCAAATGGCAAAATTTCATTCTTTTTATGGCTGACTAGTATTCCGTTTTATACGCGTGCGTGCGCACACACACACACACACACACACACACACACACACACACCACCTTTTCTTTATCCATTCATCTGTTGATGGACACTTAGGTTGCTTCCATATCTTGGCTATTGTAAACAATGCTGCTCTGAACATTGGGATGCATGTTTCTTTTCAAATTAGTGTTTTTGTTTTCTTTGAATAAGTACCCAGGAGTGAAATGGCTGGATTGTATGGTAGTTCTATTTTTAGTTTTTTAAGAAACCTCCATCCTGTTTTCCATAGTGGCTGTACCAATTTACATTCCCACCAACAGTGCACAAGGGTTCCCTTTTCCCCACATCCTCTCCAACATTTGTTATTTGTGGTCTTTTTGATGATAACATCCAGAACCTCATTTGAATATCCCCCATATTTTCAGTAAATATTAACTGCACACCAGTTGTATTCTGGACTTGATTCCAAGTGCTAATGATATAATGGTGAACAAATCAAGGTCCTTATTTTAAGCAGCTCATTGCAATAAAACTAATAAAGTGTGGAAACTGTTTTGATAAGACTAAACGAAACATACTATGTTAACCCAAATGGGGTGCTTAGTCAAATTATATCTTTCAAAAGGACAGAGAAATCTTCTCTGAGAGAGTTCTGAGTCAGTAAAAACCTAAACAATGAGTTGGAAAGAGCCAGATGGCGTATCTATGTGTTGAGAAAAGAGGGTAGACAGAGAGAAAGAGAAAGTGGGAGAGAGAGAGTCACATCTAACAGATTAAAAAAAAAAGATAAATGAAAAGCCAACAAATCTGAGGTTGTCTTAACTATGTCTTGGGCTCAATATAAGTTTAAGTCTCATATTCACTCATTTCCATCCATCTGTTCATTCAGTGTGCCAGGAACTATTCTAGGTGTTGGAGTTATAAATATGAATAAGTCATACGTAAGTGAAAATCGATGGACAGGACTTCCAGAAAAAGTTCCTTAAAATGGAGACAGGCACCTGAGACACCACTTTTGCCAGCCCCTCTAATTCTTCCCTGCCAACAGAAATGCAAGTCTGGTAGTTGAAGCCTCAGTGGACATCCTGAGCCATGACATGATTTTGGAGAAAGAAAGTACAGGCTAGGATAGTAGAGCAGGGAGAGATTCCAACAGTGTTGGAGATACCTTCCTTTGAATTTCTTCTACATGACAGAAAAATAAAAATTATTTAATTAATATTATTTGGGGGTTAATCTATATTCAGCTGAACCTAATCCCAACTAATTTAGAGAGGTAGCATGGACTTTAGTGCCAGATCTGAATTTGAATCCTGACTCTGCCAAATGCAACCTGTGTTTCCTCCCATCAAAATGGAGCCTACATTACAGGATGGGTAAGGTGATTATAGATATTATGAATAAGTGCCTAGCATATTGTAAGTGTTCAATAAATTGTGGCATTATTATCCAGATTAGGTGGAAATTTATATGTCTTAACCTACAAACAAAAAATACATAAAATCCCTTAAATGTCACCCAAATCCCTAGGTCCTAAAAAAAAAAAAAAAATCCCATTCAAGCAGAGAAGGCTGTGACAGTTTGGAATAGGAAACCTTCTGGGGAAGAACTGGAAGAAAATTTGAACTGAGATTAGAAAAATTACTGTATTATGTATATTTCAAAATAAGTGTATCTCCTTAACTAATATAGGAGTCTGTAAGATGTTAAAAGAGAAAATTTATGGATACCTCCTCATCTATTATTCTACACCTATCAATTTATGTTGAAAGTCACACTACCTGCAATTTATTCACCACAACCAAAGCACCATCAGCCTGGGGACAGCAAAAAATACAAATATTGGTTTGCTCTGTTCTGAGGAACATGGGTAACAGCTTTCATTTACTTCCAGAGTTAATTAGCTTTGGCCTTAGGCCCAGATCCTGAATCATCAGTTCTTTTCCTCACTTGCTTGCCAATGAGCAGCAGAGTCCACAAGAGGTAAAGGATAATGGCTACAAGATACACATGCTCTAGGGTTAACCCCTGCGCAAATTTTTTGAAAACTGAAAGTTAAAAACAGAGCGGTGCATAATAGTGACAGTGACATATGCCCTTCTAAATTTTTCCATCTTTCTGAATTCTTTTTCATGAAGACTAGCTTATTTGTTCATGGTGGTACTGTGTTCAACAGCAAACTCTATTGGGGAAATATGTGTGACCCCAGGTCACTTTCTGATTGGTGACAGTTCTTCACATAGTCCACTTGATTAAAAAGCTTAAATTACATAAGTCTTCAAGAGATTTTTTTCCCTCTCGGAAAACTTATCATGATCATGACACCACATGGATGGACAAAATATAATTTATTCAATAAGTGTTTATTGACTCTTACTAAGTAACAGGCACTGTGGTAGTTTATCCTGCCTTCTAAAGTGATGCTCTTTCCTGCTAACTGCAGACTCATACATTTCTTCAACCTGCTAGTAAAACTGCATTTTCTTTTTACACTATAGGTCCAGATATCCCTGGACAATATTCTACACAAGCCACATGTGACCATAGTGATATGCTCTATCCTACTGGATAGGATAAGAGAGATCTTTCAGGAATACCAAAAATTCATTTGCAACTTCACATTGACCTCCTTTCAGCCTTTGACAATATAAGGACAGAAACCAGCTCTGAGTTAATCTTCACAACTGTAACACATGATTCTGTGTTCACATATATGTGAATACAATGTGTGTGTGTGTGTGTGTGTGTGTGTATACATGCATATGTACCTTCACTTTCTTTACAGGGACTCACCTCTAATCTATAAGGTCCTGACTTCAGACTCCACCTTGCCTAGCATCTGAGCCAAGCTTGAATAAGGCTGTCCATATAACGATATCTTTTCCCCACCAGCTAATCAATTAAGTTGTACTGTCACTAAATGTGTACTCTGGAAAACCCCTGGATTTATGGAGGCTTCCCAAGGGATAACCTTCCTTTGACCTCTACGGCATAAGCCCAGTATATAACATCTGGCCTTCTGCTTCCTTTTCCTTGTTTGCACAAAGCTACAACTGGAGACCAGAAATAAACCTGACCTGCTAGGTAGATACTCTGTGATCCAGTCCAATGCTGCAGGCCCCTCTGTCCAGGGTCTTGATTTTGTTGCCTAGATTTCCAATACCTGCCCGAGTTCTTATTCTCAACAGATGAATGAATTAACTGACTACCTGAATTTCAATATTAGTGCTACTTAGACTCCTTGGCCAACTACTACCTCCTAGATTACACCTCCTTAGGTAACAATGTCAAATTCATTGTGCCTCTTTGGACACTGCCAGGCTGAACTTTCTCCTGGGGAACTAGCCACACAGCTGGCTTAGCTCCTGGAACCCTGGTCTCTCTCCTCTCATTGCCAATCATGAGGGGAAAGTTGCAGCCTGCTTGTTGGCTAAGTCTCCCTGAGTTAAGACACACACAAATATGTGGCACTGTATTTATGTTTACATACCTGAAGAGCTATAAATATGAATATATGTATATGCAAATAATAGACACACAAATACCTATAGACACACTCTCAAAAGATTCACAGTATTATGGCAACTGTTTTAGAAAACACCACATGCATTCCATTGCCTTACTGAAACTAGTCATGAAAATAAGACTCTTGAGGTAAAAACCTAAAAGAAATTAGAAAAGAGAAGATATAAATACGACAATGGCTCTAAGGACCAGGTTTTGTCTCCTAGGGAGGTAACACTAAACTTAGGGAATAATATCGGAAGCTCCAGGAAGGCTCCCCAAGCCAACAATCTTTCCCAGGGGCTCTAAGATGCCTTTGAATATATATATATATATTTGGCTCTAGTTTACAAAAAACAAACCAACCAAATAAAACCCCTCAAATGCATTTTCTGGTTCCTATGGTACCAGCTGCCTGGAACAGGTTCACTTTGCTTATTTCTAGAAACTGCCTAATCCCTAATTGAAATTTACTGAATAACTGACATTTAAAGTAAAAATATTTTGTCCCTTCCCCCAGAGTCAAACAGTCCAAGCTCACTGTCCTCTTCTTACTCCTTTTCACAGAGGAAGATTGAGTTACTGGATGATGGCTATCAGTCCAGGTTCCCTGACTGAACAGTTATTTGCCAAAGGTGTTGTGCACAGGGAATTTGGCCTTTTTCTCTTCCCTACTCCACCCAAATCAGTGAGAGGTGGGTTCCTGGGTATGTGTGTCTCTTCTGAAGATTCTGTGTCCCTTGAGTAGATTGTTCCACCATCCAGTTACAGTGGTAGAAAGACAGCAGCTCCATTTGAATCTCACAGAAGAGCTACATCCTCCAACTTGTCCTCTACCAGTAACAAAGATGCTATGATCGTTCTCCTCCTGCTGATATGTTTCTCAATTGATACTGAAATCAGAGAGGCTATTCATTGAGCCCAATAAATGATATAAGAGCCTTTTCAATGAGAATAATTTTGATGATGGGTTGGCTCTCTGTATCTACAAGATGAAGGGCCACCCTAGATGTGGAGAATACTTCAGGTAGAAAGGCTGGAAACCTGAAAAAAAAAAACATTAACTTCATAATTAACCAGCTCTTTCTCTTTCCCCTTTACGTTGGCTTTTAAGGAAACCTGTGTTTCCAGGGATTTTTTAAAAATGAAATTTCTAAAGAAATGCTTGTAAAGGCAAGGAAACTGAAGTCCAGAAAGATGAGATGACACTCCAAAGACCACACAGCAGAGATACAACTGGGACCCAAGGCCCTCTATCACTATCCAAGACCCTTTTATCAACATGTACTACAGCTAAAGAAGCCATCAACAAAACGAAAAGGCAACCTGCTGAATGGGAGAAGAAATTTACAAATGATATGTCCAATAGGGGTTAATATCCAAAATATATAAATACCTCATACAATTCAATGGCAAAAAAAATGAAGAATTTTATTAAAAAATGAGCAGAGAGCCTGAACAGGCATTTTTCCAAAGAAGACATACAGTTGGCCAACAGGCACAAGAAAAGATACTCAGCATCACTAATCATCAGGGAAATGTAAATCAAAACCACAATGAGATATCACCTCACACCTGTTAGAATGGGTATCATCAAAAAGACAAGAAAATAATAAATGTTGGTGAAGATGTGAAGAAAAGGGAACCCTGGTGCATTTTTGGTGGGAATGTAAATTGGTGCAGCCACTATGGAGAACAGTATAGAGGTTCCTCAAAAAATTAAAAAATAGAACTACCACACAATCCAGCAATTCCACTCCTGGTTATTTATCCAACAAAACTCAAAAACACTAATTCAAAAAAATATATGCACCCCAATGTTCATTATAGTATTATTTACAACAACCAAGATATAGAAGCAACCTAAGTATCCATTGGCAGATGAATAGATAAAGAAGATGTGGTGTATATGCAATGAATATTACTCAGCCATAAAATGAATGAAAATCTTGCCCTTTGCAATGACATGGATGGACCTGGAGAGTATTATGCTGCATGAAATAAGTCAGACAGAGAAAGACAAATACTATATGTTTTCACTTACATGTGGAATCTCAAAAACAAAACTAACAAACAAATATAACAAAACAGAAACAGACTCACAGATATAGAGAACAAATAAGTGGTTGCCAGGGGGAGGGGGATGCGAAAACAGGTGAAAAAGATAGAGGCAATTAGAAGGTACAAATTGCCATTTATAAAATAAATAAGTCATAGGGATGTAATGTACAGCACAGGGAATATAGTTAATAATAGTGTAATAACCTGTTATGGTGTGTAATCCATAAAAATATCAAATCACTATGTGTACACCTGAAACTAATATAATACATATTGTAAGTCAACTATACTTCAAAAAATTAAAATTAAAAAAAATTAATCTAATTTAAGTAGGAGCACTTACTCTATGCCAGACACTCTTCTAAGTGCTTGATATATCAACTAATTCATAAAACACTGTGTGTGACCAATGATGTACCTGATTCTGTACTACATGCTGCAAATACAGGTGTGAATTACAGAAGTGGCCCTTATCCTTAGTCTAGTAGGGGTGACAGATATAAACATAGTGTACTTATTAGCAAATCATTATTTAATTAGACTGCAATACTTGCTCAAGGAAACAGAGTATTATGACAGAAAATAATGAAAGGTCTGAGACTTAAAGGGTAGGAGCAAATGAGGATGTGAAGAGAACAGGGAAGGATGTTCCAGGCAGATGGAACAGCATGTGGCAAAACCCTGCTGCAGAAAGGGGTTTTGTAAAAGCATGAGTGGGGGTGGTGACAGGAGATAAATACAGAGACGTGGGGAAAAGACCATGAAGGACTCTGGAGGTCATATAAAGAATTATGGATTTTATCCCAAGAGTGGCTGGAATCCGTTGAAGGGTTTTAAGCCCTTCACATCTGATCAGATGTGTATTTGAAAAAACATGCCAAGAATTTTGTAATAATAGGAAGAAAAATTTAGGTGCATGCCTAAATCTCAAAGGGTGGAATCCTAATGATTTCGGTTAAGGTTTTTCTTTTTTTCTTTTTTTTTTTGGCCACACTGTGTGGCATGCGGGATCTTAGTTTGGGATCAGGGATCAAACCTGGGCCCCCTGCAGTGGAAGCCTGGAGTCTTAACCACTGGACTGCCAGGGAAGTCCCTGGTTAAGGTTTTCATTAAAGTAGGTTGGATAAATGTGGGAAAATGAGTCTGCTGTGATTTCTTTTCGGATTGTATTCAATCAGTCAGGGCATCCCCAAGATGGGTGCATTTCAGGACATTCTAGTAGTTTCACTTATACCTATTTATGAGAGAAGTTTAGAACTTCACAGTCTGGAACTCTCTTGTTGACTACAAACGATTTGGGGAGCCATTAAATAAATTTGTTGGCTCCTCTTAAGCCAGTGAAGGCATTATTATAAGAAAAAACAATAAAAAAAGGTAATATTTCTCTAGTGACCAGACAGGAGAAAAAAATCTATTACCTAGAAATTAGAACTACTTACAAATCATTCCTTGTGATAACATTCCTGCATAGAATCATTATAATCTGACACAGATCTTTCAGATTTCTACAGAAGATCATTTCTGCCCATTAAAAAAAAGTCTGCTAACTCAGAGCACATGGACAAATTGCATACAGAACAATACTAAGCTAATATTCATACAAAGCAAAACTCTCCACGGACTGAAGAAGAAATTCCAAACCTGCCCAATGCCACTAAGGTTCAAGGCAACTAATGAGTTTCAAAAGCTCACTTCTAACAAATTGTCTCCCTGAGGATTCATTAAAAGACTCCCTAGAAAAGCAGGCTCTATCAGCCAACCACTTTTTCCTCCATCCACATCCAGATGGTGAGAATCACCCGAGGACTCCATCACTGCTCTTCTGTTCCTTTCTCTCAGACTCTGGACAATGTCATCTGTTCCCAAGGATTTGTGAATCAGATGTAAACTCACGACACACACATCTTTCTGTTTAGCTCTGATTTTTATCCTTGGATGTTATCTTACTTACAAACAAGAGTGACAGCAGTCCATGCCTGTTTTCAGTCTACTCTACCCGTGATTCAACATGGCATGCTGGGGAGAGGAGGCATGCATTTTATCCAGCCATTAAAGAAGCAGAATGTGGAGGTGATCAAAATGTGGAGTTTAGAGTCAAACGGAACTGAATTTGAACTCCAATCCTGCTACTCACTGATGGTGTGACCTTTGACACATTCCTCACTTCTAGGAGCATCATTTTCTACATGTGTACATGGTGATAAGTCTAATCTCTCATGACTATTGTGAGGCTTAACTAAGATCATACATTTAAGATGATGCCTGGCACATACTAATACCTGAAAAATGTGTAACTTCTACCACCATCATTATCATTTAACAGCTAGCCGGCTTCTCATTTGTAAATACATACTTATACCCTGATCTAACATGTGTGTATGGCAGGAGCGACTGGTGTACTGGATAAAAAATGAATAGAAATGGGTTCTAGTTCCTTCTCCTGTCCTGACTGCTATGTGACTTAGGTAAGTTATTTAAAATTCTAGAGCTCAGGGCTTCCCTGGTGGCGCAGTTGTTGAGAGTCCGCCTGCCGATGCAGGGGACGTGGGTTCGTGCCCCGGTCCAGGAAGATCCCACATGCCACGGAGCGGCTGGGCCCGTGAGCCATGGCTGCTGAGCCTGCATGTCCGGAGCCTGTGCTCCACAGCGGGAGAGGCCACAACAGTGAGAGGCCCATGTACCGCAAAAAAAAAAAAATTCTAGAGCCCATATTTTTTATGTATAATATGGAAATAACAATACCTATTGTATAAGTGTTGAGAATTCAACAACATAATATATGGCTATGTAAAGTATGCATCTACATGTAAGAAAGTTCCTATTTGAGTCAGCTGTTCAGGATAAGGCATAAACATTTCACAGAATGATATTACAAAAGGCCCTTAAGTTTCCAAGCTAGCCCACAGCAATATATTCACCCCAAGCATAACTTAAACATCATCCGTCTGCAATGGGAAAAAGATATTCTGAAGTAACAGTGATGACTCCAATAAGAGTAGCTAAGTCCAACAGAATAAAAAGGACAATACAGTTAAATAAGGAATAATGTTTTGTAACAAGTAATGATGCTGGAGGAAAGAAAACGTAATGAGTGGTTTGTGCAGAGGTTGATGGAGATGTGGAAGTTCTGATGTCAGTATGGGGGTTTTCATGGATTGTGGAGACTGACGACTGATGCCATCTGGCTTTTTCCAAGGAAGTCTGGGTCATTTTTTTTTCTTTCTCAATGTTTTAGGTTCCAAAATGGACCACAGAGATAGTTAATCAGACAGGTTTTTGTAAGCTAATAGGGAAGATGAAAGAAATCAGGAAATAGGGGGAAAGAAAGAATATTAATATTTATGTGAAGATAAATTGTCTCAGAAATAATCTCCAGAATTGTGGTAAGTGATAGGAAAAAGATTTGAGAATAAAGGAAAAAGCAAGAAAAGTTACTTATAATAGTTAACATTTATTGAAAGTTTATTTTATGCCAGGACCTGTTCTAAATATTTCACACATACTGAAATTATTTAATCTTCGTTCATAGCCAAAAAAGGTAGTGTGTTGGTGATTTTTTATTTTATAGAGGAGGAAACTGAGACCCAGTTATAAATATAGTAAGTTGTAAAACCAGGATCTGAACCTAGACAGTCTGGATCCAGGGCCCATGCTTTGTGACAAGGCATAAATATTGCATTTGGGGTTATTTATTCATGTAAAATATTTGATATCAGAGAGTGTATACAAGTAAATATGCCAGTCATAGAAGCTTACAAACTGAGCCATCTTACTGAGTCAACAGGTGGTCCTGTGCATGGACATAACTTGGTTGCCCAACAACACTAGGTGAAGGCACATCATCAGCTTTCCAAAACATCAATCTTAGAGCCATTTCCAACTCTGCACTTCTCTTGATGTTATTAACATTTTTCACTCTGTCCCTTGATCTCTCTGTTTCGACATATGGTCGCAGCCTCTGTTCAAGCTCTGGTGAGCTTCTTTCCTCCTCCTCCTCACCAGACTTCCTCTAGGCAAGACACCTCAATCATTTGCAAAGCTGCTTCCATCAGTCCCATCTGTCTCTTTGACCCTATAATGCTTCTACTTTTTGTCGAAAAACTAGACCACTAAGGGACTATGGCAATATGCTTAAGGCACTAAGTATTCATACAAAGAAAATGATACTCTTTTTTAAAACCAACCATTGTCCTCTGGACTAACCAATACCCTGCCTCGTCACTTACTCATAATTCAAGGTGAATCTAACTATTCCTAAAGTGCCGGTCCTCTCAGAAGGGACACTTTTTTATTATTCAAACTGATCTTGGAATTCAGGAAGTTATTTCACAAGTGGGGTAGAGAGGTTGGCATTTCTTCAGTTAAAACTTTTCCTAATTATTTATCTAATTTGATGTGGTGAAATAAACATTGGCTATGGATCCAGACATAATACTTAGATTCAAATTTCTGCTCTTCTACTTTTTACCTGTGTGACTTTGGACAAAGTTAACCTCACCATAAAGTAGGAGCTAACACCACAGCCTGTACATCTGGTGTGTGAATTAAAGGAAATGATGGACTTCCAGGGAAGATGGCGGAAGAGTAAGACACGGAGATCACCTTCCTCCCCACAGATACACCAGAAATACAGCTACACGTGGAACAACTCCTACAGAACACCTACTGAATGCTAGCAGAAGACCTCAGACCTCCCAAAAGGCAAGAAACTCCTCACGTACCTGGGTAGGGCAAAGCGGAGAGATTCCCGCACAGAGGATCGGTGCCAACCGGCACTCACCAGCCCGAGAGACTTGTCTGCTCGCCCGCCGGGGCAGGCAGCACTGGGAGCTGAGGCTCGGGCTTCAGTCGGAGCGCAGGGAGAGGACAGGGGTTGGCGGCGTGAACACAGCCTGAAGGGGCTAATGCGCCACAGCTAGACGGGAGGGAGTCCAGGAAAACTCTGGAGCTGCCAAAGAAGCAAGAGACTATTTCTACCCTCTTGGATTCCTGGTGTGCAAGGAGAGGGGATTAAGAGCGCTGCTTAAAGGAGCTCCAGAGACGGGCGTGAGCCGCGGCTGAAAGCGCGTACCACAGAGACGGACGTGGGACACTGGGGGTGCTGCCGTTGCCAAGAGGCCTGTGTGCGAGTGCAGGTCACTGTCCACGCCTCCCTTCTGAGGAGTCTGTGCAGCCTGTCACTGCCGGGGTCCAGGGATCCAGGGATGGCTTCCCTGGGAGAACTCACGGCGCGCCTTGGGCTGGTGCAACGTCACGCTGGCCTCTGCCGCTGCAGGCTTGCCCCGCACTCCATGCCCCTCACTCCCTCCCAGCCTGAGTGAGCCAGAGTCCCCGAAGCGGCTGCTCCTTTAACCCTGTCCTGTTTGAGTGAAGAATAGACACCCTCCGGCAACCTACATGGAGAGGCAGGGACAAATCCAAAGCTGAGCCCTGGGAGCTGTGAGAACAAAGAAGAGAAAGGGAAATCTCTCCCAGCAGCCTCAGAAGCAGCGGATTAAAGCTCCACAATCAACTTGATGTACCCTGCATCTGTGGAATACATGAATAGACAACGAATCATCCCAAATTGAGGAGCCAGGGGTCAGTGCTGTGCCTCTGAAGTGGGAGAGCCAACTTCAAGACACTGGTCCACAAGAGACCTCCCAGCTCCACATAATATCAAACGGCAAAAATCTTCCAGAGATCTCCATCTCAACACCAGCACCCAGCTTCACTCAACGACCAGCAAGCTACAGTGCTGGACACCCTATGCCAAACAACTAGCAAGACAGGAACACAATGCCACCCATTAGCAGAGAGGCTGCCTAAAATCATAAAAAGTCCACAGACACCCCAAAGCACACCACCAGACGTGGACCTTCCCACCAGAAAGACAAGATCCAGCCTCATCCACCAGAACACAGGCACTAGTCCCCTCCACCAGGAAGCCTACACAACCCACTGAACTAACCTTAGCCACTGGGGACAGACACCAAAAACAACGGGAACTACAAACCTGTAGCCTGCAAAAAGGAGACACCAAACACAGGAAGATAAGCAAAATGAGAAGACAGAAAAACACACAGTAGATGAAGAAGCAAGATAAAAACCCACCAGACCTAACAAATGAAGAGGAAATAGGCAGTCTACCTGAAAAACAATTCAGAGTACTGACAGTAAAGATGATCCAAAATCTTGGAAGTAGAATAGACAAAATGCAAGAAACAGTTAACAAGGACCTAGAACAACTAAAGATGAATCAAGCAACGATTAAAAACACAATAAATGAAATGAAAAATACTCTAGATGGGATCAATAGCAGAATAACTGAGGCAGAAGAACGGATAAGTGACGAGGAAGATAAAATAGTGGAAATAACTACTGCAGAGCAGAAGAAAGAAAAAAGAATGAAAAGAACTGAGGACAGTCTCTGGGACAACATTAAACGCACCAACATTCGAATTATAGGGGTTCCAGAAGAAGAAGAGAAAAAGAAAGGAACTGAGAAAATATTTGAAGAGATTATAGTTGAAAACTTCCCTAATATGGGAAAGGAATAGTCAAGTCCAGGAAGCACAGAGAGTCCCACACAGGATAAATCCAAGGAGAAATACGCCAAGACACATATTAATCAAACTGTCAAAAATTAAACACAAAGAAAACATATTAAAAGCAGCAAGGGAAAAACAACAAATAACACACAAGGGAATCCCCATCAGGTTAACAGCTGATCTCTCAGCAGAAACTCTACAAGCCAGAAGGGAGTGGCAGGACATAATTAAAGTGATGAAGGAGAAAAACCTGCAACCAAGATTACTCTACCCAGCAAGGATCTCATTCAGATTTGATGGAGGAATTAAAACGTTTACAGACAAGCAAAAGCTGAGAGAGTTCAGCACCACCAAACCAGCTTTACAACAAATCCTAAAGGAACTTCTCTAGGCAAGAAACACAACAGAAGGAAAAGACCTACAATAACGAACACAAAACAATTGAGAAAATGGTTATAGGAACATACGTATCGATAATTACATTAAATGTAAATGGACTAAATGCTCCCACCAAAAGACACAGATTGGCTGAATGGATACAAAAACAAGATCCATATATATGCTGTCTACAAGACACCCACTTCAGACCTAGAGACACATACAGACTGAAAGTGAGGGGATGGAAAAAGATATTCCATGCAAATGGAAACCAAAAGAAAGCTGGAGTAGCAATTCTCATATCAGACAAAATAGACTTTAAAATGAAGACTACGAGAAGAGACAAAGAAGGACACTACATAATGATCAAGGGATCAATCCAAGAAGAAGATATAACAATTGTAAATATTTATGCACACAACATAGGAGCACCTCAATACATAAGGCAAAAACTAACAGCCATAAAAGGAGAAATCGACAGTAACACAATCATAGTAGGGGACTTTAACACCCCACTTTCACCAATGGACAGATCATCCAAAATGAAAATAAATAAGGAAACACAAGCTTTAAATGATACATTAAAAAAGATGGACTTAATTGATATTTATAGGACATTCCATCCAAAAACAACAGAATACACATTTTTCTCAAGTGGTCATGGAACATTCTCCAGGATAGATCATATCTTGGGTCACAAATCAAGCCTTGGTAAATTTAAGAAAATTGAAATTGTATCAAGTATCTTTTCCGACCACAATGCTATGAGACTAGATATCAATTACAGGAAAAGATCTGTAAAAAACACTAACACATGGAGGCTAAACAATGCACTACTTAATAACGAAGTGATCACTGAAGAAATCAAAGAGGAAATTAAAAAATACCTAGAAACAAATGACAATGGAGACACGACAAACCAAAATCTATGGGATGCAGCAAAAGCAGTTCTAAGAGGGAAGTTTATAGCAATACAATCCCACCTTAAGAAACAGGAAACATCTCGAATAAACAACCTAACCTTGCACCTAAAGCAATTAGAGAAAGAAGAACAAAAACACCCCAAAGTTAGCAGAAGGAAAGAAATCATAAAAATCAGATCAGAAATAAATGAACAAGAAATGAAGGAAACGATAGCAAAGATCAATAAAACTAAAAGCTGGTTCTTTGAGAAGATAAACAAAATTGATAAACCATTAGCCAGACTCATCAAGAAAAAAAGGGAGAAGACTGAAATCAATAGAATTAGAAATGAAAAAGGAGAAGTAACAACTGACACTGCAGAAATACAAAAGATCATGAGAGATTACTACAAGAAACTCTATGCCAATAAAATGGACAACCTGGAAGAAATGGACAAATTCTTAGAAATGCACAACCTGCCAAGACTGAATCAGGAAGAAATAGAAAACATGAACAGACCAATCACAAACACTGAAATTGAAACTGTGATAAAAACTCTTCCAACAAACAAAAGCACAGGACCAGATGGCTTCACAGGCGAATTCTATCAAACACTTAGAGAAGAGATAACACCTATCCTTCTCAAACTCTTCCAAAATATAGCAGAGGGAGGAACACTCGCAAACTCATTCTACGAGGCCACCATCACCTTGATACCAAAACCAGACAAGGATGTCACAAAGAAAGAAAACTACAGGCCAATATCACTGATGAACATAGATGCCAAAATCCTCAACAAAATACTAGCAAATAGAATCGAACAGCACATTAAAAGGATCATACACCATGATCAAGAGGGGTTTATTCCAGGAATGCAAGGATTCTTCAATATATGCAAATCAATCAACGTGATACACCATATTAACAAATTGAAGGAGAAAAACCATATGATCATCTCAATAGATGCAGAGAAAGCTTTCAACAAAATTCAACACCCATTTATGATAAAAACCCTGCAGAAAGTAAGCATAGAGGGAACTTTCCTCAACATAATAAAGGCCATATATGACAAACCCACAGACAGCATCGTCCTCAATGGTGAAAAACTGAAACCATTTCCACTAAGATCAGGAACAAGACAAGGTTGCCCACTCTCACCACTCTTATTCAACCTAGTTTTGGAAGTTTTAGCCACAGCAATCAGAGAAGAAAAGGAAATAAAAGGAATCCAAATCGGAAAAGAAGAAGTAAAGCTGTCACTCTTTGCAGATGACATGATACTATACATAGAGAATCCTAAAGATGCTACCAGAAAACTACTAGAGCTAATCAATGAATTTGGTAAAGTAGTAGGATACAAAATTAATGCACAGAAATCTCTGGCATTTCTGTACACTAATGATGAAAAATCTGAAAGTGAAATCAAGGAAACACTCCCATTTACCATTGCAACAAAAAGAATAAAATATCTAGGAATAAACCTACCTAAGGAGACAAAAGACCTGTATGCAGAAAATTATAAGACACTGATGAACGAAATTAAAGATGATACAAATAGATGGAGAGATATACCATGTTCTTGGATTGGAAGAATCAACATTGTGAAAATGACTCTACTACCCAATGCAATCTACAGATTCAATGCAATCCCTATCAAACTACCACTGGCATTTTTCACAGAACTAGAACAAAAAATTTCACAATTTGTATGGAAACAAAAAAGACCCCGAATAGCCAAAGCAATCTTGATAACGAAATATGGAGCTGGAGGAATCAGCCTCCCTGACTTCAGACTATACTACAAAGCTACAGTAATCAAGACAGTATGGTACTGGCACAAAAACAGAAAGATAGACCAATGGAACAGGATAGAAAGCCCAGAGATAAACCCACGCACATATGGTCACCTTATCTTTGATAAAGGAGGCAGGAATGTACAGTGGAGAAAGGACAGTCTCTTCAATAAGTGGTGCTGGGAAAACTGGACAGGGATATGTAAAAGTAGGAGATTAGATCACTCCCTAACACCATACACAAAAATAAGCTCAAAATGGATTAAAGACCTAAATGTAAGGCCAGACACTATCAAACTCTTAGAGGAAAACATAGGCAGAACACTCTATGACATAAATCACAGCAAGATCCTTTTGACCCACCTCCTAGAGAAATGGAAATAAAGACAAAAATAAACACATGGGACCTAATGAAACTTCAAAGCTTTTGCACAGCAAAGGAAACCATAAACAAGACCAAAAGACAACCCTCAGAATGGGAGAAAATATTTGCAAATGAAGCAACTGACAGAGGTTTAATCTCCAAAATTTATAAGCAGCTCATGCAGCTCAATAACAAAAAACCAAACAACCCAATCCAAAAATGGGCAGAAGACCTAAATAGACATTTCTCCACAGAAGATATACAGACTGCCAGCAAACACATGAAAGGATGCTCAACATATTTAATCATTAGAGAAATGCAAATCAAAACTACAATGAGATATCATCTCACACCAGTCAGAATGTCCATCATCAAAACATCTAGAAACAATAAATGCTGGAGAGGGTGTGGAAAAAAGGGAACACTCTTGCACTGCTGGTGGGAATGTGAATTTGTACAGCCACTATGGAGGTTCCTTAAAAAACTACAAATAGAACTACCATATGACCCAGCAATCCCACTACTGGGCATATACCCTGAGAAAACCATAATTCGAAAAGAGTCATGTACCAAAATGTTCATAGCAGCCCTATTTATAATAGCCCAGACGTGGAAACAACCTAAGTGTCCATCATCGGATGAATGGACAAAGAAGATGTGGCACATATATACAATGGAATATTACTCAGCCATAAAAAGGAACGAAATTGAGCTATTTGTAATGAGGTGGATGGACCTAGAGTCTGTCATACAGAGTGAAGTAAGTCAGAAAGAGAAGGACAAATACAGTATGCTACCACATATATATGGAATTTAAGAAAAAAAAATGTCATGAAGAACCTAGGGGTAAAACAGGAATAAAGACACAGACCTACTTGAGAATGGACTTGAGGATATGGGGAGGGGGAAGGGTAAGCTGTGACAAAGCGAAAGAGAGGCATGGACATATATACACTACCAAACATAAGGTAGATAGCTAGTGGGAAGCAGCCGCATAGCACAGGGAGATCAGCTTGGTGCTTTGTGACCGCCTGGAGGGGTGGGATAGGGAGGGTGGGAGGGAGACGCAAGAGGTAGGGGATATGGGAACATATGTATATGTATAACTGATTCATTTTGTTATAAAGCAGAAACTAACACACCATTTTTAAGCAATTATACTCCAATAAAGATGTAAAAAAAAAATTCTCAAAAAAAATGATTCTCAAAAAAAAAAAAAAAAAGTTGAAGGAATGTTCCAGAATAAAGGAAAATAAATAAATAATAAATAAATAAATAAATAAATAAATAAAGGAAATGATGGCTAACACAATGCTTGCATGTAATGCTCTCTTTTTCAGGTCAATTATCTTTTAATGGCTATAAACATGATCCTTAGTCTATGAATTTTTAAATGACAGAACTCAAATTGAGTATGCAGAGAAAAGGAGGTATTGGTCATTCTGTCATGTTTAAATGCTTCCAATCAATGCCTTGGATCATTATAACTATATATCATTCATTAATTTATCCAGCAAACATTGATCAAGTATCTACCATATGCCAGGCTCTAGTCAGGACACTGGAATGCAGTAGTCAACAAGATCTGTAAATATATATTAGAACCACACTGCATCTCAGATTATATGACTATATTGGAATAATTATTTTTCTGTTTAATTTACATTATCACTAGAACCTTGAATTTCTTTCAATATAAAAGCTAATTTGGGAAATGTATTCAATAACCATATTGGAGGTCAGTGGCTGGTGATCCTGAGGATCCCTTCAAATTGTCCTGTCCCCCACAAACCTTTCTTCCCCTGATAGGAAGGAGTGAGGGGTAGAAGAGAATATGTGCCTGTCTCTATGCTAGGTGATTTAACTCATTTCTTTTTTATTCGTTAGAAACTCCATGAAGGAGAAAGTTCACAGACAGACAACATGAAGTTTAGAAAGGTTAGGTAACTTGAAGAAGGCCACAAAGCTACTAAGCCAGATCTCTTTAGCTGCTTGCACACTGTTGGTCTGTGATTTCAAAATGTAGGCTATACAATGGTACACTTTAGGGAGTAGAGAGTATTGGTTTAAGTGTTTGAACATGCAGTTTCATGCTCACAATGAGTGGTTCCAGGGTCTCTTAATGGCAGAATAAAACTTTAGAACACGGAAAAGAGGAGATGCTGGCTTTTCCAACCAGCATCTTTAAATGCTTTCAATTAATTCCTTGGATCTCTGCAGGTGGGGATCTGTAGATGAGACAATCCATCTGCAGTCAGTAATCGCTTCACTTTACCGTCCTGGGCTCCTGCAGTGGAGGCAATTAAAGGCATGGCCCTGCTGGGATTCAGACTCAGTGATCCTTGCTGCTCACTTACAGGGAAAAGCAGAGACCAGTATGACAAAAGAGTACCATGTAGAAAAGCTCTCCCCTTTCCCTTGCTGATCAGTAGGCCTAGCATTGTTGCTAAGCATTTACAAAATACTGCTACTAGAAAATGAACCTACTAAGAGACACTTTCCATGATAGGTGAAGGGGGCTGTAGAAAGAGTAAATGATCAGCAGAGAGAAGCTGGGATATTGAGTGTGGGCTGGTAATTCATTAGATTGTGTCATGTCAATTATGTCCGCTCAGCAAATAAACTCAAATGAATTAGGGGTAAAGCCTAACAGAAAGATAGTGTAGTTCTCTATATCATTCATTCTCTTACAGTATATAGAGAACAACAGAAAGAAGATGCCAGAAATGCTCTAAATGTCATGGTGCACATGGACCATACTTTCTCTGGACCATAATTAAACCCGTGGCCCAGAGAAAACATAATTTATGATGAGGACTATCTATGTAGGGTGAGCTTAGTAACTGAGTTTTGTTTAAAATGTGACAGTGCACAAAATGAGGGAGCTAATAAAACTGTTTAACCCCTACTACAAACTAATATTTATGGATTGCTTCTTATATGTCAGGCACTATTCTATGTAAAGCCTGAAATAACTCATTTGTTGTTCACTGCATTGCCCTGTGTGGTAGGTATTATTACTATTCCACTTATATTACTGATATAAAACTGAGACACACAGAGGTTGAGGAACATGTCCCAAATCACACAGCCAGTAAGCAGAGAAGTTGAGATTTGAAGCTAGGTAGTCTGATTCCAGAGTTTGATCAGAGCAGGGCTAGACTAAGATTCTGTTCTCGTGATCTCTCTCTAACGGTAACTGTGCACGGAAGGCTGGTCCATCCATGCTGCTGAGATCCTGTCCTCTCCTATGAGGCAGACAGACAGAGGAAGGTCATTACCATGCTGCTTTTGAGATAGTCTGATGCAGTGAAGAATGCACAGAAGCATAAATTGGGAGACTGCCATTCCAGTCTCAGTGCAGTCACTTGCTGGCTATGTGACACCCAGTAAATCACTTAACCTCTAGGTGACTCTATTTGACAGCTGTGAGAACAATGAGGATAATAGTACCTGTTCTGCTGACTTCAGGGCGCTTTTGTGAGGGTCAAGTGAAGCTCTTATGGTAAAAGGCTTTGAACACAGTCGCACAAAATGAAAATGTAAGGAAGGTTTTGGTTCTCTCTCACAGGCGCTCTGTGAGGTAGTTTCCAAGGGAAGTGTCCTGGAAAGGCCCTGGGGAGGGGAGAGTTCAGTGCTGCTCCTTGGCTTGCCTCCTAGAGTTAGTATGTGCCTTTATTTCAATGGGGCTGCTCACTAGAGCTGGGGCCTACAGCTGTGGGAGAAGGTCTGTGAGCTCTGCCACTGGACCACTGTGCCAACCTCCCTGCCCCCTCCCACAAACCCCTCAGTCTCGATGGCTGGGGTCTCAGCATCAGGCCCTGCAGCCTCAGCTCTAGCTCAGGCTTGGGACTGACCTAATGTTAATCAGAGGACCCTAGGGAGCCCTAACTCCGGAACTCAGTGACGCAGCAATCAAACCTCCAGCTGCTCTATCGCTCTGATCTCATCAGGCCCTCCTTCCTTCTAGGAGGTCAGAGTTGTAAACAGCAGAAGGTATGGGTGGTAGAATTCTATGAACATAGATTCCAATATCAGATCTGCCATTGGGTCGGTTTTAAATAAGCAGTACCAACTTTCCAAACCTCAGTTTTCTCTTTATCACGATGCAGAAATAAATAGCTGCTGCAGATCGATTAGTTTGGGGGATTCGCAATGGGGTCTCTGAAGATACGTTAAGTAACTTTTAATCCAGGGTCTAAAGGATGAGTGAAAACTATCAAACAGGAAGGGGAGGAAAAGTATTTCTGGCAGAAGAAAGCACTCTGTGAGCACCAGAAACAGAGGTGAGTCCACGTGGTGTGACTGAGCAGGAAGACGTGCAGAAAGAAAGACATGGTCAGGAAGCAACTTTAAAATGTGCTTCAATGCTATGATCAACTAGGAGAATTCAAGTGAATTTGGGGTTTTCCCTGGTTTTCTTAAGACTATCTGCATTCTCCCAGACTTACTCTCCTATGTCTGTGTGGTGGTGATACTTATACAGAGATTCAGGAACCCCTGCCATGTTAAACTAAATTGTGTCTATGTGCCCCTGTAAGTTCTTCACTGCTTTACTGACAAGAGCTCATGGTAAAGCTTAAGAATCATGGGCTACTATGATCCAGCAATCCCAATCCTGGGCATATATCCAGACAAAACTATAATTCAAAAAGATACATGCACCCTTATGTACATAGCAGCACTATTCACGATAGCCAAGACATGAAAACAACCTAAATGTCCACTGACGGATGAATGGATAAAGAAGATGCAGTGCATATGCACAGTGGAATACTACTCAGCCATAAAAAAGAATGAAATAATGTCATTTGCAGCAACATGGATGGACCTAGAGATTATCATACTAAGTGAAGTAAGTCAGAAAGAGAAAGACAAACACCATATGATATCACTTATATGTGGAATCTAAAATATGACACAAATGAACCTATCTACGAAGCAGAAACAGACTCACAGACATAGAGAACAGATCTGTGGTTGCCAAGTGGGGGTGGCGAGGGAGGGATGGACTGGGAGTTTGGGGTTAGTAGATGCAAACTATTATATATAGAATGGATAAACAACAGGGTCCTACTGTATCGTACAGGGAACTATATTAAGTATCCTGTAATAAACCATAATAGAAAGGAATATATATATATATATATATATAAACACACACACACATATATATAACTGCATCACTTTGCTGTACAGCAGAAATTAACATAACATTGTAAATCATCTATATTTCAATAAAATAAAGTTTTCAAAAAAGAATCATAGGCTAAATGTTTGATTTCAACCCAGGAATTAAAAAAAAAAAAAGTACTCTTTAGGTTTTAGAAGAAAAACTGCCCTTGCTCTATCAGCTGCTGAAAATACAAGCAGCCAAGGAACAGGGATTAACTAAGAGTTTTGTACTCAAAGTTTATCAGCCTCCAAGCAATCCAACCACCAGAGGGTTTGAGGGCTCTCAGATGACCACGTGCAGTTGGTAGGAAATGAGCTGCAGTTGCAGCACCAAGCCATTACGTGCAGGTGCACTGAGAGCATCAATTAAGCCAGTAAGACAGTTTTGAGGAGAGAGGAAGGGGTTCTTTTTTTACTTTTTTTTTTTTTTTTTTTTTTTTTTGCGGTACGCGGGCCTCTCACTGTTGTGGCCTCTCCCGTTGCGGAGCACAGGCTCTGGATGCGCAGGCCCAGCGGCCATGGCTCACGGGCCCAGCCGCTCCGTGGCACATGGGATCTTCCCGGACCGGGGCACGAACCCATGTCCCCTGCATCGGCAGGCGGACTCTCAACCACTGCGCCACCAGAGAAGCCCGAGAGGGAGGGTTTTGAGAAACAATTTCATTGTGAAACCAAGCTATACAGTGTCCTATTGCTGAACCCAGAAGAAAAGGAGACAGTCCTTGCTATGAACAAGTAAGCTCTTGACACTGTTTTCTACATGGCAAAATATCCCAGTTATACATGTTGACTTGTTTTTAGAGGCAGGTTTCAGAAAACATCTATACCAACAAAACCAGGAACAAAGCATCTCGAATTTACACATTTCAAATAGAAAGTATCTGATTTAGCCTGGATGAATACAGCTCTTCAGTCCCCTAAGTAATTTGTTTCATATGGATATTCCCTCATGAATAAAATATATTCTGGAAGCTATATATTTTTTTGCATCACAGATATTTAATCAGCATCAGGCACAGGATAGGTGGAATGTGTATTTATTTTCTACTTTGGCTACAATATCAAGGACTCAAGAAAAGTATTGGCAGATATGAAATGACAAACTGAAAAGTAGGAGGTAATTCCCCTGTGGCATTTAGCACATGCATTCGTTTTAGCCTTTCCTTGAGTGTTAATTTTATTCTTCATCTCAGCCTGGGTGTTTATCCGCTTCCAGTTTGCTCCTCACACCATAGTCTCTGTTGCCAGTGTCTTGGCTTCCGTTATACAACTTTCTTTTTCTTGTTCTCTGTCCAGAAATCTACTTTTAAGTGTCTCCACCCCACTCACCAATACACAGGATGTCTAGGGCTTCACACAGTATGTCTTAGAACATGTTTATTGACAGGCTGCCTATGTCACAAGGAAGGAAGCACCAGCTTTGCACAGACACTTCTCTAGGGTGTGGTTTGCATGAGGTGCAGGAAAGGTCACCTGAACATATGATTCAGACTTGGTTTCAAATCCCAAACATGGTCACTTACAAGTCACATGACCTTTGACAAGCTCCATCATCTCTCTGAGACTATTTGCCTTCTGTTAAATGGGAGTAACAATTCCCACTTCATAGGATTGTTGTAAGACTTCCATAACACCACATAAATAAATCATTATATACAAAGCCTGGCATATAATCATTTTTGTTAAATGTGAGTTATTACTGCAGCCTAATAACTCCTATTTCTCTGTCTACCTTCTCATTCAATGAAGTGTTTGGCTTTGAGAATTATACAGAATGATGTTTCTAGAGAAAGAACATATAAGATTTTTGTGTTGCTGAGGTGAGTAAGACAGCTTTCATTTGTTTAGCATTTTCTCTCTTTACAATTCTTACCCAGACATTATCTCTTGCATCCTCAATAATCCCTTGTGGGATTTTCAAGCATCTACAGTCATCCCATTTGAGAGAGATGGAAACTGAGGCCCAGGGAGGGGAAATGACTTGTTCAAGGTCACACAGGTGATTTGTGGCAGAGAGAGGGCTAGAATCCCAGACTTCTGAATTCTTGTCCACCATCCCATCCAACCTCAGTTTTAGGAGCTCCAATATCCTGTGATTTCCTGGAAAGCAGCAATTGGTAACTAGAAAGCACCCTTTTCATCTTTGTGTCCTCACTGTCTAGCCAACTTCCTGGAACATAGGAAATACTAAACAAATCTTTACTGAGTGAGCAAATAACCTTCTGGAAGCATTAACAGTGAACTACAGTGAGCCCTATAAACAGAACCTAGAGATGATCCCAGAATCATTAATGCTAAAGTTCTATTACCAGCCAAGTAACTTTGCAGAGAGAAGGTAAGCTGAACCAAGTATAGCCCATCTCCCAGATCCAGTGGGTAATCAGTACCCTCTGTTCCTCCCATACATATAGTACCCTCTCTTTCCTGAAGCTCACTCCCGCTATGGTGGGCTTTAGTTTTGTCTACCAGAGGCACTGAAAGTTTCCAAATAAATGAAAGGCATGTTGAGAGAACACCAGGAACATGGCAGGATTTCTGAAAATGAAAACACATTTCGAAGTCATCTTTCATCCCATATTTTCTCTATTCTTTGGGCCAGAAGCAATTTCGATGCCTCAGGGAGGCTCTTCACTCATTTACAAGATCTGAAGCACTGAACAGAGATCTTCCTTCAAGAGCAGTGCCTAGTGGGTCCGTCAGTCATTTTCATGAACAGGAAATTTGGCTCAAGTCAGAAGCATATGGGCAGGCACTCGCTCAGCCTCTGACTCCAGGTCTGCCTGCTTGCCTAAGGTCAGACATGAAATGCTGCCTGTGAGTACAGTTCTCCAGAAGAGGCTGTCAAATTCATGTCTCTTGAGGTAAAGGCCTTTGTCCAAAAATACAGCATGATTTTTTTGGAATCATTTTTGAATACCCAGCCCCCTTGTTAACATCAATTTGTAGCACTCAGTAAGCCACCTTTCCCCGATGCTCTATGCCTGCAGATTGCAAATAACAAATTACCCAGTCTTTAAAACCTAGGGTTGTTTCTGTTTCCCTTTTCTAGGACTTTCTAAAGTAGTCTATGCTTAGGTAAAATGCTACTCAACTTAACGGCATTCATTGCTCTTTCCAATCCTTAAGGTTCCATAGTATTAAAAGTCTGAAAAATTAAGTTATTATGAAATTGAACTATGTTTTATCTCACCTCATAATCCAAACTCTTCCCTGTGGATCTAATAAACAACTGACCCTGAGGTTCCTTTTTTTTCCTCTGCTAGACCATCTAAAATATGAGAGCCAGAGAAACCTTCATCCATAAGAATAATAGGAGTTGATAGTGAATCTCTAACACCACACTCCTTACTTTCTTGCACCCAAGAAAGGACCAGAGGGGCAGGAGGAAGGGGGAAATCAAGGCATTTGTCCCTTTGTCCTTGTCTGCAAGGACATCTCCAGCAGCAGTATCACCTCTTTGTTGGTTACAGCTCTGCTGAATGGGCCCGCAGTGGTTCCAGATTCCTGTGCTTGGTCCTGCCTCCCCCCGACAAGCTTGGATCCTCCAGCTTAGGAGTGGGAGCGTCTTCCTGCTGTGGTTAATCTCTAGGTCGCCCTGTCACTGCCTGGTTGTTTCTTAGCTGTTTCCATGGATGGTGTAATTTATTCATTTTATTAGCTTTCTTCCATTTCAAATACTTAAAATTGCTTCTATTTTCCTCATTGGACCCTGATGCACATTTTATTTCATTTTTCCTTGCCTTCTACAGAACATTGTGTGAAAATGAAAATTAGAGCCAGGGATACCTTGTCCAAATTCTAACCAGTACTTCTGCTGGAATAAGTAACTCAGCCTGAGTCTTCAGTTTCCTCATTAGTAAACTATAATGATGTAACTCATTTTATAGGATTGTCCTGGTGATTGAATGAGAATATGAATAAGTATAAATCTCTAGTGCATAGTTTCCAATAAGTGCTAGTTATTATTTATCCAAACTCAGTTTTTATACACTTGGTAGAATACCTAAATTCCATCATTCAACTTTCAATATATTTTCCTCAATAAAAGTTTCTAATTCCTACTTGAGTACCTCCATTAGTATCACTTACTGTTCTAAAAATCCCTCCCCTCTTTTCTCCAATCAGTGCCATGAACTTCTTCAAACTTCCTTGTCTTCTTAAATGTAGTCTATTTCATTATCTTGATTCATTCATGCTATAGCCTCCAGGTATTCAAACTGTACCAGGTCACTCTGCACTTCTGAAACTTTTTTTTTAATGATTAATATCATCCTGTTTTCTACATATCAGAGTTTCACTCTGAGTAAATCTTTGAGGATCAGAACTATGGTTACTATCACTTTTCCCTTCCTCAAACATATACACATTAGATGCCAAACAAAAAGGAACATTCAAAGAAAAAAAGGAAAAAAATGATGCTAGTTACTGAGTGAGATGAATATATAATCAGGAGAATAGTGTTTGCTACAGTTTTGTCCCATGAATTGAAAACTGAGGATGGAAGGATTTCAGATGCAAATAAGTCCTACACCAGGTGGTGTAATACATAAGTACTGCACCTCACAGAGGTGGCATTTGTCTGCTGGCAAGCACAACTGACTGCCATGCTTGAGGATGTACCAGATGTGTATGTGACACCAGAGGGATAGCAGAAAACACTCAAATGGTAGTCCCCAGTTCTCAGATGACTTTGCTAAATAGAGACATCACTGAGCAATAGGAAAGAGCCTGAGAACAAGAAATACTATAATGTATAAAGATAACTTTTGTTGAGAAACCTACTAAGCACCATAAAAGTGAGAAGAACCTGACTTAAAGGCCTCTTGACATAGCAGGAAATAGCTGTCAGTAGTCCCTTGAACTTTACCATATAAAAGTGTTATGTCTCACCACAGCCCACAATGGTCCAGTGGTTAGGACTCCTGTGCTTTCACTGTTGGGGGCCTGGGTTCAATCCCTGGTTGGGGAACTAAGGTCCTACAAGCCTCGCAGAAGAAAGAAAGGAAGGGAGGGAGGGAGAGGGGGGAAGGAAGGAAGGAAGGAAGAAGGAATCACTATGTCAAAATTAAGAAAAGGAGAAGGTATATCTCAAGGAAAACATCGTTTTTCTGATAAAAATGCTCGACATCAAAGGCACATGATTCAATTATGAGAAAGATATGCTCACTTGGAGTAATATCATTTCTTTCATTTATTTGTTCACATAGGTACTGAGCCCTTGTTCCATGCCAAGCCGTATTCTGTGCATAGGGGAAGTAAAGATGTATGAAGCACAGTTCTTGCTGTTAAGGAGAGAAGCACTCTCTAAAATAGCAAATATTAAATAAATATTGTGGGAAGTGTCAAAATATATAATATATAACTAATTTTATCATATAATCAAGAAACAAGTGTGCTTCTTTCATTAATTTGAAAATCTGCCAGGTATCTTGGTTTTCTAAGGCTGCCATAACAAAATACCACAGACTGCTCAGCCTAAACAATAGAACTTTTATTTTCTCACAGTTCTGGAAGCTTGACGTCCAAGATCAAGGTGCCAGCAGGGTTTATTTCTCCTGAGGCTTCTCTTCTCGGCTTACAGATGGCCACTCTTTTGTTGCTTTTTCACACGGTCAACCCTCTGTACAAGGGCATCATTTGTATCACTTCTTCTTATAAGGACACCATCCTTATGACCCCATTTAACCTTAGTTATCTCTTAAAGGCCCTATCTCCAAATATAGGCACATTCTAAGGTATTGTGGGATAGGGATTCTATACCTGAATCTTGGGGAAACACAGATCAGTCCATAACATAAGGTAAAGTAATTCTCTGTTAAATCTTCATTTTCTTAAAGTATTAGATAAAAATGTTATAAAGGGAAAAGCACAGGGAGTCAAACCACTGGATTCTAGAACCTGCTTTCTTCTAGGCCTGGGGCAAGACACTCAGCCTCTGCTTCCTCTGAATGAATATCTCTACATGAGTATCTCTCATGAGTATGGGGCTACATGAGTATCTCTAAAGTTACTTCTGTTTCTAATAGCCCGAATTTTTAAACAACTCGATTTCAGCCTGCACACAGACCATGTAAAAGCCCAACTTTCCATTTATTGTAATCTCTATATTCTTTCTAAGTCTACAACTGATCCTTTAAAAAGAAGTTATCTAGAGAGTCATAAATAAATAAAATTTTCATCTTTAGACAATGTGCCAATTCAATGGTCACAAGTCTTTAAGACTGCTCAGCGAAGTACCCAGTTACATGGAGGAGTCTCTGCCCTAAGACTCATGTTCTAAAAGAAGCCCTTCTTTTAACTGTTTTAGAACTAGACAGGCCCAAGCAGAATAATCAATATTAATAGCATTATGTCATTCCTTAAAGGACTATGTACACCCAGGCTCTTTGGATGTGCAGCTATAATTCAATGAACAAAAATAATACAAATATAAATCCTTATTTGTAGTAGTCATCTCTTTACTTAATAACAATAAACCCCATTCCCTTTGCCAAAAATGTCCATTCTAGGACATTTCCTTCTCCACATGGAAAAAGCCCTTCAGGCAAGATGAGCTCAGATGTGACCCTTCCCGCTTTCCTTGTCTACACCCCCAGCATCTCCACCACAGCATACTTACTGCACATTTTTAGGAGTCTCTCACCCACCTCCTCTCCCTGATGGATTATGAGATCCTCAAAAGCAAAAGTGACAGTATATTATCTGTCAACACTTTCTGTTTACATTTAGTTAACTCACAGAAATCAAATGACCCTGGATTGGAATTTCTTAATCCGTAGAATGTGAAATAAAACCTTCCTCATTGTGATATCAAACAGATTAGAGATTATGTACATAAAACGCTAGTGCAGTGGCTGGCAGTTACTCGATGCTGCAGTTTCTCAAGAGATGGTTGTCCTTCTTATTCGTTGGAATTTTCATTTACAAAACTTATTTTAATGACATATGCATATAGACATATGGATATAGATATGAAATGAGAAACTGCTTACATAGTTTCATCAGAAGAAAATGTGCAAATAACTTCCTGTTAAGTATACATTTGGCATTTAATGGCTTTTACAAGTAGTTCCAGAGATGGAATATCTGAGATCTTGTTTTCTTATCCATCCTCTCAAAGCAGGACCAACATCCAGAATGGAATGTAATAAAGAAAGACTCTATTTTGGATCCTTTGAACTTTTTTAATGACCGTATCCATTAAGAAACAATGTTTCAGAAAGAAATAGCATATTAGATATACTGTAGAATCACCCCTCCTCCTCAATAGAATACTTAATTTTAGCAACTACTGAGTCAAAGACAATGAGGACATGACTCACTTCACTGGTGTTAAATAAAGGATGAGAATGAGCAGGTTCCTAAGTAATTGTTATACATTTAAATAGTTAAGTACTTCAGGATAAGCACCGGGACATCCCCTTTCTTGTAATTAATTCTATTTTCCCTTTCTTCCATATTTATACTCTAGAAGTTTAAAAGAGGTTTGACAATTCTCTAGGTACAATTGGTCACACATCAGTTTTCTCATCATTATAGCCATAAGAGCATAAAGCAGGAAACTACACATACAAAATTTTTGTCCTACCATAATTATACCTAATCTAATAGGAGGCAGCAAAATGCATAGCTAAGCAAGTACACACACACGCATGCACTTGCACTCATGTACATGCACACATCACACCCATAATTAATCTAGGGAGGATGAATAGAGACAATTCCAAGCTTTGAACAGAGCCATGTAAATAATACTCAAAAAACATACTGCATGGCTTAGGTGTATGTTAAAATTCAAGTATATTAAACAGAATGAAAAGAAAACAAAGCAAGGGGACTTTGGAGTATTTGTATTCCTTCTTCCACTCTCCCCTTATATTATCAACAAAACTCACTATGGCTATCT
The DNA here is from genome assembly GCF_949752795.1 of Hyperoodon ampullatus. Classification (NCBI taxonomy): domain Eukaryota; kingdom Metazoa; phylum Chordata; class Mammalia; order Artiodactyla; family Ziphiidae; genus Hyperoodon; species Hyperoodon ampullatus. The sequence continues at coordinate 48,790,220 of NC_136920.1, read as the reverse complement.
TGCCATCCCTTCTCTCACTGAGAACAATGAAAGAAAGAAAGAAATTAAAAAGTCAATGTCTTTCTCAAGACCTATGTACCATTTAATGACAACTGTTTCTTGAATAATTATTATGTGTCAGCCACAGTGATAACAGGTACTTTATATTCATTATCTCGTTTAATTATTATACCAGTTCTGTCTGTAGAACATTATCATTCTTACCATTTTCATTTAAGGAAACCCTTTTAGAGAGGTTAAATGATTTATCCCAAATCACACACCTTAGAAGAGGCAGAGCTGGTAATTCTAAGCCAGAATTGTCTGATTCCAAGGCCCACACATTTAACCACCATATTCATTGACAATGAGAGTATGAATGGCCAGATGTCACTATAACTGTGGTTTATATACTTTCCCTTCACATGGAAAGTCACAGAATTTTCATGATATAAATAAATGGCTTTCAGCTATAAAATAAAATGTTATTCATATTCCACAGGACAGTTTCCAATATCTCTGCTCCTGTTTTATAATATTCTGCCCTTTCACCTTTAACTCCTTTCCAAATGTATAAATCCTAGTCATTCCATTGGGACCAGCTCAAATGTCACTTCTTTTAAGCCCTCCGTGATATTCTCCCGTTGGAAGTAATTCATTCCAATTTCAAACTCTCACACTTTTCTCTCATGATACCACTTATTGCCTTTAATTGTTTTTAATACTAACATATAACCACCTCTGCTACGCTACAAGGTTCCTGAGGTAATGATCTATGCCCAAATCATATCTGTGTCATATTTTTGCTCATAAAGTATTCGTAAGTATTTAGAATTGGCAACAGCTCAGACAAGATATATATTTTTTCATTGGCTAAAATTCTACTTGAGCTACCTATGAAAATATGAATATGTTAAATAATGAGAGGGAAAACAGTAGAAAATTATTTAAGAACTAGCAAACAAACTATGTTAAAGCACAGCACATATACTTATTCACATCAGTCAATAGTTACAAGTCATTGTTAAATATTTATTGAAGTAGATCTTTGGGTAACACTCTTTGTCCAAAACATATTTAATATTACTTCTTACAGAAAATCATTTGGAAATAGAGTAATAGCCTATTCTATATTTTCATTCAATCAGTTTAGCTTTCCCTAGTTTAAATAGATGTGATTAACACAACCAATAACATTAGAATTATATGTATACACATGTTACTATTATGTGTATAACACTCCTGTTATTATAGATTCCCAACATGCACATGCATACACCAAACACATGTAGATTCTACAAAAATAAATATAAAATGTTTTGTATGTGAGTATTTTCATATACACACACGTATGTCTATCATGTAGGACATTCTGAGAATTTAATTTGGGTAGTTATTGTAATACAAATGTCACCACTAATTGAAGTGAGTATTGTATCTGGCAGTCCACTCAACGTAGCATGGAATAAAATATCAGCCAATACTTCAGTCCTGCCTCCCTTTTCTAGGCTCATTTTCCATAACTTCCTCCTTCCTCAGCATTCTATGATATTAGTGAAGCAAATTGCTTACACCTCCAAAGCATGCCATTCTCTCCACACCTCCGCCTTTCCCCTCTCCTTGCTGGCTTCCTCTCACCACAAACAGTGCTTTTTATAGACTTCTATTGGTATTTATTGAATGTTCATTTCCACCACCAGACCACAAACTTTTCTTTTAGCCTCACCGATTAGCATCATGGTCAGCTTGCCACAGTATGTGTGAGTGCTCACAGATGAATTAATGAATGTGAGCCCACTTAAAATTCTCAAGGCTCAGGAATCACATGGGTATTGAAAAAGAACAAACTTCCCTTCCCTTTCCTACATCCTGCTCTCTTAAACCAGCTGTAATTTTACTGTGTTATGCTATACAAACTACCCCTACAGGCTGTAAAATTACAACTATCTCCATAATTAGTCATAATCAGTCACTAAATAATTTAGAAAGTTCTGACAATGTGTATCTGTTCATTATAGCCCTCCAGGAGCTAGAAATACAGAATGATTCACTTTGTTGCCTGCAACCATAGATCCTCAATTAACAAAAAAAAAGTCTCTGCTTTTATTTTCTCCCAGTTTATACCAGGTATATATGTATATTCCTTTAGATTTCATTTAGAATGAAAAAATCTGGCTGTAAGTGTGTTCATCTGAAACCAGTTTGCTTTCAGGCCCAGGTCAATTGCATGATTAAATGAACAAAAATTTTAATATATAAACTAAGGATTTACTATGGGTAATTTAAATTCAAATTAAACATTTATTAAGAACCATTAAAATATAAAACACTGTGCAAGGAGCTTTCACTGTGCAATTTCGGTTCTTATCCATGCTTCCCTGGTCACTACATTGGATGTAGTGTCTGAGATCACCTGAAATTTTATGCAAAACTTTGTGATACAGTAAATGACAATGATACATTTACTAATTAATTAATAGTTGACATTTACAGAGGACTTACTATTTGCCAGGTACTAAGCCAAGAAGTTTACATTCATTATCTTATCTAATTTTCATTGCAACTCAATGAGGAAATTGAGACTTAAAGAAGTTACATAACCTGCCACATACTGATACTAGCTTAATGTGGGAAATTAACCCAGATCTGTTTGACCAAACCTTATGTTCCTAAACGCGATGTCAATTGCTTCTATCTTCTTAGGAAATGGCCTTAGCTTTCATTAGTTTCTCAAATGGTCTATGAGTTAAAAATTTTAAGAATGTCTTAGAAGTATTCATTAGTCAATCTTCAAAACATCAAGACATCTGGTCTCCATTAATTGATGTGGAAAGTAAGACAAACATAACTCATATGCGTGTAGACTTATTTAAGTACAACTTCCCTCTTTAGTATAACACAAGGACTGTTTTTCTTGATTGTTTCTGTGACTGACATTTAGAGACAGCCATGCTAGCAGCTAGCATTTGCCTGTTGCTAACTCAGCCCATCAGGACAGTGCTGCCATGAAGTGCTGCCATGTAATTACCTGGCATGAAGACCAAACTTGAGCCCTGTAGCTAACCTGAGGTCCACGAGAGAATTCTATAACCTGAAACTTACTCGGAACTACTATTTGTCCTGCCAGATTTTTACAATAGTCTCATAGCTGGTCGTCCTGCCACCAGAGTCTTTCCAAAATACCACATCCAGTTTCCAAACGCTATAGGAAAAAAGTATTCTCTCTAAAAACAAGCTAAGGCACTCTCACGGTAAAAGAACTTCGCTGGCTTATCTGCCTACAGGATAAAGCCCACAATCCCTCACATCCTTACAGGATCTGACCTTCCCCACCTCTCTGTATTCCTTTCCCACCACTCCCCTTTATGCAGACTGTAGTCCCACTATAGGGATATTTGCGTTATTCCCATTGAGTCCACAGAACTTCAGAACTGCCTCTCGTATGCTACTCCTTCCACCTGAAGTGTTCTTCATGACTACCCACCTGGAAAACTTTGATTCATTCTTCAAGATTATATTCAGGTCTTTTCCTCCACAACTTTCCCAAACTAGACATTCAAGTTAACTCTTTTCTATCCTCATATGGTCCCATGATTGATGCACTTGTCATATCATATGTAATTGCTTGAAGTTTATAGTTTCAAATAGACCATAGACCTACTAAGGGCAGGACTGTCCCTTATTCATCTCTGTATCATATCATTTATAATTGTCACAGTGCTTATCACAAAGTAGGAGCCAGATAAATAGTGGAGAAAGGAAGGAAAGAAGGGAAAATAGAAGGGAGGAAAGAAGGAAAGGAAACCTCATCTGGTTCTTAAGACAGATCACCTTAGCCTTGTTATGAGTGTTCTTTTGAAGCAAATTATTCTAAGACATCTGTGGTTTCGTTGTGATGTGAGGACACAAAACACCGTGAAAGTATAACATCATGTATCCAACAGAAAATGTTCATGTGAGCCCTTGAATGAAAATTTTACAGCCCTAGAAATTTGAGATGTGAGCTTTGCAATTGTTCCTTATAAGAAACTGCATTGTAGACATACAGTATATCTATTTCCTGAGCATCTCAACATATCAGTCTTATTGAATTCATGTATTATCTTCTTAGTTCTGAGGAGGGTATATGTTTTATCTTTTTGTGATTGAGAAACTAAGGCATACTGATAAACCAACAACACTAGCCTCATTCCTTCCCTCTGTCGATCTAAGGCATAAATTCAATAAACCATTTTACTGACCCACTTTATTAGAGAATAAGCCATGATTTTAAAAATTCTCCTTTCAAAACCCTTGAATGAAAGGAACAAAGAAAGAGTGAATACCATGGGCCTATCACCTGAATTTGATCTCTCTATTGGATCTTCTTTTATTTCTATTTTTAGGCAATAAATCAGATATTAATCCAGATTCAATTAAGTCCAAATATGGGTTTGTAATACAGAGTGGGGTTAATATAAATGAAACTCCAGGAGAGCAGATGGATTTAGCTATTGTTAAGTTAGCAGTGGTTTCCAAGAACATTTTGTATGTTCCAAATCATCTTTTGTATGCAATTTTTCAGCAGTTAACATTCAGAAAATTGTTAAATTATTCACTCATCCCTCTAGGCTTTAGGGTACCTTGTAGTACAGTGATGTTCATGAATGAATTCCTTACTAGTGGATAAGATAAAATAATTAGGTTTCAGTAAAATGGTTGATCTTTTAAAATCAGAATGGCTACTTCTGCTGAGCTGCTATCGTGTTCTAAACCTTCTTCACAGTACTGCAGAGTAGGTCTTATTGGACTCATTTTCCACAAGAGGAAACTGAGTTCAGAAAGATAAAATGACATGTCCAAGACTGTACTGCTGGCAGAGGAAAGATTTGAACCTTGAGCTTTTTAGCTTCAAATCACTCTGTGTTCAACTTCCACTGTTCTATGTGGGTTATATGATTACAAACACAATGTCAAAAGTGTTTCTGGATCATAATAACGTTAGACTCTCTAGTCTGGGAATATCACATTTAAAAGTATTTAACATATGGTCCCCAAATTTAAGGTAGCGTGTACTTTTAAAAAATTACAGACATAATTACAGAAGGAATAAAATTATTAAAATAACTGATACTATAAAAATTATAATAGCTTTGTCGGAGAGCATGAAATGAGATTTCAACAATTTGCATGGAATGATTTGTAACGAATTTTTTACATAGTCTATAAATTGGGCCACAATTACAAATAAAGTATTTAAAGTGTATTGCACACTTACTATGTGAATGATACTATTGGACAGGAGGAATACTCTCTGCTTATAATGTAGACACAGTTTAATAGGGGAGATGAACACATGAATTATCTATTCAATAATTAACATTCATTGAGCAATGCATGTATGTGTTTTGTAGATACAGAGACTGATAAGATATTTACCTCATCCTCAAAGAGATTGGAGCTTAGTGCTTGTTGTTTATTGAAATGAAATGTTTTTCCCTATACCAGGATGACTGCTCCATAAATACTGCTAAAAATATAAAAATAAAATTCCTACCAGTTTTCAAGTGAGAGCAACTACAAAGTAGATATTCACACATTTTTCCTTTAATAAACATACCAATGATCTATCATGAGTCAGTTTTCAAACCATGTGCAAGGAACACAAAAATAGAAGGTCTAAGAAGAATTTTCAGTCTGGTATATGTAAAGTCATAGACATAAGCAAGACTGTGATAACATGAGGCAATGCATGCTCTGTCAAAACAATGAACTCCAGTCTACTTGTTATTATAGTTACTGACTCATAGTTTTTGAGCCTTTATTATGTGTCATGCACTGTGCTAAGCACATACATATATTGTCTCATTTAATCTTCACATAATACCCTTAGATATGTCCTATCATTCACACAAATTTATAGGTAAAATTGAGGCTTAGAGAAGTTGAGTAATTTGCCCAAGAACATTACATTAAATCCAGGCAGTGGAACTCCGGAATACACACTCTTGACCTTGATCTCCTAATGGGGTGCTGAGGAGTTTCTAGCTCTGTCAATGGGGAAATCAGAATGTCTTCCAAAAAGAAATATCCTTGAGCTAAGTATGAAAGGTGAACAGGATATGCAAGGCAGACAAAGGAGCTGAGGAGGAAGGGGTTATGTGGTGACAAACCAGGCGAAGAAACAATAAACACAAAGTCACAGAAACAAAACCAAGAGAGAATGTCACTAGTTGGGTGAACAGAAGGCTCTTTGTTATGTCTAGGATATACATGGAGGAAGAAATGAGAAATAATATTAAGGGACCCTAAATTTGAGACATCTTACCATATGTCACACAGGTAAGTAAATATTATCTCATTTTGTCCTTAAAACAACCAAGTGAAATAGGTACTATTGTTAATTCTAATTTTACATATAAGAAAACCTGTTGACTCCAGAGCCTGAAATCTTAACTTCTGAAACTGGAGAAGCAGGAGCAAGTCTATGAGGGCCTGGAGCTCCACCAAGGAGTTCAGATTTGTTTGTTTGTTTGTTTGTTTCTACAGGCTGTTAATCAGAGATGTAATATTACCAGATTTCTAGTTTAGAAAATTACCTCTTGTTACAGCATGGAGGAGAGAAATGAGATTTGAGGCAGATTAGTCAAAAAGGTAAATTCAGTTCAAGTAAGAGGAAGTGAGAGTATAAACTTGGTCAGTGTCTGTGTAGATAAATGGGAGGGAAAAAAATTCAAAATATTAAGGAGATCCAATCAGCAAAACTAGGTACCTGAATAGATTTTGGAGGTAAGACAAATAGAAGAGTCGAGGAGAATAACTTCGAAATTTTTAGCTTTGGCAACAAGAGAAATGAAAACATTTTTTTGTTTTTTCCTCTGACTGTGGTTATAGGGCAAACAAAAGCATCATGGGAACAGCAGGAAAGATATAGGAAACCTAATCAGTTATTAGGTTTTGTTTCAAAAACCTTAAGGGAGCACTGCTGGAATGGAACATGGAAATGTTTTCTGTGATTGTGTGACTACAGCTAGATTCCCCGAGGCAGTATAATCACAAAGAACCCAACGTGACAAGCCAGCATCTTACGGAATAAACCTCTTTGTTCCTAGCCTAACTGGTATCCTAATCTATTCCTAAGTATAGGCACATTTTGAATACAAAACAAGTTAATGCTGGTGAACTTGGTTTTAATCAAATTCAGTTATAATTATTCAGATTTATAAAACAAAATCAGGCAATGATTATTTACTTATTTAAAAACAAATTTTATTAGAAAAAACACAATAAAATTGTCTTTGTACAGTCTTTCCAGTATATTTATCTGGATTTGAAATACTATATACCTCTAATGCTTACACACTGACACATGCAATGTGCCTGATGGTTTCCACGTATTATCTCAATTAATTATCAAAACAATTCCACAAGTTGCACTATTATTATCTCTATTTTAATGATAAAGGAACCAAGGCTTAGAAAATGTACTTATCCAAAATCATTTCTGAAGAAGAATGAATATTCAAACTCAAGTTACTCTGCTCGAAAATGTATGTTGCCATCACATATTTTTCACAGTTTTCCATTTTAAGGTATTTTTATGATAATTTAAAGTGCAAATTAATCAGGTACACATTGACTATGTTACAACTAGTTGGTTCAGAAGTACGAGATATATTTGTTTTCCATTATAAAAAGCAGTATGTTTAGTCATGATGTCCTTTGATAGAAACACAATTACTCTTGTACCGCTAATTTTTACAATGAATGGCTTTGAAAATTCAATTATTCAATTAGTTATTTTATTTAATGTCTATCATCAAAGAAACACATCAGTATAACATTAAACATATTCACTTGAAATTCTTAATTACTCTAAATATGTCAGGGGATTCAATCTGCTTTATGAAAAATACAGAACAGTGCTTAAATGGGCCTCTTCATGTAAATCACTAAACAGATGATACAAAATATTATGAAAGCAGAGATTCAAATAGTGAGATGTAGCCATCTTGTCCAGACGTTTAAATTCATAATGTTTTTCTTTCACCCACAGAACCGATTCTCTTTCTCTCATTCTGATGTCAGACTACATGTTATCATTGTGCTAAATACTTTACAAATGTGATTTCATTTACTCATCACAGCAAAACAATACAGTAGGTTTTAAATCGAGTCCACAAATGAGGAAACTAAGGCTCAAAGAGATTAAGCTACTCTTCTGGCCACATAGGGATAAGTAGCAGAGCAAAAATTCCAACCTTGGCCATTTAGATGAAAAATAGAGTATATTTTTTAAAGTATAAGTAATTATAAAAGACACTTAGTCTACATAATGTAATTTTAATTCAGAATCGATTTTCTCATATGTCATAGATGTGTAGACTTCACTCTAAGTTTAATTGTTCTTTTATAGCATATATCCCAAGATACACAAGTGAAAAAATTAAATGTCCTTTTAAAATAATCACTAAGATATCTGGAATTAATGACATAAACAAGAATACCTTTTAAATGTCCACTACTTTAAAAATGAGGACACGGTTAATTTCTCATAAACAAGACGAAAAGACAACACTTTGAATGGGAGAAAATATTTGCAAATGAAGCAACTGACAAAGGATTAATCTCCAAAATATACAAACAGCTCATGCAGCTTAATATCAAAAAAAAAACCAACCCAATCAAAAAATGGGCAGAAGACCTAAATAGGCATTTCTCCAAAGAAGACATACAGATAGCCAAAAAACACATGAGAAGATGCTCAACATCACTAATTATTAGAGAAACACAAATCAAAACTATAATGAGGTATCACCTCACACTGGTCAGAATGGCCATCATCAAACAATCTACAAACAATACATGCTGGAGAGGGTGTGGAGAAAAGGGAACCCTCAAGCACTGTTTGTAGGAATGTAAATTGATACAGCCTCTACAGAGAACAGTATGGAGGTTCCTTAAAAAACTAAAAATAGAACCTCCATATGACCCAGCAATCCCACTACTGGGCACATGCCCAGAGAAAACCGTAATTCAAAATGACACATGCACACCAATGTCCACTGCAGCACTATTTACAATAGCCAGGACATGGCAGCAACCTAAATGTCCATCAACAGAGGAATGAATAAAGAAGATGTGGTACATATATACAATGGAATATTAGTTAGCCATAAAAAGGAACAAAACTGGGTCATTTGTACAGACATGGATGGACCTAGAGACTGTCATACAGAGTGAAGAAAGCAGAAAGAGTAAAACAAATATCGTATATTAATGCATATATATGGAATCTGAAAAAATTGGTATAGATGATCTTAGTTACAAAGCGGAAATAGAGACACAGACATGAGAACGAAGTATGGATACCAAGGGGGAAAGCGGGGGGCTGTGATGAACTGGGAGATTGGGATTGACATATATACACTATTGATACTATGTATAAAATAGATAACTAATGAGAACCTACTGTATAGCACAGGAACTCTATTCAATGGCCTGTAGTGACCTAAATGAGAAGGAAATCCAAAAAAGAGGGGATATATACATATACATAAATATATATATATATATATATATATATATGTATATGTATAAGCTGATTCACTCTGCTGTGCAGTATAAACTAACACAATATTGTAAAGCAACTACTCCAATTAAAAGAAAAGTCAACCAAAAATACTTTGTATTTTTTATTCTGCTATAATTCATCACTTTTGAATTCCTTTAGGGCATTTTAGGTAGCTATGAAAACACCTTGTTATTCAAACATTAAAAATAAAATTTCATCTCCTGATATGCATACTGTGGAATAGTCATCAACCTTTGCTGCATTGTTATTTTTCTAACTCGGGGTTTATAGTCATCTTCATATGGATAAAATCCCGTAGTCAGGGCGCCACTATAATGTTCATTTTCTTGCCACCAACCTCTGTGCCCCACTCCTACCTCCATTTCTTTCCCATCTCACTGCTGAGCATTCAGAATCCCCAGGTCCCTCCAGAACTCATTTGTACATCCTGGATTTCTTCTTGGAAAAGTGCCAATGGATAGAAGTCAGAGGCAGGCAGCTTGGTGTAACGAAGAGTCAGAGACTTGGGTTTGGTTCCCTATCAACTGTCAGGGCTTGGACATGTCCTATATCTCGCCAATGTTTATGGCAGAGGGACATACTTCATTAGATAGGGTAAGGCTTAGCAATAACCTTAATAAAATACTAGATGCATGGTGGGGGGGAGATGTAATAACTAGTGACTTTAATTTAATTACTATTAATATAAGGAAACCCTTTCCAATGATCAGACCTGCCCAACAACATGATGAGCTATCTGGTGAGGGGAAGAGCTTTCTGTCACCAAAAGTCCTTAGAAGAGGTTGGACAATGATTAATCCTAGATTCAAGAGAAATAAGGGATGATTGTTGGGATTCTACTAATCCAAACTCTCTTGAAGAAATCTTACCTGATCTGGTCCCAACCTGGAGTTCTGGTGTTTAGCTTAGAGTCTGGTACAGGGAAGGTGCTAAAAAAGATCACATTTGATTTCCACCTCATCTATCCCCTCCTCCCTTGCCTGTCCTCCTCTGCTTTCTCCTAATGGGCTGTGTACTGACTCATTACCTTATTTCTTATTTGGGATAAACAGTTCTAAAGGACTCTTCCCTTCTACCCACTTTTTGTTCTGAGGTAATTGAGAAGGGGCTTTCATACAGAATGGCTTCCAGAGTTCAAGAAAGCAAGTCTTAGGTACTAATGACAGTGGTTAATGGGCTATATTAGAGAAAGTGCCTGAACTTGAACCTGAACATCTGTGTGTCAAATGTGGGCTGTACCAATTCCTAGCAGTCTGACAGAAAGAAATTTATTTAACCCATCTGAGCTTATTTCTTCATGTTTTTTTTTTTTTTTTTTTTTTTTTTTTGCAGTACGCGGGCCTCTCACTGTTGTGGCCTCTCCCGTTGCAGAGCACAGGCTCTGGACGCACAGGCCCAGCGGCCATGGCTCACGGGCCCAGCCACTCCGCGGCATGTGGGATCCTCCCCGACCGGGGCACGAACCCGTGTCCCCTGCATCGGCAGGCGGACTCTCAACCACTGTGCCACCAGGGAAGCCCCTCTTCATCTTTAAAATGGGCTAACACTGGGACTTACCTGGTGGTCCAGTGGTTGGGAATTCGGCTTCCAACGCAGGGGGTGCAGGTTCAGTCCCTGGTCGGGGAGCTAAGATCCCACACGCCTCGCAGCCAAAAAATAAAAAAAAACATAAAACAGAAGCAATATTGTAACAAATTCAATGAAGACTTTAAAAATGGTCCACATAAAACAAAGTCTTTAAAAACAAAATAAAATGGGCTAATACCTATATGTTCATTTAGAGTATTAAAAAAAATAAGGTATATGAAGCGCTCGGGATAGTTCCTTACATATAGTAGATATATAATAAACGTTACTTTTGTTCATTTATTCCCTTTGCTATTAATTAAAATTGACTCTTAACCCAGCAAGAGAAACTTAAATTTGGTAAAACCTCACAATGTTTATTAAAGACATTGCTTTGTAACTAACTGTGTCATTTTAACATGCGGTGATACTGTATAAAGTAGTGATATTTATCTTATTCATTATAGTTTCCAGAGAAAATAATTACTTAAGATAATTTGGAGTACACTGAAATAATAGGAGTATCCAGTGAAGCCATTCTCAGCATACATAAAATAATCCTAAGTGCAAAAGCAAAAAAGGCGACAACAAAAAAATCTGCCTTCACTATCATGAGTGTTATATAAAAATTAATTTGTATTGAGATATTTTGAGAATTCTTTTTATAAGATCAGGTTTTGAAGTGAGAGAATGCAGTTATTCTGTGAGAAAAACTGACCAAATATGGCTAACTGAAATAACAGAATACAAATTGCCACAAAATCAGATTTCACTCAACTATCGTATCAATAACAACGTGGCATGGTAACAGTAGTTGTAAGCCACATCATATCCTGTGGTGAGTAGTGATGGTATACGAATTTGAATCTTGGCCTACTTTTTTCCCAGGTCCTCCTCTCTTTATTTGCACTGTGAATGATTATAGAAGACACACTGGATAAGTTGAGCAACGAAAGGCAGAAGCACCCACACTACCAGCCCGCTTCTGGCTACCCTGACTCCTTGCCCAGCCTTAAGCCTGCAGTCAGCCTCGGTAGCACAGCCTGCCATCACTCCCTGGTCTCCCACTTAAACTTCCTCCAAGACATATGTGTCAGTCCTGGATCCTGGATTGGCTCCAGTTCCTGCTTCTCCATTCTGGCTCTCAGGCTGTAGAACAGAATGCCATACACGAGACCAGTCATAGGGCTGGGGGCACACCACAGACCTGGGTACCGCCACTTGGGTGGGGCTGTTTTGCCTTTCTCTTGGACCCACTGCCAATCATGATTGACCTAGACCTTTTCCACCCTTCATGGGCCCCTGTTCCCAAACCCCTTCTCTTACTCCCAACATATCATTTTCTATTTTCTTAAAGATGCAGAATTCCAGTAGGAGAGAAAACTCTATCTCCTCTTATGTTCATGTCTGCCTGATTTGAATCTCAGCTCGTCTATTTATTTGCTGGTAACTTTGGTCAAGTCACTAAAACTCTATACTCTCGGGCTTCATACTTTTTAACACTAGAATTATGACATTTGCTTCCAAGAGTTATTGTGAAGGAAAATGTGTCTAGCACAGTACCTTGCTCAAAATAGCTCTTACACTTATTATTATTATTATAGCTATTATAGTATGTTAGGGCGTATGCACTCATTCTCACCCTGACCATCTCTTCTGGGACTTGTCTCCTTAAGTCAGTACTCTACTCTCTGGGACTTTTATCAATAAAATGTTAGAACTGGAAGGGACTTTAGAAGTATTTGAACCACCTCCACATCTTTATACTTTGTACTGATAAGCAAAATTAAGCCCAGAAAATAGAAGGGATGTATTCATAGCAAAGCTGGTTTGGAAATGTAAGGATTACCATTCCTAATACTGGGCAGTTTCCTTTACACCCCACTTTCAGTGTCCTCTTTGTCTTTTCTTTCTGTAGTGCTGCCTAAGCGCCAGAGCAGAGCCCTCACTAGACCTTACAGACCATCCAGAACACATCCTATTTTTCTCCCTTCTTTTTCTGAAGATTTCCTCAGATAACACACAGCTGTGGCCTCTATCCTTCCCCCATTCCCTCTCCCCCAAACCACCCATAATTTAGCTTTCAACCTGTTGTCTTTACTGGAATTACCAAATCCCATTTTTTCTCAATAATTATTCTCCTACTCTGGGCCTATTTTTCTCCCTTCTTTTTCTGAAGATTTCCTCAGATAACACACAGCTGTGGCCTCTATCCTTCCCTCATTCCCTCTCCCCCAAACCACCCACAATTTAGCTTTCAACCTGTTGTCTCTACTGGAATTACCAAATCTCATTTTTTCTCAATAATTATTCTCCTCTTCTGGGCCATATGTCTGCTTTGTTCATCTTGATGTCCCACATGCCTAACACAAACTAGGAAGGTAGTATTCAATATATATCATATTTGTAACATCAGCTCCCATATTCTTGAGGTTCTCTCCTTTATTTATTGCTTATTTATTACTAAATCTCTTAGTCTCCTTTACTCAACTTCTTACTCCACCTCTCATCGTAGGGATTTCCAAACTTCCATTTCTCTCTACATGCCCCCCATCCTCACAGCATTAACAATGGTCGACTCTCAAATCCGTGGCTGCAGCTGGACTCTCACTTGCTCAGTGCTGCATTGAAACTGGTTGGCCAACCAGTTTGATGGATCGCTGTCACCCCAAACTTAATGTATAAATGCAAATAAAGTCAAATTCCTCCTCACTCCTAATTTCACTAGATCTGTTGACATTAACATCATTCCCCCAGAACTCTAGGCTTAAAATGTGGAAATGTCCTTTGACTCTCTCCTTGCTTTCACTTCCTTTCCCCATTTATCAGTCACTAAGCTTGATAATCCCCTCGAATATTTCCTTTTCCTCAACCTCACAGAAACCTCCACCTACCACCCATAGCCATTCTTCTTGACCTTCCTAATTCTAATTCATCCTTCCCAAATATTACTTCCTCAGGGGAACCTTCCATGACCTCTCAGTTTAAATCAGGCCTTGAATAATTTCCTATTTTGTCTTTTCCTTCTTTTTAACTGTTAGTGTATACGTATTTGTTTAGTCATCTGATTATAAATTCCAGGAAGGAGAGACCATCTCTCTTTTCTTCATCATTGTCTTCTCAGAGCCTCACACAGCATCTGTCACAAGAAAAGATCTATACATGCTTGTTAAATAGGAAATAAATTAATAATTATTCATTGAGACAACTTTTCCCCAAAGAGCTTTCATGTCTGTTTTCATTTGGTCCTCATAGTATCATTGAAGCAGGGACGTTTATATTGTATTTCTAAAGAGTTTCATCAAAAAATGCTTTAGAATATGTTTTACACACTTAAAGGGGGCTTACTTTATTTGAGAAAAAAGTGCTTGAGTAGAATCTGTAATTTCCTTATTATGCTAGATGAATGAGATGTTCCCATGCTTAGATTAATTGAGTCATCTTTCTTTTAAAAATGAATGTGCCATCCTTACAAGAAAGACTGTAAGGGCCACAGCTCACATGAATCACAGTTTCAATTGTGTCCCTGTAGTAGGACTTACTCAATTTCTCTGAAGAAAACCCTGAGACTCTGACCTGTTCTAAATCACTGACCTTTCTTTCTTCAGATTAGATCTGAATACAACCATAAGAAATTGAAGAACATGGGTTCTACCCAGACAGACTGGGTACTGAAACAAGTGGTTCATCAAATGAAAAAACAAATATTTACCATTCATATTTGCAAGGGTCAAGCAATTCTCTGCCACAAATGCTTCTCCTCTGAGATAAACAAATAAAGCTCAGTTCTATAAAATGCCCCACCCTAAATTACACTTTTGTCAAAACATTAACATATAATTGGATACTTGGATCTCAAGAGCTAGGGTTAGAGAAAAACTGGTTTAGGCATATAAATGATGTTAATTAACATAAGCAAATTGGCCAAGTCTTCAACTTTGAAGATATTTTCAGGTACAATGTTGAATAAGAGAATGAAAATAGCTTTGGGACTAGGAAGATCTAGGAGCCTTATTTTTTAGTCCCTTATAAACTTAAAAAATAGATTAGAAAATAGTACTATAAGTATTCAGTTATGCAAGATTATTTATTTATTCATTCATTTAGGTGTAATCTGTTCCTCAGAAAAACACATTATCACACTGTTTTCTCCTCTGTCTTAAGTAACAGTAATACTGTCAGTCAATATTTCTTAGTATAAACCATACTAAGTGCTTATATATGTAATTTTATTTACAACTTCATTTAATTCTTACAATGTGTGTTTAAATAAGCCACTAGTATTTCCATTTTGCACTTGAAGGCTAGTCTTCAGAAATATTGAGCCTCTCACCCATTTTCCTACTACTAATAAATGATGGAAGCTGAGTTTTCAATCCAGATCTTTTGAATTTGTGAATTCGTATCTCTACTTCTATGATACACTATCTTCACAAGTGCCAGTTCACAAGGCATGAAGTGTCTAGACTTAGGTCCTGTAAAGTATTTTAAAAAAGAAGCAACATTTCACTTCAGACTATAGTTTTCAGAGTTAGACCTGAGTTTGAAGCCTAGCTTAGCCTATTTCTCTCCATAAACCTGTGGAATGTTATTTATTTTCATCCAAGTCCTCATTGATAAAGTGGGACTATTATCTAGGCAGTCATTCCTTCATTTATAGAGAAAATATTAATAAGCACCTACTATGTGCCAGGTATCATGCTGGGCAGTAGGGGTGGAGTGATGCATGAGTAAAAGAGAGCCGTGGTCCTCGTGCAGTACACAAGCTAGATTTTCTACCTGCAGTCCAGAATTCATACCACTATAATGATTTTAAAATATGGAGCATTTTGATATTCAAATGGCTTAACCACTACTGAGCAGAGCTCCTCCTAATTAATTAATTCATTTTCCTTTTCTTGATTGGCTCTTTTACACAGAAGCCCTGCTTAACCTGAATCGATAGGTAATGACTCATTTATTCATTTACATATGCATCTGTTATTTAAGTAGGCACGTGAACATGCACACATGTGCACAGACTCATATCTAGAAAGGATCTGAGGTAGCCTGTTAGTTAATTTAAGAACTTCTTAGCTGGTTGCTCTTAGCAACAGTCTTTAGCAGTTCTGCCTAGTTGGCCAGAACAATTTCTTAAAGGGAATGAAGCATTCAAAGTAATTCAGCTAATAAATGGAAAATAAACTACTTTTAACTGGACTTAATTCAGAAGGACTTACACAGGGATTGATAATTCTAGTTTAGTTGGGATGGAGAAAATGCTGGTGCTGAGAAGCATGCCACAGCAAGGGGACTTTTCCAATGATCTCCTTTCCCAGAGCACCAAGGCTGCCAGGTCCTGTGGCAGCACTGAAGCCAAGCCTCATCCTATAAATACATGACCAGCTCTTCTCAAAGGCCTTACTACAAATTATTCAATTCTATTAAAGACATCGAACAATACCTGGATTCTGAGGCTGTCAGAGAGATGAAAGCTGGTGTCAGTTTATAAGCAATAGAAGCAAAAACAAATCCCTTCCAGCTGTTAGGAAACTGTAAATTGTTTTAAGATGGATTTAAACTAACCCACAAAATAAAGTTACCGTGGGATGTTATGTTTATAGTCATTCATTTATCCATTCATTTCTTCACCAAGTACTTATCAACTAACTTCTCAGTGTCCATGTTGGGCACTGAGGGATTTATTTATTTGTTCATTCAACTTATATTCATTGAGTACCTCATCTTCTTCCCTCTGCTTTCATGATATGAAATGGAGTTCGGTAGAAACTATATGGAGCTAAGGATACCCTAAAAATAAAGTATGATGGGTGTCATTTTGGGAGAAGCTAGAAAAGCATTAACAAAACTAGAACGTTTCCTTTCTCTTTGAAATTAATAGTAGGTCTCCCTTGACTAAATAATTCAACATAAAGATTACATAAACCATTTATTCAATAAACATATATTGAGCATTAGGTATGTTGCAAGCACCATACTAGTAGCTAAGTGTTCAAGATGTTAAGTCCCAGACTCTGACACCTCATGGTATTTACAGCCTTGTGACAATTCAGCTCAGTATGGTAGAAAGAAGTTCACAACTCCATGGGATCAGACAGATGATGTGGTGGCCAGGAATATCTTTCTTGAGAGATGACACAAACAGATCCTGAAGGAGAAGGAGGGATTAGCTACACTATTAAAATTTCTTTGATCTCCTCCCTCCTGGGAAAGAACCCATACCATTCTAAGGCACTGGGTAAGTACAGAAGAGGATAAATACATAATTTATTTGCAAAATAAACTAACAATGTTCTTGCTGGGCAGGCAAGTAGAATGTTTATATGCAATCATTAAATAGCAGTACAAGGTGCTAGATGATTCATAGCTAAGAATGGCTATACAGAGAGTGTCTTGAGAGGTCTGAACAGCCAGCTTGTATGCAAAGCACAAACTTCAAACTGTTCAATACATCAGGATTATTCATTTGAAGGTAAGAAACTGTAGACACACCACATGAAACTCATTAATATTTTAAAATATTTAAAAATATGTTACTATTTTAATATTTAAAAATATTTTAAGATTTAAATATTTAAAATATTAATCTCATTAATATTTTCTGAATGGCATATTGGAACACCTTAATAAATTCACTACAACTTAATATAGAATTAGATTAAAGGGATGGAACTGAGTCTGGGATTGGCAATAAAGGATCCTCAAAACTATCATCTATGAGGCACAACATAAAGTTCTTAACATTAATACTCTGAGACTGACTAAACTAATTTTGGCAAATCTTCTTCTCTAGACAGGAAGTAAGCTTGCTATGTACCTAGTTAAAAAAAAGAAAGTCGAACCTCTGTAGATCTATTTCAGTCCATTCATTACCTCCTCATTTGCTAAAATTCAGTTGCATTGAAATTGAAGTTACTGCACAGTTTTCCTAAACTGTTTCAAAGAGAAATGAAGTGAAATAAAACATCATCAATTAAATGTAAAGAGAACAAATTAACTGACACCTGCAAAAGAAGCCTAAGGTTTGCCAGACAGATCTCTTCTCTAAAGATGTATATAAAGAAGACTTACATGCCAATGCCAAATTCTCACTTAAAATTCAGAACACCTAGCTGTGTTAGAGTAAAATAAAACATGTGGAGTTGCCCTTTTTTGGTCAGAAAATTTAGGAATTATCTTCCTGAATCCATCTGAATGGAACAAAAAATATGCACGTGGGTCTGACAACATCTGAAAATTAGCTAAGCCTACAAATACGATCATGCAAGCAAACACAGACTCTGCTTTTGTTCACAGAAAGCTGGTTCATGTGAAATCAATTTTATAAGCCATTTTTCTTTACTTCCTTAGAACTCAAAAAGGCTATCCCCCAGACCACCTTTACATAGAGATGAAGATTTTCTTCTTTCAAGGATATGATTGCATCCAGAAATCCCTGGGACAGAAGTGGCAGGGCTTTGACACATGCAAATACTTGTTGAGTTTCTTGGCTTAACACTAAAAGTATAAATAACTGAAAATGAAACTATGGATGAAACTGATTTGACTGGAAGTAGGAAGGTAATATCCCAGCCCTGGACTTTTAAGAGTGCGAAATAAAAAAATGAAAGAGAAAACCAGCAATACCTTCATCTGGCCTAACTACATACCCTCACTTCTATCTATTCCAGGAGCACAAAAGACATTGTATTTCCAGGCTAGGGGCTAAGTACAAGAGGTGAAGAATCCAGGAAGTAAGGGATCAATATATAGAAGTCATTCAACTCTACTTCTGTCCTTACGATCTGAAAAGTTTCCCTGTCTTCATGGCACCGATGCAATTTTCTTCACTTGGTACACATCTGCTGAATCCATGTACCGTACACCCTCAGCCCTTCAACATTCAATATAGGTAACACGTACGCATCTTGATCACATAAATGAGCATTATGGACAAGTACCAGTTCTGCCCTCTGTTCTTGGCAGCATACCAGAAATTTCTTGGTTGAATGCTTTGGAAGCACGGTCAGTCCCTAGGAAATGCTCAGGGAGGGACAAACAAAGAAAAGAGAGTCTTTCCCTGGGCTTGCAATCAGAAACTTGAACTTAAACCCCAGTGCCACCACTACATACTTTGTGACTTTGGGCGAGACATAGTGTCATTCAGGAAGTATGAATATGAAAGAGATTAAAAGGATCTCCAGTCCAACAAGTTATTTTATCACCTGAATAATATCTTGGAAAAAAAGTCTTCAGCCAGATACTTGAACATCCCTAGTGAAAAGATTTTAAACTCAATGTGCTTCAGTTTCCTCCTCGATAAATTATCTACTTCATAGAGCTGTTGTATTGAGGGATAAAAGGTAACTCATTTCAGAATGCTATCCATATAATAGTGATGACCATTATTTTAAAGTATGAATAAGATCAAGGTTAAAGTTTCTTTCTAAATAGTCAGATAAAACCATTACAAAGAGTAAGCCTGGCATGCAGCAAGCAAATACATAGTCTCCATTTCCAGCCTCTTAAACCCTCTGACCACCTTCATCTGAGAACTTTATTGGAATTCAACTTACTACTTTACCGGAAGAGCAAGGAGCAGTTTGTAGAGCCCTGGTTTCCTATTTCTCTACAGTTATATATATTTTTTCACTGCAAACTTTTCAAGATAAAGACTCAAAACCTCAGAGCTCTGGAGGATGCCTGATCTCCCTTCAGCCAAAACAGGCATCCGGTTCCTACAATAAATGAGATCATAGCATCCCTACTCCTACTGCTGTAGATAAGAAAGTGTCAGCATTTTCATTATAAAACCTTTTACTTCCCTCTGGCTTGAGAGACCAACCGTAGCAATTTGCTGGGGAAATAGCTCCAGCAAAGGGCAATGCACAAGGCTCAAACACAGAGAGAAAATGTTTTCATCTTACAGAACTCAAGAAAGGTTTATTTGGAAATTAGGCAGGATGCAGAATCCCAAGGAGCAGTTCCTTCTGATGGTCATTTGGTCTTTTAAATAAAGAAAATAAGTTTTACTGATATGCAAAGCAAAATTTTCTTAGGCAGCAAATGTTAGGAACAGGGTTATCGACTTAGTGCCTTCAGGCACCAATACCTTGGGTAACAACAGCTGTGATAACATACAGATTACTGAACCTGTGCCCACGTAAAAGGTGTTTTGGGGGTTGGGAACAGTCTCTCACAGACTCTCTGAGGTAAAATCATGGGGGGAGGGGTAAGCCAGAATTACTTCAAATAGGAGAAATCGGATATACATGTTAATAATACACTAGGGATGATAAATAAAATCTTCCTAGCAAAAGGATGGCACACTGGACACTCAGTAAATGTGGGTTGAATGGAGCTAATATCTGTTGTGGTTCACAGAGTAAACTTTTTCTTTCTCACTCTTGATTTGAAAGTGAAACAGCCTCTTTCTAGACTCTTTCATACTACATTAATACAAACGAAAGTGAAGTGGGACGGGGCTGTATCTTCCTAGGGAAAGGAAGAAAACTAACATCTATCTAATGGCTATTATATCCCAAACATATTAATTGCTTTCTTATTTGGTTTGTATAACAAGCCCACTAAATATATCTTTTCTCCATTGCATAGATGAGGAAATGGAAGCTCAGAGAAGTGAAAGAGCTTCCCCAATGTCACAAAGCTAAAGGTCCAATCACACAACACCTTCAGATACCAGTCTCTACCCTCAGGACATGCTTACTACTTCTGTTGGCCTCCTGGAGAGCACACTCAGGCTTAAGTCACCCACGCTTAGCTTATCTCTCTGCTTATCATTCAGGCTTAGCATCTCTCTCTCCAGATGGCAGGACAGCGTCTAGCCTAACACTCTTCCCCTCTTCCTCCTCCTTTCTCCCTTCCCTTCTTCCACCCAAGGAAAAGGTACACCTTCAATGTCATGTCACCACCTTCTGATGTCATGTTCTTTCAACACTAGCAAAGAAGTGCTGGATCACAGATAGCAGTAGTAGACTTGAGTCCAAAGCCAAACTCTTTATTCTTTCTGACCTAGTCCAGGGCCTTGAAAAGTCCAGATTAATTCATTACATCCAAAAAGCCTTCTCTAACTATCCATAAGGCAATCATTCATTCTTGTATCTTCTCATTGTAGCAGGGCTTCCTAACCTATTGAGGTATAAGACTACTTTTAAAATATATATAAGTGTTAGCATACAGTACTTGTTTTTCTCTTTCTGACTTACTTCACTCTGTCTATTTTGTGGATCCTCACTTGATATTAGTTGTACATATGAAGTGATGGTGTCACACAGGGATTGACGGCTCCTTTCGTGGAACTACCCTGAGTAGTATATGAGTTAATTTACATAGAGTCCTTAGAACAGAGCCTCGTGCATGAAGAATACCCAGTAAGAGTTAGCCCAGCCTACCGTGTTGATTGTTTTCCATGTGTATTTCTTGCACTGGTTCACTAGCCAAACTGAAAGAGTCCCAAGGCAGGGACTGTATCTTATTGTGTTTGAGTAACCATGAGGTGCCCGCTATAATGCTAAATATAGAGAGGGGAGAGCTAGATATTGATTGACAAATGTACTTGCCTTTCCTCAAAATGGAGAGTTTTGCAAAACACAGGGAGGGTAGTTGGAGACATGGTTCCAAGTGAAAAATCAAAGTTTTCTAATCTTAGATAGCAAGTCAACTGACATGCTAGTAGCTACCATATTATTTGAAATCTTATAAAAGTGATAACGTTAATCATTATTTGATGCTATCATTATTTGAGATATAATGCAGTGATATTAATTCCTGATTGGTTTAATCTATACTGTGGAGATTGAGGCAGTCAGAATATATTAGAGTGGCATATTAGAGATTATGACTATTTTCAGCATGCTCACTCATCAAATAAAATGTTTTAAATCACCTTAGAAACTTGGACACAATTTTAATAAACATAATTCAATAGAACATCATCAACAATAATATATTTTATGTTAGAAGTTACACGCACATATACAAAAATGACGTTGAAAAATATTCTGTTATTTATGAGGTTTCTAGAAGCCATAATATAGGACAATGTTCTTATTCCATTTGACCCAATCATTTAAATTTTCAGAGAAAAAATTATTATTGAGTACTTAATCATCACTGCAATGTAAGATGTATTCATAAGGCTAACAAGAACATTCATATATGTAAATGTAGATATAAATATAGATGAAAAAATCATTAAAGTAGCGTTGAATGATTTCTACTGTACTACATCTGGAGTTATAATCTGTGATTCATAACGAAATAAATCCATGACCTTCTGAAAAAAAAAGCTTAACTGCAACAACATCCTCATGGCATAGAGATTCAATTGTATTTATAATCTATTAGTTCCTCCATAACTTACTAAACAAGAATGACTTACTAGTGATGACATGTGTAGGCATCTCACCCTAGACACCAGGTATATTACTCAGAGTCCTCCAGAGACAGAAAGAGATTTATTATAAGGAATCAGATCATTTGATTATGGAGGCTGAGAAGTCCCAAGAAGCTGGAGACCTAGGAGAGCTGACATGTAGTTTTAGTCCAAGTCTGAAGCCCCGAGAACCAGGAGAGCCAATGGTGTAAGTTCTGGTCTGAAGGCCAGCAGGACCGACATCCAAGAAGATTTGAAATTTCATTTTAAGACCAAAGGTCAGGAAAGACTGATATCCCAGGTCAAAGCAGTCAGGCAAAAGGAGTTTCTTCTTGCTCAGCTTTTTTATTCTATTCAGATCTTCAACTGACTAGATGAGGCCCGCCTACCCACCCACTTTAAGAAGACCAACCTGCTTCATTCAGTCTAAAGATTCAAATGTTAATCTCATCCAGAAACACCCTCACAGAAACACCCAGAATAACGTTTGGCCAAATGCCTGGGCACCCCATGGCCCACTCAAGCTCATACATAAAATTAACCATCATACCAGGGTAATACATTGAGTAATGTGTAGTCTATGTTTCAGGGAACATAAGCTCTAGGAAGTTTGATAGCACAAGAGGTTCTCAGAGGCAAACTGCTAAAGAAAAATGACAAATAAAAAAATACACACTACTTATTTTTTTTTTTTTTTTTTGCGGTATGCGGGCCTCCCACCGTTGTGGCCTCTCTCATGGCGCAGGCTCAGCGGCCATGGCTCACGGGCCCAGCCGCTCCGCGCGGCATGTGGGATCTTCCCAGACCGGGGCACGAACCCGTGTCCCCTGCATTGGCAGACGGACTCTCAACCACTGCGCCACCAGGGAAGCCCCACACTACTTATTTTTTAACAAATTCATTCAGCTAATATTTACAAGCACCCATATAATTCACTCAATCATTCAACAAATATATATTGACTGCCTTGTATTGAATAGGCACAGGTCTATTTACTGGATCTCTTAGGTACTATACTGGCTCTTTTAGGTACTATACTAAATGAATACTGTACTAAATGAATAGGATACGGCCCTTCCCCCAAGGAGCTCACAGTTTAGACAGACAAATAGAATACGTAAACTAAATTTACAACTGAAGTTAAGATTCAAGTATTGAGTACTGGATGCCATAGGAAGCCAGTGGTAATTTAATTCAGAAGGGACTGGAGATGGTTTTACCACATGGACTTTGGAACTTTACCTGGATATCCATAAGCAAGCAGAAGGCAAAGGCTTCATAACAAATATGAAAAGTAAGTCTGAGGTTTCTCATGATCCTGAATTCTATGATTCAACATCCATTTTTGTGAACATATTTTAGTAACTGCATAATATTTAACCCTCTTTGTCTTTGGATTTTTGGAGTTTCTTCCCCAAAGTGTCTACTATTAAAAATAAAATTTGAAAAGGACCTTGAACTGGCAAGTACACTTTGTCAAATAGGACACAAAGCCTATGCAACCTGCTTCTTTGGGACATTCAGGACCTGTTTCATTCATTAGCTCATTTTTCATTTCCTCTTTCTGGGTCAGATTTAATCTAGGTTTGTTTGGTTTTTTTTGGTGTGAATAATGTAAACTTCTTGATTCTGCCTTTTGTGGCATTAAAACACTTTAACAATGTGTTAGTAGGTTAAAGTACTCCTCATTTGCTCTTGAGTGAATTTCAATGTACTTGACTGAAAAACACCGTTCAGCTGACTATCAACAGTCTCCAAGTTTTTCACCAGTTTGCAAAGTGGCCTTAATAAAATAGGAGACAAAAATATGTATTGAAATGTAAAAATAGACAGCTAGTGGGAAGCTGCCACATAGCACAGGGGGATCAGCTCGGTGCTTTGTGACCACCTAGAGGGGTGGGATAGGGAGGGTGGGAGGAAAAGGGAGGAGATATGAGGATATATGTATACTTTGTTATACAGCAGCAACTAACACAACAATGGAAAGCAATTATACTCCAATAAAGATGTTAAAAAATGTATGTATTGAATATTTACCACATTCCAGGCATTGTGCTAAATGTTTTCACGTGTGATATATCACTTAATCCTTAAAGCAATCCTGTAAGCAAGGTGTTATTTTTCCTGCTTTCTACAGATAAAACTTGTCAATTTCTCTTCTCTCACCTTCATTCTCAGAAATTCTAGTTCATAGTTAGAGGTCATGGCATAGAAACATAATACTGAGTTAGAAATTAGGAGACCCGGTTCTAGCTATGGCTCTGTGACATGCTGTGTGATCTTCAGAAAGTCACCTCCTGTCTAGGTGGTTTAGTAACCTTACATGAGAAATGAGAACATGAAAACTATAGGATATGGTGTATTAGATCAAACTCCTCTCTCAAAAAAAAAAAAAAGCAAAAAACATTTACAATAAGGCTGAATCTTCTGACAGATATGCCTTGCATTCAGACTCATAGTTATTCTCAGAAAAGTAGGTATAAATTATATTTTTGCAAATTGACTCCTAACTTATAGGTCCTTAGAGGAAGTTGCCATTTGAAAGAACCCTATAGTTAATTCTGGAAATGAGTGTATGCTCTAGACATAAACTGCTTGGGCTCAAATTTTGGCTCTGTCACTTAAAAGCTATGTGACTTTAGGTAACTTAATTAAACTCTGTATGCCTCAGTTTCCCCATCTCTAACATGGAGATAACAATTATACCCATCTCTGAAGATTATAACAAGGATTAAGTGAGTTAACATTTGTAATGCATATAGAACAGTATCAGGACCATGGTAGCAGGTTAGTGTGTATGTGCTGGGATAGGGATGAATGCCTTGACAGTGTAAATAGCTGTTGACTTAATGTACCCATTTTGAACACTTGGATTTTTGGATATTGTATATTTTTAAACTGGAACACACCAATATAGTCATGGGACCCCCCCCCCCCCAATTAACTCAAAGTCTATAGTGTTTTAAACTTATTCAGAGGGGAACAAACTAATTAACTCATATTTATAAATCCACAAGGTAGAGGAAAACTATTTAAAGCTGGGGAATGTTATAACATATAATGTAACTTGTGGCAGTGCAAATTCATACTACCATGTTTAAAATGAATGTAGCAATGCCAATCACCAAGAGTCTTAAAATATTTAAAATATATCTCAGTAATTCTACTTATTCTAGACTATTCAAAGGAAATAATTCCAAACCCAAAATAAAGATTTATTCCCCAATATATGTTTTTTATTTTGTTTTAATAGTAGAAAATTGTGGGAGGCAATTTTATCTTTGGATTAAATATCCAAAGATAAGGATGGTCATCTGTTATATAGCCATTAAAATATATATACAAATCCTAATATAAATTTAAAACTTTCAAAAGTAAACTCAATATGATTACAACAAAATTTTTTGTTGTTGTTGTTTTGTTTTTTGCGGTATGAGGGTCTCTCACTGTTGTGGCCTCTCGCGTTGTGGAGCACAGGCTCTGGACATGCAGGCTCAGCAGCCATGGCTCACGGGCTAGCCTCTCTGCGTCATGTGGGATCTTCCCGGACGGGGGCGCGAACCCATGTCCCCTGAATTGGCAGGCGGACTCTCAACCACTGTGCCACCAGGGAAGCTCTCAACTAAATTTTTTAAATGAAGCTATATGTGGACCACCACCACCAACATAGTACCAGGAAACTAGAAAAATATACTAAACTACTAAAATATTAATAGCTTTTATCTCCAGTCCTCTGGGACAATAGTATTTTCTAAAATTTGTTTTCTTTATGACTTTATGTTTTTTTAAAAATGTATTTCAATGAACACATATTAGTTTAAAATAAAAGCAAAGAATATACCAAAGTGGTCAGACACTGGCAATATTAATGTATAGAAAAACTGTTCTACCAATACAAAAATATACACAGTGAGATATTGATTAATGAATCCTCTGGGACCACCACTCTTTTATAACGAAGTTTGCTATGCTTAAATAAACAAATGAGCGCACAAAACCACTTTTCCACCACAGAGACTAGTTTCTAGACTGAAAAAGGAAGTCTGGGAGAGGTTGGAGAATGCCTGCAGGCTCCTGGGAACTGTCCACCGGAGAGGTGCTGACAGCACTCCAATCTTGGGAGATTGTAAAAGCACCCTCTGGAGGTTGGGAGCCCACAGCCCAATTCCTTTTCCTCTTTCTCCTCTTTCCTGATGTCTCTCCCTTCCCATCATCTTGTTGTACTTTTCTTCCTTCCCCTCTGCCTCTTCCTTTCTCTGTTTGTCTGATAACTATGGAGATTGGAAAAAAATGACCCTGGAAAGCATCTAGGATAGTGACTAACCTTCATAGATGTTTAATCAAGCTGAATTCTTTTTCCCCTTCCTTTTATTTCTCTAGTAAGAATTTCTTTCTTCTTTTGATTTCCTCTTTTTTTTCTATTTTCTTTCATTTAAATCTCTTCCTTATTCTCATTCTTCTTTCTTTGGGAAGAGTAATGATATAGACAAGAAAAAGGTTGCTTTCTACCAGATGATTCTTTTCCTTTGAGGGGTGAAGCAGTTTTTGCAATGTCTATACATTCACTGGAAAAAACAGGTTCCAGGACTTTACAATTTTTCCAAGAGCTTTTCCCTATCCTTTAATAAAGGATAAAAGTACCTGGTGCACCTAGGGGCTTGATGATTTGATTCAGTTGAGTTGTTACATTAACAAATGACTATCTGGGGGGAAGAAAGAGGTTTTGTAAGGTATGAGCCATATTTCAATAAAATCTTATTTTGAGTTAAAAAAAGTAAAGGAATAATTGCAGAGAATATAAGACTTTACAAAGTACTTTTATTAAGGAATAAAAAATATCAGGGAAATATTAGGTATTATTAGGACATTAGGAAATATTAGGGAAAATAACATCCTATCTTTTTATATTTTGCCTTGGAAATGGTGATTAGAAAAGGGAAAAGAAAGGGAAGGGGACACACGGGGGTTGCTGGTCCTTGCAATGCAGCAATGAACAAGATAAAGAAAAGAGAAACAATATATAGGCTGCTGTGAAATTACATTCAGAACTTGGATCTTTGCAGGTGGAGAAAATAGAGTTACACAAAGGTAAAGCTAATGCCTATTTTCACATAATGACACAGAAACTATTATGAAAAGAAAAAGCCTTTCAGAAGGCCTCCTTTTCCACGGAAAGCCCATTCCCATAAGCAGCATTATCTGGTAATACCACATGGACTGGGGCAAAAAGAGAACTGAAGCAACAGGAAAACTTTTTTGAACAATGGTGTTCTAATTTCTCTTATGAGACCTTAAGCTCAAGTGGGACTGTGGTTTTCTGTATTTTAGGGAACGAAGTGGAATTACCTCTCTCAATAGATTTGTAATCCCTGGAGAAAAGGAATGGTGTCATACTTATATTTGTATTTCTAATGCCTATCATGGTGCCTGGAATAGAGCCTAGTACAGATAGACACTTCACATTTATAGTCATAAGTAATATAGTCAGTTAACTAAACTGAATGACAACCAGGGTGCAGCAAGGGGGAGGGACTGGAGATTGCTAAGTGACAAAATAAAATTATTTGGGGTTTCTGCCTTGAAAGCTCAAGTTACTCAGAACCCTTCAAGCCATTACTAGGTTTGGGGGTAATAAGAACAGTTTAAGTGTTTTTGAAACGGACAAAGTCTGGTTTACACACAAACAAGGTTTTTGACTTTGCCATACTAATTATTTTCCAGGAAAGAAAATAAATGCCCATCCTAATAAACTTATTTTCAAACTTACTAGATAATATTGGAATGAATGCACTTTTGGAGTATCCATATTGACATAGCTCCATAAGTTTTTTTCCCACAATTATTTAAATTCTTTCATTGCTCAAAGATTCAGCTAAAATCCTTATTTTATATGTTTTCTTAAATCATTATCGTAATTAGTATAGTTTGACTTCGAGATCCTGGGGACAAAAGCTGTTTACTGCCACATCTCTAGTGTCTAGCATTTTATTGATTGCTCAATAAATATTTTTTGGTATCAGTTTTTCATTCATTTTTATAAACCCACTTTGTTTTATGAATATTTTATCAATATATAAATTGTTCCTACATTTTATATAAACACTTAGCATAGAGAAAATAACTTTAAGAGAAGTAATACTCAAGCTCATGGCAAAAATGAACAATTTATCAAAAGAACTACCCTAAGAGTAAAAGAGGTTCTTCCTATAAGTGATGAAACCCCCTCAGTGGAGCTATGAAAATAACCAAGGCCATATAAAAGTATCAGTCATGGGCTTCCCTGGTGGCGCAGTGGTTGAGAGTCCACCTGCCGATGCAGGGGACACGGGTTCGTGCCCCGGTCCGGGAGGATCCCACATGCCGCGGAGCGGCTGGGCCCGTGAGCCATGGCTGCTGAGCCTGCGCGTCTGGAGCCTGTGCTCCGCAACGGGAGAGGCCACAACAGTGAGAGGCCTGTGTACCGCAAGCAAACAAACAAACAAACAAAAAGTATCAGTCATTTAATAAATGCATACTTACTAAACACTGCATGTATCTCATTTAAATTGTACTCCTCTCAATGACATAGTAATATGTAAAGCAGTAGTTATTACTGTGGCCATTTCACCTGTGAAAAAACTGAGACTTAGAAAAATCATATATCTAGTAAGCAGGGTACATCCAGTTTTGAAACCCAGGCCTATACGATATGCAACTTTTCCACATTATGTTCTATTGTCATCCGTCAAATAGTGTTGAAGAACTTCACTAGAGAAAGGCTAGAATAGAAGGCTCCATTATTTCCATATCTAAGATTCCAAGGTGGGAGCCTTACATTAGCCAGTAAATAATTAACCAACTGTTAAGTAAGGTTATAATATAATTATCAAGCCCATTATACTTTTAAGAATCATCTTATTCAAATATACTTGGCAAAATAAAATGGGATAGACTCTCTAAAAGTATTAATTTATTTTATAGAAATTTGATTTCTTTTCCAAGGAACATTATCTACCAACACAGTCATTTAGGTATTTCACTCTATTGACATGGTTCTCTCACAAACTGACTTTTTAAAACTGAAACACCAAAAGAAAGAGAACTTAAAGGAAGTTAACCTAACGTAATTCCCCAACATTATTTTTTATAAAAGAGCATTTGTAAATATATCAATTCCCTGCAATATGATCTGAAAATCAGGGGAAATTTAACAGCATAAAAGAAACTTCTTTGGAATGTCCCAGGTTGAATGCATATTCAACAACATTCTCCACACCAATAGCTTATCTTATTTGATTATTAGCTGGTGTTAAATTTCCCCTGGCAAATAATTCACCTTTGTAAATAATCATTTTGCACTGCAAAGCAATTCTCATATGTTTATTGGAATAGATTTTAAACAGTAGCCATCGCTAAGATGCTGCTGGAAATACAATTAGAAGAGTAAGCGGATAGACACATGGGGGAAGGGTGGCAGGTTGTGTGAGGAGCGGAGCTAACAAGTTAGTTATTGGTGCTGTTCAGTTACATACATCTTCCTGGCAATGATGAACACACAAACCTTCAACAACTCTCAGACCTTTTCAGGGGTTTCACAAGGAGCATCAGGCTACTGTTTAAGTATGATCAATACTTTTGTAACTGACTCTAAGGTGCAGCCTATCATATTGAGTAAAATACATAAATCTCTGGCAGTAACTTTACCATTAAATGATTTTATGAAAAACATCATTGAAGGATGTTAGAGCTGTGGAGGATTATCTCATCCATACCTTTCATTTTATAGAAGAAAACCTGGGCTCTGAGAAGAGAGATTCTCTAGGCATAGCCAGTATGAGACTCATGATTTTGACTCCCAATTTTTCCATTAAATCTACACCTCTTCTGAGCATTATCCATGAAGTTGAATGTATATGTTTCATTAAGTCTACTGCCTAAGGTGCTTGCCAGAGTCCAATGCAGTCACTGGTGTTATCCTTCAGAACGACAGAGGTCATGTGATTTTTATTCACTTACAGAAGTGAATTTTCAGTTATTTCATATGATGTTCTCTCTCTCTGTCTCCTTAGAGAACCACCATAGCGGCCACAAAAGTGTTTTATACAAACAGGTGAGACAATCTCCCTCTCCCAGTTTTTCATAATGATAAGAAGTGAAGGTGTGTATCTAGGAGTAAGGGGACATGGACGCAGACCATTCATTGGCTAAGACTGCTCAAATGACGAGTTCTATGAATCTTTCTCAGGGTGTGCATCATCGCGTCCACCAAAAAAAGTTTCAGACACTGAGCAATGAATGCTAACCTGCTTCAAAAACCTCCAAACCTCATTTCTTTGGGAACACCAATCCCCTTTACAAAAATCTGGGGTGGGACAGTTATTCACTAGAAACTCACTGAGTAATCGCGCCACCTCTGGATAAAATTTCTGAGTGTGGATTTCAAGTGGATTGTATAAGCTCAGAGAAAAATACACAATTGGGGGCAACATGAGCCTGGCTCCAGATTTTCTGTCTAAAATAAAAATAGGCTCCTCAGCTTGAAAAGTGTCACATTGCAAACTGATATGCTCAATTCCATCTCAAGTACATCTACCACTCCAGCTAACCCTGACTGTGGGGCTCCAGGCAGTGGCAACCTGTGACGAGTTCAGGAGCTCGCGGAGGAGCCTCCAGAAGCCCAGTCACTAGCTAAGTATATAAAGAGATCCCAAGCAGAGAGCCACCTAAGGCGCCCCCTTTCCGAGGTGGGCGTTATCTGCTCTTGGAGCCTCTGTACATTAGAGACCAGGGTCCCGTCACGACTGAGTTTTTAACCCAACATCA
The DNA here is from genome assembly GCF_949752795.1 of Hyperoodon ampullatus. Taxonomy (NCBI): domain Eukaryota; kingdom Metazoa; phylum Chordata; class Mammalia; order Artiodactyla; family Ziphiidae; genus Hyperoodon; species Hyperoodon ampullatus. The sequence goes on along the minus strand of NC_136920.1, from coordinate 48,758,925 downwards.
GTGAGCTCTCCCGGCCCCCAAACCCAGCCGGCTCCCAGAGAGAGCAGAGCAAGTCGTAGCTTCTGTCACTCTCCCAACAGGCAGACACATAAACAAACAACAAAAGGAATGGTTTGCTCCCCCAAGGGAGGCAGCATGCATTAAAAAGACATGAACCTCGTCCTACCTTGCATCCAAACATCAACGACAAAGTGTTATTGGTGCAAGCAACTTTGCAGTGGCAAATCATTGGTGTGAAACAGTCAGGGTCCTTAACAACGGGGCACACTCCTTCCGGGCTGCGGCAGTGGCAGCGCGCTGGGGGACCCGAACACGGTGCTCACCCGGCACATGGAGCGACAGCCTAGACCCGGCGGCCACTTCGATCGCTGCCCCCTGCGCCCAGTGCGGCCATCCCAGCGCCGGGGTAGAAGCAACGCCGCGGGCAAGTACCAAGCGTCTCGGGGTCTCCCTTCCCCGGGGAACAAGGCGTGGGGGGGGGGAGGGACAGAACCAAGAAGGGTTTCCCTCCCCCCTATGGTGAATTTGGGGGAGGTAAATTTTTTTTAAAAAATTTAAAAAATAAAAGGAAGCCAGGCGCTTAGAGGAGGGTTCAAAGGAGGTGGGGCAGTATGTAAAAGGATGTGCCCGCCTACTCGCCCCAGTCACACAAGATTGTCATGCGAGCTGAAGGGGGCTGAAATTATTCTCCCTGAAGGAAAAAAAAAAATGCTGCAGCTCCCGGTTTGGTAAAAAGCCAATGGCTTGCTGCAATCCAGAGTCACCGTGGGGAGCGCCGGCCGGGCAAGTGGGGTGGGAGGGAGGGGCCGGGAGAGGGAGGGAGCGCGAGGCTCGCCAGCCTAGCCCAGCCCGCCTGTGCGCTCCTCGCCACTTGGGAGTCCCTGGGGTCCGAGCCGGAGCGCTCCCGGCGCTGACGTGACCCGGAGATCTCACTCGGCTCTCATTGCCTCTGCTGCCCTAGGGTGGGCAACCTCCAAGGCCGAGTTCTCCAGGTGTGGGGGAGGCTCGCACGGAACCTGCAGAGAGCATCCTCCCCTCCTCCGACTTCAGCTTGCCTGAGTGGATGGCCGGCAAAGGAACCCGGGGTAGAAGTGGGCTGGAAATGGTTTCGCTAGGGCCCTGCATCCTTGACTTCTGTGTCAGCTAGCCTACTCACTGCCTGGGTGGTAGATTTGGCCTCAGAACCATGGCTTTATCTGATACAACATTTTCCAAACTCAAAAAGAAGGAGTCCGCCCCCTTCCCCACCTTGATGTCTTAGAGGCTCCAAGAAGCCCCAGAAGTATTACTGTTGTTCGGGAAGCATGAATGACAAGACTGGTGGTTGCTTTCTCGGTTTTTTTCTTTTCTTTTTTTTTCTTTTGAAAGTGAAGCTGTCAAAATTGCAAAAGACCAAAAAAATTTTAAAAAATGAAAATCAGCATGTGGCTGGCACAGCTGCAAAACTGCTTGTTGGAGACAAAAAAAAAGTGATAGGAAGGTTGCAGAGTAGGAAGTGGGTAAAACTAGCACTCTTTGGGTGCCACCTAAGTGCCTGGCACTGTGCCTCACAATTGGCTGGTGGAAAGAGAGCAAGCCATCAGGATTTGGAATCAGACTCTGGCTCTGGTGTTGAGTAGGGCTTTGTGTAAGTCACAGTGTTTGAGCCTCTGTTTGCTTATCTATAAAGTGGGGTTATTAACCCCTACCATGCAGAGTTGTCATGAAGACTAGAGATGGTAAACAACACTTTCCTGTGGCAAGCCCTGGTAGTCCACGGCAGCTGCTCTGTACTTATATAGTCTAGCTCAAGTCTTAGCCTGAGAGGTAGATGTTATTGGACACATTTTTCTAGAGGAAGAAACTGATGCCCTGAGGGCTATATCACTTGTCCAAGTCACACAATCAATAAGCCATGAAGGTGAGATTCAAAGAAAAGTGGTGGAAGATAGTTTAAAAAGCAACATCATAGGAGACATCACACACCTCTCCAGAAGGAGGTTCTAAAGTTTCCAGATTTATTTGAGAACAGTCAGGCCTGTCCCATTCACATAAATGTAGTAGTTTCAAAAGTCTCTTTCTAAGTGGGCACGGAACTCAGATCTCACTTGAAATAGAGCAACAACACAGTCCTAAATATCCATAGCAAACTCTGCTGGAACCATGGCCTCCTGATGCAGTTCTACCAGAATACCAGACCACTTATACTCTAAATTAATAGAAGCCCAAATATCACTATGGGCTTCAACTTATAAAGTTCCAGTAAGAACAAAAGAACAAAAGAACTTGCAAACTGTCAAGTCAAAGGCAGTATACCCTATAAACTTTCCTTCACTTGCCCATATCCAAAATACCCTAGCTTCCTGTCCCAAGTTAATGGAAACTAAACCTGATTGCATCGGAATTCTGTGGGTGTGCTTGTTAAAAAAGAAGAAAAGAAAGAAAGAAAGAAAAAGAAAGGAAGGAAGGAAGGAAGGAAGGAAGGAAGGAAGGAAGGAAGGAAGGAAGGAAAGATGGATTTTCAGGCCTAACCCTACATTCTCATTCCATAGGCCAAGAGGATATCAAGAAATCTACATTTTTAATCAGCCCCGTGATGAGAGGAATATGGGTCCTGTCTACCAAATTAAGACCTCTTGAAGGGAAATTAATATGGAACAAAGTATGAGCAAAGATCAGCATGGGAAGGCAGTCAAAGTTGAGGCAAATCTGCTTCTAACTGAAGAGGGCAACTATGTCTCAGGCTTTGTGATTCTCACACAAATTTAGGTGTCCTTACCTAGTTGATTTCTCTGTTAGGAATTGGGATTGATTCAATCTGGTGCATATCTAGAGGCTGCTGGGGCTCAGGAGGTCATATATATATATGTGCTTAAACATACCAGGTCACATTTTAGGGGCAGAACTCTGGTCTGGTGCCTTCTGTGGAATCTTAAAGTCACACTCACAGGTTAAGTGTATCCCTTAGCATTCTTTCCCTTTATGTTAGCATAAAATGTGTGATTGTGTGAGCACTTCCACCTACAGAGCATCTATAATTATGGCTGTTTTTCCAAAGGAGAATGGATTCTAAAAAAGTTGTACAATATTTCCCTTATTCATTAGCCTACAATTTGGATTTCAAACACCCCAAAAGTACTGTATGCTCTATATTGTGATGTTCCAATAATATCTAACACGGTCTTTCCCTAATGAATTACCCAAGCTAAGGCTGACCTCCTATTCTAGGACAGCATTAAAGGCTGCTATGTTCAAGTTATTTCCCATTCTACAGTTTGTGCTGGTTTAGATTGACAGAACGAAATGATAAAATACAAAGAAAATATATATTTTATTTCCTTGATCTTTTATTGTTTAACTTTAATCAATGAAACTTCATTGATTAAACCTCTCTATACCTCTCTGTCTCTCCACATGCACACACACACAGACGTGTGTGTTTGTGTGTGTGTGTGTGTGTGTATGTATATTTGTTATCTGTTCATATATATCTGACAAAATGCTTTCCCTTAATTCTTGTCTCTCGATAATAGCTCTGGGGTGAATTGAAAGGGGGGAGGAGGAAAAATGTTGTTTCCATGACAATGCATTCCATAGTTACAGCCAGTAAGCACTATGGTGAACAAAATGAATCACTGTTACCTTAAGATATGAACACACTGCATTATTGCTCTGAAAAGCTAATTTGGAAGTACACTGCATGGGGGTGTACTGCAATATTTTTAGGAGGAGATATTACTAAGGAATGCCAGGAGATGATGCATTCATTTTAATAGTCAAGATAACCACCCTTAATTAGACATTTCAGTGACTGGTAACATATACAGTTCTTCACTTTTACAAATAATACATACCAACTACACAGTAGTAAATATTTTTCCTTATTACAACTTGCCTTAAAATAGACTCACAATCACAAAAGTCAGGTTTATCAATAAATGTGACCAGTGTTTAATTTTAATCTTTTATTTTTATTATCATTATTATTTCTAATCAGAAATTGGGACAAGGCAAGAGGCATTAGCTATTTACTTAACTTTTTAATTTCTTTGTTGATCCTTTTCATAGCAATTTTTAAGAGGTGGTTCATGTTGGAAGGGAAAAGAGTGTACTGGACATCAGGAGCCATGATGTTTCTTCCTACTGACTGACTCGGAGCAAGCTACCCAGCCTCTCTGAGCCCCAATTCCCTTGTCAATTAAGATGAAATGGGTACACTAGAGTATCTCCAAGTTTACTTCCAGCGTTGAACTTCTCTGAGTGGTCTTACAAATATAGGACCTTAAGGATGTAAAGGAAATTTGAGAAGCCATTCCATTCAGTCACCTGTCTTCAGAAAATAAACTCTTCTCTAGTGCTTACTGTTTGATATGCTCTATTATACTGTTTGCTACGTGCGGTGTTTTACACTCAGCAGTGTGCTGGAGCCAGATTTGACTCTTGAGCGCCAATTGTGTGTACCTATTTCCAATTCTCTATTCAGTGATATCAGCTGGTAGCTTGAAATCAGCCACGGAGGAAGTATTTACACCATGTAAATTGGAAAACACTATATATCAAGACTTTTTGTCTTCAGAGAAACATCTACCACCACAGCACTGGTTTAAGTACTTTATCTTCATTAACATATTTAATCCTCACAACCCCTCAAAATTACAAAAAGAAAGAAACTGAACCACAGAGAGATTCAGTAATTTGCCCAAGCTAACAAAACTGGTATACTAGTTAACTAAGTGAATCAATTCACAAAAAAGTCTTGATGGCTTTCAATTATAAACGTTTATTTCTTCCTCATGTGAGACATCCTTCATAGTGTGACCCTGACTCTACCATGTTGTTCTATGAACAGAAGAGCAGCCTCTATCATGTCCCTGACGTTCTCATGGCAGAAGAAAAAATGAACAATGGCTGAATATGCAATGGCTCTTAACATTTCTTTTCAGACATTAAAAACGTCTCCCTGTTCACATCTTACTAACATGTCATGTGGCCAGACCCAGTGCCAGTCCAGTGGGGAGGGATAATTCTCTCACAGGGAGGAAGGAGAGAAAATTTGGGAACAATAATTTTCTAGATAACAGCTTAGCTGGGTGATAGAATTGAAATTTGAACCCAAGAAATCTGACTTGATGAGCCAAGTTCTTAACAAGTAGGCCACTCTGCCTGTTACTTACAGCTAATGTGTCTCTATTTTTCACCTATTTTCCATATAAGGGTTTGTTATTTAGTAATCCTTTAAGGGAGTGACTCCTATAAAGAAAGCATGGTAGGGCTTTCCTGGTGGTGCAGTGGTTGAGAGTCCACCTGTCGATGCAGGGGACACGGGTTCGTGCCCCGGTCCAGGAGGATCCCGCATGCCGCGGAGCGGCTGGGCCCGTGAGCCATGGCCGCTGAGCCTGCGTGTCTGGAGCCCGTGCTCCGCAGAGGGAGAGGCCACAACAGTGAGAGGCCCGCGTACCGCAAAAAAAAAAAAAAAAGCATGGTAGATTTAGAAAACATAAGAACTTGGAGCGAATCAGATATACTTGGTTTTGCCACTAATAGCTGTGTGATTTCAACCTTTAATTCCTTTCCCTCTACTCCCTTTCACTGCAAATTACAATCCACTTATTTTCACTTAATCTTTAGTACTGATGTCTTCATGTAATTAATTCATCAATAAGTTCATAATACAAATTATGTTTTTTTATTGTTGAGCTTCCTGAAATTCATAAGGCAAAGAGGCATATAAATGTGTCTTTTTGCCATCAATGAGTTTATAAACTAATCGAAGAGATTCCCATGAAATAAAAACTAACAGCAGATCTTTCTAACAGTAAGAAATTATATATAATTAAGTACTAATAGATGTACTTGAAGTCCATAAGAATGCTTGACCAATCTAGTTAACTTCTCTGAACTATCATTTCCTGTTCTGTAAAATGGTATTGCTATAAGGCTTAAATGAGATAATGTATTTCAAAATGTCTGTCCCTCTTATCTGGTTTGCACTAAACACTCTGTAAATTAGAGAAGCTTTATATTAATTTCCTGAGTTTTTTTTTCCAATAAAATTTAGACCCACCCAGTATGTATAATCTCTTTATACAGAACTCTTTAACCTTTCTTTACAAATTTTACTCTCCCAAAGTCTCCTCAGGCCCTTTCTCAGGTCTCTTACATCCCTCTTACTGAGGAACATACAGTTGTAGTGAGGGTTTGTATTAGAGTCAGGACCCATAAAAACTGACTCTGAATCCATCATGCCTTCACCATGATTGTCACCTCTTTGTCTTCTCTGTAATATCTGAGTGTTCTACTCACCTGCCACTAAGTGTAGACCCCTTTGGGCCAGTCATGCTTAGTGACTGTTGACCTTTATTTGAATCATACTTACCATGTTTGCTTGACATTTACTTGGAATAATTTTCTTATCTATTTGTAGTTTGGAACGATTGAGTCAAGAAATGAATTAATAAAGAACAAATAAATATATGGGTTAAGCCAGGCTTTCCATAGCTCCCACACAGGCCTAGGTGAACTAGTGTAGGTCTTTTTTTGTCTCCTAATTCAGCTCTTGCCCCCAAACTTCCTCATTGAAAGGATAGAACTTTTATTGAGGAAATGCCATCCCACTGATTCAGAATCAATTCTGCCATTTTGTTTTAGTAGCAAGTATTTTGAAATAATAATTGTCCTTAGCCTCAATAAGATAAGGCACAATTTTGCCTCTAAGACTTCTCATGATATTCACTTTCACTCTTAGTGCCATTTTGAAAAAGCAACTCTAAAATATCACTCTCTGCACCACCTGTGAGAATTTCCTCAGTAGGAAAAATCAAATGAAAAACAACTCTTCTTAGATCTTGTTGTTTACCAAATTTGATTTCAGTGTTGAAAGAGCAAGGTTTGGGACTTGGGTTCCAATCTTAGCTTTGATACTTACTATGTAATTCTGAGTTAATCAGTGAGTCTCTTTGACAGTTAATTTTCTGATCCATTAAAAAAGGGGAGGGGTTGTTAAATAATAACACCTATATTACAGGGTTCCTTTGAGGATTAATTAAAATACCATGCGTGAAAGAACCTATCAAAGTGCCTGGCATACATATATTTTTTCATTCTCAAAGATAGCATTTATTTTTAATAATATTTTTTCTAAATACAAAATTAAAAGTTTAGTATAGAAATAATTTAAAAACATTGTCAGGCACAAAAAAAGCAATTTGAAAGTACTCACAATTCCATTGCCAGGGATAACTAATCTTAATACTCTGGAAGTATGTTTCCAGTAATGTTTCAACAAAATTGTATTCAAACTGTATATAACAGTGTAGGCTAATTTTGAAAATAATATATACCTTTGATACCAATCCATGCTTTTAGGCAGAAATCTTCCTATAAAAATACCATTAATGATGGCACAGCATTTCAATATACCTTGGTGTATTTCACAAGCCCCTTTTTGTCAGGGGTCAAAAATATTTCTGAATTCAATATAATGAGAAAAATTGAAATGTTCTTGTGGACAAATATTTGCACATATCCATAACAAAATTATTAGGCTAAAACTTAAGGAATTCTTGGTGTAAAGAGCATGAACATTTAAAAATTAATGTATAATAGTCGATTTATGTTTGTATTAATTTATACTTCCATTAAAAATTTTATGGGACTCGTTATGTTCCATAAATAATATACTATAGGAGATACTTCAGCCAAACTCTGCTGGTAGATTTTTATTTTGATTTGTCTGAAGATGCTATTTTTATTTTATTTGGTTATTTTATTGGCTTTTACATGATAGTTTAGCTCAGTATAAATTCTAGGCTGCCAGCTATTTTCTCCCAGGACTTTGTAGAGTCAATCCAGTTGTCTTTTCTCTGTAAGTGCTTAATTATTTCCCACTGATCAATTTTATTAGTTGTTTTGGTGTTCTGGAGATTCACCCCAATGTAATAAGATATGGAGTTCACTTTTTAAAATCCTGTTTAGGTCTTCTTTTGATTGCTGCATCTAGGGATTCATGTCTTTAATCAATTATTAAAAAAATGTGAAGGCATACCACTTTGCATTTTTCTCTCCCTCATGCTTTCTATCCTTTTTTCCCCTTAAATTGCAATGACATATATTTTTACTTTCCCTTTTTTAAAATACTTTTTATCTCTTTAGCTGCTTATGCTGCACTATGGGTAATTTCTTCACATATCTTTCCATTTCTTAATTTTGCCTTTGGTTCTTTAAAACATTTGTTTTGTTTTAAATTTTAGTCATTATACTTTCAGTTCTGAAAGTCCTACTGTTTTTATTAAGATATAATTGAGATATTAAATTGTGTATGTTTAAGGTACACAATGTGTTTATACACTCATATATTGCCAAATGATGACCTCTGTAGTGTTGGGGAACACCTTCTTCACCTCATATAATCACTATTTAATTTTTGTGGTAAGAACATTTAAGATCTACTCTTTTAAAAACTCTTAAGTATATAGTTCAGTATCACTAACTGTAATCACCATATTGTACATTAGATCCCCAAAACATATTTATCTTATAACTTAAAGTGTATACCCTTTGACCAACATCTCCCCAACTCCCCTACTCCTCAGCCCCTGGTAACCACTATTCTACTCTCTGTTTCTATGAGTTTGGCTTTTTTAGATGTTATATATAAGTGATATCATACAGTATTTATCTGTCTCTGACTTATTTCACTTAGTATAATACCCTCAAGGTCCATCCGTGTTTTTGCAAATGGCAGGATTTCCTTCTTTTTATGGCTGAATAATATTCCATTCTCTCTCTCTCTCTCCACACACACACAGACACATACACACACACACACACAACAACTTCTTTGCATTATTCATCTGTTGATGGACACTTAGCTTGCTTCCATATGTTGGCTATTGTGAATAATGCTGCAATGAACATGGGACTGCAGATGTCTCTTCAATATCACTTTGCATTTCCTTTGGATATATACCCAGAAGTGGGATTGCTGATAATTTAATTTTTAATTTTTTGTGGAAACTCCATACTCTTTCCACAGTAGCTATCCTGCACTAATTTACATTTCCACCAACAGTACACAAGTATTCCCTTTTCTCCACATCCTTACTAAGACTTGATATCTCTTGTCTTTTTGATGACAGTGATTCCAACACGTGTGAGGTGATATGTCATTGTGGTTTTGACTTGCATTCCCCTGATGATTAGTGGTGATGAGCATATTTTCATGTACCTGTTGGCCATCTGTATGTTTTCCTTGGAAAAATATCTATTCAGTTTCTCTGCCCATTTTTAACTGGATTGTTTGTTTGTTTTTGGTACTGAGTTGTATGAGTTCTTTATATATTTTGGATATTAACCACTTATTAGGTATATGACTTGTAAATATGCCTCCCATTCTGTAGATTGGCTTTTTGCATTGTTGACTGTTTCTTTTCTGACCTGGCACCTATTATTAATGAATGCTTAATAGTATTCATTTGTTCACTCATTCATTCCTTTATTTATTCATTCATTATACACCAAAACTTATTTCAAATATATGTCAACCAAACACAACAAAATTCCTGTGAAATCACTAATTCTATTTTTATACAGTGTTTGCCCATCTGTGAAACAAAGGCAGATTGTTCTTTGTCCAAAAATAAATGCTAAATATGAGTTCAACTTTGAGAGCAGCAATTCAGGGGAAGACTGTGTCAAAAACATGGCTCATTTTAAATGGCTTTATATTGCCACTGTGCTTCTTTACTACGAATAGATTTTCCTTATCAGCTTCCTTTCATATGAACAATAGATGGCTCTTCTAGCTGCAAGAACTAAATGAGGTGACTTACCCTGAAGAACATCACTCTATTATGTTGCAAGCAGGGACCCTCAGCTAATCATATCCAAACTAAGTGAAATGATTACTCAATGAAACAGTTGCTCACTTGAAACTGTGAAGACATTAGGTCTCTCTTACAATCTCCAGCTACAAACCAAAGAATTAACATTATGACACAATTATCTCTTTTTCTCTTAATAAGGTGCAATCATGTTAGTTAAAGTCCCTGATGGCACTGAATTATAAATATAACCTAACTAGACTTCCATTTCCCATTTGCTTAAAATAAGATCATGGTAGGAAAACTATCTTTTGGTACAATGTGTGAATTACTCTTATTGTAAAAATGCTGGTGCTCTCTTCCTTCATTACAAGGACAATCATTCTCAAGTATAATGTTTGGAAGATCTGAATTGTGTTTGCTAAAGTTGATAGCGTATGACCATAGAAAAGTCTTTGTTGGGTTCATGATAATAAGCACATTCACTTTATTTCCCCTTTTTGGTTCCCAATTACTATTTGATTATTCATTAATTCATTCAACAAATATTTTCACATGTCTATTATATGTTAGGCAGGAATCTAAGTTTGGAATACAAGTACAGATCAATACAGTCTTGACCTCGTGGGGATTACAGACAAATGAGGAAGGCGGATTGGGATAAGTGCTTTGAGTATATCTACATGGCTCTATGAGAGCATATAGAGGGAATCTCATTTAATAAGGGAGGTCAAAGAAGACATAATTGGGAAAGTGATTACTGAGTTGAGATCAGAAGGATGAGTGGGAATTTACCATACAAATGGAGGAAGGAAAAGAATCTCAAATAGAAAGAACATACAAAAAACACTTGCTGCCAGAAACAAGAAGGACAGGAATGAACCGAGATTAGCTCACAATAGCTAGAACACAGAAAACAAGGGGAAACATCAAGTGAGAAGAGGCTGAAGAAAGTAGAGGTCAGATTATGCAGGCTACATTTAAGATTTTTGTTTTGCTCTAAAAGTCTTAGGAAACTACAGAAGAGACTTTTTAAAGCAGCTTTATTGAAGTATAACTACAAATATTTAAAGTGTACAATTTGATAAGATTCAATATATGTATACATCCATGAAACCCTCAGCAAAATCAAGATAAAAAACATATCTATCACCCTCAAAAGCTTCCTCATGACCATTTATAACCCCTGACCCTAAAACTCTTTCCTACTTCCCCAACTCAAAGCAACCACAGATCTGCTTTATGTCATTATAGATTAGTTTACACTTTCTAGAAATTTATATAAATGAAATCATATAGTATGTGCTTTTATGTCTGATTTTTTCACACAACAATTATATTCTCAGAGTCATCTAGGTTGTTGCATGTGTCAACAGTTCATTTCTGTTTTTTTATTTCTGAGTAATATCACATTGTAAAGATACACTATAATTTGTTTATCCATTCACCTGTTGATGGATATTTGGATTGTTTCCAGGTTTTGGATATATAACTGTCATGAATATTCGTGTATAAGTCTTTGAACAGATATATATTTCCTTTTCTATTGGATTGGGATAAGGTTATGACATGGCAGATGTACGTTTACATTTTTTTTTAAATTGTCAAACTGTTTTCCAAAGTGGTTGTACCATTTCACATTCCCACCAGCAGTGTACAAGAATTCCAGCACCTTCAGATCTAAGTCAACATTTGGTATGGTCAGTCAATTTAATTTTAGCCATTTTCATAGATGTATAGTAGTATCTTCCTGTAATTTTAATTTGCACATCCATAATGACTAACGGTGTTGAACATCATTTCATGTCTGTATTTGTTGCTTGTATGTCTTCTTTGGTAGTTTCTATTCAAATCTTTGGTCATCTTTGAAAGTGAATTGTTTCTTATTGTTGGTTTTAAGAGCTCTTTATATATTCCAGATTTAAGCTCTTAATTAGATATATGATTGCACATATTTTCCCAGTCTACAGGTTTTTTTTCATTCTTTTAACAGTGTCTTTGTCCAATTAATTATTTTTTTTATCGTTTATACTTCTCATGACCTATCTAAGAAATCTGTGCCTACCTGAAGGATACAAAGATGTTCTCTAATCTGTAGAATTTTTGTAGCTCTAGGTTTTACATTTAGGTCTACAATAAATTTAGGGTTAACTTTTATATACAGTGTGAGGTATGAATCCAAGTTTATATTTTTATATATGAATATCCAATTGTTCTAGCACCATTTGCTGAAATGCCTATCCTTTCTTTCTCCAGTGAACTGAGTGCCTTTGTCAAAAATCTGTTGTCCTCATACATCTGTTTTATTTCTGGACTCTCAGTTCCTTTCTATTGATCTAATTGTCTACCTTTACACAAATACCACCTTTATACCAGCTTTCTTTCAGAGCTCTTTTGACTCTCGTAGATACTTTGAATTTCCATATGAATTTTAGAGTTAGCTTGCTGATATCTACAAACACTTCTACTCAAATTTTGGTACGATTTTGTTGGATCTCTAGATCAGTTTGGAGACAATGAACAACTTAACAATGTTGGGTCTTCCAACTCAGGATCAAGGTATCTCTTCATTTATTTAGATCATCTTCAATTTTCCTCAGCAATATTCTATAATTTTTAAAGTATAGCTCTTTCACATCTTTCATCAGATTTATCTGTGAATATTTCATATTCTATGTTATTGTAAATGGAATTGCTTTATTGATTTCAATTTTCAACTGTTCATTCTTAGTATGTAGAAATACAATTGAGTTTTGTATATTGACTTTTATGCTGCAAACTTGCTAAACTCACCAACTTGTCTGGTAGTATTTTTGTTATTGTCGATTCCATGAGATCATAACATGTCATCTGCAAATAAAAAGTCATACTTCTTCTTTCGTTTCTTTTTCTTGACTGAATATGCTAGTAGAACATCCAGTACACTAGTGCATAAAAGTAGTAAGAGTGGATATTCCTCCTGTCTTGTTCCTTATCTTAAGGGGAGAGTATTCAGTCTTTCACTATTAAGTACATTATTAGCTGTAGATTTTTCATAGATTTTTTATTCAGTTGAGGAAGGGCCTTTTTATTTTGTTGAGAATTTTTTTTTTAAATCAGAAATAGATACTGGATTTTCTCAGACTTTTTTTTCTACATCAATGGAGTGGATTATTTTTCTTAGTTTATTAATATGAGATTTTTGAATATTAAACAACCCAATGTTCTTGGGATAAACCTCACTTGGTCATGATATATTTTAATTCTAATATAGTACTGGATTCCATTTGCTGAAGTTCTGTTTAGAATTTTGCATCTATATTTATGAAGGATATTAGTCTATAGTATCTTTTTCTTATATTTGTCTGTTTTTGATATCAGGGTAATACTAGCTTCATAGAATGAGGTGGAAGATGTTGCCTCCTCCCATATTTTGGAACAGTTTGCATAGAACTAGTATTATTTCTTCCTTCAATGTTTGGTAGAATTAATCAGAATGAAGCCATCTGGGCCAGAAGTGTATGTATGTGTGTATATCTTTTATATACCTTCCTATGTATGTATGTGTGTGTGTGTGTGTATATATATATATATATATATATATATACACACACACACACACATACACAGAGAGAGAGAGAGAGAGAGATTTCAGAAGGAATAGGGATGTGATATTATATTCATATTTCAAGAAAACCATTCTGGCTGCAGTGTGGAAGATTGGAAAGGGGCACTAATGACAGTGGGTCAAACATTTAGGAGGCACTTCCAGTAGGGCAGAAAACAGATAGTGAAGATTTAGACTAAAGTATTACCGGTAGAAACAAAGGAAAGTGGTTAGATTCAAGGAACATTTTAGAAGTAAAAGTGAGAGGCACTGGTGCAGAATCAAATATGGAGGGAAATGAAGAATGACTTCTGGGTTTCTGGTTTATAAAACTGGATAATTTGTAATGCCATTCACTGATATATGCTATACTTAAGCAGGAGCAAAATAGAGTGTGTGTGTGTATGTATGGGTTGGAAAGACATCACTGTTATTTTCTGTTTGTTTGCTTGTACATTTGTTTAAGGTATCTTTTGTAACTCTAAGTTGGATACATGTATCTAGACCTCAGAGTAAATTTCTGGGATAGAAATAAAAATTTATGCATTGCTTATAATGGGTTTTACTAAAACTTTGGGTATGGATGATATCATCTAACATCTTAGAGAAGAGCATAAGAAGAGAAAAATTCTGAGGATCAGGCTTTGAAGAACTCCAATATTTAATAATTTTCTTTTTTTCTATTTTTTAACCTCAGAACCCCTATTTTTCTTAGTAGCCACTCTGTTGACTATGCTTGACTCTTATATGATGTCCCCTTTTTCAATAGTGTAGAAAACATCTAGGTTGGGCCTTACTTGGTGCAAGGGAGGCAGCAAAGTGCTGTGAAAGAATAAACATTGCAGCCAGAAAAAATAAAATGTAAGGACATGATAACTGCAATATCTACAGGGCTTACAGTTAGTCACCTTCTCGATTTCAGCCTATTAGGAATTCTGATCTGTTTGCTTGTTTTTCCCATAGAGATATATTTGCTGTAAGAGACTGTAAAATTTATATTTTTCATGTGATATTAAAAGATATGAATAGAATAAAAACTCAAGAAGAAAAGTTCAATATTATTAGTCATCAGGGAAATGAAAATTAAAAGCACAGCGAGATACCACTGTACACCCATTAAAATGACCAAAATTTTAAAAGACTGGTAATTCCAAGTGTTGATGAAGATGTGGAGGAACCAAAGCTCTCATACACTGCTGGTAGGAATGTAAAATGGTCCAACCATATTGGAAAGTAGTTTGGTATTTCTTAAAAAGTTAGAAATAAACATGAGTCAGCCATTCTATTTCTAGGTACCAAAGAACAATATTCACACAGATTTGTACACAAATGTTTGTAGAACCTTTTTTCATAATATCCCCAAAGTGGAAACACCCACATGTACATCAATAAGTAAATGGACAAACAAAATAAGATACATCCATACAACTTCAAAATCATCAATCCAATTGAAAGAAGACAGACACAAGAGTGCTCATATTGTACAATTCTACATACATAAAATTCTGAAAAATAAAAATTAACATATTGTGCTGGCTAGACCTAGAGGTAGAGGGAGGGAAGGGCTGAAATGCAGCATGAAGAAACTTTCAGGGGTGATAGAAACTATCTGTATCTTTATTATGGCAGTGGTTTCACAGGTGTCTATATCTGTCAAAACTCATCAAATTGTAAATTTTAAATTGGTTCACTTTATTATATGTAAAGTATACCTCAATAACATTTATTAAAATATTTTAGATGATTTAAGATTCAAGATCAAAGAATTACATTAATTTTCTAGGTGAATTATCAAATTAAACACCAATGGTGTAGGTTTTAACCAAAGCAGCTCTTAGCTTAATTCCTTCCTGTACAGATATTACATAAGCTGGTGATGCCCTACTTTGTTAGAAGATAGAATTCTACACTGGATTCAGTTTTCCAGAGGTAGAAAATTTTACTCTATAAGTTTGCTGAGACCTCTCAAACAGTTACTTTGTACATGCTTACATGAATTTTACATAAGTTTTAAAAATATTTCATACCACTAGGAAAATATATATCTAAAAATGAAAAGTTTCTGGTGATTAAAGCTCAATGTTTTTTAGTTGAAAATTGAAAAATATTGATGAAGCAACGAGTATGTGATTGAAGAATGAAAATTTCCTGGCTCAGGAATCTGAGACTTTTGTTTGAATGTTGATAACAGCCTCCATTTCTGACATCTGAGAGTAGACCAGTAGAAGAAAAGCTAGGTGCAGAATCTACCCATTTCTCACAAAACAGTATCAAACCCAAGTAATAGTGCACAAAATTACCTCATCTGTGTGGGTAATACTAACTTGAATAATATTTTATTTATGCCCCATACAACCCTGTCATTCTAAAATCTAATTTAGGGAGAGGAGATCAAGATGGCAGAGTAGAGGGACATGGAGCTCACCTCCTCCCACAACTACATCACAAATACATCTACACGTGGAACAGTTCTCACAGAATACCTACTGAAAGCTTGCAGAAGATCTCATACAAACAAAGCTGTAAGAAAGGTCACCACATACCCAGGTTCACCCTGGGAACCTCCTTCACCAGCTGAGAGATCCACTGCAACAGACAGGGAGCTTCAGAGGCTAGAGAGGAGAGTGTGGAAACTGGTCTGTGGCCCTGCAGGGTAAAGAGAGACCAGCACAGACAGTCCTGGCCACGCACTTGCACATCCCAGCCCAAGACATGTGTCTACTTATGTGAGCAGCACCTGGGTGCTGAAACTTGGGTTTCAGGGGACAGACCCAGGGAGAGGACTTGGTTTGGCTGTGCAGAGACAGCTGTAAGGACCTGGAGTGTGGCCTGGATCATAGCTGGGGGCGCATACAGGATGGAGTGTGGGTCCACCATAAGAGCCCCATTGTCAACACACAAAAGGAGAGGCATGGATATGCCATAGCAGCCTCATTGTCAGCATGCTCACAGTAGAGTGTGGCTCCAGCTTCCACTGGTTCTATGAACTTTGTGAACACACACACTTAGAGGCAGGGCTGAAATCTGAGCTCACTATCAGCAATCTCACTGTAGGCACAAGGAAATGGCTCAGACAGGTTCTCACTCTTGTGGATTTTTGGACCAGGACCACATACATGTGCATGAGGGATGACAGCCAATTATCTGCAGGCTCAGGGGAGGTGGCTCCATTGGGTTTACATGCTGGTGGCTTGGTTAGCTCACATGCATGACTAAGGGACATCTGAGCCAATTACCAGAGCTCCCAAACAGAGGCAGCCACTGAGGACAGTGCCAGCAATAGTGATCTTTGTGAGCGCACCCACCAGGTGGAAGGCAGAATCACAGAATCACACGTTCTGGTGGATAGTTCCTGAGGAAGAAACGCAGCATCTCCTTTCCCAGCGGGAGTGCCCCAGTCCTACTTACCTCATGCTACTGGGTAGAATTGGATTTAGGGGCTTCTACTCCAACAACTGGAGGGCAGACACTGCCCCCAATTGGTCTGTGACAAACACAGAGCAAAGATGAGGCCCTGCCCAACATTGGAAGCCTTAGCCACAGTAATCAGACAAGAAAAAGAAATAAAATGTATCTAAATTGGAAGAGAAGAGGTAAGATTGTCATTATATGCAGATGACATGATACTCTATATAGAACACCCTAAAGACTCCACACAAAACCTATTAGAACTGATAAATGAATTCAGCAAGGTAGCAGGATTTCAAGATTAATATTCAGAAATCTGTTGCCCTTCTTTACACTAACAATGAAATATCAGAAAGAGAAAGTAAAAAAAAAGTCCTGTTTAAAATCACATCAAAAAATAAAATACCTAGGAATATACCTAACCAAGGAGTTGAAAGATTTATATGCTGAGAACCGTAGAACATTGATAAAGCAAGTCAAAGATGATTCAAGGAAACAGAAAGATATCCCATGCTCTTGGATAAGAAATAATATAGTTAAGATGGCTATACTATCCAAAGCAATCTATAGATTTAATGCAATCCCTATCAAATTGTCCATGACATTTTCACAAAACTAGAACAAATAATCCCACAATCTATATGGAACCATAAAAGATCCAGAATTGCCAAAGCAATCCTGAGGTAAAGGAACAAAGCTGGTGGCGTAATCCTTCCAGACTCCAGACAATACTACAAAGCTACAGTAATCAAAACAGTGTGGTATTGGCACAAAAACAGACATACAGAGCAATGGAACAGAATAGAGAGCCCTGAAATAAACCCACACACTACAGTCGATTAATCTTGACAAAGGAGGCAAGAATTTACAATGGAGAAAAGACGTTCTCTTTAGCAAGTAGTATTGGGAAAGCTGGACAGCCACATGTAAATCAATGAAGTTAGAACATTCCCTCATACCATACACAAAAATAAACTCAAAATGGCTTAAGGACTTAAATATAAGACATGACACTATACAACTCCTAGAAAAGAACATAGGCAAAATATTATCTGACGTAAATCATAGCCATATTTTCATAGGTCAGTCTCCCAAGGCAATAGAAAAAAAGAAAAAATAAACAGATGAGGCCTAAACAAATTTATAAAATTTTGTACAGCAAAGGAAACCATAAACAAAATTTAAAAACCTACAAAGTGGGAAAAATATTTGCAAACAATGTAACCATCAAGGGCTTATTTTCCAAAATATACAAACAGCTCATATAGCTCAATAACAAAAAATCTAACAACCCAATCAAAAAATGGGCACAAGACCTAAATAGACATTTCTCCAAAGAAGACATATAGATGGCCAACAGGCACATGAAAAGATGCTCAATATCACTAATTATTAGAGAACTGCAAATCAAAACTACAATGAGATGTCACTTCACACCAGTCAGATTGGCCATCATCAAAAAGTCTACAAATAATAAATGGTGGAGAGGATGTGGAGAAAAGGGAACCCTCCTACAACGTTGGTGGGAATTTGAATTGGTGCAGCCACTACAGAAAACAGTATGGAGCTTCCTTAAAAAACTAGAAATAGAGTTACTATATGATACTGCAATCCCACTCCTGACCATATATCCAGAGAAAACCATAATTCAAAAAGATGCATGCAACCCAACGTTCATTGCAGCACTATTTACAACAGCCAAGGTATGGAAGCAACCTAAGTGTCCATCAAGAGATGAATGGGTAAAAAAGATGTGGTATATATATCTATATCTATCTATATATAGATATTTATATATATAATGGAAAATTACTCAGCCATAAAAAAGAATGAAATAATGTCATTTGCAGCAACATGGATGGACCTAGAGATTATCATACTAAGTGAGGTAACTCAGAGAAAGATACATATTATATGATATTACTTATATGTGGAATCTAAAAAATAGTACAAATGAACTTATTTACAAAACAGAAACAGACATAGAAAACAAACTTATGGTTATGAAAGGGGAAGGGGGGTAAGGATAAACTGGGAGTGTGGGATTAACAGATGCATATAACCATATATAAAATAGATAAACAACAAGGATTTACCATATGCCACAGGAAACTATTTTCAATATCTCGTAATAAACTGTGATGAAAATAATCAAAAAAGTATAAATATATGTGCGTGTATATATATACACGCACATATATACATGTAACTGAATCACTTTGTTTTACATCTGAAACTAATACAATATTGTAAATCAACTATACTTCAATTTATATCTATCTATCTATATATATATGTATATATATATAATTTAGTGCAGCCTCCTGGGGCATTTTACAAGGTGTGATAAGGTGTCCCTTCAGCCCAAGCCTCAGTTAGACACTAGAGTACATTTTGACAGGCTTGTGGCCCCATAATGCCTAGGTACACTTTGTATTTACCCAACATGGGAGGACTTAAAAAAGTCCCAACTTCCAGAAATTGGAATATCATCACTGCTATTGTTTTCTATGGCAGCCACTAAAAGAGAGGGGAGCTGCTGGCAGTTGACAGTAAGGCTCAGCAACTGTACTACTTGTGTTTGAATCCAGGATCAACCAGCTACTGGTCAAGTGTTCTTGGACAAATGTCTTAAAGTCTCTATACCTCAGTTTTCTCATCTGTAAAATGAGGGTTAGAAAAGTGTTTATTTTAAAATCTTCAGAGATCAAAATGATTTACTACATAAAATGTCCTAAAATACTACCCATTATACAGTAAGTATGACTCAGTGCTATTATTATTGTTATTATTTGTGTAATTATTATTACCAGGATCACTGTCACCATTATTCATAATTGTACAGAAAATTCCTATTAAGTCTTTAAGAATCAATTTGAGTGTCATCCCTTTGAAGCCTTTATTGATGCTTACGACTCAGATATCGATGAGTACATGAGACAAAAAGGAAGTGTACTCTATTCTCATAAAGCCATTTTTCCAATGTGGAAACAGACCATTAGAGAGATTCAAGACTCATCCAGGATCACTTAGGGGAAAAGGGGTCAAGCTAGGGTACAAAGGCAACTTCAAAATTCTAAAGCCTGCGTTATTTGTACTACACATTGGTGTCTCTGAGATTATTGTAATTATTTACACTTCTTGTTTACATAAGTCTCTTTTCCACTGATATGTGCTTAGTTCAGTGCTAGGCACAAAGTTGATGCCCAAGAATTATTAGTTTAGCCAATCATTCAAATAAATGAATGAGTTAATAAATATAGTACAAATGACCCAATTTCATTCCTTTTTATGGCTGAATAATATTCCATTGTATATATGTACCACATCCTCTTTATCCATTCATCCATCAATGGGCATTTAGGTTGCTTCCATGTCCTGACTATTGTAAATAGTGCTGCAGTAACAATTGGGGTGCATGTGTCTTTTTGAATTATGGCTTTCTCAGGGTATATGCCCAGTAGTGGGATTGCTGGGTCATATGGTAGTTCAATTTTAATTTTTTAAGGAACCTCCATACTGTTCTCCATAGTGTCTGTATCAATTTACATTCCCACCAACAGTGCAAGAGTGTTCCCTTTTCTCCACACCCTCTCCAGCATTTATGGTTTGTAGAGTTTCTGATGATGGCCATTCTGACCGGTGTGAGGTGATACCTAGAGTCTGTCATACAGAGTGAAGTAAGTCAGAAAGAGAAAAACAAATATCATATATTAACACATATATGTGGAGTCTAAATAGAAAAATGGTACACATGAACCTATTTGCAGGGCAGGAATAGAGACGCAGACGTAGAGAACAAACGTGTGGACACAGGGTTGGGGGTAGGAAGGGGAGTGTGAGATGAATTGGGAGATTGGGATTGACATATATACACTACCATGTGTAAAACAGATAGCTAGTGGGAACCTGCTGTATAGCTCAGGGAGCACAGCTCAGTACTCTGTGGTGACCTAGATGGGTGGGATGGGGGGCCAGTGGGAGGGAGGTCCAAGAGGGAGGGGATATATGTATACATATGGCTTATTCACTTAGTTGTACAGCAGAAACTAACCCAACATTGTAAAGCAACTATACTCCAATAAAAAGTAAGTAAATAAATATAGTACAAATGACTTTTCAATAAAATTTTTCTCAACAAGAAGTGTTTGTTGTTGTTGATAAGATATATGTAAAGTAAGCTGAAATGCATAAAAAGACACATTAATTTCCCTTATATAAAATGTTTCTATATTTAAAATCTATTCTCCAGTAAAATCAATGAGATCTTTGGGGGGAACAGGTAATCACAGTGGTAATAAATGTTTTAAAGAGTCAAAGTAATATCAAATGAGATTAGGATGATCATCAGGAGTCAACACTCAAATGATAATTGCAAATAAGGCTGTAATATTTCTGATCATCAGAATATTATTATTAATCTGCAAATGCTTCAAACAGCCCTGGAATTCATTCTTAATAGAAACTACCTAAAAATATTTTTGGCACTGAGTATTTTATTTTATTCTCAAAAATTATGAAGAAATGAAATTCATATCCATCAACACTGTCACAACTCTTAAATATGCTTAAAATCAAGAAGTTCTATACTGATTGATAGCTCTGAGGAATCTTTAAGAGGTCAATTTGTCTGTCCACCGCCTTTAGTTAGAACAATCTAAAAATAATTTACAACAAATTGTTCCTATTTATTTATATTCTTATTTAGCTATCAATCCATCCATCTATTCAATATTCATTAAGTTCTATTATATTTTAGATACTGGGCTAGAAATGAGAGATACAAAGATGAATAAAATACATTCTCCCCCTCTAAGAACTCACACACCAGAGAAGACAAATAGTCACACAAATAAGCAATTTACATGACAAAGTGAGAAGAGGGTTGACAGCGAATGTTTGCAGGCTATGGGAAACCCAGGGAGTGGCAACAAATTTGGCCTGGGGAATACAAAGAAGACTTTTAGTAAGATGTTATTCGATCATGATCTTGAGAAGAAGGAATTTGTCATGTGCATAAGTTGTGATGGGCTCCGTGTAGAGGGAACAGCAGTGCCATAAAAGTCGAGTATCCTCAAGGAATAGTGAGAAATTTCACATGGTTGGATCACAAGGTGCTTGGTGGGAAGTAATGGGACAAGAGGTTGGTTGGGTAGATTTTAACTAGAGTAAGGAGATTTGATTTCATCTCTTTTTTCAATTTATATGTAGAAGAACCCTCAACAACAACAACAAAGCCAGAGATCCTCAATGAGCTACTAAATGTATTGAATTGAGAGAAAATGAATTGAATCACATTCTCTGTATATCAGACCATATGTAATTTCTACACATAGAAATAGGTCAGATATGGCACACCTTTTAACTCTTGCACAATGCATTTGAGGTGCAGCTGGGGCTGGAAAGTATAGGCCTTGTGACACCTTCTTGAATGTTCTTTCTTACATACCTTGCTGTGGCAAATTTCAACATAAAACAAACTCTGAAAATTTAACTGAAACATGCTTTATGCAAACTCCTCCTGTATGAATACAGCTTTTCAGGCAGAATTCTTCCATTCTGACTGTACTAATTACAGAATTTACAGTTCTGTGTCCTCAAAAGAAATAGGCAGCACTTTCCTTTTAAAATGCTAAATATATTTAAATCTATTTTAAAGTCCAAATGCTAAGCTAAAATGAGGCAGGCAGGAGCAAAGTCAAGTTTCCACCTGAACTAATGTTTGTACATTCTTCTTCTCAATTATAAGAAAGCACATGGAGTTTCTCAAAAAGCTTTCTCTCATAGCCAGATACAAATGGAAAATAAGTTGAGAAGAAAGACAAATCAATAAGTCTGAAGAGAAAAAACTAGAAAGCCCACCTGCAATTTCAGGAAAGGGAGCTACTAAGCATGACATTTCTTTAAACCACAAAAGTTTCTCCTTTCCAGGTCCTGAAGTTCAAAGAAAAATAAACCCGAAAAACAGACAAATCACCTCTACAAAACACTGTGCTCATCTTTTGAGAAATCGTCTCCAGAAAGATTACTTATTTCAAACCCTGAAAACTAGGAATAAAGAAAACAACTCTGAAAATTCAAATAGAAATATCCAAAGTTTGCATATTAGAGTTCATTACTCTAGACTCTATGAAAAAGAGGCACTCTCAGCCCCTTATTCAAAAACAGTGTGTTCTTACTTAACACATAGTTCCAGATGTAAGGTCTGGATTAGAATTTCAAGTCCATACTAGATTAAAAAATAAAAATAAAAAAGGGAGGGATCCTTTGCAAGCAATTAGAAAACATGGGAAGGTGAATTAATAAGTAAAAAGTAGCTTTATGAATTAAAAAATATCAGTGATTGTGGATCAGCCATCATAGGTTAAATGTTTATGAACACTTGAGTAATTTCTGAGTGCATTATTATATAAAATGGTTAAACTATATCCTTTACACTTTAAGAAAATAGGAAATAATGCAGTGAATTTAATAAAGATTCCTGTTCAGAAATGAATTGAGCTGTAAAGGTTTGTGTATTTAAAACATTTAACCTTTACATATCTACAAAACTTAGCTATCCAGAATGACTTGCTTCTCAAAAATTCCAGGTGGATTGTGGAGGCATAGTTCAGGTCTATCAACAGGAATTGACTGAATACTATGTGCAAAAAGTGGGGTACACAAAGAAAAATGAGATTCTGTTTCTTCTCTGGGATAGCTTAGATTGTGGGTGAGGTAGACAGGGGAATAGATAATTATGTGTTTGGTGGGTTAATTACTGTAAGAAGGGTCACCGGGAACTCAGAAGAGGACTGCTCAGCTAACTCCAGGGATGAAGGTGAACATACAAAAAGATGATGATGTAATCTAAGAAAAGGAATCAAGTTTATCACATATTTCTTTGAGGATACAAAATAGTTTTATCTTTTGGAAGTGAGTTATAGGAAACCCAACTCAAATGTGCTTAAACAAAAAGAACATTTGTTGGAACAGCATTGAGGTCAACTTAATTCAAAGGGTTCAGGTCCATGTCCATGCCAATCTCTTGGCGTGGCCTTCCTCTGTGTGGAGATGTGGTATCCTCAGGCAGGTAGCAAGATGGTTATAGCAGTTCTGGACTTCACCTCTATGGACTGCAATGTGCAGAAGAAAGGACATTGGAATCCAGGATGTTTCTCAGAATATCAAGAATAACATTTCCCAGAAATCTCATGAAAATCCCTTCTTGCATTTTATAGGCTTCAGATGGATCACACAGTCAATCCAGAACCAAACACTGGCAAGGGATTAACTTTAGCCAAGTTCCACTGGGATGGGATTAACCTTAGACAAGTCAGGCCAACCCTCAGAGCTTGAGAAAGTCATGCCTCTCCTGAGGCACATGGGTTTTGTGATAGAGAAATAAATGCTCAAACAACAGATTCTGTGAGGAAGAAGGGAGGGGGCAAATGGATGCTATGTAGGCAACCAAAAGCCTTTCTGAAAGCTATAATGGAAAATGTAATTTCCTTTCTTGTTAGAAAACCATTCTAATGACCAGAAATATTAGCATAATTTTAAAATTATATAATAATTCATCATATTCATACAACCTGTGCATATAATTGGTTTGAAGTTACCGTAAAAATGCATTTACCATGATAGAACTAAATTTCAGCTATTATACCAAAGGAAACAATCTCGTAGTTTTGAGGCAGAAGAATGCATAGTCTTTGTTGTCAGGCAAAGATGGATTTGGATTCCAGCTCTGTAATACACTAGATATATGACCTCGGGAAATTCATGTAGACATTTCAACGTCTTCACAATAAAGTGGGAATAATATTAGCTGCCAAATAGAATTGCTATAAAAATAAAATGAAATAATATGAAAATACTCTTCTTTGCCCTAAGGTGTTTAATAAATATTAGTCCCACTGGCTGCCTTTCTCCCCCATCCCTAGTGCATGCAGGTATCAGTATAGTTCAAATAATTGAAATCTAAAAGTATCTTATGGCACATGCTTACTATATGCAACAATTTAGGTAGTGGGTATCCTGAAGGGTTAAAATGCAGTCCTTGCCATCAAAAGGTTAATTAAAAAGAAAATACAAATGTCTCAATAATTGACTCTACTACTAAGCAGAGTGGAAGGAGTTCTGTAACAAAGTAGAAATAGAAAATAGCCAGACCCCACTTATTTGTACTTCTAGATCAGCCCTAGTCATTTTCACCTCTGTGTGGCCAAGTGCCATGTCTCCTCTGTGAGCATACATGTAGGCTGCCATTCCCCTGTTCCTACAGTGTTGCTGATTTGTCCACAACTAGCTTCCTGTGGTTTCTCAAGTAGAATCAAAGATAGCTGACAGGGCAACATCTGCTTTCAGGCTGTGCAGCTACAGGACTCTTCCATTTGGATCCTGGGACAGGAAATTGTGTATGAGAAAACCTACTCTCTTGTTTAGAGACTAAGTACTTTCTAAAACCCATCAATTAGATTACCCACCAACTTCTACTGTGACCTCCACCAAGCCAACTGGCATTCACTGAGCCCTTCTGAATGACAGGCATCGTCAAACCTGAGATGAGGAAGATTTGGCCTCTACTCTCGGGCAGTTAGTAGTCACATGTTCAAAAAAGCATGTATACTGATAACTATAATGTAAAGTTAAGAACAGTGAGGTGATAATTAACATTTCCATTTGCATAACATTATAAAATTTTGTACACTGTATCTCCTTTCTCTTGAGAGATGGGCATGTGTTTATAGATTTGTTTATTGAATAAACTTTTATTGAGTCCCTACTATGTGTTATCAAGGAGTATGAAAATGAGTATGCCATATATTCATTTTTTAATTTATTTGTGTATACCCTTCCTAAAGTGATCTAAAGAATAAATAAATATTAGTCCATGTTCGTAAGCCATGAAGTCGATATCATTCTTAGTTTACGGCTAAGAAGCAAAGGCTTACAGAGACTTTATGTCATCTTTGTATACTTGGTTTCTGAGTCCTCCATTAATTCAATGTTGTCTTCCCTTAATACTTGACCTCTAAGAAGGCTACTAGAGTTCAAACAAAGATTTTATCCTTTCAGGAAAGCTAGGAAGAATTATAGTGGCATTTCTGATAGCTTGAAAAAGAGATGGTAGAGGAGTACGTGAAATGATCCTTCAAACTTTATAACCCACTACTCCCTTAGCTGTACACTACTCTCCACCGACTAGAATTTTTATTGTTCTTTGAGCAAACCCTGTTCTTCCCTGACCCCAGGTTTTTGCACACACATTGTCCCATCCATCTAGAAAGTATTCTTCATCTCAAAAACAAAACAAACACAAAAGCAAAACACATTTTCTACACAGTTGTAATGAAAATGCAGCTTCCATACTTCTTCACCAGACCTGATTATAACTGACATTCAGAAACCTCAAAGAATATGGAATATACATATTTATATAATTCCTACTTTTTTAAAAAATAAAGAAATTAAGGCTTCAGGGTGAGCTCCTCCCAGGTAGCACGTTATTCTCAGTCTCTCTGCATTCCTTCTGCTACACGTTACCAGAACTCCATAGGCGTATCTCAACATTCAATCAATGTAAGCTAGAAGTTTTAAAAAGGCAGCGATTGTTGTCTGTTCTGCTCACTGCTATATATAAAATATCTAGAAGAGTGTCTAACAATAATAAGTGCTTATGAAGTATTTGTTGCATAAATTACTAAATGAAGATTTATTTAATTATACTAATTTTCTTGAATAATACACAGCCAGGAAGAGGAAAACTTGAGGTTTGAAGTCAGGTGTTCTGACTCTAGACTCCACTACATCCTATTGTAAGACTTGAGATCAGGTCTGGCATAGGCAAGTATACAAATTTTCCTGTTGCTGAGTCTACAGAGAAAAATCTTTGTTCAAAACTTTACTCGAATCTTTACTAAAAAACTAAATATCATATATAAATTATATCTCAATAAAGATTGTTTTAAAGTTATAAAAAAAACTATATACCAAATGATACACTTATGTTCAGCACAGAATTAACTCTCTGGCCAGAGATGACAGATCTCTGAAGCTGGCTATCATAATCATCATTGTTTAACAATGCTATCCCACCAATCAGCGTGCTTCCTAAGAACATGGAGTACTTTTAAATAACTTTATAAAGATGAAAAGTTGAATGGCAAGCCAGAGAAAGTCAAAGATTTCAAAACACACTTGGATGGGATCCTAGGATGATATATGTAATTTATGGCCTTATCAACTGATTGAGTGTAAAATTGTTGTTAAAAAGATCCCTAAGGTAATCCAATTTGCTTTTAGTACCTAATTAACACTTCCCAGTGGTTTCTGGGTTGGATAATTGATAAATACAATGCTTATAAAATTTATACCAGGCATTGTAGTATGCAATTAAGCCAAGAATTTCCCTGTTATTGGGAATGAATTTAACTGATGACAAAGATAGTACTGGAAAAAAAGAATGGAGTAGATAATTAAAAAAACAAGACAGTTAGGTAGCTGAATTATCTGCACTTCTAGAGGAACTGATGGCAAACCCATGTTCAGCTTTTACATCACAACCAGATTCTGGAGGGAAAGTTGGAAGTCAGAAAGGATGAATCAAAGGAACTCTGCGGAGGGGAAGAGACTAACACTAATTAACCACCTGGTTCAGGTACTGCTCCAATCAGTGTTATGTATAATACTTTATCTCAATTAATCTTTGAAAGAACAACTGAGGTATAAATATTATCACCTCCATTTTTTTATTGGAAGAAACTGAGGTTCGCAAAACTTTTGTAACTTGCCTAAGATTTCAACCAGTTAAAAGGTGACAGTGTTTGTTATTATCATAAAAACCATAGGCATTA
This sequence comes from Hyperoodon ampullatus, assembly GCF_949752795.1. Lineage (NCBI taxonomy): Eukaryota > Metazoa > Chordata > Mammalia > Artiodactyla > Ziphiidae > Hyperoodon > Hyperoodon ampullatus. Next base: position 48,731,293 of record NC_136920.1, on the reverse strand, counting down.
TTTATGAGAATTTACGGAGTACAAGGGCCACGTTTGGAACAGGTACTTCATTTTTAAAAGAAGGAAAGAAACCCTGCCCGAGCAATTATATCCTGGAGAAATTCTTATACACATCAAAAATAACTTAGAACAGTGGTTCTGACCCTTCTTTCTCTGTGCTGTGACATACATGGAAGAAGGGACAGCATTCATGGGGAGCCACAATTTCATGGGCACCCCCAGATTACGAGGTGCAGCACAGCAAAAAACCAGCTGTGGTTACATGCAATTCTCTGAGCACTAGAGCTTAAGAAGGCACACATAAAGGTAAAAGGATTTGTTGATATTGATATTCTTTAATAGACTCATTTGTTTTTTAAGTAAATAAAATAAATACTTCAACATTAGTAACAAATTACAATTGATCACAATGCACAAGTGTATAACAACACTGTGTTTGAGAACACTTACTTAGAAAAGGTTAGAATGCCAGTAAGGAAAAGAACAAAACAAAACAAAACATGGTTTTCTAAAGAACAAAATTAGATCAATTGATTTTTTTTTTTTACTTTCTTTGATTTAAGTGGTAGGCTGCAGGCATAGGGGATGTAGAAGTTCTTATCTACTTTGTTTTCAGCAACTTTTGAACTATTTCACAGCTCATTCTTATCCAGAAAGGTAGAAGGCAATATCTTGGTTGACCCACTGGCAGATGGGGTATGGGTGATACCAGGGAAATATTCAAAATTTCAAGTTTTCCATGCCCTAGTTCAACAGAAAGGCAATCTGATATATTGGAGAAAGCACGGATTTTAGAATCAGGTGGCTTGAGTTCAAGTTCTTTCCCTATTTCTTGCCTGGTTCTTTGCTCTTGGATAACTTAATCTCTTTACTTTGCTTTCCTTTATTCATTCAAATATACTTATTTAATAGGTACTCTTTGCAAGACACTGTTCTGGGTGTTAGAAATACAGGGGTAAGCCAGACAAAGTCTTTGCTTTTAGAAAGCGTACATTCTGATGGAAGAAACAAGACAAACTATAAAGCTGTTACATTTATATAAAATATCAGATAGCAATAAGCTCTGTGAAGAACAAAACAAAAATAAAGCAGTGTAAGGAGAAAGAATGGCAGGCTGTGTATGGATTCTTTTAGATAAGGTACTTAAATAAGGCCTTTCTGAGTCAAGGACATTTGAGCAGAGACCTGAAAAAATGAGGGAATTATCCATCACAAGTTATGAGCAAATGGGTCAATGGTACTCATAAAGGTTCTTAGGCAAAAATGAACTTTGCTTGTTCAAGGAACAGCAAAGCCTGTGGGGTTAGAGCAAGAAAAGAGGGAAGAGAGTTAGTTTCTTCTGTGACGTAAAGCTGTTGAAGCTCACTTCCTTTTGCAAATGGATCATCCTGATTTCTGGGGGGAGATCTGAGACAATAAGGGAAGAGACAGAAGCAGGGAGACCAGATAGGAAACAATTCCCACAGTTTAGATGGTTTGAATGATCAGGCAGGCACAGACAGTTTAGCAAGGTGAGAAAAAGTTGGATTTGGCGTTCTTTGGATCTAACACCTAAAGAATTTACTGGTAGGTTGGATGTAGGTTCTGAGGGAAAACAAAGAGTCAAAGATTAATTCCTTGTTATTTTTGCCTGGGAAGATGCTGAGGGTGAGAGGAACAAAGAGTTTTATTTTCACCTAAGTTTGAAGTCACTCTTAGACATCCAAGGAGAAATCTTGAATATGCACTAAAGTATATACATATGGAGGTCAGGGCAGAGGGAGGGATTGGATATAGGATTTTTGGAATCCTAAGCACATGTAACTTACTTAGTCACAGATCTGGCTTGATGGCATGAGGGAACATCACTAGAAGACAGAAGAGGTCCCAAGACTAAGCCCTGGTCAACAGCAATAATTAAAGACTGGAATAGCAGCAAGAGCCAATGAAAGAAAACTTTAGAAAGAGTGTCCAGAAATGTAGGCAATAAGTCAGGTTTCATCATACTAGAGCCAGGTAAAGAAAAAGTTTTAAGAAAGAATAAGTGATCAACTATGTACTATATTGTTGAGAGGTAGAGAAAGATAAGGCCTGAGAATTGGCCAGTGTATTTTGTAAGCTGGATATCATGAGTAACTGACCAAAGCTCCTTCAGTGAAATGACGGGGAGATAAGCCTTACTGAAGTGAGTTGAGGAACCTAGGGAATAGACTACTCCTTTGATGAGCTTTGTTAAATGAGGGTAACAAATGGGTGGAAGTAAATCAAATAAGGATAATGATCATAGTTACCATCAAAAATTGTTTTGAATATTAAATGAGTGAGTGGATAGAGAAGAGTTTTATACACTCTAAAGCATTAAATAAATATTATATATTTTGTATAAATATTTATACAAATTTTTATATTTTGTGGCAGAAAGGATGGGTGGAGAAAGGCAATGAAATATCTTGGACAAATCCTTTAAAGCACTGAGTCTATCTGCTCATTTTGAATGTTTTTGAAGTAAGTGTTTGATTTACTTACATATATAATCATCTGGTAGAATAAAATAATCTGGAAATGTTTGAGTAAAGGAACCTATTAAACAGATAAAGAGCAATTACATATTGTAAACTTGGGGGAAACTCCTGAAATTTAGAAAAGATTTCAAGTAATTATATACAAGATATACTTTATAGAGAACTTATTTTTAAAAGGTGTTGGGATCCTGGTTGTAAAAACCAAAAGTCTTCCATAACTCACAGGACATTTTGAGAAAATCATGATACTTGAACTAAATCTCTGATCTCTGCAACTTCTACAACATGTCTTTCAGTATCATACTAAAGGCCATACAGCAAGCTAGATTTAAACCAACATAAATTTAAAAAATATAGATCTGGAAAGAATGGAAGAGCCCCAGACGTCTAAGTGAATATTCTATAAGACATAGCTAATCACAAATTCAGTCTGAGTCAGAAAAAACTTTGATGCTGAATAAATTGTGCACAACGCCTGAATCAAAGATGGTACTCGATAAATGTCTGCTGAAGGATAATATGGATTGCATGAATGGGTGAATGTTTGTTTGCTTGTTAGAAAAAATAAATTTTCATATCTTGATCATCTTTATAACACCTCTGCCATCTTTCCTTTTCTTTCCATGTTGACAGGCTAATATTTACTGACCACTCATGCCAATTTATGGGTTAGGCCAATGGTTCTGGTCATTTCATCTCATAGCCATTTAGATCTTCAGTATATATCCCTTACCCAGGCTATCTAGGGTAGGTCAACAGATATCATTGTAAAAAATGTCTAAAAACAAAAAGGAAACCTGACCAATTTTCGGTATTTGCTAGGGTAAAAAGACAAGGTCACTCTCAGCATGAGATTCAGGTGGATTAGCCAATATATCAGAGTGCAAGCTTATGTTCCCTTCATAACTATAATTTGGGATAAAATATTGATACTATTTTTTCAGTAGATACATAAACATTATTTTTAATGGAATTACTGGTATACTGTATAGGTATATATTACTACCAAAAAGATTATTAAAATAATTAGGAAACATATGTGGTGGTCAGGGTATAAAAGGCTAAGATGGACTGTTGAGTAAAGCTGGGGATATGCAGGACTCTACCAAAACTGATTTTTAAAATCTTAACTATCATAAGTTTTAAAAGTACAATATGTATTTGTAACCAACTTGTAATAATTATAATTAAAGAATATCTTTCTATGCCTCTTTTTCCTAGTCCCTATGGAAGGCTTTGTTATAGCAACATAGGAGAATGAAGGAATGAATGGTTGTAAAGTCTCTTGCAAGCACAAAACGTTATGCAAACGGTAATAGCTATTAAAGGAAAGCATTTTCCTTCAAGAACATGATACACCCAAGCTACTGACTATATTTATACAATGACATGGTAAAAAGAGAAAGACTCTGTACTCAAACAGACCTGGGCTTGCATCTGTTTCACCACTTTCTAGTTGTGTTCATTTGGGTAAGTTGCTTACCTTTTTCTGGGTTTTTGAAAAATATAGATAGTTCCACACACATTTGAGAGCTGTTTTGAGAATTTAATGAAATATTGTGTGTAGACCCTAGTACTTACAAAGCAGGTACTTAACAGTCATTAGTTTTCTTTCCTCATCTCAGAAAAAACATTAATTTCCAGTCAAAAGACTTAAAACCTATGAGAAACTGTTATAATTGCCTAACTAGGTGGTAGAGGAATTAACCTACAGTGCCTAGGAGAATTATAATTTCTGGTATGTGTATGTAGATTTTTTTACACAAATCCCCAGTCTTTAGGTGCCCTAAATGATAATAGCTAACTAAGCTGGAGGAATGATGCTTGTTTATGTAACAGTGGGCAAGTCCCTTCTTCACTCCAGGCTTCCCCTCTTTTGTGCATAGGAGGAATGAGCTAGATCAGTGCTACTCAACATGTGATCTGTGGTCCAATACTAGTCTGCAAGCTCTTTGTTCCCCATCCACTACAAAGTCAGTATTGAAAAAGAGTAAGCACTTAGAAACTTTTACAACAGTTTCATAGACTCTTAGTCTTTATGTTTTTGGAAAAATTAAAAATATATGGGATTGTACTTTGTGCATTTTTGGTTTTGTTTCTTCATTTCATTTTTCTAGTAATTCATTTTCATTACATTTTAGAAATGTATTGGTCTGCAATAGATTGTAAATGTACACACACATACACACACACACATCTTTCACCACAGGTAATTTGAGGAACGTTGAACTAGATAATCTGTAAAATCCCTTCAGCCTTAATATTTTACAAGACTGTATTCTCTGTCCATATTGACTGAGGCTGACCAACTACAGAGGAAGAAGAGATGATTATTGCCTTATGGCCTCCAAAGAGGCACCTTCCTTCCGGCAAAGAGATGATGATAATGAGGATGAGGATGAGGATTATAATGATTAATAGTTCCTACTCAGGAGCTGTTTACCATGTGCTGGCTTCTTTACCAGCATCATTTCATTTAATCCCTTTTGTTTAATGTTATTACACCATTTCATAGAATGAGAAAACTAAAACTCAGAAGGAAACTCAGAGAATAGCTTTAAAACCCAGGTCTATTTAATTCCAAATCCCACATGCTTTCAGATATACCATGTTGCTTTTAAGCTACAGTTACTTCCCAAATGAAGTTGTCTTCCCTTAGCCAGCTCTCTCCTTGCTTCCTGGGGATCAACTGGTGACATCAGCAGGCCCATGAAGTCTCATTCTAAAGGGCATGTCTTTTGTTCTAAGATCATGGGAATTTCTCTTTAGCCTGACCACGAAACCTCAGGATCTAAAAGTACCTTATGAATAATCTACCATCTCTACTCCAATGCTTGGGCCACTGCCACAACATACTTGACAATGAGTCACTGATTGTAAGTGTGAACATATCCAGTAAAGGGAACTCACTACCTCCAGAGGTACCTCATTTCCTCTCAGGATAGTCTTAGAGTCTAACAGTGATTCTTAGATTAATCTGAAATCTCTCTAACTTTCCTTCTTTGGGCCTAATTCTCCCTTGTGGAGCCATGAACAACCATAGAGAATTGCTCTACATTGTAGCAACAAAATATGTATCTGGATTTTGAACAGGAAGCCATGGAGTTGTTAGACAGACCTTGGGTTGATTCCTGGCTCTAACATATAAATGAGACTTGAAGTAAGCTACTTAGCCTCAGTTATTCTGCCTATAAAATGAAGACAATAATCCCTACATCACAGAATTGTCATAAGAATTAAATGAGATTACAAGTGAAAGCCCATGGTAAGTACTCAAAAAAGTTTGTTGAACTGAGAACTGATTACTTTTACAATGTATTTTCTGATTATTTTACTATTCTGGACACTGTCTTCTGATACTGACCCATTCTGTCTGCTCCTACAGGTTTCTTCTCCCCCAGGCCAATTCAGGAATTAAAAATTATATTATTTTAAATAATTCAACAAATGACAATAATGTGATGCTGTTCTGTTTACTCAATGTTTTCACGTTTTGATGTGAATTAATATTGACATACATTCTGTGAATCTGGAAGAAGAACATATTCACATTTCATAGGTGTGGAGTTGAGGATCTTCATATACAAGGTCAAGTAGATTTATTAAGCGGCAAAGTTCCTAAAGGATGTTTGTCCTAAGAAATGTACAAAGCAATTAATTAATTTATTTGTTATATATAAAATTAAGTAACCACTGTTGTTCGACGCCAGATTAGCACCCAGAGATGAGTAAGACTGACACTATGCCTGTCTTTTCTACACCTAAAGAAGAAAGATATTGAACAAGTATAATGAATATGAAGTCATGCAGGATGTTAATCCAAAATAAATCAAGCCAGCCTGGTCAGGTCTGAATTTGGCAACTGTTAGCTTATGGTGAGTTCTTAATCAGAACCACAGGTGTTTTAAGTCAGTGGTCCCCAGCCTTTTTGGCACCAGAGACCCATTTCATGGAAGACAATTTTTCCACAAACATGGGGGGATGGTTTCAGGATGATTCAAGCACATTACATTTATTGTGCACTTTATTTCTATTATTATTACATTGTAGTATATAATGAAATAATTATACAACTCACCATAATGCAGAATCAGTGGGAGCCCTGAGCTTGTTTTCCTGCAACTAGATGGTCCCATCTGGGGATGACAGTGACACCCGAAGCTCCACCTCAGATCATCAGGCATTAGATTCTTATAAGGAGCCCGCAACCTAGATCCCTCACATGTGCAGCTCACAGTAGGGTTCGTACTCCTATGAGAATCGAATGCTGCCACTGATCTGACAGGAGGCGGAGCTCAGGTGGTAATGTGAGCGATGGGGAGCGGCTGTAGATACAGATGAAGCTTCGCTCGCTCACCTCCCGCTGTGTGGCCCGGTTCCTAACAGGCCACGGACCAGTCCTGGGGGTTGGGGACCCCTGGTTTAAGTAATATCATAACCATCACAATAATACCATAGAATCATCTTTTTCCTATCTAGCCGTATTTAATTGTGAGGCCTGAGTTTTATGATAATCCATCTCCTTTCACATAAATTAGAAAATGCTAGAACTTCAGTCAACTGATTCTGAAAGCAAGTTTTTTGAAGGCAGTTATTGAGAATCACGAACCGCCTTGCTTTTTCTATGATGAAACAATTTGCTCACACACTAGCAAAAGTGCCCCTGGTAAAAACACCATCCTTTTTTCAAGAGAGGCAGGCATGATGATAGATGATGTTTTCCCTACTGCAACATAAACACTTCTCCATATGTTACTGGGGACTCTAGAAAGAAGAGATCATTTTTAATTCTGGTAAGTTCAGTCGAGACAATGACGATCCTTTGAAAAAATATATACACAGTGATCCAGGTATCTTTTCTGAATACTTTTCAAACTCACCTTGCAGTAACTATAGTTGCTGTGGAATTACAGTTTTAATGGGTATATTTTTTCTGTTCTAGGTACTCCTACAGTGTGGTACATTTATGCTATAATGGATTATTCACATGAAATAAGAATCATTAGTTTTGTTTCTTCTATGTAACATGTTATAAAACATATCTCAGTTTAGAATCCTGGCATCTCATCAACTTTCTTTCTTCCCAGAGGATTTAGATCAATAGTGGCCAAAATAGCCTATGTATGTACATAGTAAATTTTACTTTTCTGTTCCTGTGACTTCATTTTCTAGGTAATACACCTCTGAACAAATGGTCATCTCACCATCTCTATCCTGGGCTGACATGTAACCTCACTGTCCTAGTTTTAATAAAGGTTCACTTTCAGCCTCCTGCTTCTTCTAATGCGCTTGCCAGTCTGCCTGCCCTTTTATAGATTCATCCAAAGAAAAGGGCAAACTCAGAAAAAAAAAAAAAGGTCTCCACAAACCATTTAGTAAATTGGCTTCATTACCAAATGCTACATGTTTACCCATGGTCTGGGGTTTGACTCTGCTTAGGGGAGAGAAAAACAACCTGGCAAATAAGTGTTTCAGATACAATCAAGTCTTTAATCTCTGCCTCTGCTTCTAACTGGAATATCATGGTCTGCACCTTTTTTGAAGCCTTCTCTTCATTGAGTTAGCAGCATGCCCATAGCACTTTGTACACATCTCCATTACTGTACTTTTTACCTCATATTTAAATTATTTTTTATCTACATTTTTTGTGAGACTATGAGTGTCTAGGCTGCAAGGATAGTAACATTCTTCCATGCAGTTCTGTACCTACCATTAAGGGCACAGCCCTCAGTAAGTGTTTGCTGAATATTTGTTAGATAAGAATTGCATGTTTAATACCAGAGGCTGTAATTCTTTCTCATCACCTTTTAATAATCGACCACTGAAGAGTACTTACTGGGAAGTTTCTATACAGAAGTACACACTATAAGATAGTTAAATTTAGCCTTGATCCTTTAATAACATTATATATAAAACACTTCTATAATAAATAAAAGTCATTTGCCTTATGTGTCACCAACCACAAGCAAATTTAATAACTCTTTATATAAAATTATGAATGTGAGCTATAGCATAAAATTGGTTTCTTCAGAAAAACTATTAAAAGTTTAGGGATTAAAAATGTAACTTCCCTTAATATTGGCCCTAAGACAATATAGTTTATGATGTAATGCATTAAGTACAAACGTCTCTCAAAGCCCCCTTACCTTGTTTTGGAGGACTTCTCCAACCTGATCTCCTACTCACAACTTCACCATGCTATCAATGTGCCTGAGTCATTCCTATATACCTGCCTTTACCCATTCTCTAAATTTAGGCTTAGATCACTTAACAAATTTCACTCATCCTTCCAGTCACACACGTTAGATTGACCATATTCTTCTTCTTTGAGGTCCTACAGCATTTACATAGTACTTACTCTTTGGGGTATGCAGCCCACTCTGACTGCTGCAACTGACTACCTCATCTTCAGACATGGATCACTGCATGATCCCATCATTCAAGGCACATCTGATTAAATTAGAGATGGAAATTAGGGCTGTTCAGCCCTATGCATATCTCTCACCCTCACCACTTCAGTGTGTCCATCAACATCTAACTGCCAGTCTCAGCATATTTTTGCCTAAGTTCTTTCTCCAAAGCTGAAGAAGACCACTCTCTCTAAGTGCACAGCAAGCCAGAAGTACTGGGGGATTATCACCCCCTAATAACAGCCCTCAACAAGTGACTCATGGGAGTTGATGTGTAATTGGTCCTTTGCCAGTTGAAATGGGATAACTCTGAGTGTACCTTATACTGGGAATTTTTCAGTTTCCCCAGGGGATTATCCTCCAGTTATCCTCAGCAAGAGCTGGTTTGATAACATCCTTTATTGGATGCCCTTTCTTCCCTGATACACTTGCCTTTATCCCTACTAGTGTTTCTTGCACCTCCCCTAAATAATATATTTGCACTGAAACTCTCGTCTGAAGGTCTGCTTCTGTGAGAATCCAAACAAAGTCCACACCTAAACCAAGTTGGCCAATAAGATTCTCTCTCTTGGGATTCTGTATTTGAAGCAATGAAATTTTACCTGGGATAGTCTCTTAAATGAAGTTAAGAAAATGTTTTCTTACTTTTTTTTATTTTAGTCCATTTTGAAGGGTCAGTTCTGCCCTTGAGTTCTATTATTCATTTCTGTATTTATATAACAAATTCTTTTGGTTTTAGCTAAGCATAAAGTTGGGTTTTGTTACTTTGAACCAAAATATCTTATTATTTTATCATTCATTTTTATTTACTGAAACATGATATTTGAAAATAAGATAGGACCTCCATCAAGTCCAACCTTCATAGTTTAGGTAAAAGTTAAAAATGAAATTAGTTGCTATAAAACTCACTTAAACATTGTTATTATACTTTTCAAGTATCCAAATAATGTCTAAAAAATTAAGAGTATGTGCTTTTTGAGGTCTTAAACATTCTTATATTTCTTTTTATCTTCATGGTACCTTACGCAGTAGGTATTCAATAAACATTTATTGAATTAAATTAAATTAAATTAAATGTTTGGAATCTGTGTAATTGTTGTAATGGTTGACAGCTGAATTTATTATGATCCCATTCTTATATATTCTTTTGCAAGAGGATTTAAAGTAGCTTCTAAAGGTAATATAGGTAAGGCAGTTAATACAATTTCTTACTTAAAAAAAAAAAAATGACTGAAAACAAGCATAGAGATAAAAGGGCTTCCCTTTTTCTTCCTTCTATCCCTGTTGCCCCATCCTGGTACTAAATGCCAAGTGAAATTTCATATTTGAGACCCTACATCCATTCATATCGTCATTCATCTATTCATTCAACAAATATTTATTGAATGTTTATGTACCGATCAGTGAGCTAGGCACTTGAAATATAACACAGAGACTGAGGTATAACACAGAGATTAAAATTGCTTTTCTCAATAGAGTGCTCACAGTGGGGAATGTGGCAGTAAGTGAGCAAGTGCAATAGCTCATACTAAGTGTGCTATGATGGGAGAAGTACAGGATCCTATGAGAATAGGTAGGGAGAAATCTAACGAAGACCCAGAAGACATGGAATATTTTTTAGAGAAAATGTTGAACTTAATGGCCTGTATTTGAGAAAAGCATTTTACAACAAATTCTGTCTTTCCCAGGACCTTCACAGACATTCCATTCCCTTTGCCAGGAATATTCTTCTCCTGACCTGACTTATCCCCCCTCCATTATGTGGTTGACCGCTGCAAAACCCTCAGGACAGGGACTGCATCTGTCTATACACTGCCACATCCCCACACTAGCAAAGTGTCTGCTTTAATATAGGAGCTCAGTAGGTATTTGAAAGGTAAAGAATATTTAACCACACTGTATTACAATTTTGTTTGCATGACTAGGAGCTCCTCAAGGGCAGTAATGGTGCTTCACTTTTTCACCCTCAACAGGGCCTGTCTCTCCCTATTCCTCTAAATAAGCCCAGTTTTCTCATGCTAATAGACTGGGAGTATATCATAAGCTCTCAGTGGTACCCACTTTCCAACTCTACAGTTAAATCAACTTCCATTTACCTATTTGCTTGCCTTTTCATTCTTGGTGGTGCTGTTTCCTTCACCTGTCACCTCATTTGGACCCATATTCCCAAGATCACATTTTGTCCAGCCCCTTTGATTGACAGGCTGGTTTGAACTCACTACAATTCTGATTTTGCCCTCAGTGCCTCCTCTGGGACACTATTACTCATTTTTCCCACCTGTGGCCACAGAAACAGGAAATACCTTGAGGTGCATCTGCTCTCTATTCACCCCTACCTCTCAACTGGCCCCTCCACTAGGAGAAAAAAATGGGTTAGATAAGCATCCAGATCAGTGCCAGGGATACAGTAGTTACTTCATTGAATTGAGGTTTTCAGAATGATTTTTTCAAATGTCACCAGTTTTCCAGTGGAAGCTAACGTAGGAGTATTATTTGGTCTACGAGATCTGCTTCACATATTTTGTGAACTATACCTGTATCATTTACCTCCTCCAAAATATCCTGCAGAATTGTAGAAGCTGTGCTTTTGAGGTGAGAAACTGTATGAGCAACAAACTCAGGGAAGATTTTTATTTTATTCTCTAATATTCTACTATGGATACTGACAGATGCATTTATTATAAAATCTGCCTAGCTTACACTTTGTGAAGAGTCTACCTAGAGAGTTTACAGTTTATGCTATTTTCAGTCAACACTACAAACCTGCAGTTTCTTTTCATCTCACCATGTTATTGGCTCCCCCAGGAGACACTGAGAGACAGCAAAAGAGAAGGAAATTAAACTTGCAGGAGGAATGCTTTCCACAACATATCTTAGCACTTGGCTCTCTGTTGACAGTGAGTCGGGGGGTGGGTATGGAGGTATGTAAATGTCCCAGTGCTATACTCTACCTGACTCTAATTTTATCCTGTAATGACTTTCTCCCCACAGTTTACCTCCACCTCTACTTACCAAAACCTATCTAGTCTTCCATTTCAAAAGTTTCCACATGTACAAAGACTTCAATGACTCTCCCTCTTCCATACAGTTCCACAGTTTTTCTCATCAATATTTCTGGTCACTTAACAATAATAATTTACACCTATGTGTTGCTCATTATGTGCCAGGCACTGTTATAAACACTTTATTTATCATAACTAATTGAATCCTCACAACAACTGTATCTGGTAGATACTATTGGTATCCTGGTTTTACAGATGAGGAAACTGAGGCACTGAGAGGTTAAGTAATTTATCCGTATCATATGGCTAGAAAAGGGGAACAATTAGGATTAAACCCAAGCAGTCTAACTCTAAAATCTATACTCTGAACTGTTTTACTATACTTTATTCTCAGACATTAGCTACTTGGAGTAGCAAGACAGATAAGATATGACCCCTGGCATCAGGAATGTTACTTTATAGTGTGGAGAGAGACACGCAAGTTGGCCATTCCAAAATGAAGTGCTATGAGAGAGGGATATACCGACCACTATGGCAGCACAGAGGAGGGCCACTGAGAGCAAACGTAGATGTTAGAGCAGGTAAGTCTTGAAGGATGAGTCCCTAGATGGTAATCAGATGAAGAAAGACATTCCACTCAGAGAGAACATCACTCATAGATACATGAAGACATGAAACAGAATGGTTTGAGTATTCATAAATTTATTCAAAAATTATTATTATTTTTTAACATCAGCTATGTGCTAAGCATTGTGCTCAGTGTGTAGTTCTGGGAGTGATGGTAGCAAGGGAAAAAGAAAGTGCTGCAAGCAATCTACTATTGCCAAGGTATAAAATCTGGAAATGCAGGCAGGGTCAATTCATGGAGGATTTCATGTGCAATGCTAAGCAGCTTATACTTGATCTACTAGGTGTTGGGGAAAATGAAAGAGCTTTAAGAGAAGGAATGGGAACATGGTTATATTTGATATCTAATGGCAGACAGTGATCTCTTTATTCCTATATTTTCAGAGTACTTTGTAAATTTCCTATTATTTATCATATATTGCCTTATAGCATAATTGAAATTTATAAAATATAAATTTATATTTATATTAAATACCTCTAGATTTTAAGCTGCTAATAGATGATGAACTTGATTGCTGAGTCTTTTGACCCTCCACGAAGCACAGGACAGACTGCACTTTGTACTCAAATGTGTTCAGTAAACACTTGTTGAATTGAATAGAATTGTCTCTTTACTTACACTTGCATCAGACTTCTCCCAGCAACTCCACTTGTCTTAACAGGCTGAGCAGAAAATACTATAACATGAAGGATGTTCCATATTTGCAGTAGGTCAAGCAAGCTTTCTTGAACAATGGGACATCTGACAGTGCTGTCCCAGCCTCCCAGACTACTTCACAAGAACATGCTCCCCTCATCTAATCACTGCCTTCTCAAAAGCTTGGATCATGCCCTGTTACACAAGAATTGGACAAAAGTCTGAAAAATATAATTTTTCAAGATCTTCTGTTGAGTAATTTTAAGGTCTTTGAGGAAAATTTCGGACTTACTTGAGCCCGAAGATATATATACCTAACTGCCTGGCTGTTATCTGAGTGAAGTATGGAATCATTTCATCATACTTAATTTCTAAACTGCTTAAGCAAGCAATTCACTTTTTATTCTGCTACTGAAAATGACCAACTTTAGGAGATATAAAAATAACTCAGAGAAATAAGGTATTCAGTATCCTAGGTCACACTACTTTGGTGTAGGGTTGTTTTCATATAGAAGTCAAGAGAACTTCTCTGGAGAAATTCTACCTTTTTCTGCCCTCCCTCACTAGTGAAGCAAGTCCATTTTATTATATCAAGCATCACCTTTTCTTGACAACTTTTTCTTGAGCTTTTGACCCAGATGACAGCATTCATGCATAAAGTAATCTGAACACTCTTTAGAAGAACGTTAATAAATATTCCCACAACACCTTCTGTTCACTTCAACAGACATTTAATGAGGTGCAATCCTCCTTCCATAGGGGCACTGAGCATCACTCAACTTACTATTATTGATATATCCATCATAGAGTTCAAGAACATTTTGGAGATGAATCATTGAATGGTGCTATTTATAGAAGACCGCTGATCCCATAAGGCAGTAATGTAATATTAGCCTTCTTGAGTGAAAAGTAAATTTGTATGATGGAGAAACTGATTGGATTTTTCCCTTCCTGGTTTTCATCACAAGTGCTTTTCCATTCAGATTAGATCAGGTGACCCTGCTATCCACTGTCATAGCACCTTTTACTTTTCTTCCTACCATAGTAGTAATTTTACATTTATTTGAAATTTTCCTGAGCGCAATGACCACGTCTTATTGTTGTTGTTATTATTTTATTTGTTTGTTTGTTTGTTTAGCTCATCATTATATGCCAGGAACTCAGCCAGGAGTGATACTCAAAAGAGTTAGCAACAGGTCTGGCACAGGCATTAATCTATTAGAATGGATGCTTCCTCAGTCACCACATTGCTGTGTACCAGTTGAAAATCAGCGTGGTACCTGGCACAGCAAGTCAGCAGTAAGTAATCATTAAATGAATAGATGGATGGAGGAATTAACTAACATACTAGATCAGAACTAACTCCTATCCAGTTTCAAATAATTTAATATTTTAATACTTTTATTCTATTCAATCAATAAATCACTTTATTAAATCTCTGCAAAGTACATACTCTGTTAATTATTTAGGGTAATTAGTGGAGAGGGGAAAGAGGAAGCATAGAAAGTTAAATAATTCATGCCCTCAAGATGCTTGTAATTTAGCATGAGAGACATATCTTCATAAATAATGATGGAACAAAGGTGAACAAAAAGTAATGGTGGTTGACTTTTGGGGACAACTGTGATTCAAAAGTAGACCTGCTGAATACCAATGACCATGTGTTTCTCACTGTGTAAAACGTGGGATTTGGAATCCAATAGACCTGGATTTGAATCTTAGCTCCACCATTCCCTGGTTGAGTAGGTAATCTTGGGAACATCAGTAAATAATTTTCAGTCTCAGTTTCATGATCTTTAAAATGGGGGTGATAGTACCTACCCCTCAGAGCATGTGTGAGTTTTAAATATGATAATATTATATTTAGCACAATACCTGGTATATAGTAGATGTTAAATTAGAGATTAATGGTTTTGCATATGCAAATTCAATGTATCTTTATGTTGGAATACTGGAATTATGGTAGTCGGAAAAGTATATTTTTTTAAGAGAAAGATAAATTATTAGCTTTTAAGAATTCATACTAGGTAGGGCAAAGGCTTAGGAGTCAGACAGACCAAAAGAGAGTTATTCTATGACTCACTAGCTCTATGGCTTGGAACATATTACCTAACATATTTACACCTCTAGTTTCCTCATCTATACATTGGAACTACACAAAGCAATTAGGATTGCAGTATGGATTTAAATGAAAGAAGATGCTTTTCACACAGTAAATGCTCAAAATGTGATTTCAAAAACAGGGACTCACAAAGGGCCCTGGGTAGAGGTGATAAAGTCCTCACTTTCCATCTTAAAACTGAAATCCAGATTGATGAGATTTTTGCCTAGTCCAGAATGCTTTCTTGCCCACTTTTTTTTTTATTAAGCTATGTGAAAGAATGATTGATCCCACTGGAAAACCTGAGGTGAATAAAACACTCAACAGAGACTGCTTATACAGAAAAGGTAGACCTGAAAAGGAATGTTTGGAGAAACTAAGAGTGCTGTTTGTACAATAGTTGTACCCTGGTCCCCAGAGTAGACAGCTTATATTCTACATGATGGGACTCCAGGACCTGAAGACAGACTTTACTCAATTGACCTATGGGAGGTATTTATGAGTTTGTCTCCTTTTGGTCTTCCCCTAAAACCCTGGCTCTTCTATGACAGGCAATCTCCTACATGTATTATCAGGAGAAGCCCAGTGCAGAGCAGACCTGTACCAGCATCAAGAAGAGGGAGCTGGAGTGATGGAACGAGCACAGTGAGAAGTAGGACTTATTTTGAGGTTCTGCCACTTCTCAGCAATGTTATCCTAGGCCAATTAGCCCATCTTTTCAATCCTTCTTTATCTCATCTGTGAAATGAGAATGTGGATACTTATGAGCCTATCAACTTTCAATGTTTATACATTTATAAATATGAATAAAGTTATGCACAAAGGAAAAGCACATAAACAGACCATTTCCACCCGGCCTCAAGATGTCACTATTGCTCATTCGTGGCAATTTTAGTCTGAGTCATCACGTTATTCCATAGCTTATACTTATTTGCTGTGTTTATGCTTATTTTGAGTTATTTTTAAACAATGCTAACCCCATAATGAAACAATTTAACTCCACATTGCCCACTACATGTGAAAGCAGTAGTAAATTTTATTTTTTTATAAATATGTATGTTTGGTTACTTGTAGAATGTCACTTCAGAATTAAAAGTAATGGGGATTTTGAAATAGACTAACCTATTTGACAGTAGAGGATCTTTGAAGTGGTGATAACTTCCTAACCATGCTGTGCAGTAAACAAGAGTAGAAATGCTTGGTAAATTGAAAAATATAATCAAAATGTTATTCAATAGTGCATGTCTACCATGCAAAGCAGTGCTAGATAGATTCATTGTTACAAAGAAAGTCAAAGCATCCTAGAGCCAAAAATTCAACACATCTATAAACCCTAGGACAGATTATAAACAGATAGAACTTTTGGGGAAAAAACTTTACATAGAATTATTACAAATAGGATGAGTCAGTTTAAAATTTCTGCAGGGTATATGTGAAGAATTCCTTCTCATCTATTTGTCTCAATTTCTCACTGCTGGCTCATGATGCAATTAGCATCTGATAACTGATAGCCCTTCTCATTTTTTCAGTGAATGATGACCAAATCTGCCGATTATTTAATCTGCTGTTTTAAAGTATTTGATCTCCCTTTTTTTGAGGCACATCTTATTAGGTGTACAGTTAGTTCTATGACTTTCGATAAACTTTTAAAGTCATGTAACCACTGCTATAATCAATCAAGATAGAGAAAATTTTCCTCATTCTAATAGTTCTCTCATATCTCTTAGTAATCCATCCCCTCTCTCAACCCCCAACCCTTGGCAACCTCTGATATGATTTCTGTCCCTACAGTTTTCTGTTTTCCATAAAGCCATCATAGTGGAACTATATAATATGTATGATTTTGAGTCTTTTGAGTCTGACTTCTTTTATTAGCAAAAGGCATTTGTGATCCATCCATGTTGTCATGTGTATCAATAGTTTACTCATTTATATTGCAGAGAAGTATTCCATTATGTGGATGTAGCACAGTTTGTGTATCCATTATTTAGTTGATGGAATTTAGGTTGTTTCCAGTTTTTGATAATTATGAATAAAGCTATATAAACATTTGTGTACAGATATCTGTGTGAAGACATAGTTTTCATTTCTTTTGGATAAATGCCTAAGAATGGAATTGCTGGGCGATATGGTAAGTTTATGTTTAACATTATAAGAAACTGCCAAACTGTTTTCCAGAGCTGCTGTACTATTTTGCATTCCCATTAGCAGTGTGTATGCATTCTGATTACTTCATCTCCTCCTCAACATTTCATATTGTCATTTGTTATTGTTGTTGTTTTGAGTTGTTCTAATAGGTATGTAGCAGCATTGCCTTTGGTTTAATTTTCTTTTTCATTTTACCCAAAAATATTTCAAACTTTTAGATATTTCTCTATAGTTCCAGTGTCTAAATTTAGACATTACTGTTGTAAAAATTGTGAATGGATTTAATAAGTTCCCTCTTCCAGGTATATGCAATGTTGTTCTCATTTCAATGAACCAGGGGTCAGCTTCCTTTATGCCATTACAGTTTTTGCCCACTAGATGGCAACTGCTCAATTGTTTGGAACTGCCATGCAGCTAAAAAGAAGGAAATTGTTGTATAATACAAGAATAGAGTCAAGCTATAAATTGTTAAGTACTTTACTCCATGATTGTAAAAAAAAAAAAAGACAACACTTCATTGACTGCCAAGTTAGAGCTCATCATAACCTAATGTGTGTGCTTTCTAAATCATTTCAATCTAAGTTTGGAACTACCAAATGTGGATGGAACACAGCATAAAAAAGTACAAAACAAGGTGTCTTTTGAACATAAATCAGTGGAGTATGGCAAGCAAATACCTTGTAGCAAATATCATTCAGAAACTGGAACTAGTTTCTTTAAACAGTATATACTTTTCAAGAACATCCTTTGAAATACAGATATTTATAAGTTTTAAGATACCATACTGATACATTTTCTAAAACAGCTATAGATAAGCTGAGAAGTTAGTTAAGGGTTTTTTTTTGTTTGTTTTGATTTTTTGTTGCTGTTATTTTGGCAACATACAGGACACTTCTCTGAATTCATTCCATTCATTAATCAAATATTTACTAAGTTCCTCTTATGCCCCAAGTTTTGTAATAGGTATTAGGAATATTAAGAGGAAAAAGACTTAATCTGCTAGGCTGCTGCTGAAGAAGAAGAAGGAGAAGGTGAAGGAAGGAAGAAGAAGAAGAAGGGGAGGAGGAGGGGGAGGAGGGGAACAATAAAAGCAATAGTCCTTTAAATACCAAGACTTATTCTAGATGTTTATAAATACTATCCTACTTAATCTTTATTACCACACGCTTATGAGATATTGTCCCTATTTTACAGATGTGGAGACTGAGGCTCCGTGCTAACAGGGGTAACTACAGTTGAGACAAAAATGATTTCAAGTCGTATTTAGGTAAAGAGTGGGTTGGAGATGTCATTCAAGAGTCACTCTTCACAGCTAAGTGATATGGAAGCAAACCAGGTATCTCTATTCCCTTAGTGTTGGACAACATTTCACAGCTGAGAGCCTTCAAGCTTACCCTTAGAGCTTCAATGGTGATCGCAGAGCAGAGGTGACAGAAGG
Source organism: Hyperoodon ampullatus (assembly GCF_949752795.1). Lineage (NCBI taxonomy): Eukaryota > Metazoa > Chordata > Mammalia > Artiodactyla > Ziphiidae > Hyperoodon > Hyperoodon ampullatus. The sequence continues at coordinate 48,712,429 of NC_136920.1, read as the reverse complement.
GAGGGTCTAAGCCATAGACTGGATGCAAGAGAGACCTAGGATACAAGGGACAGACCTGAAGTACCAGCTGGCGTCAACATGGAGCCAATTCATCAAGCTCCATTCATGCCAAAAGAAGATTCTGGGAATGTCACCAGCCACAATCTACGGCTGTGGATATCAGCATGATTCTTAGAAAGGAAGACAAGGAATACTTCCATGGATACCAGCAAAAAGTGTCAGAGATCACAGACACGCACATGAGGTCCTGTTGCTTACTCTTGTTACCATGAGGACATGTAAACTTTCTCCCACCCCCAGATACAAAATTCAGGAGGGTTAGGAGGGAGAGAGAAAAAGTTTTGAGAGAAAAGAAATATAACTTGGTTTAATATTTATCCCAAATGATATCGTTTTAAATACATAACCATACACATTTAAGTTCTTAGCCTTTTGGCTAAGATGACTTTGAGGACCTGTTAAAAGTTATGACACTCACTTCTACTAGCCCACCCCCACCTGCCCCCCCAGACAAGTAAATTTACAAAGTTTCACATATTTCCACAGCATTTAGATAACAATTGAGGCTCAGTGATCAACTCTCTGAAGATCCATAGATGCCAGATTAAGAAATCCTAGTGGTGGAAATGGCACCAGACTTGACTTTTGACTCAGTTGTTTATCATCCATGTGACCTTGGATAAATTAACTCTTCTCTCTGAATTTCAGGTTTCTCACTGTGTTTGCTGAATGACTATTAAATGGAGGATGGAATAGAGATGGGTATGTAGTTTTTAAATTGCATCTTCTATACCAAGTTCTGTAATATATTAATCTACTTATAGTCCTATGTGGTCCTATAAAGTTATTTTAGATCTGTCATCAAGAGCATCTAATTGTCCCCTTAAGAGTCCGCCCCTTTTTCTCCATCCCACCAGCATCAGCATACCTCTGGGGCAGTCCTCATGCTCTCATAGGAGGAGCTGCAATAGCATTCCATGTTCTCTTGCTATTTCAACCCTTACTCCTTCCTATGCACGAAGTACACTCTTCTCAAGCCACCACTTCTTCCGATAATTCTCCTGCTTAAAACTATACTAAACTTCTCAATCCCAGAAGGGATCACATTTAAAACCTAATGGTCAGAGTCTTTCTGTTTTAAATCAATTTGTCTTACCTTGCTTAATCAATCTCACCTCCCCAGTTCTAGTCAGCTAAATCTTACCACTAAGAGGAAGCTTTCACAGGAGGAAAACTAGTGATGATTGGAGCCCTTGGCTCAGCCACTTACTAGCTGTTTCCAGCATGGGCAAAGCACTTATTCTATCAGGGCCTTAGCTTTCTCAATTCTTTCTTTTTTTCCTTTTTTCTTTCTTTCTTTTTTTTTTTTTTTTTAGCATCTTTACTGGAGTTTAATTGCGTTACCATGGTGTGTTAGTTTCAGCTGTATAACAAAGTGAATCAGCTATACATATACATATATCCCCACATCCCCTCCCTCATGCATCTCCCTCCCACCCTTGCTATCCCACCCCTCTAGGTGGTCACAAAGCGGCGAGCTGATCTCCCTGTGCTATGCGGCTGCTTCCCACTAGCTATCTATTTTACATTTGGTAGTGTATATATGTCCATGCCACTCCCTCACTTCGTCCCAGAGCTAGACTATTTCCAAGATCCCTTCCAGCTCTGATATTCTCTGTCTCTAAGACTCTGTGCCCTGTAAATGCTCTATTCATTCCACTCTGAATCCTTGCTCCCACCGTGCTCTTCTTCTGCAGTGTTCTTTCTGTCAAAGTAAACAGTTTCTATTCTCCAAGGTTCAACTTATGCACTCCTTCATTCATGAAACCTTCCTATTCCTGAACCTATGAGAAGGATTTTCTTTGAGCTCTGATGACACCTAAATTCTGTACTAATCAATAAGAGTGCCTTATGCCAATATAATACTATAGTTTAATTGGCTTTTACATATGTTATTTCACTGGAGCCTCTCAAAAGCCCACTAAAGTAACTACTATTCATTCTCAGAGAAACAAAGGGACCAGCCTAAAATTCCTCAGCTCTAAGGCAGCTGACCTAGGGCCAGAATTGAAACCTGATTTCTATTTCAAAGTTACATATTCAACATTTCAAATAATTAGTTGTTTCTGTGTGTTTCACATACACAGACATGATTTAATTCAATAAACATGTATTAAGCCCCTATTCTGTACAATCTTTAGACACAAGCTATGGCTAAGAGGGGTGGGGATCAAATGGAGTTTTCTACCATACTCTTATAATTCTTATGTATCCTGATAACCCTTAATAAATTACATATTAAATATTATGGAGTATAGAAAATAAGAACACTGATTATGGAGTCAGAAATACCTAGGTTCTCTTTCCTTCTTTCTTCCTTTCTTTTGTCTTCCCTTCCTTCCTTTTTTCCTTTTTCCCTTCCTTTCTCTATCTCGCTTTCTCTATTTTACTTTTTGTTAAGGAAAAATTTAATTATATTAAAAGAAGAGAGCATAGTATTATCTACCACCATATATATCCTCAGCCAGCTTCAACAGTGATTAACCCATAACAAAAGTAACTTAACCTACACTCCTAACCATTCCCTTATATTATTTTGAAGCAAAATCAGGCATCATTTCACTTCATCTGTAAATATTTTAGTCAGAAGATTTAAATATAACTCTTTCTTTTTAACATAACTCCAGTACCAACAAAAATTCTTTAATTATCATCAAACAGCTAATAGGATTTAAATTTTCCTGATTGTCTAATTTTTTGTAAAAGTTTATTCAAATTAGGATTCAAAACAAATCCATACATGCTTTGTGTGTCTCTTAAGTCTCTTTTAATCTGCAGGATCCCATACACATACCCTCACCCCCATTCGTACACACGCACACACATGCACCCACATTTATTTGTTAAAAGAACAAAACAAAGCAAAACAAGATTTTTTCTGGATTTTCTGGATTTTCTTGATTGTATTGTCTCATGTATTGTCCCCCGTAACTCCTATGAAATGAGAATTAAATCTAGAGACTTGGTCACACTCAAGCTCTATATTTAGGGCAAGACCACTTCATAAATGGTGAGATTTATTGCCATCAGAAATCCCACGATGCCTGACTGTCTCTCTTTTGTTGCAGCCACGACAAATATATTCTAGATCTATTCATTTAAACTGGTGACATTCTATCACTCCTTCCTAATTTACTAAGTAGAAAGTGCTATAAAGAGACATTTCCTTTCAAACATTTGCTTATCTTAAATTTCACTTTGTACAAAACCAATAGGAAACTGTTTGAATCTTTCCCTTTATTCACCTGTTTTCAAAATAATGAATAGATTTCCTAACTTCCTACAAAGCTGGCAAGGAGGTGATTTTTAAATAATATCACTCTGAAATCATGAATTTAAACATATTTGGTGTGTTTTAATTCATTGTAATTTTATCCTTATCAATGCTCAGCTTGCCTCATTTTGGCTTCTGACTCCTTTTAACGTGACACTACATATCTTGATAGATAATTTGCTTTTGACATAAAATATTCCAGGTTTACATTGTATTTTTCTTACTTCAGACCTAGAACTAGCTTTGTTCTTGAAAAGTTATATTTTGTCAAGAAGCCCTGGCTCTTTTCACTGGGAAACAGCATTTAGAAACCACACTCAAGCCAATAGTAGTGTTCACAGCTACTCAGCTGTTATTGCCTCTGGCCCTTTGGAGTGGACAGAACTAGGAAATACTCTTTTTTAAAATACATCATGGGGTTTCCCTGGTGGCGCAGTGGTTGAGAGTCCGCCTGCCAATGCAGGGGACACGGGTTCGTGCCCCGGTCCAGAAATATCCCACATGCCACCGAGTGGCTGGGCCCGTGAGCCATGGCTGCTGAGCCTGTGCATCCGGAGCCTGTGCTCCGCAATGGCAGAGGCCACAACGGTGAGAGGCCCGCGTACCGCAAAACAAAAAACAAAAAACAAAAAAAAAAACCCATCAAGACTCATTCTGAACTTACAGTTCAAATTTTACTTAACCTTATCAGTCTTACAAGAACCTGGGTTCTTATCCCAGCTCCATTATCGGTAGAATAAGTAATAGAATCTGTAATGATTCTAAATCCTCAATTCTGTACCTGAAAAATGAGAGTAATAAGACCAGCTTCACACTGAGTATTCAAAAAAAGGAAAGAAAAAGGAGATGATATCTGGCTTATCCCCAACACATAGGAAATACTGAAATACCATGTACCACTGGCATATATGGATATATGGAGCTCCCTTTTTGGATTTATCATATGTAAAAGTGGAAAATTAATGCCACAAAATTCTTAATTCTAAACGGGGACACTCTATAAAGTTACTAATTAAATACAGCTAGAAAGTTATACTAGAAATTACAGGATGATTGGTGATTTTATGACCACCTTCTAAGGTAGAGAACTGAGTTCCCTTACTCTGTACTATCTTCCTTCTAGTCACAAAAACACTGGCTTCCCAAATAAAACATCAACTCCATTGTTTGTCTCTCTTCATGTGGGATCTGAATGAAGCCCCACTGAGCTAGAGAAAATCTTCCCTGAAGCATTCTTCCCCTTGATGCGTGCTGCCTCAACCAAATAGTTCCATTGCAGCAGCAATAAAGCAGTGCTGCAGAAAATCCTCCAAAGAACCACTGCAGCCACAGAATTAACCGGCATTATAAATCTCTCTGGGACACCACCTCCCTATGTTCAGAGAGACCGGCAAAGCTCTCCTCTTTGTTCAGACTTTCCCTTAATTAGGACTCAGAGGGTCGGAAAATTCTCTGAAGTAAGTCTTGGCACTGCTCTGGGTTTTGAAGAGTAATGGCCTTGGTGGGGAAGAAATGTTTAAAAAATCCAGCTCTCTTAACTAGAAACCCAAACCAATCTAATTAGAGTGGCTGAGCACTGGGATATTCACTAATGAGACCAAGGAACCAACACAGGAGAAACAGTGATTTTTGCTCTGGGTGTCCTCAGGCTGCCTTAGATGTGTCTTACACTCACCCATGCCCAGGACCCCAGGAGCAGAGCCACGCCTACTTCCTAGACCAACTCTCTGTAAGCCTTTCTGGTGAGTTTTCCTTTAGGGGGAGGGGGATTCTTCTACTTCCCACCCACTGCCTCTGCATTTGCCTCCACTATTCTTTTTTCCTCTACTCACTCCCTAACCTGGGATGTTTCAGATTCCCATGGTTCGATTTTTTTTTTTTTTACTTATGTCCTACTCTAGCCAAATCCAATTACCTGTTCTATACTTCTGTATCTTTGTTCATGTTGTTCCTTCTGCATAGGAGTCCTTTCTTTCTCTAAATAATTCTTCCATCTAAGCTTTCATAGCTCGTCTACAAAGTTTTTCTATACTTTTCTCTTTACTCCATCTCTACCATGAGGAAGAAATGCTCATTTTCTCTGTTCTACCTATGCATCCAATATATACCTCTATCATTCCACTTGGTATGGCAATTAAGCACCTATATAGATATTTGCTCTATAATATTCTGAGCCTCATGAGTAAAGAGAATGTGCTAATTGCTCATTTATTTTTCTGTCTCCAACTCCTATCTTAGTTCCTAGTACATCATAGGACATTCATGAATATTTGCGAGCTTCTCGCTAGTGAAAGATGTATTACAGAACATCCAGTAAACAAGTAGAGCTACATTCAAAGTTTGGTGGGAATATAAAAAAAGGAAGAAACTACATCTAAGACACTAGACACAACTGATTAATTTCCAGACCTCAGGTCACTCAGGTGAGGAGGCCACAAATAAGTGGGGTCTTTCCCCATCATACTTCTCAGTTTCTCTTCTATGAGAGATTCAAAGAGCAAACAGCATCCTATCTAAACTACAATCATTGTCATTATCCAGCACATTACTTGGAACATAATAGGTGGTCAAAAGCTATTTACTGAATAAATCCATGCAAGAAGTAAGTTGTGTACCACTTTCAGAAATGTCTCTGTCATTGTGGCCTAATAATACCATCCAGGTTCATAAAATACGTGCATGTGACCCTGGGTTATTCTCAACGTACACTCTCATATCTTCTAATACATTTTCTTTCTTTTATTTATATTACCTCTATTAATATGCCATTATATAGTTAGTTATATTATGTTTTATCTCATGTATAAAATGTTTCCCTCAACTGTATATTCACTGTAAATATAGATCTATAAGTGTGTGTTATATATTAAATAATATAGTTATAATATGATTATGTAGCTATCTATCTCACCTACTACTGTGAAAGTTCCATGAGAAGGAGAGAACTGTCATTGCTTTGGTCAAAAATTTTTGCTCTCCAACAACCCAGCAAAGTCCCAGAGGCATGGCCATCCCACAATAAAAGGGGTTGAATCAATAAAAAAAGTATCTAAATTCTCAGATCTGAGATATATGGGTTTCCTCACATTATGATCGTTTCCCAGCCTTGTTTTCCACAGACCTCATGGGGACTCAGGGCAGTTCCATTTTGTTCACTGAGAGGAAAATTGAAGATGGCACTATCAAATGGAGTTTTCTAAATCCAAAATGAACTTGGCCCTATAACTTGTCTACAGAATCAACTGGAAGATGATAAAGGAGATTGAAACAAAGAGAGACATATAAAAGAAATAATCCTGGCACAACATCTTGCAAATCAGTCCTCTGTGCCCTTATTTCCAAACTGTCCTGTAAGGTGGAGGCCTAGAAATCACAGCTGTTTCATGGTGATTGTTGGACAGGCATTTACTGGTATTCACTTGCTTTTCTCAGAGTTTCTGGCAAGGCTACTAATAAATATCTAGATCCAGATTTTACCCAGTCCCCGGGCTTTCTTATGATGGCTGTAGTGATCTTTCTCCATCCAAAGTTATGCAAAGCACTCACAAACATCCCCTAAGTCTCTGCTACTGTTCTTAAAGTCTGTTAAAGAGCATCAAGGCAATGGTTAAGTATTTTACAATACTTGGGACTTCCCTGGTGGTGCAGTGGTTAAGAATCCACCTGCCAATGCAGGGGACAGGGGTTCGAGCCCTGGTCCAGGAAGATCCCACATGACACAGAGCAACTAAGTCCGTGCACCACAACTACTGGAGCCTGCTCTCTAGAGCCCGCAAGCCACACCTACTAAGCCCTCATGCCGCAACTACTGAAGCCTGTGTGCCTAGAGCCCATGCTCCGCAACAAGAGAAGCCACCGCAGTGAGAAGCCCGCGCACAGGTACGAAGAGTAGCCCCCACTATCCGCAACTAGAGAAAGCCCGCGCGCAGCAGCAAAGACCCAACATAGCCATAAATAAATAAATAAATAAATAAATAAAGTATTTTACAATACGGCTTTATTTCCCATCTTCTTTCAATATCCAAAATCCAGAGGAAAGATGCTTTTAGACTCTTTTTTTTTCATTTGTTCTTTTCCCCCTTCTCAATTTCACCTCTCAAACTGAACCACAAAGTGTTAACTCCAAAGATTTCCAGGAAACACTCAAGTGATAGTTTTTTCCTGTCCTAGGTTCTCTGTTCTATTCCTATTCACCTGTTTTCTACCTTTGGTTATATTTTCATTTTTCTTTCTATTTTAAATCAGTAACAGTAATAAATAATATCCCAGAACCAGTGTACAGCTGATCACTGGATAATAATGATACTTTCTATTTATATTGTGCTTTTTAGAAAGCTCTTTCACTCATTTGTCTGAACTCAAACTACCTCCATAGGATAAATCGGGCATAAAATAGAAAGTCAGTCAATACCACATCATCTAGTTTGATAAGGTGAGTGTACTACTTTTGACAGAAAAACAGGTTTTACCCTATATTGAGGGGAGAATATGAAATTTTACAAAGTTGCACAAAGTTGGAAAAGAGACTAAGAACCAATACATAGCAACATAAAAGATAGCTGTAGTTATTTTGGAAGAGAAACACAACTAGTTCAACCATCATTCTCCCTCTCGCCACTGTTTACATACATTCGCTGTAAATATAGATTCCGAGGTGTATGTATTCATTATGTTTTAAGATTCCTAATATTTAAAGAAAATAATTTTTAAGATGCTGTTTCAAAATATAGTGTACAGAGCCTCTGAAATGTTTAATTAGCTAGTTTTACAATTTAAAAATTTTAGCTAGAAATTACATATTATAGTTACGAGAGTTTAAAGCATAGTTTAATAAAACATTACTTTATACTTGAAACTTTATAAAATTACAAATGAGGCAGGAATCATACTCTTGTTTTGCAGATAAGGATACAGAGGCTAAGAACGATACCCAAAGACATAGAACTGGCAAGGGGGAGGCCTAGATCTAGAAAGCATCAATTCTGATTACAGTCCAACATTTTTTCCACCACCTCCAAGAAGGTATAATAGACTATTATAAGAAGTATGCAAGCTCATGCAGCTCAATATCAAAAACACAAACAACCCAATCCAAAAATGGGCAGACGACCTAAATAGACATTTCTCCAAAGAAGATATAAAGATTGCCAACAAACACATGAAAGGATGCTCAACATCACTAATCGTTAGAGAAATGCAAATCCAAACTACAATAAGGTATCACCTCACACCAGTCAGAATGGCCATCATCAAAAAATCTACAAACAATAAATGCTGGAGAGGGTGTGGAAAAAAGGGAACTCTCTTGCACTGTTGGTGGGAATGTAAATTGATACAGTCACTATGGAGAACAGTATGGAGGTTCCTTAAAAAACTAAAAATAGAACTACCATACAACCCAGCAATCCCACTACTGGGCATATACCCTGAGAAAACCATAATTCAAAAAGAGACATGTACCAAAATGTTCATTGCAGCTCTATTTACAATAGCCAGTGCATGGAAGCAACCTAAGTGTCCATCAACAGATGAATGGATAAAGAAGATGTGGCACATATATACAATGGAATATTACTCAGCCATAAAAAGAAACAAAATTTAGTTATTTGTAGTGAGGTGGATGGACCTAGAGTCTGTCATACAGAGTGAAGTAAGTCAGAAAGAGAAAACAAATACCGTATGCTAACACATATATATGGAATCTAAAAAAAAAAACCCAAAAAGGTTCTCAAGAACCTAGGGGCAGGACAGGAATAAAGATGTAGACAATGGACTTGAGGACACAGGGAGGGGGAAGGGTAAGCTGGGACAAAGTGAGAGTGGCATGGACTTACATACACTACCAAATGTAAAATAGATAGCTAGTGGGAAGCAGCCACATAACACAGGGAGATCAGCTCGGTGCTTTGTGACCAACTAGAGGGGTGGGATAGGGAGGGTGGGAGGGAGACGCAAGAGGGAGGAGATATGGGGATATATGTATATGTATAGCGGATTCATTTTGTTGTAAAGCAGAACCTATCACACCATTGCAAAGTAATTATACTCCAATAAAGATGTTAAAAAAAAGTATGCAATAAAATTTTTGACACCTGTTGTTTGTCTAATTTACGGGTTCAGTCTCTTTTCTCTAGTTGTTATGACTGTATGGAACCAAGAAAAAAGTTACACTTTACAAATAGATTTTAACAATTTTATACACAGAATATTTTATAAGTTATTTTCACTAATCTACAAAAACGTTCTAACCTGAGTGAGGTCTAAAAATGCCATGTTTAGAGAGAGTAGGACATTTATAAATAATAAGAAAGTCCTTATTATCATACATGATTTCCCAGGAATATTGTTGCCACCACATGGGGGTGTAGAGTTCTTAATATGCACTTTGCAGTAATTCTGAGCAGCTCAGGTGAGCAAGCCTGGGAAGTAGCAGGGAGAGGTGAATTTTACTGGCAAAGACAAAGCAATTCGTCTTATCTGCACTGAACATGAGGCCGGGGGCTAGGAGTGAAGTCCTAATTCATACTCAAAGTGTCTCCAATATGAAATTATCTTCATAGTATTAATATGCCTAAATTGTTCAATATAAAAAATATTTCACACTATGTGTGAGCTACCCATGGTAGGGCAGTAATTCCACTGAAAGCAGGCATATTAGTATGTGCCATGCTATATTCTCCAGTCCAAGAAGTTGATTAGGAAATTGCTTAATTAAGCAATATTTGCCTTTGTTGTTGGAATTACTGTGAGATAATTGACCATGATGGGAGCTGTGTCCCCAAGCTGAAAGCAAATCATAGGAGCCAAGGTCAATTATCTTATATTAATGCCCACAGAGAAAAAAGTTATTGTGATCATCATAAGACATAACTATAAAATACTTAGTCTTAAATGGTCAAACCTTTTCAACTACATTACAGTGATCACAGACCCAATGTAGTGTAATGGAAGTAAAACCACCACATTTGAACACCCATACGGATCAGAAAGGTTTCTAACTGTAGACAAATTTGATAATAAGAGCACACCAAAAGAATTTCCCACATAGTTCATTACATCTGTATATGCAGGTTTTCTGCTTCTGTGTCTGCAGAGGGCACATTTGTAAAAGACTGACATGTAAGAACAATTGCTTCTTAAGTCTATGGTGGTCATTTTAGGTGAGTCATTAACTCTTTCATTAACTCTTTTATATATATCTGATGTTTTGGGATAGGAGAGCATAGCTTAATTTTAGTAGAAAAAGCATAAACTCTGGAATCGAGCAGATTGAAGTTTGAAGCCTGGAAATTTCAGGTTTACCATGTACTAATTGTGTAACTTAACTACATAACAGGGGGTCCATAAAGGAAATAAAAGGCAATTCATATGGGATTCTGAAGGAAATTTAATGAAGGGAGGTATGGGCAGTGTTAAGGGAAGGAACAAGGAATAATGAGGCACTCAGGACACAAGAGCAAGAGCAAGAAGGCTTTACTTCCTCTAGGGCTTAGGGCAAGGGGGGAAATGGAGAATTAGAGTCTGGTGAGAGCTGGGGCCTTAGAAGTGTTTGTTGCCTGGCAGGAGCTACAATCATCAGTGACCAAATGCAACAGTACTAAAGCAGGAAATAAATTCCCTAGTCTTTTTCTTCTCTGGCCTTCTTATCTCTTGCAAGGGCCACCCTTTGTCTAAACTCAACCAGAAACAAGCTAGCAAGGAAGTCCTAGGTGGGTCAGACAATAGTGGTAGGCCCCTGAGGCACTGAAAAGAGCAGAGAACAGATAATTGTTCAGGGTTGGAAGAATGCAAACAGAAAAGCAGCTTATTCTGAGTCTTTTATCCTCAGGTCTAAACAGAATGCAACAAACCCTTGCCCACTAAAATTGTAAAGATTAAGGGAAATATACAGAAAGTGCATAACACATAGCAGATGCTCAATAAATAGTAGCTAGGTCTTATTTATAACCGTAACTAATCATTGTAAAGGTAAGTGTATATTCTTTGTTAAAAGCCAACAACCACTCAACAATGTTGCCCCTCAAGAAGCTATTTTGTTTCTTTTTCACAGAAAGCTGTTTTGTTTTCTTCTTTGCAAAAGAGAGCACTAGCAGAGAGATGAAAGCACTGGAAAAATAAGTTCTCTAACGCTGTCAATCACATGCTTACTTCAGCTTTAATATGAGAGTCCTGAAAAAACAGTTGGTTATATATTTCTGACAAGCACAATCCTGCCCAAAGTGCACATGAGTGGGCTGTGATCTAAACTCAAAGTTCTAAACATTTTGTACCTTACATTCCATCACTAACCTATGAAACATCTGAAATGAAACAATGATTCCAATAGAAAGCAAAAGCTTGCCTTTTTGAGGATATGTATAGGCCTTCAGCCTTTACATTCAAAATTATTAATAAGCATCAAAGGCACTGAGGTTGGGTAGACGGCTATTGCTCTTGTAGAGTGCCCATGTTGCACAGGTCTTCCACAAGCATCCCCTGAAGTAGTTAGTCCCTGCTCTCCAGGCATTCTCCATCACACCTCCATGTTTTATTGTCTCTAAGATCTATGTCTATCTGAGGTCTTGTTTGTTGATTTATTTGCTTATATATTGCTTATCTCCTCCAGAGTGGGAAGAGAGTGGGAACCTAGGCGATCTTGTTCCTTTTTATGCCTAGTAGTACCTAGAACAGAACCTGATGGTAGATAATAAATAAGCTCATATATACACAGTGAAGAATGTGCGTGAAAGCAGCTGAGGTGCAAATTAGATTACATGATGTACTCAAACCACTTTGAAACAGGCACTCTAATATCGTAGCAATTATGATTGTTGTTTTCATTGTTATTGCTACTATTAAAAATAATGACAAAATGGCACACCCGTGGTAAATATTATGGTGATGACAGACATTATTATTTTCCAATGGTTGAGTCTTTGTCGTGCATGCCTGTACTTAGGGCAAGAGTGCCAGTCTTTGTAATCAGCCTGTGACTACTGCTAACTTTATGTTTACAGTGACACTGCCAGCCAGATTTTGTAGCTTGGGATGATCTCTCTCAAGTTGTAGTGGCAATAATGTCCCAGATCCCAGGAAAAATGCCACATGTCAAATTCTAAGTGCTAAACAAATAATAAAAGGGAAGCCTATGTACTTTTACTTTGGGGAAGCTGAAGCAAAGGTACTTTTCCCAATTCCTTCTACTAAGTACAACTAGAAACCCTAGGCTTTATATATAGAACAAACATAAGACTAAAAGGTAGAAAAAAGCAAGCTGACCAGATAGAGAACCTAGGGACTCAAGGAGCAATATGGTAGTGAGTTCCCTGGGTTTTCTTTTCACTTCATATATTCCAGAATTAGAGCTGAAGAAGGTGGAAACCCAATAGTGTTAACAGG